>NC_082597.1:36208385-37524555 GCF_030936135.1 Gavia stellata | reverse complement strand
GTGAAGCCTGAGATGATTAAACAGTTTGGGGATTATTGTTCCCATGTCCGAACAATGGATTTCTGTGTTAATATAGAGTAAAAATCATCAGTCTTACCTTAATCAAAGACATTTTTGAAAGTCTGTGTACTATTGAGAATTAACTGTAGCAGTGTTCTTGTTTAATTTTTTTATCATGATATTTTAAAGCCCAGTTGAAGGCCACTGTGGAGTCATAGGCAGATAAAGGTGCTTGAAGCACAGAAGTCTAATGGATACAATTATCATTGTAGTGTTCTTTGCAGTAGTTATTGAGGCTATTCAAAATGTTAATTGGACACTAAGTTTCATCTCTAGAGAAAATGACTACTAAATGTTGGGGTCATGTTCAAAATATACCATACCCTAAGAGGATATTAGTTGCTATGCTTCACAGCACATTATACCAAAGATATGTTACTGGATGAAGGAAATGGAGGGGGGAAAAAAAAAAAATATATATATATACAATGATACCAACTAGAATGTTTGATAGCTATAATTAAGCATTTAGATATTTTTTTTTTCCTTCCAGGTAGTTCAGTTTGTGCTGGTAGGCAGGAGATAAATCAGGGGTGGGGGAAATAAAGCTGTTGTCATAAAGGTCAGAAAATAGATTGCAGTGAAATTTTTGCGTGTGTATATAAATGGGAAAGATGGGATGCTTGTTGCTTAATCCTCTGGCCTCCCATTGATGTCTTTATGGCAAAAGTTCAATTTATATTCAATGGATAGTTATGATCTAAAAAGTACAGTAAATCCAGAAGACTATGCAAAGTTTCATGCATGTGGAAATAAGAGGATTAAAGAATTATAGTACTTTATTTTTTTTGCCATAATTGAAAACCCATGCTTTCTTAAGCAGAAATACTGCTTGCAAAACCAAAAAGGACAGGCAATTTCCCTTCAGCATCCAACCTCCTGGAAAAGCCTCTTTTCTTCATAAAAGGCAAGAAGTGCCAGCCAAAATAACTTTCACAAGAAGGGAAGGAGTCATGTATGTGGGAGCCATATTTATCTAAGCTCAAGTGATAAAATGTGATTAACTGAGATTGGAGCAACCGTCATGTACACTAGAAGACATTCAAGCAGGAAACGGGCAATTCTTTTGGCATTTACTTCAGGTGTCTGGTCCTGGGACTACAGTGGGAAGGTAATGTTCCTTTGCAAAGTGTTCTACTATTAGTAAAGCGCATAATCACTCTACCCGCGCCCTGCTGTCTACTCCAAAACGCTACCTTGGAGTCCTGAGACATCAGGGACAGCAGAGCTGTGCTGACGCAGTTCTGAAGATGCTCCAGAAGTTGATTGTTATTTTATTCCAGTTTATATACGGTAGCAGATTATAAGGACTATTGGGCTGTCAGATTAAAGGTCAGCATCCTTCCTTTCCCCTTGGCACCACCGTCCCCCAGTGGGTAGGGAAGCAGAAGGACATAGTCACTGCTGTTGTCTGCCACCAGCTTGTTTCTCTGCAGACCCAAATGGGCAGCCTGCTCACCCCTGAGTGCATAATGCTGCTCTGGAGAAAGTCGGTTAACCCACATTCTCTCAGGCACATTTCTTTCCCTTGTTTGACACCGTGGAGCCACACAATTTTTAATTTATGCATTATAGGAGGGAGGTATGTAAGGGCAGGTAGTGTGGCAGGAGACTCCTTTGCCCCTGCTGCAACCACCATCTCCATTCATAAGCCATGGAAGGACATATTTCTTCTGTTCAGAAATGCATTACTCAAAATCTTTTCTTTGTAAGAGTGAATTTTGTACTTACTGATATAATCAGTATTTCAGAGGAATGGGAATTTTTTTTTCCTTTCCCTTCTTCCTGGTAGAGGACGACTCCTCTGTGTTCTAAATCTTTCTTTCTAATTGCTGTGCTGATTACTCCTGTATTCTGCTGGGCATTTTATTTCAACGCTCTGAGAACTGCAGAGACTGGATTTCTTAGTTTTTGTGTGGTAAATAAAATCTGTCCTAACCAGATAAGTTTATCCCTGTTTAAAATATATGTTGTGTCTGTGCGTATATATCTCCAAAGAAGACAGAGGTAAAGGCACTATGGTGATTTAACTGGTCCCGAAAACCCCATTTAAACTCGTACAGTAGGTGGTATGATCATATTTTGTGGCTATTTGAGTCTTTGAAGTAAAGGATCTCTTTTTTTCTCAGTTGAAATATTTCCCCAACCCCTGACACACACACACTCTGAAGGGAAAAGGTGGGTGTTCTAAGCTGATTGATGGGTAAAGGGAAGGAAAATTATATTAATGTCATGATCTTGCCATGTAGAAGTGAGAAATCCAATGCAAAGATGGAAGTTCTGGCTGCTTCACTAGTTATTTTGAAGATATTTTTAATTGTGTGTGTGTTTGTAAATAAGATACAATACAACTCACTGGTTATATACAGATGCGGTATTATTTAAAGAGAGTATTTTTTATTAAGCATTTGTCCCTTGTGTTTAAAATAGTCTTTTCTTTCTTTTTGTTTTCTTACTCCGTAGGTGCTTCCAAGTTCTGTTTGCTGTATATGTAAAACCCATTGGATGTTATATCATTCTACTGTCTTGTACAATGCATTAAGAAATTTGGAGGCAAGAAGTAACGTATTTCAAGCTGCTGTATTGTCTTATATTAGGAGACAGTCTTGCGGAGCTGGAGGATAATTTTGAAGTTTCTGTTTACTGCTGGTTATTAAACTACATGACTGGGAGTTTTTATTTTTCTTTCTTTTAGTGGCAGTGTCTTTGGACAGTGTTGGCTGAAAGTAGCAACTAACTCCTTCAGCTTCCCTTCAAGGAGGGTAATGTAGGAATAGAAAGTTCCTAGTCATGAGAAAAGAGAAACAAGTTTTTTGTTGGTGGGATGAGAACCAGCTAGAGGAGGTTGAAGAACTGGGTCAGAAAGCTTGATGCCATCCTGGGGTTTGGGGGAAGGGGTATGGCCTCACCACAGCATATCCCCTTTAACCAAGGGGCCTGGCAGGAGTAGAGGAACCTGAGGCAGAGTAAGTTAGGAAAGGGGAAAAAAAAAAAGACGCGGCATAACATTGCAGTTGTATCTAGTGGTGAAGAGAGCTCAGGAGGATTCTGCTTGAACCCTGAAGAACTTGCCTGGGGACTGGAGAAGGTGGGGCAGGGTTAGGCTTTATCAGGTTAGGTTTAGCTAATAGGCCTCGAGAATCCCTTAGGCTAGGTCGCTAATTCCGTGGACACCTTAGCGCGGCATGTCCCTGAGGAGGGAGCTTGGGCCCAGCACTGGGAGCATGATCGTGCAGAGCCGAGCAGCAGCCAGGAGAATGCCTGCCTGGGTTGGCCAGTGTCGTTGCGATCCAAGAGGGTGGTGCTCGGAAAGGAACAGCTCTCACCCTGCCCTCGCCGTGACACCGTGCTGCTGATGCTGTGCTGTTGTCTCTGCACAGAGTTGGGACTTGCCAATTCGCTGTCCTTCTCAAGTCTCTGGGATTTACAGTTACCAACGTATCCCGGTTAGGTAGTTCAAAAACCACTGTGGGCTTTTCTGCACTACAAAACAGTCTTTGTATTAGTAAACACTCTTGCTGTGGAAGAATGGTTAACTTTGTTTTTCCCTGAGTGCAGTAGAAGCCTTTTCAATGAATAATACAGCATGTTTGAAGCTTTGGAGAAAGATCTTTTGAAGATGAATGATTTTTAATTATGTTGTTTGTGGTGCATAACAGCAGCTATCTGCACTCATCTTTTATTGCAGAATTGTATTTCAGGTGGATCATGTAGTGAAATAAGAGTGGGTTTTCTTTTTCTTAAGAGAAATTGTGTAGGAAAAATTAATTTGTTTCTGTGAGGTTCCTGAGAACTTCTCAACTAGAAAGGCATAGTCGAGCATCTCATCTGACGGTGTCTGGCACTGGAGACCTTACAGGACTGTGCAGGAATTGCCAAGTCTGCAGGTTCGGATAAACTGCCCTTCATTGCACGTCTTGTTCTGGCTGCCAGGACAGCGTTCATACTAGGAAACACTACTGAAGCAAATGTTGCCTTCAGTGCTTGTGCTGCATTTGTGCATGTTGTTTCTTAGCATATCCACAGCACAGGCTGTGGCCTGTGCAATCTGGCAGTTTTCCAGATGGTACCTAGGAGCAGCCTGGACAGCGCGGGGAAGCTTGGATGCAGACACTCAGTTCTGGGAGAGGGCGAAGAGAGTAGCCCATGCCCCTTGGCTGGAGAAGGGCCAATTGTATGTAGCAGTACAGGTGTAACCCAGGAGCAGGCTTGCACAGTGGAGCAGGTGCAGAGTTTACTGCTGCCCAGCTGGGGCAGCCATGGTGCTTGCCCTTCACCAGGCTTGAGGTCTCCAGCTTTCTGCTAGGCTGACTGAACTTGTGAAGCCATCTGGAAATGGATTTGACAAAAAATGAATGATGTGTGTGTGTTTGTCTGGTGGGTGAGTGAGCAAAAAGTTGGAGTGATGGACCTGGTGCAGGGAGAGGGCAAAACATTGAGGTGGAGGATGGGAGCACATGTGTTGACAAGCTGCCCTTGGAACCTTTTGCAGCATGGTCTAGTCATAGGGATGGATGTAAATGTTGGAGAGGGAGCTGTGGTACACCTTCCAGCCTATGGTTAGGGGACGTTTGCATTTCTTCTATCAGGCCATTCTGTCAGATTAAAAATCCTAAACAGATTTTTATTCTTTGAAGTCCAGACTTAACTTCTTAAATACTTTTCACAGAATCACTAAGGTTGGTAAAGACCTGTAAGATCATCAAGTCCAACCATCAACTAACACCACCATGCCCACTAAACCATGTCCTGCAATGCCACATCCACACGTTCCTTGAACACCTCCAGTGATGGTGACTCCACCACTTCCCTGGGCAGCCTGTTCCAGTGTTTCACCACTCTCTCAGTGAAGAAATTTTTCCTAATATCCAGCTTGAACCCTCCCCTGGTGCAACTTGAGGCCATTTCCTCTCGTTCTATCACTGGTCACTTGGGAGAAGAGACCAACACCCACCTCGCTGCAATCCCCTTTCAGGTAATTGTAGAGAGCAATGAGGTCTCCCCTCAGCCTCCTCTTCTCCAGACTGAACAACCCCAGTTCCCTCAGCCACTCCTCAAAGACTTGTGCTCCAGACCCCTCACCAGCTTCGTCGCCCTTCTCTGGACACGCTCCAGCACCTCAATGTCCTTCTTGTAGTGAGGGGCCCAAAAATGAACACAGGATTCGAGGTGCGGCCTCACCAGCGCCGAGTACAGGGGCACGATCACCTCCCTACTCCTGCTGGCCACACTATTTCTGATACAGGCCAGGTTGGCGTTGGCCTTCTTGGCCACCTGGGCACACTGCTGGCTCATATTCAGCCGGCTGTCAATCAACACCCCCAGGTCCTTTTCTGCCAGGCAGCTTTCCAGCCACTCGTCTCCAAGCCTGTAGTGTTGCATGGGGTTGTTGTGACCCAAGTTCAGGACCCGGCACTTGGCCTTGTTGAACCTCATACAATTGGCCTGGGCCCATCGATCCAGCCTGTCCAGATCCCTCTGCAGAGCCTTCCTACCCTCCACCTTCCTACACTCCCGCCCAACTTGGTGTCATCTGCAAACTTGCTGAGGGAGCACTCAATCCCCTCATCCAGGTCATCGATAAATATATTAAACAAGACCAGTCCCAAAACTGAGCCCTGGGGAACACTGCTTGTGACCGACCACCAACTGGATTTAACTGCATTCACCACAACTCTCTGGGCTCGGCCATCCAGCCAGTTTTTTACCCAGCGAAGAGTGCACCTGTCTGAGCTACTATTCGCCAGCTTCTCCAGGAGAATACTGTGGGAGACAGTGTCGAAGGCTTTACTAAAGTCCAGATAGACAAATTACGTTTGGTAAAGGAGCAGATGGAAGCTGCACGCAGACTTTCCTAGCGGAAGACTGTCGGTCACAGCCCCACATTCTGGCCCACCCTCGGTCTGGGTTTTGCAGGTTTTCAGGCAGGAGAGGCATGTACTCAGGAGGGTTAGAGGGATTTTTTTTTCTCCCCGTTCTTCAAAACAGATTTTTCGTGTGTTGCCTTTACTGTCCCCGCCCCAGCTAGCAAGAACATTGGTCTCCTTGGGGCATGTTGATGAACATGGGACAGCCTGTGCACGGCTTTGAAGATCCTGGCACTACTTCTTTGTGGCTTTTCACAGTTTAACAGCCATCTCTTGATGCTGCTCTGGAGGTATTTTGTCCTTGGCAAATGATTTGCAAATCCTTTGCTGCCACTTGTTGATCATTTTGAATTGAGAGCGAATTAGTGACTGTTTCTAGTGGCAGTGTTGGCCTCTTACTAACAGTTATCTAGCTTTCTTGTGCCTGTCTAAATATCATGTGCTCAGATGACTCCAAAGGAACATATCAGGGTAGTGTGCGAATGTCTAAATATAGGAATAAATAATCTCTAGCTTTCTTCTTTTCAGTCAGCAGAAGAAATTACTGGATACGCTTCCATTTGTGCGGAGTACACACTGAGATAAGTCTATATTGACATCTGTTCCAATACTGATTTCTGACGTCTCCCTGGTACTTTCAGAAGAGGAGAAATTCTTCTGTAAAAATCTCCGAATTTGTCTTCGCTCTCTGGTTGTGGGTTGGGTTTTTGCCCTGTTATGCCAGAGAATTACACAGTTTTCAGCCCCTTTCCAAACTGCCAACTTTCTGCTCCACTGAAGTTACTTCTGGCTCCAGTCCCAGTTTTGGGAGAACAATAGATCCTATTTTAGCCTATACAGATTTAATTGCTGTGAATAACGTTGACAATTATCTCCTTTTGTGTTTCAGAATCCTACCAGCTGTTTTAGATGCATTTAAATTGCTGCACCATGCTAAACTCGCTTGTCACATCAGGAGCTATAATGCCAAATTTCAGGCTCCCGGTAATCTGTCCTTGGCCTTTATTTTAAAAATAATTTTTGCTGCATTTAATTTTGTTTCTTCTACTTCCCCTTCAACCTTGGTTCTCTGCACTGGGTGGCGTTATTAGTCATACCAAGGGACTTCTATACCAAAGATGCATTTTGAGGAAAATGCATTTCAAATTGCAAGAAAACCTATTGAAAGAGAAGTTGGTGGGGGTTTCTTGTTTGGGTTTTGTTTTGGTTTTTTTTTTCTTCCTTCACCCCCATAAGCTCAGGCACCTAAGGTGGGAATCATCTGACCACATGCTGACAACTCGCTGTGTAAGTGTCTAGGCTCAGCTTTATTGTCCACGAAGAGGAACAGACATATCATGCTAAAGTAAACAACTAAAATAGGTCAGATGAATCATGGCCCCAAATGTCCTCTTTCTCTTTGCTTATAAATAAAGTCTGGGTGATTAGCTCAGACTTAGCTGTCTGCACCACAGACATCTGACTAGATCTCACCTCTGGGGACCGTACTTGTAGCAGCAGACACATGTAGGTGACTGTAGACACCTAAGAAGATTAAAAGTACTTGGCTTCTTGATGCAGAGCTACTGCAAGTGCCAAGGTGAAGGTGCTCTGGGCTTGACTTCTTGAAGCTGAAGGCAAACCTGAGTGGGTTTTCCCAGCGAAGAGACAGATCAGTATTTGACGTCCACAGTTACATAGCACTAAACTGTGGTGCACCAACTCTTTTTCATTGCTAGCTTCCTAGACTTTTAAGATACAACTTTTTTTTTTTTTTTCAGAAATGTTAGTTTAAGCAGGACCTCTCCTCCCTATCATCTGCTATTTCTGCCTCCATATTGTCTCTTCAGTCTTGCTGTGGCAATATGTTGATTTGGGTTTAAAAAAAATAATAATTTCGCTGCACAGGTGTTGCTGTGGGGCAGCACACTGGCATGTGAAGTTGGAGGTTGCTTACATGGGGAAAGCCAAGAGAGGGGATACTTGTGAAAGTTTGCCTTTCATCTTTTGCCTGAGAAGTTGGCTCTCTTGCTAACTTTCTGAATTGTGCAACTGTTGAATTCTGCAGGGTTTTCTTTTCAGTCCACATACAGCTTTGTTTAATGTTTATTTACAATCTTGTCACGGGGTTAATAAATTCAAATTTCCAGTTTCAGTCACCGCCTTAGTGCACATTTCGCATTTGTGCAACTGTAATTACAGTTTCTGAAAACAGGTCGTTCCTTGGTGTAGCAAGATGCAGGGACACACTAATACTTCATTATTTCCTGATACATATTTTTACACATCTTGACATGATTTTAATTTCCCAGTGGTCTGAGAGGAATGGGGAGGATTACGTAGAAGTTACAGTACTCATTTGGTTCTGGTGCTGACTTTGTTCTTGTTGAGGCCTCTCTGGGATTGCGAGTGCCTTTGATCATGCCAGGCAGGATTCATCCCATCAGTGCTGCTTAGGTCTGTTTGTGCTGGGCTACCCCATCTCCTGTGGGCCTCTTTGGACACAATTGACTCTCCTTAGTTATAGCTCTTCTTAAAATATTTGATGTTGACCCTGCTTACTGTGTTTGTGCTAAGTATTTGCCGGTCTGTAGGTTTCCTGGTGTGCCTGGATGCTTTTGCAAGTGAAGACTTGGATTGAGGGTTTCATAGGAGACAGGGGTGCTTCTGCTATTGACTTTGGAAGGGCTAAGATTCATAATGGAGGCAGATTTGCAGCACAAGTAGAAGAAACAGTAGTGCTGGAGAAGTATGACCTGGTAACAGCTGTGCAGTTGCTCCTGCTCCCATTCAGACCAGAGCTGGGTCCCAGCCCACAGTCATTCGCTGTTTCAGGCTTCACAAGGTGGCAGCAAGCAGGTCCTGCTCTATGTCAGATCCTGTGCACACACCAGGTAAGGCAGGTCTCTGTTGGTTTGCGCTTTCCTTCCTCTGCATTCCCATACAGACATGGTCCTGGACAACCTGCTTTAGGTGACCCTGCTTGAGCAGGGGGGTTGGACCAGGTGACCTCCAGAGGTCCCTTCCAAGCTCAACCGTTCTGTGATTCTCTGGTGTTGCACCTTCCAAAACTGCTCCTTAATCTTGCTGTGCCTCCTCTGTTCTTGGGTGGGGGCACATCTCTTCATCGCACCCCCCCTGCAAGGGCAGCAGGAGTCTGTGGGGACAATTTGTCCTGCTCATGTCTATGCCATCTGAGGTGCAGCAGGACTGGGTGCAGCACACCCCTAAGACATGTTGTGGCATACTATGGTAGTAGATGGTGTGCAGACCCCAGAGCTTGAGTACCTTTCCTCTGGATAAAGGTAGCAGATGGGGCTAGAAAGGACAAGCTTGTCTCCAAGCCCTACACCCATGTGCAGAAAGACACTCATTTGCTCACTGCTGTATGCCTGCTCTTGGGTAGAAATTCTGCATTTGGCTGTGATTCTTCTTTTTACTGGTGCTGATTTTACCAGGGTCCCTATGTTGACTTTGTCTCCAAATCATCACTGCACTTGACATTTTGCATCTGTGATGCCTGAACAACTGAGCAAAGATATTAAGCACTTCGACCTATATTACGTGAAAAATAGGCATTTTCAATGACATAACATTTAACTGAACTTTGAATAGCTTGCCAGAGAAATACCTAGTATTTTGTACAGGGGCGTGCATGTATGTGTATATAAAATATATATAAAGTACTGCAATATTTTCTTAATCCTGTTTTGCATTAAATGCTGTGATTATTATTTTTTTAACCTTAAATTTGGGAAAGCTAATTTTGCAGTTGGCTGTAACTCCCAAGCAGAGTAAATGGACACTCTACAAACGTTTTGATGGATCATCAAGATCTATCAAGATTAAGATAGCTGCCATTTTTCTACAATCCTTTTTTTTTCAGGCTCAGGATTTCTGATACTTCATTGGCTTGCATTTGGTTTACATTTTAACAGCTTCAAAGATGAGCTCTAGAAAAGTAATTTTAACAATAGAAGTAAAAGATTGGGTTTTGAGGCACGTTTCTATGGCAAAGAGTCATCGTAGTGTTTTTTGCACATGGCCCCTTCCTGCAGATCTGCCAATTAATGTTCTCCCAGAGGAAAAGTGATGGATGTAAAACTCCAGCAGCAGGGTGTAGTTTTTCTTTAAGCTGTTCTTAAAAATTACCAATATATGAGTGGCTTTCAATTAATTTTCTACCTGTGGGTTCTAAGGTAATAAAGCTGTGGGTAATTTTTTCTTTTTTCTTTTTTTTCCCTTGCCTTGCATATGTGTGGTGTCATACATATACAGTTTGATATATTGACTTTTTAAGAATAAATTAGCAGATTGACTTCTTTTAGGTTATAGGGGCTTCACAATACCTACTGCATAGAGGGATATTGTGAATAAGGCATTAGTGCTTATCTGTGGAAATGTGTACACTCTCTGTCACACTTGCAAAGATTAGCTTGGGGATAATTTAAGTTGACAGCTGTATAAAAAGGATTAGTACCATCATTGCCGAACTCTTGCAGTTAACTTTCACACATGCCAAATATGGGAGATAATTTTTTTTAAAGCTTGGACCAGTTTGCATAAGCCATTTATCTTGATTTCTCTTAACCCTGAGAGAGCTGAGACTGCGGTCTTAAAGCATCATAGTCTAATGGTGTGGGATTTACTGAAGTACTTTAAATACATAACACTTCATTGTAAGCATAGGGAGAGCTTTTGTTTGCATATAATTGGCATTGTTCTAAGGAAGAAAGGGTTTATTTTGAATGTGCTTTCAAAAGTAGAACTTTGGGAAGGAAATCAGGAGGGAAAAAAGTGGCATTTTGTTTTCTTCATGCATCCTTGCCATATTCAAACACTCATAAATGAATCTACAATAAAACTAAAATATTTTTAATTCAAATTGAGCATTTGGTTGGGGTTTTCTGTGTAGTAGTAGTAGTAGTTGGTGTAGTAGTAATAGCAGTATTGAGTTTGTAGGCAAAGTGAGTATTTCTGAGGCCTGGATGCCCCGTGCTGTAGAGATTAGGGGCAGGCAGCTGTCCCTGCCCTTTGATCATTTTACCTAGTGTGATTTGTGTACATCTGTCACATAACTATGTGGGGACAACTGAACCTCATATGCAACCATTCTTTCTTCTATCAGACTTGTGTGTCTACTGTGTTGTCCTTATGAGGAATGCTTGTGTTCAAGACTACCCTCAGCCTCACGTGCACAAGGTATTGTACAGCTCATGGGAAGAGGCATGGAAGTGGCTACTTTTCCCCTGCATTAGAGGGAAAGGAATGGTAGAACTTGGGTTCTTGAATGTGAGCTCAGGGATAGATCCTCTGTGCTGGTGAGGCCGCACCTCGAATACTGTGTTCAGTTTTGGGCTCCTCGCTACAAGAAGGACATTGAGGTGCTGGAGTGTGTCCAGAGAAGGGTGATGAAGCTGGTGAGGGGTCTGGAGCACAAGTCTTATGAGGAGCGGTTGAGAGAACTGGGGTTGTTCAGTCTGGAGAAGAGGAGGCTGAGGGGAGACCTCATCGCTCTCTACAACTACCTGAAAGGAGGTTGTAGAGAGGTGGGTGTTTGGTCTCTTCTCCCAAGTGACAAGTGATAGAACAAGATGAAATGGCCTCAAGTTGCGCCAGGGGAGGGTTAGATTGGATATTCGGAACAACTTCTTCACTGAAAGAGTTGTCAGACATTGGAACGGGCTGCCCAGGGAGGTGGTTGAGTCACCATCCCTGGAGGTTTTTTAAAAGACATGTGGATGAGGCGCTTAGGGACGTGGTTTAGTGGTGGGCTTAGCAGGGTTAGGTTTATGGTTGGACTTGATGATCTTAAAGGTCTTTTCCAACCTAAATGATTCTGTGATTCTATGTTTCTCATCTAAAAACAGCTCAAAACCACTATGCATAGATGTGTTTCTCAGTGTGCAGTGCTGCAGGCTAAGGCAGCAAAGTTGCACATGTGACAAAATGGCTGGGAACAAAATAAAGAAAAGTCACTATCATAATCTGCACAGTGTGTTTTCTTAAGATTGAACCAGGTGCCTCAGTTTCAAGAGCTGTCGGTCCTAATTTGTAAAGTGAAGACAAAGGACTATTCACAGGCTAATGAACCATGATGAAGTATACTCCTGTAGAAAGGTTCCTTTAACACTTTCTGCCTCCATTTGAAGCTCTAAACTTGTCATACCAGCCAAAGCTGGTAAGCATTCTTTGCCTTATCAACAACAACGATCTAGAAAAATCTAGTGATGCATAAAAATCTCAATGTTTTTGTGCAACTATACTCATCTGAAGGCTGACTTCACCAGACTGAATATGCCCTATTCATATAAGAAGCATAATTTGAAGAACTTTAAAGGCAACTTCTTCCTGTATGCCGTGGAAATAAGTTTAGACCCATTTTTCCCAGATCAGCAGGATTTCAGAATTTACCTATTGAGGTGGAGAAAAAAAAGGTGTAAGACAGTGTGTTAGTGGAAATTGGGCTAGAAGGACATTGGTCAACACTAAGTTGTTTGTCCTCATAATCTTCTGTGTCTCTTGCTTAGTTTTTTCAGCAAGCTTTGAGCAGCCAGCCAGCCAAAGTTGCTTTAAATAGGACGATGAGCAGTCTGAACTCGCACTCTCTGCTGTTTCGCTGTGCTTTGTGGGAAAGAAATTGTGGTTCTCTTACAGCATCAAGTTCATCTTTGCTTTTGCAACCTCTTCTCACCCCATGCTGATAGCCAATACAGGAGGAGTGAGGAAGGAGAATTTGTGGATTAATTTTGCTAGCTGTGGCTGAGATTGCTCAGCCCTGAAGCGAGATGATGCTTAACCACATTTGTGTCCCACCGGTCTGGCTCAGCATCTGCTCTGGGCTCAGTGTGCATTGCTTTTCTCATGTAATACCTGCATGCTAATTATCAAAAAGAGTTGTTCATCCCTGTGTAGTGATCATGGAGCTTGCCCCATTACTGTGTCCTACAGCTGTCTTGTTCCTTGTAGTCGCTTAGTATTTCATGTTTTTTGGAAAGCATAGCTGGATGATATGCCCCTCAACAGCATTTTGGGAAGTGCATACAAATAACGTTAGAGTGGACTTCCATTCCAAGATGTCATTGACTTCAGTCCAAAGACAAGCTGTGTTACCAGTGTATGTTCATTTACATTGAACTTGTGGCAGAAATTTTTAGAACTTTTTTTCTTGCATTGTTTTTGACTTCTTTAATGTATTTTAAATTTCCAGCATAAATGGTATTCTACTTTTGGGCCTTGCCTATTTTAATCCAATATTTAGTCCTTATCAGCTTGGCAGGTGTAGTAGCTTCTAGCTGGGTCCTAAAGTGAACTTGGCCCAGTATACCAGTATGGTTGTTGATACAAGAACCCGTATTTTCACACTGGAGCGTTGCAAGACTCATCTTTATGGCTAAACATTCACTTCCTCCTTGGTTGATAAAATGAAAGTTTTATTCAACCCCATGGGTTTAGAGAACTGATCCATGGATGGCTGCAGTTTCTGCCCGCAGTGGACAATACTAGTGGGTGTTTTGGTTTTGATGTGAGCAATATCACAGTTAGAGTAATGAATGAATGAAACTGTTCAGTCTGCTTGAAAAGCTGCCTTTCATCTGCGGGAGGAGGTGAACAGCTAGGAGGAAATCTCTTTCAAGTCGCTTCCCAGTGCAGAAATAAATCTTGTGTGTGGGTGAAGGGGCAGAAACAGCCACCTACCTGGAAATCTAAGACTATAAATGAGATGTCACAGGAAAAGGCAGTGGCATCAACTCTCATGCTAATCCATTAGGGGAATAAAAAAAGGGGGGCGGGAGAGAGAAGAAAAGACAGCAATACTTGTATGAGAGAGCTTTTTTATGGTATGTTTAATCACCATTCTAAGACTGCTGAAATTGTAACACGAAACTGTAGGAACATATTGTCTGTTGTTTATGGTGTTCATTCATCTGGGTTACTTCTGTGTTATTAGTTGGGTTGGATGCAAGCTGGTGTCATACTCACGGTTGCGGGAAATGTGTCGTACCACAGCTGGAATGAGGAAGGAGGCTGGCTGTGAGCGGCTGGAGCCTGCCAGGCTGGCAGCAGGGAGAGATGGGTGCTCTGCTGCCTGATTAATTGATTTATTCAGTGTCAAAATAACTACAGGTGCCCACTGATACTTTGAACCCCCAGCCTTAAATGGAAAATCGCAATAAACCACAAACTGCTTATAGATATATCTGCTTTTGTCTACCTCCTTTGCCCTAAGCCTTAAGGAGGAGATGAAGAGCTTTTGCATTTGCCTGGGGGTTAACAAATTGAAGTTTTTGGAGATCAAGTGAGAGCAGTTTCCACAAATAAAGACATCTTGCAGGACATTGTGCAAGCAACTCTCCTTCACCTGAGCTAATGGCCTCTGGTTTAATTTTCTGTGGTGGGATGAATTTTCTTCCAAGCATGTAAGGCAACTGCACTGGGGTGGGTTTTTTTTTGGGGGGGCGGGGCGCATGGTTAGGGCGTCATACATTTTTTGTCATACATTTTGCCATTATCCTTTCCTCACCTTGTGAACAGCAGGAAGGTTGATAATACTTTTATTTCAGAAACTTGTATATGCCAGCATTGCAGGAAGTCACTTTTATTCACGGTAAGTAAAGAACCTCAGCAGCAGCCCTTGGTTGCTTAATTCTTGTGATTATTGAATACAGCCAGTATTTCCTAGAAAAAGAATCGTTTACTTCCCCAATGAATGGTATTGCTCTTTGATATTGTCCGTAACCTGAAAACTGATAATGGAGGAAAAAAAGGAGCATATTCCAAGTTGTATAGTTTAGTAAATGTTTAAGATTATATGTCTGCTAATTAGATATATGGTGGAGTTAGAAAATTTCCTTGGAGAAGAAAGATAAAGACACAGGAGAAAAAATCTGGTTTGGTGATTGAAAGATGTTTTTAATTTATTTCTTGAAAGGCATGGATTATTTTGAAGCAGATAACTTGTTTGCAAGGCTTTTCTTTATATACTTTTTTAATATCTTATGGGACTTTCAGCTTTTGTTTGAGCTGAGTTGGGGTCTTTTCTTATTTTTGCATTTACAGAGAAAAGCATTTGACAGCATCTTTTCGTAAGAGATCTGACTAAAAGCGGCAACTTGAGACCATCAACTGGTCTTTTAAGGCTTAACTTTCTGTTGCATTATCAGAAGTGTTTGGGCCCTCGCTAGCTGGTTTTGTGTTCTTTCACTCACCCTCTTTCACTTTCAGCTGACCCTTGGAACAGATCTTACAGAGGACGTGGAACTGGGAGTGCTTTCCACTACTGTGGAGAGGAACTGTGCCTTGGTGGGGAAGAAGCAGATAGGATTTGGGGTGTCCTCCCATGGTCGCAGGTGGTTGTCAGTTACCCCACAGCTCAAGTAAACTGAGGGGGCAGGTCAGGCTCCCTGCTTACAGTTTTATTTCTTAGCTTGGGCAGGTCTAGAGTGTATGTGTATTGGGTTCACAGGGCAAGGTTTTGGTAGCGGGGGGGCTACAGAGGTGGCTTCTGTGAGAAGCTGCTAGAAGCTTCCCCTGTGTCCAACAGAGCCAATGCCAGCCGGCTCCAAGATGGACCTGCTGCTGGCCAAGGCTGAGCCCATCAGCGACAGTGGTAGCACCTCTGTGATAACATAGTTAAGAAGGGGGGGAAAAAAAAAGTTGCTGCAACAGCAATTGCAGCCGGAGAGAGGAGCAAGAATATGTGAGAGAAACAACTCTGCAGACACCAAGGTCAGGGAAGAAGAAGGGGGAGGAGGTGCTCCAGGCGCCGGAGCAGAGATTCCCCTGCAGCCCGTGGTGAAGACCATGGTGAGGCAGGCTGTCCCCTGCAGCCCATGGAGGTCCACGGTGGAGCAGATATCCACCTGCAGCCCATGGAGGACCCCACGCCGGAGCAGGTGGATGCCTGAAGGAGGCTGTGACCCCGTGGGAAGCCTGTGCTGGAGCAGGCTCCTGGCAGGACCTGTGGAGCCGTGGAGAGAGGAGCCCACGCTGGAGCAGGTTTTCTGGCAGGACTTGTGACCCCGTGGGGGACCCACGCTGGAGCAGTTCATGAAGAACCGTAGCCCGTGGGAAGGACTCATGTTGGAGAAGTTCATGGAAGACAGTCCTCCATGGGAGGGACCCCACGCTGGAGCAGGGGAAGAGTGTGAGGAGTCCTCCCCCTGAGGAGGAAGGAGCGGCAGAAATGATGTGTGATGAACTGACCGCAACCCCCATTCCCCGTCCCCCTGCACCATTTGGGGGGAGGAGGCAGAGAAAATCAGGAATGAAGTTGTTCCTGGGAAGAAGGGAGAGGTGGGGGGGAAGGTTTTTTTAAGATTTGGTTTTATTTCTTATTATCCTACTCTGATTTGATTGGTAATAAATTAATTTTCCCCAAGTTGCGTCTGTTTTGCCCATGATGACAATTAGTGAATGATCTCTCCCTGTCCTTATCTCGACCCACGAGCTTTTCATTATATTTTTTTCTCCCCTGTTCAGCTGAGGAGGGGAGTGATAGAGCAGCTTTGGTGGGCACGTGGCCAAGGTCAACCCGCCACAGTATGTGTGGCCAGTTCCCACTCTTCTCCTGGAGCAATGTAACTCCCCAAGCTCTTGTAGCTCTCCTAGTCCTTAAATTTCAAAAAGCGTTTTTTGTGCGCACAGCTATTGTTGTGCATCACTCAGAACTTCTGCTGAGCTCTTTGCCTTTACCTGTTATTTTCATCCAGGTGTGTTACATACAAAATGTTGCTAGACTTGCGAGTTTAAAAAGTGCAAGTACTTGGACAACTACTTCAATTTTTTTTCAGAGTTTGAGATCTAGACCAGGGCAAAACTATTCTCCTACAGCACAGCTTGAAACTTTTGCTGAAGCAAATACAACTTAATGTAATCTCAACAAGCACGATATAGGGAGGAGTAAAACAACTGAAGAGTATATGTACTGATATCGATGTGAAAAAGAGAGAGCTGAATAGAAGTGCTTCAAAAGAAATGAGCTGTTTAGTTGGTTGTTTTGGTGGTTTTTTGGTGGTTTTTTTTGGTCAGGAAACTATTATCAAAACCTGTTTTGGATTTGTTAATCTGGTCTGTTTTGGCTCTTTTAACGTAAACTTAGGATTTTGTGATCAGTGACCTCAGCACAGGGGTTTGAGCTCTGCTTGTTGAATGAAGAATAGAACCACAGTGTGACCTACATTTCCATTCAGTCAGATGGGATTTGGGGTCTCGCGACATACCAGCAGAATGCTAATTGTGAACCAAACAAACTAACTGGCTCCTATCTGGAGGATTTGCTTTCAGCTGAGGACATGTGGGAGATTAGTCTCGTGAAGTACTGAAGTGTCCATCGAGGCTGATGCAAGTACCTCTTCAAATGTGACCGAACCCCACTACCTCACTGTGCAGGCTTCAGGAAGCTCCTGTTTGCAATGTAGGATGCATTTTTATTAGCACTACTATACCATGAACTAAACCTCAGGATTATTTAGCTGTTACTGAGCAATGTGTGGTTAACACAATAGAGACAGCTAATACTGTAAAAAGAGGAGCTTCTAATCCAAATTAGATATGTTATTTGGGTTGAACTTTGTAAAAGATTGGGTAGGAAACAAAAGGGTAATGGGAGAGAGAAGGGAAGGAATGGAAAGGAGTTGATCATGATTAGGTCTAATCAAACAGTTCCTTGAGGAATTATGGGGAGAGAAAACAAAAGCAAGAATTCCCTTGAAAACATATCTCTGAGTAAAAGCTAGAGAATTATACAGGCCTCAGTCTTTCTTTTTATTCCTTTTTCTCTGCATTTTATTATTATTATTTGCATCCATGATAAAATGGAAGTGAGGACAACTGTATGATTGGAGGGTTTTTTGTTAAGTGTGAGAAGGTAGTGCTTTATTTCATTTTGCTCACTTTACTGGAGGATAACCTATTTTTTGAGGCAGACAGAAAAAGAGATATGAACGGGGACTGAAAATCTTAGGAAGCTGAGGCACTCTACTCTGTGGAAGGAGGGGGATGGTAGATTTTTCATAAAAATTTTCAGACGTCTTATTAAGAGTTACCTTTTGGAGATACGAACATCTTGTTAGTACTGCTTTGTTATTTGTATAAGCAGCTTAGATGTGGTTTTTGTCCTGCTAAGTTACAGTCTGGGAGAGCAAGGAGGAAAGACAACAGTAAAATCAGCATTGGAAAGCTGGTTGAAAGAAGTGCCTTGAGGAGGGATTTAAGAAGCTCCAGAGAGAAATGGATTTCAAAAGGTGGCAAAGACAGACAGATGTTTGAAGATGAGTAGAAGGTGTTACCAGCATCAGGCATCAACACATAGTTCAGGTTTTGAGACTAAAAATCACAGGGCTTCACTGCGGCCCTTTTCCACAGTTTGCCTATAAGATAGGATGTGAGTCTATGTCAGGAGAGGGGCAGCTTTTGGCATCTAGACCCTGCATTACCTGATAGCACCCATAAGCACTGTTTTGACATTATGATTAGTTCAAGTCTTCACAAGGATTTCCCAAATAAACTTAATCCTCTGCTGGAAAAAGCAAAACTGCAATTTTGGGAGATGAAGTTAAATTCTGGAGAAGATCGTATTGTTCACAGCTCCAGTCCCCCCACCTCAATACTCTGACACCCCAACGCCCACGTCTTCTCAGTATTCAGTCTTGCCAGGTTCCTTTTGACCATACCCTCTTCTAGCAAGGTCCTTGGTACACAGGTTCAACTCCAGGCGTTTCACAGTAGCTGACTGCCAAGCTAGTCTGTTAGGTCACTTTGTTCTCGTAGCCTTTCAATGTATTCAGTGCCTTGACAAATTTTCTCGGCAAGAGCTTTATAAAATGATACCGTATTGTGCATAACTTAACACGCCGTTAAACATCAGAACATTTCCTACCACGCAAGTCCTGAGGTCCATCACTAAGCTCGGAAACCAGAGCAGCTCCAATACTTGAGTGATTTTCGTAAGGAACAGTAAGTGGTAGGAAGGCAGCAATTTTTATGAGGAGTCACTTTTGTCTCTATCTGTCTTCCACTTTTTTTTATAGAGAGCTGAATCAAAGTGCTTCAAAAGACACAAGCTGTTTTGTTGGGATTGAAAACAGCAGCATCAGTGAGGAGACTGATCAGCTAAACTGAATATTGATTAGATCCTGATACAGTAAATCTACACTTTCTGTGCTGCTGCAGTATTTTAATCACACTTGTAGCATTTCAAATTGAAGGGGTGTTGGTCAGCTGATTTAAATGCTTTGGTATTTGTGCTTTTTTTCCCCTCTGTTTCTGAATATATGCTTCCATTTTTCCTAATGTCAAGAAAATGTTGAGTTTTCAGACTGGAAGCTTATTGCATCTCAGTGTTTGATCTCCAGTTGCTCAAAGGTTAGGCACTGCGGGGGGGTGAGTGGTTAAACTGCTCACAGGTGCCTTGCAACTATGCTCCTTCATATCTGCTCTCTGCGTGTTTCACAAAATAATTTTATCTGCAGTTGGTGTTTATTTACAAGAAGTACTTGTAAACAACTGGTGGCATTGTGCATACAGATGTCAGACTGCAGTGTGTGACATTTGGCACTGTAAGGAAACTTTCAGTTTCTGAAAGCAGTTAATTGTAGTGGATGCACATTTTCTTAGAAGATGTCTGTTTTTCCTAATCAGAGGCAAGAATATTCATTTGCATGTCACAGTATCGTGTTGCTCCTTGAAAACCAAAAGAATATATTACCTTTAAGTAAGGCTGACACAGAATTGACATTTCAGCAAGAGCATGCAAGCTGGGGCAGAGTCCCCTGCAGGCCTTCCTTTGGTTTTTATTTTCTTTTTGTTTTAACAGCCTTTAGCAAGTATTTTCCTGTAACGTAAAATTTTACTGTAATAAAAACATCAGAGATCAAGAATTCAGGTATTTCTTGCACTTGCCATCAGGATTATGATGTGCCTTCAAGCTGTTTTACTTTCTGGGGAGGCAGCAGTTGTTTTTTAAAGACATTGTGTGCCTGATGTGAAACTCTGTGTTTGTCCAGTAGTAGAAACCCTGTCTCTGGTGAGCGGTTAACTTGTTAGGTGACTGTCACCTGATAATAAAGAGAAGTGGTTAGATAGTGTTTGGAGAAGACGACATGCTTGCATCAAAGTGGCAATGTCTTTGCTTGGTTGGAACAAGGCATGGCCCCAGATTGCACAGGTTTTCTCTGTGTAAGCCCAGGCCTGTCAATGCACAAGTCGTATTGAACATGGTGTCAGCTCATGAAAAATATGTCAGTCTGTGATGAGGTTCTCATGTAGAAAGTGGAAAACGTGTTTCAACTTTGTTGTTCTTAGACAGATGATAGTAACCACAGTATCTTGGATAATGCAAACTTCTGGTTAGGGTTTTAAAATGTTGGTGGTGGAACAGCTGTTATTTCAGCTTCTTCACTGATGGAAGGAAGATGAGCAGTTGTGGGACAAGTCTCAGAATACCCTTGGCTGTCTAAAGCTTGTACTGAGCACTTAGTGATGGTTTCTGCATGCCTGCAGCTCTTGGTGCAAATCTTCTGCTCTCTACACTGCAGGTGGGACAGAGGTGTGAGGGTTTGTTTTGGGTTGTTTGAGGCAGGGGGGAAGGGGTGTCTATGTTGTTCTGAAGTGCTAGAGGGGTGTATTTAGTATGCATCTCTCTGTGTTGCTGTGGTACAAGCAAGCTTGACTTGCATGTTGAAATGTAAGGCAAAGCCTTTCCTTTGTATTTCTGTCTCAGTGTTTCTAATACATGCCCTGTAAACAGACTAATAGCAATTGCATATTTTTTGTGCCTTTAGGAGTAACAGCTTTTTAGATTTATAGCAGGTATTTTGTTTGTGCAAGACTTGGAAATTGACAGAATGGACACCCTTAGCCAACAGATTCATTATTCCTCGTAGCAGAGAGGCTGGCAGGTAGAAAAGCAACTGGGGATCTTATGTTTCAACTAGGAGGTATAAGGATTACCAGCCTTGACCATCAAGTAATCCCTTTAAAGAAAAGCATGGTATGCCTAAGGGTAAAATACGCTTATGATACCATTGCTTCTTATTCACATAGTTCTGTGAAAAATGCTTGTTATGCTATGTGTAGGTGTATGGAAACAAACTGTGTACGTGTGTGTATGTATACCTATGTGTGTAAGAAAGTCAGGTATTTTTATTCAGTTGGTATTTGCAATACTTCTGGGCTATGGTTCTGTACATCTTGAGTCACATATGAGATACAAGTGGAAGCTTCTGAGCTTTGCTAACTTGGACATGTCCCTTTTTTTTCTTTTTTGCTTTGTTTTTTCTTAGGGTAATAAATGCAGGGAAGAGCACGCACAATGAAGATCAAGCCAGCTGTGAAGTCCTCTTTGTCAAGAAGAAAGCTGGAGGCGCTAATTCTACACCAAACAAGAACTCTTCAACAAAACGGAGGTCATCGCTGCCCAATGGAGAAGGTCTCCAGCTGAAAGACAATTCGGTAAGCAGACTTCTGTATCTTGTTGGTGGAGAAATACAAAACAAATATAAAAGGATGTGGCAGTATGACACTAAAAGGTGTTTACTGAATGTCTCATATATTTTCAGTTACCTCTTATTAATTATCTCTGCTTAAATACAGAACACTTAACTATATTTTTCTTGGCTCTACTACCTGATTTTTGATTTCTTGCATTGAAAAATGCTCCTGGCATCTAAGACATTTTAGTTTAAAGATGGGGAGGGGAATACTCCTTGGGTTTTCCTTTTTGTTTCCTTTATGAAAATACAATCCTGAGAAACTTACTGCTGCAGAATACTGTGAGTTTAATGGCTGTGGGTGACTTGTCCAGCGATGGTCATTACAAGCATAGCAGTATCACCATTTATACAGTTATACAACTTTATTAAGGGTTAGACAGTCATTTGGGTTCTTTTCACAGAAGCAGTATTGTGTGTAGCAAAGTTGGTTTATGCAGGTAGAGTAAGGTCATCCAGCACACTGAATTCAGTGATTTTTTGTGGACTATGGCTCCTCTCTTTGCGTGTTGTACATTATGCACTTGTCTACTGGCAATCATCTGCTATTCTTCATCTGTCTTCTTTCCTGACTGGCTAATTACTTCATCTGCTCTTTAAGCATGAGCTCAGGCTCCAGCAATGATTGATAGTGTGTGTTTGATTCAGACATTTTAGCCATGTAACACTAAATGCCCTATCTGAATGTTGGGGTCAGACAATGTGGATATGCAGTCTTTCTGCTGCCGGGAGAACACAAGTTTTCCCTAAGTGGTAATTAGTGTTTTAGTGGACTGTAAGTATCCTTTTTTGGTTTTTTGTATTTTGTTTTTGTTTTTAAATCAGGTTATGATTAGCAGTCTGCTTCAGTCTCTCTCCCAAAACCCCATGGCTTGGTATACCTGATGGCTGCAGGGGTCATCGGCGTCCTGAGTGTCAAGCGTTCCTCTTGCACTGCGTCTCTCCTCACCTCTTGCTCCTCCTGTTCTGTTTCATACTTCATTACTGCTGCAATATTTTCAGACTCTTAACAGATTTTCCGGCTTTGCAAATAGGCCTGTTATTTCCTCTTTCAAATCTTCCCTTAAATAATCTGTCTCAGTTCCTGTGTGCTGCTATTCCTCATTGTATTCAGACAGTCATGATTTCTTTTTTTTCCAAGGACCTATTTGCACACTCCTGGATAAAGAATTGTGCCCTGTACTTGCTGGGACTATGAGGTCTGCGTACAGTCATGCAAGGCAAAACAGAATTTCTTTTAATAGTCTATTTTTTAAAAAGTCTTTCCTAGAAAGTCCATGCAACTGTCTGCTGTTGGCTCATGCAGATGCTTGGTTCCATGAATATATTTAATTTTTGTATGCATTAAGTATGTTAATGAAGCAAGCATTTGGCCACAGTACTTGTTCGTGTACGTAAAACACATCAAGATAAACAACAGTGTTCTCGGTCCAGGTGATGGGTTTCTTTGACGCAAAGGGCATTGCTGTGTCATGCAGACAGCACACTGCAAAGACCTCTGTGCAGACACCAGCCTGGGTAGACACATTTTGGTGCCGTGCAGAGGTACTAGCTTTGGTCTAACGTCACATTTAAGTTCCAGGCCTACCATGTGAGATACCTGGCCAGGGGTCTCTGCATCTGGGACGTGGGTGAATGTAGCTGTACTGAATTTGCCCATGTTTTCATATTTGGGGGCATGCGTGGGACATAAAAAGCTTTGTAGCATTGTTTCACAAAGTCCAGTTAACTTCCAGCTTTGAGTAGTATCAAATGCTTCCCAAGAGCAAAAGGCACGCTGTGTTGTATATACTATACTTCATGATTAATCATCTTCCTCAGAGGGAACTTTTTTCCAAACATTACACAGTTACTATGTTTAGATTGCATTAAAAATACAGGGATATAAAACTATTTGATTATTGGAAAGGTGCCTTCACTAGCCTTGATGGCATCCATCATTATGGTCATCATATTGTTATGGTATTGTAATGGTAGGGTCTATAAACTGACTGCATAATTTTGAAAGCTGGTTTCTTTATCCATTTAAAACTTAATGATTGTCAGCCTCGTTAATATCCAATTACCCTGTGTTATGCAAAGTATCTCACGGAATTTTCTAATTTCTCTTCCTCTCTTCACTAGTGTATTTCCTACTTCTATTCTGTATCTTTCATCTTGATTTTGGAATAAACAGCCACTCTGTTTCAAGCTTCTTGAGAGAAACATTTTTATTTCAAATCTTCTGTTCTTTCTTCTATTTCTGACATATTTTGAGAATAAATGAGAATAATTTCTGAAGTGAGGAGCCAGGTGATCCATATAATATAGTACACTGTTTTCATGCTACTTGTTATCGTGTTCTTTATATGTTCTCTTCTCATCTACAGATTGACTTCTGTTTTCTACATGACACCTGAATGAGTGCTATAGCACTCATTATTTAGCTGCATAAAACCTATTCTACCATGTTATTAGACCACAGCTTGTGAATTTAAATTTGAAATGTATTTTCCTAAAACAGGCAGCACATTTCTGGAGAGAGTTTTCTACTAGAGGGCAGTCTTACACTACCAATTAGTAGGATTTTTCCCCTTAGTACATTTTTTGCTGATTGAATATATCTAAAAAGGAAAAAAAAATGTACACAGTATAAAATATGTCATATTTTTAAGTTTTCATATTTTTATACTGTGAAGTACAACATTGTGGTTTGCCCTCACATAGCATTGTTAGCAGATATTTTTTAAGGAGTGTGCGAGTTGGTGTTAAAAGTCATGAGGCTGCAACTTACTTTATATCAATAGGATGTAGAAACACAGGCTTGAGACACTCCAGTGAACGGTATTAATATTGTCCTGGCAAGTATCTAGTAAGAAAGCCAGAGGCTGAATACTGCAAATGCCTCCTAGGGAAATCCCACCGTAATGTGCGAGCTGAAATTGTCTCCGAGTGGTGAAGCACCTTGTAGAAATATCAAAGGAAAAAGGCATGAGGGAAGCAGTTTATTGAGTATTTGTCCAATGAAAAGAAAGATTTCTACTCTTCTTGTTTAGTTTTTTTAAAGTGTGGAGCACAAGGGAAATAGGAACTGGAACTTAAACTGTCTCTTGATTTAACAGAGTCTATTTCATCATCCTCAGATTTTTCTTTTTTTTTTTTTTCCACAGAATCTTTGAGAAGGCCACATGCCATCTTTATTTTACCCTGCTTTCTGGGAGGTTTCTGAAACTTAAATGGCAGCTGCATCTGAGGTTGTTATTTAATGCTAACCCCTGTGCTTTGGCAAGGCAGCATAAGGGAGTCAGAGATCCATGGGTTGTCTACACGGGTTGGCAGCTGCTGTCATGGCCTTGACTCTGCAGGTGGACTCTGCAGAGCTTCCAGGGGTGGGAAGAAGGAGGTGATGGGCCACAAATGAGGAGATGGAGAAGTGAACATTTGTTTAGCCCCGACACACACAAAAATGCAAGGAAATCTGTTAAATAGCCTAAATATGGTTTTCTTCTTGAAAGAGCAGGTGATAAACTGAGCAGAGCAGTGAAAGAAAAGACTCTGCAAATTCAACCCCAAATTAATTCTCTCCCCTTCCCTCCACCCCATGCCACTCCCGCTTGATTAATCAGATTTGCCCTCTGTCCCCATTGAGGAGCATTCACTTTAAATTGTGCAGCTTTTTCACTGGTACTATTTTTAAATGCCTTTAACTACGGGGTACCTTGATGATGAGTACTGAAGACCGTCAGTGAGTGAAATGGAAATCCTATGCCAGGATATTGTCATAGTGACAGTCAGGTTGCAGGACTTAATATGATGCATTATTAATTGTCATTGTAATGTGAGGATACATAATTATTAACTCTGCATTTTTCTTTGCCACAAAGATGGGACAAAGTATTTGTTTTGTGTGACACAAGGCTGGTTGCCTACCACAGGTAGCTGAACATAACATCAGTAACATGAGGAGGCTTTTCTGTGGGGATGAGGTGGCAATTGCCCACCCAGTTCAGATTTTATGAGAATTAAAGATGCACTCTAATGCATTTTGTGGGTGTAGCTCCTATTTGGAACAATAATAGTTGGGGTGGGTTGTGGTTTCAGAATAAATCTTTAGTGGCAACATGATTTATTTGCCTGTTTGGAATTAGCTTCATTAAAAAAAATTCTGAAGGTTTGCAATGTAGGACTACTGTCTATCTTACCTGAAAAATTTGTCCCAAATTGATCACTATATATTGCTAAGGCTGGCCATTTTCTTCTCTGTGACTGAGCTCCAATTACGTACATATATATGCATTTTCTTTCACGATTCCTCATGCATTGCTTGACCCAAAACTTTGCATGTCTTAATTATATTTTACAATTGCAAAACCCAGGAAACTGCTGAACATTTCTGAAAGCTAGGTCAGCAGTTGAGGAGCCTGAAGCTTATTAAATTTCCTAGTACATTCTGGAAATGAATTGTAAGGTCAGTGCAGTGAAGAATCTGTTTGCTCTTCATGTATCTGGTAGGTATTCAGAATGTTGTTAAATCTGAATCTTTTGAAAGAAAATCTAAAATAAATCACTGTGGTGACCAATCATACTCCCACTTGAGGGCTCTATCCCATTAAAAGAATAAATGGAGACTGATGTTTGAAAGGCTGCTTTTGACACAATACCGCCAGAGCTAGTAGAAATAGATGGCTTGTTCTCTGAGACTTTGCAGAATGTCAATACTTTTGAGAAGTTCAAGCTCCCAAATGTGGAAGAGAGAGAACAGCCGTGCATATGCACACCAAAATAGGTAATCGCTTGGTGACTACAGAGGTCATCGCAGCTGTGGAAGGGAAAACAAGAACCTTGTTGTGTTTTTTGTCTCATCTGTGTGCCCTGACTGCTGGCCCTTGTTCATTCTCTGAGTTGCTGCTTTATTTGTACCATATATTTAATTCTCATCAAATTGGTATGGTTTTGGAGAATTTATTTCTTTCAAACAGAGGAGCCATTTTTATTCTCAGGGTGGGGAAAGGAATTTGTTTCTACTTCCTTTTTCAGATAGCTAATATGTTATTCATGGTTATACTCTCTTTGCTAGTTCAAAAGTAAATGAAGCTTCATAGGAATACATAGAAGTTTTTGAAGACTAATATTTAGGTTACAGTAATGCCTGCAGATCCCAACTGAAGTTAAGGCCCTAGAGCATCTCACACAGAACGTGTGTATAAGAGCAGTGCTGTGGTAGTCATCTCCCCTGACTGTATATACTCATACAGACCTCTCAGTTATCTAGGGTACTTCTTCAGTTGATAAGGAGAGATAAATCTACTTTGGAATGAGATGAGCATAGTCTGAAAGTGCAGGGTCTTTTTCTCTTTGCTGAGTTATAAGGGCAACTTAGATAACTGTCTTGGAAGTCTGCAATGTAGATGTCTGAATGTAGCTAAACTGGTAGCAACACCCTCTTGTTTAAGAATTACTAGTCCAAAAAGGACAAGATCAGGGAACCCCGGAAGAATCACCGTAGCTGATGTGGCCATGCCATGTTCATGTCAGTGACAGCCTGACAATACAGCTCAGGCCCATGTAAGCTTCTCTGTCCTAATTTGTGCTGCCCATTGGCTTAGAGGAAAGAAGTGGTAACATTGTAGTTTCACTTTTTGTCATGGGCTATTGTTCTGGTCTGTTTTAAAGCTTCCTGGTCTCTGATGGCACCTTATTTGACTAACAATTTCACATGAGGCTTGTCCAGTGTAGGACATACCCAGTGTTGTGCTCATAATAATGAGAATGAACTGTGTTAATAACTGTTCTCCTAAAAGCTGTATTACAGACTTTGGTGGGGGCTTGCTTAGGAACACTTATGAAAGTTAATGGTGGTAGGGGGTGTTTAAACTTGTTCTTAATTGTAAGTTTCTTTTATAGTTTGGGGGCAAGGGGAAGGCGATAACAAAATACCTTCTTTCTCTAGGTATAAAAGGTAAAATATTTCCACTTCAATCAGAGGTATAATGCCTTTACGCTTTTTCCCCCAAAGGCAGCACATCTCCAAAGAAGTAGCACCTTTCAAATGACACGAGGACATAAGCTGTGGAAGCATTATCTGTGGTGCATCATGAGGTGGATTTTGGCCAGGAAGCCAAACCCTAAGAGAAGAATGGGAGCAGAAGTAGTTTGATCTACAAATCCCAAGAGGCACAGTGTTGCCATTTTGAATAAATAGTTTCAGTTTTCAGCTGAAATACTTTCACTTTGGGATACCTGTTTCTGTTGGCAAAATACTTCACATTTTGCATGAATAGCAATCTATTTTTACAAACGGTTTTTTTAGTCAGTAATTGTGTTACCCGTGAAAAATGGCTTAAGCAGAATTTTACAGGCAACTGTTGTGTGAACTTGAAGGGATTCTGAGCCCAGAGCAAGCTAGCATAACTTCCAGTCATGCCTTCAGGGGTGAAATTTCACAACAGGTTTTTGGTGAATTTACCAGACTGTGTAAGTGGGTGGGACTGGTTAAGGAGCCACATTCGGAAATGTGTACATGTGTTGGTTTTTCCACCATTATAGGATGTATTCTGTATGATCCTTACTGTGGTAAGTAATCCAGTACTGTAGGACGATACTCCCTTTTCTCAGCATTTCAGTAATGAAACTAAGAGTGCACAATAGACTGCTGAATTCCTCCTCTTGGAGGAACTCTCTGCTGTATAGATGACTATATTGTTAATGCACTGGTTAAGAATACATTTGAACTTTACAACAGCAGCAATGCTATAAGCTAAAAAAAAAGATAGACTTTTACGTAATTTTTATAATCAAAGCTTTTAAATGTGTATTTCAACACAGTAAGTTGCAAGTAGTAATGCTCGTTCAGCAATAAGCAGCATGGACTTGTAGTTATGGTCTATATACATGTTGCAAAAAGAGACGTTTTGCATTAGGTTTTGGATTTTGTAGCTTGGGGCAATAATGAATGATGTCTTTTGGATATGCAAATGACAATTCATAGTGTTCTTACTCCGACCTATCTGCTCTGTCCTACAGCCAGTGGTTGGCACCTTTGTGGAGCAGCTGGAACAGCAGAAAGTAAAAGGAGCTGCAGTTCACAGCCCTGTCCATAAGTCTGAAATAAGCAGTGCTTTGGGCATGAAGTGATGTGATGCAGGTGATGCCTAGACTACACACTGATCTTGTTGTGTAAGGGAGCAGTGTTCGGGTGAATGAAACAAATCATGTCTGTCATCCTAAATTAGACCACAGTCATCGTGACGTGCAGATATAATTTTTAAGTTTTTGACTGCAGTGAGATCTAGGTTATGCTTTCTCAGTATAGTGTTTTGCAACAGTATTGCCTGCTTCCTGTCCCTTGCAAAATTATTTATTTCTAAATCTGTATTAGTCCGCCCACATCTGACTTGCAAGGCAGCTCCACGAACAGTTGTTTCAGCAGAGCTGGGAGAAGGTGCAGGATTAAGAAGAAACGGAGGGGAGAGACTAGAAAGACTCTTTCTACATGCTGCTGCCAAATATGCTATCATGCAAAGACAGGTGCTGTTATGCCTATCTGAGTGATAGGGCACCTCACCACAAAAACATGGTTTCTGGTCAAATCAGAGCAATAGTGGAGCTGACTTAAACCTGTCAGAGAAGACTGTGTGGAGCAGAAAGGGAGAAATATTCGAAAATCACATCACTGATCAATAACTGCTGAACAAATATATAACATTAATGCGTAATTTTAATAATGAGGTTTACAAAAATTTACTTCTTATGGATACTCTGCCTGAATGAGAGCAGTTGTGCTGACCGGCATGCTAGGAGTTGAGCTAAGATACAAGATCTAAAAGCATACTCTTATGCCGAGAGCTATACCAAAACACTTGCATAGCTTTTCTGATCAGAGGGTATGTAACTCCACTACTGTACAGGAAACTTTTCAGAGGACTGGGAAGAACTAGGCAGTGAATGTGTAAGCTAGCGCGGGTGAAGTGCAGCTGATACCACTTGTGTCTGCCATCCTCGAGGACCTCTGCGCTGGTTCTGGGGCTGGCACAAGCAGGGAAAGCCTGAGCTGTCCCATCTGCTAGCACAGATGGACCTTATCTACGAGTCATGGAAGCAGGGATCAGTCTTGTTGCTAGATGTCAAACTGAGGTCCTTCATCTCATGCCTAGTGGAAAAAAAAGGTCTGTCACAGAAGTATCAGGTGCTGTCTTGCATAGAATTTTGGTCTCCATAGTGGTAGGTCCATCATTTATCAATGATGTGATTTTTTTTGAATGGTTTTCTTCTGATCTACACAGTCATTACATTAGGAAATTAACTTAGTCTCACAGTGGTAGCTGTGCTTTGTCAGTGCATCCTGTTTTGGCTCTAAGGTAAGAAAGATTGCAAGTTCAGCTTTTTTTTTTTTAGGGGGTTAAGGGAGAAAAAAATGGTTGGGGTATGTGGCAAAAATAAGCATCTCTCCTTACTGCCAGAGCTGTACTAACGTCGTGGGTATTTCTCCATTTCAGAAAGGTTACCTCTGGGAAAGTTGCCTGTGTTTTACCTGCTGCCCCTGTGCCACCAGCTGCTCCATCACCTCCCTTGTGGCTGTGTAATGATGACCATCTCTTTTCCTCCCCTTTCTTCCCCTCCTGCTTCTCCAGGACACAGATGGGATCAACCTGTACTACTGGTCCCTGTTTGATGGACACGCTGGGTCGGGGGCAGCTGTGGTCGCTTCCAAACTGCTGCAGCACCATATCCTGGAGCAGCTGCAGGAGATCGTGGACATCCTGAGGAACATGGCCGTCCTCCCACCCACCTGCCTGGGAGAGGAGCCCGACAACCCAGCCACCAACAGCAGGACGCTGACACGGGCGGCCTCCCTGCGTGGTGGTGTGGGGGCCCCGGGCTCACCCAGCACCCCTCCAACACGCTTCTTCACCGAGAAGAAGATCCCACATGAGTGCCTGGTTATTGGGGCCATAGAAAGTGCATTCAAGGAAATGGTATGTATATCTCAGGGCTCTGAAGTCCTTGTTGGATACACTAATGAGTCGCATGGCTTGAAGAAGATGAACATTTAAGGATTTTTTTTACTTTTTCTTTCTTCCCCTACTTAAACACCATCTGAGTGTGGACAGAATTATTTAAGAGCCTCAACAGCTTACCTGGTACATTCCTGTGAGGCAGGAACTGCACCTTAAGTCCCAGGCAGCACCACGGCCACTTTTGTGGATTACTTGACTCTTAGAAGCTTGGTGCTCTTTTTCTTTTTTTTCTCTGCATCCCCCCGCTTTTTTTAAGATAAAAATTAGTATTGCCTCACAGTAGCAGATTTCAGCATTGGCTGTTGTCATAAGGCTGTATATATGGGCATGCATTTTACAAAGCCTCGTTACCCTACCGGAGCAGCAGCAAAGGCTCTCAGCATTCCTTGCACCACCAACACACCTTGTTCGTGTTGCCCACAACTACATAAATGGGTCATAAAAGGTCACATAAGGGACATGGATGAGGGCCAGCATCCTTGATCCAGTTCATGTTAGTGTTGGAGTGGCTCATAAAGCACAGTAGTGACTGTAGAGATTGTGTGTACCGCTCTTGACTGAGGCAGGTTGGGTGTGGGTGAGTGGGGCATGAAGTATGTTCCTACCATCCACTCGACTTGTGCACAGCATGAACAATCAGGAGGAAATCACGTTATGGAAACAGAATATCCATGAGTTTCCGTATGAAAGGCTGGTTTTTCTCTTTTGTAATTGATGTAGCTGCTCTGCACCTTCCCCCTTCACTTCTCCATGTTATTAAAAATAATTCTTGTCAGGCAGAGCAGAGGCTTTGCCTGCCAGTGCAGATCAGGTCTTGGGAGATTTGATCATCACAGAATCACTAAGGTTGGAAAAGACCTGTAAGATCATCAAGTCCAACCTAAACAAACAAAAAAAAAAAACAAAAAAAAACACACACACAAAAAAAACCACCCCCACACCAAAAACCAACCCACCCAACACCACACAGCACCATGCCCATCAAGCTACATCCCACAATGCCACATCCACACGCTCCTTGAATACCTCCAGGGAGGGTGACTCTACCACCTCCCTGGGCAGCCTATTCCAATGTTTCACTACTCTTTCAGTAAAGAACTTTTTCCTAATATCCAGCCTGAACCTCCCCTGGCGCAACTTGAGGCCATTTCCTCTAGTCCTGTCACTAGTCACTTGGGAGAAGAGACCAACACCCACCTCTCTGCAACCTCCTTTCAGGTAGTTGTAGAGAGCGATGAGGTCTCCCCTCAGCCTCCTCTTCTCCAGGCTAAACAACCCCAGCTCCCTCAGCCGCTCCTCATAAGACTTGTGCTCCAGACCCCTCACCAGCTTTGTTGCCCTTCTCTGGACACACTCCAGCACCTCAATGTCCTTCTTGTAGTGAGGGGCCCAAAACTGAACACAGGATTCGAGGTGCGGCCTCACCAGAGCCGAGTACAGGGGCACGATCACCTCCCTGGTCCTGCTGGCCACACTATTTCTGATACAGGCCAGGATGCCGGTGGCCTTCTTGGCCACCTGGGCACACTGCTGGCTCATATTCAGCCAGGTGTCGATCAACACCCCCAGGTCCTTTTCTGTGGGGCAGCTTTCCAGCCACTCGTCCCCAAGCCTGTAGCGTTGCCTGGGGTTGTTGTGGCCAAAGTGTAGAACCCGGCACTTGGCCTTATTGAACTTCATCCGGTTGGCCTCAGCCCATCGATCCAGCCTGTCCAGATCCCTCTGCAGAGCCTTCCTACCCTCAAGCAGATCAACACTCCCTCCCAACTTGGTGTCATCTGCAAACTTGCTGAGGGTGCACTCTATCCCCTCATCCAGATCATCAATAAAGACATTAAACAAGACCGGTCCCAAAACTGAGCCCTGGGGGACTCCGCTTGTGACCGGCCACCAACTGGATTTCACCCCATTCACCACAACCCTTTGGGCCTGGCCATCCAGCCAGTTTTTTACCCAGCAAAGAGTGTACCTGTCTAAACCACGGGCCACCAGCTTCTCCAGGAGAATGCTGTGGGGAACAGTGTCAAAGGCTTTGCTGAAGTCCAGGTAGACAACATCCACAGCCTTTCCCTCATCCACTAGGCGGGTCACCTGGTCATAGAGGGAGATCAGGTTGGTCAAGCAGGACCTGCCTTTCATGAACCCGTGCTGGCTGGGCCTGATCCCTTGGTTATCCTGCACGTGTCCCGTGAGCGCCCTCAAGATGAGCCTCTCCATAACCTTCCCCGGCACCGAGGTCAGGCTGACAGGCCTGTAGTTCCCCGGATCCTCCTTCCGACCCTTCTTGTAGATGGGTGTCACGTTGGCAAGCCTCCAGTCGTCCGGGACCTCCCCCGTTGACCAGGACTGTTGATAAATGATGGAGAGTGGCTTGGCAAGCTCCTCTGCCAGCTCCCTCAGCACCCTTGGGTGGATGCCATCAGGCCCCATAGACTTATGAGTGTCCAGGTGGCATAGCAGGTCGTTAACTGCTTCCTCCTGGATCATGGGGAGCCTATTTTGCTCTCCATCCCTGTCATCCAGCTCAGGGAGATGGATACCCTGAGGATACCTGGTGTGGCTGTTGAAGACTGAGGCAAAGAAGGCGTTAAGTACCTCAGCCTTTTCCTCATCCTTCGTGACAATGTTCCCCGCTGCATCCAGTAGAGGATGGAGATCCTCCTTGGTTCTCTTTTTGTTGTTAGTGTATTTATAGAAGCTTTTTTTGTTGTCCCTCACGACCGTGGCCAGGTTGAGCTCTAGCTGGGCTTTTGCCTTCCTAATTCCCTCTCTGCATGACCTAACGAGGTCCTTGTATTCTTCTTCACTTGCCTGCCCCTTTTTCCAGAGGTGGTAAGTTCTCTTTTTTTCCCCGAGCCTCAGCATAAGCTCCTTGTTCAGCCAGGCCGGTCGTCTTCCCCGCCGGCTCTTCTTACGGCACATGGGGACTGCCTGCTCCTGCGCCTTCAAGATTTCCTTCTTGAAGAGGGTCCAGCCTTCCTGGACCCCTTTGCCCTTCAGGACCGTCTCCCAAGGGACCCTCCCGACCAGTGTCCTGAACAGGGCAAAGTCTGCCCTCCGGAAGTCCATGGTAGCAGTTTTGCTGACCCCCCTTCTTACTTGGCTAAAAATTGCAAACTCTATCATTTCATGGTCGCTAAGCCCCAGACGGCCTCCGACCTTCACTTCTCCCACCAGACCCTCTCTGTTCGTAAACAGCAGGTCAAGCAGGGCACCTCCCCTGGTAGGCTCGCTTACCAGCTGCGTGAGGAAGTTATCTTCGACACACTCGAGGAACCTCCGGGACTGTTTCCTCTTAGCTGTGTTGTACTTCCAGCAGACATCCGGTAAGTTGAAGTTCCCCACAAGAACAAGGGCTTGCGACTGTGAGACTTCTGCCAGTCGCTTGTAGAACGCTTCATCGGCTTCTACGCCCTGGTCGGGTGGTCTATAACAGACCCCCAGCAGGATATCCGGCTTGTTGGCCTTCCCCCTCATCCTTGCCCATAAGCATTCAACCCCGTCATGACAATCATCGAGCTCTATACAATCAAAGCACTCCTTGACGTACAGAGCCACCCCACCGCCTCTCCTTCCTTGCCTATCCCTCCTGAAGAGCTTATAGCCCTCCATCGCAGCACTCCAGCCATGCGAGTCGTCCCACCATGTTTCTGTGATGGCGACCACGTCATAGCTGCCCCGCTGCACGATGGCTTCCAGCTCCTCTGTTTGCCGCCCATGCTGCGTGCATTGGAATAGACGCACTTGAGCTGGGCTATCGGTCTTGCCCCCGACAATGGCACGTCACCCCTAGGCTCATCTCTAGGTAGCCTGGCTTCATCCCCTTCCCCCTTCAAGTCTAGTTTAAAGCCCTCTTGATGAGGTTTGCCAACTTACGGGCAAGGATCCTTTTCCCCCTTGGGGACAGCTGAACACCGTCTGCACTCAGCAGGCCCGGTGCCGTGGAGACCACCCCATGGTCAAAGAATCCAAAATTCCTCTGGTGGCACCAGTCTCTGAGCCACAATCTTGTTCTTTTTCTTCTTTTTTTAAAATTTTTTTTGTGGTTTCTAGAAAAGCCTCTTATTTGAGCAGAAGGTTTTTGAACTAATGAGTGTTTCCCAGAGGTTTTATTTGTCTGAAAAGAAGTATTCGATCATGGTTTTTCTTGATATATGTGAATTTTGTTTAGTACGTGCATGTAATTAGAGACCACAGTTGTTACAACAAAGTGGTGCTTCATTTTGAATTCTGAATAGCAATTACCTTGCTGGATTGTCCTTTCTCCCCAAGGAAGTGCAGGCAAACAGACCCACCAACTGGGTTTGGACAGCCTCATCTAACTTTTAGGTGGGTAGGTCCAGGAGCAGGATCCACAGCTGTGGCTTAGGCATCATTCAGCGTGGGGCATATGAGCAGATTTATGCACTGCAGCTACTGCGCTCAGTTTCTACTAGCTAAAAAAAAAAGAGGAGCATGCATGAAAATCTCCTGTCAGTTTAGCATGCCCTTTTCAGAAAGAGAGGACTAGCTTGCTCCCTTCTTTGTTGAGAAAGAGGGGAAAAGATGACACTGCCAATCCACTGCACCCTAGTGGGTTCAGAGCATGCTTAAGAGAGGGACACTGATTTCATGCTTCAGTTGGGGCGATTTTCAGGCCAGAAGAGTGCCAGGCTCTGAATGCATGACATCTCTCTCTCTCTCTCTCTCTCTCTCTCTCTCTCTCTCTCCTGTTGAAACTGGCTCCAAGTGCAGGAGAGATGAGAAATGGAGTTTCATAGGACTGGAAAGTGAAGGTAAGAGAGCTAAAAAAAGGCTGTTTCAAGTGCTCTATCTTTCTTACAAGAGCAGTGTGTGCATTACCCATTGCTGCCTTCCTGAACGTGTCTGAGTGAGCAGGGCTGTAATTGCTTTGCTTTATTTTGAGTTCATGCCTCTGTTCGGTAGGTGTTCACACAGATGACCATTTCAGCTCATGTCCAGGCACCCGACTGCTTGGGAGGGCTTTTATGGATAGGTGATGACAAATGCAGAAACCCTGAATAACTCACTACAGATATGATGTCTGGGTATTCCGTGTATAGGTCATAGTAGTCTGTCCTCCCTTTTTGTAAACTGAAGTCCAGAGAATATTTAATTTTCCTCCCTGTGTCTTTGTTCATATGCTACAGATCCAGATACCTTAATTCCCACTTTTGCTCTTTATCAGAAGGCTGAAGTTCATTGTCTGTCTTTGCTATATGAATAGCTCTGTGTCTACCACAATGCAATATAATTTCAGCATTAAGTTTTACATTAAAGGGTAAGTCTTATAAAAATGGTCAGATTAAGAAAAGCAATAGATAACGATATCTACTTCAAGCTCTTGGGGGAGTCTTGTGCTTGTAATTGGTTTAGGCAAAAGAGTATTTTCTTTTGTCTGTGTAAGAGAGCAGTTCAGAAGATCAACACTCCAGAGTCTCATCTATCCTTGCTTTCTCCTACCTCTGTCTAACTTCGTGCTAGCTTATACTCCTAGTAGTCCTTGGGTGAAGATTTTGGGCCTCTTCCACAGCACATTGTTTATTCAGCCCTATTTTGTACTGGAACGTCATGCATGTTGTTGAGTTAGGTCAATGCAGCTGAGATGTGCATAACGTAGGAGCGTTTTGTGCCAGCAGAGTGTTGTCACTTTACCTGGCACTTGGTGAAAGCTTATGTTCCCTGGACACGTGGGCAGACTTCTTGGTGTTGTTCCCTGAAACACCCATTGCTGCCAGGGAGCCCTTTGAACCTAATGAAAATGCTGAGTAGATACAGATACTATTGTTTTTTGTGGTTTTTGGTTTGTTTTGTTTTTTTTTTTTTAAACAGTCCAACCTGACAGGTTTATCTAATGATGGCTTTGCCCCCTTTTTCTGGGAGCATTTAGCATACCATTACTTTTTTCCCCAACTGCCTTTTGAATTCTAGTTAAGCACTCCCTGGTTTTGCCTCGAGTCTCAAATAAAATGCAATTCATCCCTTTCAAAAGGCTTTTTAAAATTCTTTTTCCTTTATTGGGTGTGGTTTCCTTTGGACAGTGCTTGTTTGACAGCTACATGCAGTAAAACACTGTGGAAAGCTGACACAGACCAATTCATTGCCTAACTTAGAAATTTAACAATTAAGCTGTCCCCTTTTTAAAGTGCTTCTAGATGGTGTTCTGTGATTGCGTTGGAACTGAAATTACCAAGTTTCTGTGTTTTCTCAGATAATGTATTGTCCTGTTTAAAACAAAAAAAAATGCTCAGTGTCAGTAATTGTCGGTGATCACAATTATTCCAGTTAAAAGGAAATAAATAAGCTCAAGTTCTGAAGATATCATAGGTCAAATCCTCTAATTTTCATCTCTTGAGTGTTAAGATGCGTGTTTATACATTCAGTTCTAGGGAGCCAGGAGGGATGTTTCCAAGTGCTGTTCTGTACTGGATAGAAGCATCAAACTATAATCTCTTCCTTGAATTTAACCTTGTATACATGTGTGTGATGTAGTATGTATTTTAAAGAAAGATTAAGGGGGGAGAGCACCTGTTCCACACTGAACCCTGTTTAATTACGGAGGGGAAAAAATGGCACAGAACTAGTTTGTGTGATTTATCGGAAGGTATAAGTTTATGTACGTTGTATCACTATTTTCTTCTTTACTGAGATTTTTTTGACTCAGATGAAATCTAGACAGCTTTTGTAAGATTGGTGCCATTTTAATTTGAACAATCTTGAGAGAGCAACATCTGTTGTACGCTTTTCCTTTTGAAAAGCTTTCTCTGATTAAATAGCCAGTAGAAGTGAGGAGGGTTGAAACTGTGTTACAGGCATTTTGATGCCTTTTTGACAAAGGTAAAGCAGATTAAGGAGTTAATTTTGTATTTATGCCTTCTGAAACTTTTTTAAAGCATATACCTGATACTCTGTGTGTAGGAAGTAAAGCTGCTTCCTGTCATAGCAAGATGGAGATCCTGGAGGAAAGGCCCCTACCCTGAGGCCAGATATGGATGAAAAATAGTTATTTTCGTTGTTGCAGTATGCTGCCTGGTTGTAATGATGATACTGTAATTTGAATGTACCCAGCTCTGTTTTCCAGGCCCTAAACCTCTAAAACTTAGCATGGGGTATAGCTGGCATTCACCTTTTGTGCTGCCCCGCTTGCTGCTTCCAGGCTCTCTCCCCTGCCCCTGCAGCGCCCGCACCGGCTGCGCGCACGAGCCCGCCTCCCTGGGGCTGCCGGCGGCGGTCCTGGCGCGCTGCCTGTGCCCGGCACGCCTGGGTCGAGGCAGGCGCGCCCGCCCCGCAGCACCCCGAGAGCCGCCGGCCCGCGCCGCGCTCCGCGCCTCGGCTCGGCGCCCGAGCCCCTCCGCAGCGTCTCCACGAGGTGGCACGAGCAAGCCGCCGTCGGGGGGCCGGGAGCCGCCGACCGGGAGGATGGTAGTGGCTTCGTGGCGTAATCCGCCTCCTTTTTCGGAAGAGGTTGTTAGCTGGCGTGATTAACCCCGCTTTTGCTCCGGGAAGCCCAGGTCTGAGCCTTAGCGAGGCAGGCGCTGCGGAGACCTAAGCGGTCAGCGCGGCGGGGGTGGTCTGTCCCAGGGCTGATGCAGTGTCCCCGGGCTGCTTCTGTAATCGGTGGAGAAAGCGGCCCCTGCCCTCTGTCACCCGTTCTGGAAACGTACCCTGTGGCACATCGTGGTGTCCTCTGCAGGCTTTGCTCCATCCTGCCAGCGCTCCGTCACCCGGGAAAGGGGAACCAGGGTGACTAGGCGCGCGGCAACCCTTGTGGGCACCCTGCTCCTACCTGCCGCTGCAACATGCGTCCTGAAAAGGGGCGCAGAGCACAGACCAGATTAGCTACTTCCTTGGCATGAAATGATAGCCTTTTCAACAGAGGATCTAGAAATCCTTTTTTTTTGTTTTTTTTTTGTCAGGGTCTGAGTGAGTGACATGCGCTGCTGATGAAAGGTGCATCGTTTGATTCCACCCAGCGTTGCTGAGCTCTTCCCCTGTACGCAGATTGCTATGTGGGGATGAGCTGCGTGCTACAAAAAAGAGGAGGAAAAAGAAAGAAAGAAAAAAAAAAGCAACAAAAAAACTTGCTCTCTGAAATCTTTCTCCAGGTGGAAAATGGGGAAAGCTTTGTATACACTCAGACTTTGTCTAAAATGAGCCCCTTTACACCCATAAAGGCTTCAGAGGCATTTTGGGGTTTTGCCCCTGTTTGTGCTGCACTACTTTCCCAGCAGCACTGTTATAAAGTATTTCATTAAAAGCCAGTGTCTCTACATCATAATGGGTTAGTGGCAGTGGTGGGCTTTATTTTATTTTTGTTTATTTTTTCCCCTCAAATGTTGTTGAGCTGTAGGAAACCCTTTCCCTCCTTCCCTCCCCCCAAAGAAGGAAATGTCAAAGTATGTAATACCGAATTAAACATGGCACTGAATATACTCTGGCAAGTCATGGTAGTAAATTCAAGTTCTGAACAACAACTACATGGAAGAGCCCATGAACAGCAATGATTTGAAAAAAATCCAGTACACAGATGTAGTTTAAGTCAAGGAAACTCTGAAAATGAGGCCCTAAGGATTATCCGTCTTCTCTCCTTTAATAGATGCTTCTGAATTCTGCTTATTGAAAGAAATAAATTTTAATTTAGGCATTCCAGCACTTGCCAAGTGTACGTATGGTGGAGCTGAAACCAGGTGAGGAATGGTACATTGTTTGAAGGTCTCAGAGGATACTCTGAACTGCGGAGATGAAGGTGTTTTAAAATTCCTGGCAGTGTCTGGAAAATCCACTGTAGTATTTGTAAGTTTAAATTATTTTGATGGCTAGAAATGTCTGCTTCCTTTGAACTGTTCTTTTCAGCTTAATTTAAAAATATATAGAAACCATGGGGAGGAAAATCAGCTTCTCTATGGTATGATTAGATAAAGTGGCGTTTCTAACAGGCCCATGTCTGTGACCAAAGGTTCTGCGAGATTTGATTTTTAGCTTGGAGGTGTTTTCCTCCTGGTGTCCCGTCACCCCACATCCCCCCCACCGCCCCGCCAGCCCTCCCAAAAAAAGGAAAGAAAAAGGAAACCCACAAGTCAATGAGAGTATGGGTTAAGAGCCAGCAGTAAAACCCCCAGTCCCTCCGGCCGCAGAGTGCAGTTCCCGTCTGCAGCAGAGGATGGCCTTGTCGGGCAGCCCTGCACAGTTCTTGCTGTCCCCGCCACGCAGCCTGCCTCAGTACTGTATTCATGGCACAAACGGGATCGGTCCCTACGTACACCGGCCTGCGAGGAGTGGCATTATTTGCGACAGGCACCTCTCCCTGCTCAGCCCGCTTGGGACAGCGGCTGAGCGCTGCTGAGTGTCCCTGCTGCCGCCCCAGGTCCCACCTCCCTCCCCTGAAATTTATAGGAAACAAGGTGCAGTCCCTGGCCCCCTCCAACTCTGCAGATTTTCAATCAAATTGCAGCTGTCATGGTTTGCATTTGTTGTGGTACTTTTGCTCAGATAAATTTAGCTCTAAAATAAAGCTCTAAATCTCATACCCCAAGGCATGGAGAATTTGAGCTGTTTGCTGCTCAGTGCCAATATGAAAATGGCTGAAGTATAGCTCTCTGTGTGTATGCGTACACACAGAGGCAAACAAATATATTAATAATAAAAACCACATACAAGTAGGCAGGGTTTAGCTGGAAAAGATCTGCCAGTACTTGCAATAGCAATGTTAAATGATGCTCCCTGTTTGAATCTAGTATTACAAGGAAGGACCAGTTTGAAATTGGATTTGATTCTGGACACAGGAGAGGAGGGTAATTTGTAACATCTTATTACCCCAAACTAAACTAAGAGGCAGCAGAATGAATTCATTGGCATATGCTTCAATTTTTGTTTCAAATGTATGGAGTACTTGGAAAGTAGCTAATTTACTTGTGTCCTTTATGTTCTCCCAGCTTTCCTGGGACTATATATGTGTGTATGTATGTATTTATGTATTCTTTTCATTCCTGGGCTTGAGTGATTGTTGATGACAGATGTAACGTGTGTTCTTCACTTCTATTAAGCAGGAGGACTTTTTTATGTATCATGTTTCTTACACTCAGAATCAGTTGGAAGCTAAACACAGGACGAAGTATTTGAGTAGGTACCTTCCTCCTTAAATTTAGGCCTGTGCACATGCATAAAAATTAAGTATTTTCAGGACCTCATAAAAGCAGTGAGGTGAGGGTTAAATACTGTCGTTCATCGGGGAAGGGCTGTGAATGCTTAGTCTTTTTCAGTAAATACTGTTCTACTGACCTCTCCCCCCACCCTTAACATGTTTAGCATCCACCTGTTCTCTGTGTTTCTGAAGGATAGCCTTGTGCTATGAGTGTGTCTTGCTGCTGTTTGTAAAGGTATGTGCTCCGCAATCCTAGCGTCCCTTTTGGAGAGCAGGTAGTTATTCATGTCATAGATAGGTCTCATTAGTTACTTGCTGTCTATGTAAAGCACTCTCCAATTATACCACTAGATACCTGTTGTTAAGCTACATTTATCTTTGCCTTTATTGTGCTTTTTCTGTAGCAAATTCCCTTGCATCCCTCAGAGTTGCCATTTGTTGTTTGCTGCCTGATGTTTTATAATCTCCTGTCCTGATTTTTCCTGAACATCTTTGTATCCTAAGTAGTAGGTACTGCTCGACTTTCTGTTCTTCTCCCTGACCATGTGGCCGTAGCCGCCACACCGGAAGTAAGTCAGTGGAACATGCAGTTTAAGAAAGACTCTACTTTTTTTAGGGGAATCTTCATTTTCTAAAACATTAATTGCAATGCCGTCTTTATAAATCTTGTTCTCTTTTCCCATAGGATTTGCAAATAGAACGAGAGAGGACCGTGTATAATATTTCTGGTGGCTGCACAGCCCTTGTGGTGGTGTATTTGTTGGGGAAGCTTTATGTGGCAAATGCTGGTGATAGCAGGTAAGTGTGCTGTCTCCCCAACTATTCCTTCACCCCAACTCCCCAGATCTGGTGTTATCAAGTTCCTTATTCGCAGAGTATCACAAGAGGATCACTTAATGGTTCTCATGGAAATTAATGCAAATGGCAGTGATAGGTTTCCAGTATCTTGTCGAGTGGTGGTTGCAATCAGGGAGGTTGACAACACTTCTGGCCCTGTGGCAGTTTCTGAATGACTTGATGGTTGCAGAGGAGTGGAAAGAGCCATTGAAACGGAAGAGATGTTGAGTGAATAGTAGAATTGTGTGTTGAACACTGACAAGGTGACTGCATCTGGAACAGCTGGTAGGGCTGGACTGGTTCAGTAGGAAGTCCTGTGGCTCCTGTCCCCAGCCTTAGTCTTGGAAGGCCACATGGCTCTCAGATTTTGATATAATTGAAGGTAATTATCTGTAAGCAAATAACTGCTACTCGTGCAACAGGGAGGAGGGGAGGGAGAGGGGCTATCACAGGTTAGGATTTTTATTGTGTCCTGTTCTAGCTCGTGTACTTGTCCATTTCTCAGAACTGATACTGTTGTTCAGGAGTTGTTGCTTTATTATATTTAGAAGTTGGATGCTTGAAGACTTGTGATGAGAAGCGTTTTCTTTGTCTTCTGATTTAGCTAAAGCTAGGAGCATACTGGAAATCTCTCACTTGCATTCTTTTCCTTTCTCACTCATACCACCATCAGAGAGAGATAATGAGGTTGGTCTTGCAAGACTTTAGACCTTCACATGTTTCTTTTGGCAGCGCTGTGCATAAACAAGCCAGGGAGAATAGTTCTGCGCATAATACAGACTGCTGTTGTGTTCTCTTAGTCAGCAGCTAAGAAATTATAGTCTGCCAAGGTACTGAACCACATTGTCTTTAGGTGAAGACTGCTACGGTTATGCATTTGTGAGGTTTGTGCGCACACAGTTCATGTTTGTAGTGTGTGTGCACAATGTATTTACAGAGACAGCAGTCAACCACAAAATGTTTTGTAGTTTAAACCTAACATTTTCATTGCCTCTTGCTGCTTTAAACTGCGTAAGAAATCAGATAAATCCTTTGTGCATAAAGTTCCTGTTCTTTTCATGTTGGCAATTGCTCTTAATGTGCTGAATTTGCTGTTTATTTTGCAAATTGCACATCCAGTTCCTATTGACAAGTGACATATATGAATCTTTTTCGCATCAAATGTAAAATGAGTCCTCACAGAGGGTAGCTGCAAACATGTTTGAGTAGACCACCTACCTAGTCATCAGAACCACTAGCGGCACTCAATTTTAGCTCTTTTGCCATTAAATTAGAAATGATCATGTTTTCCTGTGCTATTGTACTTGAAGTACAGTTGAGTCTCTTCCATTGGATTGGCTAAATTGCTTTATTGTCTCTTAAGTGTGCTGTGTAAAATTGGCCATGCAGGACCTACTTCTGAGTAGTTGAGATCTTTGTTCTTAAATGACTGGCTGCTTCCAGTTCCCCCAGGATTCCTCCTCTGCTTCCCAAGAGCAGCCTCAGCTCCATTGCAGCCTCTGACACCCAACGGGAGGAAACTCATTGTCGGTGATCTTGAATTAGCCCAAGCATCCACTGTAGTTAAAGCCACAAAGTCTTCAAGAGGCTTTGAATGTTCATCAAGCCCATCAAAAACATCTCTTCAGAAAACCAGAAAGAGTAGGAATTAGAAGGGAAGCCATCGGCAAGGCTGGGTCTTGTTTGAACCAGGACTCAAATTTTTCTACTCATTCCTCGCACCTTGTAGGTAACAGGGTCCCTCCAGATCCAAAATAGTTTGGTTTTGCACTTTCCAAATGGACCTCACGGAAACCTTCTTCATGCTGGGGATGAGTCTCTGGATTCCCAAAATCTTTCACTTTCAAATAATCCCACTTCTAGATTTTTGTAGCTCAAGAAAATAAAAGCTTTAAAATGTAGAAGATCAGTTGATCTGGGCCTCTCTCCCACCAAATCCCCACTTCCTGTGTTTCAGAAAGGGAGAAAAACAGCTATTGCAAAACTTCTAAGTTGCTCCTCATCACTAAAAGGACATTTTAGGACTAGAAAAGCAGTTCTGAGGTGTTCTGCCTACTGCCAGGGTACACAGTACATTCCTATATTTTTAAGAGCCCAGTCACATAGCCAAGAAGTTTTATTTGTGTTAGTTGGAAAAATATGTTCCTTTTTGCTGTCTCATGCCTTGCGTGGTCAACTTTGCAGTTTGTACAGATGCAAGTGAGAGTGGTGAGAAATACAATAAGGAAACTACTTAAAAAAAAATGTTTGTCTGCTCTTGAGAGGACTGGTGGGGTTTGGTTTTTCATCCGAACAGGGGACTTGTTGCTGTTGGAACTAGATGTTGAAACGCTCAGTTCTTCAGTTGAGCTTTAGTTTCTTTGAGTTCACCTCCTCGTTGGTGCCTCTTCTCTGTCATCATTTTCCTTCTCCCCTCTCCACCCCCCCACTGGAAAAAGCCTACAAATAAATTAAGCTACATTTCCCACAAACAAGAGTCTGTGAGAGGAGGTTTCGTGCTGCAGGGGTGGGAAATAAACATTTTGGGTTCACGCAAACCTCATTTATACTGCCCAGAAGACGGTTAGGTCTTTTAATTCCAGGCAACTTCAAAACAGCAGAGGCTTTTAGAGGTGGGTTTTGAACAGCTTCTGCTGTCACAAGACCAAGGTACGTGCAACAAACTGTTACTATCACAACGAGACTAAGGAAGCGCCAAGTGTGAGACTTGAATAATAATGTGCTATGCAGTGCCAGCTATACCTCAGACTTATGTCTGTGGTATTCAGTTTAACCACCAAAGCCTCTCAAATTTAATCATTTCATGCCACGTACCCTGGCAGTGTTGTATAGCAGCTGTCCTTTTGTAGTTGATGTGTAATTACATCATGAAAAGACTTTAATTACCATATTACTAAATTACCAGCCAGCAATCCTCTCAGGTTCAGCCTTAGCTCACTTCTGTATGGACTATTAGGCTACTCCAAGCTGAACACTTTCGGTTGGTGTAAAAGGGAGGAAAAATTGTGCTAATTGTAGGTTTTGTTATGAACTATTATTGAGCTTGATGTTATGGCATCACTAATGTCAATGATATAATTAAACTTCTGCTAACGATGCAGTCACAGTTCTGTAATAATTATACGTTAACTGCACATGATACCAGAACCCTACTAAAAATGAGGTGATGTATTCAGAGCCTGATAAAAACAACTTGGGGGGAGCCACTTCCATTCTTTAACGGCTTATCTGATCGTTCTTGGACTCCGACATAAATATACCTACTTGTACAGTCAAAATTCATGTCCGAATATTGGCCAAAGCTTTTTCTGATGTTTCTCTCTCTTTCTCTTTCTTCCTGTCAGTGGTTAGGATTGTCCATGCAAGGTTATCTAATTAGGGGCTGATAATGCTACAGTCAGCTATCCAATATATAGTGCTCTTCTGGTGAGCGTTGATGCACTGTGCTTTGCTTACCATTTTGACATATACACGATGGTAACTAGGCCAGGCCCTCTGAATAGCTGCTTTTTTTTAATAAGGAACAGTAAATCTTTTCTGCTCATTCTTTTAAATAGTATTGTTCAATTTTATATCGGTAAAGTGACTTTTACTTCTAAACTGCCATAACACGCCTTGTTAATCTCGGTTCTTTCTAGTTTTATGCTCTTTATTAGGATGTTGTTTTATAGCTAGTGATGAAGCAGTAGTAAAAGAGGGACTTAATGTTTTTACTGATTACTGCCCAATTATTGTATAGCCTCATGCAGCATAATGTTTGCCCAATATCACTATAGTGACTGTAATGGAGTATGATCATATTAACTATCTTTGGCATGGGTGTTCTTCTGGCTTTCATGTTGTCTGGCTAAGGAGCTGCTGAGAGACTGCAGGCACTGCTATTCTGTGCTGTGCTTGATGCCACGTAGGGTAGCTGTGCTTTTGTCATTATGCAAGAAGCAGAACACCACAAGTTGATTTGACTTTTCCATAGGCCCTGAAACTCTCACTCAATCTGCAAATGGCTTCTTGGGCTTTTTTGATTTATTGGCAGAAGATGGGATCAAAGCAGAGAGCTTGATGTTTCAGAGGCTTCACAAACTTGCAGGGTCACTGGATTTTTTGCATTGCTTCATCAGCTTTTTTTTATCATCTTTTTGCTTCCTTGCTCTTGCTCCCCTGTGCTTATGTTTTCAGGGCATATTCACCCTCTGCTTGAACACACATCCTCATGTCCAGAATAGATTTTTGTCTCCTTTTTGCAAGTGTAGAATTAATGCTAAGGCATTTGGTATTGTTAAATGATAGGAGCTCATTGAGTGAATGTTTTTGTGGTGCTTCCATCTGGGTGCAGGATTAAGCAACTTCATTGCCTCAGGTTACCAGATGTGGGAGAGTGTGTTTATAATACCAACTTCTCCCAGTGTAATAAAACAGTGAATTGAAAATTGTATTCTACTTCGTTTACTGTTTCATTTCTTTCCAGATTTGCTGCTTGTATTGAATCTCACTACATTTATATTTCCTCTTCTTCAGTGTCATGTTGCTTGTCAACTGCTTCCCTCATGCATAATTCTCATCGTAGGAAGTAAAATTTGGGGGATTAATCTGCTTTTATGAAGTAAATGAGAGAGGCACGGAAACAGCCATGTATCTGCTGGCTGGTACTGTAGCATAAATAGAATTTCTGAGAAGTCAGAACTGATGATTCTGACCCATTTTTGTGGTTCATGGTATCTGACCTCTTCCTCAAGGCAGTCCAGCAGGGTGATTTTTGCCAGAAGCTCTAACACTGTGTAAGGATGGAAAGCAAAAAGTGTTCTAATATATTACTATTGTAGAGCTAGTTTGCTTTAGTCTTTGGTTTACAGTATTTTTAATGAACTTTCATTTTCTGATTTTCTTAACTACCCACCTTCTGATCTAAATGGTGTATATTTTCCCTGTTTCCCCTTGAGTGGTGTGCCTAAGCCCTCTGTCTCCTTGCATCTGTGTCTGCATAAGCAACAATAACTGTGCTTTGTACTTAGTACTTAGAGTTCTCTAGAGGAAAGACTAACTCGGTTACTAAGCTTCTCCAGTCTGCAGTATTAGGAAAACCGTTCTTTTTCCTGTCTCCTCCTAAAGATGGGACAAAAAGAGCTGCAAATCTCTGAACCACACCTTCTCACCCTGGGACCATGCAATCCATGGTGACTCCTCTTCATCCTCTGAAGTTCTAATACCTCCAAATCCTCAAAAGATGCCTCCCAAGAGGCGAGAGAAACACTTATGGACTGTGTATTGGGCAAGTTATGTGCACATCCCCTTTTCAGATTCTTATTAATTCTTTGACAGAATCACTTGAAAATAGTAAATGCTTGATCGTTTCAGGGCCATAGATAACCTAAGCCTGGTCTGCTCAGGAGCCTGTGTAGTGAGGAGAGGCTGAATTCAAGACGAACAAGTCTCTCCTACATACATTCTCCTTCACTGACTGCAGTTTGGTAGGTGAAGTCTGATCCTGCCTAGCTGAAAATGTTGGAAAAGAGCGTGGCATCTTAGTCACACTCAGGCCAGGTCCCATCTCTCTCTTTCCCCTGCTTCTCTTCCTTGGAAGCCTGACTTGCAGGCCTGCAGAAAGCACTTCTGCCTGGTGTCCTTCCAGGGGGAAGCAAGAGCACAGGATTCATAGGAATAGCAGCAATCTCAGATATTGCAGGATTTGTGCTGGGTAAAGCTTTTGGAGGCACTTCAGGAAACACTTTAACTGAGGTGTGGAGAAGAGCTGTTGGATCAGAAATAAGTCATTGCACTCAGTGCAGTGATGAGGAAGAGCATTTTCTAGCGATCCAGTGGATGACAAGTTCCAGGGTACTGGCATGTCGTGTTCAGCACTGACTTGGCAGAAACGATTTATTTGGCAGTAAATGTTCATAGGCTTTTGAATACAGAACAAATGTCCTGCCTTTTCTCCAAACTCTTGTTTTTTCCTGGGAGGGCATATGCCTTAGCAATGTCTATGGCAATCTAGCAGGTGTTGAAGCCATTGTAAATCTTTTCGATGAGTGGTACATTCAGTTAAGTCTTTGGTCCTAACCACACAGACATCATCTACCCATGAAGTCCTTATGCTCTAGATTATGAGGAAGGAGAGGAATTTTGACCATTCAAGTAATATCAGTAAACTGGAAAGCCACAGTTCATTGGTATTAGTTTCCAGGAGTGATGAATTCTATTAACTTTAATTTTTGTAGGTTTTCAGCCTTTAAAAAAGAAAAAGAGAGGGAAAAAAAAAAGGAAAGAAAAAACCAAAACCAACAAAACCCAAACAAACTAATCAAGCTAGACAAAAAAAAGCTGGTTGTTGCCACTGCAAGTAAAAATTCCACTCATGCCTATTTTTATTGGTGAATATAAGAACTGGTCAAGGAAAAATTCCCACTAATAACATCTTTGCACGTATGTTGCATGTGTAGCCTGTAGAGCTCGTAGTGTCTGAGACAAGATGGGCAAAGGATGCCGAGATGTAATTTTAATCACTCTTTTACCAGTACTTTACTGATGCATGAAGAGACTGTGACCTCTAATAGAGGCAGCTCATGATATAAGCAAATATACTAGAACCCAGATCTCCCAGTGCTGTGCATTAAGCTCAAAACCTTCTTTTTAAATCTATACCTTTGTAGCTGATCACAGAGAGACCCGCAGGTTCTTCATTGCAGTGTTACAGGGCCAGAGCCAAGGCACGCTAAGCAGGCTGGGCACCTTGGACCTCTAGCTCCCATCCATACTATGAGAGGAGGGCCAGGAGGAGCACCCCAGGCTTGATGGTGAGTGTTTCAAGTCTGCTGTGGTCCTTACTGTGTTGGAAAGCTTTTCTCATCCAATGAATTCAGTGAGCTTGCCAGGCAGCTCAGGCCGTTCAGTCTCAGCAGCAGCTATGCAGTGCAGCTTGAGCCCTGCTCCTGGGGCTTTTAGCGAGGGCTTCCGTTGTCACTTCTGCATGGGTGAATGAAGCAGGGCTTGGGTAAAAATTCACTGATGCAGGGTGAGCAGCGAGTGTGACTTTCAATCTGCTTTTACTTCTTGGCCCAGCTTGTTCCAATATCCTGCAACTGCTGCTGAATTAAGCAGAAAAGCTGGGATCGAAGTAGATGTGATGCTTTAGGTACTAAAAGTCATTCTGACTTCCTCAGTGGTAAGACAGTGAAGAGCAGGGGGGAAAAAAAAATCAGTGCTTCTTCCATCTTACATGGTCAGCCATATCCCAGCCATATTACGGGCAAAATAAACACTGACTTGCACAGCGATGCCTTCATCCACTAAGCCCAGGTTTAGTTGCCATAGTAACTCGTCCTGGAGATGAATCTGATATCCTGGACAGCAAAGAAAAAGACTTTGATTCTACAGATACCAGTCCTGAGGCTCAGAGCTGGCCACAGAGACGTGACTGTGCTTCTTTGTTCATTTCCGTGGCACAGCCTGAGTAATTGGTGGCATGTTGTTCAGCCATGATACAGAAATGCGGTGGTGTATCATCATTGCAACCCTGGACTTAGCTGTGTTCAAATGAAGAATACACTGAAATCATCATGGGCAAAATGAATCCCGTGAGGCAGCAAATCTCTAACCTAAGGATGCTGGAACCGATGGCAGGCAGTTTTCGTCTGCTAGCAGTGTCGCTATAAACTCACTATAAACTGGCTTGTAATAGCTTCCTAGATGCCAGCTGAAGTCCTCTCTGAAAGATTGCTGGGTTCAGATGTAAACCAAGAGGAAAGTACACACAATTAATTACATATCATTTTAGTTTAGTTCATTGGCTTTTGGTTTAGTGCTACTGGAACCAGAGTAGATAATACTAGAAGTGTATAGGTAAACATATAAAGTCACCACTGGTTCAATAGCAAAAGTCACTTTCCTGATTAAACAGGTAAATGAAAAATCCTATACAGATAGCCAGTGCCATCCCATTAGTGATGGGGTGGGAGTACAAAAAAAAAAAATTATAATTATCGCTAAAATGAAGCACTAATAATAAGCCAACTGCTAATAATAAGCCAACTTCTAATAATAACTCCATACTTAGATCGCATCAGAGAAGGAATACACTTGAGGACCTAAACCAGAGCAGAGAATTCAGGGGAGAGTCCCATGGGAATGGAGCTGCAGCCTGCCAAAGAGGCACTGAGAACTGCAGCTCCTGGCATCAAAAATGACCAGGCAATGTGTCTTCTCCAAGCTATCTCCTCTGTGGACAGCCTGCAAGCTCAGTATTATATTTAATTTAAAACTGTAGAGTGAGTAGTGATGCAGAAACAACTGAAGTAATTTAGTTACAATGTTGGTGACGGCCAAGTGCTTCTCATCGTTGGATGCAATATACAGGGCAGAGGGAGGCCGCCGGGAGTAGAAAATCCCTTTAAGTACTGCTTATTAAGTTGTTAGTTGACTACGTGGGATGGAATGTGAGATCAGTTCTAAAAATGCAGATTTTTATTATTTTTGGTGGCAGTAAGGAAGATGCGGACTGACTCAGGTGCTAGTGTAGATGAAAAGTAAGCCCTTCTGTGGAAATCTATGAATATTATTTTGCTTTGAGAAACAGCTTCTACTTGCCCATTTGTGATCCTTTATTAAAAATAATATAATTCCTTTACTAAAGACAGACTACCAGAATAGTGCCTTTAGAATATATCAGCAGCCCCATTTTGCCCAGAGGCTGTCTCCACAGGAATCACTAAATAAGCATTAGAAATTCAAATATGAATGAGTCAGGTAGCTGGAAAAAATGTAAAGCTCTACGCATGTGTGTGCAGGAACAGCTCCTGTGCTTGTAGGCGCCCCTGAAAGATGACTTTCAGGGTCTCTTGCCGGGACTAGATTTCGTAATTTCTTTCCCTGTTTCTTTTCAAAGGCAGGAGGAGGTTCTCGGGTTGCCACAGGAGAGGTGTAGCAGACTTGGCTCCATGCTGGTGTGAGGACATGAGAAGAGGCCCTTGAATTAAATACCTGGGAATGCCCTGCATTGGTGTCCTGCCAGAGCAGGGCTGTACTCAGAGGTTGTGCTGCTGAGATGTTAACCCTCGGAGCAGCCAGGGTGGCTAGCAGTCTGCAAAAGGCCTTTAGCAGAAGTTTGGGAAGGTTCTTCATTATTCCTGCAGGAAATGCCAAAGCACACTCCTGTAGGAAATTACTTTAACCCTGCCTTTGTGCAATACTTCACCAAGGCAAGTTCTCACACCTTTTATTGGCTTGAGGGAGCTGAAGTTCCCCCAAGTGATGAATGAATGAATGTACCCAAGCAGCCTGCTTTAACCATGGCATACACAGTAAGACTGCATTGTCACAGGAAGAGCCACAAGCAGGGAGAGTGCATTCCTTCTTAACGTTGGCTTTGTTTGGCTGACAGAAAAATGATCCAGTGTTTCTGTTCTATCACAATATTTCTGTGGACAGCCTGATGTGTGCACTGAAAAATGTGAAGAAACCAGGGTGGCCGGACTGTTGAGTGGCAGTAGATGGAAAGTGAGGACAGAGGCAATTTTCATTGGCTCTACTCCTCCCTGGTTTGTTGCTTGTTTTCTTCTTGGTAGCGATGCCAAGTAGGTGTTCGGGCATTTTTGAAATATCTCTTGGGTATTACAGGTGGGAGGCAGCCAGGGTTTTTTTCCGTTGGTGTTGCTGAGGGTTGTTGCTTTCACCTCTGAGTTTTATGGTGGTGGTATATGTCGTTGCTGGGGCCTGTTTTAATGCCAGCTAAATGTTATATAATGGTTTGTTTCACTATCCTCAGCCTGCCTTAATTCATAAAATTAAGGAAATCGTTTAAAGGCTTTGCACTGTAGTTCCATGATTATTGCCAGTGCAGTGAGGTGTTTGTTCACCTGGTTCCTAAAGAAACATTGAGAAATGAGTCTGCATAGGACTAAGGGAGAGTAATTCAGTTCATATTAAGTGAAACCAAGGTGCCAGGGCTGAATGTATTAAAAGTCATCAGTAATCGTAATGGCTGTAAGTTCCAGTACTTCATTTAGAGAGAGGAGAGAAACATTTTTTTGAATCTTTTTATGATCACTTCTTCTTACACTTCTTGGCAACTAAGAAAAGGTAAATAAACAAAACTGTTTTGAAGCTCACCAGACATTAGCATTGCCCTTCTTTGGCTTCTTTAAGTATATGCATTTAGTTACCATAGTAAACAAGTACCCATCTAGACTGATTCCATAGTTCTAGGATTTACTTTTTTTTTCCCCAGCTATTTTGTGACACACCTAATTAAAATCTACTGCTTGGTTCCTCTTTGAATGTAATAAAACCCTGCCTTATTCTTTCTGTCAGTTTAATCCCTCTTTCTTTTCCATTGACACATTTCTAATACCTCTTCAGACAGGCCAGACACTTCTGCTCCATCTGCACCGAATCCACAATGCTTAACACCTTTTGACAAAATGGATACATCCTCCCTGTGGCTTGGAATTGATATACGCTGTCAAAAAGGGTTTTCTGAACGGTATCTCTTTTGTCACCTTTACCAGATTTTTATCCTCTGTTGTAGAAATGTGCAGTTTAATGTTGCGTTTCAAATCATTTTTGGCTGAAAAAGTGTGTAATGGAATCAGGGTGTCCCCTGAATACTCCTAACAGTAGGAGATGCCTCTTTGTTTTGAACACCAGAATCCCAATAGACCCATGACAGCAGTGAAATTACACTTTTGACCTTGTTCACTAAAGTGTTTCTTTCTCTGTATGATTAAATGAGAGTAACCAACAATAGCTTCCTCTAAAATGTATGAGTTTCCCTCTGTTTGTTTCTCATAAGAAACTCAGAAAGGATGCTGTGCAATTCTCAGCTGATTGTGTTCTCCACAAAAGAAAAAAAAAGAAAAAAAACAAACCCTGCTTGATTCAAGGAGAGGTGGCTGTTTTATCCATATTAAAAATGCAAAAGCAATTGATATGTTGATATTTTCCTTAAGCCAGTGTTCTTGCTATATCCTGAGTGTGAGAGCAGCAGTACAACACAGTGGCAGATTTTTACCCTTTTGTTGCTTCATTCACCACATAAAAGGGCGTATATACCAAAGCACCAAATACTGTTTTACAGTATTGAATCTGAATATAGAAAATAACCATATACTTAAGGTTCTGTGTGAATGCTGAAATACTCAAAAGATCCCTTAGGTGATCATCATGGTCTATGCAGTTATGTCAATCCAAAAGATAAATGTAGTATTTTCTGTAGATTTACATGCAGTCTTTTAAGCTCTTGGTGTTTCTTTTCATTTGCGTGTGACTGAGTGGATGCAGCCCGCTGCAGGATTTGCTGTGACTGCCAGTCCTGCCTTACACACTGAGGCTCTGGCACATCTCTTGCTCCATATTTGGTTGTTCAGGGCATGGCTTCTCTGGATCAGAAAATGCTCAGTGAAGTGGCTGGAAGAGAGGTACAAAATCAGATTTTTGTTTCTTCCATTTTAAGTTACTTCAGCTGTGTTTTGAGGACCTTTTTTTCCCCAGTATATTCCTGTTTTCTGTGCATATTTACCAGCTCTGGATTAGGGGACGTACTTCCTTTGTCGTGCAGAGCAGGTGCCTGTGAAACTCAAGACCAAGTCTGATCCTGTAGTTTGTGTGGGTGGGGAGTTAGGTAGCTGGGTTCAAAAGAGGGGAAAGGACTCAGGGAAATCTGTAGTTTGCTTTTAGAAGGGATCAAAATAAGTGACTTAATGGCCTCCGTGGCCTCAAGACTTAACAGCAGTTTCTCCTGTTTGCTTGCTGTGGATGATCCACAGAGCATGGAGGGCAGTGCCCCAAGGGGGCTGCAGATCTGTGACTCCCGATTTCCTATCCTGCCAAAAAAACTTTTTATTTTTTAATTACTACTTCATTGGTGATACGAATTAATGATTGGTATGGGTCTGAAGCAACCTTGTCATCAGAGAATATTTGGTTAGTGCTGACATACTTCTCCCCTGCAAACATGAATCATCCGGCTGCCTTTGGCAGGCTCACCCTGTGGCTCTGCTATAATGTGTTTCACTAGTGTCACTGAAATTAAAATGTCACTATTAAACATAGCAGAATCAGATGCTCTCTGGGCACTGCATCTCTTCGAGTTCTTCTTGCTTCTTATGTAGCTATTTCTGACAGTTTAATAGGACAGCTGTATTCTGGTATAAAATGATACATTCATATTTCCACAGTGCATGGGTGCTAAATGCTTTCAGAGCGCTATTTCATTGCATACATGCATCTTTCATTGCATGGCAGAAGCAGTAATGCTCACGTAACGCCATGTTGCTGCTTAGTCCATTAGGAAGCGTAAAGTCAAAATTAATTGTCCTGCAGGACCGTGTAAGGTGGGTGTCTAAAAGCAGTTGCTGGGCTGTTTGTGGCTGCCGCATCAGCCAGGCTCCCTCCCCGTCAGCAGTTACTGACTTTGGGCTATTGAATTCAGGGCTCTGGAGGTTGCTCAGTGGGAAAAGCCTTCAGTCGGTGCTTGGCAGCTCTGTCACTGCGAGGTCACAGAAAGGGCAGTTCAGTCTCGGAACTCGATTAGGGCCTGATTCGGCACCTCTTCAATCACACGGGAAAATCCCACCGAGCAGGGTGACTCCTGGGCCAGGCTTTTGCACCCAGCTTCTCCAGTGAGACGGCTGACGAATGCGTCTGTTTTTGTCACTTAGGCTGTCAGAAATACCCTTTGCTGTCATGAAACAGCTAAGCAGCTGGTGTGGAAAGGTAAAGAGCCTGGTAAGAGGATAATGAACCCACCAGAGCTGAATTCAGACTGGTGACCTGTGTATGTCTGTCTGTGTCCCCCCCATTACTCATATCTAGAGCTGTCTAATTCCTCGGATCAAATAATTTGACTCTTATGAGCAGCTGTAACTTTCAAGTCGAATAAAGTCCAACCGCTGAAAACATTAATGAAAAACATAAAACTGAGGCCCTGTTTTATCAGGTATCAACAGCATTGCTTTAATTCCCCCCCTCCAAAGGTTTGGGGCTTTTTTTGTGCTGGGTTGTGCTTTTCATCCCAGGTGGCTGCGATTTCTAGTGAAAATAAGTTGAGCCATGAAAGGTTGACCCACTTGCCTCTGAATTGCTTTTTATATGATGTGAGTCCCTCAGGGCCCAATTCTACCCATAGAAGTGAGAATGATAGCTATCAACATATATAGGAAGTATGTCAGTGTGCACAAAGAAAAAAGGTGAAGCCCAGACTGGTCTGAGTGGTCTTTAAAATATGGATTTCCTGTGAAATGGTGATTAAAGGGGAAGCAAAGGATAATTAAAAAATTAGCCTGACGCGCTGGAAGTTATATCAATGTGTGTTTTTTAAACTAGCTCTTTCAGACAAGCACAGGATCAGTAGATCCCTTATGACTCTCTTAAACTACTGTGTAAAATTTGGTTAGTGTCTGATCAGCTCCTTTGATCAGTCTGGTCTAGACTGTTGCCAGAGTACTTACTCTGTACTAAACCCACAGTCCCCTGAAATGGAAGCCTACTCAAGTGAGTCAAATTACATATGAAAAGGTTATAAAAACTGTCCACTGTCTTTGAGTAAATGCGTCCGGTTCAAAGCCGAATACCTTAGGAATTGCAGAAATAAAAGCAAAGGTTTTTTTGCAGAAAAGAGGAGGTGGAGTTCTTAATTAATTTTTAAATGACTGTCTCAGAAATCCAAAAGAAAAATTTTCAGCAAACCTTTATCGTTTTTAATTGGACTGGCATTTTTGTAAGCCTGAAATATATCCAGATCCCATAAAGGGGAAAAAAATTCTATCAAAAATTCTGCACAAATTTCTCTTAAGAAATTAACGAGTTACAACTACCATGTCTGTCTCATTTCAAGCACACAATAATTGTTTTTAATTGTAGCAGTGGAGGGCTGGTGGGAGCTTTCAGTATGTAGGTTGCACTCTTGCCACCTCTAATTTCTTCATGGGATTATTTGCAAGAGAGTGCTGGAAGTCCAGGAGCAGTAAACTTGCTATCCATCAAAGCAGAGCTGTTTTCCCCTCATCACTGGAGCCTTTTCCCACCTCTCCCATTGTGGTGCCAACCTGTACCTGTCTGTTCTTTGCCACGTGAATCTCAGAAACGTGAACAGTTCTTTTCCTCTTTGATAATGCTCCTTCCTTTTGCGTACTAGCAATAGTAGATAATCATTGGGAGACAATTTTAGTCCAGTATCCTATCCAGAAGACTTGGAAAGTTATCCAGTGCCACTAATTTCTCAAAGCTGGTTTGTACCTGGGCTGGTTTTCTCAAGATGCCTGCGTTTTGAATCCAGAGGTTAAGTTTTCAGTCTTCGTGTGCCTACCATATTTGTTGGTTGCATTGCAGTGCCATCAGAATACCTGCCATAGAAGCAATGCCAGCGAATTGATCAAGTTATCAAGACAAGTAAGCTAGCAAGTAAATATCACATCAACAGGATGAAAAGATCACAGAAAGGAGACCGTTTAAAACATACAGAAACTGCAATCCAAGTGACAGTTGCTTGTTTTATCTATACCAAATTCTGTGCAGATTCGAGAGGAGAGCTGATACACTGCTACCGTCCAAACACTGAATTAATCTACTGATGATTGAGAAACAGCTCCACACCAGGCATTAAAATCTTTAGGATGATATGTAGTTCATCCAGCTCTTCGGAAGTGCCAAGTGTTACGTTACTATACTTACAGAGCTGTGTAAATAATGGAAAGATAAAAGAATGCAGTTCTGTGAGGGAATACATAACCACAGAATGGGATAGGAATACTGGATAAACCCTTCCCTCTTGTGACTGTGTTTCAGCCAGTGACATTACACCAGGGAAGAATTGGACTGTATTTTGCATACAGCATAGCAGATTATTAAGAGGCAACAGGCAGGTGTTTGAGAGAATTTCCTCTCTGCCATTTGCAGAAATGTATGTGAAATCTCCCAGCTGATCTATAGTCATTCCATTACCTGTCGTCTTTTGGCAGGTAACTAGTTAAATTTGTGTTAAACAGGATTTGCTTTGCCATTTCCATTTGCTGTTGGAGTAGAAATGTTCTGACATGACATATGACCGATCAATAATTGGAAAGTGCTTGCATGAGTCATTTGAAGCCAGTAGTTTAGACAGTGTCAGCCACAACTGGGATTAAAACCTGCAAAGAGTTGTTCTAAGGTGAGTGATTCTGCAGCATCTCCTCTGGGTGTCTGCATTTCACTTAATAAGGATACCCTGTAGACATCAACTGAAATAACTCTTGCCTCTGTTGCTTGGATGTTTTTGTGAGCTCTGAAATGAACTTGGCATATACAAATATACTTTGTTATCCAGCCTAAAGGATGCAGGGAAGGAATTATTATCCTGTTCTGTTGACAACTTCAGTAGAAAAGAAATGACTTTATTTTACTGTGACTCTGGAGAGAATAAGAAAGTTACTCTACCCTGTGGTTTTCTGGGTATTTTTTGATTTTTTTTTTTTCCTCTACTGATGATGCTTTATTACTATTACAGGGCTATAATAATCCGAAATGGCGAAGTCATTCCAATGTCTTCAGAATTCACTCCAGAGACCGAACGCCAGCGACTTCAGTATCTGGTAAGAGACCTGAGAACCAAATCAGTTGCTGCTGCTGACAAACATTGCCCGGTAATATCTAAGGTTCAGACACATGCTGCTGAGTTACTGTGGCTCAGTGAAGGACTACGTGTCTGCTGAACACCAGTGACTGACCATGTAATTCTTTTAGCCATCAGCAAATGTGGAGAAAAGCCTGGTGGTGCAAATCCCGATGAAGGAGTCTTGTCTCTTCTGTGAAGGCCATCTATTAGCATGGTTTTGCTTGTGTACCTTGTTCAGCTGCAGACCTTCAGTAGTTCAGTGGTGTTGGATAATAAGAGCTCAGACGTAGAGCTAACAAGCCACAGAAGTATTTCAATCCATCCCAGTGTTTACTGTGTGACGGTGTAAAATACTACGGACTGTTCTTTGTGTGCCTGTGAACAATATTGCAGGGTTTTATTCATTTGCTCTAATAGTATGCCAATAGTATCTTGATCAGGGAAAAGTTATCTAACTTAGAGGTGATCTTAGTGAGCATTGGTAGCTGCAGGATAGGATGGGTGAAGAAAGGCTAGTTTTATTTAGCATAGCAGCACCCATAAAGCTGGGATAGGGTGACTAGCTTAGATGTGGGATGCTTTATACACCAAGTTGCGTTGGCTGATAAGCTGCCCAAGAACCATAAATGAAAATGCATGGTGTTATTTTTCGGGCAATCCTGTTACTTTTTAAGTTTTTCATCAATGGTCAGATTGGTTGGTTGAAGTCGGTTGGCTGTTTGTCAAAATGTCATTCCTAATGTGGCGGAGAGATTTCTTTTGTGGTTCTTCTGGTCTCCTGCTTTTTTCCTCTTAGAAATTTAAGCTTAAGCCAAGGCAGGCTCACTGTCAGCTTTGCCTGATGCGAGGTGGACAGGCCAAGGCTAGTGGCGTTCCCTGGTCTTAAGGTGTCTTTTATCTTCAGCCTGGCACAAGCACTGTGGTTTGAAACTAGACAAAATGCCGGTGGTTGAAGGCGGGAGTGGAAGGTTTTAAAGAAAAATTGTAAATGTTTCTGCAATTGTCACATTTGATTTTTAGTCAGGTTCACTGGCTTGAAGCTGAAAATTTCAGAGGAAATACTGCTTTGGGAGTATTCATGTTCAGAGAACCAAATGGGAGAGAGGCCTAATAAATATTTACAGTTCAGTTACATTTAAAATAATTTGTTTGCTTTTAAAATAAAAGGTATGTTTAGTGTCTAGGGAGTCTGCTACTTCTGTACGAAATGAGAGATAAAGCATTGCCTGTAAGGGATTTTTTGTCTTTTGATGTCCTTTCTGGCCTATATTTGAAAACAGCAGCTGATCTGAAAAGAGTTTTTCCTGTTTCCTTTGGAAAATGCCTTTACCTTTGTTTGTTTATTTTAATTGTATATGTAACAAATATACCAGGGCTATGGGTATCATGTTCAAAGAAAATACATGCAAGACAGCAAGAGCGTGAAACAAAATTAGAGATAATTTCAAACATAACATTCTGTAAGTAACATTTTTAATCTAGTGTTTAAAAAAAAAAAGACCCCAAATTTCTTACAAAGTTGGCATAAACATTACACTCCAAAGGTTGCATCCGTCTTGCTGATTAGATCCCAAATAATTCTCCTTACTCACCTTGGCAGTCCCCAGGTTCTGCTATCAGTCTGTTGCACCATCTTCAGCAGTTCTTATCTGAAAGTTACTTTGGATTTATTTTCTTATATGCAGTTAAAGCTGATTTTCTTTGTTTCAAACATGTTGCAGTGCTCTTCCTGCACAATAGGAAGAAAATCATATAATCATTTTAGCATTAATATTTTACTTGGTAAATGCAGAGATACTGTTCACTGTGGGAAAGTTACTGCATGGGCAGAGGGAGGGTATGGATTTACAGCCTGCAGGCTACTGAGCGTTGGCTCCCTGTGCAGTAGACACTGTTAGCACAGTCAGGGCAAAGGATCTTTCCTCTGCCTTTAGTGCCTATTGATTGCTTCGGCCACACAGGATGTTGGTGTAGGTTAACCGGCATCTTCTGGATTCGCATCCTCTTTTCTGGGCCCTAATTTCCATGTGTAAAGAAATCTGCAGGATAATGAGTTGTTCAGGCCATGTGAGCATCTCTATATGAAGTCCTCCAGCCTCATCTTAGACAAAACTGTGCTTCAGCTAGTACTGGTTGAGTAACTGAGAGAGGGGGGAAATAAATGTTTTTCCCTATCCAGCTTCCATTTTAATGCAGGTTTATTGCCATGTGTCCAAGAATGGCCTTGGGCATAGACCTCTGGCATGGCAACTTCAAAAGAACAAGTTGACTACCCAGTCATTCTGACTTCTGAGCAGCTCTGGGCACGGTCATCCCTCCATCTCCACCTGCACCCCCTTTTTTGCAGTGGGAGGACAGCATACAGCTGCAGATTTCAGGCAGACTGTATGGCAGAGGCAGACTTCTGTGTCAGGGGACTTGTGAGAGTATTGCAGGAGGCAATCAATCCTTCAGTCAGAGAGCGCTTCTTAAGATGTAAGGCATGAAAGCCTTGCACCAGTATTCCCTTGGTCCTTCAGCTTCTGTTAGAGGATCAGTGCACCAAACTGCTTCCCTTCCACTGGTGGGTGGTCACGAGCCTCCTTTTCTTTTGACTTTTTGTGTCTTTCTTTTCTTTTTAGCACTGTGTCAGGAGAGCTCACACAGTGCCTACTCCAGGAAAGGCCTGGCTTCCTGTATTGGTGTATCTTGAGGGAGAACAAAATCCGGTATTGACTGGGAACTGCTCTGGTACATTCAGTGGTTGTGCAGGCAATGACTGCCAGAGGCAATTTTCCTTTCATCTTCTGAGGAGACTATTAATTTCAGTCATGATAGTCTAAATTGCAACAGTAAATGGCATAGATTTTGTTACTCGTTCCCTTGGAAAACGTGTTTAGAATTATTGATGAATGAGTGTATTGCAGATGGGTGCATTTCTATTAGTTATCAAAGTTGCACTTTGAAAATGTCATGTGAGGTCAGCGTGGTGTTACTGCATACCGTGTCCATGTGTGTAGCCAGGCAGCGCCCCAAAAGTTCACAGCTCAGGCCAAAGGTGGTGCACTGCTGCTACCAGGGCAGGCTTCACTACTAGTAGAGACCGGGCGGCCATCAGTGGCACTGAGCCCAGGGATGCTCTTTGTGTTTGGCACCATTCAAACGAAGGTTCGTGAGCCCAGACAGGGTTCAAAGAGGACCTATTCTTAATTGTTCAGATGAGGATTAAGTGATACTAACTTATCTGCTGAAGGATGCTTGGGGAACCCAAGCCTGAAGAGGAAATGAACCTAGATCTCCTGAACATCAGTTCAGTGCTTCAATCACCAATCAGATGCGTCTTAATTATCTTACAGTTCATGGCTCCCTGCATCCCTCAGCATAGGATTGTTTTGGCCATCTGACACATTGCACAATGCTGTGGTAAGAGATGTGTGGTTTTTTGGAAAGGGTCCTGGTCTTTCATAAGAGGAGAGACCAATCCAGGGATGGATTTGGTTCCTACTTCCCTCTTTCTTTCTACCACCATGTCCTTTAGTTTTAAACTTTGAATGGCTTAAACATGTCCATATGATAATGGCTGAGTAATTTGCAAAACTTCTGGATGCGTTGTGCTGTGCGTGCTGTTGTGAGCAGTAGTCCCATATAGTAGAATATCCTATTGGAGAAAATGGCACAATATGATAAGAGGATAAAGTTGTAAGATATAGTTGACACAGAGGAAAACAGCAATTCTGAAAATAACACAGAATACAGTGAAACTGCTACTGCCGGTGATATCCCAGAGCAGTGTGTACTGGAGGAGCTGGAAAAGGCATCAGCAGGCCTTACTCAAGTACAGTAAAATACATGCAGTGTTCCCTGCCACCTAATTAACTGACACACTAGTGTGTACGTCTAGGTTTATCTTAATTTCATTTTGCTTTGCTGATCCCCAGGAAGCACAGCAGGAAGTAAGTGGCCTTTTGAAAGAAATGTGACTAGTATTTCCTTGAGAGGACTCCCATTTTAAACAACTAATGTCAAATATAATACATCCAGCCACAAAATACACCATAAAATGGCAGAGTACCAAGAACACATGATGCAGACTATGCCAGATTTATGCCAAAAAACTATAATAGCTTCTGAAAGAAAAAGGATGGAAAATATTCCAGTTCCATAACACAGGATAACACTGTTGTCCGAACATACCTCATAAGGATATAGAAAGTGTTTGGTAGTCACTCTTTTTATTAACTTTTAAGTTCTCTGACTGATATTTCTGATCTGAGGTTCTTGCAAATCAAGACTAAACAAATGAAAAAACTGGAAAATATGGTGCCTTATCACTGATGAAATTCTGATAGTCAGTTCACTTACCGGTTTTGTTTCTCATTTGATCACTTGAGGGGATTTCACAGTGTCTGCTTGTGTATCTACTTGAAAGATCTGTAGATTTTTAAAGCATTGCGCTGTATTTATTTTCTGGTACTGCTGCCCAGCACAGTTTGATTGGGGTGGAGAGGGAGAAGAGTCCTGCCTTGCAGTAAATGGAGAACAGTTCTCAGCAAACCCAACTGGAAGTTGCAGCTGAGTTTTATAGTAGAACATTCTTCTCTCTGTAGAATTACCAGTGAAGCATCAGAAATAACTGTTAAAGAAAAAAGGCTAAAAAATACAGAAATCTTTTTTGAAAAAAAAAAAAAAAAGCCAAACAGAAATCACCATTTCTTCACATAAGAATTCATCTCACAGGCACCAGAAGCTTCCAAATTGCTCTCTTCCCTCTGTTCCACTGACGCCAAAAATATTAGAATCAAGTTAAGATCCCTGGATTGTAAATCAAGCATTGAGGCTTGGCTGCGGAAGAGAAATCTTATTTGAACATTAGCAGTCCACTGGTAACTCTGCCAGCTTTATTAATCTTATTTCACTTGTGACCTCAGACTTTCCATCTGACTAAATCTTTATGAAATGCAGTCTCTCCCAATCACTTTACCTTTTCAGTAAAGGAAATTCTTGTTTTCAAGGGGAAAAATGCTAAAAGCCTGTAACTTTTTTCTTCTGGACCTATGATCCAGCCTAATAAGTAATCTCATAACCTAAAGGTTAAATAACTTCATGTTGATGTCAGGTATGAGGGTTTTTTGCTTTAAATAAGGCTTCTTGTTTTGTAGGCAGGTGACAGTAGTCTAGCTAGAAGTGGTTTGCAATGATTTAATCAAGACAGGCTGTGCATTTTTAAAAGTGAACTGAATTGCACTTTCAAAGCAGACTGACTTCATTGTTTACAGTATCATAGACTAGAAAGAATTAAAAAATGTCAAAAAATGTCCAGCTCTGCTGTCAATGTGTAGCAATGTATCAAATAAATCATTAGGGATGTTCCATCTTTTTTGTGACTGGAATGAAAATAAATAAAAATAAAAAGTTTACATGCACTTTTAAATAAGGAATCCAGAGTTCTGGAAGTATGGAAAGCCTCATCTGGACTATTACTGCTAGACCTTTCAAAAGTCACTAGTTCTTCTCAACCATTTCTGTAATGAGGAACAGTGATCCAATTAGAGGGTCCTTGAAAACAATGTTTGGGTGGAGGAGGGGACCTTGGCTGACTGTAGACTGCAGGAAAAAAATGTAATTCCCCTAACTGTACACCGAGAGAGAATTTGATGGCGCTCCTGTTCCAGGAAGGGATCACAATGTCAAGATCATACTTGCATGCTTGAAAGCCGCCTCTTGAAAGCAGAATCCAATCTTGTCGGCTACACAGAGCAATCTCCCTCAGTCCCATTTCAGCCGAGCTTGAGATGTTTTCTGGAAGGATGTCTGGCAACGGGAATGGGGACAAGCTGATGGAAGGTTAGCGCTGTGATGTGCTGAGCCTGATCCAACTCCTGTTAAATTGAGTGGGAGCAGGCTCGGCCCTTAAATGCAGGAAATATTTTATTGTGAACTATCTGCATGATAGCTGCCAGGTAGATCAATAAGGACTTCCACTGCTTCCTGCCGCTCACCTTTGATGAGCGCTAGATTTATGACAAACCCACAAACTAAAGCCAGCTCATTTGGTCTGCCTTGATGGCAGCTGCTGCTGGAGATAAGGCAGACTTTATTGCCCTAACTGGCTGGATAAGGAAAAAGTGTTATCTGCAGAAAGGTTAAGAAACACAACTTTTCAGTTGCCTAGCAAATTTGACTGTGTCTTCAGAAGAGCTCGCTCACAGTGCGGCTTTGGGGAGGGAGGGGGAAAGGCTTTTTTATGCAAATATTAAAGAAAAATGAGTGAGGTTTAAGGATTAACCTATCATGTCAGGTGATCTGTGTATAAACCCAAACCAAAAATCTGCGTGGTGGACAAAGAGCCTTATGATGCTCTCGAGTCGTCAGCTCTGGAGCACATGAGCCTCGGGCACAGCTCTCGCAAAGAGGCATCCCAGCATCTGCAGAGCAGCAACACCAGAAAGGGCAGCAGCAGTATTTGAACGTTAAACTGTCAAAAACATTAGTTGTGGTTGTTGCACAAGACTGCTGCTGCTTTTATTAAAATCTATTCTGTACAAAGGAAGTAGTTTTTAGAAAATATGAAAATAAAGTGCTCTGCAACTTGTGTTTATTTGCAGTGTCTCATGCGATAGGGTGCAGCACACTGAGCAGGTAAAAGGGAGTATTTTTCTCAAGGTGGTGAAAATCAGTGTGGTAGTAATATTAGGTTGTGTGTGGTGTTGGCATAGCTGAACCTGGAGTCAAAAAGCTGAAGCTTCACTCCACACACACCCCTCCGAGTCTCTGCTTGCTCCATGGCTTTGTCCTTTGATCAGTCCCTTCTGTCAGGTCGCTGACTTACAAAAGGAGGTGTGTTCTGTTTTACGAAGCCCTCCAGATTCCTTCAGGGTCAGCGGATCAGGTGTACTTTAGAGATCCCAAGTGTTGAGGAGCAGGGAGAAGTAGTGAAGGATTTTGAGGGTAAGAGGACTGCTCCTTGAAAGGCTGCTGCTGGACACCAGGCAGTGTCCGAACTGGTGTATGTGCACATTGTTTGCTGAAACAGAGCTCACAGTCTTCCTTGTTTAAAAAGGGGGGGTGGGGTGGGAAATATGTGTGGGAAGGGATGGTAATGCTACCTCATTAAAAATAGATGATGTCTTCTTTTATGATGTGGTATCTATGGCTTGGTTTCTACCCACAGGCTTACATGCAGCCCCACTTGCTGGGAAATGAGTTCACACATTTAGAGTTTCCACGGAGGGTGCAGCGCAAGGAAGTTGGAAAGAGGATGCTCTACCGTGACTTCAACATGACTGGCTGGTAAGAATGTGTCCTTCTCAGCATGGGGTCAGCCTTCTCATCAACCAATGCCTGCTTTGTATGTGTCTTTGATTAGTGTAAACTGCATCAAACATGGAGACGTACACCTGTGTACTAAAGGGAAAAGTATTTCCTTCTTTCAGATGTATTTTTCTTTTAGAAGTTAACGTTTTAAATAAGTTGACCTCCCTCCAGAGCCAGGACCTGGATTCATTTTAACATGTGAGCACTCAGAGTGGAGCAAACACATAAAGAGGAAGACGTGCCAGGGGATCTTCCTGAAAGCTAAACAACTTTCCTATCTTGGAAGTAGCTTTTTATAGAATCTGGATCAGTGGGCCATCATGCCTTTGCATGCTAAGGAACGCTTGCAGAAGGGAAGAGCTGCCTTCCATACTCCAGTGCAGCTGATGCTTGATTTGTGTAACCCTTGAGGAATTGTTTTAGAGATGGGCCTATCTGAATAAAATTCATAGCCAGCCTAAAATGAAAAGGCTTGAATGAATAGCATTTACTTAATGAAGTGAAGACAGGAAGAATGATGAGGTTTTTTTGTCTCTGGCTAAATGTCTTCATTGTTTTGTGTCGGTTCAAGAGGCTTCTTCTCAAGTGACTCCTGCTCACTTAAAGAAGCCCTCATCCTTGCTGTTGTGGGCTCTGTGTGTGACCTATAAAGCCAAAGACCCCACATATGCAAATGGTCTTTGCTTCCATGCTGTTGGTGTTTTAGAATCCTTAGCAAATGTCCTTTCAGGATGGGAAAGAATGGAGGGGGTTAAAAAGCCTGAACTCTTGTAGGTTTGGAGACTTGGATGCTCACACGCAACTACAACTCCATATGCTTCTGATTTGTCCCATACTTTATAGGCCATAAATATAATGATGTTTTAATAGAGTAATGATCTAAGTTTAATATTATCTGGAATGTTTGTGCAGAACATGTTAATCTGGGAATAACCATTGTTGTCCATCATCTTAAATGGCTGCTAGTAGAATATGTAGTCTCACCCTGAGAATGATGACTTCACATTTTAAAAAGGCTACAGGCATGAACAAAAGAATAGGAACAGAATAAGAACATTGGATCAACTGAGGACTTAAACAGCAAAACATTTGGAAGATCATGAGACACTCTCCCAGTTTCTGCAAAGGAAGTTTTCTTATTAAACTCCCGGATGTGTCTCAAGGCATCAGTGAAGAGTGACTTCATGTAGACTTCCAAAAGCTTTTTTTCAAGATGTGAGATGCTATTGAAAAAAAAAAAAATTCTAATTTGGGGGAGAGCTACAGAAGTATCGTGGGCCAAGAACTTCCTGAGGGGAGAGTAAGAGCAGAATTCTTTCATCATGGTTGGAATGTAAAGAGGGTTTCTCCAGGTTCATGGCAGCTGTTTTGCGTTTCCCCGTTGGTTAGTGGTCTGGAAAGGAAATGAGGTTAGAATGGTTGAAGTTGTAGCATTCGCAGGTGACACCACTGCTCTTTTCCTAATAAACAAGAAGGGCCTTGAGGAACTGCAAAGAATTAAGTGATTTACATGAATGGGCATCACAGTGATCAAATTTGGTGTTGATAAATACCAAGTAAAGCATGAAGAGCGAAAAATAACTATTTGTGCACACTAGAGATTCCAAATGAAGTTGAGAGCCACGTCAAAAAACCCAGTGGAAGTTCTGCTTACTGCGATTTTTCCAGTCAAAATCACCAGCAGAACGTTGGGATGCATACAGGGTTGAAATGGTTAAAAATTAAATGAAGAGATAATTTTGTTTATGAGTTTGTACCTCTTTTGTGAATCTGTGCATAGCACTTCACCTTATTCAAAATGGTTATTGCATAGCTAATACTGTTTGGCATTAGAAGAAAGATAAATAAGAAGGAATGCAAATTTTAAATGTAGAATAATGAGTAAGGTAGAAGAGCTTGGGTACGTCTAAATGGATGGCAGATTTGATTCAATGTATTCTTTTTCAGTACTGGTGTGTGAACTCTGTTAACTCTAGCATATGGCAGGCGGGAGAAGAGAGTTGATTTTCCTGAATTTCCTGAAGTGTAGGACACGTGTTGATCCAGTTACAGTTTCTAATATGGTCAATGCAAAAATTACCACCAGTTTAGCACAAATATGCCTAGCTGTGAGCAGTTATTCCAGAATAAATACTTAAACTGTGACTTGAAAATTCAAGTCTGAATTCACCTCAGTGTTGTCCCAGAAAGAGGTGGCCTGTGCCAAGCAAAAGCATGTGGAGACTGTGATGAGGCTGCCTCTCCTTGCTGTTCCTTTTGACTTCTGGCTGGAAGTGGAAAATGGGGGCTACATTTTTGTGCTGAATAAAAAAAATCATCATCTTTTACCTGCTCCATATGCCACAGCTAGTGCACCAGTTACCTCTTTGTTTGCCTCAGGACAATAAAATGGTGAGGGAATTGCTCTATCGCCATACATTTATCTAAATCAGAGCCCTTCTAAATAAGGATCCATTTCTTTTTGCAGGGTGTTTCCCCAAGGGAGTCTTGTTTTCCATCAAATTGTGTGCAGTGATCTCCTAAGCCGAGGAGAGGCAATCTGTTTCTATTTATCCAAAAGTCTGGGTCAATTTTAATGGTTGATATTGTGGACAAGACATTGTATTTTCAGCTTGGTGGGCTCTCAGAGGTGATGGTTTGAGGTGGCTGGTGTTTCACAGTGGATGTTTTCCACTTCAAGCATTTTGCTTCTATTGTCTTCCCTTTCTAATTCCTAGATTTAACTGATGCATCAGGACACAGCGGCCGAGGACATGTCTGTTCTGCATTTGTTTCTAAGGACAATATCTATCATGGAGAATAAATTAGCATATATATATTCCTTTTCTAGGAAACATCAGATGGAGCTTGGCCAGCCAGAGCATGATACACTAAAACACTGCCAGACTTTTATCACTTACAATGCAGAAGATCAATTGTCTGAACCTTTTTTTGGTCAGTGACTTCACTGTGTGTTGACATTTGCACGTACATGGAGAGAGGTGATGTTAGGAAGAAACAGCCACTCTTACACTCAATTACTGACTCCTTTAGTGAGAGGGTGTAAAACTTTCTCTGCTCTGATGTTTCCTCAGGAAAATAAACTGTTTTATTTTAAAATTCAGGACACTTTCTCTGTTTTCTATTAGAAGCTGTATGATTTTATTTTTTTTCCCTTCATTTTTACCCTTCTCCTGTGCTCTGGAGCTTTTCAGATTCTCAACAATGGCTTGGCTTGCCCAGCTTGTTTGGATTACAAAAGGTTATTGTCTTTGGGTCTGTCATAATGCATTTGGCTTTTTTTTTTGCTTTTTGCTTTTTCTTTCTTTCTTTTTTTTTTTTTTATGGGAAGTTTCCACACTGGCTTTGTCTTAACAGCCCACAGTGGTAGCAGAGCTGCCAAGTTTCCCCGCAGCATTAGGACAACCACTGATCCATCAATGTGTACCCCATCACTAGTCCAGGCTGCCTGTAACTGCTTTGAGACCAGCCTTTCCCTGGTCCCTCTGGTTCTCCCATCCTTTCTCTTTTCTTTGCATTGGCAGTTGGGATGAGAAATCCGTTGTATTAAATGTATCTAAAATAAATCCCACTTAGGTGGGAGCTGACTGTGAGCTGCCTCTCCTGCGCCTTTGCCCCACATGCATTGTGGTTGAGCAACCATTGCAAAACGCGTACTGTAGCTGGCAAAGCATCTTAAGAGCTGTGTCTCCTGCTGAACAAGCCTCTGAGCTGTCTTGAGCCATAATTTGCTGGCAGACATCTGTGTTACTGACAGTCTTTCACAGCTGGGTTTCTGGGCTGGGGTTTTCAGGCCCGTGGCTTGCAGAGTTTAAACTTGTATTGGAGAGAAGGTAGTTCTGGTGGCTTTGACAAGTCCTGGCAACAGAAGCATCAAGGAAGACTTGGTGGCCACGTAAGCAAAGTGCTACCAGTGCTTAAAAGGGGTGCAAGTAGACTGAGGTAGAAATATGTGGGGGAAAAAAGCAGTCCTGATAATAACTGCTCCTTAAAAGGACTGCACGGAATTAGTATGCTCTGTCTCCGCCTTTTATGTTAAAGTTAAGACACGGTTGGTCAGGTTTTCTTTACTCGGGGGTGAATCCAGTGTGAACAATTTTGAAGTACTTTGCTCAGACTGTATCCTAGACACCTTCCCAAAACCTGGTTTTCTGGCTTACTCTGTCCGTCACTGGCGCAGTGGCTCCTTCCAGGGTTCTTCTCTCAGCCTCCTGCAGGGCCGGAGGAGCTGGACAGCGCTGCGCTTAACCAAGGGCATCCAGAAGGCACTACCAGCTGGAGTCGGCTCTTGTGGTTTCAAAATTAATTTTTTGCTCCTCCTTGGAACGCAAACAGTGGCCTTTCTGCTACTTGTGCTGAAGTGGAGTTCTTTAAATGCTTGTTTCCGGATTAGAGCTTTAGCTTTTTGACTTGATTTTAGGGTGGCAAAAGAGCCCTAGATAACAAGTGCGATTTTTCACCTGATTTGTTGGCGGCTTCTTTTGCCCCCGGGAGTGCACAGAGTTGAGCTGCTTCCCATCAAAAATGGTCTGAGCAGGTGTAGTACCCACCATGTGTCATGGGCTGAAGCCCAAGGCGGCAGCGAGTGGGGGAATTGGGCGCTGCCTCTGAGCGCGCCGTATGCGCAGTGGCAGCGGAGCCCTCACCAGCTCTGTGTCTGTGTCTGGCGAGGGGTTGCTGTGGCACACGGTTACCACCCGAGGGTCAGCCTGTGCTGGGGAATCACCCGCCCTCGTGATTTATTCCAAAGCAGGGAGGCTGGTGCCCTGGGGCGAGTGCTTAAGCAAAACCCATTTTATTCTAGAGTCAACATTGTCCACTGCCTGGAAAGCCGCCAGCCTGCTCTGTGCTTGCCCTTTTCTTTCCAACAGGGAATGTCTTTCAGCCTCTAAGCATCTGATTAAAAAAGCAACTTCACTTTTCAAGCCATTTTATTTTGTTTGGGATGGATGCCTTTTGCTTTCATTGTGCAGCCTGCCTTGCCGTCTGCGGTTCAGACTCTGGCTCACAAAAACCCGGCTCTCATTAATCACTTATTGGGGATCCAGAATACCCCGGTGAGAGCCAACGTACATGTTTTGCTTGGTAATGTGCAAGCTGATTTGAACAAATATTGCCAATGCGGCCGCTATCTTATTCTTTATTGCTGGGCTCGATGTCCTTTGACAGCACATTCAGGTAGCCTGCCTGAGGAGTGCCTGAGCAGATTGAGAAATGCCACAGAAATGCTTTATGGAGCAGGCGCCCGTGCTGCACCCCCCTTTAATATAAATTGATTTATTGAATCAAGCACAGAAGCCCTGCTACAGAAACCTCAGGCTATATCCTCTGGAGAACCACCTAATAAAACAGCCCCAACTGACACTCCTCATTAGCTTTTCCACCGATCCCAAGGCAGTATTTAAAGTGGCAGTGTCCCTCTTTTCGGCCTGAATTTATCTGCTGGCTAATGCCTGTGGGTCTAATTAGCTTAGCATTATTAGTCTTATTCAGATAAGCTGCATTTCCTAACAGCTTGATTCCAACTTGTAAAAAGTAATTGGAAGTCTGCAAACCCTGTGCCGTAACCTGCTTGATTGTGCCTTTTAGCCAAATTCATGTAATTTACAAAAAGTCATCCTTTCTTTTTTGTGTCGCCCCCCCCGCCCCGCCTTTTAATTGAGCTTTTTTGTCTAGTGAAACCTTCTGTGCTTCTTCTGTTGAAATCCTGTCTGTATTGTTGTGTTCGAGACCTCAGCCGTATCCTTTGTGTAATCGCCAGGGAGAAATCAAATTTTAATTTCATAATTACTTCACAAGAAAGCAGCCTTTTCCCCAGTCATGCCTAGTATTAATTTCCTCCCAGCAACTTACATTTTCATAATTTAATGATTATGGGCCACCTTTGCAGCACTGGGCCTTTCTCGAGAAGGGAGAGGTAGGATGTCATTTTTGCAGCAGAAACCATAATCCACAGCCTCTTGCCTTACTTTTTTTGTCTTTGCTCTCATCTCTCATAGCGAGGTAGCCAGGAGCAGGACGGGGCATGCCTCTTCGGTGCGCGCAGCCAGAGCAGCTTGCTGGGTTGTGTCTGGGACACAGCTCTGCGATGATGAATGGCTGTTTGCTATGTGCATGTTATGCATCTTTTCAAGATTTGCAGCCCTCGCTGCAGAAGCAGCAGGAGGTGAGAGCTGACCTGCTGTGTGCAGCACATCTCCTGACAGTGACGAATGACTCTGCCTTCCCCCAGTGCACACATGCCACAGGAGTCGAGCCAGTGTCTTCGGGGCAGGAGAAAGCAGAAATAAGAAAGTAATAGCGCTGCTACAAAAGAGAAAACTTAAGTCTGGTGTAAAGCTTTTTGTAAATGGCCTCTCTGGGGCCAAGTGAGTCTGACAAGAATGAGGTTGGTCTAAGTCATGTCCTGCAGGAGCATCTTCTGGAAGCAGCACATCTAAGGCCTGTCCCTGCATGGCTGTGCAACTCTGCTTGGGCTTTGCCTTGGCACAAGGTCAGGTGCTGCACATGCAAGGATGAACAAAAGGCTCCCAGTCTGTAGAGCTCTGTTTTATCAGACAGAAACTAAACTGAAATAAGGTAATCTCCAGTCTGAAAACCCAAGCAAAAACAACTCTTCCTCCTTGTAAGGTGAAGTCTTTCCCCCACTCCTGCTTTCTCTGGCTTCCCCGGCTGCACAAATTTCACGTAACCTCTGCTGGGTCCCTCGGAAATCCTCTTTCTTTTTGTTGCCACCTAGGATTGACTTATGGCTCTGCTCCCAGCTGAGAGGAGGCCCCTTGCTCCTCAGAGGAGTTTCCAGCACTGCTGTGGGACGGTGAGGTCTCTGTTTGCTGTGTCTCACTGCCTGCCGCATCCTACGCTACAGCGATCTTTCCCAGAAGAGTTTGCTCCACAATTCCGCCTTAGCAGACATCTCCTTTCCTTCCAGCTTCCAAGTGTGGAGCAGGCACTGCAAGGCGAACGTGCAGTCTTTCTCCCATCTGCCTCACCACATCCTTTTAACAAGTACAGCAAAATGTGAATTTACGAACGGTTCTTCTGTCCATCACAGTGCTTTAAGCCCATAGGGTGTTGACAGCCCACTTCCCCTACCCCTCTATCTCCAGAGTAAATTGCTGACAAACATTCCTGTTGGTCTTTTAAAAGTAGAAGAGACGAAGTATATTTTTAGAAGTCTTCAAGACAGCAAATTGGCTTGAAAAAAAAATTTGGCCTGGTGAGACTGTTGCAGAACATGGAGCCACTTGATGTGCAGCTGCAATGTCCGCACACAGTTTCAGTCACTCGTGAGTGGCGGAAGTTCACCCGGTCACAAGTAGCAAGTACACTTGCTCTGTCCCTCCCAGCCTCCTGAGCACAAAATGAGCAAGTGGAGGGCGCTTATAAACACCCTCAGTTAATTTTTTTTTCTGATTTTTTTCCCCTTTTTTGGGGGAAGCACCTCTCTAGGTATTTGGCCACCTTCTCCATGACTTTTCCTCCACCTGTGTCTTTTAATGCTCCAACAGAGGTAAATGGACTAAAAAAAATCAGCCACACTCCAGGAGGCATCTGAGAGAAGATGCTGGTGCTTGAATCTTTAAAATGGGCTGGCCAAGATGGATGGAGTTTGTTTTGATTAGAAGGATTTCTTCCACAGGAGTATGTGGTACTGGGGTACATGTCTTCTCCAGACAAAGTCCAAACTCTGTCTTAGGACTGTACACCATAGTGAAGGCTCTGTGGAGGTCCAGAGCTCACATGCCGATTTGATTTGACCAAGCCAGAGATCATATACATTTACAAGCCATGCTGAGATTTTTTTTTTTTTTAATTTGTAGATGGGTAGACAGAACTAGGATTTGCAAAATGAAATGTTGTACATTGTCAGGTTCAGAAGAAGGAGTTTCTGAATTTTCTAGGAAAAACACATGTTTTAACACTTATGTGTTTTCCTGTTTACCTGAAAGAAACCCTATGAGAGTATCTTGGCTTAGAGTAGATGTTTCCCTAAAAACTCTTTGGTACATATGTGCACATGCATCTGTCAACTTCAATCCATTTGGGTTTGCCATCATCTTTTCTCTTAATAAACATTCCTATAGTTTGTGTGTTTTTATTATCTTTGTTTATCATAGTTTTGCCTCATTAAACTATATGTGAGATGAGTAATAGGGGAAAGATGCTGAGGCACTGGAACATTAAAGCTCACCTACCTAGAGGGTACTTAGTATCAGACAGTGCTGTCTGGATTTAGAGATCCTGCCTCTGCAGAAGCACATCTGTGTAAGGACAGTTTTAAAAAATTATGGCTAGATCCAGCCATAAATTGCATCATTTTCAGTAGCTCTGTGCCTAACCTGTGCTACACGTTTTTTCTTCTTGGTAGTAAGCACGCACTTACGCTGGTTTAATGCCTGTAGTTCAATAGACAGTACAGATAAACAGTTCCTTTTGGGTTGGTGATTTAAGCTCTGTTATCCAAAGGGCTAGCTCCAATCCACTGATTCCTTGTGTGGGAGGGGAAAAAACCACTTTCTCTCAAGTTTTGTATTGCCCAAGGATTAAAATCTGATTTTCTATTGGTATGACCAAGGAAAGTTGGGGACAAGAGGTTGCTTGGTTAGCTGGGGTGGTTTTGTTGTGGGGGGTTTTCGGGGGGGGGGGGGGGGGGGGGGGGGGGGAGGTGTTTGGAGATAGTTCTGGATTTGGCGTTTTTTACAGAGTGGTAGCAAAGCAGTGCTAGAAATACACTGCATCCACAAACCTTACTCAGAGGAGAACCTTCACCCTTGTAGTCAGGATGATCTAGGACATTTCTGAAGCTGTAATGCTTTTTCTTGCTTGCTTGCCACAGGTGGGTTTTGCTTTATGCTTCGAACTAAAGCCCTTTGATGATTCTTTTTGCTTTTCCTCATGTTTAATTCTCAGTTTACTATCAGATCTCACTAGCAGAGATGTGAAATACAAACTTTCTAAAGCCAAGTGCTATGGAAGAGCAGAGCACAGAGTTTGGATTCCCCTGTCTTTCACAGAACTGAGCCTTCCAGGTCAGGGTAGATTGTGTTTTCGCCACCATCTGTTGTGCCTGGGGATGCCAACACAATACTTTTCATGACCAGTAACCTTACACAGTTTGCTGGGGAAGGAAAAAAAAAAAAAGTGGATTTTTTTTTTTTTTGTCATCAACAACTTCTACTCTTATATGAATTTGTATGTGCTTTCAGAAGGCCAATTTTAAGAATAAATTATATGGCAGGAGAATGCGTAACACATGTAATAAATCATCTAGGATTTTGGCTCTGAAATGTGTATTTGGGAGCTGACCAGTTTTTCAAGTTCTGACCCAGCAATATGCAGGTAACTTTGGTAATCTTTCATTTAAAGAGTGCCTAAAGCACTGCTAATGACCTCAGCACTGTAGGAAACTTTTTCTGTAGATTGTCTTGTGCATTTAGCAGCTTCTGGTGATTATTTCACCATGTATTTAGAGCAGATTCCAGTTAGCATATGAGTAACATCATGTCAGTCCTAGTTCTTTCGTTCTGACATCTCTCTTGGCTCCCAGTGCGATTTGGCCCAGTTTTCCAAAATGTTGATCCTGAGTCCAAATGTAACTTTGTGGGTGGTACATATGTCAAGCCCTAGTTCAGTATTTTTGGACAGCAGTAGCATTTCATAATTCTTTTGAAATGAAAAGAAGAAACGAAGTTAACTGAAGAAAATGCAGCTAGATCTAGCTGGGTACAAGCTTGCCTTTTCTACTCCCCCCTCCGCGCCCCTGTTTTTCCATTTGGAAAAATAGAGGTTTACGTGGCAGAAGCACTTGACAGGATTTAGGCTCACTTAGAGCAGCAAGCAATAGCATAGCTTTGTCTTTATAACCTGTCTTGTCATGCCCTGGTGGCCACTGAGACCTCCTGGGACGCAGATGAGGAAGATGGCGAGAGTGGAGGGTTGCAACCTGTGTTTGTGTTTGTTAAAACAGTGAGCTAGGCTGAATTACGTAGATGGCTGAATAAGGCTGTGTTGGCACTAAAGAAGCCAAACAACCCCCTCAGGTTCTCTGTCTGTTTGATATACCTACTGCCATATTATATCTTTAAATACAGCACAGGAAGGTATAAATGCAACTTTATTACATAAAATCAAGTGAAATAGTCCAGAAGGTTGTAGCCTGTGTGAAATAAACACGTGTACAAAGTACAAGAGGTTTTACAGGGCATAAATCAAAATGAGCTTCATAACTTCCTTTCTCCTCCTCAGTGCAGTTGCCGAGCTACTAGCTGAAAAGCTGTCCTTCATCCTTCTCTTGCAGCAAACCACATGCTCCTATATTATTAATTCTGTTATGCTAGTAATGCAGGACATAGGTACTTCTCTAGAGTGTCTCAGGTTGCTTTTCAGTGTGTCTGTGCCAGCTCCACTGCTGCAGTTGCAGTTCTGAGCATTGTTTTTCAAGCACTGATAAATTTTCAGGCAATAGCAACATCAACAAAAAAAGCGTGTTTGAGATGAGTCTTGACACCCAAGTTCTGAGCCCAAAAGGTGATTTGCTGTGAGAAACCACAAAACAAATCACTGTAGCCCTCTGGGCCTCCCTCACTTCGTTGTGTAGTTTCAGAGGTCACAGGCCAGCCAGCTGTCCTTCCTAATCGGCTGATGAAACAAGTTAGCTTCAGCCCTTGCAACACGGCCTCTTCCAGCAACCTTGCACCGTTGTGTAACGGTTGAAGGCCCTAGGGACAATGGTGCTTATGGTTACTCCATAAAAGACGCTGGACTTTGCAGTGGGGACCATTCCTTTGAAGGACACTGGCCTAAATGATGCCTTTTTCACCCCTTCTTTTTTTCCCCTCTTCCTATAGCACAGTCAGTGTGAAGTGCTATGCAGGAGAATATAAGGAAAGAGGAGAGAGAGAAGAAAACTTGATCCCTATGTTTGGCTGCTGACAGGACAGTGTAAAATGGGGGCTTCGGTCTTAAGTATTTGTAGTTATCTGCAGATAATATAGTTTGTGGGTAAAGAATGGGTTTGGTTTTTTCCTTTAAAAAGGGGGTTGCAAATAGTTAAGTCACGTCAACTTAATCTTGTTTGCTATTTGTACAACAACTTGAAAATCCAGAAGAAACGGTTGTCTTGTCGGGCTTGTGATTTAATTAGTCATTTGACTCTGATGCCCAATATGGACTCAGCTGATACATTTTTTCTTGATATCAGAGCACAACTGGCTGTATGCAAGAAATAGGAAAGAGTTCAGACTCCTCCTCAAGGAGGTTTAGCCAGGGCTTCCAGCACTGTAGGTCCAGCTGGAAGCTTTGGGACATGCTCATGAGTAGTCAGGGATGGTAAAATTCTTCCTCTGCATTCAAACCAGGATATCCAAGTTGGTGAGTGAGGCAGAGACATCAGCTATTTGCTCTTGGAAATAAAAGAAGGAATAAGAGCAGAGTCCATGACTGACTCATCCTTCCCAACAAAATGCTATTCCGGGATTTAAACATCAGGGAAGTATTATCATGCTGGCTACTTGTAGTGATTTGTGCCTTTTTGTTTGGTTTAAGAGCTAATCTGTTTGCCCTCCCCAGTACAAAATGCCATTTAAATGCCTTTGCTATATTGTCTCTCCTAGAGATGCCTAAGTATCATGGTTATATACCCAAGATATTCTTGACTACGTGGTCTCCCATGAAGCACCCGCTGTGTTTTGCCAACCTCACTCGGTTCTGTTTTGGGATTTCACATCTAGTAATGTTTTGTAGTATGGGAGCGGAGTCCTCCACTGGTTTCTTCTTTGTGTTTTGGTTGCCTTTTCTTTTTTCTGCCCCACCCCTAACCACCAAATATGGGCCCTACCTGTGATTACTGGGAAATGTAAAGGTGGGGCTTAAAAGTCTATGCTACTCTCTTTAAGTCTGAGGCTTGCCTAGGTGATGCAGCATGTATAGCTGTGTAATACAGCACCATTTATTGATCCCAGGTCTATGCCGTATTTCGGTGAAGCAGGGGGCAGTTTGATTACAATATAGGATTTCACCCTTAATTTTTAATTTCCTGCTGGTTTGTGTCACAGCCTTAGCATTGCTTAAACATGATCGAATGCGACTCCCTGGAGCTCAAGCAGCCAGCCCAGCTGGAGAGCCACTCTGCAGGGGCTGGTGGTGGCTGGCAGGGGACCCGCTGCAGCGCCTTCCCTCCTCCCACTTGTCCCTTCCACTTTGGCAGGGAGTGCTGACTTGCACACTCAGGGGATGATTTTGGTATCAGCCCGAGGGCTGTGGGCAGGGGTGAGCTGGGAGGGAAGGACAACATGCAAGGAAAGGCTGGGGAGGGACAGCTTTGTGGTATGAAGGGAAGCGTGTCCATCTGGGGTGACATGCTTTAACCAAAGTTAAAGCACCTCTCCAGCACCTCGGCTTGTTCATGTGTCATACAAACCATGGGAATGACAGCCGTCTATTTATTTATTTTTTTTTTATTTCTTACTGGCAAAATTGGTCACCTTCTCACCTCATCAATGTCAACAGCAGGATGTGTAAAAGGTAGAGTACGCAGACATGCGGTAAACAGAATCAGAGCATGAGCATTTACTTCTCTTGTCTCTTGGCCATGGGAAAACTGCTGTGAAATGTGAAATCTCTGACAACCTTGACTGTTGCAGTCAAGGTCAAATGAGCACTAAATATCCTTTTAAGACTCTTCAGCACGTGAAGCTTGTCTTTGGTTTAAGCGGTCCTGAAAGGTGAGAACAGGATCGGAGAGGTGTTTTGCAGACTGTGTACATGTCCTGTTGTAGCTCACCATTTCACGTTAACAGTGTGAATCTAGTCATTGGTTAGCTTCTTAGTGGGTTTGGGGTTTTTTTTATGACACTGTATTACAGTATAGCTGCTGCCATAGCCAATGATATCCTACCTGATTAGGATGTCGTTCCAGTCCACCTCATTTTCCTTGCAAGCAATAGGAGCAGCTTGGCATGTTAGATATTTCTTTGTGTTCACTTTTCGTGTTGGTGAAATGGATAACCTTTCCAAGGAAAAAGAAATGTACATCTTCGTTCAAGACAGAGTCCCTAGGAAAAATAATGACGTTTGTTTGTTTGTTTGTTTGTTTAAATCACAGCTTTTTGTTTCAGGACTTTGGGTCACTAATTGAGCACAAGCTTTATAAATGTTGTTTGTCCTCCCCTCACAGGGCATACAAAACCATTGAGGAAGATGACTTGAAGTTTCCCCTTATATACGGAGAAGGCAAGAAGGTGGGCATGTTTTGCTTTCCTCAGACCAAAGGAAGAAGGAATTCTGTGCTGTTTACCACTCGATTTAGCCTGTGGCAGTCCAGTGGTTTTCACTCAGTATCTCTTTATTTTATCGTTTTGACAGCTTGAAAGAATATCTTGCTTCTGTCATAAATCAGTCTCATGTCTGGGGGGCGGCAGGGGGATCTCAACGTACTGAAAAACATTTTTAGAGAGAACATAGTAATTTGCTGTTCAGTTTGCTTTTGTTTTTCTTTCATTGTAAGTAGGCTACAATGAGATAGTCTTAAATATTTGACTTAAAATGTTCCTGGTTTCATTGTAAAATATAACTAGGCTGGATGAAGATAGCAAAATACCTCATGTTTGCTGAAAATAAAGCAGGACGATATTTAATAACATTTTAGAGTGCTCTGAGATGCAAACCCCTCATTTAGGAAGGGGGAGGGATCGGGGCAGGATTTGGGAACTATAACACCCCTTAATCGTATCTTCTTCAGCTTGTGTACGTGAACTCACTGTTGAATTTTCCTGATGTGTGAATGCTGATAGTTTTTCTTGAAAGGGAGAAACGAACTGTTCTGTTTGGGTGTACTTTGTTTCCAGCTCTGTGATTAAGAGCAGTGAGATCATTAGTGCTGATCCCAGCAAGCTTAGCTGGATGCAGCAATAGGATCAATATAAGGACGCAGTGGTGTCAGTTTGCTGATATTGGTATGCTCGCTGTGTTTCTAAATAGTGCTCCCCTGCTGCATTAGGTTCTTATCTCAATGCAAAAATACACGCTCTTCAAAATTAGTCCAAGTTTTGAAGGTTCAGACCTGCAGCTTATCTCTGAATTTGGTTAGGTTTATAATTATTTGCAAAATGTTTCATGCACATCTTTTTAATTTACTTTCTTATTGCTTTATGGAGCCAGGGGTTAGCGAGGCAAAATAATTTTGAGTCAGTTGCTCGCTGTTATTGATGCTGTGAGCTCTCTTGTTCAGAAGCTGCTGCGGCTAAACTAGAGTTTGGGGGAAACGATATGCAGAGAGTGAGGTTCCCCATGAGGCAGTCTGCCTGGTCAGTCTTTGGAGAAGCGTTAATGAAGAAGAGCCCAGCTCTTGGGAAACAGCTCATATCACAGAGGAAGGTGCTTGGGGAAGGACGTGGTAGATCTGAGGTATCAGCAGACCTGCCCTGGACTGGCTGTCCACAGAGGAGAACACTGTGGTCAGTGCCACCGTCACCTGTGCGTTTAGCAATTTAAGGTGGCCTTTGGCACTTTTCCTTGGTGAAGGGAATATGCGGCAATAGGTCAATAGGAAAAGGACGCAGGTTGCTTCAGTGAGTAATCAGGCTCCTCATCCTTTTTCTAAAACCTGTTTACTAACAGCATAATTTGCTGAAGGAATGCTCTCGTGACAGGAGTCAAGTCCTTCTCGTGAAGGAATGCTCTCCCCCCCGTTGTGGGACAGCAAGGCAAATGTGTTAGGTTTCCATAGTCCCTGTCCCTTACAGATGGCTACAGTCTAAGATGGGTGTACGCAGACTGGGATGTGGACAAATACAAAGCTTGGAATAAGGAGAGAAATGGATATGACGTGAGTGTGAAAGGCTTAGAAGTTGATTAGATATGTTAAGTCTAGTGTTTCTGGGAGAAAAAAGGGAATTAATCCCTAACTGTAGCAGTTACAGGGTATGAACGTTATCTCATTCTCTATTGACACAGCGCAAGTAACAAGATTTGATCCAATCGCTTTTCTTCATTTCCAGGCTCGAGTTATGGCAACAATTGGAGTGACCCGAGGACTGGGAGACCATGACCTGAAAGTGCACGACTCCAATATATACATCAAACCGTTCCTGTCCTCATCTCCTGAGGTAAAACAGCCAAGGTTCAACTATCTGATTTGTGAGAGAGAAACTAATATACTTAGTCTGCTTATTTGTTCTTTCCAAATTGTCCATTCTGGTTGTGGTCCAATCCAGGTAACGTGTTGCCTTTCCCAAAGGTGCAGCATGTTAGTAACACTCACGTAGTAGGAACGTTTTAAGTTCCCCAGCTGTGTGCCCTGCCTCTGGTTGCCACACACCCCTGGCAGAGCGTTAATGCCTTCTCACTCCCTGGTCTATAGTTACCCCGTAGCCTCGCCATTCAGTGTAAAAGACACCCGTTTCTGCCCACGTTCATATGCTCCAGCTCCCCTTGAGGCCTGGATCGTGCTGCCTTCACAGAAGCTGATGTAAATCTGTGCTCTCCAGAAGGGAGCACTGGATGTCTTCCACGATAGCGTAGTATCCTGCATTACACAGAGGATACCAGATCAACTCTTAAGCAGGAAAATGCCAAGAGCGATTGGAAGAGTGCTTCATGCTTCCATCTGTCTGCCCCTTCACCTCCAGTTCTTAATTCTTTACTATGGTTTTGTGCAAGCACCAAATAATGGCAGGAATGGCAGTGTGCATTCCCAAATAATGGCATAACAAGGGGATTATGCAGTATTTGTGTTAGGGGTAGTTTTAAATGCCTCCATCATTTTGACTGACTTCGCCACAAACAATTCCAGTTTTTGACCACCAGAGACATTGTAGTGAAGGATATTGAGCCTTCCAAAGGGATTTGAATGTATTTGTTAACAAGAAACATGCAAGCCTTGCTTTTTTTGTTTTCTTCTGTAACTGCATTCCTATTCCTACGTCAAGGAACAGATGACACGTATTTTTCGTAAAATATTAAGCAAGGGCAAACCATCCAATGACAGCACAAAAAGAGAAGGCTTTGCTTCCATGGTCCAAATGCTGAGAGCCATCCACCGGCTTGCTGGAGTTTTAACCATACCCAGTATTTGACCTTGAATTTATCACTTGCTATAGCAGTGCGAGAGAATGAAAATACACAAATGACGTAATACTTCTAGGAAGGAACCAAATTATTAAATTAACCTTGCTTAGAACATCTTTGAGACTTTAAAAATAAAAATTAGGAAAGTGCTGGGAGATTCTGTCCCTGAAGAAAAGGAGATCTACAGACAGCCCCTTCTTCACATTTCCTTGCTGTCAATCCTATACCTTCCCTTTCCCCCCTTTGAATGGGTGGTATCCCTCACTTGGGACCTGCTGCTCTTCTCCTCAGCCAGGCAGGCAGCAGCTCTGCCTTCATCACTGTGATGGATTTGTTCAGTGCCAGCGAAATGATGCAATTCTACCTATTTATTTTTTTTCTGGCATGCTGAGACCCAGTGTTTCTGGGGTATGTAATGGCTGCAGCACAGTATCTCAGCAGCAGCATCTCTGCCAATTGCTGCTGCAGTATTTGTGTGTATAAACCAAAGCTTCTCATGGGCTTTTCTGATTTGCGTGGAGTGTCTGTACATGTTCAAATTCTGGAATACGATATCCAGTTCATATGCTATCCACGTTTCAGGATCTCTTAACTGCTTCGCAAAAGGGAAGCAGAATCAGCTTTGTTTCCACATTCCCTTCACAGCTAAATTCAGCAGAAATGTACAAGGGCAGGAGGAAAAACAGAACACCAGCCACCTCAGTTTAGAGATACTGGCAAAAAAAGCCCTGAATTTTATTAGGAAGTAACGTACGCTCCAACTTGCTTTCCGTTGCACCTCCTTCTCTTAATGATCTCTTCCTTCTCTTCACAGAGAGAGCCCTAGTGCTTTATCTCCTTGTGTTTTTCCCTGACTTGCACTGTCCACGTATGGACAGAATACCTTGCACAGAAACCGGCACTAAGAAACAATGTCTTTATGCTGCCATCTGGGAAGCTTGGCACTTGGAAGTAAAGGCAGTGGCGTCGAGCAGCAGTCATATTTGGCCCTTGTGCAGCATTGGATTTCAAATTGTTTATATAGAGGTAGGGAAGCACAATGTCTGGTTTCCAGACCTGGAAAAGGGGAGGCACAGGAAATTAAGGCACACAGTGAGTCGTGACAGAGGGAGGATCCAAGTCCTCTGGCTTTTGTTTCTGCACCGTAATTACAGCATCCTTTCCCAAGTTGAGGGGCAACGTGGTGAGTTTTTAGAACATTTTACTTCCAGCATGACAAAGGTCTGGTATGCCATGTCCACTAAAATTTAGCTGAAGGAAACGTAAGCATCCCTGAGACTACATCCAGAAATAGGCATATAAAAGTAATTTGAGGGTGGTGTGAAATGATACTTTGATAGAGTGCCAGGCTATGGGAGGAGAAGTCATGTAGCCAAGACTGACAAATGTTATCAGGATTCAGTGGCTCAGCTGTTACAAGACCAGATTTGGAGGACTTCTGCGGATTGGTGAGCTCTAGAGAATTGAGCCTTTTATAATGAACTGGAGTAGCACAAAGCAGGCAAGCGATGGCTGAGGCTCTCTGGCATGGAATTAAATATTTATTTTTCATAATGGAACAGTTCATTTGAAAGCTTTCAGCAGGAAATTCTGCTTTTTAAAGCTCAGCAAGATCCGCCTTGTTGCAGCTGAAAAGCAGAATTTCATCCTGAGAATTTTCGAATGGCAGCTCAGCCGTTTGGTGGGGAGAGGTGTGGCTCTGACGGCAGCATTTAGCCCTTGCCAGTGATTGAACCTGAAGCCAGCCACCACAGCAAATGATAAGAAGGTAATGAAGGAGAATTTTTCCCCTTCCATTATGTTAGTAAAATCTTTCTGACAACTCCACAAATATGTCAGAGGAGACCATTTTAGATTCACAGCTGCCTTCTGGAGAAATCTTTAGGAATTACAGCATTTAAAGGAACAAGTGAGGCAAATACTTAGAGAAGTACTGCTTGATCAAAGGGAGTCAAGGTGGTTTCAAGAAGCAAACATCATGCTTGTAACTTGAAGTCCTTCAGGGTTATGTCTACCAGAGAATTAATAAATAAATAAATAAGTAAATAAATGCAGTAGATGGTCTTTCATGAGCACTTTGATTTCTCAGAAAACGTTTGAGAAGCTGTTCTGTATCACAGGTTATTAATATAAAAGATATGAAGCTATAGACTAAGTGGAAAGTTGGCACAGTCTACTGGAAACTGGCTAAAGGGCAGGAAACAAAGGGTGGCAGTAAAAAGCTAAAAGGAGATTAATTGGTGAGTGCTGCAGGGAGCAGTGTTGGGACCCGCTTTTTATTATTTACATATAAATTACTTGGAGGGTGGTATTGAAAGATCTCATCATTTGCCAGCGAAGCTGCACTGGATAATACTGCGCATAAAAAGGGATGATACAACTAAGAAAGGGCTTAATTTATTGAAGTAGACGAGTTGATCAATAGTGCAGGCAAGTGAATGCGGGCTGTTGTTTGGCTCGAATTCCCCTGGGGCTGGCTGCTGAGGAGCACCTCAGGTGGCTGCAGGCTCGTGTGTCACTGTGGTGAGCAGTTTTCAAGCCGCAGGGACTCGTGTTGGCTGCCTTTTAAAAACAAACCTGGCAAACAAGCCGCAGCGCCTTCGCGGAGCTGCTGTGGTCCTTTTCAGCAGCCAAATGCAGGTTTTGTCCGGTGGATAGATCTCTTTGAAATGTAAATATAAAAACAGCCCACCTGTTTGTTCATTGCTTGCCCAGAGCATTTTTCTCAGCGCTCTTGACTGCATGTAGGTGAGCGATATGAGAAACAAATATCTGGATTGAAGAAAGGTGTTATGTGACAAACCGCATTAAGCACGTTCAGAAAGATGTCATGTGTGACTATGGGCTCTAGCAGTGTGTGTCTGCTGTTACCTATCAGCAGAGATCTGTAAGTACCACTCAGGGTAAAATGCAGTGTAACCCAACTCTTATTGTCATGGATGTTTGTGCTACCATTGGCTTTTTACATTTTCTGGTTACTAAAGTCAAGTTTAGCTAGTTAACAAATCAGCTGCTCCAAGTCAAGTAAGACATCCGTGGATGGTGCAAGTATGGTGACCAAACTAGGCTCCTTTGAGGGGTGCCCTGGTGCTCCAGAGAGATGTTAGAGTGAGGAAGTTTTCCAGGGCATCACAGAAGGGGCTGGGAAGCTGGGGGGAGTTGGTGGCAAGGCTCTCAGGACAGTACAGGAGGCAGAGGACAGAGCACAGGTAGTCCAAGGCATTTGGGGCAGAGGACATGAGTTCCGTGGAGCACTGTCAGGATTGATGGCTGGCTGCTGAAGCAATAAGCCATGAGGGAAGGTCTGAGGATTCTGTGTGGAATTGCTAGGAAATTTGTCAAGGGTGAAGTACCAGTTAAGGAAACCTCTGTGCTATCAGACAGTGTCTGGCCAGCCGTCATCTGCTCTGGTGAGGCTACGTGATACTGTTCTGCAGTGTGTGCAGCTTCGTGCAAACTTATGTTGCAGACAGAATGTCGCTTAAACCTCGCTGCTGTTTAGTTTCCTGAAATACAGCTATGGAAAAGAGGCAGTGATTGGGTAGGTTGGCTCTGGAATTAAAAAAAAAATTTAAAAAGTAATAATTTCCATTGGAGGCAATGAGCTGCTTTCGGTCACATAAGATTTACAGGGCTGTGGGGTTGCTTGCTGTTGCAGGCGCTTAAGTAACTCCCTGGTTCTCTGTTCGTCGTTCCAAAACTCTGGTATATCCCACTCTCTCACCTTCTTTTGTACAGCGTGTGTGGAGTGTGCTATGGGGTGTTGCACAATGTGGGATGTGTGGAGCAGATGTTCAGTGAGCCCTGCTGGTCTGAGCATCTGTTACACGTGCCCTGGTGGTGCTGCCCAACCTGCGTGCCGCCGGGAGCTCTGCTGTCCAGCTTCTCCATGTCCAGCTGAAGGCACTTGTCGCTACTGCAAGCGACCCTCGTTGACCCAAATAAGAACCAGAACAAAGCTGCTAGCAAAAAAATGAAGGGTTAGGAGCTGGCTTGTTTCTGCACCTGGGCAAGGTGGTCTGTGAGCATAACCTGAACCTATGATAGACTGGACAGCTCTAAATTAGCTTATTTTTGTCAGCAGTGTACTGGGGGCACCTACAACTGTATTTTAGAAATACGAGGAAAGACAGAAAGAAAGAGCTTAAGAAAAAATTAAGTATTATGTGGACATGGCTGCCCTAATGTGTTGCTGCTGTGGTAACTGGAAGACAGACAAAGTTGCGTTTCAGTGAACATTTTCTTGCATGTCCAGCTGGTCCTTGTATACAAGAATCTTACCTGAAGTTGCCCCAAACTTGCCTCCTGTAACCTTGGCACTCTCTTTTCCTTAGGCTGGGTACCAGCCTAGCATCCCTTATTGTTCACCCTATTGCCCTTCTCTGCACCTCTTCTGACATCTAGTTCCTTCTCAATTGCAACCCTTTCTGGAGGTGCTCAGTTCACAAAGCTTTTGCTTTTAGGAAGTAACTACCTTCTTCCCAGATTACCCATAAAATCAGTGATTGCATTTTTTTTTTCTTTTCCCCAGAAACTAAACATGTTCTTGATAAAATTATCTCTTCTTGGTGTTGCTCTAGCATTGTGCTACACCAAGGATTTGGACCTTTTGACCTATGCATTGGCTGTAGGTAGCTTTGACGAGTTTCTTATCTGCCCCAGTGCCATTCCCCAGTCAGACAAGATTGTTCATTTCAGGAGGATTCAAATCAGTGATGCATGGTCTTGGTTTCCTGCCTTCTCCCCCACCAACACTGCAAAAAAGGCTCTTGCGGTATAGTGTGTACTTTGCCTGGGTCGGAGAGCCATGGCAGATGTGTTTTTCCTAGTGCTGATGTTCGAAGCTTGGTTATTCCTACAAGGGGCTTGCTGCTGAGTGCATTAGCCCTGATGCTCTCTCAAATATTTGCCCGTACCCAAGAGATCTGTCCAGAACATGTGGTGCTTATTAACGGCCGTGTTGGCCAACTTACCCCCACACACACACCAGTGATTTCTGAGTTGAAACCCTGGGCTGTTAAAGGCTGAACTGAATTTTGGGGAATGGGTACTATGACAGCTACTGGTTTCTGTGCAGTGGGCTTGAGAGGAGAGCTGTGCTGCATGTAGGGATCTTTTCTATAACAATATTCCCACTCAGTCTGAATAAGGAGATATGCTCTAATGAAGAGAGTATCTTGCCTTGACTTTAATCCCTTCCAAAGTCCTTATTCAGCTGCTACCTTAGATAATGAAGTGAAGGTTACATTTTACAAATGACCTTCTTGTGCTTTTGAGTGAAAGGCAAACAAGGATTAGCAGTCAGGTCTAGGTGATTTTTTTTTTTTTTTTTTCCTCTGGTACTGGTTGCAGGTCCATAAAATTATAATTACCTTAAAAGGTCCAGGCATTTTACGTGCATTCCCTGCTCCGTGGCTCCTAAGGGGAGAATGCACGAGGAGGGAGAATAAAACAGCTCGTATTTTCTAGTTATGCCAAATGCTTGTTCCGACAAATTTCCCGACTACTGCTGCTGTTAGTGGAGCCTGAGGCCAGAGCAGGGTACGTGAAGAGGTACAGCATTTCCAAACTTCAGTATAGATGATCGTTTCCTCCTGTCTGCTTTGCCAAGGTGGTCGCACTTCTTTCAAGCTGTGGTACTTGCTGTGGTAACTAAAGTGCTCCATGAGTGCTTTGTAACGGCTCCCCATCGCAACCTGGAAATTGCAGGTGGTTTGTCAGCTGGAATACAGTGTGTGCTGGAAGGAGAGTTGCACCCAACTAAAGGCTCGGTTTAAAACACTTGCCATGGCCTTTCCTCGTATTCTGGCTCAGCTGTTGGCCTCCCGGCCCCCCTTGTGTCTGCTCCCTCCGCTCCCGGCTTTCCCCAGCCTCCTCGGGAAGAGGATGGTGGAAGTCACTGTAAAGGCTGGGTGTTATGGAGGTGCCAGCAGCAGTCGTCAGCCTGACTGTGGCTGCAGACTGACAAGGTGAAGCAAGTGGGCATTTTAATAGTGTGGATAAGCTTGGGGTTCGCTTTTGTGCAGATCTTGAATCGGTCTCTACCGACTGAACTCTTTACAGATACACATAACTGACCAGGTAAACAGTTTTTCTCCGTTTCATGGAACTAGTCGCTTGCTCAGGCACAATTCTTGAGTGCAGCAGCTGCCTCAGGTCTCAAAGTGAATGCGATGCTTTCTGCGACACAGGCATTTCTGAACACGTGCAGTCTATCTGGCAGAGTTAAATGGATCTGGACAAATAGTAGTGAAAACAATTATTTGTGAATATTTTATTAGAAAATATCAAAAATTCATCAAATAAATTATTCAGCTTCCATATGACTAGTCCTGCCAGTGATGGGGAAGAGCCTCACACACCGAAGCCAGGCTACCGGCCGGGGGAGGCTTCAAGCACTGCTGGCAGCAGGCGGCACGGTGCTTTATAGCCTGGCTTAGGAACGCTTGTGTCCATCCCAGCTGGGGTCAGCACTTGAGACACACTGAGCCGGGGCAGGAAGGGTTGCTGTCTCGAGGCCTGAATTGGAGACAGACCCCCGAAGTGCTGCGAGAGGTATTTCAGTGCTCTGGCCGAACCTGCTAACTCACAGCCGAACTCAGTGATGTTTCACAAACAGGTCTGACAGTCTCCTCCTTCATGGATGTCCCTTGGTTTTTTTTGTTTTAGGTGAGAGTCTATGACCTCCTGCAGTACGAGCACGGGCCAGATGATGTTCTGATCCTAGCTACTGATGGACTCTGGGATGTGCTGTTAAATGAAGAAGTGGCAGAAGCTGTCACTAACTTCCTACCAAACTGTGACCCCGATGATCCCCACAGGTTCGTACTCACTTCTGATTTTCTAGCTTCTCTGCAGAAGAGTGCTTTCTGGTAATGTATTTTTTGTAGAAAGTATGATACGAATAACATTCACTGGAACACTAAATAGGCAACACTAAATAGGCAACACTTACAAGAAGACATTTTTATAAATTGGATGGAACTTCTACAGCAAATGTGGGGTTTTGGTGGGGAGGTCTGTTATAACTTGGAATTGCCTACCTTCAAAGGAAGAGTTGTGGGATTATGGTATTTTGGCATGGGATCCATTTTGTTGGCTTTATGAGGTCCTGTGGAAACTGTAGGAGGCTGAGGTCTTAGCAACAGGTCTCTGTCTCCAGCAGTCACAGGTTTCCACTCAACACTCCTCTGGATAGTCCCTTAACACTAAAGATTGTTTCTTACTAGGACATCATAAGCATATATCTCCCTCTCTCTCACTGTATGTATGTATGTATAAATACTGCACAGTATTTAAACCCACCTTCAGTAGGGGATGCTCAGTGCTACCAGCTGCAGGACAGTCGTGGTCACAAAATAGGTGGAAATAGGTGGAAAGTCTGACTCCAATTAGTTGGATTCTGTTTCATTTCACAATTTTAACCTACCTCATCCTCTTCATTTTCCTGTCTTTATCACCTCTACTTGATCAGTTTCTTTCTTTAAAACATACCATCAAGCAGACAAACAAGTTCCCAAACAACTAGCTAGAGTGCTGTCTGCCTTGAGTGAGTCCATCAGTCTGTCTGCTGCCAAGTTCGGTGTCACTGTGAATTAAAACATTATGCTAGAGATCAGAAGTCTCTTGCTTGTAAAAGGGCGGACTGTGAAAGTGGAAAGAGCTTTATCCTTCCCTAGGGACTGTTTAGGAAGGGAAGTGTGTGTTGCTCCTGAATTCAGGCCTGGCCGTCGCTGTCTTCTGCCCTCGCCCTGGGCTGAGAGTGGGGAAAAGCTTTTTATGCATCCCCAGTTGGCCTGCGGAAAGCAGAGCTTCAGAAATAAGCTCTGGGATATCTCAGCAGCCAAGTGAAAACATGCAGGATGGTGCAAGAGCTCAAGTTATAATTGTTTAGATGTGGCAACTTTTGAGGACATGGGGAAACCCATCTCAAAATGCTTGATGTTTCTCATGTTTTTAAGTGGTCATCTTCACAGGGTCAGTCCAGTTCTCCATCAGCAAACAAGGAAGATAACTGGGACACCCTGACAGCCTCTTGGGTTTTAAAGTGAGAGCAGCTCCGAAGTATCTCGCGAGCAGTATTTTCTTGCCCTGACACTTACAAACATGGAATGCAAAACGATGTTGCGCTGCTAGCACTCAGTCTTCGGGTGAATGGATGGTTAACATGAAGCTGCAACTGCAGTATTTTGACCTTCCCCACCTCCTTGCGCCAAAGAGGAGATGTGGTATGAATGACAGCCAGGGCTGTCTCTACTTCAGGAAGACGTGGAAGTGTCTCTGCCCTCTCTGGGAGGAGATCAGGCAGGATTAGCGAGGGGCACTACCAGGGCATCTGGCACTGTGCTATGCAGCTACGCCATTAATTTAAGGTAGGAGGAGATGACCCAGCCAATCTACTTTTGGTTATTCCCTAGCACCATTCAGACGTGCTAAGGAGCTTTTGCTCTCATTTCTGCACCCCTGAGTCTCCTCTTGCAAATGCACCTGGCAAAATGAAATACCTCTGCTCTGTCTCCATTCTCATCTAGTAATTGGGAAAGGTTGTCTTTTCCTACCATCTTCGCTGGTCCTGTCTGTTGTGAATACAGTCTGGGTGCGTTGTGTCTCTCTTGTTCCTTTTTGTCTTTCCAAAGCTGGTGATGGCCACCATGTTTGCCGCAGTAGGGACGGGAATTCTTTGTTCGATCTTTTGACTTGTTAGGTGAGTAATTTTTCATCCATTATAAAACACTCATATAAAACAAATCAGAGACACTAAAGGAAAAAAGACATTTTCTTCGTTTCATTTAGATTTGTTTGTGCTGGTCTAGCCCCAGTAATTGTTGGGGACTAGTCCCTGTTTGTGCCAGGACAAGTACAACACACTCCAGAATTGGGCTTGCTGTATTATGAGCCAGAACAAACACGTTTATTAGTGTTTGACCTACTGGTCTATGAATGGACATCTGAATTGAAAATTAATTTGTTCTTTTAAGTAACTTTGTGCCAGGTCATTTAGAGGCTTACAAATAGTGGTGGCAAGACATTTCTCATGCCAGTTTGCGAAAGGTAATTAGAGCAGTCCCTCATATAGTTTACAATGATATTTATGAAAATTACCTCTGTGGAATTGCTCTTGCTGCTTGGTTGTAAAGGATATTTAAAGGGTTTCAAGTACTGTGTGAGAGGTTTTACGTAATTACTTCACAGTGGTCCAAATGAGGTATAACTAATGAATTTACAATAGCATAGCAGCTCAGACTGTGGAGCTGTATTCATTCCTCTCACTAGTCAGTGACAGGAAAATCTTGTTTGCCATATTATCAGTGTTATGTTTAAAGGAAATGTTATCCTACAAAATGTCAGGTTCTGTGATGGGTGTAGTGACACAGTCTGTGGAGAGGTGATCAGCTGGAAATGTGAAATCTCTAGGGATGTAGAAAACTTGTCAGAATGTAAGAGACTTGCCCCCCAGGTTTGGTAATGCTGTGGTCTTCTGGAGAACCTACCAACTGGAGCAGACTCTGGATCTGCCTGACCCAGTAGCCTACTTACTCCCTGACAGCAGCATATTTTTAAAAAAAAAAAAAAAAGCTAGGGAGGAAGATTTTAGAGCTGCAGAGTACTTATCTGTTACATAATTAGCTCTTTGAGGGAACAATATCCCTCCCATTTGAATTAGAAGTAATTTTATAAGCCTGATGGGTAAGAGCTTATAGCCCTCTTCAACACTCTTGGGACTCTATCCTGCTCATACTTACTGTCAGAACTGTGAGTGTTTGTTACCCACAGAAAAACATCTTTGAATCCTGTCAAATGTAGCATGTGCCTGGGCATCTCCAAGTGCAGGGAGAGCAAAGTCCTGGGGTCTGTCTTCACCCAGACATGCAGACACAGCCTCAGGGGATTTGGGCAGCAGGTGGTAGGCACAGACTTGATTGGAGAACAGTTCCTCTGTGAGGGCTGTGATGGAGTGAAGAAGCTGGGGTGGAGCTGGATTTCTTAGCCCAGCTCACTTCTTATGGGTGTTGTGGCAGACAAGAGCATGAAGGGGACCCTGAGTGAAGAACAGGTGGTAGCGACACACCGCTGCTTTCCATACATCATCTCTCTGACAAGGTATGAAGATAGAGAAGCATGGCTCTTGCCCATTTCCTTCAGCTGCACTTATGCAGATTTACCCATTGACCTTGGGAATCTTTTATTTCTCATCCTCCCTCCTGTCCTTTCTTGTTCCCTCTCACTCTCTCTCACACTAGCTAGAGATTTATGAGGATGCTGGGGAGTTGCTCCACCTCTGCTGGGTGTGAGAAGATAAGAAGCTGCTCAGACAGCAGCACGTTTTCCCCACTGTCACCGTTTCTCCTGCAGTACTTTCACCAATCAATACTGAGAGCTTCAGCAGAAGAAAAAAAAATATATTTATTCTTAAAACATAAAGGTTGTATTCCAGCGAGGCTGTTCATTAGGAGGAAGTGGATACTTTAAAACTACTTCAGCAGTTCTCTAATGCTGTCTCGACAGCTGAATCCCAAGTTCACAGCACTGGAGAATAAAGCATTCGGTAATGGACTGCTGCTGCTATTCATCTCCAGGTACAAGGGACTCACCCTATCTCCTCTAGTGCCAGGTTGAACAGCATCGCTCCAATTCAGCTTTACACAAGGAGAGGAATATGTTACCTTGCTGCTGCCTTCACCTGTTCCTTTTCCTTTGCTTCAGTGTGCTGGTTTTCTTGTGTATTTCACAGTCTGTCTACGACAGAATTTCTGCTTTATTAAAATTCCTTTTTTTTATCTTGCCCTCTCCAAACATTAAGCAGCAAAAGCTTTACACAATCAAGAGCAATACTCATTCCTTTGTACTCTTTAGATGTGGGGAGCCCTTGTTAATTAAAAAAAGGAGGAAGGCAAAGTTTTCTCTCAGAATGATGGGTGTTTTCTTCTCTTAATTTGTGACAATAGCTGAGAAATCCTTGGAAAAGATGTTCTAGCCAAAATTCACTCAGCATCAGACATGCTGTGAATAAATATTCCAGTTTCTCGCTTGCCACGTGGAGTCCTTTTGTTCCTTAGCCCTGCATTTGATTTGGGGATTTGGGAGCTGGGAAGTGCAAGTATGTATGTTCGGGTTTTTTCCCCTTAGAAAATACAATTTCATGTTGCATCAGGACAGTATGGGCAGTGCTTCTTACTACATCCTGCCATTATAGCTCAAGGTCATTGGTACAGACTTATCTTGGAATCTGCGGACAGTGTGCACATGTGTGTGCAATCCTGTGTGTTAAGAGTTCATGCCTTGGGCCCTTTCTCTTATTGCTAAAAGTAAATCTTTTGTCAAAACTAGTGAGGGCTGGAAATTTTACCACTCAGTACCATTAGGAGCAGGGGGTGCATTGCTTCGGTACAACGTTACTTGGATTTAACATCAGACATTTTGGGTAATTGAATGTTGGTTTATTTGCATTGAAGAAATATTTCTAGTAGAGCAAATAAATCTATTCCTGGTTCAAAGGAGTCATCTGAGTTTATGGCACCAAAATTGTAGAAGCAGAACATAATTGTTTTTTTTTCCTTCTTTTATCCCCAGAGAGTGAATAAAGTTTCTACTGATAGAAATTACCATTTAATAATGCATTCTCTGGTGAAAATTTCTGGGGTTAGAACAGTCCTGGATACTGACTTAATAAACTTCCCCCTCTCCCCCCCACTGCTTCTGATCAATGGAGATACTGTTCTTCGCCATTCCTCAGATGAGATCTGGGCAGACCATTTCTGGCCAGGGATCCTCCCTAGAAAAGGGTGTCTTGAAATGCAGATCCTTCTTGTCCTTCCTGGTTTCTGGAAACTACAGAGGTGTCCTTTGCTTCTGGTGGCCTATGTGTTTGTCTTCACAGAGCCCAGCATCATCTTGGAGGTTGATACTTACGCTTCAAATAAAACACAGGCAGACACAATATTGAACTGTTTTTTTCTTGTCAGTCTTTTAACTGGTCAATTAATTTTTCATTATCAAATCATATAAAAGCTTGCCTCCACCCACCCAAATTCAAAACATCTCAGCCAGGTGTTGGACTCGTGAAGAAAAACACGTGACAGTAGCTGTTTACCCATAATGAGACTTCTTTCAGAGGAAACTTCTAAATGAGTACACAGATGTGTTGATCTAGTAACAGCAGGTAAAATGATAAGGGAGAACATGATGGAGCACTGTCATGCACCACCTTTTGGACTCTGACACCCTTCTGCCCCCAAGCAGCATCTGTTATTTTTTCAGGACAGAAAATAACTCCCATAAATCCAATGCCACTCAACCCAGCACAGGCTTGGAGTTTTGAAACAACATGAAACCTGGTATTTCGCTAAATTAAGCCCTTGACAACTCACATTCACATAGTTCTTGTTGAACTCATAAATGTGAGAGGACTGTGGGAGTCTGTTAATCTGGCTGTATTAACTGTAAGTTTCCTTTTACAGTTTTAGAATAAGAGAGATTTAAAAATCATTCTTACGGTCAAGGAAAAGAGTCAAATTAGTCTACTTGTTTCAAATTGCAATTTGGATTTTATTTTTAGTGCCCTATTACTCACTTTCAAGTCACTTTCTTTGTTATAGTTTGTCTCTGAAATAGTCGACCTGTATTTACCTTCAGGTGTGTCCATAAACAAGGGCGTAGTTTTCAGTAGCAAGTAGTGTTATTTTGGGTCCTCAATTTTCAGACTACTCCTAGAAAGCCAATTTGCTAAGGCAAGCGTGTTAATTTTTTTCTGAAAACTGGTGAAACTGGGCACCCACAATGACCGGTGACTTTTTCATTGATTGGTGCCTGTCAGATACCTTCAGATTCTGATGCAGGAGCCATCACTGAACTGGAAGGGGTTGCTTTGTGGGTATGCTGTGGTTTGTGTTTCTCCTGCCTACTTCGAAAACACTGGGAAGCTTGTCCTGGTAGCTCACAACAGTAAACTTGGCAGGCTGTGAAACCCACTTCCCTCATGAAGATGAGCACTCCCTGGCTGTGTTCTGCCTTTTCCACAGGTACACGCTGGCGGCGCAGGACCTGGTGATGCGAGCCAGGGGAGTGCTGAAGGACCGGGGCTGGCGAATATCCAACGACAGGCTGGGCTCTGGAGACGACATCTCTGTCTATGTCATCCCTTTAATACACGGGAACAAACAGTCGTGAAAGTAGCATCAAGAGTGGTTATAGGATGGGGATCTTTTGGGGAAGGGCCTGTAAGAGACAATATGTTTTTGGTGATCTGACCAGGACACTTCCAATTGATGTAATCTATTCAAAACTAATGCTGGAGGGGTATTTTTCTGCCCAAAAGGTAGGGCTCTGCACATATACTGTATATGATTAAAGATAATCCTTAAGATTACAATTTCCCTATAGAAATGGTTTTGGTGCTTAACAGGAATGGGATTTAAATGCTGCTAGCATATTATGGATTCTGTCATCCCTCCAGGTGGGGAATTCATTTTTTTTCTTAGTTTACCGTGTAGCTTGGAAGAGCCATTTCAGTTGTGAAAGTAGAAGCAGGTATCAGAAGCCAAGGAGGCTCCTGAAGTCTACCCCCAAATATTCAGAAGGTGACTTGAGTCACATCTCATTTAAAAATACCTATATATACATATATGGGACTCAAAAGTTTTCATCTTTCAAAAAGTTGCATTCAAGACTTACCTATGGACAACTTCAAACTTGTGTAATCCTTCAAACCCCTCTCCTGTCTCTTCTTCAGTAGACTATACTACTGTATTTTAGTAGAAAAACTGAAATTGCTTTCAGTGTGACTATGTTTACTGCAGCTAAAACAGCCACCTGCAAAATTGTCCAGGAGAAGTAGGTCATAGTCCTGTAAGATTTATTCTGGTTTGAGGAGTTATTTGTCAAGATTCCCTGTTGTGTGTATACCGTGATTATACAGAGCACACAAACTCAGCTTTATGTGATGTTTACCTGGAGGCCATGGTTTCTTTGGGATCAGAGATTTTCATTCATTGAATGGTTCTGCCTGCTTTATCCTGTTGAAAGGATCCCTGACCATACAGCTTTTGCATCAGTTAGGATTCAGTAAATTTATTTGGGCTCCTGAGTGTATTTTTGGTTGGATTCCCACTTGAAGTGATGGTATTATTGTTATCAATTTGGATACCTGGATAGTGATCTGTTTAAAAGTTGTTTCACTTCTTCCTGCCTCACTTATTATTCAGTATACCTTTGCTTGCTTGACTTGGTGATCAGAAAAAGACAGCTTGTAACTTTGTCCTCTTGGCACTGAGGGCTGTAGTCAAGGGTCAGAAGATTACTGTGCTAGATAAAAGCCCTTCGCTAGCTTCAGCAGCTTTTTTTCTTAGCAGTGGTGAATCAATTTAAATGAAGGAAATCTGAGTAAAAGTAATAGTCCAAGAGGGAAACAACTGAGCAAATCTGCAGCTTAACCTGGCTGCCTATTCTTTAAGCAGGCAGCTTTCTCACTTCATTGGCAGGAATTGAAGAAAAAATTCAGAAGATTCTAGTGTATGGGCAGATATATTGGCTGGGGAGCCAAGTTCAACCTAATTTACCGCCTGACCACATTCTTTTGGAGCTGCTCATCTGGCTTGTACTTCTTGGATAGCCAAAAGGTAGGGGACTAACATAATTGTAGGGCACTGACTAGGCAGCTCACGAATGTTGTGTCCGTTCCAAAGGAGAAGGAGGATGCTGTGCCCTTTGCAGACTTTCTCCTGAAGAGGCGTGGCCTAGAGCTTGCCAGTTTTGTGATTTATAAAGTGCTATGTAAACACCGCGCAGCGCATGTGCGGTATAGCTGCCCAGATGCTTTATTTGATTGCATCCGGAAGTACATGTGCAACCGGCTCGGTGGATTTAAACTGTGCTTGCTCTAAATCTCTAGACCCAGTAGGAGTTTCCGGTGAGAGGAGGCAATGCAGAATGTGTAACGGCTCAAACATGCAGCGAACTGCATGAGTTTAGCCTGAAAACTGTTCCGTGCATTGCCCAGTGCCTGCATGTGATAAAGCTGTGCAGAATGTGGATGTTTTATATTCTAGAGCTTCAGCATAAATCAATGGCATATCTGATTATGTGTTGTCATGCTTTATCTATTCTTTCCTTATTTTTTTTTTCCTTTTACCTCTTTTTCTGTGTGCAGCTGGGTGAAAAGAGAGGTTTGGAGTCTAGAGTATTTTTCACATGGCCCCTCATATGTTTTAAAGTTTAAGCAAGACATCTCTTGCACTTTTTTTTGGCCTAATAAACTTGTAAACATGCTTTTCATGCTCTGTGTAACTCCTGTTGTCTCTTCGCAAATGCAGTTGTGTAGTCCTCTAGCAATTCAGATATTCTTTCACAAAGAAACTAATGCTGGCAATTCCGGTGGAGTCGTCCGAACAGCAAAGAAGCTGGTGCTTGCTGGGCTGGCACCAGCTACAAGCCTGAGTCAGGTGTATCAGTGCCCACGTGTTGTTAGTCTTCATTCGTTGGTAACATGGTGTCAACACACATACCAGTCATAAAACCACTGAGTACAATGTGGTGGAAATAAATTTCCAGTGTAGCGTTGGCCAAAATTTAAAAGTGTAATTTCAAGGCAATGGAAAATGCACCTTCTCATTCAGGGGTGTTTTTAAACGTACCCCTGGAGACATGGCGTAGCAGAGCGCGTGACTTGGTGGGAGCAAACTGGCTGGTGACTTCTCAGAGCAAAATCTCATGGGCGCTGGTATGACTTTGTGAATCAGCCTCCAATACGTTTGTTGGTCATCATCTGAGGTATTGCTGTCAGTCAGCCTGCGTCTCTGCAGCGGCTGTGCCCAGGTTGAGTTGTGTTAGCTGTCACACCCTCTCCTGGAAAGGGTGGAAGTACAGTATCAACAATTAATATCAATTAACATCGATTAATAAATTCTGAGAACTTTAAAGGATGATAAAAAGCTTCCTACTCAGATGTATGTGACTGAAACTATGCTGTGATGCTTTTTGTTTTGCTTTTTTACAAAGTAGCTATTACTCAATTACATGCTTGCCTCCCTAGAGCATCTCTGGTACATCTCTGATAACGCTGCGTTAGTACTTGGGCTTTCATTTCTATCTGCTTTCACTAGGAGCTTCTTATGTGCCTGCACTGTGGTCTGTGCTCTGCTTCAAGGCATGGTATATATACATGTACACACCAAAGCCTCATATAAATAGGAGGCAGGAATCACTTCTTGGGGAGGTATTGTGTGAGAAGCAAGAGTAATTAAAAGCATTTGCAATTCCCCTTTATAGGTTGAATTATTTTGGGAGTCACAACATTAGAAACCACTGATGGCAGCGAGGATCCATGGTGCACAATACCATTTTTGATAGGCACAGGATTTTTTAGATAGGCACAGATAGGGCTCAGTGAAGCTCCTGTGTTAGGAGCAGACAGCTCGCCTCCTCAAACTGGAGCAAGTTAGGCACCAACTCCATATTTTAGATCCTTGGCATGTCATCTCAGTTATTGCCTGATGCTGGCAGCACTATGGGGTTTTTTTGCCAGTGAAGTCCTTTAGTATCCAAGATTGCTTAAGCTTCAATAGCAAGGAACCTCAGTCCTGAGTTCCATCTGTATTCATACTGCTCTTGCACAGTGCTGTGGTTTTGCCTGTACATAGATGCTGCTTAGAAAATCAGGCAAGTTCCTGTCCTTCCTTGGACAACGGCAAGGAAAGGAAATTGTACGCCATATAGTTCAGGTTAGCCGACAGTGCAATGTAGCACTGTCTTCTGGTGCCTAGTCCAGTCTAATTTCTAGAAACTCGAAACCAAGAAGCTTCTACCATTCTCCTGTGAATACTGTTGCAGAAGGTAGTACAGCCATTTTGGACATTTTTCTCTTACACTACAGCCTAAAATCTTCTTTGTTTAACTTGATGAAGAAGGTAGTTAGAAATTTCATTTACACCTTAAGTGAGGCGCACAACCATCTTTTGGTACATTAACGCAATGATGCTTCCTTCATGAACACAAAAGCGTATTGTCTGAGAGGGCTGATGTTCAGTGGCCTCGTGCTGGAGAGACAGATTTTTTTTTTTTCATTAATTCTAAAAAACAGCAGGACTAACAAGCTAAAGGAAAAGCGGCCAGTCTGCTGTTAGTAGTGGATTTCCATGTTAAAGTTACTTCCATGTTAAAATATGACAAGAGAGGTCTGTGAGGTACAGTCGACTCTGTGCCTCCAGGGTATTTTTGAAGAACTGCACTTGATGTCTGGGCAGATTTTGGCTTTGAACTTTCGCTAGGTTTTTAAAGAACACTACACACTCCAAGCAAATCTGCTGTGTTTCTTCCTGCCTCGGCGTTTTGCTTTTATTTTACAGTTTCTGTACACTTTCAACCTTTTTGTATCAAACATGAATTGCAAACTTTGTGGAATTGTTGTTCCTTCCCAACAATTTTGGTGTGTAAATAGTTTTCCTCCGTGTGTCTTAGGTGAAGATATAGTGATGTGGCTACCATAGAGAGAATGACCAAATGATGCTGTAACTGTGCTGCTGTATTTCTACCTGTGATGTACTTGAAGGAGGATGCCCTTGTCCACCTCCACTCTCATTCTTTTTTCTTTCTCTAGGTTTTTGGTTTTCTGGGCTTTTTTTAACCATTGCTGGTGGTGGTCTTTCATAGATGTCTTATTTTAGTTTGGCATTTTTTTTTTCAATAGCTGCCACCTTTTTCTTTTCTTCATTGGACAAGTCATCTTGTTTTGAGATCTGTACAACTGTCTAGGTTTTATATGTCCTGAAGAATGGAGGACCTGCTGGCGGAAGATGTTTTGGACCAATGTACTTCTGCTTTGTGACTGTGAAATGTTAATCTTTTTGTAACCTAAGAACAAAAAATGTTTAGTAAAGGGATATATTTTGTGGGTTTTGAAACTTTTCAGTGCAATGAACAAAAGAGGAGGATGCTGAAGAAGTGTATGCGCAAAGTTTTAAAATAAAATTTTAAATTCTATATTATATATATATACATCTATATCTATAACCCTTATTATTCTGCTTTTGTCCTGAAGAGTACCTAAGTCTCTTTGTGTGTATTACTAATTGTGCAATACAGACAAGTAGCATGCTCTGCTTTACAAGGGAATGGATGATTCACTGACAAAAGTTCTCACTCTTGATTTAATGAAGTAAATCCCTATGAGGTGCATTAGCGTATGGGTTGATCTGGAAGAGTTCAGCTGTAGGATAACTGCGTGAGCTGTGAGCTGCCATCAGATTATGATTCATTGCTCAGACTGCCAGTTGCCGTGTTCTGACTCAATGAAGAGCTATGCAAAGTGATCAGCTATCAACTCTCTGTGGTGTGAGAAACTGGGTGTAATTTTTGAAATGACAACACAGTTGGAGTAAGTTTTCCCTCCGCCTCAGTTTCTTAGGAACCACAGTCTCAAATTCTGCTCTAAGTTTAGAGTAAAACCAAGGGTGAATGCATAGATTCCACCGAAGCAAGCTGTCATGGTTTTTAGTAACCAAAGATGTATTTGAATGTACCAACGATGCAGGAACTAACACCAGCCTCTTTGCATTGTACCAGCACAGAGCCACGGGCAATGCCCATCCGGGTTGCCAGTAAGAGCATGAGAGATAGGCGTATACCTACTGTTTATATCTTTGAAATATTGCATTGTAGCACAAGTGGTTCTCCCGATTCCTATTTCACCTCACACTTAGTAGAAAAGCAGTGAAAACATTTGCTCTAGTGTTACCCCAGTTTTTAAAATGCTGCGTATGCCCATTGTGTTCACTGACCATAACGGAGGGTGCAAAGAGAAGCGATTTGTTACTTTCACTCTGGTTCTTCCCACTCTCCTGTTAAGTCCTACAGTTTCTTACTGCAGTCCGACCACTGAGCGAAGTTTAAAATTGCCATGCAAATAAACTTCGGCACAGCTTTGCCTGGCTCGCTGCTGTCAGCTGAATAAGTAAGTGTTGGTAGCCAGCAGTGATGGGAACTGTTGCACATCAAGTGAACCTAAAGGAGCTTGCTCCACGTCATCTTGTTGCTTTTGCATCTCTTATGCCCTTAATTCTGTAAGATTGTAGGTCAAGTAAGGCTTGTTACTTTCATTTTTTAGGTAATAGATAGAGCTTTTCAAATTTGGACATCAGTTTCTCTAATTCCTGTATGCAATAAATCAGTGCTTAGCCAAATAATAAATTCATGTTATTCTACTGAATGTGCTCAGTTAACTAAAGCGACATAAGGGAACAATCCCAGTAATTTGTTGTATTTTGTGCAGTTACCGTAAAACTGAGGCCTGAAGTTTCATCTTCCTAATATAGCCTCATGCAGCAACGTACCTTCACAAAAAATTTACTTCTTTATACTATTACACTGCAGCTTTTATTGATTCCAGAGTTTCTCTCGTGCTTTCCAGGAAGGCTTATATAAACCAAAGTTATTGCACATCCTGTTCTTGTTAGAAGGAAGGACGAAGGCTTTTTTAAAAATCCTCCACTTTGCAAAACAAAGGATGCCATAACATTTAGGGACATAAAATGATTTCAGGAGAAATTGTGCTTTGATGAAAAGGTTAATAAAAAAAGAGTACGATCAAGGTAGAAAAAATGTGTCTACAGGTAGATAAAAAACAGATGATTTGGAGACTTTTTTAATAATTTAAGAACAATTAATCATAAATTTGAAGCTGCAGAAATAGTCTACAGCGCTCTGCCACAAAATACAAAGGGGAGAGGGAGGAAGCTGCAGTAGAAAAAATGATCAGATCTTTACTGCAGCTAATTTAAGGCTGATTATTTAGATGCATAGATAGAGGAGATCTCTGAACCTTCATGAATTTTAGGCCACCTGAGATTAGAATTGCAACCTTTTTCTTGGATGTATTGTGCATAATTTCTGAGGCTCTAAAGAGTCAAAATGTCCCTGATCAGTACTCCTGAGCATTTATTGCCTTAAGCAATAGAAGGCAATCCCTTGTGGCATTCTTCTGTAAAGACAGTACTACAACCAGCTGTAATGGTTTGGCATTGTCCCTGAGCTTCACAGCCATCCCTGCATTTACCAGTCTGTTGGTTAGTGTTTTTTCCTTATCTGTGGTAAATCAAGGCCTTTCCCAACAGGCTTTACCCCCGTAGAGCATCTTTCTGGTTCATTTATGCTAAGGGTGGTATTTTGCCTTCCTTCTTGTTCCCACGCTCCTCTCTGTTTTCAAACATTTTGGAGTAGTTAACTGCCGTTTCAGATGTGCCACTAAGTCCTTGGCCATCCACCTCCCCCCACTGCTTGCTTCCTATGGCTGCTGATACAGACAGCATCACCGGCAATGCAGGAATCGCTGGTAGCCAAAGGGAAGCCCTATAGAAAGGGAAATGATGTCTTCATGAACCTAACATTGTTTATTACCTCAAAATGAAAACTTACATGCATGTAATATGTGAATTCTATTTGAAAAGAGAAACTTTAATGGCTTTAAGTTCATTTTAGAGGGTTCTACTTTGGCCCAGTTATTCTCCAGGGAAACTACTTCTCTTCAGCAAATGTGGAGCTGGCTGGAAGATCTGAAGGTTATCACACAAGCTCAGATGCAGCATTTAGCTTCTGATGTGACAGTCGCTGCTAAGTTCTGTAACTATTGCTACAACTTGTGGGGGACTAAGCAAACAAACCTGAAATTTTGCTATTTTTGCTTTAGGAAGGTAAGACTTAAAAATACGGAAATTCTGTGAGATACCTATGAGTAAAATTACAAGAAAATACTTTGTTTTCCCATGAGAGTAACTGTTGAAGACAAATAACCAGACAGTCACCTCATCAAGTAGCACAAATTGTTCTTTAACAGCGCTCCTTTCTCTGCCCAGTATAATATTCAATAAAGCAAAGGGATGTAAAAGCAACTGATACACCTGCAGGCATTTCAGTCTCTCAGACTGAGTCTGCCCATCCAGAGCTCTTAAATGTGTCTTAGTTTAATTTTTAATCCTGCAGCCCTTTGCAGCTGGAGCACCTCAGCGGATGTGGGCTGAGGCAGCTGTTTGACAGTACAGTGCAGTATCACAGCACGTACTGGGATGGGGAAGGGGAGACAAGAAGCAGCCAAATCCAGTTGCAGTTCTCCAGGATCTAGAAGCAGACAAACCAATTACTTACTTAAATAGGGAATTGCCAAAGAATGTGCGAAGAGTGAGGAATTGCTACATCCTCAAGCAGTTTAGACCTCGATTCTGAAAGAGCCTCTTGTCCCCATGTTGTGTCTGTTTACTTTCGTTCCTGGGTGGGTACCACAGCTAATTGCACCAAATGTCTTATTTCTTACTGTCCTCCAGCTTTCCCTAGAGCTTTGGCAGCCAAAAGTCAACTGCATCTCATCTAGCTGAGATCAAGGTACTCCATGAACAAGCTCCTAATACAAACAACTTCTTATACTGCATTTTCTGAGGATTGAGTTCACTTTGCTCCCAATTAAAAAAACAAATTTACTTTGCTGGTCTTTGCACCCCCTCTTAGTGCTTGTTTTTCACCAGCATTCATGTAATTGAATTTTACATCTGGGAATTTAGAATATGTTAGAAGAGCTGCAACATCATTCTTACCCCTTCTCTGCTTGAGCACTAGCATAGAAGCAGTTTAAATGAGCCAGACAAGAATCAAAACACACCCTTCAAACCAAGTCTCATGTTCAGACATACAAGTATTTTATGAATGGGAAAAATATTAAACAGAATGCTCAGACAGTAAATCTTGCTGTGGTTACATTTTTCTAAAAGAATGGTGTTTTAGGGAAGGTCTGTTTAGTGCCAAAAAAAAAAAAAAAGGGAAGGAGAGGGGAAAAAAAAAAAAAGATTTACGGTTATGTAAAATTTCCCAATAGTGCTTCTCTGCTACTGCTCCTGCAAGACTTCCCTGGTGCTGGATTCACTAGGAAAGCAAGGCAGCATGGGACTCAGGTACTCGGTCAATTAGGAAATGGGGAAGACAACACCCAACTAACCTGAAGTCCTGACGTTAGCTATATGGCACAGACAGAGTTCTGATCAATAAGTGTTTGTAGACTATTGAATTTATAACTTTATATATAGTTATCTATGGAGGTATATAGGAAAAAAATTGGCAAGGAACTTTGAACAGCAACTAAGATGTTGTTAGGAAAAAAAAAACCAATCATGATCTGTTTGTCCCTGTTCCAGGAGCTGAAAAGCAAGCAGTGGTCTGTAAATACACCTATTTTAGCTGTCAGTTACCCAGCCTACAGCTAAGTATACATTTGTGCTTTTGTTAACAAACCCTCCACCTTTAGGAGGATTAGTGGGGAAGAAATAGCAAGGCACACCTATCTCCAGGTGCCTCATCCTCAACAGGAACAAAACTGAGTTTTAAAAATTGAATGGGGAATAACTCAGTTTTGTTCATTCTTTGGAGGAGTCAACAGCTACCTCTGATTGAAAAGCTTCCTATATCTGCAAGTCCTGGGAATGCACCGTCAGACAGCTTGGTCCTGTGACACCTCCTGCCCCTGGCCAGCAGCAGGCATTTGAGCCTCCTGGGGATTAGTGGAGACGACGATTCTTGGGTTGGGGACCTGCAAGGTTAAGCAGCGGCTAAACAACGGTAGAACACAACCATGTAAGTAGAGGGTTAAATCCTTCAGGATATATCTTCTTTTTTTTTTTTTTTTTGATGAAGGCTGGTATTTACACACTACCCAAAACATGGCTTAGGAGCAAGACCACCAATTCTTGTAAACCTCTCAGTAGAGTCACTGCTCCTCCACTCAGGAAAATGGAAAAAGGACTCGTCTCTCCTTCTGCCCTGGAAGCAGGCAAGGAGAAAGAAAAGCATAGCTTTGTGAGCAGTCAAGAACCTGCACTGCTGCTGCGCTTAAGGTCATGGTCTGCCTCACAAATGGAGCTTGGTAGTGAGGCTTGAGGTTTTAGGGTCTCCTCCTTGGTGTGCTGGGCTATAGTTGGCACTCAGCAAGGTCAGTTACTGTCTTCTTAAAACAGCTGAGGTGGATTTTGTTGCTTTTCACCAATCCTGTGTTCACAGAATCACAGAATCACTACGGAAATGTGCTGAGGTTTCTGGAGAAATATAGTTATTATTTTTATTTTTTTAAATGCATCTAGGTCCACAACATGATGATTGCATGCCAGCCTCCCCCAGCAACTGTTCATACTCTCCCTTGCCCTCCCTCAGTAACATAACATGTGATGTGCAATGAGCCACTTGCTCCCAGGAAGGTGATTCATTTCTAAAAGAGCCATATTTGTAGGAAAAAAAAAATGCTTTGAGGGTGTTGCTGTGGCTCTGTGTGACCTGCATTGGGGATGAAGCAGAAACCTCATCATTGCAGATATATCCCAGGGTTGCATTCACAAGGCACAGGGAAGCAGTGGGGGAAGGAGGCGAACAGAGCATGAGCAGCTCTGTTGCTTCATATGAAAATAAACTCTAATAGCAATTAGGGGAAAGGAGTAGGAAATTAATAAGGCAGTGAAGATTTTTCCAAATTGGTCTCAAACCATTGGTTTATCCCTTGAAAAGCTCAGCTGACAAGGATTCTCTCATCCCTTTGTCCCCCTATCTCTTTCAATAATCATCCTTCTTCATGCAAATATAGATGGAAAGGAGAGAACAGTGAAAGGTTAAAATGGAAGCAGGCTATCTTTCATCGACATGGTAATTTTGCTGCTTGGCTTGATGCCAAACGCTCACTGCAGCCACTAGCTGCCATTCCAACATGAGTGAAAGGATCTTTAATAAGAGTGTAAATAAAAGCCAGGCTGAGAAATGAGTTTTCCATCCCAGCAATCGCTGGCCTAACCTCTGCTGTAAATAGTCTCTCAGAGCAGCACAGATGGAGTACCAGCACCTGGGGATCAAGGCAATCTCTGCGCAGTGCAATTTAAACAGCTGGGTACAATTGAAACACGAATTAGCAGGGATAGACGGAGGGATTCCATTTTGTGCGCTAGGTAAAAACAAATAATTCAGTCCTTTTTCCCCTTTAAAAAAAAAGGCGGGGGGGGGAGAACTTTTGACATGATCTTGTGGGAGGTGCTCTTCGCTGCAGCTGTTAGATTAATTTAACCATGAGAATTTCCCAAAAGGCGCTGTAAAAACAGAGCCCTAATTTATGGTCATTGATTTAACAGCTTGAAAGTGATTTATCTGACCTCAGTAAAGACAGGGAGGACACCAGAAGAATGATCGGTCATTCTGGGTTTTGTGTGGCTGTGATTGGCCTTATTAATTTGGAGCAGAAGGTCTGTTTCAGTATCTTACTGAGACAGTCAAAGGCAGTTGGCAACTGAACCATTTTAAATACTTCTTTTTTTTTAAGCATTACTAATGCTGCTAAGTACTAAGAATTTATTCCACATGGAAAAGATCCTCATTAGTTAAGAAATGGTAAGGCTTCATTTAGAACTGCACACAAACATACGCCTGGTCTCGGATTTGCAAGTTGTTTTTTCTGAAGGTTTTTTTTTTTTTTTTTTGCTGTTGTTGGGAATCTAAAGCACAGTGTGAAATAGAATCGTTAAGCATTACAGTAAATGAGAAATTGGAATTTGGAAGAGATAAAAGAGGTTGACACAAGGGATTGCTGGCTCTTGCTCTTTTTAAGGGTAGATTTCAGAAACACCTAAATGCTTCACATATTTTACTATTTATTTTTATCATTCAGTCCTCTTATGGAAGTTATAGAGCATATCTGTTGACAAGTAAAATATATCAAGGTTTTCTTTGAGAAGAATATTCTTTTGGTTAAAATGAGCGTAGCATCCAGTACTGAAATGCAGTACTGAAATGTCACAACTGAGTGATGCAATTTCATTGCACAAATAAGAGGAGGAAGGATGAAAGGCAAAGGGAAAGGTGAGTGCGCTTTCTCCAGAAAGAACAACTGTTTTTAAGAGGAGTGTGAAATGAAATACAGATGCTTTAAAAGTTTACCTACACCAGAAAATTTGAATACAGAATAAAGTGTGTTTGAATAAGCATGTGCACATGTACAAAAATCAGCTATGTGGTGCCAAAACTGTTTCTTGTGTTTTAGAGCACTGACCAGGAAAATGGGCTGGAAACAGTTGAGTACCAATTTATCTTGCCACCTGGACTGACGTGTGGTTGGGTTAAATGTCACTGATTTGGATGGTTCTGCATTTCATTCACCGCTGGATTATGCCTAGCTTTAAAGTCCATCTACAAGGATCTCAGTAACTGTCTTGCCACTTTTCAAGGTGGGAGACGGAAATGCTGCAAGCTAGGATTTCATCCATGGGGGATAAATGCTTACAGTCATTTTGGTATCCTGATGAAATGCTATCTGACCTGAAACTAAGGTAGTCCACTTTTAATCTCCATACAACAGGGGAAAAAATTAGAAAAGAATATTTCAGCCCTCCAAAAATATGAAATAATAACAGTTACTTTAAAAAGTGAAAAGACTAAGACAATAGAATAAATTATGAAATGTGTAGAAAAAAGACCCCCAAAAAAATCTCATACATGTTGTCAAGAGATTGAAGAATAAATGCATAAACAGCTTTCTATCTCACTAAAAGGTTTGGGGGACCAATGGTAACTATAAAAACAATCCCAAAACCCCATACAAAGCTGAAGCCCGCATTATGGGCCTGAAGAACACAGAAAGCTATACGTCAGCCTGCGCATCTTCTTGCCATCATCTTGTGTTGCCATCAATCTTGTGTTGTTCCCTATAGCACACTATAGAGACATTAGGAGAATTTGATAAATTATGTGCAGTATTACTTTGCTTAAATTCAAATTTATGGGGAAAAAATTAATCAGTAAGATGAGTAGCACACTAAAATGTTTCCACACACTGTTTTTACCCATGACAAGAGTCTTGTAAATAAATAAAATAAACCTACTTCTTCAGGGTACTGACCTGCATACCAACAAATCTTTGTTCCTCCCAAAATAACGCTAGATATTCTTCCCACTTAAAGCCCATTCTGGATGGCTTCAGATCTAATTCTGGAAAATTACAAATAAGCATCCTCAACAGCATAAACGTCATGAACACTTCTAAAGGAATGACTGCCTTTTTTTTTTTTTGATCCTTAATTTACCACTGACTTCATTCTAACACTTGACACTATAGCACACATAGATGTAAATGAGTCTTACAGATTAGTTTAAAAGTACAACTAGTTTTCATTTACCATCACAGAAACAACAACCTAAAAGACATTCGCTTCTAGGGGCTATATTCCACATGACATCCTAGCATACTGTTCATCTCAGAGTTCTCTTGTTTTATATTCCTAAGCATGGTTTAATTGGCATCTCAGAATCTAAACTCTGACGTGACTTGTTTACTGCTGAAGCACCAGCAGTTCAGGACTAGAATATACAGAATCACATTTGGCTTCTATTTTTTTTTTTTAAAAAAAAAAGCTTCAGTTACTAAGTTTGCAAAAATATTCCTGCTTTAGCAAGAGCCAGAGAGACCATTTGAGATGACCAGAACTTTGAAAAAAATTCTAATAACTGACGAGCCCGATGAGGTGATCTTTTACACATCCTCCTTCTTCTTTTCTTTGAACTTCTAAAAACCATTTGCATGAAAAGGTGTCTTTAATTACTGCAAGAGCGATCTGCAGACAAATGTGCTGAAGTGCCAATGTGTTTACCATTAAAACAAGGAAAGAGACAGCCCCTTCCTCTGATGCTGCTTGACCTTCCTAGCTCTGGATGAACCCACAACCCTCCCGCTCCTGCTTATGGTGTGCCTGCTCCCAGCAACAAAGACCATAAGCAGACCTCTCTTGAAAAACACTAGAAGGAAATCATCAACTGCCCAATGCTGTGATTAAAGCCACTTTTGGATAGTTGCATACAAAACACAACAAAATTGGTGTTGCAAGTGTCTTAAATATACCCATAGCTTAAGAAAGGACATTGCTTGGGGGTTTGCTGGACTCAAATTATGTGGTGTGACCAGGAAAAGCCCAGGTCTGCCCGAGGAGTGGACAGCATAAACAGAACACGCTTCATGAGCACCTCTCCGCAATCCTCTAGTAAAAATGCTACACACCTTACAGCCAAGTATTATGTCCACAGAAACTCATAAAATGCATGCGATAACAGTTAAAATCACAAGCTAAAAGCGCTGCGTTCACTGACGTGGTGAGGACTAAAGGCACGAGTAGCTGAGTGTGCACTCAGTGACACCCACCACTGCAGGAGCACAAGCCGTGGCACGAGCCCACCCAGTGCCACAGCGGCACAGGCAGAGGTGCAGGCAAATGCCACCGCGAGAGACTAGCCACCACCATGGGGGAGAGAGCACCGGCAGGAGAGGAACCACACAAAACTCAGAACAAATCTGCCTGTTACAGCGGGTCGGAGGTGCACTGCTCTGCGTACCAAGCTCTAGAGCTAACTCCAGCACCTGAAATGAACGCTGTGCTTGTATTCACTTCACTGCTAGGAGAATCACTCAAATGAAGCTTATGGAACTGAATTAAGATAGGGGTTTTTTTGTTTGTTTACCTTTCCGTAAGATTTAATCTTACTTGAGATCTCCTGGAGAAAGGATCAGTTCCAATAACGTACCCAGCCTGATTTGGTCCTCATAAAAAGAGTTGTTAATTATTAGTCAGGTGTACAGTATATTGCTTATAAATGCAGAAATAAAAGAAAGCCTCCAAGTAGAGTCTTGAAGCTGCAGGACTGCAATAAGGAAAGTCATTTGCAAACCTTAATTTTGCTTCCACGGAATGCATCACAAAGCCACTGGCAATTTTCTTCAACACTGAGTGATACCATCAATAGATGTATGAGAGGAGGGGTCACTGGGAGTTTTGCTGGAGAGAGTGTTTATCAGTCATCAGTTACTAGTGTGCAAATGCATGATGTTGCAACAGATGGAAAGCAGTACACAACTGGCTGGAGATTAGCAAACAAAGTGAGGGTTTGTGAGATCAAAGATGTATGATTAATCTTGTCTCTCTTTAGGATGAAGGCACTCACTCCACCTCATATGCAAAAAACTATCCGCTGGATTATAGTTATTACCTACAGGTATAAAAGTGTTGAGAATGTATGTGTGAGTTATGCATCAAAGCAGTCTTTTAGATGGGAAGAAGGAACTAGATTGTTTACATGGAATGCACTCGTGTAACAGGAAAATGCTGAGTACTGTATTTCCTGCTTTCAGTCTCCTTCCTATGGAAAGGAACTAATTGCTTGTTATCATCAGTGGTAAATATAGTCAGAGCTACTTAACTTAAATTTCAGTCTTTAATGGAAACATGCTTCATCTGTAACGTCATTATTCCAACCGTCATTGCATTCAGTGTCATTTCTTGTGGCTAGCATTAGGTCACCTTCCGTCATCTGCATTGACAGGCACGGGTAGACACACAGGTTTTCAAGAAATTACTCAGAAGAGTAAAATTCCCAAAGTCGTAACTTCAACATAATTACCCTATGTTCTTAAAAATTGCGCTTCATGAAAGAACCACTATGCAATTTCTTGTTCTCACCATGTTCTCTTTTCTACTAACAACAGAATTTTTATTTTTGAACAGAGACTGTTCAGATATATGTTGATCATTCACTATTGCTGAGAAACCCTATGTCAGTTTTTAGCATGCTTTCTGTAGATACTTTCTTAGGTGGGGATGGGCAGTAGTCCTTTAAAACTGGGACCAAGAATGATTCATGCATGTATCCCATTAGTTTAGCAAAGCTCTTGAGTTTCATATGTTTTTCTTACACTGCTTTTCGTGTCTTCATTGTGTTTTTTCCCCCATCAGACTAATTAAATCTGGAAACTACAGAACCGTGAAACCAGGATTTGCCAGGAAATAGAAGAACATAAAAAAAAAGAGTATTGTTATAGTAGCAACATTTCTGAAACCAGGAGTTGAAAATCATCAGAATCTAGGGGACAACTGGGACAGAAACTGTAGAACAGCTGAAGAAGGTAACAGGCACTCAAAAGCACAATCACAAAGACCTCATTTATCCTAGCCATTTTCATTAAATGTCCCACCACTGCACCATATCTACACTAGCATTACAGTAATAGTTCAGTTAGGCATCTGGCTGTCAGCTGAGGTTTCTCAACCATGTCTTGAGAACACGGGTTCTCCTAGGCTAAAGTCCTATGAATGCCACCACCTGGTGCTGCCACATGGCAGGGGCTGGGAAGTTTGAAGGATCTGAGGAGCTGAACCAGTCAAACCTGGTTTCCTCTGGATTTGTGCCTATAGGATGACTTCTCATGTGGATTTTAACGTAACTGATAAGAGTGAGCTCTTACAGCCTTTCCACGAGCAGGCTCTCTATCCAGCTGTCTAGCTAGATAAAGGCATAATATTTTCAGAAACTTAATATTTCTAATTTTTCTTCCTGTTGGTCAAATCTGGGTGAAATAGGCCGATGGATTCAAGGTTCATACGGAAAGATTAGCAGATGCACAATCACATAAACTTGTTTTCTTAGAAAGTCAGGTGAAAAGTATTCAGCCATAGCAAAGTAATTGGTAAAAAAAGCAAGTGAAATTACCTTATAAAGCAGAACAAGCTTTTGAGAAAGAAAGAACAACAAAAGAGCGCGTGACTGGATTTGTTTTACCTTCCTGTTTCAAGAGACATGGGGAAGCCTGAAATGCTTAAAAACTACTCAGCTGCAATGTTAAGTGCGTGACAGCAGCATGACACTACAAAATTATGGTTAACAAAAAGAAGTTATCATAAGACAGGATCAAGTGAAACAGTTAGACACTATCTAGATAAACATTCAAGAGCATACACTAGGAAGGGGCTCTTGTAAACCCAGATTTTATTCCTGGCGGGTTTTGCAACTGTCTTGCATAAGCCTTTTCATGAGTTTACAAGATGTTTTCTTAAAACTAGTGGGCTTTTTTTTTTTTTTTCTCTGATCCCATAAGTCTGTCTAGGATGACTATTGCTCTAACAGAACTACATCTGTCTTTCTCCAGGCCATGCTCTGTGATGAGCCTTCATATCCTATGCCCTTCCTCCCTCTTTCTGTTCATGTAGACATGGACTGTGTGTAAATATAGCTCTATCTCAACTTAATAGCCCCCTGCATGGGTCTAAATTGAATCTCAGAAAGTATCCATAATACTAGCATATCCATCAAGAAGTACTCTTTCTGTACTGTTCTGGGTAATCCATCAATCTTAGCACCAACTCTTGAGCAATCTGTTGATCATCACACCTTTGCCTTTCCTTCTTCAGGAAATGGGAAAATTCCACTGAAGTTTCTAGGAAATCTGTACACTTCTGTTCACTGGATCATTATAGTTTTCAGATCCAAATCTGTAATTTTTATCTTAGCAAACATACTTCTGGATCCATTCTCATGACAGCCTACTCATTTTTCTTCAGAAGGGAGTACCAGTTACATACATGTCCTCTTTCTAATTCTAATGGCATCTTCCTTAGATTCCCCATCTTTTCTTTCTTCTGTCTGCAGACCATTCTGTCATCTATTCTCTTTCACAGCCCATTTATCATGTTCACTGTTCCTTGGGCATCAGACACTATCATCACAATTTTTTCCTCTTTTTTGCTGATCCTGCCTTCTCTACTCATCTGCTACTCTGTTTTCTTCCTTCTTTCTCTCTTTTCTCTCCTTCAATAAAGGAAACTTGTTCTGCAACTTTATGTTTACTTCACTAGCCAGTCTTGTCAATTTGAATTGTGCATCAGTTATTCAAAAGGTCACTTCTACTATTCGTTTGCCTTTTTTCCCAAGTGCTCTCTTCTGGTAAATACCTACAAAAAGTCACCCATCTAATATCCTCCTTCACTCCCATCTTGCTGTTGTCTTCAAGAATCTGTCTAAACTTATGTTGTTGTCACAAGCTATAGCTAGAATTTCTCTTAGAAGAGATCTGTGCTTGTAGAGAAGTAAAAAGGAAAGAGCAATATTTAACTGGAATTATCCACCATTATTTCTACATAATGAGGTTAGGTGAGGTGAGAGAGCTTTGGGAAATGGCAAGTACATAAACTATTTCAAAATGTGTATAAAGGCTTAGAGTTCAGTATTTCTCATGAAATACTAAGCTTACTGCCAGAATTTCAAGCATCAGCAGGACAATAAAGTAGTAGTCAACCTGATCATCACAACTCAAGTGCAACTACCTAAACTTGCTTTCTTTGATGGGGAAATAAACCTAATAGAGAGAAGAAATGCACTGGTGTTAGTATTAACTGGAAGAAGATTCAGAAATGTGTTCTACTAGAATCCATTCCTGCAACACATTCCTCTACATATTCATTAACAATTGTGGGCTGGTGTAGGGATTGTGGTGGTGGTGTTCCTAACAGCGTGATTTCAAACGGAACAGAGCAAACATGTAGTCACTATAAATGCAGTATCATGTTGATAAATAAAGAAGTCACCTTAAATAAACAAAAGCATCATGAGAGATGTGAAGTAGTCCTGATAGGAAGAAGTAACCAAATTCAGAAAAGGAGGAAGGGGTTAAGTTACAGGAACATTGAAGCAGGAGATATTTTTTACATTCATTACACAGTAAGGTAATACTGTTCCAACAAAAATAAAAAAACCATGTATTTTATGCAAGACAAATGAGGTCATTAGTTTATGTTTGAAACTGGTCTGATTTCAGTCACAGACCTAGGATTCTCTCTAGTACAGTGCATTTTTGGAAAAGCTAATGAAAACAGTCACATGGGAATGGTCAAAATAAAAAAAAAAAAAAAAAAAAAAAAGGAAAATAAGATCCAGCAGACAAAGTTGTGAAAAAGTGCCTGAATACATGCACTCATTTTAAGAAAATTATTTTCCACATGTAAGTAAAGATTTGCCCCTTTTTTCAAACTGCATAATCACTTGAAGGAGAATGGAGGTTACTTTGTAAATACAAAAAGAAAAAACAGCAAAAATGGAAACTCAATAAAGAAGTAGAATTATTGCTGGAGAAAGCGATCATACTTTCATCTTACATTTGTACAACTATCAAAGACTTGCTTATTTTATACTTTTTGATATAAAGTAGCATGTTCTTACATGAAGCAGTATTCATTCACTATCAAGTCCATCGTTTGCAAGTATCAATGTAAATGCAATGATTTACAACCCATCCTGCAGACTGTCAAATTCATGTTAAATCAGATAAAAAAAAAGGGAGGTGAGAGAGGGAGAAAATGTAACACGTTGCTTTTCAAGCAGCTCCTTCTTTTGTTTGTTTTTGTAGTTACCAAGCCCAGGCATTTCTGATAACCTCAGGTATGACAGTGAGACAGAGAGTTTGTTTGCTCCTTTATCTTTTTTCCTGTAGATTTTAAGACAAGTAGAGCTTTACAGGCACTTTTACCCTAGAAACACAAAGGCAGCTAAACAACTCGTATTACACAGCAATGCACCTGAACTACAAATGGGAAACCATGTTCTGGGTCAGGTTCAATATCAGGATTGTTTTAGAGTACCACCTAACAATACAGCCATTGCACCAGTCTGTGGTTTTGGTGACAGTACTGTGGCAGGTGGCTGCAGACTCCTCAAACGAGTACGTACAGGTTCAATAGAAAAGGTTAGTCATTTTTGGCATAGTTTCAGACTACTTCTTCCAAATCACCAGACACATCTGTGTACCATTGTGTTTGAGTCCTAGTTCTCTCACTAGTTGCTCAAATTCACTTGGGGCAGCTGAAAAATCTCAGTCCATGTTTCCTGAAAAATTCTGTAAATGGCTCCTTTCAAGTGTTGAACAAGGCAGAGATTAAGTTTAGCTGGTTATGCTGCAGTAGACCACAGAGGAGTGTCCTTGGAGAGGAAGAGCAATTTCTCAGCGCTAGCTTAAGAGAAAAATCTGTTGGCACAAACACAGATGCTTAAAAATAAATATATCATCCATGTAAAAAAGAATGAGGAATCTAAGGAAATTAGCCTTTACCACAGCCTTTCTGATTTTTTTTTTGTGAGAAGCAGACCATAATGTAGACTGATCTGATGGCCCATGTTAAGTGATAGTTTCTTGCTGTAGCAGCAGCTCAGATGCTTCCGTGAATGGAGCATATGACCTGCAGTATTTCAAAGGGATACTGACCATACCAGCAGTGGATCCAGCAATTCCCCAGTTGCCTTCTATAGCCAAAAAAGACTCACATGGAATATACACTGTTGAATGAAGAATGTTTCTAACACTTTCAGTAATTTGGAAAACAAAACCTGCTGGAATTAAGATGAGAACAAAAAAAAAAGTGTTTGAGAAGACTACCTTCCCTGGTGCAGAGATCTTGGTTTTGTTGTTGTTTTTCAAAACCAAGTTCAAAAATTAAACAAAACCTTTGCAGTAGCAGTATTGAATAAGCACCCAAAGAGAGAAGCAAAGTGCTATTACCACAACCAATGCCAATGATGATAGCAAAAGAAGCTAAGCTTCAGTGAAAGTGAAGGAAGCTGTCTCAGTGTTCTGTGACAGCCATGCCATAACACTAAAATGACTGTAAAATTCACTTGCCAAAGCAGTCCCACTGTTAGGCAAGCAATTTTTTCTTATAGCATACAAACTCTCCATTTATAAGAAATAAGTATTTTTAAATTATAACACCAACAAGTATTTACACTAGGTATTTGCCAGTGACTGCTTAAAAAAAAAAAAGGACAAAAGAGAACAACCAAAAAACCCACCCCATCTACAGTCCAATTAGTGGTGCAAAGACTGTGGCTTGCAGAGTTTTTCTGAGTAGCCCTTCTCCTTCAAGGTAGCAGCATAGCACCTCCTGAGTCTGTTCACACTCCAACATATAAAGCCAGGCAAAAAGAGCTGCAGGGTCGTTGTGTAAAAATGCACAGGAGGGATGCCTTTCAGCAACAGCCACTGCTCCTCATCCTTCCCAGGCCACTACAGCAGGAGCTGTCTAACCTTTTGGGTAAGTTTGCAGCAATGTGCCAAGCATGGGGTAGTTGGTTTCACTCATTACTGCCCTATTAGTACGGGCCAAGCCTGGCTTTTGGTGACAGGCAGAGGAAAATGAGTTCAGTAGCTGCTGAAGGAAGAAAATACCTATCTCTGTACAGGTTAGGATGGGCAGACGTTGTTACGGCTAGAAGGAAAGGAGACCAAAGGACCCCAGGCTTCTGCAGACGAAGCTATGGCTGGGTGCTGTTGCCAGCGGGAGGGCAGAAGGCTACCCAGATGCAGGGAAGGAAGACAGGACCCAGAAGTGTGTTTTGTAGTTGGACAGCTCTGGGCATATTCCATGGCCAATGTATCTGTCAGATATGTTAAGATGACCATCAGAAGAGCTACATCCAGCAGAAAGGATGACACTAAGGATGACTCACTACGGTTGCAGAAAGAAGCAACTCATTCCAAAGGCCAAAAGAATGTCCCTAAGCTAGAGGTAGACATGTGCCTTGTGAACCAGAACCAGGAACATAAGCTTCACGTGATTTCTAGGAACAGTGACAGCAGCAGGATATGAAGCCAAGGCAACACTAGTGACAGCCATGCAATAACTGTATTTCACAGAGAAAACGGTGGTGTACAATACTGCAACAGTACATTGTTAATGATTTTATTTTTCTTGACCATGGGAGAAGAAGGAGGGAAATGCTGACTTTGAATTTTTAATTAATCACAGGCATTAATTAATCACAGGCATTCTGCAGCTTTTTGCACTACAGAAAGAGAAGGACCATTACTGTGGTCATTGTCCTTTTGGACTCAATGGAGCTGAGGAATTTAAGTACAAGTAAGGATTGCAGAATTACTGTCTCTTAAGAAAGAGAGGTCCAGGGCCCACAGCACCAAGTAAAAAGGGCTAACTGTTTTGATGACCCGGCTTTAAATCCTGCTTTGAAATCATTGCAAAGGCATAGCCACTGAGTAGACATGGAGTTTGATGCTGAAGACAGCTGTTCCCAGGCACCATTTTGGCCTAGCAGTACCACTGTCATCACTTGCTCTATCCAACAGCCATACAATTTTTTCAAATGTCAAACATCAAACATGGATCAGCATGTGTTGTTTAAAGAGACAGTTTTAAGACCTATAGCATGTTTCAATTTTACCACTTTTCCCTGTCAACTGTTCAAATGTTTAATTACTTGTAGCACTCAAACTGTAGAAATTAATGGCATAAGATACAACTGCATCTTCTGTGCCTCTATGTATTATTAAAAGCTCAGTTTACTTTGCCATATATAAGTGCTGTTACCCTCCATCCTTTTCTTTGATCTACTGAATACGTATATGGCTTGCATCTTAAGACTTTTTCCCCAAACACATCATTCTTTGAATTCTTTCCAATAGTCCCATCTTCTCTCTGAATTAAGATGACCAGTCCATCAATATACAATAATCAAGTGCTATATGAAGGGAAGATCACTTTGTTCAACTTAATACCTTTCTTTCTGTATCCTGAAGCACTGTAGCAGAAGTCCACTTCAAGAGGACTACAATGACACCAGCCCCTTTTCTAGATCTTTCTTTGCTTAATGAGATGTAGTCCCTGTGCTGACTACCTTGGTCCACGTACACTGCCAAAATCAGTACAAAGCGGTTAACACAATGCTGTCTTGTACCATATTAAATGTCAGGGTTATGAGCCCAGCAATCTCATCCTGCTTAATTCTATCACAGACAACCATACTAGAAACGTACAAGACCTTTAAAAAGAATGTGGGGGAGGTAGTAGCAAATCCTACCCAGTTAAAAAAATTGAAGGGTAACCTCAATCTTCAGTTGTATCCCTTTCCTATTACTTTAGATATACAAAATATAGAATAGAAAAAACACTCCTGTTTTGACAGTCCTGACAACCCAAAATGTTCATAATAGCATTAACAGTGTTTTTAAGGATGGGAAAACAAATTCAAATAGCCTAGAGATTCACATCGTGAAGCTGAAAGAGAGGTATAAACATAACAAGTGAGAAAGGGAGAAAAAAATCTAAATGCTAAATAAAGTGTCATTTGGTCTTGCTAGGTTTTTCCATACTAGTCACTACTAATGAAAAGTTAAGTGTCATCTTTCAGACACTTCAAGCTCTGCCAAAACTATTACCACATCAAAAACACTGCTTTTTACCTCATCACAAGGTTTCAGAAGACAAGCTTTTTAAACAAGACTTGATGAGCGTAAAGGCAAAAATCAGAAAGACTAGAAAAGAAAGAGGGAGAAACTGAAGTACAAAGGGGCAATCAAAGGTAGCCAAGTCTTTGTATTTCAGGTAATGGTTGGGACTAGAGCAGAGTCAGTAAAGATGGTAAGATGACCGCAGTCCTTGCTGCCTTGGCTTGGTGTGAGAACTTTGGGATTTCAATGCATCACGATTGAACCCAGAAATCTGTTAAGTGTGGTGACCCACACTGGTGTTGACTTTGCAGGTAAAAGCGGCACATCTTTTTACTCAAACAATGAATTCCAAAGGAGATGAAGAGAGAGGAAGTCCTCCTCTTCTACCATCTAGGCTTAATTTTCAAAACACTGGGTCCACTGCAATCATTTTCCTGTCAAACATTCCTATTATCTATCGGATATAATCTCAATGCTCCTTAAACCAGCAAAATTTTTGACTGAATTAATTCTATTTTTATTTTTTTCCCCTGACGCTTACAAATAATTTTATATAACAGACCGAGAGTTGCCATCTGTTACCTCAAACTACTTTTAGGTCTCTATACAACACATCCTGTGGATGTAGCCTACTTTTTTGCTAGTAGATATGGTACTTCGTGATTGACAGTATTAAATATTTTGGACTGTGACTAATGAAACTTTTTGGACTGCTTTCTAACAGTAAATGCTCCACGTGTACTGTCCTATCAATCACCGTGGCATCTGCAGCTATCATTTTGGATGGTATTTCACTTTCTTGAGCATTGATAACTGGATTCAACAATACTGGCATCCATATACAGAATTGCAAATTCTGGCCTCGGGATACATGTGCCAGAGTAGACAGGCCCTGGGAAACAGCCCCGTACATGGCTCAGTTCCATGGCAGTGGTTCACATTCTCTGCCTCTGTTGATTCTTCTGAAGGTGGGCCCTGCTGCTCCACAGCTGCCTGCAACCCCTCCTGCCACACATGTCAATAGGAGGCTGTGGAGGGTACCACAAAGACCTCATAATTACCAGAAAGGATTTTCTGGACAAATGCCAAGTCTGGCCTTGGCATGAGCTGACCACAGCCATCTGGCCAGGCTTACACATGATCATGACCAGCTGAGCCACCTGCATTAGGGCTTCCTGAAGCAGAAGATCCTCATGGCACCTGAACTGTTTGCGTGTTGCCTCCAGATTCAACTTCAGCTAGCTGCAGCTCATGTGGTCGCTGCTGGGGGGTGTTGGGAGCCATGTGATATCCTGAGCACTCCACCATCATGTTGTTGCAACAGCAGGGCCGTAGGTAGTAAAAGGCTGGGGAAGGGAGGGGAGAACATATTGCATGAATATTTAAGGACCTCTGCTCCCACTAGACCTTGCACTGGTAATTTTATTTGGGTTTTGATTAGCATCACTACCGTTTCTCTCTTCCTTTAAGCCTTGCACTTTGTTGCCTTGTAAGACCATTTTTACTTTTCAATCATTAAGAAAGTATTGGTAAACTTAAGCACTTGTTTCCTCTGCCATCCTTCCCTATTTTCTTTTCTACTCTAGCCTATAACCATGTACTGAAGTAGTAGAAACAGCAGCTGGGTACAGGATGCATGACACACTGTGTATGACATCAGGGACTAACATGACTAGAAAGCAACCTTTCAGGTGCTGGAAAGAAGACAGATATTTATGGGTCTGGGGAGTAGTGGAAAAGCTAGGTCACAAGAGAGGGAAGAAACCTGAGAGACCTGGAAAGTAATGGCATCGTAGCTGGCAGATTGGCACACCTATAAACATTTAATGTGTATAGCAGTGCTAGCTCTCACATTGTACATTTGTATGTACCATTTCAGACCTACTTTACATATAGGCATTCTAGCCAAACCTACATGAGGTTATACAAAAGTAACCTACTCTTGGGTCCATATTCAGGTTTTGCACCATGAAAGGCCACCATGATACCGATGGCACTGGCAACGAGCCTAGCTCAAAGGATTACTATTACACTGCCATGCTTGAGCTCTAGGCTGCCAAATCTCAGCATCTGAACTGACATCACTGTGTAAATCAGATCTGGTTACATGACACAGAGCAGCACAAGATAGATATGGATGGTGACAATGCATGTGTACATCCTGATAATGCTTACAATTATCACCTTGGGGAAGAAGACCTTGGGAAGCACAGATATCGCATATTCACTACAGCCCACTGTATATATAGATACTGGCCCCTAATGAGGTAAGGCAGGTAGGTAAGTGGAAGTAAGGAAGTGATTTATTTCCTGCTTAGCCTGAAAACTCTAGAGAAGACATCATTCAGTAAGTTTCTGCATCACTGTGATACAAACCACCAGTAACATGGATTCAGACATCGTATTTACCCGTTCTAAAGGACTTGTCCACCAGGTGACCAGAACTGGATGCAGCAAGGCTCCAGAGAGGGTAGTTGCCCTCTTGACAAGAGGTGTATTGATACAATTGGGAAAGTGACAGCTCTTCACCACAGGCCTACTCATGCAGTTGTCCTCGATCTGCTGGCAATTTCCCCCTTGTTCACCTAAGGCAAAACCTCTCCTCAATGAGGGGTAAGTTGTAATTTGACCTAGGCCTGTAAGGGGGTGCAGGCAGCTTTCCAGACAGAAAAGCTTTTGAAAGCTAGGATGACAGAAAATCTAAGATCCAAACTCCAACCAGATCATTGTAGGCATCCTTGTTCCATCCTGCGTAACACAGATGGCCTTGAAGCAGTTCTAGCTAGATGCAAGCAGCAAGAAATACATGCAATACTGCAGTGAATCAACTTTGCAGGACACTCTGAAGGGCTATAGCTTATATAAGACCCTTATATAAATTATGCATGCTGGTGTAGCCCTTAGGTATGCAATAGATGAACAGTCTCCTCACTACAGCAGCCTGCATTGCCAAGAAATTTAGGAATAGGTTTCATACTGTAAAGCATAGCTGCTGACTTGCAGTACAGAAGTGAGCTGTTAATCTGGAAGAAGCCCAGGGCTTCACGAACAGAAGTCAGACTGGACCATTTAGCCTGTGCATCTATTACACAGACAGTGTTTCACAGAGAACTGTACTTCGGCCCTACATCTCCCCCACCTTCTAATACATGTGTTCAATTTAGGAACAGAGAGAACAAAAAGAACACACACCATTAAATGTCCACCTCCTTGGCCTCATCTTCCTCCCGGCATAACTCAGGGTTCAGCTACAACACATCTAAAAATCATTCAAGGAAACACACAATAGTGGGATCTGCCTTGTCAACATAGGCAGAATGGAAAAATGGATCCAGGTGGCTTTCTCACCTGAATTATTACTTATTACGTAGGTCATTGACATAGCAATACATTTTTTAGAAGGTTCTGAAGGTCCCATGCTCTAATACCAGGTGTGGAAACACCACAGAGGCTCTCAAAGAAATGTCTCATATTTTTGCCCCTCTGTGTTATTTCTGTTAGGCATACCACCACACTTGCCACCGCACGAGAGATGAACATGTCTGTAACAGCTGCACACATCACTACCTGATGAATCCCATGGTACTCTACAGAAATGCAATTCATCTCAAGTACCATTTTATTGGACAAGAGTGATACAGCTTTCACTTACACCTACCTAAGAAAAAAGGCACCACTTCATACTTCAAATACTGAAGTGTAATTCACTATCACAGAATCACAGAATCATTAAGGCTGAAAAAGACCTGTAAGATCATCAAGTCCAACCATCAACCCAACACCACCATGTCCACTAAACCATGTCCCACAGTGCCACGTCTACACGTTTTTTTAATGCCTCCAGTGATGGTGACTCCACCACCTCCCTGGGCAGCCTGTTCCAATGCTTCACCACTCTCTCAGTAAAGAAATTTTTCCTAATATCCAGTCTAAACCTCCCCTGGCGCAACTTGAGGCCATTTCCTCTTGTTCTCTCACTAGTCACTTGGGAGAAGAGACCAACACCCACCTCTCTGCCACCTCCTTTTAGGTAACTGTGGAGAACTGAATCATAACCAAAGCTTTTAATGATAATTAAAATGTATTATTTTTTAGGTTTATTTTAATCTTCCAGAAGCTTCCTTCTGGAAGCTCCTCAATGGACCAACTTCCCCTTTTAAGAGCATGGTGTGGAAACTATGGGAGTGAACAAGATCCATTTTAGACTGAAAACTAAGCTTCAGCCTGAAACACAAGGCCTCAGCAAAAACCACACACACACAAACCACACTGATTTTTACCAGATAAACCAGAAACCAGATAAAAAAGTAGATTTCAAAGCAGCTGGAAGTCTCTCACCATACTTTTTTCTTTGCTTCCACACCTACTATTTTTCTTTGAGGGGGCATACGAAGGATGCTCTTGCCTTTCCAGTCAAAAGTCTTGGCATCAAAGTAACATATCCTTCCATGAACATGTGTCACAGGTAATACTAGGTCACTGGGCTATCAGTTGAACAGTCCTAATGTGGTACTTCGAAAGTCAACCAACAGCAAAACTATCCCGTCTTCCCTTCCAACACATACAAACCTCCACACAGAAGGTGGGATAAATATGACCTTGCCGCATTTAATGCCAGCATTTTCATACCAATTCCTTCGTCTCATTTTTGTGGGACAAAGCTTAAGACAAATTCAAGGCAAAATCCTTGCTTCTTGCAAAGGATGAAATGGAGGGCAGAAAAGCACCCTTCAGAAGGGGATGAGGCATACTCTGAGTTCTCGTCAGGTGAAAGGGGGAATTGGGAAATACCACACTACTTTAGTAAGGAGATGTTTAAGCCTATTTTCATGGAAGTCAGAAAACATAATTTTCTTTTAAAACTTCAACCTTCTTTCAAGTGGCCAAAGACAGTTCTTGGCTTCAAAAGTTACTGTGGAGAGGGTGGAAAGAAGGAATAAGGTGATCAGTGACCAGAAAGGGATCTGATAACCAGACAATCATACATGCTATTTTCTTAGCTGGCCTAGAACAAGAGACTTTCAGCATTTATGAAGGAAGGTGCAAGACTGGAATTTTTTTTTTTCCATTTGTGTACTGACACATTGGCATCACTCAGTTCTAGATGTAGTTAATCTGATGGACCAAGACAGTTCTTTGTTGCAGCCATCACAAACTTCACCAGAAGCGTAAAACAGGCAGGCAAACTTCAAAAGCTATTAACTGCAAAGATACGGGCAGTTTGGCCTGGGTTGCAGAGGCAAACAGGGTGCACAAACTAATAAGGCAAGAGTGAGAACTTTAGGTGCAAAGAAAACAGAAAGACAGCAGAAATAAGCAAACGGGAAGAGAAACCAGAACGCCAAGTAAAAGAGCCCTTTCTGCAGGTAAAGTCTTGGCCAGGGAGAAAAAACAAAGTTGACTTCCAGTCTTCAGATTCTCTTCCCAGACCAAACACAGCAGCTTTCACTGTGATGTAGCACTTTCCATGCCTGAGGGCACACTCCAGCCCCTTCCCATTAAATGTGAGCTCTTCATTCAGCGATTCCACTAAATCCCCAGTAAAGGTAACTTTTTCTGTTACATTTGTCCAGTCTTTCCCTACCTTTAACACCTTCAGTGGCAAGACTCCTGTTCTTTTTTGACAGAAATTCGCAAAGCCTGTACATTAATGCAGCTGAAAGGCTAAGAGACTCTCAGCTAAAAACTCAACTTGCGCAGCTAAAAAGATCGAGTACTTTCTTAAAAATAAATTTATACATTTGTGTAAATTATGATCCATATATATAAGACTAATATTCAAGGTATTCCAGATAACTAGAATCTGGATATTTAAGACAGTTTCCCAAACATTCACACTTTTGTTTTGAATGACACTTCTATTTCTGCTACAGAAAGTATCTCTCTAGAGGCATATACCATAAATACATACAAAACCTCCTCTAGAAGCAGTGTTCTAGAACTAATTTCTATATTTTCATTGAACACAGGACAAGCAAGTAAACTATTTGAAGAATGCTGTCCACTTTCATTTATAATTACTATTTTAAGTATTTCCTTATTTTAATTTAGTACTCATTCTTACAAAGAAAGCATCCGATGGGAAGCACATATAACTTTGTAAATACAGTGATGTATTTTGAGTAAGTGCTTATGTATTTATAGATGTAATTCTGTAGAAAGTGGCATTTCCTCTTACTGTCTTGAGCTGCTTCCCAGTGTAAGTGGGAGGTCTCACCTATGTGCATGGCCCAGGATCCATTAAAGTAGAAGAACCAAGGCAGCCCCCAGCGAAGACAAGTTCTCAAATACAAACTTTGCTAGCATGGGAACACAGCACTCTCCTTGGTGACAGAGAGGGCAACTGCACCCTGCAGGGAAGCAACTATCTTGAATCTAAGATTTTAGATTGATGCATGCCAGTATCTTCACAAGCAGCACTGACAGACAGTAGCTGGAGGGGTGAGCAGCTGGTGACTGTTCTTCACAAAATAGGTAAGACAATAGCGCAAAAATACATCAAACCAGGGAATAAGAGCATCTAAAGCTTAATTGACTATGCCGTGAATCTCAATGCATTTTTATTATTCCATGAGTCAAAAGAAGTGCTCAGAAAAGCTACAGAGGAACATTTCTTGCAGTACTTTCTCACCCAGCACAGCAAACAATACACAATAGGGATACTATAAACTAAATAACTTTGCACAGAAATTCCATCAACTCAGCCATGTGCCTATTTTAATGCTTCTATAACAAGTTCACACAAGAAGTTTGATTGAGTGAAACTTCTGAAGAATAAAGGGGAAGAAAACTTCAGCAAGAGACAATGCCACAGACAATAATGTGCCAGCAGTACAGCTTTTTAATTGGCATGATGCAATTTTTCTTTCCAAACTAATTAATCAAATCACAATAAAGGATCACTGAATTTGCAAGATACAGTCTACTCTTTTCATTTTAGGTTTTCACAGAATTTTCAGACATACCATCTTCAACTTTTACAATATCACTAAGATAAGGCTCTCCTTTCCACTGAAGAATTAATCCTTTTGCCTCAAAGCATAATGATGCAACCTTCTTCATATAAGTAAGCTATGCAAGTTGGACAGTTAAGCAGTATAGTCTCGTCCTTACTGCTAAGGAAGGACAACGCTAAGGATGGAACTTGTCTGGACTAATGTCTATACTTCCAATGGAAGACTGAGGAGTGTTCTGAACTAAGAAATGTATGAATATCCCTAAAACAAAGCTAAGCATCTTGAATGCAACTCCTCAAGGAAATAATTCACGTGTACACACCTAAAACCTATCAAGCAATACATAACTGAGACCTATATGGACATGAGGACAAACCACCTCATGCATTACAGACCATCCCACCAGTAGTCCCCCCACCTGCATTATTTCAGTAGCACTATCTTATTTTAGTACAGGCTCTTAACATTCTCCTGAACTCAGAAATCACCATCCAGAGCACAAAGTACTGATTGCTCAGGTGGCAAGTGAAGTTTAAGGGAGGGAGATATTTTACACAGGAGATAAACAACTAAGAAGTGCTTAATGGTAGTATACTTGAACACATTTTCTCCCATTGATTCTCTCCCTCAAACCCAAAAAGCTACAAAGGGAGACCAGTTCTAGTTCTACCCAACTTCCCTGAGCATAAGAAGGCAAAGCAAGAGAGGACAATTTCACACCACCCACCTACAGGCACTTAGCTTAGCTGAAGCTCCTTCACCTCCCCTACAATCAACATACAGAGACAAGCTCCTTGAAAGGATAATTTAGACCAAATAATGCTAAGGCACTTGAAAGCATGGTTTACATCAGGGATCTATCTCTGCCTCCTCTACTCAGGAGAGAGGGACTAGTGGATTAGCCAGCTAAAATAGACACCTAAAGGTAGATGGTGAAAATATAACCTTAACTTCCAGATCAAAGCTCTAGCGGCTCTGTTTGAGATGTGCTGTTTGTTAGGATGTGAAAAGCAGGCAGCTGTTGCATCCTTTTTGCCCCTTCCAATTAAAGTGGGGAAAAAAAGCCAGGATATGTTTTAAATTTGTGGATAGTCAACAACTATGATGGCTATTTTACTTGAAAGAAAATCTACTAGTAAGAGTACTTAACATGTTAGTTTATTAGTGAGCATGAGAATACCTAGCTTTTTAAAAGTTTAGTTTATGACAGAGCTTGAATTACCAGAATAACACACTGCACAGGGTAGAAATGAAGCGTCATGAGATTAAACTTGTCAGCAAGTATGATGTTCCCTATGTTCTGCAAGGCACTTTACATTCAGCAGAGGTGCAAGAGCAACCTTTGTATGTCTTCTAAACACATAATGAGTTCAAACAATTAAAAAAGAGGCAAAATTAAATATCTGTAAGTTGCCCAACTCTTCCCAATATTATAAATATATTAGATCTGTGAATTAGAAGCAGTATTAAGGCACCAACTTATTGTCAAGTGTTTAGCTAGAGCTTTAACTTTCACTATGAACTCAAAAGATTAACCACAACCTGTTCAGAGTTAGGTCTTACAAAGACTGAAAAATTAACGCCCATTTTTAAAAACATAAGAGACAGTTATATGCATTTATTGTAAATGTTTTAATATATTCCAAGTTTAAGCCATTGTAATAAGTGATCAACACACTAAAATTCATATCAAAACGATACCCTTAGCCATCACTGTAAGTATGCCAGCAATTTTAATTAATTCACAATAGCAGATTCATAGATTTGCTTTTCACAATAATTAAGTCAAAATATACAGGAAAAATATCTCAGAAGTTCACCTAAAAATTGTTAGCACCAAGCAGTACAATTAGTCAACTACACTGTAGAAAGTCTATGTTATCAATGTAAGGAAAGTGGTAATTACATATTTTTGCTTTTGCTAGATAAACATTCAGGATTTTTTACCATTCAAACAAGAGCACTTAATATCACACATACAAGTTTTGCATATTCAGAACACAGAAAATGTAAGTCGGTCATTGATCTGTCTTCAAAAAATAGAAAATCCACCTCTTTCAAGGGTGCCATGTGAATAGTAAGTCTCAGCATGAGAAGAAATGCAGACACTTGCTCTTCAGCCCAAATTCAGGTGCCCTCCAAACACTGGGAAACTAATGGTTTTTCATCCAGCTCTGTGAAAGCAGCAGCATCCTACTGACGGGGTCGAACCCCACTACTCATCTCAGTGGCCAAGGCTAGACTCCTTCTGCAGAAGTAGGAGGAGAAGGAATTGTTGCAACCTCAGCAGCATGCAATCCCGGGAAAACAAAGGGGATTCCCATTGTCATTGTCTTCATCTGCAGCTGATCATCACCAGCACTAGCAAGGCAGTAGCTTGCGCAGTTATCTCCACAGCGGGCAATGTCACAACCCGACCAACAGCACAAACTACTACCTCAGCCAGGGCCCTGGTGCACCCGACCCCTTCTGAAGCGGGGAAACAAGCAGACAGACAACACAGCAACGATAAATTAAATTAGAGGGAAAACCAGCAGAAAGATAAAAGGGCTCTGGGGTCTTTTGATGATCCTCTTGTCTCCTTTATCTGCTGCAGACATCAACCAGACTCCTCTCGCCTGACTGTGAAAAGCAAAGGGAAACCCCGCCCAGCTCCCTCCCCAGCTTTGCCCTTTTCCTTGCATGACCTGAAACCGACGGGAAGAGCTTCATTTATCAGATACATTACAGACCCCAGCTGGTACAGTAAAGATCACGTTTAATTTCAAACAGCCACTGTTCCGCAAGCCTATAACAGATGGGGAGGGGAGGGGAGGGGAAGGAGGGAGGGAGGAAGAAAGGAGAGAAACGCGGGGGGGGGGGGAGAGAGACACAGCAGACAGACACCCCCACACACCGACACCCCCCCAGCCCGCTTCAGCCGCCCTCCTCGCCCACCCTCCGCAGGAACCGCGGCGGCACAGGACCTGCCCGCGCCGCCCCTCCCTGCGGCACAGCCGCCCCGCCAACCCCGGCCCCGGCGGCGGGCAGCCCGCGGAGGAAAGGGGTGCGGGGCGGTGAGGCAGCCGCCGCTGGCGGCAGCCCGCCCTGCCTGCCTGCCCGCCCGCCCGCCGCTGACCTCCCGCCGCCCCCACCCGCCGGGCCCCGACAGACCGGTCCGCCCGCTCCCCGAAGAGGCAGAGGCGAAGGGTCGGGGCGCTCCGGCCCCAGCCCCCCTCGCCCGAGGACGCGTCATGCCGCCGCCCGGGGCGAAGGGACCGGGGAAGGACCCCCGCCCCGGCCGCCCCAGTGGGGAGCCCCCGCCGCCTCCTCCAGCAGGGAAGAGGGAGCCAAGCCCTCAGGCGAGGACGCCAGGGCGCAGCCCGGAGGGTCGGGGAGGGGAAAGCGCTCGCCTTGCTGAGGCCGCAGAACAAAGGAGGCGCCGGGCGGGCGCCGCGGCCCCCGCTCCCGCCGCGGCTCCGTCCCTCGCCGCCACCGCCGCCGCCTGTGTGTCCGGCTGAACCATAGAGATCATTTAAGGCGGGGGGAGAGAGGGGCTCATCCGCTGCCCACGTGACTGGACATGTCACTCACCCGGCCGGCGCCATCTTGAAGAGGGAGGGGGAACGCTGCCCCCGGCTAGTATTCAAGATGGCGCGGGATTGCGGGTGGGCGCTATTCACAGACGGACGCTGCGCCACTCCGCTGCGGCTCTCCCTTCGATTCCCGCCGGACTGCGCAGAAGGGTGTTACGCTCGTCCGGGGGGATGCCGGGAGGGGGAGAATCTCCCGCTCTCGATCCGGGACTCCGTAACAACCGCGGGAAACGCTGCAGCTGGAGCGGGGCCCACGGAAAGTGTAGGCGGGGCGAGGCGAGGCGGAACAGGCGCCCTTAAACTGGGGCTTTTTCAGTGGAAACGTGTTCTTAGAGAAGCACAGCACCAGGGACGGACGTTTCGCCCCTTTAAGGCTGTGGGTGGCGGGGGGCGCCCCGTAGGGCAGGAGAGGTTCCGCCGCCCGGGGGCCGCCGCGCTGACCCGAGCCACGGCCGGCGGGACGGGCCGGAGAAGGCGCTGAAAGCCGCAGGGTGGCACTGACATGGCAGCGTACTTTCCGATTACACGCGTCTTTTAGTCAGAGGAGTAAAGAGGCTGCTCGCACCCGTTCTTCTGCACGTGCAGCGGGACGGTCTCCGAGTGGACCGCGGCTGGGCTCGGGGGCAGCGGCAGAGCTAACGCCCCTTCCTCGCAACGCGCTAGGCAAAGAAGAGAGCGCTGGCTTTAACAGTACAGAGTAAACATTGCATTCTTTGCTTCTTTAAAATGAGTCCGGTTTTGCACTGAAGGGTTTTTTTATGCAGATACAAAACCTGGAAGCTCTTTTATTTCTAAATGAAAGTAGACCCCAGGATGACTACTCCATACCAGAAACTGACCTCGAAGAAATAAGACTCTGAACCTCATTACAAATTCACAAAAGTTACAAACGCCAGTATTTTTATCGAGTTTGTTTTGGCCTTCACCACTGACAGATCTTGTGAACAAATCTGTTGAAAAAACAGCCAGCAATACACAAGAGGAATTAGCCTGCAAGAGTTAAAAAAAAATGTATATTTCAGTTTACAAAGACAGTATTAAACATCAGTGATGCAGAATATGGAAATAACTCAGCTTGCAGCCAGACCTCAAATGAAACACAACAGGAGTTTCCCATGCAAAACTATCTACAACATGGGTTGAGAATAACATGCAATACCTGGGACAAACCTGTAGTTGAGAAAGTCACACTAGAAAGCAGCCGAAACATTGCCACCTTCAAGAAGAGACAAAGATAAAATACTTTATGATCATGTAGTTCCCTGGTTTTAAAGTTGCTACCTACGTTAAGCAGCAAATGCAATTACATCACTGATTGCTTCTTTGAAAGACATTTAAACCAGTGACATTCTGTTGAGAAAACGTGCCAAGAGTTTCTGTATGCTTATGAAGTACATACGTTTCTGATACTGACTGAAAAGTTAAAAGAACATTCTACAGCTGAGAAAATGGAAGCATCCAGTAATTCACAAGTCCTTTGCTTCTGGGTCCAGAAGGGGCTGCTTGATCTCCTTCAGAACACTTTCCCCAATTCCTGTTTTCCTCTGTAAAGCCGTGTAATACTATTTCTCACAGGGACAGTAAGACTTAATTGTTCTGCTATTTGAGGTCAACTCAGGAGAGGCCAAGTATTACAAAGAGATGGATGCACCAAGGAAATACATGCTCCATTCCTACTCAGTTAAGTTGGTGTATACATGAAAACCCAATTCTGAAAAAGAAGCAAAATCTAAAATGGGGAAAGTTTGAGTGTTTCTAAAGAAAAAGAGCAAAAGCTAGATATTTTCATACCCTTTCTCCTATCAAAAATTTATTTAAACTAAGATTATATTAGAAAATTTATTAATAGTGGAAAAAATCCTCCATGCTTAGTCAGAATATTGAAGTTTCTAGTTAATTCTGGGTTAATTTTTATCTTTTTCTTTTTTTATTGTGGTCCCTTCTGTTCTAAGGCCACTTCAACTATATAATGTAAAGCAACTGTTATGAAAGACTATCAGTGTTTCATATCCAAATGACTTGTTTTCCTCAATTACGATCTTTTATATTCATTAATTAACAGACTGAAATCCATCTTAACATCATGAGTATGTTTAGAAAGTTTCTTGGACAAGGAGTTTGCAATTTCTATATGAGGAAAATCAGCACTTCTGGGTGAAAGTAAAATGTAAATTTAAACCACATCATTGGGATGAATTTAATTATTTATAAGAAGGAGCAGATAAACAACAGTAGAATACTGTTTCCTCTTGGAAGTTTGGTAAGTTTATTAATTGAAATATTTGTAGTGTATAATGTATAGGCAGAAATTGTTATTTTTAAATTGTTATCATTTAATCACTAAAAACTAATGGCAGATATTCAGCATACATCACAATTTATTATATGGCAAATCAGAACATCTACACTGATTTTCTTTTTGGATTTATATTTACCTTTAAACACCAGAAGTCCAAGAAGTTATTGAAGTAGATCCTGGAAAGCAATGAAAGAAGAACTAAAAGGTTAGGAAATGTGCAAGGCTGCAGATGGATGCAGGTACCAACCTGCAAGCTTCCAGACCCTAATGTCTGTTGGAGCCACCCACCTTGCGGATTCCCTCATGCTGTCCCACAACCTGTAGTGCAAAGCTCTGAAAGATTTTGAGGATTGGTGCCCTTCGTTACTTTCAGCAATTCAAATCTTCTTTACTGAGAATGTCAATGTGCAACGACTTTGCTAGTAAGCATGATTTCTTTCAAACATTTTTTCCTCAGAGATGAGAAATTCAAATGCCAAAAATAAGCATTCAGGCACCAAGTTACAGGTATTAGAAGCAACTGTAACCTTGCTGACCTGAAACAATTGGGTAGAAAGCAGCAGTTAAATGTTATATAAAATTCTATGATAAGGAGTGTACAAAAGCGTAGCAGGACTGGAAATGCTTAGTTCAGTTTACTGAGTTCATGAAGATAATAATGTCATGTACTCATCCAAATTGGGGAACCTATGGAAAACCAAGACAGATGAGTAGCAAGGAGAATTTAAGGTTGAAAAAGAGCTCTGTTTTCTACACTAGCAGTAACTGTTGAGCTCTTAAGCCTTCACCTAAGTATTTAGACTAATGCTATGACTACAAGGAAGTCATAGCATGTTGTCCCTTGCAGAGGCAGGGTACAACAAATAAATATGATCTCGACAAGGGGAAAAAAAACAGCCAAGCCTCAGAGTAGGGCCCTGCAAAGGACATGTAAAAAACCAAAAAGCAAACAAAAAAACCACAAAGAAAATGCTCTTAGGGGAGCTTAAAAAAAACTACAGCACCATCAACACACTGCCATAGCAAAGTCCGTTGCATTTACTGTGGCAATCTGAGCCATTGACAGATACTCATCTTCCCCATTTTGAGATGTCTAAAGTAAGCTGAAAAAACCTCACAAAACACCAGATGCCTAAGCCTAAAGTAGCTGTCCTATGCTCTTGTAGCAAGAACCGGCACTTCCACATAGCAACTGACGTGACCTCTTTTAGGATGGAATGGATCTCCTGCTAAGGCCTGCCTATTTGTCTTCCCTAACTGCAAATGAAAGCTAGGTTAGTTAATCTTGGGGTAGACCACACAATTTTAGTTACCTAAATCTGGGAAATCCAGCTTGTGCCTCTCAAAGCAAATACTCCATACTGCCTCTCATAAGTTTGATTACAGGAGGAATGGTATCTATCAGAAGTGTCTTGTTTCAGTAATGATTTAAATAAGCAGGGAACTATGTTTTAAACTTCGTTTTGCATCTGTATTTATTTCTTCTAAAATATTATTTTTATTGCTTCATCAGCAATTATTTAAATGTTTGTTTGCAATTAAATATAGTCATTGCACTAAGATGGTCAACCTTTTATAACTAGGGAATATATTTTACATAAGTAACAATTCTATACCTTATCGGACACTAAATGGTTACATTTTATTTTATCAGAAAATGGTTGAGTACATTTTTTCTTGATTATTTAACACTTCATTAGTTTCCATAGAGCTCTATATAGATGCAAAGTAGAATAATATGAAAAACAGCATTCAAAATAATTCTTTCTTAGATTGATCTGTTTTAAATGGATTGGATATATTCATGAAACACATCTTGTTAACAAAGAGGATAGAACTGATTGTTTCTGGCTGGTGCTGCCTTCAGCTTTTAGATACATTAGATTTCACCTTCACAGATCTACCCTATGTATAGAAAGGGGGAAAAAAGCAAGCTTTTTCAGTTCCTAATCTGTTTCCCAGTTTGAACTAGTTGTTTGAATTGAGCTGGTTATAGTGAAATTGAACTGCAATAAGCAGCTACTGCTATCAGATTGCGGTTTAGCACTTCAAAAACTTCCTTCCTGATTCTTACTTTGTAAAGACAAAGGGTTTTGTGCTACTCCATTCATCAGTTCAGCGCATTCTCTTTAAGACTTTGGCAACTCATAACTGCTTAAAATTTTAAGAGATTATAGTGCGTACGGCTATAACAGAGGTTATTGATTTCATATTTTAAGATAAAATATTTAATTTAAATCAGTCTTTTCTAAAATAAATGTTTATCTTTCCTCATTTGTTTTAGGGCAGTACTATGTGCAGACTCTGGGGCTCATTTTAGTGGTAAGGTAGTACCATGTTATGCTACAACGCCAAGCCCTGAGGCATGAACAAATGTACAGTAAGTCGACCTGCAAGTAATAGTTGTGATGTACTCCAGAAACCAGTTCTTTGTACACATATGTGCCAGCAGTACTATGCACATAATATTCCTGCCTCCTTCCATGTTTTCTCATAAGAGAGGTTGATCAAAACCAGACTGCTCTCTAGGCTTTTTAAAGGTCCTTTGTTGGTGGCAGTCCAGTTTTGGCTGCCATTTTTCTATGGAGCCTCTCAGTCCCTCCCCTCATGACCAGGCATTAGTCTGTGATGTGATGGGGAAAAGAAGCGTAAGTCTTCTAGCAAGGAAGCCAGAAACATAAGCAATTCCTTGGCAACTTTAATAGTTCCAAGTAAGAAATAACATTAAAAACAACAGACCAGGCGATGTCAAGTTTCAAGGTTCCAATAGTCTCTTATCCTCACCAGCCTCTGCAGTCTTGAAGCTGTCAACTTTGGAAACATCACTGGTCATGGAGATTCATGCCAAGCCTAAGGCAGATAACTCTGCACACAGAGTTTGAAGATCAGGGTCTTCAATAATAAAACTGTGAAGATGCCAAACAGATACCTGACTTACAAGGGATTTTCTTATTTATCTATTGGCAATCCCTTCTGAAAACAAAACAGACCAAAAAACCCTCAAAACCATTAAAATGACAGGCAATATGGGCTGAGGCCTTTGAGTATGTTTCAACATTGCAGTATTTTTCATTGAAGAAAAAGATGGTAGCTGTATTTAACTCATCCTTTCTGTAAGGAACATGCTTCAGGTGAAAAGAGGATTACTGTGCTGACAAAGGAGATTCCTTAAGAAGTTCTTAAAGTAGGTATGTGGACCACCAGTGGGAATAAAAGTGTTAACATGGTGAGAAAAGCATATCATACTGATTTTAAAAATAAGCTTATTGAGAACTCCTCTAAACACAGATTATACAGCAAATTTGAGCAATGAACACTCTCATCTCTTGCTAATGAAATGCTGTAGTTAGCATAGTAAACACACAGGTATCTTATCCTTTTTATCAAATCTGTTTCATAATCAAGACATAAATGTTTAAATAGGACCTCAGAAATACAAGGATCAGTTTTTAGCATGTTACTGTCTAACTGGTATCTGAATCAGAAAAGTGGATGGTAACTAATGCACTGTAGTTGTTCTATTTGATGCATTCTACAATGCAACACAAAACTCCTATTCTGCTGGTAATACTACTCAATACTATTTTTATTGCAAGAATTCCATCCTGTATTTAATATACACCTTAATTCTTTAAGACATAAAATACATTGTTAGTTGAAATCTTTTAAAACAGTGTAAGTAGAGATCAGGTGTTTGATACATAACTGAAAAATAAATAAAGCTTTGACTGGATGCTTTAAAGACAATTACACAATCATTGTATAGATTAGATGTTACAAAAGTATGGATTATGCACAGAAATGTATCAGTTTAAGCAATTAAAAATTACAATTTTATACCAACTTTTTAAAATATGTTAAGACTTGTTTTATATGTCTATTATTAGAAACTGTTGCAAAACATGTTTTCAGATCTAGTTTTTGACTGTTAATGACAGCTGTTTGCACTGACAGCCATTTTAACACTGGAGCAATTTTCTAAGGAAAACCATCAAAACTGTTTTGAAATTCAAGTCTCCTATTGAAGAAAGCTGGCAAAATTAAATGGAAAAAGCTAACTGCTGCTTAACAGCAGCATCTTACAGTCATGTTGATGAATTGCATCCTGGGTTTTGGGAGACCATTCTGCCAGTTGAGATGTTGAGTTATAATCCTGTTTTCTAGCATACTTGTAATACATCTGTCAATTTGCTACCAATTTAGTAAACATACTATCTTATCTTTATATTGTATTCAGAGAAGCTACATGTAGAATCCCAATCTGCACACTCTGACTCTGATCAAGTAATATTTGCTTTTAGGGCTCTGTCTGCTTGGCTAGACTTTGTTTCCCTGGTTTGCTTATGAAAGAGTCACGTGAAACAGTGTCCAAAGCCTTAATAAAATCAAGATTTAGCAACTAGTTCTTATTCCCACCTATGATCCGTTACTGTTTCATAGAAAGAAATTATACTGGGTTTATGTGACTTAATCATAGCAAATACTTAGCAGTTGTTATGCACATCATGGATATCTTGCTGATGCTAACAACAGGTTTGAATTTTTACTTCTCAGAGAAAAAAAAAGAATCAATGGCAGGCCAGTTGATCTGTAATTTCCATCTTCTCCTCCATTTTGTCCTTAAAAAATTGAAGCACTGCTTTGGCTTTTCTTCAGTCATCTGGTACTTCTCTTCTTTTACATTAGTTTTCAGAGATGATCTTAAAAATGCTGAAGTTCCTCAGATTAGTTCTTTAAATACCAGGAAGAAATTCTACAGGCCCAGTCAATTTGACAACATGTAACTATTTTCTATCCTGTTTTCCTTTTTCTAGGGAAGCTTCTTCAATCTTTGTCACTCATATCAATTGCACAAGCAATACACTGGCAATTAATTTTTGACTTTTTGGATCAGTCATCGTTATAACAAACCAAAAAATTCAACACACAAATTGAAAAACTGAACCAAACACACAATCACTTCATATGTCAATAGCCATCCTCTTTTAAGTAGTCAGCACTTTTGTTAGTGCAAATCTTTTACTACATATGTATTTATTCTCTGTCAGTTGATAGCTGTATCTCATCTACTTTCATCCCTATCTGTTAACACTGTTCTTTGGTGGTATCTGAATTTCCACCTTCTGCAGGCCTCCCCTCCTTGTGTTTGAAGTCAATGAAATTCCTCATTTAACTGAGTTGGTCTCTTATTACAGCTAGTCTCCGTCACCTGCACTGGGATATACTTTCGGTCATGACCTTCACGTCTCCAAGGTACTGTCTTATCTCCTCAGTTCCTCTCTTACGTCAGACTTGTCTTCTGTGAGATCTTACCTATCAATTTTCTGAAGTCTGCCTTCTTGAAGTCCAGTGATTTTTATTTTTATGTTCTCCCTCCACCCTAAGAATCATGAATATTTAATTTCACTATCTTTCTTACACAAGTTGCCTTAAACCATCGATTTTTTTTTCCTCACTTGCTGCTGAGGTAGTCATTCTTGATCCCAGCAACTGAGAAGGTTTGCCATTTGGCAAGAAGAAACAACTCAACCTGGATGAAAAAAAAAAACCAAACCCCAAAACATCTACATAATATGATGATAAACTACTGATGTTTAACAGCCGTACTCCTACCTAGCTTTTGTAAATAACAGTGACCATGTGGCTTAATGTCCAGTAACATTCCACAGTTCACCAATAAAACAGGTAGGGAAGCAGGCACATGTACAAGGGAACAAAACAGATGTCCAGTTAGATAAGCATCTCTGATCATAAGCAAATAACTATTGTAGGTTACTTCTAAGAATAAGACTTTATAAGAAGTTCCCAGTTTGCAGCATCTGTTCCTTTTTCTTAATCAGAGTTACTATGTAATCTTAAATCCTTGTATACATTAAGGCAATGGTCATGGCATTGAGATATACAAATTTTCCCAAGTAATCCAAAATCTTGATATGAACCTTCTCATAATCTGTAAGGTCCTTACATTTTCTCTTTGGATTCCCAATCCATGTCTGTTTTAAAGTTGGGGAGAAGAAGGAAAAGGGTAAAGATTGTGGTTACATTCAACAAGCAATTAATGCTTCTCTTCTAACTTCCAGCTGACATATTTCTATACAGTCATCTGTACCCCTTTTCTAGCTGATTTCAGTGACATAATGCAGACCCCAATCCTGAAAATGTCCGTGTGTTTTACTTCTCATGACTAAGCAACCCTACAGACTTGAAAAGAACTTGGACATGGGTCTACTCAATAGGTAACATTAAATTCAATTAAATTTCTTCAGGAACAAGATTTACCTTGCTAGAAACATGTAAAAATGTGAAACTTAGATATTCAAAAATGCTGTTTGCATCAAAGAAGCCCTAACACTATTTAGCAAAAAATACAAATAGAAAAAAGAAACTGATACTTCAAGTTGGAGTGCTGGACAAGAAGGCACAATAGAGGTCGTAATTCTTATTCCCAGACAAAATTAGTCAACAAAAAACGCTCTTTTCTAAACTAAGTAGTTTTGTTTTTAGTTCTCAAACTATTTAAACAAAATACAAGAAAGCGGTTTGAACATGGTCAACCTCAGCTTGCATGTCCAAAACATGCCTCAAATAGCACAGATATTACTCATTTTGTAAATAAGAGGAAAGGAAGGCAGGTTACCTCATTGGTAGTTTATTTCAAAACCTTTTGAAGATTGATGTCCATATGTGGTAAAGTAGTCTAGGCTCTAGAGTCAGGAAATACTTATACACCCCCTTTTTAAAATACAGATAAAGCTGAAGATTTGCTTCATTGGACAGAATGCATCTGTGTTATCACTGAAAAACCAATTAGAAACTAATTAGAAACAAACTCACCCACAGTTTCGTCTGCACACCTCTTTCCAGAAATTCTGGTTAAGATAATATATTCTAAACCAAATTAATACCCTTCTTTCCTGTCCTACACTTCGTTTCTTTAATGACCTCATAGACCTTGACTTATCTTCCACTGATTAGGAGAGCAGTTGCCAGGTTTTCACTTTCAGAGTACAGATAATTTGTTATATGTATGTGGGACCCAGTTCTGCATTATACTGGAATGGCTCCTCCAAAGAAGCTATTTTGACATAAATTCTATTAATGGGAATAATTTGTTTCCTTAATGTAAACTGTGCGTTCTCTAAAAACTATCCACACTTGATGATTAAGTTCCATGCAACTTTGGTCACAGAGAAATAAATGTGCAAGATCTTGAAGCTTCTTTAATACTTACTGTACTTTGAAACAGAAAGCTTTTAAAAAGGACCATAAACTGGAGCCTTATGGGAGCAAGCTGTTCAAAGCTGAGCTTGTATAACATTATTCACACAGGGTATTTCTAACCCTGACCAGTTCATCCCACCTTTAATTTGAAGCTCCTACAACTTCTACATCTATTCACATGTACCAATCAGTGTCCCTTTAGCCAGGAAACTGTAAAGCAAACAGATGAAATACCATTTCTTATGTATGATAATATCTTTTAATATCTACAAAAGACTTTAAGGAACAAAAACCTAAAGGTAAGCTCTGAAATTCTGATATCCATAGAAAGGCACCTGTCTCTCTCTCTCTCTTTTTTTTTTTTTTTACATTTGGCCTTTGTGCTTTCACATCACAGGTTAAAAATATGTGAATACAGGTGAAACATTATTGAAACCATAAACTCTTATTATTAAATCATTAAGTGCTAAGTCACAAACTTTAAAAACAATACTATTAAAAATGTTTTGCTTCAATAGTGTATTATGTGAAAGTGAAACAAATTCACATTTACTTAATGACAAATTTTACTGCACTTCTAAATGAGTAACTATCTTCAAAAATACACTTCTTATGGTTTTGTATCAGACAGTTTATAATTAAAAGATTAGGACAATCTGGTTTGAAAAGACATTACAAAACAAAGCACTTAAAATCATAGAACAAAATATTACAGCCAAGTATTTCAGATATTTGAAATCACCTTTCTTGGGTCATGATTCAAAGACTGTGATACCTGCCAAGAAGGTCAAAAAAGGCTAACCACCCTCAAATATGTATTTTTTTTTTAAAGCAAGGCTGCAACTACAAAAATGGATAGAGTTGAGTAGAACAAACATCTTGAAACAAATATATTATGAAGTGAGGTATGGTAGTGTTGAAGTGCTACAGTGAATTTCTGCATATTTAAACTTACTTCAGGTCAACTACTTTGAAGTTTGAGATCAGCAGACTACTGACTGCTCGCTGCAATCTTTTGTCATATGACCCTTTCTAAGATGTCCAATGGCCACAGAGAAGATACATTCAATTAAGCAAAAACTAACAACGTGATCAGATATGAATGAGCATATCTGGCAATTAAGAAGGCAAACTGTAAGTAAAAATGCAAGCGTACAACTTATTCATAATAAATACATTTTCAAGCATTTAACATTATCAATATTTTTAAAAGAATTTAAATAATAAATGCAACTATTTTATACAGAACTGTACCATTTATTATACACACAAGTATATCAGTTCCCTTTGTTTACAAAGGCTGGTTACAGATATATGGAATGTTACAGTACCATCTTGCATAAAATTTTAGTACAATTCGTACTTCAAAAAAAGGGTGCAAAACACCAGCCTAATAAATCTGACTGAAGTATTTTTAATTACATCATTAACACATACACAACAAGCTGTACATAAGCCCACTTTTCAATCACCACTTCAAGATACTGTAGCAAGTACATTAGATTATAAATGATTCCAACTATTCAGTTAAATTTATTAAAGGTTTGCACTGCTACTCACTCTGGAACCTTTGAGATATAGCCTGTATTCATGAATTACTGAGCTCTTGTTAGTACAGTTAAAAGGCAGTCAGCACTGGTTGCCAAAGTACTAGTCACAAGAGATTTCCTCAGAGAAACTTCACCCGGGAACAAACATTTTTGGATTGTTTTTTTCCTTCAAATATAAAAAACAGTTTTATGGGGTCAAGACTCTCCATTCTGTACCTTGGATGCTGGTGGATGCATGAAATCCTTAAAGGGAACCAGTGCCTCTTTCAGCGCAGAGCACACTTCCGAGGATGAGCAGGTGATACATTCCACTAGTGTCGGGTACAAGGCAATAACTTGTGCCCACGTGTTAGCATCAACTGCAATGAAGAAAAGAACAGATAGAATCACCTACTACTGTCAAAATTCTTACGACAGATTTTTTTCCAGTACCTGTATAAATAAGGGCACATTCAGGTGCCTAAACATAGGTACCTAGTACTATATAGACACTACAACATCTGTACAGGGCTCTCAGATCTGATGTAGGATTTTTGCAGGAGAGCCATACTCTTTTTTGCAGCAGCAGCTGGAAGCCAGATGGGATATCCATAAAATGGTGCTACACACCTGTGTTTCTACATATGAGTCACTCACTGTGTTTTCTGGATGAAGAACTGACAAATTGAAGATACTACTTTTATTAAATCCGTAACACACCTGTTCTGCCTGCTTTTCTCAGCTATTGACAGAAAATTGAATTGGACACACATTTCACCTTTGGAAATTTGTCAGCAATGAGGCCCTCAATTAATTTCAAATCATTCCAGATTACAAGAGCTATAGAAAGTGGAGGGACAAACACTGGACCAAGACACAAAAATATCCATGGTAAAGTTTGTTAGTCCAGCAAGTGAAATTAAACATTGTAGTGTGAATCTTAATTATTATGTCACTTCCTTGCTTATCTCTGTTTTAGCTCTGTTTTCAAAAGAGAACAAAACCCTGATTTCAGACAACGTTAATAATTTTCTTAAAGAAATAAAATTATTAAAAGCTAGAAGAAGTGGGAGTAAAGTGATTCTCTAATTTGTCCAGTGGTTTTCTTCATAAGAAAGTACACAGGAGGTTTGGCAATCACTGCCATATATGGACCAGGTGAAGAATTTCTCATTGCAGGAAGAGGGATGTGGGGAACAGTCTAGCTGAGTTGGCTACTCTACCCCTGTAAGAGAAAGGCCCACCTAAGCAGCACTTCAGTTGCCTTCAGGGCTCACCAAAAGGCTTTATGTATCCTGGCATAGTTTTGCCCTCAGCCTTTTGCCACCAGCCTTGGAAACCACATTATCATACATCTGACTGCTCGCTGATGCTGCAAGTGAAGCAGTGCCTCTTTCAGGAAACCCACCTGCCTGTGTTTTTCTTGAAAGGCTGGTTTATTTGTTTGTTTCAGGACTGAAAAGTTTTTTTCTGTCCTCATAACATCAAAAGTGGGGAGGTAGAGGGAAATGTTGTATATGCAATTCTGTCCGAGTTACAGAGTCCAATACAGCTGGTTTAACAGAGACTCCTGACCACATTTTCTGGTGGGAACTCTGCATACAGTAGGTGCAGCTTACAGGAGGAACAGGACGCACGCTTATAAATGAAGTTGAAGTCTTCTATTTAATTCAGCCCTTTAAATACATTTGTCAACCATTTACTTGGGCATCAATGAGCTAAGACATCTTTCTGAATATGGGGGATAGGAGGTACTAGAGCAGAAAGGGAGGGAAAGCAAGACTGCAGGTTTAAGTATCTAACAGCCTGCCCATTCATTTAACTTGTACACCCCTTGTACACCCACAGTGCACCTATGTGAACGTGATCCATAGCGACCTATAAAGGTATCATGAGAAGAAAAAGGATCTAGCAAGACTACATATATTTAAGAACTCTATTAATATTTTATGGAAGGGGGGTTTTTTTGTTTGTTTTTAGAAGACACCAAGCTCTATCTAATAAAACACACCATAAATTGAAGTTTTCTATTTTATTAAACATATCTTAGGACCTTATACTTTTAGGTATACTGGAAAAACTTTGTGGGGTTTTTTTTTTGTCTACCTGCCACCTACATATACACAGAATTACAAAATACTGAATCTTACAGGTTACAGTTTTCTTGCAAATTTGTGTGAAAATTACTACAGGAAAGAATAAATATCTCTGTGGCAGATATAATGTTATCTCATTTAGAACCATGTTGTCTAACAATAACTTACCATTTTCAGGTTGAGTTTTTTTAAGTGAATCTATGAGAGTACTGACAGCTTTTAAAACAAATATGATTTCTGTTACTTGTTGCCTACAAAGGGAAAAATGCAAACAGTCAACTACTCATTTTTGTCTCAAGAATATAAGTTTTCTTTGAAACTTACACAACATTAAAAAAGCACGTAATGGAAACAGCTGCAATGAAGCCTCTCAAAAAAAGGGTATTTAGAGATTAAGGTTATAATTTGTCCTTCACTTTCCCACCATCGTTGCTGTTGTCTCAGCTAGGATAGCTTTAAATTTGATACTGGAAACAATAACAGCATACACATCTCAATCTGAAAATACTCATGTACGTGATTAACATGAAAACAATCCATTTCATCACTCATGATCAAAACCTTCAAAAGTCAAGTGAAATTTAAATAAGTTCCCATTTTAAAGAATTTCCTGGTACTTTGGTCAATTTTTCTGTTTCAAGAACAATTACTTCAGTAATGATTCACAATGTTGCTGTTTGGATATTTTATCTTATTTTCGAGGAGACTCTACACCTCTCAATTTAGAAACTATACATAGCTCTACTGGGAATAAAGGGAAATTGGATTGCAGAAATACTATGTTACAGATATCAGAAACATTGTTTCAGTAACTGAAAATGTTAGTAACTAAGTCACGTTCCTATTGTCTACGTAAGAGCACTGAATACAACCATTATTTAAAGCTTTTTCAACAAAAAATTGGTATCAACATTTTCTTTGAAATGTGTTCCCCACAAACATTTCCCTGGCTTCAAATTTCACCCACGCACAATATTTTTTTAATGATTGAGTGATATTTTGAATGCAACCTTCTTCTCATAAAGTACTGGTAATCCCTTTCACTTCTTAAAGATAATGTACATACCGTGGAAGAGGACATTTGCCACTCAATCTCTCATCTTCTATGTAGCGATGCAATACATCCTGTGACCTTTTCAAGAGCACAGAAAGTGCCATTCTAGAGATGTAGCCTTCCTGAGGAGTTGTGACTTTATTACTGAATGAAAACTGGAGCAGTGTTTCAAAACACACCTTAGAAAACTCCTCTCTCATTCGAATATCTATTTCGGCTTCTGTCAAAGTAAAATGTCATATTTAATTGTGCAGCATGCATGCCAATACACTAAATGTTGCATTTCAATCAGTTTATTGTATTTTGCAAAAAGGTTATTGCTCCTCTAGCATTAAAAAATATTAACAGTGATATGAACAAATATTAAGAATACATTCTAAGAAAAGGTGACTGTACAATAATCACAATAGTTCCAACAATAAAAGATAAAATATGCAACACATTCAGTAACATGTGACCTACTTGACATTGCTTTAATAAGAAAACATATTAAAACAATTAAAAAAACCCCAGCCACCCCAGTTCTACATCATAAGTACAAATATTTGGTATTGTACAATCCAAAATTTTTTCTCTTGAATGGCTTATGTCCATTTTTTTCATCTTTCCCAAAAAACTAGAAATGTTTTTTTCTTAAAGGCAGAGAAGGTACCTGGTTAGGTACACCATATAGTTACACTAAGGTCATTTAGTTTCTACAAACAGAACATGATGTCTGTCTTACATGTCTGTCTGAAATGATTGTTAGAACTATTTCAGCTGGCACAACGCAAAACAAGCTATCTAGAAAGTATAAATATAAAGTAACACAAGTACAATATTAAATATGATACTGACCAAGAAGTAAGGAAATAATTTTTAAAAAATTGACAGGAATGGTCGGCAACTTCCATGAAATAAAATATAGTTTATAAAAACAAGCTGGATATCAAAGAGTCTATACTGAATACATGCCATGGAACTTCAAGTCTTTATCAGAATAAGTACTCTCAGCATTTTCATTATTTTCTAGTAGATTTAAACACCGTATCTTTTGTCATTCAGGTACCATACCTGTAAAGGAGGATGACTGAGAATGTATTGAGCCTTTATTGAGCATAGTCATTATCTGACCAACAAATTCCTTAGGAATAAAATTAGCATATGGCAGTATCTCTGTGCTTATAAGCTGCACCACCTGAAATAAATTAAATATATTTATATTGGTCTTCTGAATATTAAAATTGTAATTCTAGTATGAAGAAGACAGAAACAATAAACAAAAGACATCTAAGGAAACTTCACAAAATCTTCCAATGCTAGCTTTTAAAATTTGCAGATATATGTCCAAAATTTTGAAGTATATTCTTCAAATCGAATTTATGGTTTTGAAAAGAGAAGATTTAACATTAGGAATCTCCCTCTCCCTACACCCAATTCAATATTCTCACTATGACATTAACACATATATCACATGCTTCCAATGTGACATCTGCAAAGCAGAACAAGTGAGTTAATTATCTAAACAAGCTTAAGGCAATGCACATTAACTGAAATGCTTTCTATCCATGGTCTTGATACTCCCATTCAGGAACAAAGTGGGTTTAGGTCTCCATAAATTAATGCATTAGATCTCAGAGTTCTGCTCACTGCAGACAGAACTGCTTCTGCTTTTCATCCAGAAATCTTTGTGTCCCAGCTGCCACTCTGGAGAGGTGACAGGTGATCAAACCCACAGATATTGCCATGTCTTCTCTGCAACTCCTTCTCCTTTGTACCCCTAATCCCTGGTCTGCCACATCTCTTTGTCCTGGACTGAAAGGGGACCAGTCCCTCTTCATTCCAAGTATCATCATCTCTTAATTTTCTTCGGCCTTATCCAACCAAACATGATCTCTTTTAGAATTACAGCTGTCTCTGTACTGCACAAACAAGACATCATTTCTTCATTTATGCACAAGCTTTTCAGTATTAAGAACACATCTGGAAGGCAACAATGTCATCGCTGACTGAATGCCCCCCCCTCAAGACAGAAAGCACTCACTTTAGGTTTAATTGTCAGCTTCCTCCATGGTTTACAATTACCTGTGTAATTGCTTGTCAATAACATAATAAGTAAGAATCAGATAATGGGTTAGAGGCAGAAACATATTTTGGTTTAGCCACTTTATGCTGTTTTGAACTTGAGTGGACAAGAAGTAGTTTTTGGCATGCCACTTCGTACTTTTTGCATAACTCTGAAGCAGCCAAATTCTGAGCCTACAAATTTCTTGTCTTCTTTGCAAGAAAAAAATAATGAATGGGTAACTTTTCAAAAAATTATTTCAAAACCAAATGCAATCTGTGAATGTCACTATCCCTTTATGTTTGACAGTATATTCGTTATAGTCTCCTTACCTCAACATCAATACTCTCATTCTTCTGAAATTCTTGAATTGAGAGATTATCAGGAGGTGTACTAAAAATAAACATACTATGTTACACTTTTAAATTCACAACATGTGTAAGGACATAAGTATGGGAAAACGCATTACATTTAAAGTTATTACATGTATCAAGTTGGTACTATTATATGGTAAAGACTAGCATTTTAGAATAAAATCTTATGAATAATCATGATAAAAATTGTTCAAAGGAAGAAAGTAGTAAAACATTAAAATTGAAGAGTTACAACTGATGGACCTGATTAAGGACTTGCATTACCAACAGCATTTTTCCTATGCATCTCAAAGGAATTACTCTTGTCTTAACATGTGCAAAAGTCACAATATCTGTTTAGATGAGTTTGTGAAGGTATCATCAGAGGATCACAGTTTACTACATTTTACTTTTTCTCCCACTTGGCAAGATAAGAGACTTTTGATTTTGCAGCAGTACGTCTGTAAAACACTTAATTGTAATTTTAGATTTTCTTCTGCACTAGTGAAACACACTAATGGGATATTACTTTGTCTTTTTCCTTGATAACTGAAATGATACATTTGTTTTCATTCTTAATGAATTTTATGAAGAGAGAAACCCATTTTACAAATAATAATTTTGAAGAAATTCAGAACTTTCTGCAGTTCTTCCATTGTATATAAAATTTTATTTACAGTTTAAATGTCCAGAAGTGATTCAACCACGAAAGTTACCCAATACTTTACAAGATCTTACCTTACCTACTTGTAAATTTGGTACAAATTCATTTGATTGGAAATTTTATGCCAACCATCAGTCAAGCAATTTTCTCTGGTGAAGTTTTATCTCATTTATTGAGTCCTTCCTTGTACTTACTGGACTACCCGTTCAGTCAATTCAAATTTCTTTCCCTTACTGGATTATGCTTCTGCTGAGTTATTGGGCCAAGTTCCTCAGCAGGACAGAGAGAGTAAAGGCCTCCTACTTAGACCGCGATCAACTACTTCAGCTGATGTGCCTACATCAGCATTTTAGTTTGGATCAGACATGGGCTTTTCAAGTTAAACTTTTAGACATCCCCATTTATAAACCTTGGTTCATGTCTGGTCTTAGAGTGCACGCAACTGGATTAATTTTTGATGAAATGAAACCAAAAAATGTACTCCAAGCTCTCGTAGCTGCTTGCAGGACAGAAAGACAGACTAAAGCTACTCTGAAATAAAACACCTAAAATGAGAATCCTGTGGGTGATGGGTCCTCATCATGAATTGTTTTGCTTTACAGATCTGCTTCTACTGCACTTTGGAGAAAAAAAAAAAAAAAGAAAAAAAAATCAAAGAAGGTACTTCACACAATAGATAAACTCTGAAATACCTTGCTTATAATCCCATAATCATAGGATTGCCTGCTAAAATCTACACAGATTCAACATACAGTTAGCAAAATTATTAGAAGAAAAAACGATTATGAGCCAACGACAACCTGTAGTACAAGAACTTTCTGAGCTACGTAAATTGGGAGGCTGAAAGATCATATCATGAAAATATCATTATATGGTCACCTTGCACTCTTCCTAAAGTATCCCACTAATCCAACAGAAACAGCACATAGGTCTAGACATGTGTCTCTTCTGACCTAGTTATGCCGTTCTCATTTTTCTGACATAGAGCAGAAGTCGGAATCCTCATGCCTACGTCTCTCTGAAATTTAAAGACAGTTGCAAAACCCACTGGATTGCGTGTTCAGTTCCTCCATAGTGTCTGATTTGCACTGAAGGTAACATATTACTAGAGTTAATGGAATAACCAGTAGCATTAACAACAAAAATCAGAGACAAGGCGCTATATAAGGTCAATATAATCTCATATATTAAATTCTCTCCTTTTCCCATAACTTTACTTTTTGTCTTTTTAAAATAACTATATAACACCTTCAAGCTGAAGAACAGTTTGGAAATTTGACCACTTGAATGGTTAGAAATATTGGAATTAAGATTGCTTGTGGTACTTCAACTTGCTGCTATTGTGTATGGTTGTATGTTACAATGCATCTTAAATTAGGGTATGCTTGCTTTTTTTTTTTTTTTAATCCTGAGAAACCATCTGAATAAGTACACAGGATGGTCACTACTGAGAAGGAAGGCAAATGATAAGGTCAACCTGACACAACATTCCCTGCCTAATTTATGGCAGAATAGGCAGACGCAAGGAAAAGAGAGCCTTGGACTGAACAAAGAACCAAGCTGTTCTGTAAACTGAAGAATTGGTGCAGTACTGTAGTGACAAGCAGACTGGCATCCTTTGGCTTATTTCCAAACTACCTCCCCAGCCCCCAGCTTTTCCTCCACCCCATGTCCCTCCCCAGGAAACAACAGACATGTGGTGGGAAGTTCAGAGCTAAGCACGTGCTTGCCGGCTAGGCACCTGCCAAATACGCGATTGTGGACCCGTGCCAGCCTTGTCCATATGAGGGTACTCCTCTGGGCCTGTCTTCTTCATCCCACTGCCAATTTTGGTGGAAGTTTAAGAACTTTGGAGGCTTCTAAATCTCTTTCAAATCTACTTAGTTTAGCTAACAGGTTCCCCCCTCACAGTGCTCCTATATGATGCTGACCAAGTCAAGTAAGATTTTTCCAAAATACGCTTCCCGCCTGCCTGCCACCCCCCCCACCCCCCCCTTCTGGGTGCTTAGCATGAGACACCTGAAGTTCAGTCCACACACCTACAGCTAATTTTCAGTTTTGACAATTATGACAGTATGTACCAATGATAAATGTATCTCCCCTCCTCAAAGGGACTTTATGTAGATAATTTCACCACTGTCTGTGAAACACTCAAGTGTTACATGTAGGACTAGAAAAAACCCAAAGAAGTAAATATGAAATACTGTATTTGTTATTGGTTTGTGTGTTAGGCAGTCAGGAAGTTTGGAGTTATATGTTGAAAACAAAGAATAAAATATTAAGTAGCTGTTCAGTCAGTACCTCTTGTAACACATGAAGAAGCTAACTATGCAAACATTTAAATAGTAATGTAACCTATTATGATGCATACAAATGCAGGTCATGTTGAAATACATGGGAAGCTTTCATTCTGACACTTTCTAATTTACAACTAATTGGCTTTCTGAGCTGAGCTTTACTTCAAAGAGGTATTAAGACCTTCTGTCCAGTCATCTAAATCTGATCTACCATATATGCTACAGGTTACGCTACATACTTGTTCATGTAGCAAATTACTCCTAAGTAAATAGATTTTTGTAAGGAAGGTGTCTATATGAAACACCTATCTAGGGGCCAAAAGCTTTGCTAGTCTGATGCAATACAGCCAAACTGTACCAGAAGGGTCAAGAGTCAGGGAAGACAAGAGGCAGTGCAATGCAGACCGTTGCTATGTGCAGGCTTTCGTAGGTACAGAGCTCCCAGCCGCTGCCCACTGTCTAGGAAGGGCTTTAAAGCGTAACAACAAAGGGCTAACAGCCACCCAGAGTCCTGCTGTGCACAGCAGAACTCTGCTCTGAAGCATCTTTTTGGAGAGTATTGATTTAATGCCCTCATGTGAACACAAACTTCTGCTCTAGTAAATTATATATATACACACACGTTTGTTGAATTTTATTTTATATAACGGTTTGACATGCTTCTATGAAAGCCTCTGGGAAAGAAGAATGTTATGAAATAATAAACAGACCAGGCTCTTATTAGAAGACAATTTTGTGTAAATTAAGTTACATAAAATGTATTAATTTTTAAATGTCATTTTTATTTATAATAAAAATCAAGATTATTAAGCGTCCTCAGCTGCAGCTTGCTTAAAAAAAAAAAAAAAAGCTGAAGCTTATTGCTTGGAAGTTGTTAATTCTCTATGACAGTAACATTTTCCTTTTTCATTTACCTGGGCTCTTTTGGCTATACTTGAAATTTCTTGATGTATAAAGCTGCAGAGACCATTTCTGCTGTGCTTTGCACTTTTTAAACATCAATGAGTATCTCCTCTCATTCAGCCCCATAGCTGGCTTGAAAACCTGTTCCTGTCCAAAAGACAGAGGCAAGACCATGCAGAGGACGTTCACTATTTTAAACACAGAGATTCACAGAGCTTTAATTTAAGGGTTCTAACCACAGTGACCTCCTGCCTAACCAATGCCAAATCAGTTTCACTGGTGGAAGCAATATTAGGCTATCTACACATGTGATTTCTAGGACCACAGTGATTAGAAGAATTATGAGTTAGATTAGAAAAATGTTTAAAATGTTGATTAAAAATGTAGAACATGAGTGAAATACAAAGAGTTTTATCTTTCTACTCTATCCTCAGCTAGGTAGAGACTTGGAGAATGTGCATACAAAAATGAGACAATATGCACTGGGATATTTTAATGAACAAAGCTAAAGGGAAAAACTAGCCAAATCTGTTATGCAGCATTGCTAGGAGGACCGACTGCAACAAGACATCTCCAACTTTTACAGAGATGCAGATATTTCATATTTAGAACCATCCCAGCAGTGCTAAGTCAGCTTTGAAGAATAAGGGTTTGAAGAACAGGTACAAAAGGAAGATATTTACCTAGCTTTGCATGAAGCTTGGACAGATAATAGCATGGAACACATAGAACATTAAATAGTGGAAAGTGTGGAGTATGAAAAGGTATACAGGAGTGAAGGGCGAAAAGTAAGTTTCTTTGTGACAAAACATTTCCGTTTCCTTGAAGGAGAGTGCTTAGGAAAAATTACAGAATGCCAGCATAAGGAAGTAAATTTTCAGTTCGAATTGTATTCAGGTCTAACTGAATATATATAACTGTATTTCTCTCACAAGGGGTGACATGTTGGATAATGGTAAAAATCCAGGTAATGCAGTAATGCTGTTACTCTGTCTCACTGATAGCCTCCTAGGGTGACTCTGAATTGCATCTGCCAAATTCTTAGCACTCCAGAACCTTTTCAATTCATGCTGGTCTTCAGCAGTGCAGCCAGATTTGTACAGTTCTGCACCTGACTTAATAAATCCCCTGTCCTGCATGGCATATTTGCAAGCTGGAAAGCAACAAGGGATGACTGACTCACAGTCACAGCAAGCCACAGTTACAGTCAGCAGGGTCACTAAAACCAAGGCAAGTTTACAAGTCACTAATCTAACTAAGAGCACAGGGTGCCCTCATCTTCTCATCTGTGGCTTGATTAATTGATTTTGGTGACACAAACAAAAATCCACGTACTACCAAAAGTTTTAAAAAACACAACTCATTGCTAATGTAAATAAATTAAAGGAACACACTGAAAAACAGCTTTTATACAACCTAGCTGATCTAAAATAAAGGACCAACACAGACAGTTGGAAAGGAAAGTACATTCCCATTGCCTTCTCCTGTAATCTGAAGGTTAACATGTACCTCAACTCAGTGATAAATTTTAGCTGTTGCTTTGAAAACGGTGACTAGATTCTCCCGAATTACTCTGGAACAAGACACCGCTATGATTAACATGTATTTTCTGTTAGAACTGTAACAAGAAAAAAAATTGGAAGAACACAGTAAATTTGAAAATCCTGAATTCAATTTACTTAGAAATCGAACAACTACAAATGTAACAGACTGACTATACCACAATTACAATCCACGAAAAGACACAATTTGGAAAACTCTAACACGAAGGGGACAGGTTGCCCTATTTGCCAAGGCTAGCTTCACAGCATCTTGCACAGAAGTGCAGGAGGACTTAACCAAAGGAAATCAGAAGAGAATTACCTCAACATGGGGAACTTCCACAGCTATCTCTAGAGCCTTCCTTGCATCACAGCGAGAGAGGCACACTTCAGGAGCATTGTGGGGAGGAGGACGAAGAGGATGAAGAAAAGGAAAAAATGACTGCTATTACTAATTGTCCTGACTACTGGCATGAGGCAGATGTACTCCCTTATTAGCTTTAACTTATTTTAGGACCACAAGGTTGATAGTGGGAACAGAAAAGGCTATCTATCCTAAAGCTACTAAGGGATAGGGCTCTAACTGTAAGTAGGAGAACCATGCACCTGGGAAGATGAACTGCTATTTTGAAAAAGATGGACATTGGGGGGACAAAAAAAAAAAAAAACCCTAACCCCAAACCAGACGTTCATTAGCCATACAAGGTACAACTATGTAAGCAAAAATCATCTACTCATAACAAGCTGGGAAAGTGTCATGATAATGGCCATTCATTCTAATAACAGGCCAAATTATCCTGCTGCAGCCATATGGTTGTATAAAACACCATCCTATTTTTAATATTTTAAATTATTTTGAACCTTAAAGCTTCTAAGTGACAGAACAGAAAAGTTTCACTTAACTTTTCTGAGAACATCTTTAATTCTGATGAAAATGCTGATCCCTAAACCATATTTTGTATATAAAATTATAGAATACAGTCTGGTCTCTAAAGAGGCAAAACCAGACTTAAGCCAAGACAGACAAGTTTTAGGGCATCATAAATATTCACAGAAGTACTGTTTTTCCCTCCAGAGAATATTCACCCATGTATGACAGCTGGCAAAAGCTATTAGAATTAACACCAACAGTGACTGTTTCTAGCAAGCAGCATGTTAAGATGGAATTTCTACAGTTCAACTTTCAAGAAAAGTACAAATCACTCACTGTAAATTAAGAAAAACAGACAACGTATTTGGCCAAAAAGGTCATGCAGATGATAGTGGATTATCTTGAATTACACTGAAGATCTGTAATAATCTTACTTCCCTGGATTTATGAATAATACCCCAAAACTCTAGCAGTGCCAGTATGGGTCAGCTAAAACCATGCAAAATGGGTATGTTTCATCCATTTTGCAGATATTTAGGTATAATTCATTTACAGCAAATAGTAGTACATATTCCCAAAGTAACTTCTAAATGAACATACATTCTTCTACAATAACCTGAAAAACGTTCATTTTAATTTTCTAAACCCTACAATGATATTGATTATAGGGTGTTAACTGATCTGCACTGCTTGTCTCAGAATGGAAGCAGGACTACTAACTACAGCTGATAACAAAACCAAACAAGATACTACAAAGATTATTTTAAATTAAAGAAACAGTGAAGCATCAAAACAAAAAGTTGGATGATTAAAACATCTTTTATGTAGTCTTGATAATGTAGTTTTATTTTAAGGTCCTCCTATTTAATAGTATTTCTTTGAAGTAAATGCAAAACAAAAGAAAGGTTTTTCATTCAATTGTCATGTAACCCTATTGATCAAACTCCAAACCCATTCATTATTACAACCATTTTCACTAATGAACGTATCTCTAAAATTAAGTTTCATTGGTATTTATTTCTGTCTGTTTTGGGCAAGCTGCTATTTATTCATCGTTAGTAAATAAAGCTGTGTTTGGTTGTTGATTTTTTGTGTGTTTGAAAACTATACACACACAAATACACAGCATATTAGCGTTAGGTACAGAAGAACCCTACTGTTTTCTGTTAAAAAGGAAGATTAATTTGTTACTGAAAGCAGTATACACAGAAAATCAGGGAATTAAATTTTTCATATTCCACATTGTCCTTTAATCTGAGACACTATTAGATATACTATTAAACTATACCTAAAAGATGCTTACCCACAGATGTTCACAGAAGAAGGAAATTCCATACTGCTCCTAAGCAATCTTCTACAATACCTAACATTCCTTACAGTAAAAGGTTTCCTTAATGTCTAACCTAGATAATCTTTGCTGTACTGAAATACATTTTTACCCATTCTCAAGGGACAATAAAAATTCTTCTCTGGAGCAATCTTTTACTGTATGCTGAAGACTTATCATGTCTTCCTAATATTATGTTCTTTTGGTTGAACAAATAGATCAGATTGTCTAAGTCTCTATCATTATTATTTTTCACTTCTGGACTTTCTCAACCTGCCCACATCTAGAGTGTTCCGTTCTTGAGAGATTATGCATGTACTAATAGATCTGCCTGTCTTTCTAGTTATAAATCTGACTATTTAGCTACACTTTTCATAAAGGATTATAAATAAAGCACGGTTAATTATTAAGGTGCAGTCAATTTATCCTGGGTAGAAACAAATGCAAGATAACTATGGGCTTCTAAGTGAACAGCAATGTAAGAAATAATTTTCCAAAATTCATAGTAAGAGGAATATTTCAAGATGGAACTCCAGAGAAATACATATAGTTAATGGTGTTCACCTTAACCAAAAAAAAAAAAAAAAAAAGATGATTGTTGCAATTCTGTTCAAAGTGGGGGGGTGGGGGGGGGGAGATTGAGCACACATCAATAACTCTTTATCAAATCTATAGTAAACGTCCTTGGGAGTCCATACAGAATTCCTTGGCCTGGTCAGAAAGGCTATGCCTTGTATTCACAGGTCAGCTGAGGTCTTTCCTGCTCTGACAGGTCACTATTTGAATGAAGGTTTTTCCACTGCTTTCTAAAAGTATACTTTTTTGAAGTAGACAGACTGGTTACCTTTTTTCCTTCATTCATTAAAATAATTTTCAGGTATCAAAAATCTCTAAAGATAAGGCTATTTTTACTGAACTCTACTGACACATTTACTGAACAAATTAATAACAAATATTTTCCAGGGTTTTGGGTTTTTTTTTTTTAAAAAAAAAAAAAAGGACAATTGTGTTTACCTTTTGGTGAATAAAAAGTCTTCAAAAGTATTCGCTAGCTCTGGCCACATACTGTCAAATTTTCCAGAAGATGCATGCTGCCTTGCAACAGGTAGTCCGATAGAGAGAACTTTGAGAAGAGAGGAAACAGCTAGCTTCCATGTGCTTTCAGAAGGACAGGAATATTTCAGACTAAGAGGTATTCTTAGGGTCTGCAAAATGGAAGTTCAAACAGAATTTATAGTTGCTCAGACACATCTAAGAATATGACAGGTTTCTGCAGAAGGTCTTGGCAGACACTGTCACAGATGATAGTACACTTCCCTAAGTTTTCTGCTGGTATATGAGATGCTCTTTTAAAAATATAATTATAGAAATGATTTACCATATACCAGCTGACTAAAGCACAGGTCTATTGCCAAGTACAAGGTTAGAAGTCAGAGTTGATCCATTACCAATTACACAATGAAATCACATACTAATTTTCTTTTTCTGTATTGCCATTCACCATTTCTGCTAAGCCTGACAAATCGGCTTTCCTAACATCTAACAGCTTGCAGGCAGTTCGTTATCTTAAGTGTATTCTGGGGAGTTTAGTCCCGTTCTAGAAAGCTATCCCAAGTGCTTCCACAGTAAAGAAAAAAGCCTCCTTAAATTCAAACTTTTTCTAATATGCAAAAGTTGAACTGTATACGTAACTACTGCAAGACACCTGGTCACTGCTGACTGTTAAGCCACATGAAGTTTAAAAGCAAAAAGAGTTAGTGAAATTCTAATATAAAGGCTGCAATACAACTCAAATGTGTAGCAGACGAAAACACAGCAAATTTTGTCTTTTAGATAGAAAGACAGCTTCAATATCTATAAAAGAAAGGCATTAATGAGTCTTAAAACATTAAGTATATGTACTATTTACACTATATGTATTCCTTTTAGCATTGTTAGTCAAACTAACTAGAACCTGATACCAAATTGTCTTGGAAAACTAATTATTTACTTTACATTTCAAATACATAGTGACTAAATTCGGGCATATGTGTAATACCCCCAATGCTTTTAGTGAAGTCTCTGATTTGAGGAAAGCAAAGGGAGGAAAGAGGAAAGACTCAGTCTTGCTCTCAGGAGTGAGTCAATTGTAATTAACTCTCTATTGCCAAAAATTATGAGAGCTAGGATCTAACCCTAGAGATAAACAGAGTATTTTCTTCTGCTGCTATTATTCATAAGGGTCAAATATAATTCCAATATCAACATGGGCTTTAGAGACACAAAAAATAATTTAAAAAACATTTTCATCTACTGCAACAGATCACATTATTATCAACCATGAACGTTAAAGAAAAGTGGTGTTTATATCAGTTTCACCTATCCCATTAAAACAGAAATGGAAAACAACTGCATTAACTTTGAAATACAAATATTTAATTCACAACAGATTCCAAATAATACCACATACTATTTTAAACACACTCAGGTTTCTAAATTTCTATACAGGAACAACCTGATGTCAGCCAAGTCATTACAAAGAAACCTAGGTCACATGTATTTTTTTTTTCCAGACATTTACTACTACTTCTATTATTTACCAAAATTATTTGCTACAATGGAAACAAGGTCAAAAAAAGTTAAGAGTTTGGCAATTTCACCTTAAAGGCATATTTGTGCACCCGTAACATTTCATACCTACATCAATGACACACAAAGTAATTAAAAGCAAATCAAAAGTAATAGCTATAGCACACATCGCCAAAGTATGTATGCCAGTCTACAGAAATTGGTCTTTGGCCTTCAATGCCAGATTTACTAAGAGGCCTGCTTATCAGATTCAGGTGCATAATACTTTCAAAGATTAATATTTTGTGGCGTAACACATTTGCTAATTTTTATCTTAATATTAAAATACTGATGCTGACATTATGCAGCTAAAGAACAATACATATGGCCTAATCAATAGCCTTCCAGCTTCAAAAGAAATTATTACCTGCTGCTCATCTTCATAAAATATCAATTTGTTTACTAAAGCTTTAAACTTCCCAGAAAGTGTTTATCAACACTAGCTCAAAATAAAACTCCTGATTTTCAATATAAGCTCATTAAATTCAGAGCATATGCAGGACAAACTTTTACCTTAATAATGTTCTGAAGAACTTTCTCCGTTACCACAGCTTTATGGCAAGCTGTCTTTTGGTATAAGTCCACAACAACTTCCAATGATCTCTCAGCAAATGGTACATAATTCAATGCTACCCATTCCGCCTAGGAAAAGAAATTAGTAAATTACTGAACTATATGTAAAAACATATTAATTAAGGAAAAGAAAACGTATGTTTTGCATTGAACTCTCAGTTTAACGCATGCAAGGTTTGCTAAGAATATGGTCCAAGCAACAAAACTGCAAATACAATGTAGTCTGACTATGAAAATGTACTCTACATTGAAGTAAAGTACATTTAAGTAGGAGAAATGTTGCAGTCTAGGCAAGACAACTACATTAGGACAATCTTTAAGGAAATTTAACTCACCGGTGCAAATAGTTGTATCTAGTGTGATTCCATTGTGTTGCAGGACAAATAGAATAAGAAGAATTAATACATACATAATAGTTACCTTTTTGATTACACTGAATCAGATGCTCATGCTTAGTGAAGAGCAGAGTACACAAATAAAAAGAATTATTGAACATGTCCCATTTCTCTACAGCACGTGCAATTCAAAAATTTGCAGCTTGAGGGAATTTTCTCCATTCAAAATTATCGTGTCTTTCTATTAAATTTGGTATCACATGTAGGACAAGTTATTTTAGATTAATTCACTGGACAAATTCAGACACATTCACTACGTCTGGTGTCCAGGCAAGACCTTTCCTACATGGAGGAATACAAAGTATAAAAGCAAAGCAGAATTCAAAGGGAGCAAACCAAGATAACAAAAGCATGTAAAAAACTACTTCTAAGTTAATTTATTACACAACATGCACAGCAAAGTTTTTACAGATGGAATAAATGCATCTTGCTAAACAACCTATGTATCTGAAGTTGAATTGGGTTCACCAGATAAGTGAAACAAGCAAGATTTCTAATTAATTACCTGATTATACTTTGCATTTGCAATGTGCTTTGTTTCCAGCTGTCCATACTGTGGAGGCTTGCAGGAAAATTCTACAAAGGCCAACAGCTGGTCAAAGATTGCAGGATACATTATCTGCATACTTTCGGAGCCCACACATATAGCCTATACCAAAAGAAAATACAAAAGCTTAATATATATATTGAGCTTTTGCATTCAAAAATCTGCATTAGTACAAGAAGCTCCCAAAGAAAAACTCCCATAAAAGACTGTGCAAGAGTCATGCTGTATAAAAGACAGCATATAATTCTAACAGTTTAAGGAAAGTACTTTTTGTTATTTTATTCAAGTAAATTAAGTGGCAAGATACCTAGGCATATATAGTTTAGTAAATATAGCTATCTCATTTTGTCCAATGAAAGATATCTTTCCTTTACGAACTCTGCTTTGACATGACAGCAAAATGTAAGTCTTTTAAGTCTGTTGATCTCAGCCACATCTTCTTTAAGTTCTACTTGAAGGAACATTTAAATCTCAGAAGTAATTCATACAAGGTTTTTATAAGTAGTTAAAATTGTGTCTTACAGAAAGGATCATAAATAAAATGAGAATGGTATGATTCTGGTATAGCTGAAACTCATAATCTTTCTTTAAAATGGAAAACATTTCAGGAAGGGTGTACTTAGAAGATGTCAATGAAATACCACGTTGTCATAGGCTAACGATTTCCTGTTGCAATATAAATCCCAAGGCAATCTTAGGGCATTTATTTTCAAAGCCAGATACAATGATTCTATGAAGTTACTCCAATTATTTTCTGTCATTCTAAATGTCTTGCTTGTCCTCCCAAAGTCTCTCCTCTCAAAGCTTCACGTCTATTTATTGCTCCACAAAAAGACCTTGTTCTAGTACTGTCATTCTTCTCTGGGGAGGAATCAAACCCCTTTTTCATTAACCACAGATCATCTATGACAAGTTGTGGCTGAACTCACTCAAGGTACCAACAGCTCCGAAGCTGTTCGAGTGTAGCCTCCATGCTGGAGCTGCATCATGAGCTGTGGCAGTCGATGGGTTAGCAAATATCCCAAGTCCCCAGCCATGAGAGGGAGCAAGCCAACAGGGGCTACAGACACTGTCATCACTAGATCACCCTAAGACCTAGCTGCACCTTCAGGCAATCTACAACCTGCAGCGGAGCAGGTCCGTGAATCATCAATGGCCTTTTCCTCAGCTTCCTGCAATTCAAAATGCATGTCTAATGCTCAAAAAGCTTAATCAACATTATGAATGAGGTGCAGCACTCCTTCTAAAAAGCCATACTAATTTTCTGGTGCTCGAGTTTAAGACTGTACTGAACTCTGAAAAAGATGCTTTGATGCTACATACTCACCTGTGTGGCAGAAGACTAAAGGGACTAAAAGGTTTATTGCTGATCTAAAAGTATTCAACACCCTGTAAAACAATTTCAGCTGATATGCTCCTGCACTAAAGTCACTGCACTAAATTTTAACAGGTTAATGCAAGGTTACATACCTATTGGAAAAGGTATAAAATTATTTTATTTACCAGCAAATGGATTAGAAAGAGACCATCCACAACCCTCTGGATAACTTTTGTACAGATGCAACTTACATTACCCACAGAAGACTATCTTAATATCTTTAATGGCAAAACTTCAAAATACTTTTGCCATTCATTCCTCATTGTTAGATTTTTTTAATAATTATTATTATTAATTTCAGGAGCAGTGGCAAATAATTTCAGACACTACTTTTTCTATACTGGTGAACAAAATCAGTAACTGCTTCCTATTTGAAGTTTGTGCATGAGTAGCTTCTTATTCTTAGTAATTTATGAAACTCTTGTAAAATTTTTATTTTACAAATAGAAGCGTTTTCTATCCAGCCTACTGGGGTATTTTAAACTCTAAAAATTATCCATATAATATTAAAAAAAAAGGAGAATTAGGTCACTTAGTTTTGAAAATTCATCTAACTAGAATTGCTTTTCAAAGAAGTTTATGCCTCTGACTGACACCAGGAAACTTTTATCTAAGTATTTGAAAACTCCAAAAAAGCCTAGCAAAATGTGTAACAAAGGATGTTGAAAGTATCTTTAAGAGCTGCTTATAAAACAGAGCACTATTTACTGCATTAAGTGCACTTATTTACATACTTAAGAAAAGAGACATGTATAAATCAAAAAGTGATGGTCAGGCAACAACAAAACACAAACAAACCTTAAAATAAAATACTCTGCAGATTGTTGTTTGTTGTAAAAATTGACACAGGACTTCAGTTTCAGAAATTTATGCTTTAAAGCATTCTGGTACTACCCTTCAAATTTTTTAATAGTTCAGAATTATCTAACAACTCCCAGTGCAACTACTGTCATCTGTCATCGTCTACTGTATTTTTTTTTTTACAGCTCTCTGTAGCTAAGTCTCTACCATTTCTGTCAGTACATGTAAATATAGCCTTGAGTTTACCACACTCATAGCTCAAGAGGTTTGCATCCATACTGCCTGCAGAGGCAGAATTCAAATGTATCTGATCCCCAAGTATGTGTTCCTCTGTCTGATGAGCCAGCTGGCTCACTGTAGAGTTTACCCAGAGTGAATGTAGGCAGGGACTGAGAATAATCAGAGAATTTGGGCTTGAGAACAAACTTTAGCTGAGCTACAGTGATGAAGCAGGCACTTGCACTACAGCAATGAAAGATCAGAAAACAAGTTCTAATGAGAAATAAAATGAAGAAAAAAGCAAAGGGTATAAAAAGGACTCAACACATAGAAGTCTGAAAGGAGAACCAAAGTTCCCTTCCCATCCTGTGTTCCTGACATGCAATGTCCTTTGCTAGTGCAATCACATCATAAAATCTCTTTATTAAACCAGTCAAGGGCTCAGTCTTAAAAATGTCAAGGCTTTTTCATGCTATTCCAACTGCAAAGTTGTTCCAGAACTTCTTAGAAAATCAGAACTGACCCAAATCTTCCTGTATCAGCAAAGAACAAAACTTAAATCTGATCCCACGTGCAAACATGTAAGAAACATATTGTTTCAAGAAGGTGGCAAATATTTACATACTCTTCTTTAACCATTCCACTAGCTCCCGTATGTACTCCTGAGAGCATTAATCCATTTCAACGGAGGAAGAAGATACTGCAGCCTCGAGCAAAACCATCTGACAGATGGCCTTTGCTCCACAACAGCGCTGGCTGGCTGCCTAGTCATGTGAATTATACTGTGTTATATAGCCAAGAGGAGTGATCATGCGACTTCACAGAACTTACTGATGTCCAAATATACTTTAACTTATTTTTTTAGTGACTTCAGTGCTGTTCTGTTAGTAATGTAACTAGAGATGGGGTGGGAGGTACTGTACAAATTGAGGTACCTTCCTATGTAAGTCTGTATTTGCAAGGGCTTGTAACTGCCACAGCTAGCCATTTAGACTGGGAGAGGGGAAGGGGAGATGTCTCTCTTTCTCATGGAGAGTTACTGCTTTTGTTATTGTTTAAGAAAACTTCAGCTAAAACAGTTTAGCATCTTGACAAGAACAAGAGTATAAAAAAATGTGCAGTTTTTCCTCATGTTAAAACCTCTGGTAACCCCTTCTTTGAGAAGCGCTAATGCCTGCAGCCTTTGGGAACTATGAACATCTGGATAAGGAGACCAGCAAAGAAACAGAAAAATCTGAGAGATGAATATATGGTGTGATTAAATGGGGAAAACAGGTCTTGGGCAAAGCTGAGCTGCTGGAAAGGGAAGGGTACAAAAGGGTCAAGCCTGACTGGAAAAGGATGAAAATGTAGTAGATATGACTGGCGTTAAAACTTCATGTTACTTATATCCCCCACATACAAAACTGAGATTTAATACCAACTTCTAATCTTCTATCTCTGTTCTCAAAATACATTCATGAATATTTGTTAAACCCATAAACTAAAGGAATGACTGCAAGGTAATGATTCTGCCTTGCTTCTGGGGTTTAAGTAAATATGAGATAAGTCAGTCCACACTAAGCAAAAAGAAAACAAGATACTGAATTGCTGCCCATTTAGTAGGCACCGTGTGTTCTATGAGCTAAATGGGGTAGGATCATGTTGGGGATGGGGGGGAACGGTATGACCACACAGTTAAGCAAAGTAGTCATAACATGAAAGCCCAAAGGAAATGAAGTCAGGTCACATGGATAATTTTAATTCTGGCATTTCTCGAGGAGGTTTTTTTGGTGGGGTTGGAGGTTTGGTTTTTTTAAAGCAGTGCTTAATATAAATGCATGATCTCATTCATTATCAACTTTGCTTCTTTTGAATAAATAAGTTTTCTGAATGAACAATGTATTTTGCAAGGAGATATTTTAAGCAATACTTCTTTCTTCTTTTTTAACTATCCAGAAAAAGAGCACCCAAATTTGTCGTTTACAGATTCTCTATAGTAAGAATTTCTTAAGCAGACATGCAGCATTTTCCTTAAACAACAGATTAACAAGAAGCAAGAAGGCAGCGGGTTTGCCTGAGACCTTTTTATATTTTATGTTTTGTGTGAACTCAAAGTTCTCATGATCACTATTCTTCTAGACTTTGTTTATGGCAGTACCTGGGCAATGTAAGGAATACTGTTTGTGGTACTGTTCCCCCAACTCCATGTACAGACCTTCATAACAGTACAATACTTTAATATTAGATAGACAAGTAAATGGCTACAAACACAGCACAACACTTAAGGTATTTCTGCAATCAAGCAAAAGTGCATTTCATAAAGATTACACCATTCCTTTCAATGCAGAGCACGTGGGTTGCACCAGGAATGGAGATCTGATTGTTCTAATACAGTACACTGTGCAATTATAAATAATTAAAAAATTCATGTTTAAGTCACCACACTATAGTTCTGAGAAGAAGAATTGAGACACAGTACAGTTTACCTTTCACCACGCATTCAAAGTCACATTATTACCTTTTGTAAAACATCTAAAGCTGTAAGCACCGCTTCCTGTAAACTTGTCAAAACTGCTTCAGTGTAAGATGGAAGGATGAAAGGGGAAGCATCAGAACTGATTGGAACTGAAACAGCACCGTGCAAAATGACACCCAGCTTCTGGAGATCATCCATGCTGAAACCAGTTTTGATGTGTTGGTAAAGAGCCGGGAATATTTGAATTAAAGCTGTAAGAAAAGGCTGGCTGGGAATGAAAGTCAATTTATCACAAGTATTTGGAGGCCTTGTACTTTCTGAACCAATCCTATACCAGCTGTTCCAGGCTGCCCACCAAAGATTCAAATCTTCAATCTCATCTGTTATTACAGGTGGTTCAGATCCATTGTATCTTCCTATTCTTTCTCCTATGGAGTCAGTTCTCATGAATGATCTGCCCAGACTCGTGGCAGTTGTTGTCCCTACCACCACAGGTACAGAAACATTGATAGCAGGTGGTGTATCAGGCTTCTCTGAGTCTCGGACAGGAGAAACAATTTGTAAGATCTCCTGGAAGCTTTTCAGAGCAGCCAAGGAAACTTCATTATTTTTGCTGAGTGCTGCTGATTGGATGTGATCAAGAAGAACATCCCAGGCTTGGGAAAAGTCTCCTATTTAAAAAGAGAGAAGAAAAAAATCAACTGGGAACTGGCTTCCTATTCCCCTTCCCACCCACCCTGTCTCTAAAAGGCTGTTCATGTACTATTTACTCTAACACAGATAAATTTCATAAGGTTAGGTGATGGCTTGAATGACTTTCAGAATGTATCAGTTGAACTGTAACCGGAAAGAATGAATGTGACAAAGAAACACACAAATATGAGGAATGAAACAATATATCCATGTTTATGTTGATTTTGCTAGTGAAAAAAATCACATACCACATCCCATACCAGAAAAATACATTTTCTTTATTCAGGATAGTGAAACAGATTTGTTCTTATACATACCAGATGCCTGTTGATTTCAAAAAGTGTTAAGCACACACAAAGAATTAAGGGTCAAATCTATAGTCGTGCAACACATTTATAAAGAATTGATTTTAAAATGCTCTGATAGTTGTACTGCAGAGAAAGATTTCATTTTTGTAGTTTGAGTTTTTCACTAAATTTAGCCTTAACCTTCAGTTTTCTATGTTACTAATTACAGGGTTTGAATAATCAAAATAGCACTGTAATGTTTTCTTTTTTTTATTCAGTTTTAACTCAAGTTTAATATAGTTTAAAATCTACTACATTTCTGCAAATGACCAATAGTCTTGATAGGTATTAATATGTTGATATCTGTATCACAAATAACCAAAATGAAATAAAACACAATTTATTTCTAGTTATATATATTAATTGCATACTATGGGATAGTGAAGGTATATTAACGTAATGGAGAATTTTCTTTGCAAGCTATATATTCCCTATTTTTTTTTCGCTTTCTCTTACAGAAATTAAACATTAGGTCATTTACCAAGCTATTGTAAAATATTACTACATACAACTGAACAATGTAAATGTTCAATACTTCACTGACTTTACAAGTGAGTTCTCTTTACATTGTAAGAGCACTATTAAACTTGACACACTGATGCCACAGAAGAGTTCCAGGCAAGTGTTGCATAACCTTAGAAAGACAAAAGGAAAAATATGTTCTGACAACCAAAAGAACAGAAAAATTATTATTGTTATCAGGCTACTATAAATTTAAGGTATTTGGCACCCAGAATCGTGACTAGTGAGATTTAATCTCGAGTACTGTGATACGAAAGATGAAATTGGTACTTGGAATTTTTGGCTCTAAGGAGCATGAATTAAAAACTTCATCATTTTCATAACATTTGAGGTGAGACACAACAGAATACAATTTTAAGCTATGTTTAAGATTCTTGCCCAGTACTTCAACTGAAAAAATATAAAAAAGCAGAAAGTTTATTACTGTATCTTTCAATAACTTTAAACTATAAATTTTACCCAAAGGCTGCAGTAAGTATCTCCTGGTGTTAAATATTCTTGCAACTCCAGCCAGTGTTAATACCCATGTCTCAGCCCACTGTTTCTCAGCTGTATCCCTTGAATGATGGATGAGAATGTTGCCTCCTCCTGATTCAATCTTCTCTTTGTCAGCTGTGGTAGAAGATTCTCGAACCCTGTCCAACAGGTGAAATAAAACCTGTGATAGTCAGAAAAAGAGAAGAAAGCAACTTTTCAAATAACATGGTTGTATTCATGGTAAAACAACAAAACCAGTAATTTTTCCATTATCTTTTCTGTCACTGTGTCACCTTGAGAATTCCCTTGTTCTAAACAGTCTCTGCAACAGCTAACAATCAGCCAACTGATGTTCACTTGAGAAGGGTTAGAAACAGCATGATCAAAACCCCTGAGAACAGTGTTAGCACTAACAGAAGGCTAAAACTAGTGGATCTTATATACCTCACAGGTACAATAGGCAGACTCAACTACAGCCTCATTTTTCCATAGGGCACAACGAAGATCCTCTCAAAGAGGAGAGACAAAACTGAGCGCAAAGCAAAGCTCAATCTATTATCAGATCAGTTCAGTCACATGACCCTCAAACGTCTCCATATTTTTGCACAAAGGAATGAGTCATTCATCCCTGTAGGAAGGGAACAGCCTTTTTATCCAACTCCTGAGTAAGAAAGAAATGATCAAGATACAAAAATTACAGTTCATAAGAGGCTTTAAGGGCCAGAGAAGAGAAAGTGTAAAAAAACACCCCCAAAACCCAAGTAATCATACTTCTGCCACCATATGTTGTCTTTAAAAATTCTTAATAAACTAGCTAATTGACATTAAAATAGGATGTCAATGGTTATTAAAATGTGAGTGCAATTTAAAAAACCTTCAGTGGAAGCGTACACATCATACCTTCCATATTACTGTGTGCCACGTTGAATGTTGCAATAAAGTTCCATGAGCACCAATAGTAGAAAACAATGTTTGCCCAGCACTCTTTCTAACTGCTGGTCGGGGATCCACACACAGTTCTCCAAGTTTGGCATACAGGCATAACCAAAGACAGTCAAACGGTGGTGCAGGATGAAAAGGTCTATTCAGCATCACTCCCTTTTCTTCTGCCTGTTTCTGCAACACTGCTTCTTCTTTGTTTAGCTCTTTTTCAATTATTTCACCTCTTTGGAAAAAATAATCCGAAATATTCCACTACAAAATAAGTAAGACATATGCTGTTGTACAATAAAAATATTATAATGCTCTTAATGATCATGAAATAAATTGTTTCTCATTTTCACATTTAAAAGTATTTTGCAAAGTACATCAAGATATTAATTTCCCTACACTTACGGAAGAAGATCAGCACATAAATACTACAAGCTGCAGAAAGTATTTTTCTTAGCCTCAGCTTTTAGGCTCCAGTTATACATAAAGTACTGGAAAGGGAAGCAATGTATTAAAAATAAGATACTGATGAATATGGTTACAACACAATACTATTTCTTTAACTAACCCTGGAGTCATGCAGATTAAAGATAAATTGGGCTCACTCAATTTACATTAGGTTCCAAATGACAGCATGGGAGTTCAAGAAGAACTCAAAAAATAGGTTTTAGTTTTCATTTGTAGAATTGACTACAGATGAATTTTCATTAACAAAAAAAAAAAAGCCAGAAGCAGCATCACTGTAGGTTAATATAAAACTCACCAATAAACCAATTGAAGTTAAGCTAATATTTAGCTCTTGATTATGAAGTCCAAAGCTTCCTGCAACTTCAACAACTATCTGCAGACAAGTACATGGCATTGTTGGAAGAAAGTCTGTCACAACCAACTGAAGACACTGGAATGCAGTCCGTATTAGGGACTCTCTTAAAAAAAACAAAAACAAAACACACACTCATTTCAAATTTCTTCAAGAGCACAGGAATGTTTTGAATACAATACCTCAGGAGATAGCATTATTAAAAAAAAAAAGAAAAAAAAATCTATTTAATGGTTTTGAGATTAATTTGAAACATTTTAAATGTTTCAGCTAGAGGGTTTTTTGAGATACAACATGAAGTTGAAGCTTCAAATTCTGATGAAGTATTTTAGTCCACGTTAACTAGCTTGTGAAGTTGAAGTTTAGACTCCCCAGTGGTCCTCAGCTAGTTTTATATAGTAAAGTCCACTTCTCTGTTCTAGAGTTCTAGGACTTGTTAGTTCAAATGTGTTAACTAAAACATTATAAAAAAGCCACAACAGACAAAACAAAGCTTAAGTTTAAGCATGATAATATTCCAAAGAGTAAGCTGTTCTGAACAATTTCTTGTATCAGCAGTTATAAATTACTTAAAGTATGCCAAACAGGTGGGCAAAATGTATTTTTATTTATTAGGAAAGATGCATGATAATGTAATGGTAGTCTTACTTGCTTCAATACTACATTAGGTTAGACAAAATCTTTTCAAAATATCTGCCATGAAATAGATCTTTAATAAATACTTGGCCTTCAGAATTAAATTCTGAATACAAACATAAAATAAAAATGTAGTATAGGAAAGGTTTGTGAGAAGGAGCTCTCAGAAGCAGCAAGGTCATCTATGACTAAAACTTTGTTTAGTGAGAGACAAAATGAAGGAATCAAAAGGAGCAGTGGAGTGTAGATAATATAAAATAGGGAAGCTGTATTTAAATTTCACTATAGGTTTTTTGTAGTGCTTCATGCTTAATGTACAAAAGAAAAAATTCCAAAGGTTTGTAATACAGAAACTTAGTGTCCTTCAGAACATATATCTGTATTTTGAATTTTTTCCTGGGATATGTCAGTTACATGTTTCAGAATCCTAAATAAAATAATGATTTTTTCAATTAATTCAAAATGAAAATCATAGGTGGGCCATTTCCACTGTGTCGTAACAGCTAACATGATAGGGAAGCCAGAGGAATATACAAGAATCTTCACATTGATAGTAATGGTATAACTAAAAATTCTCTAATATGATGCATACTGCAGAGAGACATCCATCTAGGACGGATGAGAGACATCCATCTAGGACATAAGATCACCCAGAACTGCTGCAGTTCCCTCTGCACTACAAAGTTCTAGAGGTATGTGACCTTCAAGGACTCTAAGAGAGAAGGGAAGGAGGCAGGACATGAAAGTATAGTTACACTACTCATTTTGAAGAACAGAGTTAATGGGAAAGTAACCCCTCTTTCTAATCTTCAAGTGCAAGGCCACTAGAACAAATTCAAAACAGTTCATTTCCCAATTAATGTCCCACACTACTATGTGTTTGGAGAAAGGTTTCAAAGTCCTTCATGCAAGTGGCAACAGCAATACAGCTCTTCAAAATGTAAAATTGTCCTTAATGTTACAGGTGGCCACCAAAAAAGTAAATATAAATGCAATAAACTTAAGCTTAGCTTGAAAACTTAAGATCATATAGGGCTTTATCTATGCTTAAAATAAACAGAGGCATCCCATTGAAGAATTCTTCAAAGACAGACTTCCTTTTGATTGGCAGGCTAGTACCATACAATCAAGAAGAAACCAAACGTATCACCGGCTCTCAAAACAGCATCTTCTGTATTTATAGCAGCCTGGCAAGAAGCTGTCCTGGAAGGTAAGTGTATTTCTGCCCTGGAATCCAGGATGTTCACTGACCAGAGGGACGACACTTGTGAAGAAAGTATCATTGTCAGTAAGTTTGTATTTAAAGTATGATAATAGTGCCTGCATCTTGTGCTCACAGCTGTAAGTGAGGTTAAGAAATTCACTTGTTTCCCAAGGAAAAGAAGGCTTGCTTAATTTTTTTCCCTATTGTAGCTGATATGATGTGGGCAAACAGTGCTATGTAGTTGAAATTGTCTATGCTTTCTAGGAGGAGACATAACACAAGATCTTAGTAATGTCTTGAGGTATCTGCCAGTGACGTATGGGTTTGAGATGTAAAGGGATCTGAAGACTGTTTTGAGAAGCAATCTGTGTTGGTTCTCATCCATCAACAACAACAGTGAAAATCAAAAGGCATGCAGGACTAGAGGAAATGGCCTCAAGTTGCGCCAGGGGAGGTTCAGGCTAGATATTAGGAAAAAGTTCTTTACTGAGAGAGTAGTGAAACATTGGAATAGGCTGCCCAGGGAGGTGGTAGAGTCACCCTCCCTGGAGGTATTCAAGGAGCGTGTGGATGTGGCATTGTGGCATGTAGCTTGATGGACATGGTGCTCTGTGGTGTTGGGTGGGTTGGTTTTTGGTGTGTTGTGGCTTGTTGTTGTTGTGTGGTGGTTGGCTTTTTTTTTTCTTTTTTTTTTCTTTTTTTTTTTTTCCAGGTTGGACTTGATGATCTTACAGGTCTTTTCCAACCGTAGTGATTCTGTGACCACAGAACACACTGCACCAAGTGTGGAAACCGCAGGTACCAAAGCAACCATGATTACCAAAAAAAGATGCTCACAACCAATAATGCCAACATCCTTGGGGATTTTGGTGAGTACTACTGCCAGAGCAAGCAATACTCGTACAAGAGCAAAATTCTTCAAGCATTTGAAGGGGCTTTAGGAGGTCTTCATATGGCCAGAAGACAGAAGCTAAGGTGGGGTGAAAGGAGAGATACGCCAAGGTGGATTCTTCTGATACCTATCTGATGACCTATCCTGGTGCTAGTCTTGACTAGCACCAAAGAAGGAATAATATGGTCTAAGTGTGTGGGTATAGTTTTCGGTGCTTACAGTTCCAGGGTCAGATGTTCATTTTACTTCTCATTTCAAAAAAACTCCCTGCAACTTCACCTCCCACTTTCCCTTGCGGACAAGAGGACCAATCCAGTAACAATCCCCCTCTGTTGGCAACAGAGTCAGCTGTGTTAGTCAGTCAAGGAATTCACCCACAGCAAGTAAATAATCTTCCATCCTTGTGCTACTAGCAGACATTTAGGGAGGAAGGCTTCAACAAAAAGAGAGAGAATTCAGAAGATGACACGCATCACCCGCAGATTTAAGAAGAAAAAGAAACAGAGGAAATGTTAGCAACAGCTAAGTCATACAGAATTATCTGCAAGCACTAGAGATGTGTCCAGCAGATAGTTAAGATCAGATGAACTGGCACAAGGAATACTCCTCAGTGTATACTGCATGCTGACCACAGGAGAGGGCAGAGCAGAACAGTACTCTTGTCTTCTGAAAGATTACTTTAAATTTTATTTCCACCACTTACCCCTGATCACTTCGAATTGCCCCCATGACTCCAAGCACCAATGGCCAACCAGGTCCCAAGCTGTCACCCTGACTTTGCAAAATCTGTAGCACACACTCCAACTGCTTGATCCTGATATCAGGATGACTAATGTTTGACAATTCCTTTAGTGGATTCAATAAAAGCAACTGCAGTCTCTAAAAACAAACAATAAAGCATATTAAGAATGCTAAAATTTAACTGATCCTTAATTATTTTTATGTATAGTAAGTGAAAACATACATCACCAATTGAAGATTCATTACATGAATTCAGTAACTCATTCACTAAATGCTCAAGTTTAGTGTCAGACTGGCCTTTCTATAAAACTGTTTATAAAGGATCTCAGCAGGAAATTTACATTTTTTCTCTTTTTTTTTTTTTCTCCCCACCTGTTTGCCAGGTCCCTCAGGAAGTAGCTACAGCATGCTGTCACAGTTGCATAAAAACCATCACGGAACTTTATGCTCTCCCAGCAGGGCTAGACTCAGCTTCCTACTAAAGAGACCTTGAGAACACTATCCACTGAACCTCAGTAAAATATTAGAATGTTTTATTAATAATGGATTGAATAGCTGTGATTTAGAAGGTTAGGCAATTTATTTTTTACCTGACACCACATCACATATATACTTCTAAACATTCTGGAACTGCACTCATGAGGGTGATCCATAATTCGTTCTAACAAATGGACATAATATGCAAGCATCACCGCTCTTTGTTATGCATTTGAAAAAGGAAGCAGCATAGGTCATTAGAATGCATGAGGTGATTCTCAATAGTTACACCTGAATGTTACAGCTGTAGGCTTTATAAACTCAATACTGAAGTTGCTTTATGAATGTCTCCTATTCATTGAACTGTAGAAAACTTCCTCTAGGGAAGATTTTGATTTCATGTTCATTTTAAGTTCCAGAAAAGGAGGAAAGCAGCTGCTCTTAAGCTTACTTTACCTGATTTTGAGATAATGGAGGATCATGGCTGAATGTCAGTCCTGCTTTAATGAGAGAAGTTAAAGCTTCTGCTCCCCATTCTCTCATTCTGGAGTTTGGATGCTGACAGACCTGAAAACAAAGCAATGTTTTGTTTAAAGTCACTTTTATTTAACCAAGATTTGAATATACGTATATAAAAAAAACTGTATATAAAAAACGGATGTTTTAATTCTATCAGAATTTGCATATAATATTACAATAATTTTTTTACAACAATACAATAAATCTCTAGATGATAAAATTAGGTTTAATAGTAAAAAAATTTTATCTTTTGGACAGACATACCTTCTGAATAAGGAAGCAATAGGAAGCAGTGAAAGACAGAAGGAAACATAATGAAAACCACAGCAGTTCAAGCCAATACATTTTCCAAAATTACTATACTAACTGCTAATTCAGATAATGATTGATTAAAAAGCACAAAAAAACTCTTCAATGAATGCCTGGAACTCTCAGGTTTAACTTAGCCTTAAGCTACTATAAAATTCAAAGTTTCATCTTTCACGCACTGCTTAACATAATCAAGTGAGGAAGCATGACAGTAGCCAATACAGAAAGTGTCTGCTCTTCTATATTCTCAAATACAAAAAAGTAACTACATGGTGAATGTAAAATAAGCCTTACACTCCATTATTTCAAAAACAATAGCGAACACTGTATCAAGCTTAAGTTTCAAATGCATGTCTTCATTTCTCTTTGTCTCCTAATTATCTAAACCTAATAGTTTTGCTAATTGCTTTTTTTAGAACAGAAAAATTAAAAAAATTGTGCAAATCCATTGCATAGATACCTAGTATGAACTGTACTCCCATATCTGATACATTACCCTCAAACAAATAACGTATGTCTACAGTTTCATCAACCTCTACGTAATTTTTTCCACCCACCCTCCCAGCCCTAGCTCAGATGGTGTGAGAATCCAGAATCAAAGTCCACGGCAGGATCATAAGGAAGGCTGATGGTTTTGGTTGATGGACCATTCCCTTATCAGCCACTATCCAAACTGAAAAGAAGGACAATGCAGAAGAGCTAGCTTAATGTTAAAAAAATGCAGACAAGAAATAGCTACTTTCCTGAATTACTTTTATTTTTTTTATCTTATATAAAAAAAGGGAGAATTTTAACTACTTCCTGGTGCTCTGAATCTGACCAGATAATCAGTTCCAGAGACAGGGAACATATTCTTCCCTCAGGTTGTGTTTAACTGTATTTGCAGTTGGTGTTTTCTCCTTCCTTTTTGTACCTCGACGACTTAGGTTTAAAAGAAAATAAGGCAGTATTTTAAAAGAAATTGAAATAGACTGTGTATTTCCTACAAAACAGTGGCAAATACCTACAATGGGTAACAGACTGAAACAGACTGCTTACTAGGTGAAAACACAGAGTCTCAGGATGTGGATGGTGAACCTTATTGTCTTGGAGGAGAAAAAAAGACAAGAGAAAGAGATGCCTGTGCTTTAAGTCTTTAACTATCCGAATTCATTCTCCTAGATAAAAGATTATGTGGAGATGATCTCCATAAAGAAGGTTAGAGATGGCCAATCCTTAATACTATTTGAAATAATGCACTGGTTCTAAGGAAGTGCCTGATACTTTCTGGAAAATGAGGAAGACAAGCTTTCTGCTTTACCCACTTCAAATCGAACCCTCTTCTTGCATTTCACTCTTCTACATATCTATGTAGAGAATTAAAACTTTAAAATTACATTCCTTCACCTGTTTTTAGTTTCAAACTCAAAATTTAAGATTTTTTTTCCTTGATGGAGCATATTTTTCATGTTGAAGTTAAAATACTTAATAAATTGAAATAGGATTATGACACCTATTTTTATATTTGTACAGTATTCTCTTAAAGAGACCATTCAAACCCTTTGTTAGTAAATCAAGTGGCTTCAATCTATCTGGTAAGGACACAAAAACATATCTTAAGATCTTCCCAGATATTTGTACTATGTGAATCCAAAGTGAAACCTGTTTATGTTACCTAATTAATAACACATATATGAAGTTAATAAATTGGTCATTTTAAACATTGCCGGGTTTAAAACATATAAAGACTGACAGCACCTTAAAGACAAAGTCAATAGAGATATTAAACTACTGGAATTCAAATATATAAAATTCACTTTTAAATTCAAATTGTGATGCATTCAAGTTGCAAAAACAAAGTGCATAAACCAAAATACATAAATACAATTCAGGTTTTTTTTAAAAAAATTATACTTCAAAAATGCATTTCCACAAGATCTTTATTAATATGAACTAAGTTCTAGTACAACTGATAAAAGCAATTAGTTACCTCCAGAAGATGACCAGTCAGAGGTCTCCAAAGAATCTCAATCCTGTGCATGTTAACTAGTCCTGTTTCCAGTAATTTAGCAACAGCAAAAAGTGATGGTTCCTTAATAGAATGGAATTTGAACACATGACTTTGAGGTAATTCAGATAACGTCAGAGCCTTTTGCTACGTTATAGTTTATAAATAAATGTGCAACTAATCTCATTGAAGTGCTGTGTTTCGTAGGCTGTGAACGCTGTCACAACAGCTTAGGTAGCATGGCTGGGAAGTTTCCACAGCATCTGCAGTACTTCATGAGAAGCCACAAGGGGGTAGCAACAGCATACCATGAAGAATACTTCTGTCATAATTTTTCATATAGTTTTCTCCAAGTTTGACAACAACCAGAGCACTGGTACACCTTTCAAAACTCTCATTTTTACATAGTCCTCCCTCCAACCATTTTTATAACGTATTTTACTAGCAAAATACCTTTTTCTCATCGCAACTTTTAAAGTTAAAATTACATATGAACAAACAATATAGAACATTTCATTTAAGAATTCCCTTATGCTTTACCTTCCATTGGCTTCATAACTGCCCTGCAGGAATATGATACATTTCTCATTCATCAAATACATATGCAAGTATTTATTATAAGCTTCTTTTAATTTTTTTTTTTAAATCAACGTATAGTAAAAATGACTGTTGCGCTGGAATTATTCTCTGTTCCCATTTCTGCTGATTTTTTATTCTCATTTTCAACTGATTTTAAACACAAATTTTGCTTATTTTAGTTCCTTCTCTGATGCTGTAATTGTCAAATATTATAAAGCGTATTTTCTGTCATCATTATCTCTAGTGTAATAGATCAAGGAAAAACTTTCAGAAACTCTCCTCTGGAATTAGACTATGACCAGGAGAACATATACTCAATCTTATTCAGTCACAGGGTCTTTAACCTTTCTGGGCTAAAGGTTGTTTACCGAGGCTGACAGGAATACTATCATTTTCCCAAGTAAATATGAATTATCAGGGTTTTTTAATACCTAAATTGTCAGGCTTCTTCTGAAGTATATTATAAAAGAAAACTGAAATGAAAATGAGCACCTCACAGAACATACTATGCTATTCAGAATCCCTAACCTCTGAAATTACACGGGCTTTTAAAAGTTTTATCCACCCACAATCTGATTAATGGAAACACATGACATTCCTTAGTTAACAAAAAGCATAGCAGGAACACAATGAGAATGTGCAGAGAATTTAGTAACTGTATGAACCGTTATAAACAAGATATTCTCTGGTTCATAATTTATTTTTTACTCTAGAGTATCTAATGTATTACTGTCTTAATATTAGAAACAGTTAGCTTAAAGGATAAATGTATAAGTCTTCTGCCTGTTTCACAAAAACATCTAAAAAGAAAATAAAAAACTCTTTTTATACCTTATTGTTTCCATAGGCCATATCCATGGCTTCCAGAGACAAGGAGCAAAGGGCGTTTATTAAGTGATGTAAAGACACATCATCAAGGTACCTGAAAAATAACAGCTATCAAAACACTGCCAAGTTTGATATACACACATTATTTTAATTATAAGATAATGTTTCTTACTGTGAGCTTTCAAAAAGCCTTGAAAGTATGTTGGATATAACTGGCAGATCAGTCATAACTGCTGTAGTCAGAACCTTGAAAGAGAGACAGAAATGTGTCTTATAGGTTGCAATAGAAAATACCGCATAATCATTAGCTGTAAAATGAGCAACCATGCTTACTGTGCTGGGCCCTTCTACAGCTCTTCCAGGTTTTAATGCACCCCCAACACCAGGTTTCAGTCCCAGAATCCACACAAGATGCTGAAATACAAAAGGATCATTTTCAGCAGAAAAGCCTTTTCAGGCAGAGAGGAAACTAACATTGTACTCGAGCTAGCCAGCAGCGTTCCAGCCAAACAGAATTCAAGGGAAATGCTACAGTACTTACTCAAGGCAATTCAAAGTACACCATGAGTAGAATCAAAGCTTCTTCTGTTGCTCAAAACCAAATTATGGCAAAAAAGCAAGACATAAATATTTCCTATTATACCTGAAGAGTAGCCAGGACAAGTTGCCACGATGTACCAAGAACAGCTCCATGGCAGTGAGCTAAGTTAAGTAACGTCCTCATACACTGGATATTTTTTGAAGTCAGCTAAACAAAAAAAAACACCAACCACACAATTTTTATTATTCTACAATAACAGCATTTCTAAGAAACTTGCAATTTTTTACTATATAGTTTAAAGATCACATTTTGTTTGCACTGGTGCAATGTATCTTTTTTAGAGTAGTAGTTCAGTATCTCTTCTCTTCTCTCAGTCTTATCTTGCTGGGGTTGAATATGATTTGACCCCTGCCCTCTCCTCCCAGTTTCACATTATCAAAAGACACAAGTGCAAGTACTCCAGCTTTAAGTGCATCTTCTCCACAGAATCTATCTTAAAAAAACATATAACTGAACCTTCACACACAGGCAAATAATAGAGCTGAGATGTAGGGTTTTTCAAAAGGAACAGATGGGAGCTGCTGATCTAAGAGTCAGATAAAAAACAACAGTAAGTCTTCTTTACAGTTAGAGAACTTTGCTGTCCAGGGCTGCTCCAAATTAAAAGCATAGGATAATATTTCAGATAAACAGTATTCTTACAAAAAATGGTTGTCTGTTACCTATTTTTGAGACACATTGAGATGCAGAAAGAAGCAGTTAAGCAGGATGAGATCACTCACAAGTTGTACTTACCATTACTGTCCCCTGTGGCTGAAGAGCCAAGGGTTGCCCTACTGCTACAACTTGCTGATGAGACTCACTTGAGGGACTGATCATTTGAACATTCTGTCCCTGAATGGAATATGCTAAAGGAAAATTGAAAAGAAAAAAAAAATTTCTAAATTTAAAATCCAGTACTTACTTGTTGTAAGAACCACCTTCTGGCAAACACACTCCAGAGAATTTTTTCACAGTATTAGCTTTAAGGTCACTCACTTTGAGACCTTTAGTTATTTTTAGATTATTATGTCATTGCCTTACAGAGTTAAAGGAGCCAGTAATTACTCACTCTCACTATTAGATATTGCAATACATTAATGCATTTTATGTCGAGACTGAAATATTTGCACTAAGATACCAGCAGTAGACCATGTCTCAACTCAGTTATCCATGGTAATTGTGGGTAAATGATATCACTGTGTGCTACCATTGTACTAGTGCACTCAGAAAATGAAGGTGTCATAAATGCTATGTCATGATGTTTTTCCAATACAGGACTTCAGGACACCCATTTTATAACTCACCTGTAAAAAGAAAAGTAACCTATATAAAGTAACTTAAGTTCACTGCTTCATTTCCATAGAGATTCTTGTAGCTCAGTCATGCGTACTGCTTCACAGACTTACGATCTAATAACACACTTAGCTTGTGGGCTGGAGTAAAGGTGCTGGTCCTTGTTCCCAAGCTAAGGTATTTTTGTTTTATATTAAGAGGTCTAATGTTGGATCCATCTGCGTATTCTCCAGGTAGTTGCATTTCTCGGTACATAGTAATTAATTTTCAAAATTAGAAACAGAGTACATCCTCAACTGGCACATCCCATGGATTACAATATTCTCTCAGGATGTGGGAAGCATTAATTCAACTTCTTGTAAGATGAATGGAGCCCAGAACTTAAGATCTTCCATTTACGCAGGAAGTAATAACATCACTAGACAACTGCAGAAAAGACTGTCGTACACCACAAATGCAAGACATTCTAGCCAACTCTTAAGTATCTGAGTTACCCAGAGACCTTTTCAGAATTTGAGTGCCTTAATTACGTATCCTAACAGATCTTTAGGATGATAAACAGATCTCCTTAGAATATGAACTTCTGACGTATGCTAAGCATTCAGGGAGTTTTAGTTTGATTAGAATGATATCCAGCAGATGCTGCAAGACTAACCAGTTCTGGAAAGTAGGCGGTCTAGATCCTGTCTGAGGATTCTGATATAATTTAGTATAGCCAAATACTACAGCTGCATAGCTTTGCAATCACATCCTGAGAAAATTTGGGTTTAGAGGACAATACATGGAAACACAATTAAGGAAAACTATATACTTACATTTGCTGGACAGAGCTGCAGTTGTGCTGTTCAATACAGTAAGGGCATAGTGAGGAGGCAAGGATCCTTTGCAAATGGCAGTGATAAAGGCATCTCTTGATGTTACAAGACCCAGTCTTCCACAAAGTGCAGCCATGGTCAATTCTGCTTTTAGAATATTTTCAGTGGCAGCTTCATCAGTGCTGAAAGAGTACACATCATTTAGTAAGAATTAATCCATGTCACAAAAGCAAGCAGCTTACCAAAACTGAAAGCAATGAGAACATGTACTTTGAATCTGTCAACACTATAAATACTGAAAAGCAAGCATAACAAATCAACAAAATTCTTCAGAATAATTTCCTATAAAATTGGTCTTTAGTTCTGAATGACTTGTCAAAAGAGACTATGAGGAGGTATTTAACACTAATTTCAGAAAATGGTGTTTGATAACAAGAGACTCTTCAAAAGAGACAATTAAGTTACCAAAGTTATTACCTAGTAAACAGCTTTTCCACTTCAAAGATTGAATAGAACTAACAAGTACTGAGACATTATTCAGCCTCTTATCAAGACTAATCAGGACATGGGTAGAATCACTTCAATGTGTTGAAACATTCAGAAAAAATAAAAAGGAATAAAAATAACTTCAGTAGTTTAAATGCAAACCTTTGAAAAATGTAATTAATTGTTCTATATTGAAATACATGATGCTAGACTTCTGGTGATTTTTCTGTCGTTTACTCTTAAAAGATCCTCACTCAGTCTAGCTATCACTAACCCACAAACCTATCTGCTCAAGTGCCATGAACAGCGCTCTCTCAAACAACTCAATTCAAAATATAGCTGGGAATGTTATCTTTGAAAAATCAAGAGAAATGAAAGACCAAATACCTTGCATCAAGTAGGAGGGATAAAGCAGCCAGAAGACCACACCAACAAGCATTCACCATTTCTTCCCAGACAGCTCTGCTAACTTGAAAGAAATACATATACTTGTTTATAGCAGAAGCACAATATTTTACTTAATAACTTTCAATTATATCACAAACAAAATGCTTGCTACTGCATCTTTTAAAGTGTATTTTTATATGTAACTTTACACAGACACATATATGTGTATACACAAACACACTCACACCAGTACCATTTAAACAGTCACATTTAAAGTAACATTGCTCAAGTAAAAAAAGTCACCAAAGCAATGCTTATTCTAAATTACACCAAAAACATCTTACAAAGGTATATATAACTATTTTTAACCTTTGTCTGTAAAAATAAACACTCAGAAGTGCTTAAATGTGGGACAAGAAACTCACTGAAATTTTGCAGTGAAGGAAAAATACTCGCCCCTGGTATTTTAATGCTCCGTATTTTTTTCATTTCTTTAATTTAGTAAGAAAAAAAAAATAAATAGGTGTAACAGATCTATAATCTGCCCGTATCGTTTCCACACCCTCCCTCTACCACACCATGCCTTGACCCTGCGCTCGGGCGGTGTTGCCTGCAGCACCATGGAGAGCTCTACATTCCCGAGGCCAAGGGCGTTCCGCAGGACAAATCCCTTTCCTCTGCCTGCCGCAGCGCTCATGCCTCGGTACAAACTTCAGCACTACAGTCTCCACTTCCTGGTGCACAAGCCAAAAATCACTCTTGAGAGCCAAGTCTTTCTGTACGTACATATAAAGACTCCTCATATGTTGCACAAATACAAGCTTCAGTTCCTATTACTTCTGCTTTTGAAGAAGTTCTTCCCTAACTACTTCCATCTTATTTAAAATGTCTCCATTAAAACGCCTCTTTGTCTTGTTACTAGAAATACATTTTTCTTTTAATGTGGTTGTAACTGCCACATTTGTCTCAGTCAGGTTGTCTCTTGCGACCTTGGATCTCAGTGTTAAGCAGAATTAAGGACACAGGAAGGGAGAAGAATAGTTCTGGAGAACAGAATGCCTGTTATCTCTCCCTCATATCCCATATCCATCCGTGTAAAACAGTATTAATACACCATAAGGAGTCTACGTGTAAAACAGTATTAATACACCACAAGGAGTCTATGGCTAAGGTGCTATAGGACAGCAGCAGTACATCAAGTATTTTTTTTAGAGACTGCTGCTGTTCCATTACAAAAAAAAAAAAAAAAACCAAAAAAAACCTTCATTAAAAGTTTTTATATACAGTTTAGAAACAATAAACTTAAGCAACAAAGCACAAACTATTACAATCCTGCTTTACATAAAACTGCTATATTTTATATACCTAGTTCTTTCTCTGATTGGTCAGATACAGACTGCAAGTCTTGCTGCTCTGAAGACTGTGCTGGTAATGAAGTTGTCTCTGTTGTGGTTTGACTGAGTGTTTCTGCCTCTCCCAACTCCCCTTCAATCATGGTAGTGATACCACGGACAAGATCCAGTAAACAGTGAAATGCCACCGACATGGCATAGCCTTCAGGAATCGTAGGTGGCTCTACTTTGTCCAGCATTTCCAAACTAAAAAATTGAAAGCATGACAAGTAAGTGTGTAACAGTAACACTGTGATTAAAAACAAAAAAACCAAAAGATGCCAAATAAATGTTAAGTTCAAACAGGCCCCAAATACTATCCTTCAAGATTTATAGCAACTCAAGAAAATAACCTTCTTGATTAATGAAGTCATTAATTAAAGGAGTAAATGAGTCACTAAATAAAATAGTAAATGAAAGGGTACAAACCCTGAGTCCAGTATTTAGGTCTGCAAATACATATTTTAAACAATTAACACATATAAGCAAGCATCACGGAATGAATTATTCTACTTTTATTATTATTTTACTTAAAGCTACGGCAACAGAACCTATTCAGAAGAACATAAGTACATAGAAACAACAGAGGAAATAGGTCAGAAAGTCATGACAGTGTGAATATAGTTATAACAAATTGCTAACAAGTCAGATGTTCCATTTTTATTATCTTTGAGTCCATATGACCAGAAAAGGCTGTCATAGCTAGACGGTACATGACAAAGTCATCATCATCTACACTCATAGGTAAACAATGGAAGTTATTTGTACAAAGAGGAAATGTCTACATGATTCACTGCTGAAACCCATGCAATTAAAACATCACTATGCTGGAACTGCAGCCTCATTGCCACTTTTCTTCATATTTGACCTTAAAAGCACATAAAGAAGTGCTGAGTTACAAATCCAACAGGAAACAGATTGTAGCTGCCACAGCAGCAGCACAAGGAGAAACGGTCCGTTACAAAAACTACCTGCTATGCCAACAACCACAATTTCATCATTTGCTCTACAAACTTAAAAAGGCTAGGCATTCCAGCTACAACATACCAAACACACTTTTACACTGTAGTGTCACCACTCTTTTCTGTAAAAAGGATTTTCCTTCTCCCAGACATGTAACACTTCAGTTATTACCTCTAATTTCCTGAAGATGGCTGCCTTAGATACCTGGGGACACAGGCAGTATAGGTAAATCAAATGGTCAACATTTCACTCTCTATCTATAAATAAGTGTGTGTATATATATGGCTCTAATTAAAATTATTAATGGATTTTATAATTATAAAATACCTATGAGGCAGAGGTCATGTACTCCTACTTTCAAAGACAAGAAAGCAAACTACTGAATAAATGAAGTGAGTTGTTACCATTACATGGGAATGGCCATGAAAAATCTTGAATAGTCTTTGTCTATTCCTCTTAAAAACACTTACTTCCTCATGTAAAGAGGCAGATAAGGCATAGTGGTCTGGGAAGAGACAGGCCCACGGTGGTAAAAAGAACTCTGCTATCTCTGTTCACAATTCATACCTTCAATTAAATAATTGTGTGACAGTATAAGATATGGCCATTGTATGAAAATCTAATGGCAGCAATAGAAGAGAATCAATGCTAGGATGTGACCCAAATCTGCAGTTACAGTTAGTCATCTCCTTACATGCAGGGATGACAGACAGAAGTACAAGATAGGAGAAAAACTGCTGATGAGACATGCTAGTGACAATTCCGTAATCTTACACAGAAGAAAAAAAGAATGCCAAAATTACTCAGAGGGAATCATGGAGTCACTGGAGGGATCCAAAGGTAAGATACAGACAAGTTCAGAGCAGCACAGGAGACTATGCTGGTGGCTGCAATGTTCTTGAGTCAGTTAAGAATAGAAAATAAGAAAAAAGAAAAGGAAGCAAAGCAGGAAGTTGTAGTAGCTGGTCAAAGCATGAACTAGCTTTCATCCACTTTTGTTAAAAATTTGCATTTCCTGAGAACAGTCAGATAACCTAAAATAATATTCATGGCCAGTGCTGGAGCAAAAAGTCAAATGAACACAAACATGTTGAACTATCGAAATCTGAGGATGAATTTGTCCTTCTGCGTCTCAAAGGCATATAAAGGAATTTCTACCTTAAAATAGTATTGAGGTCCAGGCTATTTGCTGATTTCACTGAGTATTAGTATGCCAAAATTTCACGGGCTGTACAAATAATTTCCAGTTCTGAAGAGACTGATCCTCAGTGGTCATGACGGACATGAAAAAACTTCCACTATTCCCAAAGTAACGTCGTATTCACAGGTCTAAACTGAGAACACGATCTCCAGTATACAAAGTCATTACAAAATAACTGGTCATTCTAAGAAGCATTCACAGTCTAACCTTCATATATAGGTCATACACCACAATATCCTGTTCAATAAAAACTGTAAATACAGTAAAGCTGGTGTAAGAAAGCTATTTTTCACTCCCACTGATGTCCCATTTGCTTAATGCCCCTAATGTTTGCCATTACACAACCCAGCAAAAGATATTCTAAAATTGTTATATACAGACCTAAAAGTGAAGTTAATACAGCAACAGTATGGTAGAAAAAAACCCCAACAGATGCTAAAGCCATAGGGGATATTTGAATCAGAATCCAGAGCATCCGGACAAAATAGTGAGAAATCAGAACACCTCATGGCACTAACAAAAATAAAATCCATAATATACCTCAATGTCAGCGAAATGAAGACCTCAATACTCACTAATTTAAAAAAAATCCTTAAACCAACAAGTTGGAAATAAAAATACTTGTTATATACATTTTCAAAAAGATAGAGGTACTTACTAGGTAGCTTTAGCACTGCCTTGTACTGTTACATTCAGGATAGGTATCCAAGTGCCTCTGTACTCAAAGGCAGGTAATACAGTTGCACCTCCTCCCATTCCAAGCACTCCTGGGTTAGTTTGTGCTGAGCCAGTATTCCCCGATGCATTGCTTCCTGTTCAGAAAAACAAAGTGATACAGTTAACCAATCTAATTTTAGTGATCAGCAAACATCCTTCTTCTATATTTAATTTTTAAGTTGAGATACATGAATTAATCTGAGATGCCCTGCTTGATAATAAAAACCATCACCAACACAAAAAACTATTTTCGAGCTCCCTCTGCTGTCTAAAACACAATCTTATGTGCAAAGTAATTAGTTTAAAAGGCACAGCTGATTGATGCCAACTGCCTTATTTTCAGTCAGAATAAAATGTTTCTGTGAAATGTATAGCAGCATTCATAACATTCTGTGAACCAACTAAACTTACATGGTCTCGATAAAGCAAGTTATCGAGGATTATTTGAATAATTGCATCTAGAACTCAGTAGCAGGAAAGAGACGTTAATCATTCCAGGGACAAAGATCATCACAAACTTTAAAGATTTCAGAAATGCAAAAGCCACAAGAAGAAACTCAAAAGAGAACTGCAACATTTGAATCTGTTCCATACCAAGGTAGGAGAAAACAAACCACATCAAGGAAGAGTTGACAATGTGCCAACCAACAGCTAGGAGGGAACAAATTTTGCTTCCAATTTAAGAAGCCAAAAAAAGCTGATAAAAGGACAAGGAATTCTGTATATATACACAGTTCCTACATGTAGAAGGAGGTCTATACTTACTAGGAGTAGGTACCACAAGTTCAGACTCTCTCTGTACAGACAATGGGGAGAGAAGGGCAGAGTCCCCAAGAAGGTGACTCACAGCACCTAATACATCAGTATAACAACTGCCAAATTACTAATTTAGGAAATATGAATACACACAGAAGCCTATGTATACACTTTAACACAGTAAAACTTAACAGATTGAAACAACAAAATCACACTGCTAAACAGAAATGGTTAACCAAATGCTGCCACTAACACAAACGCAGTTACACTGGTGTCATTTTGTGTGATCCCACTGAGCCATCAGACATATACAACTATTTTTATATCAACCTAACTCCTTAAAGTGGTAAAAAGGCATACATTACATCAGTATAATAAAAGTGACACAAAACTTAGGTAGATGCGTCTTTCAACTTCTCCTACGAAACTGCTACCCGTTGCAAAACTGAGGCTGAATAGCCTCAGGTTTATAAGACAGCCTGCTATGACAGGACTATTGTTACAATCAGAAGACTCAGTTCAAGAATTAGGTTGCATTGATCTGCTCTTTGCATGTTAGACATGGCCATAGGAGGAAAAGGGGCAGAGAGAGAAGTGCATGAGAAAAACATGAGAAACACTCAAGCAGAAAGAAATTAAAAGGTAAAGGAAAAAACAAATAGGAACAATAAGCCAGAGAAATAGCGACAGCACTAAGGGTATGACCCTACTGCAGTGCTGTTTCACATGAAGGCAAAATTTAAGTTTTCAGAATGAGTATTTTAGAATGGCTTCTCATATGTGCATGTTACCCGATGAAAAGTGCTTTTCTGATTTACCTTAAGCGGATTAAACTAACGTAGAAATAATACTAATAGAAGTGCTCTAACAGCTTCCATACAGACAGCTATTGAACAACAGCTACTAACACAAATCCCTTCACATTATCAGTGCTAACACCAACTTGGAATTCAGACTTCATGAGTGAACCCTGGAAGGTGCGAGTCTAAATCCAGACTTTTTAATGTTTATTAATTTAATAGTAGATATGATGGATAGTAATTATACTTTATCTGTTCATTATCTCTTTTAAGAAGGCATGCCAAAAGACACCCTTAGAAATTATTTTTATGTTGTTTGTTGCTGAGGCCTCTGCTTCCAGAACCATGGGAAGAAGCAGAGAGCCTTAACTCAGTCATAAACACCTGCAAAGGCATTAACAGGAGGACCATTTCTTCTTGTAGAAATAAAAATACACCTAGTGAAAAGCCAAAACCCTGGCTGCAAGAAAAGACAATCGAGTTTAGTTTCAGTATGTGACTGTTTTCAGCTTACAGAAAAAGCGAAGATTATCTGTAAAACACATCTTGGCTTCCTCAGTCCAGTTTTGCCCCTGAACATCCAGAAGAATTAGCTATTGCCTCCCAGGAGGAAGCAAACACACACTGTCTTACTGCTTCAGTTGTGCGGGGATGTCATTTATGGCAGTGTGCAAGGAGACAGAAATCAGACAAATTTGTTATAGTCAGAAATCAGAAATAATTCCCTCAGAAAAGTCGTGAACCAAAGAGCTTGGTTGCTGCAGAAGCAGATACAAATACAAGAGCACTGCTCTGCTGACTGGCAGCTACATCTTCCCCACAATACAGGTAAATAAAATCACCTGTTTTACCAGACCTGAAAACACTATTTTGTCTCAAGTTAGCTTTTCACCTCAATGAACACGGAAGCACAGAACTGTACCAAGCCAAATGTATATACTGAATCAAATCAGAATTTATTATTACAAGAAAATGCTGGAAAATTAAAATGATAGCAAGGACAAGGCTTTACCAGTTTGGCTTGGTGTTGCTGATGTGTTCCCTGTGCTTGGTACAAGAAATAGTGACTGAATGAAGGACCCCAGTGCATTCACAATATCACGGAAAACTTTAGTGGAATGTTGCTTCATATCATACGATTGACAAAAGGACCTGGAAAGTATTTTAGAAAATATAATAAGTATTTGACAAATTAGGAGCTGAAAGCATATTTGAACAGCAACTTCCCCCCCGCTCCAAACTGTAGACTAAAAGGACATTTTAACTGCAAATATTTAGGTGAATAATAAACTTTAGTTTTAGGTAAATGCTCCTTTCACACTGGTAAGACAGAGACGGTTTGGAATACTCAAATAACTATAATTCAGCCCTTCCTGGATAATAAGCATTGTCTAATGCTTTATAAAAAATTATCTTGAAGAGTTTATTGCATTTAAGTTTCTATATATTTATAATGTTTTAGGAAGCATTTTCCACCAAAGAAAAATGAAAATATTTCTTAAATCTTATGTAAAAGTGAAACTCAATATATTTAATACCTTAATAGCTGAGGCTGCACACAAAGCCTGTGAATAGATTCTACTGCAACAGCTCTTAGCCACTGTGGTTTGTCTGCATCCAGAAACTTAACCAGCAATGACAGAAAGATTTCACATTCTGTTACCTAAAAGATATAGTTTATAGCCATTAAATTAAAAGAAAAAGCCCCCTACAAAATGCTTTCTCCAAAAAACTTGTTTCATCTTAGGAGTCTTATCCCAGCGCACAGGATCTAAAAAAATCCTTCAACAAGCATTTTCCCAAAATTATATAAAAAACATACCTAATAATCATAATATTTTTGCCAAGCTAACACCACATATGCAATTGTATTGAAGGAGCTAAATTCCTGACAGACATTGCAGTAAAGTTCTTACATGTGCTACAGTAAACAAATGAAATGGAAAAAAAAAATATCTTTTTTAGCAAATATCTGAAATTTGGGAGGTAAGAACATGTGTTTTTTATGCACATTCTGTCAACAACTTTAGCAACATAAGTCAAAAGCCTCTTAGCAATTATTAACAAGGCGCAGGAATCAACATTATTTAAAGCCAGGCAAACAACGTAAGATCAAAAGGTTCCCAAAACCTTAACTGAAAGGCAGTCAAGTACAGGAAAGACAACAGCTAATCTACCCTGAGAATTTATACAAGCCGACGTTTAATAAAATCATACATGTAATGTAGAATACATGTAAACACAAATACACATAAGAGGAAAAGAATATTAAGACTTTTCTTCCCTCAGTATACATCAACAGTTTCCAAGAACTAATTAATATTATTACTGATCACAGTACTGGTGTATACATAGAAAAACAGAATTGCATGAAGAAAATTTGAACATATTCTTACCAGCAAACTGTAAAACTGCTTAATCAGAACAGAAACTACTCTCAACAGACGCATACAGATGGGGAAGTATGGTTTTTCCACTGGTGCTGGGGAAGATGATGTGCTGGAACCTTGCCTGAATTTGATATTTGGGGAGAAGAGCTTTATAACAAGAGGGCATACCCTTTCTTTAAGAAGAAAACTGAATTCCTGATGCTGAAAAAGAAAACAGAACAAATTATAAGCAGCTATTCTTTAATTGCTACCAGTAGCTCTGATTATACATCTTATTTACATTTGCTGTTATGATCAAGCACTCTGAAGTCATGTAAATCTTGGTATAAATTACACGCTCAGGAAATTAAAAGGAAGAACAGTAGACACCATTGTAAAGCTACCAAAAAGCATGATGAAATGACATGGTCAGATTCATACCATGCACCCCTCTTCTTGTATTTTGCAAATTGAAATAGGCTGCTAATACATGGTTTATTATATATTTAATTTTTTAATTTAGCTACTGTCTGCTAAAATGTGTTACTGTAGGATCATGGTGCATTTATATGCAGTAGATCCACACAATTCATAGTCATGATTCCTGCTGCTTTGCAAGAGGGGTGAAGTTAATGTTTTTGTAGAAATAACAATGCCACAAACTAAGTTACAGAGCTGTCATATATCATGCAAGATTAGAAAATGCATCTTTGGAGGAGATATAAATGGCAAAACAAAAAGTGAAACAGAGTACAACACGCTCTACAAAAATGCACAAACACAAGTAAAGTGTATGGAAATAGAAAAAAGTGGACAAAAAGCACACAGTACTTTTCTATCATAAAAACCAAACATGTAAAAGCTACAAGTCCTTTTGAAAAGCAGTACTCACGCTAAATTAAAGAGGATTTAATGAAGCGTAAGTTTTACTACACATGTGAACAAAAGTCTTCCTATTTTCCCTCCAAGATCTACTCACTTGTAAAAATACTTGTGGAAAGTCATTGAGGACTGACTCAAGAAGTTCAAGTCCAAATGTCCGGGTCATTTCTGTCATACCCACAAGCCAGTAGGGAGCATCAGCATTAACTAACTGACAAAGATCCTTAAAAAGAAATACAGTAACATTTACATTCTCTGCACAGTCCTATACCGGCATAAGTTTTCTGAGTCTACATCAAAATCTATAATCTTTCCCCTCATTCATAATGAGTAACTTTCCAATTTTAACATAATTTTTCCTCAAATACTACTTTTGCATATATTATTAAGCAAAAAAAAAATTTTAAAGAAATTATAAACTTTGCTGTTATCCCTGTAGCAATTGTGTTCATTCCTGCCCTCAAAAATATCACAAGACCAGTGAATTTGCTAAGTCAAGAAGATTTTTATCAGTGTGGTGAATACAACTACTACTTTTCATTATATACTCAACATTAATATACAATACCAAACACAAGAAGCAAGACTGAGCTATAGTAGCAGCGTTCGGCTCACAGAAAAAAGAATCTCTAATTTAATGGTAACATGCATGCTTAGCTATTATTTAAGATTTACAGTAAACATTTTCCTAGGCCACTTCATCTTCATTTTCCAAACATTCCCCTGGGATACAGCATATCACTGCCAATTACAATAAATGCAGATAAAGACTGAGGCTCTGGTTAAGGACCTTGCCAATATGGCAACAGCAAATTTTTGAAATTTCTTAGAGAGACGTAGAAGCACCCAATCATAACTGCAAATGTATAAATATATGCTCCCCAACTACCTGAAAAAGCATATATGCATCTTTAGCACATGGCTTCAGTGTACTGACAGATCTTCTGTTACTATTTCCTTGAAATGTAACCGGCTGGTCAATAGTATCTGTGTGAAAACAAAAACCAGTTTTGTGAACAAAGGAACAGTTGAAAATCAAGTACCCATTAAGTGTTCTTACAAAAAAATTCTAGAAGAATGGCCAGGTAATTCTTCTGCAACTTATCATGTCTACAGAAATAAACATTAGATGATCAATACCAAGCACTTCTGTCCAATAAATGTTCTCTTCGAAACTACTACTGCCATGGATTTCGCACTCAGTAATCTAAGTTACCTTCATCTTAAATGACACCCTCACGTCAAATTCCTTCACAATACTAACCTGAAGACCAGTTCTCACAGCTTGAAAAGAATCTAGGTTTTATATATTGCTCTACTGACTTGGACTGATGCAATGGCTAACGATTTCATCTCCTCTGAATACAAGTAAATGTATAAAAGACAGTAAAAATGAGTAATGTCTGTGATTTTTTTTTTATGATGTTTATAGACTTTTTACTACTTCTTTATCTGAAAAATGATAAATGTTTCTTGTGTGTCCAAAAAACAGGTTAATACAAGCAAGTAGAGTAAGAAGTACACTCACCTTTGTATCGTTCATCTTCCGCAACCACTCTCTCAAATACAACAGTAACTACCTGCCGCACTGTAGCTGCTGCAGTGTTATTTGTGATATTATCTTTTGTGAAGTGTAATCGAAAACAAAGTACAATTGCCTGAAAGGAAAGGCAAAAAAAAATTAAAAAATCACCTTACAACAATCTAATTTCATCTTTTAGCTTAGAGTCAAGATAGCTGATTGAGGAATGCCTTCCACTACAGTTTGTCAAAAGGTTGCCTGAAAAAAAATTGTTCTAATAATTTTAAATTTGAAGAACCCAAGTAAGTTTTATGGATTACCCTAGCCAAAAACCTCTTTAGTAATCCTCCCCAAAGGTATTCTAGAAGTGGTATTAACTGAAGATGTTACGATGTGCTAATAAAACTACAATCATCATACAGAGAATACACAGTAATCAACCACATAAAACAACCTGTATGAATATTAATGTCCAAAGGACATTAGGATTATATGCTTAATCACAGAAAGGTCAGTCAACTCCAACGCTAAAATGCTGTTCCTCTCCTACATTAAATCACAATACTTTCACAACCATGTTGCCTCAACTGCTATTATTCCTCTCTAAGGTGTGTATCTCAATGTGTCATTATGCTGGCAGTGACCTAAATATTGTTTCCCACTGGATTTTGTATTACCTCTAAATAATGAGTTTTGAAAATTAACATCTGTACCTGTAGTGAAACCTGTGTTTCTTGTTCTTTTGTCCTTATTCTGTGGTCTTGAACTTGCATGAACCTCAACCACACCCAGCCATAGCACTACATGCTCTAAGCCATATGAGGTTCAGAATTTTCTTCTGCTTCTTTTTCTTGTAAATAATTTCTGGACTCTGCTCAGGTGGTATCCCCATGCTAGTTTGAAATTTTACACCACAATCATACACCTCTGGACTTTCAAAAGATACTGCATGATTCTCTAGGTTAATCTAACAGCAGTGCCTGTATTAAGGGGCTTTTCAAGATGGTTTACCAGTAATTTTCTTAATTTAAATCAGTCAAGCTGAAACATGAATATGCAATAAATGTCTGGCTTGAACTGATCTTCTCTAAGAATTTTTCAACATGGGGGCGGGGGGGGGGGGAAACACAACAAAACTTTCAGATATTTCTCATAAGAATCTTGGAGGAAAAACCCCAAACAAACCATTGCACCATTGTACCCATGCCAAGTAATGTTTATACTTGGTTAACCGAGAAACTCTAGTAATTTCAGGCCTTGGACAACAGGAAGAAATTTTACAGGATATTGCTCTGTCAGGATTGTTTTTTTCTTACCCCTGCTACAGCCTGCCCCAATTTGACTATACCTTTCTAAATGTACTGGAAAGATGAGAGGGACAGGCATTAGCCCAATGTTTTTATTTGAAGTTCCCATTAAGTCAGAAATGTATTGTTGCGGAGGAATTAAAAAACAAACTGAAAAGTGAGCTAAAAGAAATCCTATTTTCCCAGTCTAGATATAAAGACAATAAGGATACAACAGAATCAAAAAAGCCCCCTCCTCTTCCATTATCTCCAAACGCTTCATATGTAAAATTTCTCCTTGTTTTTCCTCTTGGATATTGTAAGTACTATAGTTGACACTAACAAATTCTTACCTTGGACAGTGCTTCATCATGCACAACTGTATTGGTTGTTAAAAGCACAAGAACTGTCTGAAGCAATTTAAGTTCTTCAAGACTGTTTTCCATCAGTTGCCAAAGCATATTAATAATGTTTCCTGCTGCAGCCTACAACGAAATATTTTTTTGCCAACAATGTTTTTTACATACTGGTATTATCAGGTGTACATATATAAGAATAGCACTCTCATAAATGTGAATCATAACTGAATTTGCCTGTTTGTCTATACCATAGGACTACATTAAGAACATAAAGCCAACTTCATTGTCACAAGCTTCCCAAAGTATTTGTAAAGAATCGACAGCAGACATCTCTTAATGTGTAGTCCAAATTACAGTGCGTACTTCATTTTCTACTTGGAAATACAGAAGAGAGTCCAAAGACATTTCACTCTCAAAATTCATTCATATCAGAGAAAAAACAGTGTAATTTTACATCATGCAAGCACAACTGAAGGTATATTTTAACAGTATTGTTTTCACCAGCTTCTTAACACACTATATATGCAGTACCATAATATATCATGACATTGAGAGTTGCAGGAAATGTGCATACATTCTATCTTATTTTTAAAAGCAACATGTAACAAAAACATAATACATAATGATATCACACAATAAATTTTGTGGATGTCACCTTAAGAATTATATTTATCAAGGGCCATGACATGTTCTGTTCCTGCAGTGTAAGAATGCAAGCTAAATAAGCTGTTTTGAATTTTCATGAATTTCCTTCTAGAAGTTATTAATGTTTCCTCACCTCTTTTTTTCTTTTTCTTTTTTTCATGGTCAAAAAGGTTTTCTTTTAAATTACAATTTTTTAAAAACAGATGTGAGTAAAATGTTTTGCAGATTATATTCATTGTAATATAAACAGCCTCCTAAAAAAAAAAGCCTTCAGTTTGAGGCCTGTATTTCTCACACTGAAATATTTATGTATTATATAAAAGATTGATCTTACCTCTGAAACAACTTCATGGGACATGAGCCTCTGTATGGCTGCTAGACACAGCTGAGTGATCTTTGGTTCCTTTGTTCCACAACCCATTAGAAAAGGCTGAACTACCTCTGAGCTGTTCTCTTTCAATGCTTTGAAAAAGAGATATGGAAGCAGTCAATGTTTAATACTTTGAAGAATACAATGCAAAATTTGTTAATCACACCTACTAACAAAAAGCAATCTCCAGTCTTGGAAATTTGGGATTTACTCTTGAACCACAGGGAAGAGCCAAGTGAAGACAGACACTGGGCTGCCACAGCTCACTTCCACAATTACCCTGGCTGAGGCTCAAATCCCAAGCACCTTCTCCCTTACGCAGTCAAGTGACTTTCTCTTTCCAAATCCAAAATGGCCATTTAGAGTCCATTTGGTTAGTAAGAAGCTGTAAGGTTCTGCCCACCCCAAAGCTTTCTCTGGCCTTACAGCAGTGACCAGCCTAAGGCTGGTAGCCTTCTCTTTCTGCTTTGCTTTTCCTTGGCACCGAATTCAAAAGCAACACAAAGTGTAGCACAGAGAGACGTATCAAAGCACATGGCACAAAGGGGAAAAGCAAAATGCCACCAACAAAACAGAAGGAGAAAGGGACTGGATTATTTGTATCCTGGGTATGTACACCTGGCTGTGAATTTTTCAACCAGTGTTTTAGTAAGAAAGGGCAGCTTCTGAAAATGAAGCTATGTCAAGAGAAAACACAAGTTTCATGAACTTTTTTTTTTTTAGGAGAAAAAAACTTCACAATTAATACAACATTCCACACCGACGTTTTAAAAAGTTTTTCCCATAAAAGTAATTCTAGAAAGCTGAGATTAACTACATGAAATGAAAAAGGAAGAAAATATTTCTGAAAGATGAAAGCAAAGCATGACTCTGACCAATGAGTGCTTTTCTGTTTGCAGGCGTGGTTGTTGATTCATGGAAACTTTTAAGATTTTAGCCGCTCATCACCATTTCAGATATTAAAAATTTCCTCACAGTTGAAATTTCAATGTGTATTCTTACACTGAATGTCATACACCATGTTTTAGTCTATGTGTAATAAGAGAAATGTGTTCATGAAAAAGTTTCACACACATTTTTAGAGCACAGATCTTACCACAAACAAACAAAAAATACATTCTCACAAAAAAATGCAAACATGATCTATTTTATTTTTTCTATTGAGCAATTTGAAATTTGGCTCTCAAGAGGGTTTATTATTAAGTATCACTGCAACTAATTTGGAAAAAAAAAACACATCAAGGTAAAAGCTACGAAAACATATCTTCATTATATTTTTCACCTGAAGCACTAACTAACATGACTAACAAGTTTCTATGAGAAGAATAGGCTAGTATAAATTATAGATGCCAACTTTCTATAAGGTAATAGTTCTTACAGGGTGATATTAACACATATACAGTCTATAGTTTCGTCAGCCTCTTCAGAGCCAGTACAGGCTCTATGTCCAGCTGACGGAGGCTGATCTTGCACCAAATGCCTAATCAAAACCAATTAAAATGTCAGCATAAATGTGAGTGAATACATAGGTTCACTGCCTGTTTAACAATCTGCTTTGATTTCAACAGGTTTTTTTAACTGAACTATGAAGCAAATAAACCTGCTTTTAAAATATACAGTATAAACCATATCCACCAATACCATTCTCTTATGAAACACTCCATGATTTTCAAATTAAAACTAAAACATTGGCTACTTCATCAAAAACAGAAGTTGGTTCCCAATTAAGACATGTAATTTAGGCATTTAATTGTCAAGTGTCTACATGTGAGCTAGATGTCTAAGCTGCCTTATGGTCTATGAACACCTACAACACATGGCCAATAGAGCCTAGAGAGCTCACTCTAACACAAATACTTCTTCACTCATACAAATTTTGGAATTGCCATCAAATTCTAGCATCATGCAGAAAGAAGAAAGCAAAATTTTTAAAAAGATACCACAAAATGTTTATCCTTAACATAAGACTATCACGATAAAGTTCTGAATGGCAAAAATGGCATGAGAGTTAATAAACAAGACAAAGAAAAAAGTAAACCTTTTACAGTGTTTTTCCTACAATCCATTAAAAACAGTAATTTCACAACAGGATCTACACTAGGATTTTTACTTTATGAAGCTGAAAAATTAGTGTTTCATAGATCTGGTTTGGTACCGATCATTATATTAGCTTCAGTCTTAAAATACGCAAAAATTTTCTTATATCCAGGTCTACTTCCATTTTGCTACCAAAATTATGTAAAAATATATTAAAAAAAGAAATCTATCATAGTGAACCACATGAAAAATGAAGGTTTGGGAGAGTAAAATTTACCCTTTCACTCCATCAGCAAGATTATAATGCTAATTTTTTAAAAGAACTTCTAAAACAAAAGTATGAATTGCACATCTCAGAGCCACATCGAAATAATTTCTGACATTTATCTCTAGTGATATAAAGCACAAGCTGACTTCTCTTTTGGAATTATTCAAATCCTCATAAATAAAATATAAAGCACGTACAAGACTGCCAAGAATGAAGACTGAAACTGCTCAATTTAACTTTTCCAAGAGAAAGAAAGAAGTTAGATCAATGACCTCAGAGTTCTGGCAAGTTAAACACATCTCACCAGACATAATAATACCTCTGTGTATTTGTCATTTTAAGATTGCATCTATTTTCCTAATAATTATAATCCTACACAGTGTAATGCTTCAGGTCAGCTTATTCAAAATAACTTGATACAGTTGTTCTCATCTGTTTTAGTGAAATGACAGTTTACATCAAAATATAAAGAAAAATCATACCCTGATCAAAATATTTATTTGGATTACTAGAATGTCTAGTAGATGTTCCTAAATCATCTAGCAGTCAAAAAGTATCTACTTTACTAAATTTCACAATTACAGTAGCGTTTTGCAGCTTTATTATTACTGAAGTATACATACTATCTTTCTTCAAAAAAATTTTAAATAGCAGATAGGAGACAACAGAGATCTTGACATTAATTTATCTACAAGATTAGGTTACAACTGATACCTCAAAAAAACCCAAGAGTCCATAAAGAATTGGGACTGTTTAATGGCATTATGTTTAAACTGTGGAATGTTAAGATAATGTTAGGACCTGCTGGTTTTCCAAACCTCATAACAACAAATCTGTGCAGTTTTTCTGATGAATTAAATAAATACTAACTACATTCTAGTTTAAACTTTCCAAAGGAAAAGTACTTACAAAATTTGACCAACTACCAGAAAGCATTCCCTCAAAAAGACTGCCTATCCGTGGCCAAAATCAATGATCTTTTACATCTCTTCACTTTGAAATGAAGATTTAAAAAACCAAGAATTTTGCAGGATTACAAACTAGCTTTCTAAAATATAAAGTTCTTTACGTGGTAATATGCCAAAGAATGCTGACAGCTTCCCAAATGGCTAACTAGAGATTCCTCTTGTTCATTTGTGTATTTTCATATAGCTGACATTACCTGGCATAGTTTTCCCACTTATGTCAGCATTCATGACAGCAGTAAAAACAAAGAAAATAAACAAATAAAAAAGAAGCATTAAAGTGAAATATTGAGGGGTGGGACTGCTACTTCAAACAATTCTAGAAAGTGCCTCCTTACCAATATCTGATTTACATACCACAAAACAAGAAATAGTTTTACATCTATTTCATTTGGACCTTTCAAATAATTCAGCATTTTAAGGATTTTGACTACAGCTGGGGTAGACACTCACGTATTAATACAGGGACATTCAAATCTGGCCAAAGGCTTTACCAGCAATTGGCAAGAAGCCATCAATTTACATGCTATTTAATAAAGCTGAAGGAAGTCAGTGATACTGTTTTAAGCACTTACACAAAGCTGCAACTCACAAGCTATCTCCTGTTGCTTAAGGCAATGGTACATCTTAAATTGAATGACCTTGTCTCAGATTAAGATGGATTTTTGCCTGCCAGGTACAAGTCACCAAAGGCTAGACTCTCATACTAGACACACAGATGAGGATCATACTGCAGAACTCCATACAGAGCACTCTACAGCAGCTGTGGTGAACACAGACAGTGAATGAAACATTGAGAATTTGGAGTCTAAGCATTTTATGATATTTTTCTAAGTGGATGATTACTTTTCTAGAGCCACAACTGAAAATACTCAGCATCAGTATAGCACTAACATGAAACAGAAGTTGTATTAAAAAAGTCTCATGCTACTGGATTTTTTGCTAGGTCCCCAGAAGTAAAGCATTGGATTATTACACATATCCAAGACATCTTTTTAACATTTTGATCTGTAATCCAAGTTCATTTCTCCCATTGCATTGCAAATAATTACCTGCCAAAATATCAGTGTTCCGTGCAGCTATTGTTTTCACTTTTATTATTCCTGATTCAGCAGCCTGGAAGAGAAGAAAATAAGTAGTTAGATGCTATTTCATACATCATTATATGGAAAGAAATATTAAAAATAAATAAAAATATATAGTCTCAGACCAAAAATGTTTTTGTAGTGTTTTCAGTAAGCAGAGCTAATGCAGAAGTGAAATCTTTGTGGCTTCTGGAACTCCTTTCCAGAATTCCACAGGAAGGTGTATGTTCTGTGGTTCAGAATTTTTAGAAATCACAGTTCTCATTGTATTACTTTCCAGTCCTATGAATGCAAAGAAAAATCAGTAGTAAACAAAAAAACTGTTACATAGTCTCTGTACATTTTCAAACTGTGAAACAATTACCAGGATATATATAATCTGTCACATTCATTGGGTTGAAATGCTGAAGAAACTGAGAACATCAGTAATTATATCAATACTTAATACTTAGGCAATGAAATCCAGTTAATAAACTGAATGTGGTACATGACACTTGAATATTATTACTGTTCTTCAGTCGGGTAGCAGTGTTTTCCATCTGAAAGCTAACACTTTCACTAACAACAAGTACCAGAATGAAACCTATTTTCCCATGGATTTTGTATCCTGAATGCCCTACACAAATTATCCCAGGGCAGCACCATGAAGAAGCCTTCCTAACTATACTCTCCATTCTTCCCAACACGCCATACAATCCACACCAACAGTTCCTCCCCTTTCCCCCTAAGTCTGACCTGACAGACCAACAGCGTCCTCCTCTCCCTCATGCACACCTTCAGCGGGACCTGGGGCGGCAGACATGCAGGTTGAGGGATGTGTGTGCACAGGCTGGCTGGACACCAACCAGGTGCTGCAGAGCTGAGCAGCCCACCAAGGAGATCACATACTGCTGTGAGGGAAGAGCAATTCTCTCTTCAATTGTCCATTAATGCTTCCCAGCATAAATCACTAAAGTGATGGTCTCTAATGAAATCAAGCCAAACTGAAAATATAACATTGAGGTTTTGCATTTCAAAATTACGATTTCTGACAAATTTTGTGTAAAAAATGCAAAACACATTGCAAACAGCTCCCTTCCATTTTTTAGATCCATTAATACGTTATAAACCTCTGGAAACAACTGAAGAAATCACGTTCAATACACTGTGCGCCAAAATAAATGCAACAGACTTTCCCAAATGATAGGACACACTATTGGACAATATCATTGTGCCAAATTTCAAAGTACATTTCCCCTTTTAGTTTAGCTTCATATTTCTGTGTACTTCCCACACTAAACACTTCCATTTCTCCTCTGATACTACTATTTAAAGAGTGTGCTGTTACTATTTAAAACAGATTAGAGAAGCAGACAAGCTGTGGCAGCAGAAATATGGAAGCGAGAGTACATGAACTTCTACCAAGTAGTAATATTCCTTGTCCATCAAAACACTACTCCACCAAGATTTCCTGGAAAGTCAGGTTAAGATGACTGTACAAATTCAAAATCAAGTATTTTATTGAAGATTTGATAAATATATTTCTCAAAATAGCTAAATTAGAAATGTGGAACTGAAATTTTCAACTACTCTTTTTTTTTTTCCATTTCCCAACACAAACCTAGAAAGACTAAACACTGCCTTACCACCACTGAAGAGATTTGTGAAATTCTGGAGAATTATTTAAACTTTGCTAAACACAGTGTTTCTACTTTAAAATTATAGGCAGAATAATATCCACAGTGCCTGAACTAACATACAAACACACTCAAATGAGCACAAAGTGACATGCAAATACATTTTTCGCATAATTAAGAGTGCCAAATACAGTTCTCATTTATTTTAATTACGTTAACTTAATGTGTTGAAGTGTCTAAGTTTTAAGCCAATCCCCATTATTCCTCAGTTATACATTGTCAGCTAATTAGGCGGGGGGTCTTGTCACAACAAATTGTTCCTGTTAATTAATATGAGGGATTTGTCACAGTCCAACTTCAATTATCTTCAAACTAAACCTCATCACATCTACTGGCAATCGATTTCTTTCTTGCCAGGAGTGACAAACACACTCTGAATCAAAGAAATATTAAGCCTACCCACATGCATGGCATTCGCGAACACCACGCACTCTGCATGACGAAGGAAAAAATTATTTTCAACATAATGTCTCCCAGTTAGTTGTTTTGATGCTAGCTTTATATAAAATAGCATATGTTTTTTAAAAACTAAGGTAAAACAAAACAACAGCTATCAGACTTTTTACTACCGCTCTGAATATAACAGGTAATTATGGGACTTCCTGTATCTCATGGAGAAAAACTATCTGCATTATGCTTTGGTTTCTGTTTAGAATCCCAGTTCAAAATATTTACAATTAAAACCTAGTTACACTGCACACATCCTACAAAAAAAAAAAAAAAACAAAACTTCACTATATATGTAAAAAAGACCACATATTAACATTTACAAAAAATTACCCCAGCTGGTCACAAATAACCAGTAGAAGAAATGAGACTATAAACAGTTATCTGGCTATTCTGTTTACATCAATATAGAAGTGTATTTAGATTGCATCAATTTAACTTGGCAAGTTAAAAGAGATATTAACAGATACTAAGTTTACAAACTTACATCCATTTGAAATTACTACAGCACTTTCTAGGACACAGCCCCATTAGAAAAGGACCTTATGAAAACACTAATCAAGGAGATAGCCAGCACCATACTGTGCATTTATGGGTACAAATATGATAATTTACTTTCACACAAATATAAGGCACCATGTTTTTAAAGCAGCCGCCACTTTTAAAAGTAACATTACCAGTTCCCCTTAGCACCGCAGTTGTTAGTAGTCTGATGAGCAAGTTATCTTTTTAATTTCAGAAAGAAACAAATATGTATATTCCTGTAACATAACAAAGCTCAAGTGTACCTGAAACCTTCAGTCAATTAGACTCCTATTCTGCTACTTTAATAACTGTGAAATGAACTGAAATAAAATGTCTCAAACACACACTTGCCATTATTGGGGTTTGTTTCATGTTTCTCCTGAAGCAGCTACAGCACTCAGTTTGGGGAGGGGAAATATTGATGAAGAACAGAAATTGACTCTCAGTGATAGCACGTATTCAAGCCAACCTCTTTTAGATACTTTTATTTGCTTTTAATCAAACAGTCAATAATCTCACAGCAAAATTCAACAGGACGCTCCAGGCTAAAGCACTTGCCCATCATCTTTCTGTATCCTTGGAATTTACCAAGTATTTGCTGATTACATGAAAATCACTCTTCACAGAAATCAAAGTAAGGCAAATGGAGAACTTATGTACAAAAAACCCCAAAGCACACATAGTGCTGTTGCAAGTAAACTGAAAAAGAAGCCTAGGCATAACATCTGCCTCCTGGCCTTGAAGTTGCTCTCCCAAGGTACAGTCTGAAGGCAACATTCACAGCTCCCCGAGAACCTCACCCTAAAGCTACCTTATAGACAGAGGCTCTCTGCACAAGAGAGACCGGGATGTGGAAATTCGTAGAGACTTTCAAACCCAACTTTAAGAGTTTCTCAGATACAAAACTCTTCCCCTCCTCATGGATTTCTCAGTCCTCAGTTCAAACAGGGAAGAGCTTCAGTCTTCCTGCCATTAGATGCACTGTGCGCGTCTTCCAACTTTTTGGAAGTTTTCACCCTTGTGTAGGACCAAAATCACCAACCAGGTAAAAGAGACAGGTAATTTCTGCTCAGGCACTCAGCAAGCAAAGACTTAACCCACCCTCAAAGCAGAATCAACATTTTCCAACAAGCAGGTAACATTTAAGTCCCAGAGCTAAATTTCTCCACATAAAATATGGGCACACAGACTGTGAAGATCTATAACACACAAATAGCATATGGAGGTATTAGGATAATCGGGGTATGCAATTCTACCAGCTACTCATCACGATGATGTAAAGGCAAACCACCCATATCAGCAGCAGAGCAGTAAGTGCATCTGAAAGGCACTGACGGGTTCCTCAAATTTGTCTTTTAGTGACACTGTGAAAGCTCTCAAACCCAACCACAGTGGATGAGTCTATGTTACCGAAAAGATACCACTATAGCTAACTCCATGATGATGATAATTACCTGGCAGCCCAAGAATAGCCACAAGGAATAATGGAATGGCGTATGCTTGAACATGTAACTGTACAATTACTTAGTGGTTTACTTCTCAGAGGGAAAGACATCATGGAAGCCCTATTGCAATGTGGCAATGCATGTGGATGGGCAAGCAATGTACCAGAGGGTCAGCTGGGATGTGATCCAACAGCACATCAGCTGCTCCACAGTAATCCCTATGGACTTGCCTTTACTCTGGGGTAAACGTGAAAGAGCTACCTTTCTTTCATTGAAAAATAACAAGATAGTTAACTTTTCATATGGGAAAAGACAACACAAAATTCTAATCTCTTACCAGTGACCCTTTTCAAGAAGAGAAAAAACCAGCCACTGTCTTTACCGTATAAACAATTTTTAAAAAGCTTCAAAAGGTTTTTTTTAAAAAGGTTTCAAAAAGAATCAACTTGCTGATCTTCAAAGAAACTGGTATCTCACAATTAGGACCAGACGTCAGCATTGGGGTTTTTTAAAACCAAAAATTATATATACACATAAAGATATTTAATGTAACAAACAGGCATGTGCTTATTTCTACTAAGGCTTGATCTAACTTCAAATATATTTTTGTATGAACTTCTAAATGTTATAGTATTGTTACAAAAAAGTAATAAAATAAAGAATTTCCACCATTAATATTTGAATGACCATTTGTGTTTCAATTGTACACTCAGAGCAAATTACTATCTCCAGAGATACCAAAATTGCTGTAAGGTTTGCAGCTCTTACTACACAAGCTTTTGATTTCTCTCTTCTAAAAAGAAAAGCATGCAGGAATGCTCTCAGGAATGATGGTCTGTGTTGGTATTTACATTACATTGTTTGCCAACCTTTTACTAAGATTGGATGAGAGTAATATATATCATCCATGGTCACTTCCACATCTATTACATGAAATAAAAAGAGCTTTTTTTTTTCTATTCATCATTATCTGGCTTTCCAATTGGAACACTAACCCTATATCCAATAGTTTAGACAAGAGAACCTCCCATATAAAGTACAGTTTCACTTCATTGTTATTCTGGCTTGCTTTCCAAAAGCACATTCTGGACCATTACTGTACTGCTAAACTATTATGTGGAAAAGGACACACTCACAAAAAGCTCCACACTAAATCAACCTCATGAAAGAACTCGAGCATACCACATTTGTGTGAAAAAGCACTGTACTTGCCTTCCGTATTTTTATCTTCCTCTCCAGGAGTATGATCCCTACACAGAACCTTCTCTTTTATATATGCTCATTCTACCTGTGATTTAAACCAGTAAAATGCCAGTTCTGATCTGACAGCACTGTGCACTCACAGGGATTTATTATATTGAATGATTTAATATATTTGAATTAGAGCTTGCTCACATTCTACTGGCTTGGAGCAAAGCCTGCCAGCAGAGTCTCTGGGAATGGAACACCACCTACCGTAAAGGGGAGATACAGGCAGGGAGTACATGAACCAAGTACTTAAGTCAACTGGATACATACAAGCCCGTGCACCCAAGGCCCAATGTCATTGAAAGGCCACCCTCTATCAGGGTCATGGTGAGTGGGGAAGGTTACTGATAACTGGGGAGAGGTAAAGACCACACACATCTCAAGGGAGGGCATGGAAAACATTCAAAGCACTACAGGCCAGTCAGCTTCACGTCACTCCCTGGGAAGGTTATGGAACAAATCTTTCCAGAAGCCACTTCCAGGCACACGCAGGACAAGAAGATAACTAGGAACAGCTAATATGAATTTAGTATGAGCCTCACCAACCTAACTGCCTTCTACAATGAGATGATGGGCTGTGTGGGTAATGGGAAAACACTACATATTTTATACGTTGACTATAGCAAAGCCTTTGATGATATCTCCAATTGTATCCTTATAGTCGAATTGGTGAGATATGGACAAGTGGACAGTAAAGTGGGTGGACAATTGGCTGAAAGGGTCATTACAAATGGTATAAAGTCCAGCTGGTAACCAGTTACTAGCAGTGCTCCTCAGGGATGGATACTGGGGCTAATATCATTCAACATCTTTATTAGCAGCCTGGATAAAGGCATAGCGTCTGTGGACAAATATAAAATCCAGGGTACTGTTCAAGATTCTAGGGGGGCGTGGGGTGTATGTCTGTATTCAGAGGAACCCAAATAGGCTGAGAAATGGGCTGGTACAAACCTCATGAAGTTCAACAAAGACCAATGCAAAGTCCAGCCCCATGCACCAGTACAGGCTGTGGGCTGGCTTTGCAGCAAATGACCCAGGGTCCTGGTGAACAACAAAGTGGAACCAAGAGCCGGCAAGTGAGCCCTTGCAACAAAGATGGCCAACTGCATGCTGTATTAGCAAGAACACAGGCAGCAGGTCAAGGGAAGGGAGTCCTTCCCTCTCTTTGGCTCTTGTGGGACTGCTGCTGGAGTAACATGGCCAGTTTTAGCCTCCCCAGTGCAAGAAAGACATTGACATGATGGAGCAAGTTCATTGGAGGTCTACCAAGGCAGCTGGGGGATAGAGAACAATAGATAAGGAGATGCTGCGAGAGCTGCACTTATTCAGCCTGAAGAAGACAAGAATAAGGGGAGGGCTTGTTAATGTCCACAGCTTCCTAAAGGGAGGCTGTAGTGAACATGAAGCAGTTTGCAATCGCTGTTCAGATGTGTGCTCCATCCTGGATATATGTACAAGTAGAAAAAGCAAGCAGGGAATGCTGAAAGCAATAATGCTCCTTTCAAATCATTTCATATTCTACAATTCCTGCACAAGTTTCTCACTGTAATTTTTCTTCCACAGAATCTTAGCAATCATGGTAAAATATTAATTTTCCTATAAATTGAAAATTGTATTTTGGTAAACCACTTTCACTATCACAAAACCTTCAGTATAAAACCAGCTACAGTTTTCCAATTTTTTAAGCTTGGAATGTGTGATTTATGTGAATTGTTGAATAGCCTGATTAACTTATTTTTTTAAAATCAAGAAATTAATATATTTGCTGGTTTTGTTTTTATTACCTTTATTTAGCATATAAAGACAAGAAAATGCAAACAGACCATCATTCTCTATTCAAATACAAAGTACTTTCTTCAGCTGTTCACACTCTACCTGAGACAGAAGCAAAATTGCTCCAGTGTATTCTACATCACGATCTACTTGTGCTCAATGAAGGAAATCAATAGTGTACATTTCCGATCCCAACAGCAGCTGAAGATACCAAACTCTAAACCCTGCTAGACTTGGCCCTACTCAAGGATGGTGCCATTCTCAATTACCACAGCTCCAGTGTTTTGAGAAAAAATAAAAGCATTAACTGATTCTATTATACACTTTCTCCACCAATTAAAGATTTATGATATTGCAGGAGTTTTTTGTTTGTTTTTTTTAAACACACAACCTTGTTCATTTCCAGCTTTAGTGCAACTATATTAGTTGCCCTCATATTAAAAGTGCTCCTTCACTTGACAGGAGTGACTACTCCTCTGGTCCATTAATCTTCTGAAATTGTCAGTTTGCAGTATCAGCAGCCAATTCAGAATCCTGAAGGTTAATCATCAATAATGCCAGGAGAGGTGCCAGTGTTATCTAAATTGCTTCAGAGCTGTTGCCTCTGGAGGTACCTCACTTGACGTAAATGTGGAGGTAAAGATAATGAAATACAAATATTTAATATCAGGAGTTTTCACTTGACAATCAAAATATTACACCTCAGCTGGAAAAACCATCACATACAAATCAACAGAACAAATCAGAATGAGTAACATAAACCAACTCATTACTGAACAGCACTGATGTAGACATAAAGAATAAAAGCTAACCAAGACTTGATGGAGAAGAAACACAGCCAATTAGCAACAAATTCTGAAGTTATACTTCTCTCTCCCTCAGTCAGATGGAATCAGGATGTACCCTGTATTTTGTATTGTATTATATTATATATAAATTATATATAGACACACTGTATTTTATATATATATAATATTTATATATATGTCGTGTACGGATATCTTGAGAGAGACCATGTCTACCATTAATGGATTTCTGAGTGATCCATCAAGTAAAATAAAACTGATTATAAATCACTGAAATAGAGCATTTGAATTTTCACTACATACTTTTGTCACAACAATCATCATTCTACATTAAAAAAAACCTCAAACCAACACCCTGTTTCAAAGCTTTAGGAGAATTTACACTTGAAGTCCAAACTAATTTTGCCTTCAACTTGTTGATCAGAACAGATGGGACCAGGAAACTCCTGAGGCTTTGCCATATTCAGAGTCACACAGTCAGAGACAGCAATATCTGTTTGTCTCGCACCTGGTAAAAAGAAACAATGGTCAACAGTTTGGGCACTAGTTGAGACCTGGAGTCACCAAGAATTTCCAACTTCTGCTACCGGTTTCCTGCATAATCTTCAGGAAGTCATAGGAGGCAGATGGGCATTCAATCAGAGATTAATATGCACAAGTTTAAATATTTAGACTCCCATTACAATAGATATTTAGTCTCTTACTGAATGCTCCTTAATTCTTAAAGCCTTCCCTTAAGCTAATTCAGCTGACCCAATAGTAGGGGCTCAATACAGAGGTCTAAGCTTAGACCTCTGTATCCAAGACAACTACGTGCAGACAACAGAAGAACCCACGCTATTCTGGACCAGCTGCTGGATGCCAAGGAAGAAATATTAACGTATCTCAAGTGGTAGAGATACCTAATGTGTAGGTGACAGACTGAATCAATCCCCTGGCTACAGGAGCCTCCGAATAGCTATTCGGCCTTATTATCAGCATTTCCATAACAAACCAAGCCTGCACAATCCATGAAAGGAGCTTAGAGACCCAAAGTTAGCCACCTTAATCCTGCACTGAAGTCTAACTTGAAAAGTTTACAGATAGACAGAGATACAGAAATTTTATTCATTTTTTTCATTCATTAAATTTCAAGGTATTACATGATAGAGAAATTGGGTCTATATGCATGATGTGAATAATTTTTCAACACATGACATTTCTTATCAAAGACTAAAATGGTGACATGAAATTTAGGATTTATAATAAATCTTGAAGCTTAGAACACATTTGAATAGATGACGGTCCCCTAGAAACATAACAGTACACTTTTTAAAATATAATTTTGAAAAAATACTACTGTACACAGATCAATATTGAATAAAAAACACTGCAAAATTCATGGATTCCTAACATGAAGCTAGCAGACACAGCAATTGGTAAAGATGAGGAATTACAGAAGGAACTGTAGGAAGTCTTAGGGATCACCAGTTTCAAGTTACCAGCTCAGCTACGGGCTGGCAACTAAAGAATGCTACAGAATAATCTCCAGTCACATGCACAAAACACACGCTTGAGTGCAAGCTGCCTAATTATGACAATATGCATTTTACAGAGCATAGTTTCTACATTTCAAAAGAACCTTCAAATTATTAGTTAAGCAAATACCCATTAAATAAAACAAAAAACTCTACAGTATTTGCATCCTTCTGAACTAATGCTATGAAGACCTGAAAATTAACCCATCTGGAAAGTTCAGTGTAGTTTAAGTTTTCTGTAGGCTATAATATCACAGACTCATTAAGGTTGGAAAAGACCTGTAAGATCATCAAGTCCAACCATCAACCCAACACCACCATGCCCACTAAACCATGTCCCACAGTGCCACGTCTACCTGTTTTTTGAACACCTCCAGTGATGGTGACTCCACCACCTCCCTGGGCAGCCTATTCCAATGCTTCACCGCTCTCTCAGTAAAGAAATTTTTCCTAATATCCAATCTAAACCTCCCCTGGCACAACTTGAGGCCATTTTCTCTTGTACTATCACATTCAATGCTAGTAACATCAAGTGACCCAAATGCTCAAATCACAAGGCATTTCAGCAGGTTGTTTTCTTTCTCAGCCTTCTCCGATTTGTGTACTGCACTACATTCAACAGATTTTCTGAAATATTGTTACTGTTACAGAACAAACAGGCGACATGGACAGTGGGATCGAGTGCACCCTCAGCAAGTTTGCCGACAACATCAAGCTGTGTGGTGCGGCTGACACACTGGAGGGAAGGGCTGCCATCCAGAGGGACCTTGACAGGCTTGAGAGGTGGACCTGTGCAAACCTCATGAAGTTCAACAAGGCCAAGTATAAGGTCCTGCACGTGGGTGGGGGCAATCCCAAGCACAAATACAGTCTGGGCAGAAAATGGATTGAGAGCAGCCCTGAGGAGAAGGACTTGGGAGTATTGGCTGACAAGAAGCTCAACATGAGCTGGCCGTGCGTGCCTGCAACCCAGAAAGTCAACCATACCCTGGGCTACATCAAAAGAAGCGTGAGCAGCAGGTCAAGGGAGGTAATTCTCCCCCTCTACTTCACTCTCATGAGACCCCACCTGGAGTACTGCATTCAGCTCTGGGGGCCCCAACATAAGAAGGACATGGACCTGTTGGTGCAAGTCCAGAGGAGGGCCACGAAGATGATCAGAGGGCTGGATCACTTCACCTGTGAAGACAGGCTGAGAGAGTTTGGGTTGTTCAGCCTGGAGAAGAGAAGGCTCTGGGGAGACCTTATAGCAGCCTTCCAGTACCTGAAGGGGGACTATAAGAAAGCTGGAGAGGGACTTTTTACAAGGGTATATAGTGATAGGACAAGGGGTAATGGCTTTAAACTGAAAAAGGGTAGATTTGGGTTAGATATTAGGAAGAAATTCCTCACCATGAGGGTGGTGAGGCACTGCAACAGGTTGCCCAGAGGAGTTGTGGATGCCCCAACTCTGGAAGTGTTCAAGGCCAGGTTGGACAGGGCTTTGAGCAACCTGGTGTAGTGGAATGAGTACCTGCCTGTGGCAGGGGGGGTGGAACTAGATGATCTTTAAGGTCCCTTCCAACCCATCATCATTCTATGATGATGATGATATTCACATGGGGTTTTTTTAACTGTTCCTTCCAGTTGCATGATCACTTCGGGATTATAAACCTAATTAACTGATCTGCATATTTTTAACATGTTTAAATTTTGCAGTACATCCTCATATTTATTTTCATACAGCTACCCAATGACATCAGAGATGTTCCCTAAAAAGACAAGCTTCCCCACTAATTTTTTGGCATTAGCCCTAAGATGGGTTCAGGATCAGCATATCATTCCAAAATGAGAATGATTTAACCCAGGGGATAAACTGTCACATATGTCACTCAGTGCAGACAGGAGTGGAATCCAAAGAAAGAAATATATGAATAAAACCTGTGTTCACAGAACACAACAGGTAGCCCCTCAGAAACAGCAAACCCTACCTCTTGGCTCTGCTAGCCCACAACACTTCTACTGTAAGTAAATAATTTAAAGTTTGCTTTATCCAGACGTCACTCAAATCAGGATTCTTTGACTTTTACCCAAAGAATTTTGTAAGGCTACTTGCCTGCAAGTACAGTTACTTATAAAAGAAGGAAAATAAGATTGCAACGTTGTATTCTATTATTTTTCCTAGATACAGCAAGTCAATTTACAATACAGTTTCGAAAATATGTCTGTATGCCAAAGGCATACACAACTCAATAACAGTTAAACAAAAGCAATGCTGCTGTTTCAAACAAAGGTCTGGAAAAGAAATGGGACAGAGAGGCTATCAAAAGCTATCCTTCAGGAGTCTCAAGACAGCACTTCAACTGACCAAAGCACTCAAAGCTAAAACCATGCTGCTCTTCCAGGTTGAAGGAAGTTGAACACTATTTCTTTTCCAGCCCTACTATTCCAAATTACTGCAGCAGCACACATCCTAATCCATTACAGACACCTGCAGTCCATTACAGACACCTGCAGTCCATCACACAGCTCCTAAGCAGACTGCACACCCCATCTCACAACAGGTCTAGGCCAGGCCAAGCCGATCCTGCCACAGGAGGATGCAGTCCCTGCCTGCCCCCTCCCTTCCCCTCTCCTACCAACACAAGTGTGCCTGTAACTGTGCAGGGAGCTGGATAAGAGTTAATTTTTTTTCCTGTGTTTTTTTTTTAAGCTCATTTTGCCTTTACTGCTATTTAAAAGTCAAGAAAAAACTGAGTCAACATAGAAACTACAAGCCTACTGGAAAGCTGAGACTGTTGGACTAGATCTGTGTAAACAACAAGGAGTTATATCTGACTGGAATTCAGGCTGAGAAGAACTTTTTGGGTATGCTTATTTTCCCTTTTAACTCGATTCTTTCTGCTAAATATAAATACTTCTGCTTGTATTTCTAAGGTTTCTTACACAGTGAAATTATCTCAACCAAATCAGATGCAGCTTACAGAACAGTATTTTCATTCAGTAATAAGAAACAGCAGGTAACCTACTTAGCACACTAAACTATTTTCAGTTTTGTGATAAGACAAAATTCTTACTCCAGCTCACTAAAGAGAACACTGTCAGCTTCCCACACACCCAGCACAAGATATTGAAACTCCAGTCACTAGCAGGTTAAGATAGTCTATAAAGCTTTATGTGTGTGCCACACAATTCAGTCTAGAGTTAGAATTTAAGCATTACAATGCTCCAAAACAGAGCAAAGCTTAGGGCCCATCACATTGAAAACGAGCGTATAAGGCTAAGTGGTATTATCTTCTAGAAGAGTCAGAGTCCTTAAGATAACATAAGCACGACTTACACAGATACCAAAGACTGCTTCATCCTCTGTAATTTCAAGCTCCAAAAGATACTGTTCAATTTACGCTTGCCCTGAGAGCTTCTATCACATCTGGTATCTATTTTTTTATAACTGGGAAATGGAAATATTTTGTGAAAATAAGAATACATTTTTCAGCAATGTCATTATTTGTACATCTGCCAACATGAACAGTTTTGGCCTATCACAGACATAACCACCAAATCACTCTTTGGTCATAGTGTATAGCTTTCATGCTTAGTGTACTTCTGTAGTCGGTACTGATCTGAGAAAGTATCACACAAGATTTATCCACCTATCAAACAGAAACAGCCAAAAATACCTAGCAACAAACAGACATGGGTCTGAAGTCTAATAGTAACTAGTATTCTCCACACTCTTTAGAAAAATAAGTCTAGCACATTAGTTAATCCCCAAACATCGTCAGCAACACAATTTCAAACCCACAGATTCTTTCTGCAGCTCCCATTGTCAATGTATTAAGTGGCACCACCTAGGAAAATCCTACTCAGGTATTATTTGTCACACAGAGCAAAGATGAGGTATGGATTGCTTTGGGACCAACAATACATTGTTATTTCTTAGTTAAAAGCTCTTTCTAACTAAGAGGAAGAAAGTGTGCTGCATATTTGTGTCATAAGTTTAACATTGGGAGAAACTCAGTAATTTCAGTATTTCTTAACAGATTATCAAAGTCAGCAAAAATCTCAGAATCTACTGTTTTAAGTGACTGAACTTACAACCACATGATTTCCACATAAATGTGACCTACTAAGAAAACTTTACAGATTCAGAAGTACTAGAAAAATATGAGACAAAAATGCTTAAAACAGTGAAGAGTTCAAGTTCCATTTCCAAAAAGGGTTTAAGACCTAACTGAGAATAAGGTCTAAATCCCACAGTCTGTGGAATCCCACAGCCCGCTGTCCCCTTTTCTGCTGCATCCCTCCCCTCCCGCCCCCCCCCAAAAAAATCTGATAAAGCTCTTCAGCTGTCACCTACCTGCCTGTTCAAAGAATCATTTAATATTGGTTTTGTTTCTCTTTACCTAATAGATATGGCATTAGTTCATAATAACATATGCATTAGAAAGATCTTTAAATAGAGTTTTTAATTAAAAAGAACAGGCTCTGTTTTTCTGATCATATCACTTTCTAACACTTTACAGTATTGATTAAAAAAGGATTTGCTCAAATTAATCATTTGAGCAACAAGCAGAATGGAGAACTACACTACCGCTTTTATCAGCAGCAAACCTATCAGCTAAATTAATTTTGCAGAATTTTAACTGAATTAATATAAAAATCAAAAAAGAGAACAGACAAATTGTTTTAGAAATGGCTGATGATAACAAATAGCTGTGAGCAAAATCTTAGATTACGTCAGAAATCAAAAAGATTATTAGAAGCAGTTTACCTTCATAAAGTACCTATCAAATCTAACTCATAACTATTAATTTTGGACTAGGAGTTTTTCAATAGCTTTATCACAATACAATACGTTTGTTAAGTGACATAGAAGCATACACATCAGCTTCAAGATAAACTCATGAATTACATTGCCTGTGGTAGTGATGACAATAGCCTAGTTACACTGCAAATAAAATAGTGAGATTGTAAGTAGTAGGAATTTGTTTTTAAAAGCCTTTGTTTAAACATGGTTTAAAAAGCTGGTGCTGTTACAAATCAGTAAGAAGAACATGCCATTCCTCTGATCACTCTAGCCAAATCTAATCACGATCAGACCAAATGCATGCAATTAAAATACATGTTTAGCAGTTGCAATTTGACAGAAAAGGACCCCCGTTTCCTTTAAAACTAGAACAACAAAAAATGGCTTCCAGAAGTGAGGAAGTAAGATCGTTTCCTGCAACTGTATCATACTGTATCATACATCCTACTATAGGACTGTTCTCACATCAGACTTCTCTGTAAGAGCCCACAACTCCTAGAAGAAAGAATCCCACCTCTTTATAAACACCTTCCAGTACTATTCCATAAACCTACCCAAACTCCAGACAACTATGAAAAACTTTAAGTGGTTTTAATGAAGTAAGCCACGCAAATTGCTGTCAAGATGTAAAAGGGAACAACACAAAAGTCATACTTACCCAAGAATATTATAAACATGCTGAACAAGTATCAAGAATTGCACATGCAGTGGCTACTCTAATCTTCAGCATGGCAAATATAATGAAGCATTACTAAAAATACTCGCTTAAGAATTACATTGCTCATCTCCTTTGTAGATCTTGAAGAAAGTAAACACTGACACAGTGGGGAAACTTGTTCAGAGACCAAACAACTTACTCAGAGTCACACAGTAACACACAGGAGAAGCTGGAAGCACCACCCCCCCAAAAAAACACACACTGGATTTCTTTTCCACTGATCACAACTTTTCCTTATTTATGTATGACCACACACATTTTCTCAGAACTGATCACAACTTTCTCTTGTTTTTCTGTGACCACACACAATTTCTCAGACACACTGCCATTCCTCTGCAACCTATAATTGTACGTAACATGCTCTGCTACAGCATGACACTTCATGCCTTTCAAAACAAGCACAGTCATTAGCTTCAATTCATCTGTTAAAGTGTATAATACTTCATACAACATTAAACATGCTATCACTTAATTGGGACTAAAGTCACATTACATACATAATTCCTTTCTTCCAAACTGACAGAGTCTTTACCATATTTTCCCAGTTACCTTTCTGGTTCTGCCGAGCTAATATATTAGTATTTTTCCTCCCACTATTGCGTAGAAAAAATATTTTTTAAAATGGCAAGTGATAAACTACCGATAGGGAAAAAGTTAAACTGACTGTCTAAACACACTAGAGAAACACATGGTTAAAATGTACACTTCAAATTCGAAAGAAAAATTCTGATTGCCCTTCAATTAAAGCAATCCTGCTCATCAAGATTACTTAAGTCTGAAGCTGCACACAGAGTAAACTGAGGTTTGAAAAATAAAACACACAATCCTGCTGGCATGAGTTTAACGGAATTTTTAAAAAGGGAGAAAAAAGTAACCTAAACTTCTCTGTCTCCCAACAGAGAGTGGTATGGTTGTAACCATACCACTGGAGAGCCACATAACCCCAAAATCGCAGAGCACGCCAGCCATCACCAGCGATCCACACGGTTAACACCGGCAGACACAGATGTGCGACAGTGAGAAACAACGTACTCGGGAGCCACACTTCAGAGAGCGTGTGCGTTCGTTACACGGGTAAGACACAGGCCTGAAAGGAGATCTGCGAGGCCCCGCGCCCTCAGGCGCCCTCACCGCAGCCGGAGGGGCGGCCGTGCCCCGGCGGGGGCAGAGCACGGCCCTCACCGGCGGGGCTGCCCCTCCCCGCCCACCGGCCAGCCGCTACCGAAGCGCTGCCCACCGGGCACTCGCTAGGTGCCTGCCCGCCGGTGCGCCCAAACCCTCAGCACCGAGCCCACCTCAGGCGAGTTTCGGGAGAAGATGCCGAGACAGCCAAGCCAAACTTCGTCCTTCTCCCCCGGGAGGGCGCTGGGGGTGAAGCGGCGCTGCCCCCATTTTGCCCCTGTCAACAGATGATCTGTCTCCCCAACCGCGCTCCCTGAGGGGAACCAGCCCGGCCCACGTCCCCTCCCCTCGATAACGCATTAAAAACAACAACCCACGAGCAACCACGACAGGCAAAGCCACGTCTCGGCACAGACAGCGCTCGGCAGCCCGCGGCCATGAACGACGGACCTCACCGGGCTGAGGGCGCGGGGGCACGGACACGCCGGCAGCCTCTGCTCCAGCCGGGCCCCGCAGCGAGGGAGGGCCCTCCAGAGCGGCGCCCGCCGCCCGGCCCGGCCCGGCCCGTCTCAGCTCTGCCCGCCCCTCACCTCCTTGACAGGGGGGAATTTTTTCCGGCATTCCAAGCTCAGGCCCCGCAGATCTCCCTGCATGTTTTCCAGGAGCTTCTTCACGGCTTCGGGGCTGCTGGTCCCGGACATGGCGCCGCCGGGCCGGCCCCGAGCCGGGCACTGTTCCGAGCGGGCAGGGGCAGCGCCTCTCGCTCCGCGGCCCCGGCCGACACGTCTGCGTCCGACACCGGAACCCGTCAGCCGCGGCCCCAGCCCCTTCCCCTCCTCCGCGCCGCCGCCGTGGCCCCCCCTGCTCCCACAATCCCGGGCGCCGGCTGTGCCGCGCGTCAGGCCGCTTCCGCACACACGGCCCGGGGGCGGGGAGAGAGGCGGCCCGCCGGGAGGCGGCACCCGGCCCCGTCCGCCCGGCCCCGAGTTGGGCAGGAGCGGGGAGTGTTGCCCCTTCCTCGCTGTGTCACTGACACCATGCCGGGCCGGGGCGGGCCGGCGTGAACGGGCAGGAGGCGGCGCTGAAGCCCGGGCCGAGGGGGGCCGCCACCGCCGGCGAGGTGCCGGCGGGGAGGGGACGGACTGCGGCGTTGGCGAGGAGTAGCTGCGAGAGGGGTGGTGAAGACCCCCCTTGGCCTCGCCGCCGGTGGTCTTCAGCCGCCACCACCCCGCCGAGCGGCCGGAGGAGTCCGCTCTCGCCCAGTTCGGCTCTCGGGGGGAGGTCGGCGCCGAATGGAGTTTCAAAAAACAAAATGCGAGGCAGGCTAATATGTTTTCCTTATAAATCGTGAAGTTCTTTGCTTTCTCCCGCAGGAGTGAAGTTTTGTGCCCTTCGCGACCCTTGTGTGTGTGTGTGGACGCAGCTTTCCATGGTTTTCTCCAGGCGAAGCCAGAGCGAATCCTTCGTTGAGAAATTTAAGATAAACATAGGCTGGGCAAAAGAGGGGACAGGGTGGCAGTCGGGTCTCGGGTACCTTCCTTGTCACCAGCAGCTGCTCAGCAGTGTCCTTCTGAAATCCAGAAGCTTTTCAGCCAGCTGGTTTTAACCCATTTCAAAAGCAGGCAACCGAACAACGAGCATAAGATGTTCAACTGCTACCAGTTGCTTGTGGTAATGCTCCCTGTGTAACTTCAGCCACCGTAAAGGCTACCTGGGGAGCTTCCTTCTGGAGGACGCCATTCATTGTCGAACAGTTAACATTTCATGAAGGTTTTGGTCTCTGTTGCAATACTTTTTTCTCCGTATTCTGGTTGCTGTAAATCCTGTACTAGGTGACTGCCTACCTGTAACGCAGCGTGGTTCTGTTGCCCTTCCATAAACCCAGGGAGCTGGAAAACATTCTTGAGTTTCTACAGTCTGTAGTTTTTGAACTTGGGAATCTTGAAAAAAAACTATGAAGAATCAGAACGGAGAATAAATTTTTACTGCCTTACTATTTAAAATAAGTTTATTTTAAATAATGGCTTTTCTTCAGACTTTCCTGAAAGTCTTCTGTCTTACTCAGAGAACGTTCCAAGATTTCTTTTTATCTTTTTGTGTGTGTGTCTTGTAATTAAAAAGGGCAAAGAACTTCTCCTAAATTTTAGCGTCTCTACTTGTATGTTGGGGTTCATTTACCGTGAGATACGTTGCAAATCATATAGTAAACAGGGTCCCACTGGCACAGCATTGTACACTGTACCTGTAGACATAAATCTTTAGGTCTGCTTTATGAGGCAAAAAGTGCAGGATTGCTTTCTAAGTAATTTATTATTTTAAGGTCTTTATTTTTACATCGTTTTCAAACGACTGGCTGTTAACTTGACAGAACCAGATAAATGGATGTGAGTTTTTAAAACTGCATGTAATAGTGGCACAATTGAATTAGGTGGTCAAACTTCATGTGCCTTCAGACAAGGAATTAGGATTTCACCCCTGTGTTCAGTAAAATCAAACCCATGATTCTGTAACATTGTTAGGCTTTCAAAATGCGTTGGTCTGTGTATTCTCAAAAGCTTTGATTTTTATATGCTTACTTAAAAAAACCAAAAAAACCCAAGACTGTTGTCTTCAGTAGAACTATTTACATGCTTAACCAATAAGCATTTTCCTAAGGGTTTTCCTGTCTAAGCGCTTCCATTCTGGGCTTCAATCCCGATGGCAATTAACAGATCAGCCCAAATACCTTCATAAGAAACATGGATGATTTGCTAGGAGAATGAGTCAGTGAATTGACTATGTATAGGTATTTCTTAGGTAAGCTTTAATGATTTACTTCCTTTTTGTTCTTCAGATGGTTCCACCTATTTACTGTACATGGTGAGCTGTGGGCATATTGGTATTCCCTGAGTCTTCTTGTCTGCCTAAACTGAAACGATTAAAATTTCTTGTGGAATGAGGGTCAGTAAACTTCTATAATACTGCCTTTCTTATGAAAAGGGAGCAAGTATTTTGGGTCAAATTTGTCTGAATGTGACATCTTGAGTTAAAGCATCTCACTGTCATTATTATCCCTGTAATCAAAATGAGGAAGATGAGGAAAACTGTCATATGGCCATAGTTCCCTGTTAACAATGGTGAGACAAGTAAGAAGAATTGAGATTAATCATATTTAAAACAGGCAAATTAGTATGTATTAGATTGTATGTGCATACTAATTTCCTGCAAATCTTACTGTTTTGTTTAACCAAACAAGACTACTGTAAACATTCAGTTTGGACGGTGGACTACTCTTACATTGTGAATGCCTGGTAAGTTAACTTATATGAAAGATAGATGATTCCTTTAATCAAAGCCATAGCAGTAAATTTGTCCACCCTTCCTCACTGAGTAATGCCAACTTCTGAAGTGAAAGTACTGAGGGAATAGATGATTTGAGTAAAACTGCATTTGAGTAAAATTGACAACTTGCTGCTGTATGATTTTTTTTGTTAAGGATTGTGTAAAAAATTGTAAAAATATTTAAGAACAATAGTGGTAAATATTTTCAAATGTAAACTATTGCACCTCTTAGGAAGAAATGTTTTATGTATTTGTGTTGTAATATATAGTGTTTGTATAAAATGGTGGTTTCTTGAGAAGAAGCAGATTATTTCGTGATGTTAATTATTTTTATCATATTAGCTTGCACCTGCTGATTATCCATCTTTTCTTATTCCAAGGGTGTATTGGCATAGAACTGGGAGCATGCTACAGGCTTTCCATACTTTTAACAGCTTGATAGCAACCCTGCCACCTCTATTAAGTTTAACATACAAAATTTTTTTTTATAGCTGTTTCTGGCTGACGTTCCACCCTTTTCACTAATCTCAACTTGTTCAGTGCTCTGTTTTGTAGGTCAGGAAAAAAGGACCATATGCTACTCCTCTCATAAGCAAAAAATACTAACGTTCTTGATTCTTAAAATAATTGTCTCTTCTTACTACATTATAGAATCTTAGATTTATTAATCTGCTGAGATGCATGAAAAAATTTTTACTGCAGTTTTTCGGTTGTCTGTTACGATGCCTGGTGATTAGCTTTCAGTCATCCACTGTTCTCTCTGCAGATTAACAGCACCCTTTAACTATGTCAGACAAAATTGGACATACAATTGTAATAGTACCCAACTCATGGTACTGGAATGCAAAATTAATCTTAGAATACTGTAACAATGTGTTCTGGGGAATTTCATCTGCTACTAAAATTGAGATAATTATAACTTTTTAGTGTTACGTATTTTCTGTTTATATATTTTGATGCTTTTTGAACCAAGTGGAGCACTTGTGAATTTGGTGAGACCTACTGTCAGGATCTTAGGAAATCTGGTATAAAATTACTTTAATAAGCAACATTTCTACTAATTAAAAGGGATTTTTTTAGACCAAGTGCAGTCTCCTGTATATCTTCTCTGAAGGCTATTCTGTGTTTGATACTTAAATCTCAGTGACTTAGTTTAAAATTTGTTCTATTTACATACTTCACATTTTATCATTTACATTTATCATACATATCTTTTCAGCTACCAGCTTTGACACTCAGTCTGCTGAGCATTGCCAACCAAATACAGCAGGATTGCCTATAGGTTTGGAAATTAATCATACAAGTGGTTGCAGAATTGAAAACTTTTTCAGATCTGCTGAATACCAGAATTGGGAACTATACACATGCCTAAATTTCAGGCATGTCTTTTAAACACAAGATAATTTTTCTCAGTGTTTTGATGTATGCCTTTTGTAAATGTCGAAGATATATTAGTTACGCTAAACCAGAGCAGTTAAGCTATTCAGACTAGCCAGGAGACTGATTTGATTGTGAACGTGACTTACTGTCGTTGCATTTCATTGCAATAGGTACTATTGCATGTATTCCTAACCCTCAGTAAAAGTGCTTGGTTGTCTTTTGGTATGTTTTAAATGCCTCAGTTTCAATTCAAGTCACTTTTGAGTCAGAAAGTGGAGCAGCGTACGTGGACATCTCTGAGGGCATGTTTTTGACTAGCAAGTTAAAAATGCTAGTTAGCTGTTATGGTTAGCTGCAATTACTATATTGTTGCTTGCTTTGTTATTAAATTATATGTTATTTTGTGATGGGCAGTGGATGATTGAAATCATTCCCTGTAGCTTTATGGCCCTAATTACCAACAAAAATGCTCATGAGACCTATTCTGATTCATTAAATTACCTCTTGGAAGCAGTGTTCATGTTCATTCCAAATGATGCGCATCAGTCCTTTTGATTCAGTTAAACGTGGGATAGCACTTGGCTGTTTACTCCTAGTTATAGTCCATTCTGATAGATGTATGCAGATACAGACCCTGAATATGAGAAGAGGGTTCTGTTACCACATTATACAGAGGCAAAACTATCGGATTTCACTGTGGCAATGAATTGGTTTCACACTGATGGGAAGAATCACGGCTTTTTCTCTGAGTTCGCTTTACTAGCACTCCCGTATACTTTTGTAACTGATACGAATCTATGCATACTAGCAGTACTAAACAAGCTTCAGGATATGAAATATCATCAATTGTGTAGTCACATAAAGGTGTTTGCAGACATCTCTGGTGGTTTTTTCCACTGCAGAGTTAAAAGTCATGATGGATAGAATTTTGCCTCCTAGTGGACTGAATATAGATACTGGTATCAACAGGAAAAGTTAAATTTTAAATTAGAAGAAGGGATGGATTAATACCAAATTCTTCCTGTAGTTCTTTATAAAAACCTAGGCATTGTATTGTTCTGTGTAAGCACAAAGAAGCCTTACACACATGTGAACACCTCAAAAGCTCCTTCTTAAATTATGGACACAAGAAATTGAGCAAGAGAATTTCCCTGTTATGGCCACAAATGGGTTACAATCAGAGGTAGTAACCTTCCCTGTACTTCCTGTTTGGGGTTTTTTTATGGAGTAGAAGAGAAGCCCTTGTTCCTTTAGGATGTGGCTGCATGAGGAAGTTAGATCTACAAGCAAATTGAAAAATACTTTGTTTTCCAGCATGAATTCCCCTTCTTGTAAATTTAGCCTATGTTCCTTTTTGCATAGGTGTGAGCATGTATTTACATGTTAGTACACATTTTGTTTGTATATTTGCATGTTAATACACATTTTATTTTGTTTAGTCAACTAAAGGGGCAATCTCAGCTGCTGTCTGTCAGTGAATCATCCTCTTTGTCATTGGCGAACTATCAGTAATTATGTCACATTATCTTTAAGGTCACTGACAAAAATGTTAAGTGGCAATGACCAAAATGACAGACCTATGACTTGTACTAGATACTCGGCAATGATTCCCTATTGAGTTACAGTACAATCATTTCAGGGCCTACACACAAATCTCTCAACCAGAGGCTTAGATGCTTCCGTGACTGTTGTGTAACCAGCCAGCAAAGCTGTTTTTCCGATTTTTCCTGCTTGAATCTTGTCCAAACAGATTCTCAAAGCAATGGTGTGGTTTTTTTTTTTTTTTGCATTGCCCTTTTGAGTACTGGTAATTGAATTAGCTGAACCTGTTAACATCTTTTCTGAGAAAGAACTGCTGTCCACTGCTTGAATTAATTTATTGCTGTCTTAAAGCTAGCAGTGTAACAACAGACAAACAGATACATGATATTCACAAAATCTTAGCAGCAGCTCCCATACCCTTCATACTTACAACTGAGCATGAGTCAGGACAGATTAAATAACTTTTCCAGCTCACACAGGAGGTATGTGGCTGGCCTGGGAAATAAACCTTACTCTGTGCGTTAAACTGAACCTGTCTTCCGTTCCCTTACACAATAAATTATTTATTAGATAACGGAATTATTATCTATTCGGGAAGCACCTGTGAATTTTCCCTGCATGGTATGTAAGGCAGTCCATTCACGATACTTTTTTTTTTTTTGCCAAGTGTAGGAAATACAGAAACTGTGATGGAGATTTTACTTGACAGTTGTTTACATTGAAAAAACCCATGCTGACCATCCCTGCCACCATCTTAACAATTAGCACAGCCTGAGGTCACGGTCAACAGATGAAGAAACTTCAGCAATGTTGCACTTCTGATCAGAATTTACTGCAATCTTCATGTCCATTATTAGGAATTTTGGTTTAGAAATAAAGGCATAGATATGTTGAAGCAAAGTAATTGTGGTTCTAGGCAGTGTTGTTTGATCCAGAGCTCTTGTAGTGGACAGTGGTTTCAGCTGCACTCTTGGGAGAAGTCTTTTCCCGAGTATTTAATTCTGACTGCGGGATGTGTAACTTAAAAACACCCATCAAGAATGTCAGAAGTGTGTGTTGTGCTGCAGTCTGTTCATTTTGCTGCACTCTTACCTATTTGCCAAAAACCTCCCTATATCTTTTTAATAATTTCCTTTTTATCACTTCTTCAGCTTGTATGAAAATGATGGAAATATTTCCAGACACCTAGTAACCTACAGACAATCTACTCATTACAAAGCAACACCAGAGGGGAGAAGGGTGTTCCCCTGTTTAAAAATAATTCTTTTTGGCTGCTGCAGCAGAGAGGAGAAGCTGCTGCATGCTTCCCCCAGGCTCTGGTGAATCCTTAAGATAATAATTCCAGATTGCAGCCCTGGGGCTGCTGAGTGATACTATTACTACAGGAGAGCTTCCATCTACCGAATAGATGTTAGGTCCTTTGCATTAGGGGTGGCCTCTGTCTAGGCAGCCAGCATTGCAGTAATATCTTGCAGTAATACAAAATACAGAAAATTTCTATAAAATGAGATATACTCACTATACTCACGTAAGTAGCATGGAAGCCAGCACGCTAGTTAGGTATTCTTCTTTTCTCACACTGCCACGGCCACACTGCCGGCATGACCAACTTAATTGGTAGCTAACTCAGACCAGCCTACGAAAGACTCAGCATGGCCATGTATCCGGAGAGCCTCCAGCACAACTGTTTGCAAAGATAACTGAAGTGTGACCATTCAGTTACTTTACAGGCAGTTCTTTCTATAAACCATAAGGGTTAGAGATTTCCTATGGAAGAGATCTTGATGAAGAGCTCTTTGGTATAGAGACCTTGATTTACCTTGTATGTTGCACTCATCTTTGCTCGTTTATGAATATTATAGATCTCTTCATATTTCATTCAAAGGACTTTGCCCTTGATATAAATATTCGTATGGCTGCATGTGTGGCTGTGTTTATAAGCAGCAATCTGAAAGAAATGTTACTCAGGTTGGGTCAAAACGGATAAACAGAATGAACATACTTCTGTAAGAATTTGGAAGACATCCAAAGAAATCCAATTGTAAAGAACCAAATGCTTTCCTTCATACTAAAATGACTATACAGCTCACCTCTACATGTGAATACGTATTCCCAATAAAGCAGATACACACCACAGTATGTGTCTATGTCCTGGGTCACGTGCAAGCAGGTATGTCCATATCCAAGGATGCATACCTGTGGTAATTCAATAATTATTCCTGACCTTTTGGGAGCATTTCTAGAAGTTGTATGCAGTATTTCACAAATGGGACCCCCCTTTCTGGAATCCGCTCCCAGGGCACGGTGGATGAGCTTGTCTGCCCCTTCATGCTGTTACAGGGCATCGTGAGAAACAAGGGTTAAAAGTAAGAAAGAAAAATATGGAGAAGATACTTTGTAACAACTGCACCTGGTACTTAGACATATTAGAGAGAAAGATTGTCTTCACTGACTCTCTGCTAACTAGCAATAATGATTAGCACAAGGACGAATTGTAGAAAAATAGAAAAGACTGCCAAAATAGTGCCCTAGAGTTAACTTGTCTCATTATAATCTCATTTTAATGCTAAAAAGCACACCTCCTAGCTAGAGAAGCCCCAACCCAATTTAGCCCCCTACTCTCTGAGCATGCGTGGTGAATTAAAAGAGAACTGTAACTTTAAGATGAAGTAAGAAAAGTATTAACCAATAGTTAATTAAGGGGTAGCACCAGTAGGCGTAACTAACTTTGTTAACTGTTTTAAATACCTGTCATGATTTTAACCCTGTGTGCAAGCTTTGTGGAGAAATCCCCTTGCACCCGGCGCCGCAATAAACATGCCTGCTTTATAACTCTGTGTGAGTTGTGAAGTTTGTTTCCGCGTGTCAATGCCGGGGCGTGGATGTGCAAGAGCAAGGGCTGACCGCTGGCTGGAGTATAGGAAATTCCAGGTCTGAACACTCACTCTTCCAGCTGAGAGCCAAGCCCTGGAGCTACTGAATGGATTATTAAGTGGGATGTGCAAGAAGCTCGTGTGAAACTTGTGCAGCCAGTCTAAGACCTTATTTCCCTTTGGCAGCATGATCATCAGTAGATTCCTATGGCTGTTTTTTTCTAGGGGCCTTACTTCCCTGCTCCAGTCTTAACTAACAAAACCGCACCATGATCTAAGAAGATTTGATAAACAATTGAATTATAAAATTAGAAGTTAACACATGCTAATTATTGACAAATTCTTTACCAAATGTCTGTGCTTCTGACCAGCTCAGCTGCACTTCAGTATGGGGGATACAAATGTCTGGTGGGCTTGAATGTCTTATTTTGTTGGAGGCAGAATCATAGAAAGCCAGGACCAGTCTTACCGACAGAGTTACGGTAGGGTTTGAAAGAACTTGACACTTGATTTTTTATTTCTGCTTCAGGACATTTGGAGCCTTCCTTTGTAAACCTGTTCCTCAACATTATTAACACATCTACTTCTCTCAAGACATTTTCCAATACTTGGACACATAAACTGCCATTTTCTAGATAATAACTAGGCGAGGACTCATGTCAAAAAATAGTATAGCTCTTCTATTACTGTCTTATTTTAAAATGTCCGAATGATGCGCTAGAATCACTTCTAGATTGTTTTCTTTCTAGTGGTTTTCTGTATCTTTCACTAAGAAGTTAAATCCATTGCTAGGAGCTAAACTTTTGTTTTCTTTCCCTACAAGGCAACGCACATCTATCAAAGATTTTAATTCTCAGTCACCTGTTAGTGACTTATGCAGTATTTGCTTTTTTTTAATGATAGGATTCTGCTTTTTTTTAGAATGTATTTGAAATCCTTCACCACTTCCTTCTTAGTATCCTACAGCTACTTTCTCATTATATTAATTTTTCTATTCATGCAGTATAGGCTTTTCCATACTCCTGCCCTTGTCTTAGCTGTGATTCCTCATTTTTACATACATTCACAGTTATGCACAATTTCTTCCTCTTTGCCATGAGTTCTTTTGCTTTTGTCTTCACTGGTGTAGAGTCACATTGGATTACTTGATACGTTTGTTCTGGAATGGAGTATGGAAATGTAAATCTTAAATCTGGTTTGTTTCCTTTTATTTTTAACTGCACATTTGATCACAGAAGTTGTGGGGAGATTTTTATTGGTTAAATAAATTAAGTTGGTATGTCTATGTGGGCTTTTTATTTCAAGGACAGAATATCATGTCTGTCAAATTCTAATAATATTGTCAAATGCTACTGGGAAAATGGGGACATTATAATCCATCACACTTGATATTAAGGGAGGAATTTACATCATAAAAACGAGCTTTCTAAATGACATTCTCAGACTAAACATGATGTTAACCAAACAGAAATCCAAAGATTATAGAGAGAGGATAACCAAATCATTCCCATAGTAAGTAGCTCCATAAACTTCTTTGATTTATCTCTTAATCTTTGCCACCTTATCTGAAAAATATTACAGAAATGTCTAAGGTTACATTTCCTGAAGACAACTTCTAAGGCATTATTTCCTATGCCAAAAATCAACATGTACATATAATTTCCTCCAACTGTGTAAAAATAAGTTAATTCAACAATTCAGGATATTTTATGAAGAAAGTTCTATTGTCTCCATCCCATCAGTTGATTGTGATTATTGTGTATTATAGGTATCAGAAATTGAATATTTTTATTATGCTTGATCAAAAAATTTCCATTGACTTTTATTCCCCAACTGTAGTTCATTAATCTAAAATGTTCACAATATTTTTCTAATTGAGAATTTGGAAAACAAAAACATTTTAGTACATAAATGATTTTATTTTACAGTAAAACCCAAAAACATTCACATAGTGTCAGAGGCCAGAAACTCATTGGTGGCAGAGAAATTTTTAAAGTAAAAGATGTGAAAATCAAGCTGCCATTATTGACAGTCCTAGTACACTTTCGAAAAATGTGTCTGAATCTAGGTTTCAGCTCTACAAGTTGTATTTAGGATCCATGTCATACATGGCAAAGTTATTCAGGACATCAGTCTCAGCAAATAAATAGGTTATTTAGACACTGCATTTAATTCATTGAGCAGCTATTAGGTAATGCAAAATTAGTCAACATGACTAATGTTTTATTTGATTTGGCAAATGCAACTATAGAGCTGCAATTCTGTGTAACTGTTATTGAGCTGTGCACTTGCAGCTGAATTATATTAGGGTTTATGGAAGCTGCTGTTTCCCCACTGGAATGGGGGGAGCAGAACTCAAATAGGGTCCAAATGCCTTTTCCCCTTACTCAGCAAATTGCCCAAGGAAATCTGTCCTATATGAGCAGTCCTAAACCAGTTATTTCCTATCACTGCGAAACATACATCTGAGTTGGCAGAAGGGATGTTCTTTGTATTTGCTTTTAATAGGTACAGATGATACAGAGTTAGTAATTACCGTCCCTTCTGTTTGCAGACTTTCTCCTCAGCTGAGAGACACACTCACATTTATACAACACCCACAGCACAGTATGTATTTCATAACATTGACAGATGTTGAAAACAAGCATAGCTCGTCTGAATTCTTCCCAGACACCCTTTGTTGTGTTCTGGAAAATGCCTTCATGCCCCTGGAGCCAGCTGCAGACCTTGTTTCAATTGCACGATGCGCAGGTTTTAATTTTCATTTTTGAGAAACCATGCATTTTTCAACAGGAGCATGTCTGAACCGGTCATTGTGCTTTCACAGAAATTGTCATGGAAAAGCAGGGGCTGTCTTCTAGCATTGCCAAGAAAGAAGGAAATGGGAGATGCGTGTTTCAGTTTAGGCAGTAACCAGGAAGAGTTACTTTGAGGAAATGACAAAAAATCAAAGAGGTTGTTTAGATGGGATTTGGAGCAGCTTCATGAGTTTGATTTAAGTTAGTAGCAATGGTACAGGAAGGGAAAAAAAATCTCGCCTGCCGTTTGCTACCCTGAAACAAGAGCATGGGTTTTATTCCCGTATTATGAACTCTTACAACACTAGTGAGTGAAGGCCTTCCCTCAAACCACGCTGAGCTCAGAGCAAATACCTACAGATTCAGGCCTCCCTTCAAAACTTTTAAGTGATTTTTAAAGTGCTGCTATTAGGTCTGAAGAGGATATTTACGGATTCATAGATCTCAAAGCCAAGGCAGATGGCTCAGACTAAGTCTCCATCCCGACAGGGGAAGGGCCACTGCACCCCTTGGCTGCCTTCTTCCTGAGCCCAGGAGAGCATCCAGCCAGAACTAACGTGGCACCCACCACTTGCGTCTGCTCTTGTTCCACTGGTATCTTCCTTCTCCTTGTTAAAAAGTAATTGCATGAAAGACTCCCACACATCTCTCTTTTCAGATTGTCTGGTTTCAGTTTTGAACCATTCATTCTTTGACTGTTCTCTCCACTCCAATACCCCCTGCATATAGTTGTTTCCCCCCTCATAAGGTATCACACACAAATTGAGGCACTTCTGAGTGGTCTTTCCAAAAAAACCTGTTGTTCTTTCTATCTGTTAGTGCAAATTATTTACTCTGGGGTTGTAACTTTTTTTCTATAATGTCTCCCAGGTTAGAATCTTAACTTTTGAAAGGTAGTAACTCAAATGGTGTATTTTCCCAGGATCCTCACCACAGACCTGAGAAGATTAAGTCAACTACTTATTTCTGCTTATGTATCCAGTGTCAAGTTCTTACGCCACTGTTTCACATTGGGAGCTTATGCTGAATTGCTTGTCCACCAGGGCTGCACAGGATTTAGGGGTACTTACTGCTTTCCACCCTCTATAGCTATGATCTGAATATTTTACACACTGAAAAAAAAACATTAATTTAAGACCAAGTGCCACTAACTTCTCCAGTAATGCCCCTATTCCACAATGATTTCCTAATGGAAACTATTTTGAAATTGTTGGTCGGTTCCTAAACTTTGTATTGGGCGATACTGCATAACACTCATGTTTTGATGAGAGTACTGTGATACTTAGGGTGACAATTAAGTGCCAAGCACTTAAATAATTCTAGGTGCATCTATATTATAATCTTTAAAAACTCTCTTTTTCAATTACGGCCCCCCCCCCCCCCGAATAACAAAACTTTTCATAAAACAATCCTGACTGATGTGAATTCTTTTATCATTTGAGTCCTGTATCAGCTTTTGCATTATTTGGCCCAGGATGACTGTTAATGCTACCTGGCCTATAGTAAACCAGTTCATTTGCTAGTTAATGGGATAATTGGTCCTAAATTTGTCACATATGGACTCTTCCAGGGTTTGCGTGCTATTCCAAGTTTTAATTTCTTTTCAATAAGACAGGTCTCTCTGCCTGCCTCAGGAGCACGTGGTACCCGTAAAGCATGCAATATTGGAACTAAGAAAGTGGAACTGTTTTCACAGTTTGTTTACGCCCCCAAGGAAAAAGAACTAAAAAATTCTCAAGAGAGCAATTTGCCTGCAGACTAAGAATATGCTTATTCTATCAAATATAGCTTTCATATTAATTGTTTCACTACTTACAATGATTTTCTTTGTCAAAGTACCTAGAAACAATGAGAAACCATACCTGGAAATTACAGAGTAACATCAAAGAAGTCAGCGTATTTTTTTGAAGAAAACTGGTGGGTTTGCCAATTCATTTCTTTGCCTGCCATATTGACTTCCCTCTAAAGATTTCAAAACACTTAAAAAAAAAAAAAACAAAAACACTGCACTCCATAACGCAGCACTAACTTGCTGGGAAAGCTAGAAGGGGTTGTGGCCTTCCCATTAGTAACTAGCTGTAGATGCAGATGTTTATACATCATCTGGCAGGGTAATACCTGACAGCTTTTCTCATTTGTGATCTCAACTGTAAGTTGCAGCCTTCGCTTCAGTGTGTCAGGAAGGCAGGTCTGGCTTAAATTTAAGTGGATGAAATAAGAGATCAGGGAACTGATCTGCACTGAAACATCCAGAACGGCTGTCTGAAGCCAACTACAACAGGAGGTCCTGGGCAGTATCTCTTCACCTCTCCTTCCCTCCCAGCCAGGCTTTACATGACGTATTGCTGTCACAAAATCCATGGAGTAACTGGGAATTGCAAGCTGTCTTCTGCCTCCTACTCTGTTTTGTTTCTGTCACTCTCACATTAACAAGATTAACTGTATCTTATAATTTTGGGGTTTATGCTGATACTTACAGCATCAAAAAGCTTGCCGTCAATGTAGATGAAAAAAGAAAGCATACTGTAGATGTTTATCACACATGATTCATAAAAGATGTTAGGACCCTCTTTCTTCTGTATATAAATGACTAGCTGAGTGACAATAACTTTTGATAGACACCGTAAAGAATAATATGCGTTCTGTAGTTTTAATTTTAAGCATGTCCACACTGAATGAATTAACCTATCTTATGTGTGAATACATAATAGTTTTACGAAACTCACAACTTGGCTGAATTCCCAGAAACCTTTGAGGCAGTCATATAGAAATGTTACTGATTTTTATACCTGATTAGGAGACTTACAAACTCAGTGTGTGTAATCTTGGAAGCAAATTAACCCTAACAAAAAAAGATTACAAACTATCTATGTAATTTTTTCCTAACTAAATGTTACTTTGATCAATACCCTTTTAAACTCTAGCTAGATGATCCAAACTATTAGTAGGTAAGTACATCCCTTCAGATATAAGATCCCATATATGTATATATATCTGCATTTTCAAAGGGAGAATGAAGTGCGTTAGGAGACCGAGTTATCAGATATTAAAGCTCTGATCTCCAAACTCCAAAAGTGAGACTTTGGTAAGTCAAACCAAATCCTTTGCTCTTTCGTGATTTTTCCAAGCAAGTTCTAGGCTAACACGATATGGGAAAGCCAATGGGAGCATCAATGTAGGGGGGCTCTGTGTGTGTTATTCAAGGAGATGGTCGCTTCTCTAGGATTACTTCCTCTACTCCACAGAAAAATCTCACCTCTCAAGTGCTCTGATTAAAATAAGCAAGTTAAACTCATAAGCTATTTAGTACATAGCTTTGTATGTTTTTTTTTTTTTCCCCCAGCCTTATAAATGTTTTAGAGCCAGATAATGACACGAGAGAATCTCTTTTATATATACTATCTTCTGGAAACACTACTAATCTTATTCTGTGCTGGTCATTAAATAGCCATTTTGTAACTAACAATGTATGTTTTAGACAAAGACTACACATTACACAAACACTGTGGGAAAAGAACTTGTAAGAAAATGGAAGACTAAATAAGGCCTTGAATAGCTTTATTGAAATCTGTATAAATAAACATGCGCATTTCAAATGTAAACCCAAGTGAACTCAAGTGCAGACAAAATTTTAACCTCTGTCATGCAGGAGGTTAGTTTACATTTAAAAAAAAAAAAAAAACAAATCTCAAAGCAGCTTTAAAATACCAGGATGAAACACCAGTTTTAATATCAAGGTATAAAGCAAAGCCATGTCCAACATACCTCATTTATATCCTGGTCAAATGCAATTTTTTAAACTTTTTAATGCTAACATAAATAAATAATTTACCAAAATGTGCACTCACAGAGTGAACTTTTATTTACAATACACAATTTATAACCTATTGTATTTGATTAGTTGAAGTGAAGAACATCCTACTTTTTGCTTTTTTCTTTTTTAAATTACTTGTTTAAACAGTGGGACACAAAGCAATTCTCCAGGTAGTAGATATGTGAAGTGTGCCCCCGCACTTAAGAGCCCCTCTCAAAGGCAGTATTGTATACAAATCAACAATACATTCTTCCAACTAGATCAAAGGGAAAGCAGCAAATTAAAATATGTTTCAAACTGTCACACTTATTTTGGCATCCTGGACCCCTGAACATAGATAACTAAAATCCAGTTCAAAATTTGTATGCCTTATATACTGTACAGGTTCTGACTTGAACATGCAAATGCCAATTCTCTTATAATGAGTTACCTTTTCAGATATCTGTAAGGCTATGGTGAATTCCATCAGGAACACACAAAGAAAATTAACAGGCCTACCTTTAAAGTCATTTGGTTCATTAACAATTTAAAGGCAGGTTATACTGAAAAAATTCTCATCTAAGCCTGATACACAGTCATTACTATGGATACAGAATACTATTAACTCTGACCCTATTACAGAGTAGTTTGCAAGCTGTCAAACTACAAAAACTGGGGAGAGAGAACTTACAGCACAATTTTAAATTTTGGACTGACACCAGATTAAAATTATGCATGTCTTATAAGCAAGATAACAGGAGTTATGTCTGCAGAGTAGATTCCAACAAGCAACAAAGGATACTTACATTTAATTGAAAACCTTTTTGTTAATGCAGCATGAAATCCAGAACCTGTTCCACAGCAGCAGTAAGATGAACGTAATATTCTGGATGCTCAACTATATCACAAAAGGTTAAAACACCTTTTCAAGCTATTTCTTATATTGTGACTGAATTTAAAAAAAAAATATTAATTTTTAGGGAGAAAAAAAAAATTTGCTGTTTCAAGAAAACTACTGCTTATATATTTATGACACTTTTACTTGTAGTCTGTGTGACAGCCTAAGGAACATGTATATATTCATCCAGAAACTAGACTTGGCAGTAGTATTCTTGCAGTACTAAGAAAATAAATGCCAGAAGTCCACAGATTTAACATTTTAGTTATTATCTCACATCCAAAACAAAAGAAAACATAATCCATCAGAACAGCAGCAGAAAACTTAAAAGGGGTTTATTTGTGATTTCCTATATATAGCTTGTGAATACAAGACCGTAAATGCATTAGAGACAATTTCTGTTTAAGTTTTTATTGTTTCACTTCAAGTACTGCACATGTTAAAATGTAATAAAGATTTACATTCTGTTATCTGAAATTCCCCATCTCAGATTTTTATTCTTAATTTGGTGGGCAATTTCACTCTTTCAATAGGTATCCCCAGTAAGAAAGTCTCTTTTATGGCTTCTAGTTCTTCCATTAGTTAGTGTGCATACAATTTTCATTTTCTATATCATTATCATTTTCATTGCTGTCTTCATCACTTTCTAGTGGGATGCCTGTGGCAGCTGAAGCACCTTGTTTAGTTTCCCGGTCAAGAGGGAAAAAGCCAGTTCCACTGATCGTGTCCTGTCTCTGGTAGAAGAGCACATATGCTGCTTTGGACTGTAAAAGAGAGAAGTGTAATATGCTCATGAGGCTCCAGACATAACATTTACAATCCAAGTTATACTTTTTTTTTTTCTTTTTCTTTTTTTTTTTTTTTTTTCCTTTTTGCTTCCAAGTCTACAAGGTAAAATTACAAAGAAATCCAAAGCTTTCATATAAGTTATTTTTGCATGTTGGAGCAAACCATTTTTCTTTTGTACTGTCCTTTGAAAGAACACAAACTACTACCTACAAAATTACTGCAAGGGTCATGATTTACTCTTAATTTTTCTTCCCTCAAGAAGAAAATAATCATCAACAGTCTGAGTTTTAGAAACACAAAAGGTACTTGCCACTATTTGGTCCTCACATGCAGTGGACACACTACTGTCATCAAAGTAGTACCATTTTCCATCATCCTTATTTTTTGCAAAAGCAGTATCTAGGACAAAAAAGTACAAAGTCTAAGGGCTTTGTATCTTCATAGATGTAATATAATCAGTTGCTAGAGTCTGCTACTGTCAAACACTTGACATTTAACTAACTAAAACCTATTATCACTATTAGACTTATACTTTCCCATTTTTTTTTTTAAGCAAAGAAAGCTTAACCAATAACATTCCCCTTCTAAAGAGAATGAATAGTGAGAAAGGACAGCCAAAGTAAAATCCCTCAATCACTTCTTCATTTTACTCTCTTCTTTCAAGGAGATAAACAATGTACAAAAATACAGCCAAATAAGACAAAATCAGTTGTAAGAGTACAGTAGCTCTTATGGAGCTCTTACATTTTCTCTTTTCACAATATGCAGAGCTAGAAGTATAAAAGAACCTACAATTATCCTTGAAAGCTCATTTCATATAGATTTGTGTATTAGAATACTTGTGAAAGCATTTCAAGGTAATGAAAAAAATTGTCCTTCAACCATTAAAAAATGCCATTGATTCAAAGTGATCAGTACTTAAATCAAGATAAACATGGAAAGAAAGCTGACATGTAGAATGATCATATTTGAAATGAACTTACAATGCCCTCCTCCCATTCCTCCATAGTGGTTGGAGACAGCAATCAAGTTGTAGCGGCAAGGCCCTGCATTGGGATTAATAAGGAACTCTGACATGTCCAAGTCGCTGTTTAAAAAAAAAAAAAACCACACAAAAAAACCAAAACACAAAAAAACAAACAAAAGAAGGTCATGTTAACGATATTTTAACCATTTCACATTTTAGTGGTCTTTGAGCTCTCTACTTTATATTCCCCACAAAACCCACATAAAACAGACTACACTACTGACAGTGCATTTCTTTCACTCTCTGAGGAGTGGAACAGGAACCAGTAATCTTAGCCAAAACTATTGATAAAGTTCTTCCATACTTATCTACTATTATTATTTTTCCAAGTTCATACTTTTCACCTACAAGCATTTTGTCGTCAGTGTTTACTGGATCTACACATGGAAGCTGAGAACAAGACCATTTTACATAATTGCTGGATTAAACATATGGCCTAGTCATGCTAACTTTTACACTTCTGGCACCAAAACATTTAGGTTTCTTACTTTATTGGAAAGTCAACCAATGTATCCAACTTGTCCCTCATATATCTGCTGTAGGAAAAGCGCTTTAGATGAACTACCAGTACGGGGGGCAGTGACCACAAGTCTAACTTCTTGGTAGCTTGCTGATGTTCTTTACAGTTTGGACAATACCTAAAAGAAAAAAAAGAATACCAATTTTAAATAACTGCAGTCCGTATATATGTTAAAATACACTACTGTAGAGAAAGCCAGTAACATGGGAGGAACTGAATGAGCAAAAGCTGAAACACACACACACATTCCATCTTCTGTTACTAATGCCATTGATATCCCTTCCAGTCTAAAACATTAGGTGCTAGTGTGCAAGCGTGCTCACAGTGAAGCTCGACAGCATTTTAAACGCAAAAGTAGCACCCCCCAATACAGGATTCTCATCTCCTATAGTAGTCCCTGTACCTTTAGATAAAACACAGCTTTCTCGTATTTTATAAAAATTCATCCATCTCCCACCCCATCCCACCTACCACTAAAACCAGGCACCAGTGACAACTGGAACCTGAAAAAACTCCTTGCTAAAAACTTGCCTCCTTAGTAGGCAAGTACTAAACAGGCTGTGACTTACAAATTTCTGTTCCCTGCAATGCATACTTGAATCTTTCAAGAACTAAGGCTCAGGGAGGAAGGTAAGTAAGAACAATGCATGGAAGCAACTCTTCTGTGGTCTACGCATATTCTACATCTTGGTATCTAACAAGTAAAGATCTAGGAGAAAAACCCATGAGCCCTAATTAAAAACGACTGCACAAGTGTCTTTACGTAACAACATCAGATAAAGCCAAGAAATCAGGAGAACTCTAAGGGCAGGCTGCAACTGAAGAACAGTTTTCCCAGTTGGCTTAGAATATCTGGAATACAAATAGCGCTGGACTAGGGATGATGAGCTCTCGTAGATTAGACCTGTTAAGACCTGACAAATGAAGAAAGAATGTGATTAATGACCTCTGGTGAGATATATCTAGTAGCAACTGCTTGACTTCAGCAGTAGTTGTATTTTGTAGTTTAAATACTCTGCTTAAAATGTGCTGCAAAAATGGAAGCATTTGACCATACTTGAGTTACACAGTATCTCAAATACTCTATCCAACGTTGTATAGCCAACCAAGAAAAAAAAAAAAGAGACTTTGTAAGTCAGCCCCCCTCCCCTGCCTAAATAAAGGAGGATCTCTGGTAACAAAGTTTGGAAGTCTCCCAAACTTTTATGTATCCACCAATGAAAAAGCGGCAGACCCTCTTTTCAAACTTAATTTTGAGCTTCAGGTGTTGATGAAGGATTCTTATCTGCTAGAAAATTCCTGGAGAAGAAAGATCTTATGGGAACATCCTATAATTGTGAATATTCAGGTATGATTCCAAATCATAATTTGGAAGAACCAAATCAGAATAAAAGTCTCTGCCAAAAACCTAACGGTTGGAACATGAATTTGAGAGGTTCTACTGACTACAAACATCCCCCATCCCACAAACCTGTTGTTTAAGCACATCCCTATTTCATATATCAATGCAAGTCATATATTTGCATAAAAAAACCTTCAGTATGCACAACCTTTCTCATCTCAGAAAGGAATATTTGTTTAAACCACTGCACTGGATTTGGCACAATATTATTCATTCACTGTGGATCACAGTTCACAGACTAGAATATCTTATGGATCTACCCTTCCTCCTAATTCTGAATGCATTAATTATCTCCCATACAAACATAATTAAAATTGTTACCATATGCAGAAGCTTAAGCAATGGATCAAAATAGAAAACATTTTGAGAATTTTCAACTATGCTTGAAATGACAAGATTCAAAACACCATTAAGAAGTCAATTAGGTATCTCTGTTAATGTTCAAGTGTGTTTTTGATTACATTTTGAGAAATACACCACAGAACATAACAATTTTAGTTTTTTTCCCTTACCATGGGTCTTCAGCACCTAGTTTTTCCTTTGTTGTGAACAGCTCAATGCAATCTTTTAATTTCACAAAAGGCTTTTTGGGAGGCTTATATTCCACGCTTTCATGTTTTTCAAAATCCTAAAGAGAAGTATTTCTTGAGTTAAGAGAACAAATGAAACAAAACTCATTTTAGTGATGTCGTCTTACTACAAACAGTAACTACAAAGCTCCTATATACGGAAAAACTGATCAGAAACCATTCAAGCAAAAAGTTTTCACAGCTTCAGATTTACTTTCAAATTAGTAAGCCTCAGATTTGCTAATTACTTAGATGTGTAAATTAAGTTTATTTATGACAATGTATTCACTATGAATAATGTGAAAAAAGATATACTAGCTTCTTCTTTTGAAGACTTACAATCTCTTATGTCACATTAATTAAGTTGTATTTTTCACATTTAAGTTTTGTTAGTGCTGGAAAGGGGAGCAATATAAACAGCTTACCTCTGCTGCACTATCATCAAAATATCTCTTTTTCAATTCAGGATCCCAATCCAAAGCAAGGAAAGATCTTTCTAAGATTAAAAACATGTTTTCTCTTAATATGATTTCTTGCTTTACATGAAATTGTGTTAACTTTGGGCAAACACTCTTCAAAATGAATTAAACAATGCAGGCATGAATTTAAGATGAAAAATTGAAGCACACACAATTTTTGCATTTCTAAGCGTTAATTACAATAACAAATCATTTTTTTAATACAGAATTTACTATTGGAAAAAAAGATATATCAAATAGCACACAGAGAGAATGAAACACTATTCTACGGAAGTGGAGTCAGAAAAAACACCAGAATCAAATGTTGCCCAATCTGTTCCCCATGACTTACCGTCAAGCCTAGGTTGCCTATCATCAAACCTAATATGCCTGGTATCATCTTTGATGTAGTTTATGTCAGTATTGCCTAAATTATTGAATTGGAATGTAAACAATCGCTTTTTGTGTCCCATGAGTGGTTGACCTTTGCAAGTATCCTCAGTACATAATCCGTTTTCAGAGTCATTGTCACCTCCAACGGAGTCTTCTGACTGGCTGTTTTCATTCTCTGAAGGAAGTTCCTGATCCTGGCTGGATTCATCATCTTGTTCATCTGTTTCCATTTCACCTGAAACAATTGGAATAATAAGGAGGAAGAAGTGAGGTAGAATAACAATAACTGAAAGACACTACAGAATTAACTTCAGTTTTAAATCGAACACAAAATACTAAACAAGCTTAGATATTCCAGTCTTACTTGGAGATCCTTCTTCATGTATTCCATTTGGGCCATTACCATTGATACCATGGTCCTTACAGCAATGTAGGGATCCTTCAGTGTCTTCACTTTCAGTACATGTTTTTACATATCGGCTAAATATAACAAATGAAAGCCACAGTTAGAATCAATGGATTTTTAAATATTTACATTGTTCAGGCCAGATAATTAAACGGTTACAGCAAATCCTTTCTAGTATACTGTATTCCTGCACTCTTTTTTGGTTTATTCAGAATAAGAGTTCTATTGCCTAACATGTCTACTGTTACAGGCACATCTGAAATTCTGCTCATCTATGATCTTACGTTTTTGGCAGTTACTTGATTTTATACAACCTGATTCTTGGTGTTAGTCTCTGTTTGTCCAGAAATCACTTCTTTAACTGTTCATTAACCATATTTTTTACACAAAAGAATATATGGGTTCACTTACAGAGAAAGCTACATCAACGGAAAATGAAGCCTAAATTTAAATTGGAGGTTGTACGATTCTAATTTCTTCCACATAATGACACTTACTCCAGTCTAGTTTCAGAAAGCGTCTACCATGTAGTTTTACAACATAAATTAGTATATAAACTTCTATAGTAGATACAAGAGATATAACCATAGCAGAATAATTGGCAAAACATTTCCATTTTACCAAGCCCTAACAAACAGCTATGTATACAGCAGAATTAATGCCCCTAAACTAACACTACAGATTGACTCTCTACTGTCTTCTCAAATAATTTTTGGATGAGGTCGTGCTAACAAAAAATCAAATTAAAATCCACACTAGTTCACATCTCAAGTGGCTAAAATTTTAGATTTAATATATTTAACAGAAAACAAATAAAAGACTAAGTATTCAAATCTAATCAGTTTGGCATGCAAAAGTAAGTGCCTACTGATTCCAACTATTAGCATTTTTCATAACAAACGCATTTTTCTTTAAATAATAACCTTACCACATTCTTAGCAGCAGCAGGTTATACAGTTTATCTTCAGTATTGTTTCTAGGCACTGCTATGAGAAAAGGTTGACCAAACAGTGAAGAACCACTATGGCTGTAGCTAGTGTGCCTGCACCTTTCCCTTAAACAAACAGGAATTATAACTTGTTCTGTATCTTCTGTTCTATTGATAGCAATTTCAAATCTAAAAGAAAAACAATCAGAAATACAAAGGACAACTGTCATTGAAAAGGCTACAAAGGGGAAAAAATAAAAATAGTAAACCCCCCAAGATTTGCCTTTATCTTATGTCTAGGTTTTAATCTTTTGCAAATAACTAAACAAACTGCAAAGAGACATGAAGCATGTTATCTGTACTTACACATAAATGTCATCACGTTCCATAATACTACTTAGATTTTCATCCATGCCAAATATCCTGTGGAACCTGTGATTGTATATATCAGTAACAATCATCTAAAAAGAAAATGGAGTACACATCATTAAATCAGGTTAACATGTGTTAAAATGTTCATTGTTGTGCTTCATATAAGAAATCACTCTTACCTTATCTGCAGCAACACCAGACAAAGCTGACAATGCTGTGCAAAGATCCAATATATTTCCAATTTTGGGAACAACTACTTTGTACTATAAAAAATAAAATGTCACCTTAATTTCTTAAGAGAACAAATATGCATGAGAAAAAACCCAAACAACTTATCACATGGTCAGCATACTTCACGTACTTTTCAGATTCTTGAACTTAAGGTGTAAAGTATGTAAATCAACTAACACAAATTCCAAAAGCTGCTGAAAACGTCGTAGTTACTGTCACAACTTTACTCATAAAAACATGCACACTTTGAATACTACAATTATTAGTTTATACAATGGGTTTTTTGATGTTATTTTACTGTCTCCATAAGGAAACTAACAGCACCAATTACTTAGATTTTTATTTCAACAGCACCTGCTTATTTAAGTATTTAAATAGTATGCTTGCTATTGACTAGATTCTTAAATTTGGAATACAACACAAGTTGTTTCTAAAGTATTATTGGCAAAAAAAGCAATGGCAAGCAATGGATAAAGACTGAATTCTAATTTCACATGCAGAGAGAGAATCTGATGATCAACAGTCAAAGAAAACCTCTCTGTGGCTTCCATTAGTGCAGTACACCTGCAGTTTGTAATGAAACTCCACACAGGTCTCTTACCTGTTATTTGCATAATAAATAAAGACAGGATTAATGAGAAATAAGGTATTATAACTTTGTAATTAATTGCCAAGTACAGCATGTGTTTGGTATCTCCTTAAGTCTTATAGTTATTTAGACTCACAAAAGCTATACTGAACTCATACTCTTCCGAAACTCTATTCATTCCTGCATAACCATTTCACATGTCATACAGGGTTATCTACTGCGTGTCCCTTGTGCAAACCCGTTCTCACAAATAATTAAATTTCTAGCAGGCTCATTTCCCACTAGTTAATACATGTCACTTTATCTTTGACTTCCCTAATTCATACTGCCTTTGAGAACACTCCCTTTTTCCCCACTTTCCTTCTTACAGTACTCTAATTTCAGGTGTTAAAGTAGTTTTGCAAGTCTGGCTAACTGCCCATGTCTTATTTATTTCACCTATTGTCGCTCACCCCATAAGGTACAGCTAGAACCATTATGATTTTGTTACCATAACTTATGTACATTGTTTCATGCCATTCTAAGGTGTATAATACCATCCTTCCCAAAAGAGGCAAAAGAAATACTCCTTACAAAAAAATCTCATCTGAAATTTCTTCTTCTGACTATTAAGTGATAGCACAGAAGAATTCAGGACTACCTAATATATTTAGTCATGGGGTTTTTTGCTCCACTTATTACGAATATTTGACTTTTCAGGCTAAGAAACTGAGGAATTAAGTCTGGATTAAGTGTGTAAGCATTTTTTTTATAACCATGCAAATTAATTATAGCAACACTAAAATAAGAAATGAGGACAGCATACATTTTAAAGATTAAGAACTCTTACTAACATAACCATAAAGAAATTACCAGTATCTTCCTTGAAACTGATAGAAATATAAAAAGGTAGTATAGTCTTCCTCAGGCTAAGTGGGACTTCAGAACACATACCAGAAAACTAAAGCTTGTTGATTTGCTTACTGTACTTATAAATTTAGAAAATATAAAGGAACTCAGGTTCATTGTTAATACCACATGAATCAGGAGTTTTGTACATAAACTAAGAGGCTTACCTGCATAGGCTTTGCAAGTGGATCCATTCTAACTAAATAAACTTCCAAAGTACGTTCTTTTTTCATGGGTAATGGAAGTGTCAAGTAACAAAAGGGATCAAAGGTTACAGATATCTTAGCACATTCAGGACAAACTAGGGTGGATTTAAAAAGGCCATGAAATATATCTACAATGATGGAATCATTTCTTTTTAAATGGTTTTCCCAGGCTTCTTCAGCAACCACCTGTAATTAAAGCATGACCTGCGTTATGACAAAGTAGTAGGAAATGTATAGTGAGAATTATTAGTAAGAGTACTTAATAGAACATTCTCAGTTACCACCTAAACCATAGAAATCTCACTCCAAAGAACCCTGCAAGATATGTTACTACTATCATGATCACAGGTTAAAAGATGTATACTTTTCCTAGGACAGAGATTCTGTCAGTGGTATGACATAGTCTGAGAGAGACTTCAAGTGGCTTGGGGCAAGACAAAAGCAAATAAAACTAAAAATTCCATCTGAAGTAACTCATACTCATAACAAAAGAAATTATCTATATGCTTGCAGCTCAATGATAATGAAGTTTCCCTAAAGTAAGAGTACCAGAGAGAGAGAACGCTGCATATTGTAGATATAAGAATAAAAGAACAACAGAATGGAAATTGTTTTTCCAACTGAACTCAGCATTGAATTGAATTGAACAAAAAGGTCTTAACAAAGCCTTAACACCTCCCACCCCCCCAGTTATCTTCAAATTAAACAGAAATTTACACAGGTACTTGTTCAAGGACTCCATTTTAAGGTCTTGGCTTATTTTCTGAAATCTCTTCCAGAAAAAGCAACACATAACACATGATCAGTGTCCCAACCTTTCAGGGCGCAATCATGCAGAAGTATCTTGCAACATATAGCCTTGACTAAAATGAAGAAGACCAACACCAAAACCACTACCTTGTCTGGTCTCCCATCTGCATCCTTTAACTGAATGTAAGGCTTTTTCCTAATTCGATTCAAATCCTCATGTAATCCATCCAAGAGAAAAGCCAATAGCTCTTGGCAATCCTGTTGCTGATAACCAGAAAATTGTGGCGCAAATCGTCCCACTTGTGTCTAAAAACATAAATACAAATACTTCTGGTACCTTAATTGTTATAAAGAATAGATACTTCTGAGATGCTACAGCAGAAAGCTGAAAAAGTAGAACTTAGAAAGTTATAAAAGATAAGCTTTTCAATGGAGACAGGAAGCCAAAACTAATTCTCAAAGACCAAAGCACAAGGACAGTTGACACTTACTTAAATCTACATCCAAGTGTTTTAACAGTTAAATGAATAGACTGCATACTGATGAATGTTACTTCAAATTCTTATTCTTGCATATTTCCGTAAGTTTTGTATACTTAACCTACAAAATCAAAACTGACAATGTACATTCAGGTTAAATTCCCTACTGACCTTAAATGCTCTTGGGGTAACATAGCTGTATTTTCCTGACCACATTTGCTTGATAAGCTCTGCATAAGATTTTGCTATTTCACCTCGCATTCCTAAAGGATTGTCAAAATTCAGCTCTTCTTGGTATTTATCATTGAGGAAGTATTCTGTAAGAGGAGGTGTGTTGCTCAGACACTGTAAACAGAAATACAGAATTTTTAGAACAGTGATTTGAATTAGTTCTAAACAAAGAATATTTGAACTTCGTTAAAGCAGCCACAAACAATACTTTAAACTGTAATGCCTAGTGCCGACAAGGGGGAATAAATAAAAAAAGTCTTTTCAAGAAACAAATAATGGTTTTAAACCAAGACTGGCTGCAGCTATAATTACGAGTTATACACAGATAATATTTTTCAAAAGCTTTACATCTGAATTTATTAGACATAGTAGGCCAGCCAACCACAGTGCGACAACACAATTTGTATCGAAGTTCAAAACAAGCAAAAGAAGGTGGTTCTTGATAAATGAATAGTAGCTTTACGGAACTCCTTGCTGCAAGTTGTTATAGATGCATAAAGTTTATAGGGCCTCAAGGAGAGACTGCATAGGTATTTGGAAGAGAGTGCCCATAGGGCTTATTAAATCAAATTACAACGCATTCAGAACAACATGTGAGCAGAAAATAGTTGAAAACTGAGACAGATTTTTTTTGGCAGGGATGGGAGGGAAGATCAGGATTCTTCCCTTATTCCTTCTCTCCCTAGGCATCTGCTTATGGATGCTGTTGAAGAGAGCAATCTATGTTAGATGGACTAAACCCTGAATCAGAATTGGTGCAGCCCTTGCTATGTTCTTTTAAATTTTGTGAAGCTGTTTAGAGCTGAAATCAGTTCAAGGAAAGCAAGGGCCTTGGTTTAGACTGAGATAACGACTTATCCTCTGTACCAGTTTGTCTCTTCTGTCAGCACTTGGAGACAGCAGGATGCAATCACTGAAGTACGATTTACAATTTTAGGAAACCACTTTGAATTTTTGTGCGCTACTCTTCAAACTCCTTTAGACGAAAACTTTTCCATCACTCAGAAATTATTCCCATGCCACTCCTTAGCATATAGATATAGCAAAGTTTCTTCATTAAATATTATAAGCTTTTCTGCATTCTTTCCTCTATTAAAGATTCCAAGAAAGATGAAATATTTCATCAGTCTCATCTGCCTCTTTGCAAACAAGGGGAAGAACAAAAATTTTAGCTCCACGTACACTACTGCTTAAGATGCAATAATTAAGACTGGAAGAATTACAACCTTACTGAGCAGGGCAAAAGAAGTTATTCCTATTTCTGCCTATCATACCTGTGTAATATTACAAAGCAAAACCAGTCATATACTGTAGAGAGCTGAGTTTCATGCCCATATCGCACTCCTTCCTTTCTTTCCCTCCCCACCTAAAGCTTTAATGAGCTGTCATCAACTGCAAAAAAATCCTGATATTACAAGCCCTTTTGGACACTGAGGGTTGAAGAAAGCTCATTTTCCTCTTGCTACATGGCAAAGAGCTTTTATTCCTAGCAGTGGTGATCCCAAGCCCCCCTACCTCACAGGTCCGTGTTGTCAGTTCTGAACTGACCCATGCAGCTAAGAGGAGAAACACTTGGTCTCTCAAATCCATACAGAAGTGGTCCATCACAGTTTTCAAAAGATTATTTTTAACATCAACCTAAATGAATCGATGGACTACCAAGTTCCACCAGATACCCAGAAACCACGCTAAACTAACTATAAATAAAACTACACTTTAGGTAAAATTGCATGTTCAATCTGAGTCATGTGAAAAATCCTACTGCCCAAAGAAGTCCTGCCCCTTCTCTGCTGATCCTCATCTGATTGCAAATATACATATTCATCTCACTAACCTGTCAAAAAACTATTTTTCCTCCTCACTTTTCTTCTGGATTATTTTTGGGCTGGTTTAGCAGATCAAATCAGTTCAGCTGATCAGCTTAGTGCGAGGAATGTCCGGAAGAAGGAACTAAATAATGCAAAAATAGTAAATTTTTCTATAGGTTCTTAGTCAAGCACTACAGAATGTGCCGACAGTATGCTGTTTCACCAAAAACTTAACTTGTCTTTTTCTAGTTTTCACCCGATAAATTAGTTCTGACAGTTTCTCAGAATATTAATTTATATTTGTATGCATAAGTCAGGAAGATTACTACAGATAATTTCCCTATTTCCTTATAACAATTTTCACATTCCAACGTTAAGATGACACTGGAATGCACAAGTATCTATCTGAACACGGCAATTTCTGAGATACAGTGCTGACATCTTTTCTAAAATATCAGATGCCACAACTTTCAGAAGAGTAGCTGCTAAAGAAACTAATACAGTTGGCCACATACCCACTGATCTTTTCAACATAACTGACAAAGCTGAATAATTACAAACAAACTTCTTGAAAAGGCTTACAATGGAGAACTACTTTATGTGCCCTGTTCTACCTAGCGGTTTTGGGTTTTTTTGTTTGTTTTAAAACACAGACATAGCTAAACTAACAAGTATACCCACAGATGAAGAATAATAGAACCCAAAAAAGCTAAACAAACACAGTAAAACTACAGAAAACTGTTTATGAACTAAAGAGGTAACAGTGACGCTTCATTTCAGGTACTGCAGTCTCCACAAGTTTTCTTTAACCAACAGAACTTCTGTAAAGCGCTCAGTCTCTGAGCCCAAACTGTTTGTTTAGCTAAATGATCATGGGAAAAGATGGAACAGAATGTAGAAACTCCAAGACCAACTATGAGACAAACCACAGAAGAAAAGGATCGGTCTTCAGCATGACAAAGGTTAACAACGAAATTATAGTTCCATGTTACATTTTAATTACTTGGAAAAAAAGGAAAAAAACCCCAGATTTTTCTGTAGCAGAACAATCTGTGGATAACAACTATTTATGTAATCAGTATCAAGGGATCATAATCAACCTCCATGAAAACTAGACAAACAATGCGACTGGATGAAACGATGCTTCACACAATTTGTGCATCAACTGTATTATGCAACACTGCATGCATTGTTGATGTACATACACATGCATACGAACACCCTGGAAAAAATCTAAACTATTGAGTCAAAAAACCACCTGTAAAGACACATATAGTCTACTGTTTAGAGAGCACAGCTGTAACTAGTAGGGTGTGTGAGGCATTAAGATGCACAGGAAAATAAACAAAAAATTACCTTTATTTTTAGTGCCTTGTATATACGTCAATGCTGCAGCCTCATTGGAATGCTGTAATTCCAATACTAGGCTGATGTTGTTAGCAAGTCTACCTGTCCTATGAAACCTTCATATAGGTGAAAAAAATTAATAAAAATAGTCACATTATACTTCTCTAAATCCACATAATTTAAGTATGGGAAAACTCTGATAAAGGAGTTTGCAAGGACTCTGATTGTTTAATTAATAAAAAGAAAATAAAATGAATGAAGAAAGAGGCCCACCAAGACAGTCAGTGGCCTGGGAGCACTCGCCCTGTGAGAAAAAGCTGAAGCATCGGGGCTTGGTCAGCCTGCAGAAGAGACTGTTTCAGGAAGACCCAAGAGCAGCCTTCTAGTACCTACAGGGAAGTTAAGGAGAAGATGGAACCGGGCTCTTCACAGTGGTGCATAGTGGGAGGACAAGAAACAACGGGCATAAGTTGAAACAACTTATGTTGGTTAAGGATGTAAGGAAAAAAGTTTTCACTCTAAGAACAGTCAAGCAGTGGAGCTGAGAGGCTGTGCAGCCTTCTTGGGAAGTTTTCAAGATCCAATTGGATAAAGCCCTGGGCAACCTGGTCTGACCTCAGAGCCAACCTTCCTTTGAGCAGGAGCTTGCACTAGAAACCTCCTGAAGTTCCTTCTAACCCAAATTATCCTATGTTCCTAAGGTACGGAGGAAACATTTATTCATATCCCATAAGGGATATTACATAGAAATAATGATAAAAATAAAATTTCCAAGCAAAGAAAACATCATTACCTATTATGCCAGTGAACTGAGGAAATGTGAAGCAGACAATAAGATCATGAAAATGAGCTAAAAATTGAGTGTTCCTGTAAGTATCATGGTTCTTCAGCTGTCCTCCTTAATAATAATTTTATGCAAAGGACATTGAAATTTCGTATTTCAGCCTTCTGATAAAAGGCCAAGAGCTGACTGACTGAAAGGAAGATCCAAGTAACAGGAAAAAAAGTTAATTACTTTACACCTGTCTATCCTACTTTTGTCTGAAGCACTTAGTGTCAGACGTGAAAATTGCTCAGCTAATACACCCCTTAACCCAAACTCCATGTGCCTACTGCAACTGAAACAGAGCACTAAAAACGTGGTAATTTCAGGTTTCGGTGAAAGATGTTATGTTTTGCCTGGATAAACTCACAGCTCTAAGTAACCCTAGAGGGAATGTCAATCAGCTTTCTGAAGAAGGAAAACTGCTGAAATACCCCATTGCAAAACTCCCAACAGCTGTTGTTCAAAAGTCAAGTATATATAATCACACTGATGGAAAAAAAATAAAAGTGAAAATGTGGGAAAAAAAAGAAGTGCTTTCAATTAAAACATTTACTTTCATTCTTCCCCTATTTTTGAATCACAAAATGAAAACTTTGTGAACTCTCAAGTTTTCACTGCGAAAGAAAAAAAAAAAACACAAAACATTTCCCACAGAGCTCTAATCGCTAGTATCCCACCAAAAGGGCAAAGCAATACTTCGGAAACATCCACAGGTGGCAGCACAGCAATGCTTCAGGAGATTCATATTTTTCTAATTTTTTTCAGCTTAGAACATAGCTATGTACATAAGTGAATGCAAATAAAACATCTACTTGCCAAATATTCTTTTTTTTTCCTTGATATGAGTTCAAGCATTCATAATAATACGTTTTCCTAAAGTCCACAAAAGCTCCCTTTTGTTTTTCCTGTTTTATTTAATGCTCAGATCTGCAAAAGCAGGCATTTAGGCCGTAATAATAAAAATCAAGCCTTAGGTGTTAGCACTGAAGCAAATTAAAATTAGATACATGGAATACCCCTTCAAAAGAATCTTGAAAAATCTATACAAAAGAAAATTTCCAATACAAAAAAAGATGAAATAATATTGAATTATTGCTTTTTTAAATAAGAAACAGTTATAAGAAAACAGCACTTGGGAGAAATACAATCTTATCTTAACCTTCCTGGCCTTACTCCTACTCAGCTTGCAGCTGTTTGCGGTACCAGAGAGGATCTTACCCGTCTCTTCACCATCTCTCTAGTTGTCTTGAGCTTTGTAACACTGAAAGTCCCTACTTGGAAGAGCAAAGATCTCTTTACAAGATCACTTAGAAGCCAGAGGGGGCAAGCCTAACCTTACCTATAGGATTGAAGAACTATTAATGAACTTGCAACAAAATTTAAGAAACTGACAGGATTATCACATTTCTACCTAGTATGATTACAGGGCAAAAATCTTCAGACAAGTTTGTCTGAAGCTGGAGAGCAAGACGTGCAAGGAACTGGCCCTCTTCCTCAAGGAACACTGATAGCAGTTTTGATGCAAACCATCTTCATTCTACATGAGACAAGAGCAAAAAGAAGCTGCCTGAGAAATGAAGTGTTTTCTGAAGCAGAAATGGCTCTTATGTGAATACTAAAGGGCCTCAATGCTGTCTGGGAAGGATGAAGATCTGAGAAAAGTGGTAATCAGCAGGATAGTGGATAAATTAAACTCCGTTTCTGTTGAAGGAAGCTACACTGATTACACTCAGCACTGACTGAATGGAAGGTATCAAAGCAGAGCACTCGGAATATAACATTAATGGAATTAGAAACTATTTCAGCGTCTAAAACTCTACAGTAAACTATTTTGTTTAAAGAAAACAGATTTATCCTGATAAAAAACCCTGTGTTGACATAATTGTGAAAGAAGACACCTTAAAAAGGTAAACAAGCTGAAGTAGGTAACCAAAGCAAATCAGAGAATCACAGAATAGTTGAAGTTGGAAGGCACCTCTGGAGATTGCCTAGTCCAAGCCCCTGCTCAAAGAAGGGTTACCTAGAGCAGGTTGCTTGGGATTGTGTCCAGTGCAAGGATGGAGGCTCCACAGCCTCCCTGCAAAACCTATTTCACTGTTTGATAACCCTCACTGTAAACCAAGATTTCTTATATTTAAAAAGAATTGCCTGTGCTTCAGTTTGTGCCCATTGCCTCTTCTCCTCTCAGTGGGCACCACTGGGAAGGGTCTCACTCAGTCTTCTTCATTCCCTCCCATTGGGTTTTTATACACAATGGATAAGATCGCTCTGGAGCCTTTTCTTCTCCAGGCTGAACAGTCCCAGCTCTCTCAGTTTCTTCATGTAGGTCAGATGCTGCAAACCCTTGATCACCTTTGTGGTCTCTCACTGGACTTGCTCCAGTATGTCCCTGTCTCTCTTGTACCGGGGAGCCCAGAAGTGAACCCAGCACTCCAGGGGTGTCTCGCCAGTGGTGAGTGGAGAGGAAGGATCACCTCCCTTGACCTGCTGGCAATGCTTTTCCCAATGTAGCCCACAAGGTTGTTGGCCCAAGGACACATTGCTGCCTTATGTTCAGCTTTTTGCCCACCAGGACCCCAGGTGCTTCTCTGCCAAGCTGTTTTCCATCTGGTCACTTGCCGCCCCCATCCCAGTGTGTACTGGTGCCTGGGGTTATTCCTCCCCAGGTGCAGGCCTTTGCATTTCCTTTGATTGATCTTCATGAGGTTCCTGTCTGCCCATTTTCCCAGCCTGTCAAGGTCCCTCTGAATGGCAGCACACCCATCTGGTGTATGGGTCTCTCCTCCCAATTTTGTGTCATCTCTAATCTTGCTGAGGGTGCACTCTGCTCCATCATCCAAGTCAAAACCTAGAGTACCCGATATTCCCAAGCAGAATTCCCTAGTCTGCCATACACATCCTATCCGGGCCCATCCCTTCATTGCTTCCAAGATTAGGCAAGATAAAATGTGTTCAGAGTGCTTCGGCCTAGGCATTACACCTCTAGCCCAAATAATCCAATGTTACTCTGACAATAGCAGGAGGTGAAATTAATGGCAAATCAGCGCAGTGAAATGTATGCTTTCAGTGTAATTGGAAAAAAGGTAGAAGTTAAGTGGTGGCAAGAGGAAGAAGACAGTAGAACTTGCAGTCTGCGAGACCTTAAAGTGTTAAGAACATGTCATAATTTCACTAAAAAGAACTTTCATGCATTTCTTAGGTAACATTAAAGTCTGAACAATACTTTCTTTGAGAGATATAGTAGGTGGAACGGAAAGATACTTTACACTTCCTTGCTAAAAAAGCTGCCAAATAATGCATTTGAAAAAAAACACACCATCAAGGACATACTAAAGGTACCATGCCAAACTAAAAGCTGTACTGCTCAATAAACACCTAATTTTCTTACCCAGAGCACTGTCTTGTGCATCAGCAAAATTGTATTTATTTACACTACAGTTTCTTAGAATTTATATGGACACTTGATTCCCTAGATATAACTGAAAAGCAATGAAGTCAAAGCTGACGTGATTTAGAACGCAGAACTCGGAAGTAAATCCAGTTAACACAATGGGATACTGACGTGTACTCTTCTAAATTTGTTAAGCTGTATAAGATTCCTAAAGGCAATAACCCATGCTTACAATTCTCACCTAAAAGGTTACTTTTAAATCTAAATATATGCAAATTAATGTATACCAGTTTAACAAAGATTTGTATAAGTAATGAAAATTATCCTTGTTTTTAATCATTCTAGTCTGATGAACAGTGTAGCATCATAAAAAAAAATTCATTATGTACTAAGAATATTCTTTTAATTCAACTTTTAAAAGACAATTCTGGTTCACACACTTAGACACAAAAATACATTCTTTTTTTTCTTTACAATAGCATAGTGATGCAATTCAGTAATCAAAAGAGGTTACATGTAGCATTTTTATTCAGAATGGATGCTGCAAAAAGTGTGTCGTCCCCCCCTCTTTCAGTTTAGCCATCTTTCGTGCAGCAGGCTACAAAATTATTTTAATTACTTCCTGCACTGTTCAACTTCTCTTCAAGTATCCTCATGAAAACATTTTTAGAAACAAGAATAAATTTAATTTTATGGATGCCTTATTTATATAAGTATGGAATAACCATGGAATAACCTCATATACCACTACAGGCTGGGGGCTGACTGGCTAGAAAGCAGCTTTGCATGTTAATGACCCAGCAGTCCTTTTCTGTGGAAATGTGGAAGAGCCAGCAGTGCAACCCTGTGGGAAAGGTGGCCAGTTGCAAGCTGGGTTGTATTAGCAATAGTAGCCAGAGGCAAAGGGAAGCAAGTCTTGCCCTCTATCAGCACTTGTGAGACTGCCGCTGGAACACTGTCCTGTTTAGGCTCCCCAGTATAAGAAAGAGTGGAGCAGGGTCAGCAACATGGTCGGGGCGGCTGGAGAACAACATAAAGAAAAGGTTGAGAGCTGTATGCATTTGTTCATCCGGAACAAGACAAAACTAAGAGAAGAGCTTATGGCTGTCTGCAGCTACCTAATGGTAGCTACAAAGAAGTGGAGCCAGACTCTTCTCAGATGTGCACAGTGACAGGACTAGTGTAATGGAAACAAATGGGAGGCAGGATCCATAATCATTCTGGGGTCCATTCTAATCCAAATTATTCTCTGATTCTATATACAAAGAAGGGATAGAAAATCTGCACAGACTATGAAACTCTGGAATATTTCTTCTTTTGAACAAATTTCAACAACTTCATAAACTTAGCTTACAAACATATCTGAAACTACTGTGTTCCTGAACAGGCTAAAGAAGGAATTCAACATTTCCACACACACACCACCCCCCCCCCCCCAAAGAAATCACAAGCATAAGTTGGGAACCCTTGTGATGACAAAGGAGGAAACTAACTCTGAAGTATGATTGGTTAAGATCTACTATCTTTATGCTCAGCAGGAAAAAAATGTGAATGAGAACTTGAACACACTTTACAGTTTTTTGACATAAGACTGCTTTGATGACTAGTTCCAGAACTAAACAAAACCAAATTAAACTACTAGTGCTTTCTGATCATTAATTAATCTACCACTGCAGCTTCCACTTAAAAGTAAAAGGACTAAGCTTTTTTTGTCTTGGTAAGAGTAACACTAGGAATACTAGTATTTCTCTTGCAATTATAGCAAAGAAACAAGCTATTACATTCCTGTGAAATATCTCATCCATGAAATAGCAGCTATTCAAAGTGGAAAGGTCAGAGGGAAATATGTTGAAAGGTTCCCTGAATGTTAACCTGTGCACTAAAAGTACATGATAATTACTTAGAAATAAAGGCCCAGTAATCCACTGTCACCTACTTTTTGATGCTTCAGCACTACAATCTGTACTCAAGCGCATCTCTAAATGAAAAAGTATTTTTTGTGACATGCATGCATGGCAATCATTACAAAAAGCAAAGAATCCCACTTGAGGGTTCACTCATGTAGAATGCTGGTCAAATATCTTTCTGACATTGATTACTGTGGAAACAGGGGAAACAATGAATGCAGCTATGTAAATCCATTTTTCTAGTATACCAATATAGATGTATTATGTCATCACTTTCAATCCTATCCTGCTACTTAATGGAGTCTCCTAATATTAGTTTCCAAACATGACAAAATATAACAAGATATTAGTTTCCAAGTAATAATACAAGCTCATTTTATTCTAAAGTACGTACCTGAATAGCTGAATTCATGAAGCATGTATTCCCCAAGTTACTCAGGCCACACAGGCCTGGCTGCTCATTGTGTCTTCCTGGCTCTGAATAATCATAATTCTTATAAGCAGCATATGATGGGAGACAATAGTTTGAATTTTTCACACTGTAAAAAAAAAAACCACAACACATCTTTCACAACATAAACATGTACTCTATAGCACTTTAATACATACAAGTACTTTAAAAATATAAATGATTAAAAATGTTAAAGTAACTTCTGTGAACAAGAAAAGATTTTAAAGAAGTATTTAACTTTGGTAATAACATTAGTTTCAATTTAAAAGTCACCTGTGCAAACAACCAAAATCTAATGTACTGCAATACTGTAATTATTATATCCCTACCCCTTTTTGATAGGAGCAGCTTCACAGCTTACTCTATTCTTCATTGCTCCATCAAATTTAATACACTCAGACTTTAGACACCACCAGCAGCAATCAATCATTTACGTCCCTTTTGCATCCTGCTACTGCAGGAGTGAGGTCGGTGGGAATGGGAATGCAGAGTTACAGGTGAAAGCTGAGATTTCCAAAGCCACTGTGGCATAGCTGCCTCACTGCATCAGAGAGTCTATTTATAGCTTCCCTGCTAGGACAGCACAATCCAGCATGCAAATGCAGGAAAGACTTGAGCGGTAAAAGAATATGCAAAAAGCCTTGTAACAACTTCATTATAAATCTCTACGATGCATCTGTTTGGAGAAACTGGAGAAGACTGAAATAGGTAAAATGGTAAGATTTAAAGCAATTTGTTTCCAGATGAAATCATGCAAATACTAAATATAGAATAACCCTCCAAACAGTAAAGTAAGCATATCCGAGAACACTAGAAAGGCAAAAGAATCTTCTAAGAGGATGCTCTGTCATATTACAGACATTAGAAAAACGAACCAACCAGAAAGGTTAAACTCTTTCTTAAACTATTTCAGGCACCGATCATAATAAAATCTGCATGATAGTAGCTTTGGCTAAAGTTCAAGGGTATTTCTGCAGTCACTAAGCATTATTCACATTAGAAGTAACTTGAACAAAAATTTGAAAGTCAATTGCTAAGAATGACAAGGGAAAATATGCAGTGCAAAGAATCAATCCTGGTAAGTAATTGAGATTTAGAATTATAAAAGTCTGAGGATGCAAGTGCACAGTAGTATACACTCCAGCCGTTATTCCTGAACAGTATCACACTCTTTACATCCAAATGAATTCTAAGTGTCCCCTCAGTGCACAATTACTTACTTTTCATGAGTAACAGTTGTTTCGTTTTAATCACAAGTTATTGAAAATTTCAAACAGAAGGGGAAGAAAATTTCTACCTCTTTCAATGGCCTCAGAAATCTGTGTATTTTATAGCTCCACTGTCCATAAAGCTGCTGTTCTCAAACTTTTACATCTGATAATTTCTTTTTAATAGTTGACTTTCCTATCAGTCCTTCCCTTTTCCATACATATACATTTTCTCTGCTCTCTGGCTTGCCCCCAAACTAGCTAAGTGACATTGTGTTTACTAGTCATCCTCCATGAAAAATCCTTGTAAAGTTAGTTTGGCCTGCTCAGCTTAATCCTAACTTAAATGGTTCACCCTAGTTTACACAAGATACTTTTTGAACTCCAGGGCCCACATACCCTTCAAGCTTGTGTCTGTGGTCAGCCCCTTCCCTATCATTAGTTCCTGGTTCACCCATGCATGAGAGGTCCTCAGGGAAAATTACCTTCCATCTCCCTTTGCAGCTGCAGTCCAGCTACTGCAATCAACCCTAACTCCCTTCAGTTGACAAGCTTTAGTTCCCCCAGGAAGAAAAAGCACAAGCTTGCCATTGGTGCTAATGCAACCTCCACAATATAACTAACCCCCCCCCTCACCGACCCAGCTGAACAGTGCATGGCAGTAATAGAAATGCACATGTACAGGGTACACAATAAGCTTCTACTTTCAGCCCTGCTTCCCTTCTACTGCTTTCTTCACCTGACTCAAAGATTACACTTTCCACATGGTTAACAGAAGAGAAATCTCTTTCGGAAATTTAGGAGATGTAGGGGTAATAAACAGATTGAATGTTATTTTCCTGGGGATTTTCACTCCCCTTCTTTTTCCTTCTCTGTAGCTTTCCCCCCTTCATGAACTGCCACCTTAGAAGGGACACACACTAGAAAGCTAGGGAATGCAGTTGGTGTCTTTTGCTATAGTGCATTCATGTAAAAGATTTCCTCAAATTAGCTGAGTAACATCATGATAATTTCATTTAAGATAATTGTAATGCAGATACATGCCCAGTGTCGGTTTGCTCTAAGGGACAAACTGTCAAGAGTTCACTCCTCAAAATGGAAATCCATTTCTGAGCTCTTTCATCTTCTGTATTGGCCTACAGATATACATTTGAGGGGTTTAGAGGATATGGTTACCACACTCATCCTGTGGGTCCGGTCTATTCTTATATTTTTCTTTCAGGCTTTTGCGATATTTTATCAAAACATATCCAGCAAAATACAGTGCCTACTATGTGCAGGAGGCTAGGACACGTCTCTTTACAGCTTTATCAGTCTGCAAACTTCATTTTTTCTGGAAGAATTATTTTTATTTAAGTTACACTGTGCTTCTGCTTTTCATGCTTTTGAGACTGGCCAAAAAATAAAGTATTACTAACAGTCAGTAGTAAATAGCTGACAATGGAAAGCAAGTAAAGCTGCAAGGCAAGTCTACATAAACTCCATTCAAACAGAAATGCCCTAGAAAAAGTAACTTGTGGTAGTGTGTCCCCAGTCTCCGTCTGCTTTTCCTGCAAAACCTTTAGAAAGTTGCCTTTAATGAAGGAACAATGCATGGAAAAGCAGGGGGGTGGTATTAGAATGGGGCAGTCAAGTAAGGGCAATAACATAAAGAAAACACTGATGGCTCTTACAAGAAATTGATGCTCAAAAAATAAGGCAAGACTTGAAAAAAATGAAACCATCTTCAGACCCCTGAACAGCTAGACAGAGTTCTTGAAGTAGTGAAAATGGTAAAGGGAGGTTTCCGAATGAGATTTTATTACCTGTAAACCTAGAAATTTTGAGTTGCATGTGCCATATTTGAAATGACTTATATGTACTGTCTGTATCCTGCCTTTAAACCTCAAAGCAACTTTCAGATCATTATGAACCCAGAGCACTTGTTGTGTAGTTGGAGTTATGGGAAGCTTGGATTTGGAACAGAGAAGTTTGGAAAAGCATCACTAGCTTTGGAAAGGACAGAATTTTGACAGTGGAGTGCCATATACCAGTAACAGGTGCCTCAAAAGGAATTTGAGTTGCAAGAATGAGCCCAGAAAATTAAAAGTTTGGAACACTTACTGAGCCCTGTAATATTTCAACCACTTTAATGCACTGCCAATGTGTTTTTGTGACCAGGCACTTTAACAAACCCATAATCGGGTTCCATCAATTTTTAGAGATGCCTGAAGCAGCTGGAGAAGCCCATGTCACTATGCAAAGACTACCATCTTTGTTATTGTTCATGATTATCACATGGAGAGCAAAAGATAACATTATAATCTATTTAAATAAAGTAAAAAAAAAAAAATCACCTTCCTCATAATATTTGCCTATGTGTCAGGTGCAACATGAAGAAACTGTTTCTACAGGTGATGTAATTAACATTTATACTTCTTGAAATAAGCACATTGAAATATACCAAGCATGTGAACAAAGCTGCCAGCTGTCCGTCTTCTGACAAGCTGATGCTACTGAATGATGAAGTCATTTTAGGAGCCTGAAACAATGGTTAAAATGAAGAAAACAGAACAACTTTTCACTTAATTCCCCAAACAAAATCCCTGTTGAACTGTTTTTAATCCCCTCCCCACATAATTTAAGAAATACCATATGTGACATGAAATGTATTGCTTTATAACAGCAATAAACAGAAATTCCAGTAAGACCTAAATGATGCGTGTCTCTCCCTGCTCTTCTGAATCCACTAACACATATTATGCTAATCCTCCTATGTTATTCTTTCAACAAGATCACCTGTAAAGGCAAAAGAACATCAATGATCAATTATTTGGAATCCTCCATTCCATCAAATGCAAAAACTCACATTTACAGAAATGAAGGCTTTGGACCTGATAAAATTTGCACAAGCTACTTCTATTATCTAACGTATGACTAGCTCAACACACAATGAAATGTTTACCAATTTGAGGCTTACTATTACTCAGAACACTTCCTGGATTAGACAAGTATTACGGAAAATGTGTACATATAAAGAAACATGACACTTTTCAGAGTTTTAACATAATTTGTACACTATAGCCAACCTAGAATAATTGCAAAAACAGGCTTGCAATGACTAACATTTATGACTATTACTACACACAACCTGTTGTTTGCTTTTTCTGCCTTACAAATCAGCTTTGTCAGCTAAAATTATCTTCAAAACAAATGTTGGTATTTCTTTTAGAGTCACAGTGTCTCACGTCCATATGGAGGTGCCAATGGATCCTGGAAAGCCACAAACGTATAATTTCGCTATTGTACTAAAGATAACGTGCCATGTAAGAGACAGTAAGGCAGAAACATGAAAATAAATTCCAGGCAAAGCTGACACTAAGTAGTTAATTAAGAAAGTAATGAAAAGAAGATAGCATTTTTTAATGGAAAAGGAGTGCTTTCTTAAAAAAGGAGATATTTGCGAGAAGAGTAGAACATAAGAAGAAACTGATCTTAACCCAGAATGATATAATACAATTAAATACAGAGATACATCTTTCCATTTACCTTTTGAAGCCAAAAATTCCTAATGCAAGAGTATGTACTTTAAAGTACATAGTGTATTAATGGATATGACTTCTCTATCACTGAACTAGTTCATCTTGAACATGTATTCTGACAGAACTGCTGCTAAAGATTCTCCTGTATTCTATATTCTAGTGAATTATAAATTTGTGATTTTTTTAAATATGTAAACTCATCATAATTGGATTTTGCATTGTAAGGAAAACCATATACTTCTGCACTGAGTATCTGCCTTACATAACATCCAGATATACAGTGTTTTGAGTTACAAGAGAAAAATGGCTGGTATTTCATATCACTATAGAGAATATGTACCTACTATCTGATTTACAAATGTTTAAGTTATAGTTAAGGCACTTCAAAGGATCAATTCCTTATGAAATCTGAATTTTCTATAATTTCCTTTTAAACATGTATTTCTGTTGAAAATCCTCAAAGTAAAAACAAAACAAAACAAAAAACAATCCCAGAATTTTACCTTAAGTTCTAAAAGCTCCCATTTTGGCTCCAAAATAAACCAATAAATAAAGATAAAATCAGCTAAAGCAAGTGAAGAAACTATCTTTAAAAGCTGCAAGAGCTGGCAACAGGTTTCATAAGTGCTTCCTAAAAATAACTACAGTATCACTAGGGAGAAGCTAACATTAAAAAAAGGAGGGGGGGGGGGAAACACAGAAGAAAAAAAATAAAAACAGAATAAAGCCTTGCTGGCTTGATTTAAAACAGTGGTTCCCTAGGAAAAATTAACTGTTAAGCTTTCGTTTTGGCATTACAACTGTCCTTTGCATAAGCAATGGGGGAAGGAGAGATTAATTCTCAGCTGGAGGCTCAGCTCTGGTCAAGTAATTTTTCACACAATCATAGATACAATATACTTTTTATTTACTACACATTCACACTCAGAGTACAATAGACTGCAGTTAAATACATGGATTTCAGCTGTTTAACAGTGAGAGTTGGGGCTACTCACAATTGGTAGAAGCACAAGTGACACTTCACCCCTTAGGAAAAATCACTTCTGATAAATGCAGTATTTAACTGGAAGATACTGTGTAAGATATTTAATATTTATGTCACCTTTTAAATATTTAACATCTTCATGTTTGATCACAAAATGCATGTTTGGAAAAATATTTTAAATTTGAATGAATTGTAAGAATAAGCCTCTTCAATTTCCCCCAGCTTGCATTAAAGATGAGTTCTCTCTGGTTTCAAGCATTTGAAAGATGCTCCATTATCTGTTAAAGTGAAATAATTCCATGTTTTTCTATATTCACCAACTTTTTTTACAGTTGTGTACAATAAAAAAAAGTTTACACACAAAGTTGGCCACTGGAATATGAAAGCTCTTCTTTTAGAGTTTTATCACATTCTTTGTTAAACTTCTGATTTGGAATATAAAGGAGAAAACCCTTAAAAGTGAGAAGCCTCTTTTACTAAGCCTCTGCTTACTGTAATATTCAAGCACACCTATCAGACCGATCTCTCTCAAATCTTCTAGCACTAAGACACAGAAGTTAAGTTGCTGATAATTAATCAATGGCTATATGACAATGGCTATATGACAACGATTATGGCTAAAACAATTCAGCTGTAGTGGTCTCAAATCAATGTGTGATATCACATATGCTGCTATAATACCTCAGCATCAATAAATAAGGGAAAACCTGACCACCATAAATGTTAAGTACTTTATACTTTTTTGTTGTCCATCTAAATTCAGGCAGGATAATAACAACAACAATGTATTTTTAGCATGATAAACTCTAAATGAAGTCTTTATATATTTTCTTACAATGCTCAACATTCTTCTTAGTGTCTATTCTACTGATGACTAAGAGTTACCAAATATCTTTAACTGCATTTCATTTCCTGATACCATGCTTTACAATACCTAGACTATGAAATAGTGACCAGTAGCAATTCACAATCCAAATATTGCAAAAGAAATCAAAATCCTTAAGCTAGGAGTTACAAAACACTGACATTTGTTTACGTCACAATAGGGCGATTAAATTAAATAATGTTTTAAGGTATACTGCTTACTTTCTGTTGTTCATGTTGTTATAATTATTTGATAGAGCTGGAGAGATCTTTGGTAAAGTTGAAAAATTTGATGCACCTGGGGACCTTTAAAAATATGAAATGATAAATTAGATAAAAATGATGAGATACTAAAAACTATACAAGAAAGCTAACAAGTGAACAATGCATATAAACAAGCATGGAAAAGAAGTATTTTTTTAAAAAGTGGGCAAAGCACTAAAAATACCCAGGAGATGCAGCCCTCAGAATCCATCTTTTAAAACTTGAAATGCTTCACAGTACTTTAAACTTTCATATCATGTTGAAGAAATAGCTATTAAAAACAAAAAGCAAACAAACAAACAAAATCACAGGCCACTGTGCTAAAAAAATTGTTTTTAGTTTGTAGTATGACTATAGATATTTTCATGTTCTAAAACCTATAATGTAAAGTTTCTAACATGGAAATTTTATTAATTTTTTATTTAACCATAAATGGATTTTGAGAAGAGATACAAAAATGATTAAGATACATACTTCAAGGTTAGTTTAACAGCAGCATGAAACCATTTAATTAAAATTGTCTTATTAATATTGTTAAAAAAATTCCAGGAAATGCACAACACTAACCTTTAAAAACCTTTTTTGCCAGAAGTAATAGCATTATCACTCATCCCCACTGTTTAATACTATTTTTAAATATAAGAATACTGATCATTTTAATTGCAAACAATTCAATACAATATACAACTATCTTGCAGTGTATTTTTCTGATCAAGTCTTACAGATAACCATGGAAAAGGCTCTGAATACTCAAAGGAATTTAGGCACCTTCATGTTTTTGTGGGCCCTATGCAACTCCAGCTGGTTTGCAAAAAGCTCCAGCTGTCATTGGAAAGCTTTGAAATACATATAAAAATATTAAAAGAAGAAATTCTGCGTGCTCAGGATTTTTTTAAGCACCTTTCAAGAACTAAACTATGCAAGGAGATAAACATTTTCAACACAGGGAATTCTGCCGAGTATATTTTCACATTTCTTTTCAACTTTTTATTAATAAACCTTTTCCAAAAGAAAAGATGTATCACCACGTGAAGAAAGTGTTATTTAATTTTTAAAGTGTTCTGACCAACATTCATAAAGCTTTCCTGAAGATTTCCTTTATCATCTAAATCTTCTTCTTTGAACTTTATCTTCAAAGACACAAAATACAGAGACTGTGTCCCCAAGAAAGATATAAAATTGAAGTCAGTTTAACCCTACTTAAATTCAAGACAAAAGTTAAATTATGCACATTCATACATGTAATTATTTTAGAAGAAGCTATTTGAACTGAGTAGTTTTGAACTGAAATTAACTTTTCAAAACAAATTTGAAGCTTTTATATAATTTAAACCAAATTCAAATGCAATACAATTTTAAATTTAAAAACTCAATGTATAATTTTTGCCTAAAAAATTAAAGGAAACCAGAAGAAGCTACATAAATAAGGGTCCGGTTTCCACCAAAAACTAAAAATAAGTTAATTTGTTTCTTAGAAAAGATGACAATCAGTAGTTTTACTCTTTGACAGCATTTGCTATCAAATACAAAGTGATAATAACAGGTAAAACAGCAAGATGTTCCTACTACTCTGAGGTGTGCAGCCTTTCTGTTTGCTTATGGCTGCTTACATTGCTAAATCCTGTGTAGAGAGAAGAACAGAATTAACTCACAGCTCTTACAGCTTTTAATACATTTCAATACTTGTGGGAAAACTTTGTGACAATATCGGCAGAAATCCCCCCCCATCATTTAAAACAAAAAAGTAAGAGCAAAACAATAAAAAACCCAGAAAAGATGGTAAGTGCTAATGCTGAATGTATTGCCATGCTTCAGTTCTGCCTTTAAAATTGTACAAAAAGAATGACCAAAAGAGTCTACTCATAAGACAACTGCAATGACTTAGGAATTTCCTAAGACAAAGTGAGTAATCAAATGTGCAACAAAAACTCAACTATATGAAGTGCAGGGTTCTAAGACAAAGTATATATCCGTTCAGTAGTACACCAACTCCAGTATGCATTAATGTTACTATGGTGTTAAGGCACCACAGAAAGATGTCCAAAGAATACAGTTACTTGTTTGAAAAAATAATCAATTTTAAACTGTGGTTGTAAAAAACCCAACAGTCAGTAAATGGCCTCGTTTCTCACACGCAGGAGAAGAGTAAATCAAATTCTCAACAGAGCTGGAAAAACATCAGGAACTATGTAACAAGATAACTTTGAAAGGCATCTTTTTATGATCTAACAAACAAACCCCACAAAATTATTTATTCTAGTTTAGCATTTTAACAGTCCAGCAAAAGACAGGTTAAACCCCAAACTTTACTGTAGTCCTATGCCAAAATAGATGATAACACACATTAGATACTGACTTCTGTACACACTTCATTAACCCCATGGTTAAACTGCTCTATACTTTAACTCCCATAGTGATCCACAGCAGAGACATAAATACGGACAGCAGCAAAACCAACTGCAACCAGAACAACTCTTTTCCTCCGATAATCCGTGGGCATCTGCTATAGATTGCCTGGATCAGGATTAAAAAAAAGCAGACAAGGCTTCTTCAGACAACTGGAAGAAGCCTAACATTCACAGGCACTAGTCCTTACAGGGGCCTTTAAACATCGTGATACCTGCTGGCGGGACAATGAAGCAGGGCTCAAGCAATCCAGGAAGTTTCTGCAGTGCATTGATGACAACTTCCTGACACAGGTTGATTGAGGAGACAACAAGGAGAGGTGCTTGGCTGGATCCGATACTTACAAACAAGGAGGAACTAGTTGGGGATGTGAAGGTTGGGGCCTTGGCTGCAATGACCATAAGATGGTGAAATTCCAGACCCTGAGTGAGAGCAGGGCAGAAAGCAGTAACACAACCCTGGACTTCTGGAGAGCAGACTTTAGCCTTCTCAGGCATCTGCTTGGAAGAGTCCCATGGGATACAGCCCTGGAGAGAAGAGGGGCCTAAGAGAGCTGGTTGATATTCAAGGACCATCTCCTCTAAGCTCAAGAATGGTGAATCTTGACAAGTAGAAAATCAAGCAAAAGCAACAGAAAGCCTGCATGGATGAACAAGGAGCTCCTGACCCAACTCAGACATGAAGACAAAGTGTCTGAGTGAAAGCAGGAGCAGATAACCCAAGAGGAACATAGAGATATTGTGCAATTATGCAGGGATGAGGTCAGGAAAGCCAAAGCCTATGTGGTGTTAAATATGGCAAGTGATGTGAAGGGCAACAAGAAAGATTCTACAAGTACACAAAAAGCAAAAGGAAGACTAGGGAAAACATGGGCCACTGCTAAATGGGGCAGGGGCCCTGGTGACAAAGAACACAGAAAAGGCTGAGGTACTCAATGCCTTCTTTGCGTCAGTCTTTACCAGTAAGACCAGTTTTCAGGAATCCCACGCCCCTGAAACAAAAATCTGGAGCAAGGCTGACTTACCCTCAGTGGAGGACAATCAGGTTAGGGACCACCTAAACACACTGGAGAAACATAAGACTATGGGGCCTGATGGGATGCACCAGCTGCTGAGGGAGCTGGTTGATGTTACTGTGATGGCACTCTTGTTTATTTTTTAAAGGTCCTGGCTATTGAGAGAGGTTCCTGAAGACTGGAAGAGAGCAAATGGCACTCACATCTTCAAGAGGGCAAGAGAGAACATCTGGGGAACTACATCTCAATCCCACAGAAGGTGATGGAGCAACTAATCCTGGAAACGACTTCCGGACATATGAAGGACAAGAAGGTGACAAGGACTAGTCAGCATGGATTTATGAAATGGAAATGTTGCTCAAGCAGCCTGATAGCCTTCTATGATGAGATTACTAGCCTGGCAGATGAGGGGGGAGCAATGGATGCTGTTTATCTCAACTTCAGTAAGCCTTTTGACACTGTCTCCTGTAACATCCTCATAGACAAGTAGATGAAGCATGGGTTACGTAAGTGTACAGTGAAATGGATCAAAAACCAGCTCAATGGTTGGGGCCAGATGATTTTGACCAGTGGCACAAAGTCCAGTTGGAGGCCAGTCACTAATGGTACACTCCAGGGGTCAATACTAGGTCCTATACTCTCTACCATTTTATTAATGACCAGAACATTGGGACAGAGTGCACCCTCAGCAAGATTAGAGATGACACAAAACTGGGAGGAGAGACCCATACACCAGATGGGTGTGCTGCCATTCAGAGGGACCTTGACAGGCTGGGAAAATGGGCAGACAGGAACCTCATGAAGATCAATCAAAGGAAATGCAAAGGCCTGCACCTGGGGAGGAATAACCCCAGGCACCAGTACACACTGGGATGGGGGCGGCAAGTGACCAGATGGAAAACAGCTTGGCAGAGAAGCACCTGGGGTCCTGGTGGGCAAAAAGCTGAACATAAGGCAGCAATGTGTCCTTGGGCCAACAACCTTGTGGGCTACATTGGGAAAAGCATTGCCAGCAGGTCAAGGGAGGTGATCCTTCCTCTCCACTCACCACTGGCGAGACACCCCTGGAGTGCTGGGTTCACTTCTGGGCTCCCCGGTACAAGAGAGACAGGGACATACTGGAGCAAGTCCAGTGAGAGACCACAAAGGTGATCAAGGGTTTGCAGCATCTGACCTACATGAAGAAACTGAGAGAGCTGGGACTGTTCAGCCTGGAGAAGAAAAGGCTCCAGAGCGATCTTATCCATTGTGTATAAAAACCCAATGGGAGGGAATGAAGAAGACTGAGTGAGACCCTTCCCAGTGGTGCCCACTGAGAGGACAAAAGGCCATTGGTATAAATCAAAATAAATGAAATTCCATCTGAACATAAGATGATGTCTGCAAAAAAGAAAAAGTGATAAACTGTCACTTTTTTACAGTGAGGGTCGTCGAAAACTGGAACAGGTTGACCAGAGTGGCTGTTCAGCCTCCACCCGTGGAGATATTAAAAAGGTACCTGGACATGGTCCTGGGCAACCTGCTCCAACTGCCTGGGCTTTGAGTAAGGGGACTGGATGAGTTTATCTCGAGAGGTCCTTCCCTCCTCGAGGACTCTGATTCTGTGAAGGTGTAGTTATAATCAGGCTAACATACGATTTAGTATTTTAAAGCAAGCTTTAGCATGTTTAACCTACTTCAGCTTAGACTATTTTCTTCTTACAAATCCCAACTAATTCAGTTAATCATACTTCTTTGGGGGGTGGGCATGAAAGGTTGATATTTTAACATTCAGCAATCAAAAAAAATTTTAATATTCAGGGCATGCATTTGTTAAGAGTTTCTCAACCCTGCATTAACTGATATTAATGAACACGTTTGTTAAACTAACTTGAAAATGTCTGTTGTACATAACCGATGTTTGATGTTTACCCACGGGGGCTCGGACACATGGCTACCACAGTCTAACAAGTTATTATGCATCAGCAAATGGCAGTCCAGCTCTTGCCTGGCAGACAAGCTCTGACAGCTCTTGCTTTTACAATTTAAGAGATCAGAGTTAAGTCCCCAGTTAGCTCTATTCTCCACAATTATCTTTCTTACAGCAAAGTCAGTAGAAAGGATACCTGTCTGCACATCAACTGCTTCAGGGAAAAAACACAGATTTTAAATGTCTTGGTTTAAGATGATACTTTTCACTTCATTAGACAAACACAGTTTTTCTTTTGAAGACTCACGGATATTTTTGCCTAAAAAAACTTGGATACACAAGCATTAAATTATTGCAAAAAGGACAGCTAAGCATCTTTTATTCAATTTTTTTCCTCTTAAAAACATTATGGGATCCAGCTCAGAAACAAAAAGAATCAAGTAAGAGCCTTCAGTGTTTTTCCAAGATAAAAAGGCATACAGTTTTGAACCAGAAACAAAATTATGAAAAAACTTACCATGTGACAAATAATGTAAGAGAACATTCATTATTACAAGGAGAAAAAAAACTATGAATGTGTACAGTCTCGAATTTTTATATGGTCAAAAAAAAAGTATTCCCTTTTACATGCAAAAATTGTTAAAGTTAACAGCAGACCATCTGTCAATTATACAAAGTAGCCAGCTATTTGATTAGGATGATTTATTCCACAGTGTAGTCTAAAAAAACTGGATCAGCATTAAATCTGTTACTTTTATTATACACACAGATGTATATTGATAGATTAATTAAGAATTCTTAGTTTTTTACCATATAAGAAGCATTTTTGAAGAGTATGATGGATCCATAGTTTTAATACTTGTTTATTGTTTTCTAAGAAAACAGCAAACAATACTTGTCTAAAATTAGAAGGAAATATGTTTCTAGTTAATAGCTTCTTTGTATGTTTTTCTAACTTGCTTTTATATTTGCACATAAACAGGTAACAACTTCTTAACAGAAAACTAATAGAAACCTTGTCCTGGCTATTCATTTGGTACTTCATGGAACTTCAAAACTTAAGCTCCTTCTCCTTGTCTCAAGTTTTATAATCACAGATTGGATGAAAGGTTTTAATTGTTGTACAGTTTCTCCTGAGAATAAGTAATTTGATTTTGTAGTACAGTTGCTTAAGTTACTTGAAGTACAACCTTAGATTTTTTTATATCTTAGTTTAAAACATCTTCTTAATGATAATAAAGCATTCAAACAGGGTTGGTTGGTTGTTTTTCTGCCTGTGGAATAATCTCCTGTGGAAAGATACAGATATGAGAAAAAAACATTGTCTGCACACCGATCACAAGTGTTCATTCAAGGACTGGGATCAGCAGCAACTAAGCTACCAAAGCAACCGGGATCTCCATGTTTGGATGAGTTTGTCACATGTGTGACATTGAGGAGACAGTTATTCATAGAAAAGTTAGTATAAAAAAATTTTCCGCAGAACTGCTCATTAATGCTAATACCTACTTTGGGAGCAGATGACTGTAAAGACATTGCAGGAGAAGTCACTATGAGCTCCCTAGAAAAACTTTCACAGAAGCCAAGCTTCCTGAGCAACAAACATCCCAATAGCTGATATAAACAGAAACTCTCAGAGAGGCAAAATTCCGGCTATTCCTAAGCCTGACTGACCCTGTACATATTTTAAGAATGTACACCACATTCAGATACTTCCAGATAAATAAAAAAAACCCCATAACAAAACTCACAAACATTTTAAGCAGCATTAAAATAGAAGACAATAGCAGATAACATTAAACTTTAGTGGGGTTTTTACAGTGGATGTTGCAATTACTTCTGAAATCAAGTAAATTCAGAAGTTAGAAGAACAGTACACATAAAAGAAATCCAAACACTGATCAGCTTGGACATAGAGCTGAAATTCTAAAGGATCTCAAACTTGAAATAATTTCTTCCTACTTTCTTCAGAAGAAGAGACAATTACGATGATAATCGACCTTTTCATTTGTACTGATTCATTATACTTTTAAGAGAAACAGAATTATCATTTTTGAAAGTGTTCCTTCCTATACTGAGCTGAATTCCCAGTTTGGCCACTTTCAAAGTAAATATGTTCTTTTCTTTCAGTAGAAAAAGATGAGCACACCTTTAACAATGTTTCTCGTAAAAAACTGCCAAAGTTCATCACCTGCAGTAGGAAGAAAGAAAAATTGCCAAAAGAAGCAATCAATATAAAGATTGCTGTTATGCTTCTGCTAACAAGAAAGAAGCAGGGAAAAACGTGCAGAACATCTCACTATCTCTCATTTTCAACTGTCACAACATAAGTTATGCTGCCATTCAGAGGGACCTTGACAGGCTGGAAAAATGGGCAGACAGGAACCTCATGAAGTTCAATCAAAGGAAATGCAAAGGCCTGCACCTGAGGAGGAATAACCCCGGGCACCAGGACACTCAAGAAGATGAAGCAAGACCCTTCACAGAGGTGCCCACTGAGAGGAGAAGAGGCAACAGCCACAAACTGAAGCACAGGCAATTCCATTTAAAAATTTTGGTTTACAGTGAGGGTTATCAAACAGTGGAATAGGTTTTGCAGGGACACTGTGGAGCCTCCATCCTTGGAGTTGCTCAAAACACGACTGGACACAGCCCCAAGCAACCTGCTCTAGGTGACCCTTCTTTGAGCAGGTCGGTTGGACCACACAATCTCCAGAGATACCTATCAACCTGAACTATTCTGTGATTCTGTGAAAAGCTTAGCTGATGTTCTGAAATGATCCTGCCCTTTTCAAGCATTATAAATCTTTCATACCTTCCAATATTCTATATTTTGACCTTTCTAAATATGGCATTTTATTCCCTGGCCGCAGAATTTATGTTCACAATTTGTACTCTTCTAAAACAAGCACTACAAAGAGGTAGTCTCAGCAGGAAATGGTTTGAGACCAGTGTATGACAGGACTGTAGGAAGTCTCGATGTATACTATCTGTGATGACAAACGAATACTTCTAATGCATCTCACACAGAAGACTCAAAAGCGTTTAATATTTCTATCCATTTAAACATTTATTATATTTTTCATATAGTTTTAAACAGATGTAAAAACCTGTCCCCATTACTGCTTGATAGCTTCTATTTGAATCCACTAAATTTTGCAAACCTTCCGCTATTACAATGCATTTGAATACCAAATTTCAATTAATCTTTCTGATAGCTGCCAAACCTCAAAAACAAACCCCAGCTTCACAGTAAAACTATTTAACCTCATTTGCTAGTTTACTTATAGCCTCCTCTGACACCAGTTTTCTCAATTACCATTTTACTTGTCCCCAGATCAAAAATTTTCCAGGAAATAGTCTTTAATTTACATACTGCTCCTGAATGCCTTCTATAAAGTGGAAAATTTGGCAGAATAAAAGTAGGTATCATCACCAAAAATATCTTCCTACCAAAACTTCCAAAAGAATCTGTGACATTGAGTTATCTAAATTCTTTTAACCTTCAAAATCTACATCTAAAATTTGACTCAGAATTTACATTTCTACTACATGCTTTTTGAGGTCAGAGATTAAACTTCAAGTATTTTGCATCCCAGTCTTTCTGCTGCTCTACATTCTCAATTCTTTGTGTCGTAAAGTCTTGCTAAGCAAGATTATACTGTTCATGCTAAGCTTAAATTGAACTCAGACTTCATTAAGCAACTTAATAGAAGCTAGTGCTCCTAATAAAAGCGCTTGAGATAAAACACCAAAGACAAAGAATCTCTGTCCTTCAAATGATAAGCAATGATACTATAAAAATGTTTTAAAACAACAGTGAACCTCAATTACATGAATGCAGAATATCAAAAGGAATAAAAGAAACTTTTTATGAAAGATATGCCCAAGAACCACCCAACAAAGGGAAAAACCACAGTTAACTATTTGTAAGGCTGAGATCGTGTTAGTTTACTAGTAACTAGTTACAACTGTTCTTTAAAACCAACAGAACATGATTTAGATTCTTGAACCAATATTAAGAAAACCTGTATCCATTTAAATGAGAAAAACCACACTCAAGTCTTTATACTCACTTGCCATTATCAAGGTGCTGTTGATAATGGCAGCAGGAAGAACAGAAAAAGAACATCGTACTCTCTTAATTGATGACAGCCCAACAAAGAACAAAAGCAACATGCTAGTAATGTAACTGCAATTTAAATAATGTTTATGTGTAAATATTGTGCTCTGGAGGTAAAAGGACAAGCTATCCATGAAAACATTTACATGTAAAAATACGTACATCTATGTTCACTTAACAGATACGCTATGCTTTGAAACAGAAATCTAAATAAAATAAGCAAGTTCTACATTTTTCTACTATGGATTTTTTTTCTGGTTTTATGGATAACGTATATCACTGGCTGAAATCAACAAAATGAAGCAACGTATATGCAGGAATTCACCATTATTATGTCATGTTCTACAATATGCAGCTCTTAGACACACTATTCAGCATATTTTCAGCTAAAACATCTGAAGGCCGATTTTCAAAACAAAATGCCACTTTTAAAAACAGGGGTTTTTTAAAGCAAAATAACCTGTGAAAATAGTTAAGCTATAGTGAATAATATGACTTAAATTCACAACTTACTTAGGAGTTGAAGGACCTCTTGGCCATGTTCCATCCTCATTCTTCTGTTCTATCACTAGTACCTACCACAAAAAGCATAATAAGAAAACTGAAATAAAAATATATCAGTAGATTGCTTTCTGTTCCAATCTTTTTAATGGATTTGTTGACATGTGATTGAGATGGAAAAGACTGATGTTTAAGTTACTATTCCCTGAGGTTCAAGAATATTCCATTCAATTACACTGCACCTTCCTCTTGCTCTATTCACTTTTTTCTCCCCACATCTTAATTTGTGCAACTTTGGGAAAGCCACTTAATATTTCTATGCCTCAACAATCCATGGATAAATGGCACGACCTTACCTCTCAAAAAGGTCAGAAAATGACCTGCAATGCATCTATGCATTGCATCTATGCATATGCATCTATGAAACTATAGAAATCACATGTCTATACAACAACCCTGTTAAGGAAGGGGTATTCCTGAAGGAATTTTGCCTCACACACAAAACAGATCGGTAGGAAAAAAAAACCAAACAAAACCAAACTATTTTCTGCCTTGATAGCCCTAAAATCATACCTGTCTGGTTACTCCTGTATTTTTTGCAAAAGCACTCATCTAATATTAATTTTCCAATGAGACAGTTGGCTAATGAAATTCATTTCATTCAACTTGTTAGTGGTACAAGAGGGAGTACAGAACACTCAGTCCTAAACACAGGCATCAAGTGCCATTTGAAACGCCTTTGGGTATTTGAGGTATCTGCCCTATGCTGGCAGATATGACACAGTACCTACAAAAAGCTGGATTGACAGCTGGGATAGCCAGATCATTTGAAATGGCAACTAGACACCAATACTTAAACTGAATCTAACTCTTAACTTCCAATGCAACTAATTCTGCATAACTGTACATTGATGTTTAAAGATGCTAATTAACTGCCGTGCTATGCCTGTATGTGTCTACACAGTGACATACATTCACATAGGTACTTATGCTCAAAACCTTATACATAAGTCATTCCGCCACTTGAAGATGTAATCACATTTTCAGTCTGAATACAGTAAGACATGAAACTGAAAACTAGCTTTCTATCGTGACCAGCTTTCTATCCGGAAAAGAGTTGTCTGCTATCTTTGGTCATGAATGCTGTAAGACAGATTCTGCCACATTTCCTTCCATTTGCTCTCAGAGACTACTAAATAAAAGGAAGATTTAGACTTAAAAGTTTAATGGAACCCCTAAAGGCTCACTTCAGAAACCAAACGATAAATTCAAAACATTCATTTACTCAATCACATACATAGTTTAGAATTACACAGTAAAAAATAACTATTAGGTTAGATAGACTGTAATAGTCAGAATAACTATTATTAGATTAGGAGGCTCAGCAAGAAAATTAACAACCTTGTGTGTCAGCAAGTGCAACTGACCAAACACACATGGTCTACCACAACATTCAGCATTTTCAGAAACCATGGTTAAATTTGGTTTTGAACAATATTTGTTTTGCTGAAAGTACAGATGTCACCTAGAGATCTTTTTATGGCTATGTTAGACCATGCTTGCTTCATAGTTAATGTTTCACTGGGATAGAGGCAGTTTGCAAGTTACACCTTTGACGTAAACCTTTTATGGGAGACGTGGGCTCTTCCAGACGGACCTCTGCATTGTTAAAATTACCTGTGTGAGGGTTTAAGTGTGTGCAGCATGAAGCTAAAGGGCACAATAGTTCAACCTGTTATTTTGGTGCACTGATTACTTACCTTCCATTCTATAAAAGAAAACTGAAGCACAGCATAAATACTGCTGATAAGTAGGTTAGAGTCAGTTGCCTTTCAAAGCAAAAGGAAATACTTTAATATAATCTTGCCTACAATTACTGCCATCAAATTTCACCCATTCATATTTGCAGCATGACAGCATGAACTACAGCTGTTGAAAAAACATCCAACTCTATTTGAAGACTAAAGAATCCATGTAATAAACTGAAAAGTTTTTCTAACAATGAAATTGTTCAATCAGTTCACATTTATATTTGTGTAGCTTTAACATCCAATATTTGTTCTTTATATTCATCTGGAAAGGTAAAAAAACTATCTTGTAGGAAGTCCTCCCATAATGGGATTTTAAAGTCTCACGCTAAACCAGGTTTTCAAGTTCTTTTGCCTCTGTAGTTCTTATCTGAAATCTTTTCCTTTCTTCTTAATTTCTTTCTGAAATCTGGACAGTGGAATTTGAGTAGAAGACATTATTCTTTTGGAGTACCTAAAAAATTTTGGGTTTCATTACAGGAACGTATGCCAGATCCTAGGAATATTTTTTTACTTCAGGTTTTACCAAATTCAAGTCAGCAGTTACGTTCATTTACTTTTAATTCACCAGGAGAGTCAAACTCATCTTTGATGCTGAAAATACACTCCAAGACTACTTTTATTTTGATGAATTTGTTTATAAAATCTTCTATCCCTAATACAACCTATTAGGAGGCAATTTTCACTTAAAAAGAAGGAAAATTCATTGGGCACAGCTACGTTTTCATGAGTAAAAAATAAATATATAAAAAAAGAAATAATATTACACTGTACCTGTCCCTGGTATAAACCAGCATCCTGTATGGTACTGTCTGGTTTATTCAAAGGTTCAAAAGTATTACTCATGTATTTGTTCCACAATCTGGTCTCTTTTTCACCTGGAATATTGAAGATTTTTCTTATTTCTTTTTCAATTGTATCTGTTTTGAAAGGGAGAGAACACAAGTTTAGCATTTCACTACAAAAACAGTATAAGGCCAAATAAAGCATCAGAATCACCTAATCTTTTCTTATATTCAAAATATGAATGGAACTGTAGAAATAGCCATGCAACTACATCATGTTGTAGGACAAGCTGGAAATTGGTAGTTCACTTGCCTTTAAAATGGGAACAGTCAGAGGACTATTTTATTCCCTCCTGAATCTCTTTGCAAAGCAGAACAAATAAAGACAACTTGAAAAATAACAGATGACAGGAGGTACCTAGGTACTCATCTACTAATTTCTCAGAGTGTGGTAACACAGAAGTGTGGGTGGGTAGGGAATGATTAGAAACGAGACTGGCAGCAAAACCAGGTGCAGGGAGTGCAAGTCATTCTGTTCCTCTCCCTAAATCAAACCCTTTTTGGTTTCCACTCTTCTACTACCCACATCCCAGTGCAATTAGCACTAACCACAATATATATGCATAAAGTTTAATTTAGACGCTCACAGAAATTAAGGACTACTCTGTAAAACTGAAGCGCATAAATTTATTTTAAAATGATGATGAAAGCTTTTACATCCCTGAACGATTTAACATAGAAAGGTCTTCCAGCTCCTACCCTACCTGACAGAAATAAAATCAGTGTACATAATTTTAAGGTAGTATAACTATTGTCTACAGCTGAAATTTAAGAAGTTCATAATTAACTCAATTCTCCTTATGCGAAAGTAGAGTTTATTAAAGAGTTCTTTAATTTGAACTAATATGTATAGTGATATACCACAGCAACCTCAGATAGATGGCTTTTTTAATTGAAACACTCATAAAGCCCCAGGGCAGCCAAACCTCATAACAGCTAACACAGAAAACAAAACAGGAGTCAACAAACGTACAGTTTATTCCTGCTGATCACTGAAAACACAATTATAAAAATGGGTACTGTAAGCTCTTTGAGAGACATTCCCCTGAAGTCTCAGGATAAAACACTGGTGTGTCAGCTCCTCTAGCATCCCCCTTGCTCCCTTTTACTTAAAATTATTATTTTCTCTTCCACTATGTTAAATATGAAAAGTCAAAACAAGACCTGAAACTTAAAAGTGCCTTGTAAAAATCCAGCCATGGGCTTGTGAAATGCATGACAACTGGCCAATGTAATATTTGTAGATATTGTAGGCAACCGAATACAATTTCCTTCTATACTAGTTAACACACATTTTAGTATGAAAGCAAGTGTTAGACTGCATCATCTGTTTCTGTAATAGAGATGGTATGTAGGCAAGGTAGGTGCTATAAACAAGGCAACAGGCTGTTAACTTGATTTGTTGACTTTTGTTAAAAAATCATGTACTGCCTGAATCAATTCTCAACCGATGATTTCAAGTAACTATATTTGAATATAAGAATGAATCTAGTCAGCAACAATATTAAAAAAAAAATCCAGATTTATGAATGACTTTCACTAAAAGAAGAATTTACAAAAGACAATTTTTCATTATCTTATTAATACCATGACAACTAATTATTTGAGCATTGCAGCTCATATTCTTCGCAAGTACTAAGTTAACATTTATTATGTTAATTTTTAACATATTCCAGCTTCACTAACAGAACTGTTATGAGACAGGAAGCATCAACCCTATCAGACAACTACACATTATGTCCAAGACTCTGGGAAGAGCATGTTCCACTTGACTATTATGCTAATTTTGAGACTGTGAAACTAAGGTTCGTTTACAGACTTCCCCCCAAGCCCCAGCAAGTGCTGGCTTATGATCTAAAGTGAAAGTGCCTGTTCCAGAATAAATGAAAACATTACATTCAAATAGGTATTCTGAGGCATATTGCATACAGGGTTCTCCTCTAGTAGTGTTATACACATCCCATGTACGAGATGATTAGTACTAGGACAATGTCTAAAAGAGACAGGAAGAACTGCCTTTTAAAGATGCCTCTCACTCCATCAGCTATATAGCCACAATATGAGATGGTTCAATTTGAGAGTTAAAGGTTATGGATCCCATATAGGATATATCCTATTTCGTTAAAAATCAGATAGCCCCTCAAAAAAAAAAAAAAAACAGCTGCATGATTTAAATACTATTTTGCAAGACTACATGGAAGAGTCTTGATGAGAGGCTGTAGAAGTTCAGTGGATCCTACTACAAGTACACCCTGACTCCTAAAGGCTAGTGCTATCACAAATAATGGCTAAAGGAAGCTGTACCAAGATGTTAATCTGTACTATGAAACGGTAATCCCAGCTTCCTAAAGAAAGGAAAGGCTAGCCACAGATCCCAGAATAAATTGTCCTCAAGGGTGGCAAGTTTTACATTCTTGTATTCTAAAGGAAATTGAAGGGAAAGATGAATCAAAGCCATTTGCCAAGATAATTTACTAGCAGAAGTCCAAAAATCCATTAGATGCAGAGCCACTGGTGTAATTGTTTATGAAGTTTATCAGCTCAGTTTTGGCATTCTTTTATGGCATTGCAGACACAACCTGACTCCTATTCATCGGTAACAGAGGCTAGACAGTCTTTCTGTCATTTTGTGGTTTGTAAAACTCTTGAATAAAGGTAGAAAAGGCCTACACATTACCTGATGACTTAGTTTTATCATACTTTCATATAATTAAGACTCCTGAATGCATCATTAACTCATTTTCACTCAGAAGCCCTGATGCTCTCTAGGATCAGCAACAATAACTAGACTGAAATGCTGCCTGAACTACATCTATTGTCTAGCTAATTTTCTTTTCAGAATTAAAAAACCACTCCCCCTGCCCCCCCCAAGAGTTACTCATCAATCAGTCTCTAAGTAATATGCATTACTTCCAAGGCGAGAGTCCTCATTTGTAGATTTACAAGAAGGTCCAAAGAACACATTAGACGTGTCCAGGACCACCCCGAGAAAATGACTGTCATCATTAGGTCTGCCCTTCATAATTATTTTTTCCTACCTTGTACTAACTTACTGACATACAGCTTAGCTTAGTTTCTATTTTAGTGGAAAAGCAAAGGTATTCCAGGAATAACACACATTTGAAGACTGGTAGGTAAATATTATATTGTGCTCAGGGTATTTAAGGTGCTACAAAACTTTCTCTGTTTATGTGAATTAAGGAAGGTCTTGTACTCATCTTTTGAGAGCAGTAAGTAATATAATCAATGATGGCGGGTAGAAAAATTAAAACTTCTTGAAAAGACCATAGTACTTTACGTCCACTCACTTCAGTGGGGCTGATATTGACTCTTTTGTACTACAAGTCTTCTGCGACCGTAATGAAAATGCACCCCTTAGTGGCATATACAAGGAAGGATGAAAATTAATCAAGATTCTCTAAGATTCCTCTTGCATATTATTTATTGATAATAATGAGCATCTCTGCTATATATTTGATGAATCCAAGAACTACCTTAAGTATATTTAAGGTAAGGACAGGGGGAAAAAAAATCACCATCTTATTAATGGATGATAAGAGAAAAACCTCAGGGATCAGTTATTTTTTCAGTCTTAAAAGTAGTTTTAATTTCTCTAGCTCTTCATCTAAGATACAAACTCTTCTGGATGTCCTGGCTAGGATGGCCCTGATTGGTGCTCCGCATAAGAATCTTCAGCTTCAGAAGGGACATGTTTTTAAAGCTTCCAAGAGCATGTCATCCACATCTCAAGAAAGGAAATAAGGCCAGTGTCTGGAAAGGGGTTGCGAGTAAGCCTGACTGTTTCTCATTACCCTGTATGACAATTTTCTCATAATTGTAATTCTCTCTCTGCTAAGAAAAAATGAATACACCTCCAAGTAACAGTCATTCCAAAATGCCCTGCTTCTGATTAGAGAAAGAAAATATCAGAAATTCATCCATTACCTATAATTCCAATGATACAATTAAATTCATTAGAGCTGCAAAATAGCTTGTATTTGATCCTCAGGGAAGGATAATGTTAAATTGTTTTTTCTAAGTTTCTGGGTTTGCTTAGAGATAATGAAGTACATCTTCCCAAGTTAAACCAGATCTCAAAAAGGCCAATTAACATACAACACTGAAGCCTTGTTTCAAGGACAAATTTCATAATTTTTAAGTTTTTATTCTAATACAAGAATATTATTACTTCTTTAACTTAAAGATTAAAATTTAACAAATTAAAATCATTCTGATTTTAAAGCAAGCAATCTGCAAAGAATTAAAGGGTAGCAAGTATAAGTCACTACCCATAATGTAAAGAGAAGCAAAACCTGAAAAACCTATTTTTTTAGAAGCAAATTGCTGTCAAAGAATGTAAACAAAGAGACTAGGCATAAAGTGCCAAGGGCATAAAGTACAATTCTACTGCACAAATACAGCTCATTGAAAGACTCTTATCTCAGATACACATGCACAAATACAACAAAAATTGAGTTTATATGATCAGCAGTATCTTTGCATATGTTCTGACTGTTATTTTCAGATACAAATATGTTATCAACATATGGTTTCAAACAATGACACAATGCTCAAAAGCAGGCAGAATAACTACAAATAAAGATAAGTTATAGATTTAATACAGGACTCAGTTACTGTAAAAGATTGTGCCTGGCCTGCCACTTCACAACCCAAAGAAAACTGCCTTTGTAGGTCACCTTTAGTCACCTTTAGCCATTAGTTTATAAATTAAATTCATTCTTGTGTTTTGTAATATAGCCTTCTCTTTATGGATATAACTAAAAAGTGTTGGCTAATGAAAGACATGAATGGAAACACATGAAAAAATGTATTTCTTACACACCAAAAGCCAAGAAAAAGTGCTATAGGATCCAATAAAGATAATGAAAAACATCACACTGTTCACTTCCTGAAAAGTGCAAACCTCTAGAGTTGACACAGATGCCAAGATAATAAAACACACAATTTTTTAAGAATTGTATTAAAAATACTAAATATTCCAAATAATTTAACTTTTAATTTTGATCCAAACAAGACTAGTCCCATCCTTTTTAATGGTTACAATACTCATCTATCATTTTACCTAGAGACTCATTTATTCAGAACTTGCTACCAAGTACTATTTAAACAAGTAACAATCATGTATTTTTAAAAACAGTTGTGCATACCTATTGTATCAGCTTTACTAAATCTTCGTGTGACAACATTGTTCATATTTCCATTTTCACAAAGCTTTAATTCTGTTAGATATACTTCTACTTTGCAGTGCTTTACAAACATACCCTGTTCAACGACCTGAAAAACAGATTGGGATCAGGTATCAGTCCAAATATGTTTTCATATACACACTTCAAAATATTTTTTAGAACTCTTCAAGAAACTGAAGTTCAGGGAACATAAGACACTTAATAAATGCCAAAAATTAGAACTAAAATTCTCCTATAACTTTTAAGAAATACAGTAATTAAAAAGTAATTTTTTTTCCATGATGATGTCATCTTACCTGTGTATAACACCACCATGACTTTCAAAGTGTTACATACAGTGGAAATCACAAATATGCATACTTAACCAAAAGATAAGATAATTGATCAAAAAATAAGAAACACCAAAAGTTACTTTTTATTTCAGAATACATTCGTTGTATGCTACTTCCTCAAAACATGAAGAACTAGTTTTCATAGTTAAAGAATACTTATCAAAAACAGAATACACACTAATAAAATCTGGATATCACATTTTTAAACAAAACCTAAAAATCTTCCACTTATATTCCACTAATGAATACATTGTTTTGAAATTTCACCTACTCATTACAGTTGTTTATTGTATGTTCATTTTTGTAACACGTACTGCAAAATAGTTAGGTATATAGGAATTTTTTATAAAAAAGTAAAACGTAGAAAAAAATATTCAGGGTCACCTCTTAAATGTTTTTCCCTTTGATCTTCCAAAGCGTAACTGCAGTACTTAGTCATGTAGACTGTTCCAAAAATAACCATCAGCCTGATATGCGATACATCTGACAAATACGGTAAAAAAAAAAAAAGCCACCAGCTAATTGCTAGGAGAGATCTGCTATCTGCTGTATAAATATAACTTTTATGCATGTGCCATAGGAAAAAAAAAATAATTATTTCATTGCTGTTCAGTAGTTTGCCTTAGCTTTAATGACTGCCAACCATGACATTTAAATAAAAACGCATCTTAATTTGAGCAGCTTAGTAGGTTTTTCAGCTACTAGAGCAACAAAATAGCTGCAGTGAACAGAACTGTGCATTATGGCTAAGACATTTCTGAGAATAAAACTGGCACTGTAGTGGTACTATTACCACATCCTGTTACATAAAATCATAATGTTATTTGACATGGATCAGGTACAACATTCTACCAATTTAAAATTTGGATCCACATTTCAAAAAAAGTTGATGTAACAAAGGGGATGAAAGAAAAGTATCATCCCATCTCTATGAAAAAATATTAAGGCAGACAGGAGAAAGAATCATGAACAAATGACAAAAGCATCAGAAAGAGAAATTCTGAACCAAAATACATAACTCGGAGAATAACTACTGTTCATATTGGCAGAAAATAATGAAGCTGTGCCAGTTTACCTGGCCACTCATTACACTCCATGTATTTTTCCAGTTAGTTCCTTCCAAGTAGAAGGCAAGTTACTCTAACTGCCCTTCTCTCTCCTTCCGTTTTTCCCCCAAGTGAAAAAAATTACAGAACTTTCACTTTACCACGATGATGGAAGAGCATTCAGTTTGCTGAAATCCATCTTCAGGAAAACCAGTAACAAGTTGATAACAGATATATCTTTAAAGAAGGAGAGCCTTTTTAATGGATTCAGTTTTTACAGAACGAGAGAAAAAGAGAGAGACATTCCAGGGATGTCTCTTTAAAAAAAGATCTCTTGATGTATTAAAGAAAATGTTAAAAAAACCTCAACAAACTACTTCTATTGCTGACCAGATGAATCTTGAAGACACAAAATTTCTTCTATAGCCAAATCCGGCATTTGTTTGAAAGGAATGCACTTCAAGTAAGCGGCAAGCAGCATGCATGTAGTTAGAACATACTCATGTCATAGGAGGAAAAAAGTTGTATTACACCAGAAGTCACATCAAACTGAATTCTAATCATAATATTCTTTCAGAAGTTTTTCAGGAATTAAAATAAAGATTGCTGTAACTGAAACAATATGCCCTAATGGTCAATTTGGAAATGGCAAACATACCAAAATGTATTTTAAAACTTAAGTAATTCAGTCCAGTAAGGATACAACTGTAATTACTAACCTGAACATCTTAAGAAATAATACAAACAAAAAAAGACTGTATGATCAATAAACTGACAAAAATGTCATATCACCTTAATAATAAGGATGGTATGCGCTGGAGAATACAAAAATTACTATCAAAGATGTTAATTTTTAAGTATCTCATACTGACGGAGTATCCACCATACCATGGACTACTACTTGTGTTGAGGTAAGCTTTTTGCTTGAAAAAAAAACTCCCTTAGCAAGCTGCTGCACACAGAAGGCCTTGCTTATCTGAAAAGGAACTACCAATTACTCTGCCAGCATTAACATTATTAGAGCTAGGCTTTTCACTAATATAGCCAATACAGTTTTAGGGTTTTATACTTAATTACAAAATCATTTGCATTAATAGACTTACAAGCTTCTAAAGCAAGTTCTTTTGAAATATTAGAGGGCTTACTTCCAGAAAAAAAAAGTATTAGATACTTTATATCCTCGTTTTTCAATATTAAAAACTTAAGCCTCTAAAATCTGAATAAAAATGAGATATCTATAAGCAACTAAAGCAGGACTTACAATCTTCTAATAAATTCCTGTGCAACTCCTGCATATTTGCAGGACTATATCTTAAACCACCTTCATCCCAGTAGGTAATTTAAGAGTACCTTGCGTGCTATTGGCTCTTGACCTTCCATCAGTGTGTACCAGCTAACTAGCCTATTCCAGCCCTCAGTTGGCAAAAGGATGTAGTCCAGCTCATCAATGAGATGTTCCTTGAGAGACTGAGAATCACCATCTATAAGAGAAAGATATTTTTACTTGAATACTGTAATTCTGTTACTTGAGTTTTTAATCTAACATTTTTCATATAAATAGCAAAAAAAATACTTTCTGAGTCACAGTTATCTTATCAGTATTACGGTGTTCAAAGCAAAACTCTTCTGAAACTATTTAGGCAAGCTATCCAGTTCACACATAGCACAGCTATTACAGGTAGTATTCCTACACTCAGGAACCCAAGTGACAACTCCATATCCTCATGCAGTCATAAGCGCCTAACTTGTTACTATACACCATCATAACCTTCAGAGAAACCAATTCATTTCTCCACCCACTTCGCATGTATTCCCACATCACCATGGATACTTCCATTTCATGCTACAGTTGCATCCTTCACTGAAAATGCAGGAATGGGTAATTACAGTAGATCCAAGACAAAGTTCAAAGTCATTCACTCCATGTCAGACTGGGAAAATAACATGGTACAACCCTCCTACTTAAAGGATCCTACGTGCTCTGGAAACACAGTCCCTACAAAATTCTTCACAGGGACAGCAAGATGCAGCACTTGAAAGAAGTACAACTTGGCAACCTCTTTACCTAAGTAGCATGCTTTTAGCTTTGGTTCAATACTTATTAAACTAGTAAGATAGCAGCTATCCTATATGTGTAAGAGGTGATTCCAGATCTGAGCCACTGCGAGCCTCAGGCAATTAGGGCAGCTCTCTTTCCATTTGGAAGTACCCAACTACAGGCCAGTAAACATCCCTCCATACAGAGGGAGATCAAACAGGGAGACTCACACATTCAGCTCCAAAGAATGAATCAGGATGACAAACTTAATGAAGTATGAAAATACACAGACTATGTATAAAGAATAAATAGACTGTAGTAAATATATAGTCTATTTATTTTCATTGTCCTATGTGAATGAACTGCAGAATTACACTACAATTAGAACTGAGCATAAAAGTAATGTTAAATAATCACGAATTGCTTCAAGTATTGCCCTTCCTCTTGGATTTTTTTTTTTTTTAAGTAATACTTCTAAGCACAATGAATACTGTTACCTTCATTCTTCTGCAAGGACAAAAGTAAGTGCACACTATGCGCACATGAAAAGCACTAAGGTCCTCTCATTTGATCATATTTCCGCACTTCTTTTGTTTCTCCTTTGTACAAATTGAGGAAACACAGAATAATGTGACTTCAATTAAAAAAAATTATCCTGAGCATTAAAAAGGTACACTTCAAAATGAAAGGTCCTTTAATAATAACAACTATTCAATTTTTATTTTTTTTCTGTATGAGAATTTAACAGAACATGTTTCAGCATGACCTTTTCTGTAGGAGGGCAACACTACTGAGGACATTTAAGATGTGTTCACTTCCTGGTGGGAAGAATAAACAAGATTCAGCTTACCAAGACTAGAAATCTCCCTACGCTACCTGCACTTCCTACACCTTCAGTTGGTTTAAAGGGTTTGTGATTTTAAAGGAAAATACAGGAAAAAACCAATGCTTTTTGCTTTAATCACCCAAATGGTGAAAATATGGCCAAAGAAGGATGCACAGCTTTCTTCTGCTCCTATTATCACCGGTGCTGACTCCCTCTTTCCTTCTCTAGCTAAGTACCTTGATGTGTGAGCAAAATGTGGGAGATGCATATTGTTCTCAGTTCATGTATTTTAAGTGTGCAATATTTTTACTACCATTAGCTGCTCAGAGATGGCAAAAAGATACTGTTTCCATAATATGCAATCTGTGTGATTTAGAGATGACTTAATCACAGAATCACAAAGGTTGGAAAAGACCTGTAAGATCATCAAGTCCAACCAAAAAAAAAAAAAAAAAAAAAAAAAAACCAAACCAAAAAACCAAAACCACAACACACCAAAAACCAACCCACCCAACACCACACAGCACCACGCCCATCAAGCCACAAATGCTGTCAAGAAGGTACAATATGGTTTGCATGCATTTTCTCTGATAAAAATCCTAAGTGACTTAGTAGGAAGAGCTAAACAAAAAAACCCTAACAACAACAAAACCCCCAAAATATAGCCAGGTAAGTATTACAATTATTAAGTTATTTTAGAAAGAGTGGATAATCAAGTTCAGAAATAGCCAAAGTATTTGTTGCAATTTTAGCAGGAAAAAACACAAGAGAAACACAGAATGCAACAAAGGAACGAATGAAGTGGAAGAAAACCTCAGACTTTGGATTCCACTTTGGGAGCCATAGTACATACATTTCTTGAACAAAAAGTAAAATGGAATTTCACATGAACATGTCAGTGAACATACAGGTAAATAAGAATTCAGTTCTTCAGGTAGATAAATATAATTAATGTGTCCTAATAAATGAGACTTCAATCAATGCACCTGTTTAAAAGATACTTTCCTTTTTTACCCTCATGCTGTTCCATCCTAGCCATAAAGTAACAATTTTCAAGAGTCAAATTTTGGTTCCAAACTGTCTTGACTGATTAGGAAAAAAACTATATTCAAGAGCAACATATAAGAAACATTTGCTGAAATAATTCACAACTTGCACTATCAATTCTTACTTGGCCCACTCAACACTATGCATATGGCAGTTCAATTATAACCGAGAGCAAAGTGTGGGGAGAAATCCACAAACACATCTTCAGGTCTATTTATCTCTTTAAAAGGTTCACACTGTATTTCTGCACTGATCTGATATTGCTAGGGGAATTTATAGTGAGAACATATAATTTGGATTCTATTCTGTCTTTCTAAAACACCCAACATTTCTTCTGGTATAATTTTTTTCAGAACCCTATTCCATGACGACTCAGTCCCTCATCTGCAACACTGTTTTCTATGATGAACAATCAGCTACATCCTTGTGCTTGCTTTGCTGATCTGAAGTTGACTACATGTCTCTTCTTTTGAAGGTGGCATGTGTGCATTCCATTACATTCAACAACATTTTTTGCATACGTTGAGATTAACTGAAATCTCTACCTGTTACTTTTCACTGTTCTCACTTCATCCAAATGTTCTGGAAATAAGGAAGCAGCATTTAAGTAATATAAGCACAACATACTGCTTCAGTTTCCTGGAATCAGTCTTTCCTGAATTTAATAACAGTTTTCCTTATCACTGCATTACACTGCAGAATATCTGAGAAAGCACACCCATTTTAGATTATCCTACTCTTTAAATCAAATGCAAATTTTCAGACTCAACACTTCAGCAGAGCAGTGTGAGAGCAACTAGTGCACACTACATGCCAAAGACAGGATTAAAACCCAAGCATTTTCAGGTTCAATTTACACTATATAGGAAACCTAGTACAGAGGATTGCTGCCTTGCAGCAGGTGAAGGAGACAGCTACTATTTTCTGAGCACTAATGCCCTTAATTTTAAAACTGCCTTCAAACAGGAACAGTAGATGTCAGACAGTAATTGGATGCATGGTACCACCGCCAATGCAGAGCCATAGTTTTAGAACCATGAATGAGCAAAAAGTTCATAAACCCTGATACTATGTTTACTTTGAAAGGAGTATTGGCAGTGTCAAAATGATAGAACACAGGTTTTCAGGAGCTTTTAGCGAAATGGCTAACATGATTTTAGATTTGGACAGCTAACACTAATAGAGGCTTCACATCCACAGTAACTTTAAACATAATCTGAACATGTACATAGATTAAGTTATAAATAATACAGATCTACTAACACAGTGCTTTGCACATCTAGAAATCACCTTTTTTTTTTAAAGTGGGTAGACACAGAAGAGAGCATAAGCTGATGCTGCCTCACTGAGGATAAAAAGATCTTGCTACAACTCATTTCAGCTGAAAAGTATCACCTGAACATGCCCCCCTCACTGCAAGATTTACTACAAGAATGTACAAAAGATCTAGATCCTCACATTTCAGAAAACAAAACACATCACTCACCAAGAGCAAAAAGACCTTTAAGTTTGTGGATGGAAGAGAACATATAGATGCATATGACAATACAGAACCTTCTTCAAAAGCACTGATACTAGTCACTGTCAGACATGCACACTCACTCACACTGACAACTAGTGCAACATGGCATGACAAGTCCTATGAAACAGGCAATCATCTTTAACATTTAACTTGTAAAATAATGAGATATTAATTACAGTTGAGAAGTTTTGAATGAAGAAAGTCAGAGTTCATCATAAACCCCATGAAGTTGTAAAAATTTGTATTACTATGTGCAAACGAATTACGCAGTTCTATTGCATTACCTGTAACTGCAAAGAAGGCAATCAATTATCTGCTAGATTTCGTATCCACTAGATTTTGCAGATTAAATATTAGTGACTCTAATGGTATTTCAATACTGGATATTAAATATAGAATTTGACCTAAAGACTAAAATAGCTGGGAAAGTATTCTGAGACCTGTGTCCACAAATCTAACTACAGTTCAGCAAAACTCAGTCAGACCTGAGTAACTGTAACACTGACAGAGTTTAACCATAGTTAGAAGACCATAAAAAATTAGGAAATTATCCTCTATCATTTCACACCATGTTATATTATCACTGAACTGCATAATATGTCTTCTTCAACTGTTCCAGAATCGAAGTAAGGGCTTGGGGCTCATATACAAAAAGGTATTTTAGAGTTCAACTTAAAAATGTTATTTTAAACCAACCAATTTAGTTAAGCTAAAAAAAAAAATAATTTAGTGAAATCAGGCTAGCTATTTGTCAACTTGACTAAATTTCAACTCCCAAGGTATCCCGAAATATTATAAACCAGTAATTTGTACATTATTAAATATTCTGTTACCATTGCAAGGAAGTTCCAATAATTTTATTTATAAAATTGTAATTTGTTAGGGAGATCTATTCCAGTTCCCTTGTCACAGTCTGAAAACAAACAAACAAAAAGTTTCACCTTCATATATTCTGAAATTAATTTACACTACCAACTACAAAAGATGAACAATCTGTGACAAATTTGCTCTAAATGTTAGTATTGGCTTATTACACAATCAGAAGCAGTTACCTTTGAGAAGTCCAGAATTATCAATAGGACCAGGGTACACATTCTGATCTCCCATCTGGTATTTGTCCCAGCTGTCAAAACCAACATATTTTTTCCACTGTTTGAACCAGCGACTATCCACTAGATACCTAAAATGGAAGAAAACATGCAAGTTAATGATTGGCATGCTACTACTTCCTACAGTACAAATCAATTCATGTTAACACACCTATATTCATCAGCCTTGCAAAATGTTTTTCTGTCTGGTCTGCTAACCATTATTAGCATCTCCTACCAACAAGGGCTTTAATTGTGGGCAATTAAAGATCCCACTAATCACAGTGGGCAAGTACAGTTTTGCAAGACTGCCGATACAGTGTATCAGAAGTTGAAGAATGGAAAGTACAAAAAACATTTCCTTTTTAGCATGAAATATCATCATCTTTAATTCCTGTTTGCAATTTGTGAATTCAGGAGATTCAAGTTAAATCTTCATAATTAGACAGCCCTTTAAAAAAAGAGAGATAACTTTTAGTAAAATACTTTTTCCTGATGGAGTTTTATTTAAAACATTCATATGCAAGTTGAAAAAACTTTAGAACACTGATGTCCTGTCAAGAACCAGAGAGTCTACGTGTTTCCCTCCTTTGAGTCCACATCAACACATGGAGTAAACGTTCTACTTTTGAGGAAGTACTAGGTGTTTCTCCTACATATAATTATCAACTTCACAATTCCATATAATGCGTTATCGCCAAACTCAGCTCCACCGTGTTTCTACTCAGGCTAAATTGTTGCCAGTCTGGCTTTTACGAAGTCCAGTGATACCTACATTTTGTACCTTTTTGTCCAGAATCGCTTTAAGATTAAGATACCAAATTTGTTCAGTAATCCACAGATATTTTTTTTTTTTTAAGACACCACCTTCATTATTTCTCTTTCCTAGAATTATCCATCTCCTTCTGTCTGGTCTGTAACTTTGGTTTGGGACCACATTTCTCCCTTACGGCAAACGCCAGCCGTACTCTGGAACATGTACCTTTACCATCTCACAGTGTAACATGTGGTCTTGTATTTATTCTACTATCACAACCTGTTACTGCTGCTCAAGAGTAATCAACTACCATGAGTTGCTACCTCTTCCGAAATTGTTCTGTACACAACTTTTTCCTTGAACTTGCAACACACAATTTCTTTCTGAAATTTTAAACATTTAATAAAGCAGTCAGAAAACAGCCTCAAACTGCTTTCTGAACCAAAACTATATAGAAAAAAAGTTTCGTTTTAAGCCCTATCAAGGAAATGTATAAGAAATGTGTATTTTGCTGCAAAAATGCCCTTTTCCACACTTGCCAAACTTAGAAACAGACAGTGACTTAACAGGGTGTTTTGGGCACAATGCATTCTAGCAAATTGGTAATGAAACAGCATGATTGAATTCCTGTTCCAGAAAGATGAGATACTTAACATCACTATGATTTTACAATATTGAATCATTCTAAAGTAGCCTGGCCTAGCACTGGGCCAGTTTTGCAGCAGAATTCCTTTGACATGTTTTGTTTTGTTTAGATCGTGTTTAGAATGTAATAGGAAACAAGGTTGGACAAAGCTGCATTAAAGATGGTGAAATTTGGGATAAAACACAGTAAAAAGATAAAAATGCAGGCTTGTACAAAAATAAATAAATTTAAACTTTACTAATGCGGAAAAAAATGTAAAAGTTACCTACTTCAAATCTGAGTTTCAGTCCTACACACATTTTACACTTCAAAAATCAAACTCATTCAGTTAGAATACACTGATTTCTTGACCACTTTCCATTGTCTATGCTATTCAGTGAAGTTATAAGAACTACCTAACAAAGCAATTAGCTCTTTATGTACAGAAAACCTCATTTTGCAACACAAGAAAGTATCCAAGTGAAGCCTTACCGTGTTATGTAAAAGCCTTTTTCTGAACTTAATTTTTCAGGTTCTCCTAACACAGTAGCAGATTTAATGGTCACTGCAGCAAAACCTATGAAACCACAAACCTCAAACTGTTGTGAAATTAAATGAAAAACAACTTCAACTATCAAAAATGACCAGCTTGTGAAAACACGCATATAATGTGACTATCTACATGTAATTTAAAATTTGGCATTATCGTTTGTTTAAAACAAGCATTCCATTAAAAAAAAAAGCATGAGCATTTTTTTAAAATATCAGATGAAAGCAACAATATGAACTTTAAAACTTGCAAAGTCCCTTCAAAACACCGTATTTGCCATCTTGCAATATATAGAGGAAGTGAAGCAACATCGTAACAGCTCCCTGGTATGTTTCAAAGTATTTGGTATGTTTGTTATGAGAACCTTTCAATTACATTTTTACTATTATAAAGTCCTCCTAAGCAATACTGCAATAGAAGGAGAGAAAAAACTTAAACAAATTAGGTTTAAATTTTACAGAGTTAACATGTGCTTCCTTTTCTATAATCAATAGTCAGATGCAGATGTCCTCAGATATAATCTGGTTCAATGAATGCAAGCATGCTTTTGGAGGTACAGACTCAACAGTGGATGCAGAAAGGTTTTGAAGTGTTTTCTCTAACAGATTCTCTATCCAATTCATGCCCAAGGTATGCCACATTCACCTATTACCCAGAAATGGGAGGGGAGAAGAGAATACAGCAGACAGAAGCCTGCAATAGGCAATTTAGCCTATTTAATTTAAAGATCACATGAATAAGAATTTAAGAATTCAGTGAACATCACACAGATAGTCCACTTGAAAATCAAGAAAGAAAAATAAAATCTCTACTGACAGATTTTCACCAAACATAGCTAACTTTCAATTAAATGAGCATTATTTCCCATTTCCTGGAAGAGAAAAACAGACAATAGACTCTACCACGGAAGTTTGAATTGGTATGATCATGTTAAATGGAATGACTTTATTCTACACAGTGGATATATAATTGAATATAAAGTCTGATATTAAAGATAATTTTTCCTTTACCCTGAGTCTGCCAGAACAAGCCTGATGTTACTATAATTGAATCACTGGTATTTGTGTCTTTTTCTTTTGAAAGTACAAGTAGCAGCAGTTCTTCCCACATTTGCAAAAATCCAGTTCTTTCACTCTACCTGTACAAATCCCAGTTCCATTTACAACAGCCTCTTAATATTTGGATCATTTTTCTTTAATAAATGGAAAAAGGGATATCAAATTTGATTAAGTGACATGCCTTTGCCTTTTGCTTTATACACAAAGTTTTCTGTCTTACGAACATACTCAAGGCCAACAGCATTCTCACCTTTCTCTTCTGCTGTGGCCATCCAGCACTATTTCATAACAGCCATAACCATGTACGGTTACGATTGCAGCCACCCTCAGGCATCCATTCTATCACCAAACCTGCCAGCCTTGTCCCCTACTCCATCCCACGGCCTCTACTTTCTTGATCTAAATTTGAATAACTATGAATCTTAAAGAAGGAAAGCTGTAATTTTACACAGAAGGGAAATTATCGCATAGGCAAACTGCCCATTGTTTTAATTAATGCTTAACAAATTACTGCTCCTGTAGAACCATATTACTTTTCAAACGTTTTGTGTTAAATGTCTGATCATACACCAGTAACATAGTGATTAATAGAAAATTTTGATAATTGGACTTAACAGTGCAAGAAAGCTTGGGGTCCACTGCTGTAGATCTTAAATGTTCACCATTACCTATTTTAACACTCCATCAACTTCATTGTTCCACATCCAATTAATTTTGCCACCAACCAAATTTTGCTCTACAATGTCCAATGTCTCTTTATAGTTCTCCCTAACTGAAAAGTTGTAACATTTCTGTTTCCTAACACAAAGTGCAAGAACTTACATCACTTCTCTTCAAATTTAGGAATTTGTACTTACATGCTCAAATAAGAGATTAATATTTCTAGCATAAAGAAGTTGAAAGACCACCTATAAATTACGCAAGTATGTAAGTGTAATAAGAACTGAACACCACAGTCAAGTTCCTGCCCTGGAAAGAAACCACTGAAGGACAACCAAATCAAAAAAATTCACATGAAGTTTGAGATTCTCTGAGCAAAGTCTGTCCACTAGTAAAATGGAGAAAAGCAAAATGAAGAATACATGAACACCAAAAATTTGAAAGCTACTCAAATTACTTTGTCTTTATACCTTCTCCTTTCCTGTTTTCTTACTTGAATTCACTGAGTGGTGCTTTGTTAGACTGGTGTACTCAAAGCAGTATGTATCTATCTCTTTGTACTAGTTTTTAAATAGAGTGAACCAGGAAGATCAATTTATTAGGATAAGAAGCAAATGCACCACTGCCAGTTCTCAGGATTTCTTACAGACCACATCATACTACACTAATCAAACCTGAAACAAAAATATTATAGATTTGATACAGCACTATACATCTTACCAGAGCCTAGTGAACTACCTGCTGACCACAGATCATACCTTAGGAAGTACTGCCTTACTCACTATCCCAATATTCAGCTCTTAACACCCTTTATAAACAAAGGTAAGCAGGATACTTATGCAAGCCCGGTAATGAATTTATTTTTTATTTAGAGATAACTGTTTTTAATTGACTCAAACACTGTTTAGGCTTCTTAATGTAAAGTATGGAGTCTTTAATCTCAGACATATATTCTTAAGAGCAAACTCAGTAGACCAGTTTACCACAATGTTGAGGTACATGCAAAAGAAGGATTTACGGAATTTATATAGCCAAGAAAAAAAATTTACAGATAGAGATTTTCGAAGAATGCTAACAGACACTGTAGCTGTGACTTTTTACAGTGAATTACTGGCTATGTGCGTGTTTGTGCATACATATGCAAATGTATATGTTTTATACATATCACGCATTTTAATGAGCATTCTGCTACTTTTACTTCAATAGAAATCTGATACAGGTGAGAGAAGTTATTTTGAGTTACTACGGAATACAGTCACAGTAGCTGTAATGTTCCCCCTTTACAAGAACTTGTTCTTAATCAGTAGATGAAATACTACTTTTCCAATAAGATTAGGGAAAATGCAAATTTGCATTCAAATGCCATATACTTCCCTCATCTTTATACAAGAAGGATACACCATGTTAAAGATTATGCTGCAAAAAAATTAATGCAATTACACCATGCTCAGCTTAAGGGATCAATCTTCTAAAGAACTTACATAGCTAAAATCCAGACTTCTTAGCATTAAGGGAAAAAGTAAAAATCAGAAATGTATAGACTATCGCTTTTGAACGTACAAATACATTCAATATAGCATTCTCACCAAGATCAACAAGTCTACTCACCTACAGAACACAGAGAAGGCGAACCGTAAGAAGGCAACTTACTTTATCTTTTCATCAATGTTCTAATATCCATGATACAATCAACTACCTGAAAACTAAGTATTACCTACAAGGGACACTCAGTCACTTAAAAGGAAAAGATACACCTCAGGTAAACAGGACTACATCTGCTAAAACCTCATTTATTAAACAAAATTTGATCACTTTCTAGACCACTTTTTAGGGGAAAATTATTAAAAACTTGTAGCATGCACTTGAGACCAGATATGCTTCACTGAGTATGTGTTGTCCCAGATATAAAAATAGCATACCATGCATTAGTAAAATAGAGAAATAAAATGTCTTTGCATTAAACTTGGTACAGTGTTTTGCTTTTATTTTTGTTACTATTACCTAATGCAGGAAAGTTTCAAACCAGTCTAATGTTGCAGTAGTTTTTTGAACAGTGGACCTGACTGAGAAAGCTACTCCAGGACACCTTAGCAAAGTTAAAAAATATGGCCTATCCATTTTTTAAAACTATGATTAAGAAATATTTGTTACTTAGCTCTGATGGAATCAAGATTTCACTCAAGCAGGGAATACAAATTTTTCTCTCTCAGATGTCATCAGTCAAGCTAGTGAGCAGGATAACCAACCCATCTTCAGGGGTAAAGCATACCTGGAAGATTCACAGCAGAGACTGAAGGAGAGAACTGTCTCAAATTTCTAGATATGCTGTTTTGAGGGGCAAACCTTAACAACTAAGGCAACTTCACAACAAGGTGAACTGATTAACTGTAAATCAGCAAATGCTTGACATTTATAGGCATTTCAAATGAATCAGTCATCTCAAATTGCTTGATGAAAACAGTACAACCAAGTTTGATTATACTACAGTCACTTAGAGCCAACAAGTTGATAACAGAAACAGATAAATATTGGAATAGCCTCAAATCTTTACCTAAAAGTAAGAAAAAATATACATGTATGATTTCCTGAAAATTACACTCAAATATGGTATTTTAGGTATTAATAATATTGGAAATATTTGTACAGCTTAATTATTTTTTAATTATTTTTTTCTTAGTTGTATTACATATCCTTATTGATCTAAATTGTCTTTGAGCAAGTAGAATCAAAGTAGAATCAAAAAACTATAGAACATGTTCATGAACATGTTCCCAGTTCAAGTCTGGCCTACTTCAGTACTCAATGTTTACTTCTGAATGGAGCTTCAACTCACTTTGTAAGAGATATCTGCTCTCATCTGTAAAATGTTTCTCGCTTGTCTGACGCAGATTATAAGATACAAGGCACAATTTATATTCTCCAGTCCCCTGAAATGCTAGATAGGGAATAAAACATGAGGAAATGGAATGAAGCTGTGTCAGAGGAAGTTCAGATTGGACAGTAGGAAAAGGTTCTTCACTGAGAGGGTGGTCGGTCACAGGAAGAGGCTCTCCAGGGAAGTGGTCACACCACCAAGCCTGTCAGAGTTCAAGGAGCATCTGGATGACACTCTTAGTCATAGGGTTTAGCTTTAGGTAGTCCTGCAAGGAGCAGGGAGTTGGACTCCATGCTCCTTATGGGTCCCTTCCAACTTGAGATACTCTGTGATTCCATGAAAACCTCATATCCCTCCAGAGCACAAAAGGAGCTTGTGTAACCAAGGTCTACACTACCTTTGCAGACATTGCTATCTTCTGATATTACATGTCACTTCATTTCCTTGAAAAGCAATAATAACTGTTGGTCATATCTAGCTCGTTCCATACAGAAGCTATTTGCCAACACTACAGTCCCATCTAGCCGTAACTTTTATTTAAATAATTCTTTTATTTGAACAATTTCTTGGCAAGTATTGACAACTACAAAGCACAATGCTTAACATTTCAACCTACTTTCCTCTTCTTGTTTTCCTATGCTCAGGTTGTTTTCAAAGCACAGATTACTTTTGACCTTAAACTATTTTTAGTTAATATTATTTTCTTGTAAAAGAATATATTCCTCAAAACTATATAAAAACTTGTGATCTTTTACTTCATTCTCATGGTTAGAAGCAAACAAGCTTTGTTTAGAAATATTGTAAACCAACATTAAAAAGTTAAAGTCATAGCTATTTTAAACTTGGTATAGCTGAAGAAACTGAACAGACTAAATCTATCTTTAAGATGCGTTTAGATTAGTTATTCCAACCTCACAGACCCTACAGACAACAACACTGAGAAACCAGTTCACTGCAGGTGTTATTATTCTTTGGGTCCCACTGAAGTGGGATGAAATGGTGATTACTTCTGGCATTTACAAACGACTGCTCATCTCTGTGATTAAGGGCCCTTAGTCTGGTTCCTGGTTGTGTTCTCATCAATTACTGGACTTAGAGTTTATCCAATAGAATCTACAAATTACAGAGTACTTATTTTATTATCTTTCCCAATATAGGCATACCAGCAACAAATATTTTGGTCCTTTTACTCCTATACAAAATATTCAAATATTACAACACAATTACCAGTTGATAGCCATGCCTTATATCCAAATATATCTTCATATTGGGTCAGTCAATTAAAATTACCAAAAAAAGACTGCATCTTTATGAATGATCATGTGTAGAGACTTAGGTCAGCCCCAAACAGGATTACTTATAGCCTTTGTACGTTAACTTACAAAAACAAAAGAATGAAGCTATTACAACACTTGTAAATGCATCTTCATTTCTTAAACAAAAATTCAACAAATAATAAAAATCAATAATGCATTTACGCAAGTTCTAAAATTTCACAGCTGCATGACCACGTATGGACATTGTTCATTCAACAAAAGAAAGTAATAGTACTAGCAGAAAAGTTGCTAAGTGATTTCTAAAATTCTCTCATGGTTTGTAACTTTTTCATGTAATTTAACTTCACCTATGGATTACTGCACATTTTGATTTAATAAACCTTATTAACACACTATCAACATCACAGAAGTACAATGGCATTCATTCTTTACCTTAACACCCAGGATGATAGAAAAATATTTGAACAGTATGACTGTGATCTTGGTATTTCCCATTGCTGTCAAAAGCGTTCTGAATGCATTCCTCAGTTACATATAGACAGAATTAAACAACATGTAACCTAGATTTATTGACTGATAGGCCAGCCCTTCAACTTCAAAATCAAACCAATTAACTTTAATATGCGATAAAGACACTTCACAGAGAGACACTCATTCCATCACCATGTACTGCTGGGACACCACATCTCCTGAACACGAGCTATTTCACTTTTAACAGCAAAACTGTGCAAATTGTCCAGAGAAATAGGTGAGGATTTCTTTTTTTTACCCTCCTCATTGTGCATGAGTACAGATTAAGTAACACTGAGGACAAAGTCTAACAACTGTGTTGCTGAAAGCAAATTAGGACTCCTGTTTAAAGGCACAGCATCCAATTTTTGCTCTTGCACAATTGCAACTATACAAATAAGAACAGTAAAAATGGGTTTGTACCTGTATTTCCACTCTGATTAGGCTAGCCAAAATTGCTTGACTAAGTACACTCATGATTAATAGATGCCTTCAAAATTAAATTTTCTTTCAGAATTAACAAGTTCTTGAAAGTTCAAGATGATGATAATTATTCTACTCTATCACATACAAACCAAACCATCATTTTATTCAAAACGTAGGTAAATCCACAAGAGAGAAATCCAGGGGTCAAAGAGAAAAAAATATATCACTTAGCTCCCATTTTTAAGAAATCTTAATCTAAATATTTCACATTCCTCTTCAGAAATAAAAGCTTCTTTCAACTAAATGCACTGAGATGATTTCACATCAACTAATCAGTCAAATTATCCCTACAGGTCCCCATCCTCAGTTCCCACAATGTGCTGCAATAGTCTAAGCAGCACTTCACACATACCACCAAGAAGCTGACCAAAAAGCCTGATTCAGTCAAAATTAATGGACTGCATTTTCATGTTAAAATTTCACTGTGACCATTACATTAACAACCATGTAAGTATTTTGTATACACTTACAAATTTTCCATTTATGTAAAGACTTTTCATTAAAAAAAAAAATCTAACTCCTAAATCAATGTTTGACTTCCAATTTTCAGGCAACAGCCTGACACAAACATGATTTTGAGTTTAACATGTTCTCACCAGGCCTAATCAATTAATAGAAGAAAACTGCGTCTACACATTTTCATTGCAAGTATTGTCCCAGAAGAATCTATAACAGAACATTTTGTATATCTCCATAAGCTGTTGGTGAAATGCTGCACCATTCCACATGCAGTGAGACAAATCTAACACAAAACTTCAACCACAAAGTCTTAAAGTCAAAAATCAGCAACTTAAACCTCATTTAAAAGAAAAAGCAGACAATTCTCAATTCTGTCGTTGGAACACTGATTCCTTCTTTCTTATTATATGAAGCCATCAGAACTGTTTAGGATATTATTCAAAACGTTACTGAGGTGCAGGTCCATAACATCTCATCATGCTCTCAGTGAAATCAAGTAAAATCTTCCATTAATGTTCAATCTAGATTCTGTTCATGTACAGCACAATGATGGATGATCAAATGTGGAAAACACTGAGGAGACCACAGTATAAAATGCTATTAAAGCTAAGCACTTCAGCATCAAGGTTATCATCAATGATGGGCACTGCAGGGTTTTCAAGTAGGGCTATATATGCCTGTTCATCAAGATTCATGAGTTTTCATTGCAACCACAATTAAAAAACTTATACATTTTTGGTGGGGAAATTCTTTAAATACACTTCTGGAGAGGAAATCCTTTAAGGTTGAACTTGTCATATCTACAGATCATTCACTGGGAAGGATTTTTACCCCACTTAAATTTTTACTTATTCAGTGACTGAGTTTTACAATTAAACAGCCAATAAAATTCTCACAATGCAAAAAAATGAGAATATTTTCTTCACCTTCCACAAAATGTACTCTATGGATAACAATAGTACTCCTCTGGACTTCCCTCTTTACTCCCTCTCAACTTCAGAAGGTATGTGTATCAGAGACACATCTGAAAGAACACAAAATACTTCTGTAGTTTTTGTAATTTGCAAGTCTTAAAAGTCGAGAACAGATTAAGAATCTATCTCATCACTCTGTAAAGTGATGACTGACACCAAAATTCATTGGCTAGCAGGGCTGGAAATCAACATCTTCCTTCTGGCCTAATCCTGACTAGCTTCAGTTTACAGACAGTGTCTTAAATCTTCATCTGCTCGTCTAAAAATCCTTATCCTCAAAGACATCTTCTTCTTACGTAACACTCTCAACATTCTATCAAAACAGACAAAGGCTCTTAAAGCTGTTCTCTGAAAGGCAAGGCTTCCACCTTCCCTATTAGATTTTGAGATTTTTTAACTCATTCCAAATGAACACCTTCTGTAACATGTGGACACCTGAGCTGGACAGTAAGAATGGTTTCACTAATATATTACTCTATACAGTACATCTTTGTACTGCTACTCAGTATTGCCTATTCAAACACCTGAAGATTGCATCTGTTCCCTTAGCCACCAAATAAACTCCTCGTGATAGTTATCTGTCCACTGTAATAGCCTAATTCTTTTCCAAGTTACTGCTTTTAAAAATACAAATAACATCTATATTCTCATCTGCTCACAAATTACTACAGAAAGCAACAAATGAAAGAAGCACAGTGGGGAAATTCTGGGAGAAAGAGAGAGAAAAATTGGTGAAAATGACTGCTAAGGCTGTGCTGTTAGTCTTTATTAGTCACTATTACCCACTATAAGTGAACCATTTATTGGCAGGTGATACTTAAAGGTGATAAACGTGGTCTCACATTCTAGACTATGGAGGACCAAGGTCCGTAAGAGGTAGCAAAGTAAAAAGTATGAAAGCATTTGTAACGTCATATTTAAGTAATTGAGACAACATCTCTATGAGAGCCACAGAAGAACAGCAACTACAGGGAAAGCAGGGCTGAAAGTGGTCTTAAAGACAAGAAATTATACCTCAATATGGGGAGGAAATTACAGAGATATTCACATAAGAAGTCACACACAAGAATTAACAAGAGTCTTCATCACCTCTTTAAGAAAACTGTTCCAAGATCAATAACTCAGTATTGAAAACTGTACCTCAGTGACACTGTAAAAACAAAAAAACTTGGCAAGGTTCTCAAGAATACCACTGCAGCTACAACGGCATTAAATAACATCAAGACCAGTTGGTCATGCAAGTTATACAGTGGCTAAAAAATTGATGAACATCAACAGCCCTTCAATTTCTGAGACTATATACAGGAAGACACTGATTGAGTTAAAATTTTTCTGCAGTTCTAACAACTGATATTTTTTGTCTTTCTAAATGAGAGGTTCAAATCTCCACAAACAATAAAAATTCTTCTCACAATTTCAAAACACTGAGAAGTAATCATATCAGATCCTAAAACTGTGAGATATACAATGAAATACAGCATTTCTTCTCTAATTCTAGGTATTTCAACCACAGAACCTGAAGGTCCTTTGGATAATATTGCAAGAAGAAAGACATATATAATTTAAGTTCTGTGGAATGACGATGTGGTTTTTACGCTGAATTCACTAATAAAAGCAGTCAATTTTATTTAAAACAACTGATAAGTGAAGGAGGTTCTTGCTTAGAAAAGCTTAAATTTGATGTTTATTTAATGTATGTTTAGAAAAATAAGATAAATGGAGAGATGGAAGAATCCTCAATCTCTCCTAGTTTAGTAATTTAATTTATTACCTGTCCATAAAAGAATGCAAAAGAGACCATTGGGACAGACTAGCCCAAAATCTTGTCCCTGAGGACAGAAGAGACAAAAGACACTAGCCTTGTCTGTCCACTGAAGCAATATATTGCAACCTGTACTATCCCCAAGCTACTCTTAAAAACATCCAATGAAACAAATTCTACAGCTTACTAACCTGCCTGTTCAAATGTTTCCCGATTCTATCAATTCTTTTCCAATATCTAACTCGAAAAATGTTGCATTTCAAGTCAGTTTCCTGTCTTTCTTTCTGCAGTGCACATGAAGAACTAATAAAGAAATTCAGTGTCCTCTTTATAAATACTACAAGACTTACCTCTCTTTGCCCTATTCTTTAGTTCCTTTTTTCTTAGAGGAAACTCCCAAAGCTTTATACTTTCCTTATATAGCTTATTGTTCTCTACACTTTAAATTCTGAAGGGCATGGACAAGACTTTCAGTATAAGCCAGTAATTTTAAAAGGACTGTATTTTAGTGCTTTAAAGCTCAAACAGAACAAGCTGATATGTCATTGCTCACATTTTTTCAGCAATATTTACTACTGAATGAACGAAAATTGCAATTCTGAATCATAACTTAGAGCACTTTAACTGTTCTGTTTCCTTACTGATGTCCCAAAAGATCAAAAAAACTGTTGACAAAATACCTCTGAAAAAAGTATTTGGAATAAACACACCCCTTAATTTGTGAAGTTAAATACATAGCTCTAAGTATTAATCCTATGAATGCACATGTATACACATTTATGTAGCTAGATTTAACAGTTCATGAGTCAAAGTTAATAGGACTTTACCATAGCTTATTCAGTCTTAAAACACTTGATTAATATCAGTGTCATAATCACAGCTAGATATATTTATTTTCAGAGAACGTTTAGAAGTTTTTTCTGATTTTTTCATGTTAAAATATTTAATGTAGTAAAAAAATTACAGCACAGTAAACTTACTGGTTTAGTCATCATGTAAACTTGTCATAAAGTTACTTTCACTTTGAATAATATTAACTGTTTGAGACATTTTTTTAGTAGTTGGGAAGTACCCAACAGAACCATAAAAAAAATTTCTTAGAAGATTATAAGCCTGAGCACCCTTTTACTACTGCTGGTCATTTTCAAAACTACCATGTGAATTGATTTCTTTTTTCTAGTTGCTTATACTTTTTCAGTTTAAGAGCAGTCTGTTTGTATGCCAAAACTGAACGTACACTCAGCAGTATTTGAAGAATGCATCAGAATGTATGCTTCTGACACATGCTGCAGTCTCAACACTGTTAAATATAGTCTTTTATAGAACTGGAACAGTGAGTGATGACAGCTGAAATGAGGAGGGCAAGTTCTACTTTTGTGTATTCATACTTAATTTTCAGCAAGTTAATGCTTCAGCCTTTGTCTTTGGGTGACAGTTTCACACAGGAAGAGATGAAGAGGTTGAGTGGTGGAAAAAGTGTCAGTTCCTTTTTTTCCCCTGCTAAAAAGAAGTCCCATTTCCTATCCTCAAAGAACTACAACTACAGAAGCTCAATTACCAAATACACACTAGAAAGAGGTGTTTATTTAACCTAACTCTTTTCCACCATGGATTGTTCTGTTGACAATCTGTACGGCATACTAAGAAATATTTTCTGACTGACCAAGAAAATGTATCTTTTTAAATGTTTATTGTGGAACAGGTATCATAAGGGCCCGTTTGCACCTTCGGGGGCTGTTTCTTAGGCAGTTAACACGTTCACAGACAAAACAAAATGTAAAGTTAGGGCTTATCACAGCCGCGGACGGGCTTCAGGGCACCCCACCCAGGGCACAGATATAATTTCTGCCAACTTGAAGGTGACGCCAGGGCCGTTTCTTCCTTTCAGCCTGGATAATGGAAGAAACGCCTGGTAGCGGAGTTCTTCTCCCCCGCCTCAATCCCTGCTTCAGTATTTCTCCCCGCAAGGCCAAACAAGCCCCCCGCAGCCTCCGGGCCCCTCGTTGGCCGGGGCCGCCATCCGGGGCTGCCATCCGGCACCGCGCCCCGCCAGTCACGCCGCTCCCTCCCCTCCCCCCGCCGCTCGCCGCCCGGCCGGGAGCTGACCTCGGTGCCTGCCCCCGCCGGGCGCCCCAGCGGCGCGGCGCGGCCCTGCCGGCCGCCAAGCCCAGGCCAAACCGAGGACCCGCCGCACCGAGGCGGCCGGTCTCCTCCTGACAGGAGCTGAGGAACCCGGACGTCTGGAAGGGGAAGGAATGGCGCTGTCCCCCTTCCCCTGTCACTCGCCTTCCCCCCACCTCCCTCCGGGCAGCCCCCAGCGCATGCGGGGGGCTAAACCGCCCCCGGGAGCGGGGGGGGGGAGCGCGCTGAGGGGAAGGAGGTCGGTCCCTCCGCCAGCCAAGCGGCACCGGGGGCTGAGGGAGCCGCCCGCGCCGATCACCCAGGCCCCCCCGCCCCTCCCTCCCTCACCAGGTGTCGCCCTTGCGGAGGGCGGTTTTGAGCAGCGCCGCGACGTCCGTGCGCTGGGTCTCCAGATCTGCCGCGCCTCCCTCCGCCATCTTCTCCCCCCGGCAGCAGCGGCGGCGGCGGTAGCACCAGCAGCAGGGGCAGGAGCAGGCCGCGCTGCATGCTGGGAGTGACGCCAACCAGGAGACGCCCTCGCCCCCCTCCCTTCCCAGAATCCGCAGGGCGGGGACCGAGGGGAACCTGGCGAGGCGCCGCTGTGCGGCGCCCCCTCGCGGCCGGGAGGTCTTTCGTCTCACCACCTGGCCCAGACGCGCATGCGCGCAGCGCCGGCTGCGGTGCGGCAGGGGCCCGCTTCCTCCGCCCGGCAGGGGCTCTTGAGGCGGCCCCCTCCTTCGAGTGGGGGGCAGCGGCGCGGCGCAGCGCGGGGCCGTGGGACGGTGTCACGGCACGGGTCATCAGGCAGGGTGGTGCCTCGGAGGGTGCCTTGGCGGGGGGCCGGGGGCCGGCGGTGGCCGCTGCTCAGGCGCCCTGTGCTCCAGCGCCGCCAGAGCGGCGGCCTCCTGCCCGGCTGGGCGCTGCGGAGTTACCTCAGGTGGCTTGACCGGCCCGCCCCGAGGCTTGAGGCGCGGTGCCCGCGCTGCCGGTGATGCACGGTGTGCCGGCTTCAAACCCGCTTGGGCGGGCCTGGTGGGCTGGTGCAGCCCTGCGGCCTGGCGGCTGCTTGCTTCACCCAGGCGGCCACGGCATCCCCGGCCTTCCTGTCCTGGTCTGGGTCATGTCTTGTGAGACTGTGGTTTGAAATGTCTCAGAAAGAGGAGATGGTATTTATAGGATAAGGAACCATCTCCTTTGTGATGTTCCCTTCAGTGTTTTAATTCAAGCATGTGCATAATTAGATGCTGTATGCCTTGCTAACAATTGAGTGGTTTGGATTGCCGTAATTCATATAATGATACAGTCTGTATTACTGTGCAAGTACTGTTGGGAATTTAAATAGGCTGTGTGACTCCATTAACTTTCCCAGACCTTTGCAGAAACCAATGGATAATTTGTTGTGTTTGTTTTCAGTCACTCTTATCTGAACCTTGTACAAACAATGCAACCTGTCATTTGGCATTTCACCAGAAAAATTGGGTCCATGTGTTACATGACATTAACGGGGTTCTCTCTGTCTTCACACTTCTATATAGGTTTCATAGAATCGAAATTGTATAGAAATTTTGGACTGGAGGGTGGGAAATGCTGGTTACAAACACCTGAAAACAAAAGTTTGTTCTTGTAGGTAATAGCCAGTGTATCTATAATGCATGCAATTGTATATCTAGCCCCCTTCTTCCACCCAAGTCATTATAGCATGTGGAATTGTATGACTAACACTAGAAATGTATCATAGGCTGCTATTAGACATTAACTATTAGCTAATTAGCACTTACGAGCTAGTAGCATGTAGCTGTTATAAATAGCACTAAAGATTGCTCTTTAGATATACACACAGCAAAAAAAAGAATGGGAATAAGGTTCTTATGCAGCCATGGTAGTCCAAAGCTAAGTAAGTATTCTTCCAAGATTATCAGTAAAGATGGTGATGTTGAAATAAAGGCAAAATCAGGATTTGTGTCTGGAAAGGGAATATGAAAGTCATATCAAATGTGTAAGTAGAACTCCCAAGACTTCAGAGGGACTGGTGGTGACATTCATGGTTTCTCTAAGAGCTGGAATATGAAATTCCAGGAGGAGGGGCAAGCAAGTTAAAGATCTATATTATATGGAGAGTTATATTGAGAGCTGTGGATCTAATGGCTACATTTGAGGAGAGAAGAGAAAACTGAACCGGACAACGACAAGGTGGTTTCCAGCCCTTTGAAGCATAAATTTCTGAATTAGAATCTCAGAGTCTGGAAAGAAGAACTGTGACACTTCCCCCCCCTCCCCCCCCCCCCCCCAGGTCTTGACAAATAAGGACAGTGTTTTAAACCCTGAAAGTTACCTGTGTGCCAAACTTAAATTTTTGCAAAAATTATATTTTTATGGGAATTTGGGCAAAAATATTTCTCGATCCACTATGCTGGTAAACGGCTTCATTGTTCAGCAGTCTGTAGTAGGACCATCAACAGTTTACTTTGCCAGAAGGTTCACCTGGAACCACCCATGCCTCTACTTTTTGGGTTGCATAACTGCACTTACTAGGAGAAAGATCTCCTGTTCCTGTATTCAGTTTATTCATGGTGCAGAAATGGATACTAGACAGATATTAGGTGCTACAAATGCTAGACAAAAAAGCATATAATGTGCCATCTGAAGAAGAGCTTTGTTTAAGAATTGCAAAGGAGACATGAGAGTACCTAAGTCTTGTTCTGGGACTGTCTGTGCTTCACAAGAAGCAATTGTGCCTTTCATAACAGAACAGCATCGTAAGCTTGAGAAAAACTTTCCTCTACACAAAATTCTTGGAAAATGCCAGTTAGTGTTAAGTCTGTATTTTTAAAAAACCTTTCTGAGCTAGCAAGGAATTGTTTCCATGTACCTCTATCCTAGACAGTGCCTGAGGATCTTCAGATTTTAAACCATCTGGTAAACAGAAACAGCACTGGTGATACTGATGAATGAACTACCCTCTCTGATGAAAAACAAGCATTTGTAATACAGGTGCTTATTGCTTTTGATATAACTGAATGCAGAATATTGTGAAGCTAGCTGAGGTGGCAGGCTTTCCAGTAATCATTGGGCCTCCATCCTTACCTGACTTCATTGCTATTGGATGAATTTTTATAAACATGTTTTTTGTGGTTCTAAACATTGATCCTAAAAAAGGGTGCAATTAATACAGCGTATAGCAGCTCAGACATTCAGCAAATGGGCTGCAGATAACAAACTGTCTCCACTGATGATTCTATTGATTCCCAATACAAGATAAAGTTTAAGCTCTCAGTTCTTGTTTTCAAGTCAATTAGTGGACTTGCCTAAAGAAACTTCAAATACGACTTAATTTTTGGGGATATGAGAAGCTCTGCTTCTCAGTGGTGGAAACTTGTGTACACAATAAATTCTGTAGAAATGACAGACAACTAAGTCTCACTCACAGGTGCCATAGAAAAATTCACCACTTTTTATTTTCTTCCTAAATCTTCTACACCACATTTGTGAATTTATGGAGGGGGAAAATAGGGCTTCAGATTCCCTTCCCCACTGGTCTGGCAAGCACTCATGTATATGGTGGGCTTACAGCCACTGGTGGCTGCATGAATTGTCTTTTTAGTTTGGACCTGCATCAGACACAGAGCCTGACATATCAGAATGGGTATGATGAGTCTGTATGTTACATGTACCGTTCACACATACAGTCAAGAAAAGATAGGTAATTCCACTTTTGGTTGAGAATCTGATGGAAACCCTTTTAGAGCTAATTTTACTAGCCTAAATTTAAAGTAGAGCGAAAGGTCAATTACCAGTGCCACCACTGCTGCTTTTTTTCCATATCCTACTTTTTTGAATGTATGGGAGTTGGTTGTTTTAAAATGGTGGTAGAATTGTAAGCCTCTTTGAAACAGTAAAATAACAATAACAAGAAAGCAGACATATCAGTGGACTGGTGTTATACAATGGAAAGATAAAGCAGGGCTTTTGTAAGGTAAACTTAAGAGTGGAAGACAGGAACAAAAATTCAGTACTAAACGAAGATGGGGGAACCCAAGGAAGCACGGGATGAATGATGAACAGAAGCAGACAAGAATACACATTTTTTTCAAGAGCGAAAGAAATACAGGATAAATTTGAAAGACAGAGAGGTGGGGAAATAACATTTAATAAAGATACCCATTTCTGTCCTGGACGTAAAACCATGACTGCACTGTAGTTTTTGAATTGTATTCCTCCTCATCCAGTCTGTGCATGCTTTGCCTCATTCACATAGGCTGAACACAACCATGTTAAATTCTTGTTTCAACTAGATGGAATTGCAATTACTAGATATTATTGCAATAATACTCTTGTTGAGATAGAAAAAACCCAACATTTAAAAATTTGATAGTTTTTTATTTAGTTGATTTAATCTGCCTGTTACATTTTTTCTACATTTTTAGTAATTAATATTACCAAAAGGATCTTTCAAATGAGAGAACAAGGGTATAGACTCTTGGAGAAGGGACTGTTATTTTTTAAATGTGGGTACCATGACATGCTCAGTCTTCTTTTACCTTCTTACCTTCATGTACTAAATCTAGTACCAGCCATCCTTGGACAAGTTAAGTCAGAAAGTTCATAGGTCTGAACATAGGGGAGTGATGATAGAGAAAAGTTCAGTGGGTCAACAAAGGGTGTCCCAGATGTCTTCCTAATTTAATGACAATGGAAGAAAAGCCAGTGTTTTCCCATTACTCCAATTTAGAATTTTTAACTATTGGGAAGCATTCTTTTTATTTATTTATTTTTTAACTTTTCTGGAGAATGACTTCTTAATAAACTGTAAAAACAATTAAGGGAAATAATAAGCTAAATATGCTATGTAGAAATATTAAAATAATGTTTAAAATTGACAAATGTAGTTAATAAATTGTACTTTTATTGATTAAGCATTTGTTTAACATACACTGAAAACTTCAATTCTAATAGCCTAGGACTTGAAAAAAGAAAGTTTGAAAAATAGGCTTTTACTATGATCTGATTTTAATCAGATATTAATTTAAGCAATAATTACCCATTTTCAACAAGATAAAATTACTTTCTGTGTCCTTAACTCAATTTTATCTACACAAAAAAAGTCTATTTTCAAATTATTACAAATTAGTTAACTTTTGTATATCTCTTTCAAAAATGTTTTTACTTCAAGAATTTTAAACACAGAAACTAATTTAAAAGGTATGATGGCAACAGGTTTTGGCAATGGTTGGGAGATATCTCAAAACTGTTATCAATTTATATGTTTGATTTACACGTCAAAATGGATCCAGATTTTCTCCTGTATGCTTGCTAAATGAACTGTTTGGTTCTGAAGGCAAGAGGTAAAACTAAATATATTAAGTATGCACAGAACATGTCAGCTAATATAAGTCAAGACACATGAGTTTTAAAAGGATGATTCATAATGTAGGGTTTAAGCACTAGCTATTGAAGATGTATGAAATCTAAACATAGTGTAGAAGTTAGGTTTGGTGAGGTTTGCACTTTGTGTGCTAAAACCAGGTTGCTGGTGAATAAAAATAGTTGGTGCTTAAGTGGAAGGAGATAATAGTGAGATTTATAGCAAGACCTAATGCAGACAACAGACAAGCTGCAGAAATCAATGTTGTTGGCATAAGTACACTTGTTTCAGCATATTCTAACCCTTTGGCTATCTAAAGTATGAATAAATTGGCATTCATTTCAATAACTAAGTATCACTGAAATCCAACAGAACATACAGCAATATACTGATATAGAATGTATTGGAACAACTTCAGATTTTACATGCACAAACACATGCATGTATGGATGACAACCATTAAGGAAATACCTCATTTAAGGTGTATTTTGTATATACGGCATGTAAAATTACATAAAGGTGTATTTTAATACTTAATATTTTAGATATGTGGTTTCTGCTCTCCTATTATAAACCTCCTTTAGAATAAAAAATTAACATTACTATGGAATCTAGTAAAACTTATTCTAACCTGAAAAATAGATGAACATGGTCTTGACCAAGCAAGCCACTTTCAGAGGTTAGTGTCACTTCATTTATAAAAGGAAAAGAAATATTTTGACTGCAGTGTCTCAGACACAGAAAAGTTTTATAAATTGGAAAATTCTTGAGTTGCTGCTCTGACATTCCAGAAAAAGCTGCAGGAGCTTTTGGTGATTAAAGATTTTTTAGCTGAATAAGTGAAAAAGCACAGTCATTTTTGTAAATGTCAGTGTTGTCCCTTGCTGGGTGCATGCAGGAATTAGTGAGAAGAAAAAATTCACGTCAAGTTGTGGAACACAGGATCAAGCCATCCTGGAACCTGTTGCACAAAATGTCTTTTTTAGTTTGTGCACTGGGATCAAAATGCCTCTTGTAATAGTACGAGGGAAAGTGATGTCCACTTCCAGCCCAGTGTGAAGTAGAACAGTCAGTGATGGTGGTGAACAGGGGTTTGGTCAGCTAATGAGTGAGTGGAGCTCAGTCTCACCAGTGCTTTAGGGAAAACGATGAAACAGTTTAAAACCATCTCTCCTTCCTGTGAGCGCAAGACAGCTTTTTACTAGTCCATTGTCCCCTACAGGCAATAGGGTTACCTTAGTATCAGTAATTCAACCATATGAAAAGCATTTCCCTTAAAAATTATAGTATCTGGCCCTTATAAGGGTATATTATATACTTCAACATGATTTTCAAGTATGAAAAATTGAAAGTATATAATAGTTTCAGTCTCAATAAGTATTATGCTACATTTTTAATAGTTTTAAGTAATAGGCAATATATAAAAAAGAAGGAAAATGAGGAATGAAGAAAGTCTTTTCTCGATGACTTGTGTGATGTCTATGTCTAGACCTGGGTGTAAATCTCTTTCTAGCAGCTTCAGTGGGTTTCCTCACCAGGTGGTTTGTATCCTCAGCCAAGGGCCTTCCTCTGCCAAGAGGAAGAAGAGACACCCTGCACAGTGAAGAGAGAAAGGATGTTTCTGTCACCTCACCTGGAGAAGACTGCGTGAGTTACGAGAGGCATTTTCAGTAAGTGATACAAATAACACCTAAGTGAACACATTTGTATGCGGAGTAGGTCTTATTCTTCGTGTTTGTGCCTGGGAACAAGCACAGTATCTTTTTAGTGTTTGAGTTGAGGCAAAAAGCACAATGAAAATATTCAGTGTTAGCCGTTCTAGATACAAAATATTCTTGAGACTTTTGAAACTGTATTGTCAATTCCTTTTTAAGCCTTTTCTTGAACGGCATGTAAGCTTTAATTAAATGCTTTACATTGCAAATAAAATAAATAGGAGCTTGGATAGATAAAAGAATTTGGACTACACTTTGAAAAAAATTGTCTCTGATATTGCCAAAGCTATGTTGTGCTAAGGAAAGAAAGTACTGGACTGACTCAAAAAGGATGTAAACTGTTACAAACAACTTTGGAGTTTTTAACATTTCTTTGAATTCTTTAGTGTAAATTACTAGCAATTACAAAGTTTATACCTATTTAAGTGTGTTTATCAAACCTAGAGGTTTGATCTGACATATTTTTGTACTTATACACGATGCTTCTTCATATATGACTTAGGCACTCCTGGAGCACTCACTGAGCTTTAGTTTAAATTATGATGCCAATTTTGTGTGACCTTGGACAAGCTTGGATAACTTTTCTGATGATCAGTTCAGTACTTGGCAGGAGCTCTGTGAAACTTAACTACATGATAATACCTATAGATAGGTATAGATGTAGATGTAGACATATAGATATAGATATATAGATAGCTGTTTGAATTTCTTGTGTATAGAGTTAATATTTACTTCAAACATAAGAGACCTTTGTAAACTGTTTGATGGTTGAGCTATGGTCAGATTTGATGATCAGATTAATAGAGGATGGGAAAGGAAGGCAGGAGACTGGCTTCTGTTCTTAGCTGGACCACTGATCTATTCTATGGCTTTCTCCCTAACTCTCTCTCCGTCTTACCTGTTATTTGGGACATTGCCTAGCTTCTGGGGACAAGTGCTCTCTCTTGGTTTGTGAATAGTCTTGACCAGAATTGGACTTTAATCTTAGTGGGCTATCCACATGTTTCATTTACATAAAGAATAACAAAAATGTTAACATTTTGAATTGTTCTTCACATTGGATATTAGGAAAAACTTGTTCTCTGAAAGGTTTGTCAGACATTAGAACAGGCTGCCCAGGGAGGTGGTTGAGTCAACATCCCTGGAGGTATTGAAAAGATGTGTGAATGAGGCGCTTAGGGACATGGTTTAGTGGTGGACTTAGCAGGGTTAGGTTTACAGTTGGACTTGATGATCTTACAAGTCTTTTCCAACCTCATAGATTCTGTGATTCTAAAAGACTTATTTTGTGTTCACAGCGTAGAAACTTGTTAAGCAGTGCCTTTTCTGTACCACACAGAGGTGTGGCAGGCTGTCTGAAATGGTGATTGAATCTTCTATTCCATTCTACAAATTAGATAATATAACCCAGAAGTTAGAAGAATCCACAATAAGATTTTGAGTCAGTGGGAACTACAGGTGTTTGGCACCTCCAGGAGCTGGTTTGTAGCTGCAAGTTGTGACTGATTTCTTCTCCAGATTTTCAATTGACTTAAAGGGCATGAAAGAGAGTGGACATACCATGAAAAACACCTCCTCCACCCGCCTCCCCCCCGACATGTAAAAAGTATCTTTTGTCTTAGTTTACCATGGATAGGATTCATCTGATCTCACTTCAATATCTAAAGGTTAGTGTCTAGTCTTAGCTAGTTGGCTATGGTCCTTCATTAGTCAATAGAGAGAGATGGCCTCTTCTAAAGGATGATTCATCCCCTCTGTGTTAGGGTGAGATAAATTGCTGTCTGGAGGTGTCTTTTCTGTTGTTTATAAAGGGATCCTAGAGAATGAGTTGTTAGGCAGCTAATGCTTGGTGAGGTGAATCCTGCTTCAAGTGCCTTCTGATTTTTGAGATCTAAATTTGAGACTGAAAAGTAGCAAGCATTGTCAAAATAGTTCAGAAGTTACTAAGTAGTGATAGCTCCATGATAGTATTCTGGCTTGTATTCTTTCTGACATAAAGTCATTGTTTATTTAAAAAAGCAAGATCAATTTATTATTTTCCTATTAATCATTAAGCATCCTCTCAGGAGAGTGAAACATCTCTGATCTATCTTTGAACACCTAAGCACCCTGGATGAAATGCTGTCTCCTGGGGAAAATCCTATTGCCATGAAGATTGAAGTGGTAGCTTCACTTTTTTTTTTATTAAAACTGGCTTATGTGCTTGTGTTTTGCACCAGGATTATTCACTGAGGATTGCAGTGCTTTTGGTTTTATAAGGGGTGGAAGCTGTATTAACCTCCATTTGTAATCAACTTTTGAGAAACTGATCATCATTTATATCAGCTTGGAAGCTGTTTCTGGGTGAACGTGATTTAAATTTGCAAATAAGTTATTTCTGAAGGATAAAGGAAACAGTGACATTAAGCAGCTGCCTGATAAATTCAGGTCAAAACTCCTAACTGAAAAAGCATTAAGTATCTTTTTGCCTAGAAATAAATATCGTAGAGAAGAACAGTCAACGCTACCTCACATAAACGTTTGGAAAACCTGAGAAGATAAGCTTAAGTTTGGGAGTAACCTGTGCAGTCTGGAAAGCAAATGAATTTGCACACTTTCATAATTCAGTTGCTTTTAGTAGCTACCAGCTGAACTTCAAATATGATATAGGCAACTTTTGCTTGTATAGTTATCCACTGGGAAAGAGAATTATAACCTAATAACTTTCATAGTAACGTTTTTTGACCTCTATTCCCTCTCATGTAGTATTTTCAACCCTCAGAATTATGAAAAGCGCTGGAGGGAGTTCACAAGAACACATCTAGTGGCGATTCAAAGATGGAGGCTACAACAGGGAGGGTGTCACCTTTTCTGCAGGGTCATCTGTGTCTGGAAAAGGACATGTATCCACTGACCATGCAGAAAAATCTAGTTAAATGGTGAATTAATGAAATATTTTGAAAAGTAATTTCACTCCCTTTCTCAGGGATTTTTTCCAGTGTTACAGCTTGCCAACTATGTAAAGTACTAATAATTTTAACTGATAAATTGAAATCGTTCAGGGTGCCATTTACTTTCCTAGGTCTTGATCATAACATGCACTCATATACATGCAGTTATTGAAAGGTTTAGAATGTAAAGGTATTAAAGATCAGATTTTTGGAAAGTATGGCAATCTTAAGGTACATTGCATGGACTTAGCATCAAGGTTAGGTCCTCGGCCTCTTAAAAATATCTGTGGAGAATTGGCACCCAGGGAAAGGGGCTTCAGAACCCTATGGCATTGGAAGCACCCAAAATAGCCTGGAATTAAACATGAAAAATGATCTAAGTAGGAATGAAATGTGGAAAATCTGAGATGCTTTGACACACAACCATTTCAGATTTCCTTTCCTGAGAATCCCAAGCATGAACATTCTCCTGGAGTAATGTGCTTAAACCAGATCATCTTCTTAGTCAGGTTTTTTTTTTTGGTAAAAAAAAGACACCAAAAAAACCCCCCAAACCCTCCCAAAAACCCCAGGGAGAATAAGACAGCCAAACTATACAGTAGCCAGAACATTTATCTTGAATATTAGAGTTCTTTTTAAGTCCCTAGCCTGCCCAAATATGGCAGGGATTTGAACTTACACCTCCTTGGTCCCAGGGAGGTGCGCTGATGCTGTGCACAGTGCTCTCTGTATGTCTGCTGGTGATTTAATTCCAGCCTTCCAACTGTAGGGTACTGCAGGTGATGAGTGTTCGGTGCTTTACGGGCAAAGGAGTTATGTATGGAGTTGTACAGACCTCGCTATCTACTGACATCCTGGTATTCCCGATATTTGCCATATGATAGGATTAGGACTCTTACTGTGTGATGCGCCAGGCCTACGCAGGGAATCCTGTTAGGGCATACTGGGTTATATGAGAGGTTTTCATGGGCAGGTAGTAAGGGAGGGCCCAGGGCACTAGCTCGCTGTTGGGGAATGTGCCTCCTGCACTCGGGGGCTCCAGCAGATTTGGGATTTGCATGTAAAGAATTGGAGGGGAGAAGTGGCTCACATGGAAATGTGCAAGGAGAATAAGGGGGGAGTCAGAACAGTGAGTTAGGCTCAGCACTGGTGGCTTGGCAGGTTCTTTCAGCTTTGGGTGCCCTGGGTTTTGGCTTAAATTAAACCTCTCAACAGCTTGTTAGCTCATTAGCCATATCTTTTCCCAGTTGCTGAGTGGCAAAATGATAAATGTCTAGGCGTTTAGACATCCAGGAGTGTTAGCTATGCCTAAATGATAGATTTAGTAGAGGAAATCCAGCTGAAAGTGAGAATGAGCTTTGTAGTCCTCATGTTCTTCAGGTATGCCTACACCGAGAAGCAGACCTACACGGACCAAGCAAAGCCGCTGACTTATTTCTTGTTGTAGCCTAACAGGGGCTTGGGCTCAAATTGCCACAATGTGCTTAGGAAGAACTAAATCTCAGGTATATCCCGCAATGCACGTGGCTGACCCAGACTGAAAGCAGGTCCAAGGCACAGGATTGAGGATTTACGGGAGGGGGAAGAGAGGGTGGGAATGGGAAAGTCTGGCTTTGAGAATGTGTTTACCTGTGTAGCTAGACTCCTTGGTATATATCAACAGACGTGTTTAGGCACCTGTTTTATCTCTTTAGATACCTCGGTGGCTTCGGTGCTTTAACCCCAGTCTACATCCTGACCTTGAGTTTGAGACAGAGTGTATTCTGGTGCTGCTCTCTGCTTCAGACTGCAGAAATCTGTGTTCCCTTTTTTTGGTTTTGCAAGTTGGCACTAGAATAAATGCAAATTGTTTTAAAATGAGACACATTAGCAATGGAAATACAGATATGTTGTTTTTTGTTTGGGAGTTTAAAGTAAGTTCTATTTGGGGTTATCTGTGTCAATATATAGGGGAATATACAGCGTGAACAGGTGCTTGAAGCTACAAGCAACTAAACTGAGGATAAGGCAGTGGTTTCTTTGAATTAAATGTGTGTTCAACCTTTTGTCATCCAAATTTCTGCAGCCTGGCCCTTTTGGAAGGTTCCTTACTTTTTCTGAGAACATGGTGAATTTCCATCTCCCCAGATACGTGCACCTTTTACTGCTTCAAACAGGAATACTGGAATATGATCCACCACCGCCTGCCCAGGACAAACACACAAACTTCAATTAGATTTAACAGGATCCAACAGCCTACTGAATTAGTCTTTTTCTTGGTAAACTTCAGTATTGCCTTTGTTCAAGAAAACATCTTAAGGTCTGGGTTGCCATATGTTAGAAAACCACTATGCTTATGTACCTTTCGTCAGTTTGGACTGGACAAGACAATTTTGCTTATTACACTCACAGGATGAAAAACACTTTGCTTGACCATTTATTCTTCCCTCTCGATCCATGACAGCCCAAGAGTCTTTAGTTTCAGTTTGTGTTGGAAAACCTGTTTCCACCATTTCTTGTCGACATGTTTGTCTGTTTGAGGGGTGGTAACAGCAAGCAGGGAAGCTGCTTTTAATGTCTTGAGACAATTCAAATGAGCTGGTTTGACTTTTCTTTAGAATAAGCAGGATGTGCATTTGGAGGCTAGTGTAAGTACTTTAAAAATATTGTCTCATGTTAAACTATGACATTAAAATTTCATATATTCTGTCAGTGTTTATGATTGAATTCAGATGTCTCCGTTTAGTAAGTGGACCCATTGACCTCAAAAGATGTGTACCATGTAATGAGATATGTGTTACCCTGGAAGAAAGGCAGATATTACTGGACACGAGGATGAAACCTGTCCTTGCCCCACAGTTACCTGCAATATAGACAGTACAGGGGAGGACTAAAAATGAAGAACAAGCTTACCATGACAGAGAGAACTTGCACTGGGACAGGAATGTCAGACTGGAGTTGAGCTGAGTAAGCATATGTTGTGCTAGTGTTGAGAGGGTGAAGAGAAGGCTTGTATTGGGTTGTATTATATTGATATTACATTATTTAAGAAAACCCAAAAAACAACACCAACACACCCAAATCTAACTCCAGGAAATTAACAAGGTGTATGGACTTTGTTTTTGAGCAAGTGTCATCATCATTTCTCAAACTTGTTTACATAGGGAGTAAATTGGCTTATGCTTATCCATGTGTGCAATTCCAGGTATAGCATTAAGAAGTTTTGCTGGCTATGACTCCCACAACTGATTTAGTAATTGTATAGTCGTGTTACCAGACACTGAAATGGTTCTGAGTCTATCTGTGAGGATGATTAAATGTGAAGCTGCTAAAGTTTGTTTAACATGTCAGTCATGTCAAAGTCTGTTTAGATACATTCTAAGTTTTCATAGAATTGACCCATTTCTGTAAAAATAGCTCAAAAGGGATCATTATTATAGATTAATATAGATGAGTCTGCATGGCTATCATTCATGCTTCCTGAAAATTCCATTTAATTTTTAAAATATGTTGCTAAATTTTTATGATGCAATATAATATTGGGTCAGGAAGGATGAGTAACCATTGTAATGCAACAAAAACAGCTTCACAATACAACGGGATTAATTTAAGGGTGATCATTTAAATAATAACTAATAAAATTAAACTCATTTTATGTACATTTTAAGAGCTAGACTAATCAAAGCTTAAAATGTGATAGGATAATAAAGCAAAGCTCATTAATTTGGCATAGTAAAAATACATACAATCAAGAAGAGCTGGCATAAGCACAAGCTTACAATAAGAGAAAAGCGCTGAGCATTTAATCTTATTCTCACTGAAATCATTGCAGAAATTCAGAGCAACTTCAGCTGGAGTCACAGCATGCTGGCAGAAGGCCAATCTGCTCTTCGCTCACTGTTATCAATGATGCCTGTTTGGCTGTGCTGGAGGGATGCGGAAACTTGATGTAAAGGATGGCATTTCATGCTACCTACTCTCTGTTTTTGAAAAGAAGGGACAAAAAAGGGAGAGGAGGTAACTCACTAGCATGCAGTCATAGGAACCAGAGTTTCATCAGCAAAGACTGATGGTCAATCAGGCACATTTCTGCAAATTCCATCACTTCATAATCTGGTAGAAAAATGAGGAATCATCAGAATATTTAATGGAACATTTAAATTGCCAGTGCAAGTTCAGGTGTTTAAGTAATTCTAGCAGAGTTATGCTATAAAATAAATGGTCTCATTAATCTGAGTCTGTAACAGATTAAGTTGTCCTTGCATTTTCTTTTGCTAGGTTTCCTGTAGAAGAAAGCCTTGTGCGTTTTGGAGCCCCATCTGATTTCAACAAAGTTTGAGAGATGGGTAGTAGTCTTAAAGCTATTCAACTACAGCAAGAAAAGATGCCTGGGAAGAAGAGAGAAAAGGCACGAGTGCATCTCTCTGAAAAGCTGTCCCTTGGGATCACCCTTACACAAAAAAGAAAAGATCTGAAGTTCCCCAGCTAGGAAAAGCTTCAATCAACCATGAGGTAAAATCCATAGGAAACGAGACTTCATTAGTTCCGGAGCTCACAGAACTTGTTATTATTCAGCTTGTTTAGCAACTTCCAGTTTTAGACAACTCTTTTTCTTTGATATGTCACCTGAAGCTTAACAGGGTATTAGATCTCCTGCTTTTTATCTGTGTAAGGCTAGAATGAAAACAAAAAAAATGCAACCCAGTGTTCCCTAGGTGATTTTCTTTCTGTGTGTATATGCATATATGTGACAGGAGAGGAGGAGAGGAGAAGGAAAGGGAAGCACAAAGGAACTGAAATGTCCTTTTTCAAGATTTGGTAAGGCGGTGTGTTGCCCCATCTGCATTCTACCTTCTGACATCTGGTGGCAAAATATCTCCATTACAGTGCTTGCTCTGAATTTTTCAGAAATGTGGTCCCTGCCCCCCCCCCCCCCGCCCCCCAACTCTACAGGCATCTCTGACATTTGTGGGTACTTAATGCCAGTGAAAACCAGGGCACTTGTGGATAAGGAGGTAATTCTGGTGTCTGGCAGGGAGCAGCAGATATGCCATGAGGCTTAAAGTGGGAGGAAAACAAAGAAGATTTACGTAGCGGGTTTATTGGTCTAGCAGCAGCATCTCTCTGCATCCCAGGCTATGCCTCCTGTGCAGAGCGGAGACATCTGAGATACCTCAGAACTGCTCAGAAACGCAAATTTTTCCACGCCGAGCTCTGAGAACTAAGCCTGCTTCCAGTTGCCAAATCCCAGCATATTCGGCTGACACTGCATCTGCTAAGGATGTGTGCCCCCCGAGCACAAGTAAAAATGCTCATTTTGCTCATTGTTGGTACTGAGTTTCAGGGCCGCAAGTGCATACAGAAATGATTGGGCCTAAAATGCATTTTTAGGAGAAACCTGTAAGCGATTCGGTATTGATCAGAATGAAAATGTCAAAATTATTCTCATGACCATACAAGATCTATCCCCAAGGACCTAGGGCTCCCTCAGTTATTGCTTACCATCCTTACATTATATTTGGGCTGGGTTTCGGAAAATAAGTGTTACCCGCATCCAAGATCAAGCCAAGAGATTTAGTCTTATGTTTACCATGCCCTATGCGTGAGAAAGAAATGGAAATTTGAACTGACCTTGTGTTACATGACTCCATCCTGCGGGTGGTGAAGCTCTTCAGGTTGGCCAGAGTTGAGGCAGTCAACATCAGGGCAGATGTTTTGGCAGGAAGACAGATGCCAGGCGGGGGCATGTGGGGTGCAGGGAGTCAGGTGGTGATATTTCTGTACATTTACGCGTGGCTGTTTAGTATGGGTAACCAGATACTGATTTCACCTCAGTCAGGTGAGGGTGGACTGAGTTGTAACACCGAAGAGAGGCGCACATGAACTCTGAGCAGGATCAGGGCATCCCAGTACTCTGCCATCATGCAGTCCAAGCTCTGAATAAGACAAGGTTAATCTAAAGGACTGCCAACTACAAATTTACTTCCTTCAAAAGAATCAGATGACGACAGCCACAAAAGCAGAAAAACTCAAAGACACACATCCTTTAGCATTTCCTACCATGTGTTTGATGAAGGAGGAAAGGCTTGAGAAGGAAGGCACAGTTCATTCAGTCTGACTTCCTAGCCCTGCAGATCCTGAGATCTAAGTCGCAGTAATCCTCTCCAGGTACTTACAGTTTTCTTTCATATTTTTGCAAAGAGAAATTACTTATATTTAGACTATTAACTATGTAATCCGTTAGCTCCACATTTGTAATCTCATTGAAAGGTATAGCTACTCTAAATAGAAAATGTAGCTTTTTACATATATGGAGTGGATTTTTTGATTCTGCATTAATCAGATGCATTTTTTCATGCTGAATTAATAGCTGCTTGTCCTTAGCCAAACCAAAATGCTCTTTGGTTCTCTTTTCTTAAAAAAAAAAAAAAAAAAAGAAGTGTTTCCTTTTGGTCTTGTTTTTGAAAATATCTTGAAATCTGTAATTCAGAACATTTAAACAACATTATATTGTATTGTTGCTTTGGTTTCCCTCCTCCCTCCTCAGTTTCAGCCTGTTTTGGAATAAATACGGTACATAATATTCTAAATAACAGTGCTACTTCTGCTCTTGACTCTTGGAAATCTCTACTTTTGCCTGTACTCAATATGTAGAAAGATGATATCAAAATACACCTTTTTGCCTTACTATTAAAAGACCATAAAATGCAAAGTCTGTAACAACCTTTAAGGCATCTTTTAATGTTTTTTAATGCACACACACAAGCCTAGTGCATTCTTGAGTGCAACTCTCTTTTATTTTTCCTTTCCTTATTAAAACATAGGTGTTTAAAATTCAGAGGAAGAAAGACTTAAAATCAGAAAGAAATACTGAGGGACAGAACAACCTGTTCCTATTTAATGCACTGTATCCTTCACTAAACTTACTTAGTGAACTTTGGATGATATTGTTTGAAAGAGTGTGTTGTAACTATAAAACAGGTGTAGTATTATTTCTCTAGAAAAAATAACCCAGGTAAATTCACAGTGACTTTTTTCTGTGGCAAGCAGCACATCTGACAACCCCCTAATTTATCTCCCACCATGAGGGAACTGAGTTACTGGGCTAATAAGCTTTGACACCTTTTTTACCAGAATTTGTGATGCCTGTTTTTAAAATGACACTACACAGATTAGAAAATGCTATATCATGAGATAATAAATGGCACCATGAATCTCTGTAGAGAAGTCTAATCCTTCTTGTAGATGAGTTCTCAAGTCTGCCAACACATGTTGCCCTCGGTGAAGAGGTTTCAGAAAAAAACAAGATTCGTTTTGTGAAATCAGCTTGATCCTTACTTACCTTTACTATGCTTTGTCTGCCTAACCTCCTGTTTTCACAAGGTCTCCTTCTCTTTAATATAATTTAATTATATAAACAAAATTAATTCATGAAAATAATTCAAGACATAATTTTGGAAATCATTATATCTATTTGAAAACTAGATGAAAATCTCATTAGTTAAGGAGGTCTGCTTTTTTTCCTGTTTTGCCTATAATGCAACCTTTAATGTACAATTGAAACAAAATTAACAGACATTTAACCAAGGATAAAACTTTTATTAATTTTGGAGTTGTTGGTAGCATGACTGCAGGAGCTGATGCTGTTTGATACACAGGAAAATAGGAACTACTATACTGTATCAGATTAAGACAAACACATGCATGAATGAGTTGGACAATACAGTCAGCCAAATTTAGGCCAGATGTGTGCTAACACTTTTTCTCCTGTTTTTTTCTCTCCTGATTTCTTTCTCTGGATGCCTGATTTAGTGATTGTTTCTATTTCCTGCTCTGAGTCCCACAGATGTATGTGGAGGAATAGTTGTTTGTTTGGGTTTTTTTAAGAAAGGAAAAATGGCTAATATTTTTTCATGGACATAGTTTGGGGCTTTTCCCAAGCTCATGAATAATACTTACTCTACCTCCAATAAGCCACCAGCACTACACTTAATATTCTTGTAATTTAAACCTTTGTTGTGCAATAGAGCCCTGTAGTCACCCCAAAATGTTTGGCCCATGTACTCTTCCTCTTGGTATAATAAAGCACAGACCTGTTGCTTATTAAATAATCTAATATAACCAAGCAAATTACTTGTTTAAAAGAAAATTTAAGACTATTTTCAAAATGTGGGGAGACCAAGAATTGTTCTGCTTTTGATCTGAATTCTTCTGGTGTTTTTTTTTCTGCTTTTCACATGGATTACAGCCTAGATTCAAATATAAATTTAGAAGCCACAGCATGAAATATTGCAACACCTAACTTCTGGTATGTGCTTCACCCTGAGCAAGACTCAGAAGCTATGCCTGGCAGCATAGGGTCTCTAATGCACAGAGAAAGTAAGGTGCCTTATGATGATATACAAAAGATCTAAAAATCTCTGTAGCGACTTGTCAAGAGGTAGCAAATGAGAAATGAGGAGTGCAAGTTTTTAAATCTTTCCCCTTTAGGGAGCTTAGGTGCTTTACGAAGTATTAGAAAGAAGCATCTTTATATTTCAAAATAGCTACAGTTCTCACAGCCCAGGGGATTTTGCTCTTTTTGATGAAATAGCATAAGAAGAATGATCCGTTCATATGATAATCTGTGGGGTAGGTCAGACAAACAGCATTCATCACAGGATTTCTTCATCTTCATTTAACTCTGCTTTGCGGATGAGTTTGGGGGAGTAAAGTACCACCCCTGATAGGGGAAGATCAATAGGGACCACTTCAGCAAAATGGATGTAGTCTGTGGGACCAGGTGCACTTTGCATCCAAGTGCCTTGAGGGAGTGGGATGATGTCACCATGAAACCGCTTTCTATCATCTGCAGATGGTCATGGTGACAGGAGAAGGTCCTGAATAATTGCAAAATGGTAAATATGCCCATTTTCAAGAAGGCAAGAAGGAGGATGTGGTGAACTTAAGGTCAGTCTGCAGGAATATTATGGAGAAAATTTTCCTGGTAGTCATTTCCATACACATGAAAGACAAGAAAGTGATTTGGAATAGTCAACATGGATTTACCAAAGGCAAATTCTGCCTGACCAACCTGATTGCCTTCTACAATGAAATGACTGGCTGTGTGGGGAAGGGGACAGCAGTGGGTGTTGTTTATCTTGACTCTAGTTAGGCTTTTGACATGATCTACCATGTAGCCAAACTGGGCAGATATGGGCTGGATGGGTAGTTTATAAAATAGGTGCAAATTGGTAGAACTGCAAGGCTTAAAGCGCAGCAGCTGGTCACTAGAGGCATTCCTCAGTGTTCAGTACTGGAGCCCATACTGGTTACAGTCTTCACCAACAATCTGGATGACAGTGGCAAACACTCCCAGCAGGTGACACCAAAATGCGTGTAGCAGTCAATACACTGGAGGGCAAGGCTGCCACTCAGAAGGATCAAAACAGGCTGGAGAAGTGAGTTCACAGAAATTTCATCAAGTTCAACAAAGACAAATGCAAGTCCAGCACCTGGGACAGAATAACCCCATGCAACAATGCAAGCTTGGCACTGACTATCTAGAAAACGTCTTTGCAGAAAAATGCCTACAGGTGCTGGTGGACAAGTTGAACATGGGTCAGCAGTGCGTCCTAGCAGTGGTGAAGGCACAACATACAAGAAAACTGAAAGCTGTGTTTGTTCAGCCCCTTTAAAGAAGGGAAAGAGGAGATCCAACTGCTGTATTCAACTACTTATGGATTGTTACAGGGAAGATGGAGCCAGAGGCTTCTTGGAAGTGCACAGCAAAGGGATGAGAGGCAGAAAGAGAAATTCTGAGAAATTTATTTGTATGTAAGGAAGAAAATCCTTCACAATGAGGATGGTCAAATGCTGGAAAAGGGCCAGAGAGGCTGGTAGGTAGAATCTTTGTCCTTGGAGATATTTGAAACCACAGGGCACAGCCCTGAGCAACCTGATGTAACTTTGAAGTCAGCCCACCCGTGACTGGGGTTTGGATCCTCAGCCCAACTAGACCTCCAGAGATCCCTTTCAACCCATTTTTTTCTCTGATTCCCAGGTTTCTCTCCTCTTAAATGAAAGCAACAAAGTCTTGCTCCCAAAATGACATTGAATATGTACATGTATCTGGGTTTTTTCATCCTGGAAGATGTCATTACTCTATGAGTACATTTATGTTAGCATGCATAAGCAATCCGTGTTATTTCATATCTTAGGAGAATGGTTTTAAATGGTAAAAAAAAAATCATCATAGTGTTTATCTGTATCACTTATGTGTTGTAGAAAGGAAAGAATGGTTACTTCTATTATTTTTTGCAGTTGATTTTTCCATTTTATGTGGAAGCTTTGAAAGATCAGTGACAATTCCAGTATGCTAGTTAAAAACCCTGTTTCCTTCAAAATCCAATAACCAGCATGATTTTAATAAATGCCTGTGGGAGACTTATTAAAGAACCCTGGAATAACTTTGCTCCTTTGCCTTTTCATTTTCCACCAGCTTTTCGGGAGTCAATTACCTTTGTTTTTGTATGTGAGTATTTGGAATGTACTAGAGCTTTTAAAGAACTTTAAATTTGGTGGGCCAGATTCTCACCTGTGATAAAAACATGAGTATGTAACTGTGTATCTGTATACACATTGTAAAGGGGACTTTTAGGCACTGTTGGAATGTCCCAGCTCACAGAGTGTCAGGATGATAACCACAAATAATTTACAGCAGCTGGCTTTTGGAATCCATGCTTCCTCTTCCGCAGCTTTAGGGAATGGCAATAGAGGAATCTTGTAGGATGCTGCTGCACATCAGGCTCTAAGCCACTGTAGGTCTCCTTACATTGAGGTATTCCTGATGAGAGCTGTGGTCTGTGTCCCTGCTTATTTTTGTACCTGAAGTTCAATATTAAGAGAAGTAAAAACCTAATCTTTGTGAACAAAATGAGAAACCAAGAACCTAACTGCTAAACTGAGGAACAGTGCCGCAATTGGCACTTTTAGTTAGTTTAGGTTAGTAGCATGGTGGGTGATGGGAGAGGAGGGATCTCTTGGGAAAGATAAAGGCGCAAAATTGGTGGTAGACATTAGTGAACTCATCAGTTCTTAAGAGACAAAATCTACATGTGGCTACCAAAATAAAAATTTCCTTTTTTTTCTATTTAGCAGCTCAGAGCATGCATGCCTCTGAGTAAAATCAGTGTTTAAAAAAGATACATACCAGATCCACATATATGCAACTATTCAGAAACAAGTTTTTATTTTCCTGATTTTTATGCAGTGCTGTTCGCCTTGAAATGGAAATGCTGAAGTTGTTCCAAACACTATACCTGTTGTGAGTGCCAATGCCCATTTTCATGTTTTATGCTTTTCTTTTAGCGTGTGGAAGAGCCCTACATATTGATGAAAAGTAAGAAATAGTGACACTAACTCAAAAATGAAACAAGCTGAAGGAAGAAAGACAGAACATTCATATAATAATTGTGTTTCGTAACTGTATTGTGTTCTAAGGCCACAGTATTCTGCTAGGGGTTTTCCAGTCAGAAAGATGTAAATACAGGCTATGTAGGACAAAGACTGCCAATCTGGTATTTCCAGAAAATGGTAAATTTATCATGTCGTGCATGTACAAATGCACCTTTGGAGATGAGTCAGGCTTACTAAGCAAGCATCTGTAGAACCAGCTGCACTGTATAGGTGCAACAGATCATTTCAGTTCTTCCCAGGAGTGTTGGCCATACTGCGAAAGCACATAGAGAAGCTTCCTGAAAGCATATCTTTCTGCATAGTGTCACACAACCTGTGGATTTGTTCAGATTTTCAGATGTTGGGCAAAGTGATCCAGAAAAAGTGCTTATGTGCAGCAGCATCATGCCGTAAATAACAATCACATTTTCCAAGATTTGCACAGACAAAATTCCTGGGTTTCAAACCAGGTCAGTTTAGCTATTGCTTTGTCTACTGCTTTTTCTTCTGTTGTTTGCATGTGACTTGTTTGTATTGTTTTAACTGGGTGATAATAGTTCTGTGTCTTCAGATGTGTTTGCCTGATTTCTGTAACAGCAGGACACCAATATGAAACTACCAAGTATCCTCTGGTCTCACAATACACAGTCAACTTGAGTGTAATGATACGTGCAGCTATTATAGGTGTATATGCTCCTGTAATTACAAGGTGTTTGCTATGTCTAAAGTGCAACAGCTTCTGTAGTTGCATTTTAGCTGCTGTAGTTGCATTTTTGGTGTGTTTTGCCTGCTTTTAATCCAGTAACAATACTTGTGGTCCTACACTGACCGTTACCCATTCCAGTATGTACTCAGGATCCCTGATCATTTTGCATTGGTGGGGCAGGAGCATTCAACCCCTGTGGATCCACATTAGTTTGGGTCTACCTCAATGTACTGAAATGACACTGCTGGTAGCAGCACTGTCTTGGTTGTTTCTGTTCCCTCTGCATTATTTTTAGCTGTCTGCAAACGTAGAAACACAGTTACCGACTAGGGAAATCATGATGTTATTGTATCAGTTTCCAATGAATGAGGTAAGACAACATTTGTCTTTACAACCAGCAGCATTTTAATTTGGCTACAGTCTGCATCAAGGCGTGTATGTGTGCTGCAGTGCTTGCCGCAACAGTGGTTGTGACAACCACATACCAGCCTACTTTTAACTTGTCCTTTCCATACCAGCCTCTTTGTATTTCATCCTACAGCTGCAACATTAAGCCTTCGTTTTGCCTTTTCTTCTTTTGACTGCGTGGACCTTTAGGTCTGTATTTGCTTTGAAAAAAAGAATTCAAACATTCTACAGAGCCTTACTTACATGGAAAAACTCTAGCATAAACAATAACAACTGGGGAAGTGTTTCATTTTGCTCTTCCGTTTCTCACAGGGTTGACCATCAACATGATACAAGATGTGATGACAGTTAAGGAGGCAACAAAAGCTTTTTGTGAGAAAACTTGCTATTATACTAGCTGGTACAAATTAAAAAATAGACAACAGATGATTAAGTATACCAGTACTTCTTAATACTGCATGGCTTCATCTGCATTTAACCTGAAAGTGGACAAGAATTCTGGGAGAAAACTAAGAATTTGACTCTGTTGGATACTACTGTAACGAATGAGGTCCCTTTCTCACCTCCTTTGGCTCCCTCCCCTCCACTTCTCTGCATCCCCTTTCGAACAGCACAAAACACACTGACACAAATGAGCAAGCTATGCTTTTACTTATCCTCACCCACCAACATTTCCCTCTATTCATCAATAGTCGTGGCAGACGACTGCGACCCGCCACACGCCTTTAAGCGGAGGGAGAAGAGACCTTCAGCATCTGACCCGTTATACGTTCCCCTACCACCTCCCAAGCGCAGGTGCACGGACCAAGCCCGCGGCCCCACCACTCGGGCACCACCCGGCGAAGAGGGGTTCGGCCGAGGCCGCGGCTTTCCTGCCGCCGGAGCTGCCGTGCGTGACTCCCTTCTCCCTCTGGAGGGAGACACAGTCCAGCTTTTGGCTGCCGGCGCCGCCGCGTCCCTCCTGCCCCTGCCCCCGCTCCCGCGGCCCCAGCCCCGCTCCCCCCGGGGTAGCTGCCCGGCCCGGCGGCTCCCTCCCCACCCGGCGCCCAGCTTCCCGCCGGAGGGAAAGGGGAGTCCCGGGGGAGCGGCGGCGGTGCCCGCCACCCCTGCGGCCGGACCGCCGGGGATCCGCCGGGATCCCCTCCTCCCCCCGGCCACGTGCGCCTGTGCGGAAACTTCACACACACACACACCCACCCACCCCTCCCGCCGCTCGGGAGTGGAGGGGAGGGGAGAGAGGGTTGAGCAGCGCTGTGCCGCGCCGTGCCGCGCCGCGGGGGCGAAGGGCGGGAGGAGGCCCAGCCCCGGTGCGCGCGGGCCGCGGGGGAGGCGGTGGGCGCTGCTGACGGAGCCCCCCCTCCTCGATCAGACAGAGCGGCGGCCGCGGGGACCTGCAGCCTCGTAAGGGGCTGGGGAGGAGCCGGATAGACACCGGGGAGGAGAAGGGCGTCCCTCCCGCCCCCCCGGCAGGGCGCGCTTGGAACTGCCTCTGCTTGTCTGGCCGCCCGGGACGGCCCCGCGCCCCTACGCGGTGCGGTGCGGTGCGCGCAGGTTGGGCGCGGAGCGGCTGCCGCCGCCGCCGCTGCTGCTGAAGGTGAAGCTCTCGCTCTCCAATTACTTTTCCCAAGAGAGAGAAGGAGGCAGCAGGAGGGGGAAGTCGTGCTGTGTGTGAAAGGCAAACCAATCAGAGATGCTCTAACGGAGGGATTGCTGCAGGACGCGCCGGCTTTTCCTCCCTTCCTCTGCCAGCGGGGCTGAATCGGGACCGCAGGCAGCTGGCGGAGGGGCCGGAGCCGCACCGGCCTGCAGGACTTCCTCACCCTCCGCTTTAACGATAGCTAATCCACACTACGTCCTCTTATATATATATATATATTTTTTTTTTTTTTTTTTAATACTCTGAAATCGTGCACGAGAAACACTTCACGTCTTCCCTCCATTCCCACTTACTTCACCCTTCCTCTAGCATCTCTTAGCCGGATTCCGCTCGGGTGTTCCCAGAGAGGCAGGGGCAGACCCGGGCCCCGGCGGACGGCTGCCTGCCCCAGCCCGCCCGAGCCGAGCCGAGCCGAGCCGAGCGCGGCGCCGCTCCATGCCCCCGGGCGCTGGCGGGGCGCGGGGCGTGTGCCGGCGATGCCCGGGCGGTAGGGCTGGAGCTCCCCCCCGACGGGAGGCGGCCGATCGCTAGGTGTTTCCAGCGGGAAGCGGAGCTGCAGGTAGGTGAGCCGAGCGCTCCAGAGGCGTGTGTCTGTGTGTCTGTCTAGGCGCTGGTGGGGGGGCCGGGAGATGCCCTCCGCGGCTGGAGGAGACCCCGCGGGGCGGCGGGCGGAAAGCGGCCGCGGCGGGGCCAGGCGCAGGGTGTGCGGGGCGGCTGCTGCGGGCTGCCGCTCTCCCGCTGCCCAAAAGTTGCAGAAAGCCGGGTGTGAGGGGGCACTGCCTTTGCCGCCCTTCCGCAGCTCCTGCCGGGTGCCTGGGGCAGCCTGCTCCAGCCCTGCGCCGTCGGATCCTCAAGGCTTTTTTTTTTTCCTTTTAATTTTATTTGATTTTATCCAAAGGAACACTTCAGCGTTTCAGCAGAGCTGGGGGGGGGGGCAGGGGAACCCACTCGTTTTTCAGCCCAACTACTGGTATAGGAAGGGTGGCCGCTAACTCGCAGCACCCCCGGGCACTTGGGGATTTACCCCGCTTTGGAGCCCGGACGCTTTATCGGCCGCCTTCAGAGAGCGGCTGAAGGAGCGAGGAGTCGCTTTATGAATCCTTTGGAAAAAAAGAGCTATGAAGAGACGGTTCAGAGCTTTATTTCCTTCTGTGTGTAACGGTCCCCAAGTTGTGGTGTTACAGTATGAAATATATCTTGTCCATCCACGTTGCTTTCTTTGCATTTCAGTGAACTCATTTACCTACTAAATATGTGGTAGGTTCTGTATGCCACAGTGAGAGGGCTTTTCCCTTATTCAACCCCATTTATAGCTTTGCAAGAGAAAGTTTTAGAATAACCTGCTTTTTTCCTGTGGAGCTGTAGGGTCGGACACCAGGTTATGTGTGCAAAGAATAAAGAGCAATAGCTGGCACTGCCCTGTTAGGAGTTGCTATGCATGGCTCTTCTGTATGTTTCATTCTTACCGGGAGTTAAAATCATTGCTTAAAGCAGTTTAAATTATATGTGTAGTTACAGTTGTCTCTTTCCAGCTTTTGCTTGGAGATTATCAGTATTTTTTTTAGAGCACTAAGTACCTCACTTTTACCACCCACCCCCCAGTAGACACCAGCTCAGTATTTAAAGAACTATGCTTTGACTCCTGTAGAACTGTCAATTTAAATAATAAACATACTCAACCCCTATCCCTGAAAGCCCCCTAAAGCATTCAGGGTCTCAGGGTCTTCGCACAGCAGTGGATACATTTAAAGTACTATTGACTAAATGATAATTGTTATCTGGTTTCTCTGTCTCACCAACTAGTTTCAGACATTAGCATTCAGCCTGCTGTATGTTTAACACTTTAAAGCTGCTTTATGGGCTGATCTAAGTGAGATCAAATTGATAAATTAAGATTCTTTTCTGTAGCGTAGGGTAAACACTAGAAACATAGTAGTTCAATGGTACTCGGAATGTAGCTTAGCTGGAGTTGGGAAAGAGCATACTAAGGCTTTTTTATTGGTGTGGCAAAGGTTACATCTTTTATTACACTTTTTCGCAGTAATTATGCAGTCATTTCATACTGATGCCTAAATTGTTTTGTGAGTGTATAATTAACAGTAGTGAAGCAATTAATATAAATTTCATTATTAACATTTTATTTCAGAGAGCTGATACTGCTGAGGCAACATTGAAAGCTATGTGTTTTTTGGTTTCATAAAGTCTCAATTTCCAAAACTACGGTACTGTTATTCTTATAAATGTAAACTACCTAAGTGCCATAATTTCAGTGGAAAGATTTGCTCAGTTAGTTGATAGCAAATCAGGATTACTATTCACTGGTTCCACATGTTGTTTGAACATAAGGAGGCTTTCAAAAATGCAGTATTAATTTTAGATATGCTGCTGGTAGTGAGTGACTTTGAGATAAAATCTTGATTCCTGTCATGCTGTTTTAATAAGAGAATGACGACTAATCTGGCAGTATCTTTTATCATACTGGACATACGGGGTAACCTTTCTACCTGTCTCTTCTTGAGATCTGAGGGATCTCAGCTTTACATGTAGGTGCTTGTAATGCACTTGATAATTCTGCTGGGGAATACATGAAAAACTTGTTCTGAATGGAAGTAAATAGATGTGTGTACAGATGGATACTGGAGATTGCTTTACTGGCAGGTTGCAAAGTGATGATTCATTGAACCCTATCTAGATTTACATAAAGCAAATAATACTTTACACCGGATTGTGCTGGCAGAGAAACATGTAGCATCCAAGGAGTTTCATAATTTCATCACGGGTGATGACAGATTTGATAAAGGACATCTTTACAAATGCAGGCTATATGTTTTTGGTGAGCAAAACATACCATGGGATTTTTCAGATCTAAGCATCTTCACGCTTAAATTTAATGCTGGCTGTATGGCTACTTACCAACCTGTGTAAAGCCTAAATAGTGTATTAGAAATATGTTGTGTTAGTTATGTTGTATGTTTTACTTACTGTAGATAAGTAATAGAACACTACTAACTAGTTATCACACTAAAGGAAATCACTGACTTTGGAAGACAGAAAATCACATTACCTAATACTCATCTACACAAAAATGTGATCACCATCCTGAAAAATTATTCTGAATGATACAACTATCAGTGAACAAGCAGTTCTATGTCCCTGTTTTAACTTCTGCAGGATTTTATTAGAAATGTTTCATTAAGTCACATTATTCTGCAGCTGTTTGTTTACTAAAAATTAAAATAAAAACCAGGAAGTTTATCCAGCAAAGCGGTATTATTTCCTTTGTTAAGTACTGAAAGTTAAAACAAAAAAAAATCCTTTAGCATCAGTGTGCCAGAAATGCTGAGTACAACCTATTTTTGTGATATATGGATGGCATTTACTGATGCAATTCATCAATGTATTTATTAGTCAAACGTCATCAAACAAAGAAAATAAATGAATGTAAACAAAGACTGCATGATGATACAGAGGCTAAAGCAAGGGAAGACCCTACAAATCTAATTAATTAATGTTCATTCTCATATTTTACAGTCTATATTTAAATACCTCATTTAAATGTCTTTCTCTCATTGTTTTTCTGCTGCAGCTCCAGATAATTCACGTAGCAATAGCTTTTTATTTGAAAATGCATTTTCCATTTACCTTTTGAAATGCTGAATTTTAAAGGCGTTGAGGCAAAAGTTGTGTTTGGATGAACATAACAGAAGGGTCCTATGCCAGCAGAGCTGAATACTGACCTGTCCCTGTTCATGACCATTTTTATGTGTTAAGAGGGGCATCCCCAACTGATGTAGTCTTTCTTTGCTCCATTGGAGTAGTTGAAGCTGTGACATTTTAAACCAGCTGGAGATTTGCTCCATTATCCTTAGATCACTGAATTTAAGTGTGCACTTTAAAAGGATTTTGCTTGCTTTTATTTTTAGTGTGAGAAAACATGTACATAGTATACTGAGCTTCACAGAATCCATTGTAAGTGCACACCTTCACATTTGAAATACTTTTTAAAAACAGAGACCCACTCTTGGAGCTATTTCACCAGGAAATTTGTCCCAGTGATTTGGTTTTGTAAGCTGTTAATACATACTTCAAAACATTCCTCCTCATAACTCAGTTCAGATTTATGAAACGCATCAGACATAGGAATGAATGTGGAAACATCAACAGTAACGTTGTTCATTTTTCCTGGTGACAGTTACAGAGCTATCTCCTTTTGCTCATGGTAGAACTTGGGAAGATAGCGATTTTTGTGCTTTGATTATACACCCTTGCCAGCCACTCTTGCTTACCATATGTAGTCACTTACTTACCAAAGAGAAGAAAAAATAATAATGACCACCTAATGTACTTTTTCATAGTGGTGGTGCAAAACAGTGACATTTTAAAGATAAACAATTCAAGGCATTTTCATAGAGCTTCTGTCATGCAGCGTGTTTTGGAAAACGCTTTGGAGATAGAAGAGAGAAAATAAAGACATTGTGCTTTACAGTATGAGTTATGGCAGGATGCTACACACATAAAATGGGACGAAGTCACTAAAAAAGGTTTTCTCAGCTTTTTCTTCTGTTCAGATATATCAGGACACTGATCTGTAGAACGCATTGTAGCTGTAGCTATTGCTTGAAGTAGCACTAGGAAATGCTTTTTATGGATTTGCTCCTTAGTCCTTGCATGAGTAAGCACTTATAGGAGTAGGTCCTGTACCTTTTGTGATATGGAAGAATCACTTATATAATTGCATGTGTAAAAAGTGGGAAATTGGATTTTTCCCCTTGTTTAAAGCTTATCAAACCTCATAATCCGTACTGTGTTAATAGCTTCCATTTTCCAGTAGCCTCACTTCACATCTTGCTGATCTTGTAATATGAAACTTGAACACAGGTCTCTCGGCCCCAGAACAGCGTTGTATACAGCTGCCTCTACTGTGAGCATCCCTTTAACAACGCCAAGGGGAGAGCCATAGTACAGGATAGCACACAGGTTGAAAGCACACAGAGGTTTTTTTGGACTTGTGAGTGTTTGGTAATCTTCTATGCTTAAATCACGAATTGGAATAAGGCCGTGTAAGGTGCTTTAGATTGACAAACTTCACAAGTAAATAAATGCACAACCACAGTTCAGCAAACCTATTCAGTTGTATAAACAGCAAAATATTAAGAAACGGTTGGTAAGTATGAAATATTTTTGAAATAGTTAACCAAGTTTTTAGTCTTGGTTGTATGCTGGCCTCTCTCTGTGTGAAAGATCTCTTGCCTCTGTTGCAATATTAAGATCCAAGATTTGAAGATGAAGTACTGGACTAGACAGACCACTGGCTTCATCCAATAAAGCAATTTCCTTCCCGAAATGCAAGGAGGCGGTATTGCAGTACTGTATATTTTAACTGACTTACTAGAACCAAACTGCAATTCCTTAGTGTACTGGTTTAGCTTTATTTTTCTCTTTTAAAAGCAGGATATAATACATTTCTAAAATAAATCTCTCAGTAACATGCAGTCTCACACCAGCTCTTTTAGAGACGGGAACACAGACCTGACAAGTCTCTCACATTCGCAGTGATACTCTCGTATTGGATTTCTTCCACTCCCCCCCTGCGGTTTCTGCACCACATATTGATAAGGCAGAGCTGCGGCCTCTGGTCCATCATGCCACAAACCAGTTAGCTATATGACATGTGGCCCTGCGCTCGCCCGTATCATGGAACAGGGGAGAGGGTATGGTGCAGCCCTTGGGTCACCAAATGGCTTTTCATGCTCATCCGAGCCTCTTTGTGCAGGACATTCTTCCTGGTTACAGGCTGTCCCTGTGGCTTCTCCCTCACCATGTGAAAATGCACGTATGAGAGAACCTGTCCCAAAGCCTCTGATGTGCAGTCTCAGGCTAGCTACCGCCTTCCGCCTCATGACTGTGCAAATGGGAGATCTGTGAGCGCTGCATTAAAACTATGTGCTCTAGATCCCCTTTCCATTGAGACTTTGGCTGTTGTGTCATTGCACTTAATGGGACTGCGAAGTAATGCAGAATGGCTCGATGGCCCTGAGGAAAGATAATGGCTTTCTGTGCTGTTTGTATGTAGCAAACTGTTTGAAATTTGGATCTTTTCCAGTAAGGGATGAGAGTCAGTACCATCTGAAGCTTGTCTCATGGTTTATCTAAAATGAGTTAAGAATCTTAGTTCGGTTCTTACTATAGAACTGCCCAAGTCGCAAAAGTCACCACTAGCAAAAATTAGGATGTGCGTCTGCTGTAAGCACAGAGAGGCAAAACCGGAGGTCTGATCACACAAGGCATTTCAGCTGTAAGCATGTGGCTTCAGTGGGACCAGTCAAATTAATTATGTGCTTGAAGACTTTTCTGAAGCAAGCCTGAATAAATGTTGCTAACTGCTTAGAGTGATCCATGTTGAAGGCATGTAGGTGGGGTGCTGTTGAGACAACTATGTCTGTATTCTGGGCATAAATTCAAGACTTGAGCTTTGTTTCGATGGCTTGTCAGTCCTACACCCTTTATAAACATTCAATCCCCTTAAATTCAGAACAGAGACTATATAACAGCAGGTAATTTTCAGAAAGGTGCTACAAGTAGCTACCCTGTATTATAGTATTAGAAACTACAATTACAATCATGTACATTTTCAAATGTGATGTTACTGGCGTGGCACTAAAGTAAAATATCACTTTCTGACAAAGTATATCAGGCTATGGTATTCCTGCAAGAAATGAGGTCATGTTTAAAGCTTAATTGCAGAAAAAAAGATCTGTTTCAGTTTTCAGAGAAGAATACCCTCTCTGAACTGCGTTACCTGTGTTTATTTAGCTTCGAAATTTTTTTATCTATGTATTGTAACAAATAAGCTATACTTAAATAAGATGGGAAATTTTATCTTGAGGTCTGGTAACAGCAGCAAATAAACTGAGATAAGTTCTGGTTTAGAAGCTAACTGGAATCAAGGCAGGAGAAATATTGTATTTGTATGCTAACATAACATGCTATAGATTCAGATATGATATTATCAGCCAACACGCTTAATGTTGCCTGATGCTTCTCATTATATGATCCTGCTTTTTTCTGTTCAATCTAGAATCATGAGGGATATCCCTTGCACTGGAATTAAGGTAATACTTACAACACATTACTGCCAAAGTGTCCGAACCTTCATAATCGAGGCATTGCATTGCTATTTGTGCAATGGATGCTCAAAGGAAGAAGTGGCTGTGAATCCAGGTGCTGGTTGACCTTCCTGCTTATGAAATGTTTTTTTTCCACCCATGCAGATTCATTTTCCTTTATGGCAATGAGGTTTTATTATTTTCTGTTTATAAACACTATAATTTGATTATTCTGGTTTAACCCTGGTAGGCAGCTCAGCCCTCCCCAGCCACTCAGTCACTCCCCCACAGCGGGATGGGGAAGAGGGCACAAGCGAGAAAATTCGTAGGTTGAGATAAAGACAGTTTTATAGGTAAAACAAAAGCTGCACACACAAGCAAAGCAAAATAATGAATATATTCACTACTTCCCATCGGCAGGCAGGTGTATAGCGATTTCCAGCAAAGCAGGGCTCCATCACATGTAATGGCTACTTGGGAAGACAAACACTGTAACTCCAAACGTCCCCCATTCCTCCTTCTTCCCCGCAGCTTTTACTGCTAAGCATGACATCGTATGGTATGGAATACCCCTTTGGTGAGCTGGAGTCAGCTGTCCTGCACCTCCAATTTTCTCACTAGTGGGGCAATGTGAGAAACAGAAAAAAAGGCCTTGATGCTGTGTAAGCACTGTTCAGCAGTAACGAAAACATCTTCTCTGCTATCAACACTGTTTTGGTCACAAATCCAAAACACAGCAACTTACAAGCTACTATGAAGAAAATTAACTCTATTCTAGCCAAAACCAGTACATTGATAGAACTATTTTTGGTGATTGTATCCCAGATTTTGTTTTACCACATAGATTGGCTTGTGGTCAAAACCTAACAGAATAAAAGAATGCAACTCTGGGTAACTTCCGTCTCCTTTTAAGCTGCTTGTGCTTCATCTGGGGATCTGAGCTCACATGCTGCAGTGCTTTTGTACATCACTTCACACTTTTAGATGATGTATGAGGTTTTAAGGGGCTTTAGCCCTCACGTTTGTGCAGGCTGGTGTGGCATGCATTTAGTTGTGACCATGCAAAAGCACAGCTGCCTTCTCCCATTCTCATCATGTTTGTGTCCTCTCATGTAATTGTTGGGGTCACTGCTTATGTGAAAATGTACTAGGAGAAAGTTTAAGCTTAGCTCAGCTGTTTTGAGCTTCTTTTGCTTTGAGGCTGTGGTGTAATGTTTTAGGGGTTTTTTAACAGTATAATTATTCTTAAATGTCTCAGAATTTCTTTGGAGTTGCTTTGATTTGTTGCATTATTATAAATGTGTATTTGACGTCTGGTAAATACACACTTCGTGCTTTTAAAAAATGAAGTATGCTTTTAAAATCATACTCAGAGCAATGAGTACATAACAGTTACTATGTTTTCTTATCAGAATCGACATTACAAAATTGCTAATTATTCACCTGTATGAATTCTACATAAACCCCCTCTGTGAGAAAAGTGCTGATACAGCTATCACTATAGCTGCACGAATACGCTGAGCCTCTTTAATAGAAGATCTTGTTCCCATTCCCACTTTAAAAATTGAACTCCCAATAATGACACTCATATTTTCCTCTTCCTCATCATCCTCCCAGCCGCTCATAACCTAACTTTTTCTCCTCTAACTCTCCTTGCCCTTCCTTTTCTCTCCACTGTTCACCTCGTCTGCATTGGTGTCATATGATCTTTCCGAATGTCAAGTAAACGCAGGCTGCAGTCAGCATTACCAAATTGCTTTCCTGCCAAAAAAGTCTCTTTTCATATGCCATGACCCATCAGCTCACAGTTAGCTGCAAGTCATTCTGATTCCCAAATTTACAATGTATTTTCTATTTAATGAGCTATTAAACATTATGCACTTTTTAACTTCATCTTTTCTGACTAACTGCAGTCCTCCTGATAATTATAGCTTTAGAAAGAAACAATTAATTTGAAACCAATTCTGCAACAGAAGTGACATTATTTAGATAGCATTCCTCCATATCCATGCTCTAGGGATTATCTCATTAGAATATATTTATATTTGGAAACTCCTTGAGACCATTATATCAGTCCAATAGCCACCATGTTGTCATCAATAGTATAGACAAGACTACTGCATATGCTATTTTAATAAAACACAAAATGAAAATAGATACATGGATCAATGAATAGCTAATTTTTGCATTGACTAAATAAAAAAAATCAGTTTATGCTCTTTCTCCACCCCAGGAGAATGTTTTGCGTAAACCTAAGTTAAACACAAACAATATTCCATACGTATTGCATAGATGTGGACATTTTGGAACTGGTATGTTATTCTCATTTATTCTTTTGTTAATGGTGATATTCAATTTGTTAGAATAATTCTTCAAATTAAGTGGTTGTCTAATAAAATTTAGCAAAAATTGCAGATGACTCAGTAACGATGAGTGAGTTCAATCTTTGTTGCTCACAGGTTCCATTACATCTGTGTATTTATTAAATCCAACAATAACTACTAGTTCAGGCTATATAATCCTGGTTCTGCCATTGTGGTTAATTATATTTAGTTAATGGATACAAATTAAATGCTGTAAATGGGCATGCATTCTGCCAATAGCTTAGCTTGTGGTAAATCCCAACAACCTTTCCATGAATTCTAATTTTTTTTTCTCTGCTATTCAGAGTTCCACTTTAGCAAAATATGGAAATGACTGACATAAGGAAACTTTGTCCATGACCCTGCCATGGCACAAGGTAGAAATCTACATTTTAAAAAGTCTTCATCTTTCAGGTTTGAACCTTATGTTCAAACTGTAGTAAAAGTAAGCGTCTAATAGACTTCCTTCATTCATCGTGTATTGGGGCTCATACCTAGTTCTCGCATTTACTTTCTGGGAACAATATTGAAAATGTTCCTGGGAGATAATTTCCTTTCTCTGAATCAGTAGATGTTAAATGCTGATTTAAAATGAGTGCAATACACATATGACTGAAAAATGTGCAGTGAGGTTTTCAAGCTACCTAAAATTCTTGTCACCTTCATAGCTGGGGGGAGTGATGTGTATCCTCTGCCCTGCTGGATACTGTAGGTTCACAACTTACTTGTGCCTTATGCACCTTTGCACCCCCTTTTGAGTAAATAGTTAAGTATACAGATGAGTAAGTAGTTAAGCAGAGAGATTCACTTCTCCCCTCATTCCTCCTGAAGCTGGAACTTTTTGGTTCAGCACTGCTTCAGTTCAGTTGCAATCTTTTCTGTTTTTTTGGCATAGTAACATGACAGGCCTAATTCTGTCAGCTGAAATAAAATATTTCTTCCTAGTGAATAATTAAGGTGATTCAAAGCCAGATTTTTAAAGCAAAATATTTTTTGTTCTCCCAAACTTCCTACCCATTAAACAAAGAGATAAAAGAAAAGTCTGTGTATATCCAATCCTACCTAAACTTTAGCATTTTCTTGGAAAAACTAAGAAGCTATGATTTAATGCTTATGTCCACAACTGTTTGAGTGGCATATTTCAGTCTCTCTATGTCTGTCTTTCAGTATCTTAAATCAAGCAGTTGTTGGTAATTCATGGCCTCCATCCTGGAGAGACAATTTGTAGCTGTCTGGTACTTAGAATTTCTGTATGTATTCTGGTCTTGACCAGAAGATCTGTATGACTTTTATCTAGTACCTGGAAAGAACATCTTTCCAATTACTGGCCAAGCTATTGTGACTTTAAAGTTACTGTCTCTCCACAGATATATTTATTCTTCTTTTTATTTACAGCTGGTACTTCCACTTGTGTATAAAATACATTTACGTCCCAATAACAATCCTAAAAAAGTTATGAACTGATTGTATATGAATAGCTGTGACAGTCAGAAAATTAGTGTATATCAGTCTACATTATCAACAGAAACAGTGAGATAAACTTGCATAATTTTGCTGTATATACAATACATTCCTGGTCCAGCAGTGGGCTGTGGAGTTCAGATCATAGTAATGACAGACAGTAAAGATTTAAAGGTACATCCTGCTCTGTTTTACCACTTTTGGGGTTTTTGTTTGTTGGCTAACTGTCATTTTCTCAGTTGGTCTTTGCCAAAGGATGAGTCAGGCCTACCATAATGGTTTCAGGTATTAGATGATGGGTAGTTTTGGAGGTAGAGGGGGTGTTGGAGCTCTGTACATAGTATTATGTTGGCTCCCACAATGCGATTGTTTCTAGTAGAAATTATTGTTTGAAAGTCCTTGTTCTCTTTAGTCTCTCCTTTCCCTTCACATCAGGAGAATTTTTGAACTTAAGTCATTGTCCATGAAATAAGAAGTCTGTGATTGGAGCCCACTGGAAAAGGAAATAGCATAATGGACAAACAATTTCTCTGTTTTGTTTTTATCATCTGTTGGTGAGGTTCTCCAATGACTATGCCCTTGATAAAGACATTTAGTTTTTATCCAGCAGTTCTTTTTTGTGAAGGAGAACTGCAGTTGCTCTGGTAAGGAGCTTCAGTAATGGCTGGAGCCAGGCAACAAGTTGGACTAGACTCTAACAAAAGAAGGAAATGAGAATGTGGGAAAAATACTGCTTCGTACTTTGATGAATGCTTTGCCATATTCTTTCTGTTGGTTAGTCGTAGCCAATGTTTCATGTAACACTGTTACAGGAGGACTTATGTAATGCTAATTCGTGCAGGTATTGAACAGTTGTTCCCGTTTTGGAGGAAAGAAGCTGTACCTGGCTTCTACTTTTTGTTCTATTTTTATTTTGTGCTTTTTCACATTTGTGGAATGCATTTCATTAGTGCTTCCCAGAAATGTCTGACTATACATTGGAGAAAGGCATGTTTGCCTATGACTTTCTATGGAACCCTGCTTTGTAAGGCCTTTTCATTCTTAGCTATTGTAAATACCTTCTAGCATTGAAGAAGACAAGACCATAATTGGTCAAGAGGAGAACGAGGAAAAGATTGTGCATGTCCTTCCTTTTTTAATGTAAACAATCTTTAACTTAGGCTTCTGTCCAATAAACACTTTCTTTGAAAAATGAAACCAAATCTATTGTTCAATTGGATTTTTTCAGTTTATTGTCTTTTATTAATTGTGATTGAATGAAAGAATGTCTTTGATTAGTAAATACATACTAAAAATTAAGAACTTCTATATACTTATTCTTCTACAAGAATGGGATTTCTAAGTTAAATGTCCCTCACCCCAGTGAATAGTAATGCCAATTACTTTAGTACTTGAGTAATAAGAGAGCACAACTTCTTGCTTTTCTTTTTACCAGCATAATAATTTATAGTAGTAATTTTCTATGAGAGTTTTAATTTACCAGCTAAATTGCCAATGAGCTTGTCATGATTACTGAACTAGGTCTACTTTTTTCCCTTTCTTTGCCATTTGAGGGCACTTCCTCCTACCTCTGGATGCTTTCAAGCCCCTATCCCTTTATTTCTCTTTGAGCATACCTATCATTTTGCCATCCCATAGTACACACTGACCTTTGACACCAGGCTTCCTCAGCACATCTAACTGATTTGTGACTAGGGTTGAATGAAACAGCCAGAAAAATTTTAGATCCAAAGTTATTTTTAATACTAAGAATCAAATGTAGCAAAATATAAAATGGACTTTGAAGCAAGGGCTGTCCTTTCTATTGTACTCTTTAGTTTATCTCTTCCAGTTGGTAGTCCAGGTTGGTTTGGCTTCTGCAGTTGCTCAAAGATCTGTGTAACACAGTAGCTATTTGAGAAAAAGTTAAAGGACTTGAGCAACAGACACCACAAACAGGACAGAGATGCAGCTAATTTTAAAACTGGTAGCAGTCCTGTCATTAAAGTTGGTTATTAAAATAGCATCATATGCCTTCCTGGTTAACCCCATGTGTTCAGTTTCTCTGCTAGCCTTCAATGCTACAGAGCTTTCAGACTGAGTACTGCATACCTCCTCTTTAATTTCAGTCTCGAAGGTGATGAAGGAAGTTTAAAACCTGCTCAGATGGCCTAGATCTGTCAGAGAAAAGAGAGTCGAGCCCTTCACATAACCATTGCAGTTACTCTGAAATTCACTCTATGAATCTTATATAATAAAAGCTCTTTGGGTGGCTGATTTTGATTGAAAAGGTGAAAGCGGAACCACCTTTCAGCATTTTCAACACTAATAAAACTTGTAGTTGGAATTTACCTTTTTATTGACATTAGCAAGTCTGGAAACTGGAGAACAGCCACAATTGTGTTTTATCACCATCTTGTGTTACTTGATTGGCCTGAATATCTTTTTCCCAGTGATTAAAATTCATGATTTGGAGTAGCAGTAGTCTCATAGGTCTCATAGTATTATGTTTCTTTGCCTGTTCAAAAGTATGGTAGTAATTTTATTTTTTGAAGTTACTCTTTTTAATCTTGAAGCCTCTGCTCAAAAATTTATTAAATCCCATGGTATTTAGAAAAGAGTAATAATGGTGCATCATCAAATAAAATTCCTAAGCCAGCATAAAGAATCTGAAAAGAACACCTTTTTAGATATCTCACTTTCTTAAAAAAACCCAACCAGAAACCCACCACAAAACACAAGTTACACAAGATTAGAAGTAAATGCACCTTTAGTTGTGATTAATTCTGTTGTTACATAATGAACCTTTGCAAAACTACATTCAAAGTTACAATGTCGTGTTTTATTGATAATAGAAACTCTTTCTTCAGACACTTAAGTGATGTGCAAAGGGTAAAACACTTCATGTGTCACCTTGTTGCTGCTTTGTGGAGTTTAAAGGAGTCCAGTGCTGCTTGGTTTGTGGTGTTGGAAATTCAGTCACAGCCTGCCAAAAAGGACAGTAGAGGCAGGATTCAGCTTGAGATTGACACCTTAAATAGGTGTCCAGTTATAACTATCTACATGTGAGGTAGTTGCTTTAGCTTCATAGTCGAAGGAGATCCAGGGTAGGGTTCAGGGGCATAGCATAATTTAGAACACTGGAGTATCTTGTCTGGCCTCCAAGTGTTCCTTCAGATGGGTGCAGAATCCAGTCTGAATCAGATGCAAGATGCCTTGCATCATATCTGCCAATCCCTTGCCTTGGGCATCTCAGATAGTTCTAGATGGTTATGTTCAGGCACCTGAATCCTGTTCCTTATCAATAGACCTGTAGAGAGATGCTGCTTGCCCAAAAGCAGATACCTACTTTGGATCAGCTGAATTGTACTTCAAATCGTGACAAGTTGATCAAATTGAATAACTTGCCCTAAACTTATATTTTAACTATCTGTAGTGAGCATTTCAAATGTGTCAAAGTATCTAAGATACTTGGATGGGATTTATAGCACTATATCAGATCTATGACATGTGACTCATGGGCACGTCAGATACTGTGTTTAGTCAACTGAACTGATTACTTGTATTTCAATGCCTAAATTAGGTGTCTTAATCTCAGACATATTGGTACCTATGTTACTGATAGATAACAGGAAGAATAATAGCATCATACACAACAATTATGAAATTAATTAACCTTGGAGGCAATTTCTGCTAAAATTTTATTTTCATCTCTTTCCTTGTCTGTCATTTAGTGATTGTCATGGATGGGAGTGATGGAGAGTGCACTTCACTCCTAAGGGAGAAGCAACAATATGTTTTATTGATATAAAACAGTGAGTTAAGGAAGTTCAATGGTAAATGCGACAGTGGTTTAACAAGATTCAGTGGCAAGGTACACTTGATTACTTACTGCATAGAGGACAGGGTCAGACAAAACTGTCAGGGAGACCCTCCTGTTGAGTCATGAGATTCAGAAAGAACTCCCTTGCATTCTAAACTCCTTCTCAGAGAGGAGTCTAGGTGCGGCTAGATCCAGACTTAGTCCCAGACTTGGTCAACCATTTATGCCTAAGGGATTATATATGCACAATCAATCCTTTATATCACTTAGCTGAGGTTTCAAAGTTTCAGCATGCTATTAGTCACTTACCAAGAATCTGTTGTGGCAAGGCATCTCTCAATGTCGAGGAGTAACCTTGAGAGGTGTCCCTACTCAAGGGGAGATCCTGGCATGCAGCCTGCTGCTGTGCGAGATCTCAAAGGGCTCTTGGGCTGCTCACTATTTATGGGGATAAGATGATTGGCTCATAGTCATATTTGCATACTGACCACAGATTTTACATTGACCAGCATTGTAGTTAGGTGGCTATTGTGTTCTGGCTATTTGTCTCCCCCTTCTCCACTCTGAGCCAGATGCAGCCATCATGACCAGACGCATCCATTATGACCACCACTCGTGGTTATCACTTGAGCAGGGTTACGGGAGATAACGGTCAGGTTGGGGGCAGGGAACACACCATCACAGTGATGTAGTCTAATGCAAAATCCTAACTTGTGAAGAAATACTGCTGCTCCCAATGCAAAGGCTGGATCTTCAGCTGAGGACTAAAAAAATCTCACAAGTTATGAGCCTGTTTTAGCCAAACTGGGTAAGCTAGATTTAACGTTTCTGACAATTCTAAGAGAAATAAGTAATCAGAGAATAGCTTTTTAAAAATATGTCTGGAAAGAGTGATTTCAGCTTTCCTTCTAAATCATAAAGAACATAACATTAATTAAATTTTATTTCTCAGGTCAGCTTTTGTTGCTGAGAACATCATCTAGAAGGATAGTTAACTTCAGAACAAGCATTTCTTGGTCTATGGTGTAATAGGGGGAAATGAGAGGAAGTGTTTCCACATGAATGAATAAGCATATACTGAACGTGTGTAAAAATCTACTTAGAGAGTTTCAGAGCAACAAACCAAATGCGCAGTCCTGAAAGAGGCATATTCTATATTAATTATTTTTGTGACAGTGGCACTTAGCATAACCAGTCAGGAGTGAGGTGCTGAACAAAGATAAAGCAAAAGATTTTTCTGTCCTTTATGTGGTTCACTTGCAGGACTGACCCCTGCAAGAGAATCTTTCAGTCCTTAGTCCTTACTGCAGCTGCCTGCCATTAGCTTTACAACTGTAAGTCCTAGCTGTAGCAGTGGTCCATGTGCCTCAACCTATGAAGAGTGGGAAACAGATAATTTCTAATGTCTACTAGTGTTTTATCAAAACAAACAATGAGAATGTTATAAAGATTTCCGTTGTGGTTTTGATTTTCTCATGAGCGACTTTACTGTGATTCATTAAGTTTCTTTAGTTTTGGCTCTTTGTAGAATATAGGTATGCTGGCATCAGTTCCCAGACTCCCATTGTGCTCGTTGGAACCGGATAGACTCAATCTATAGAAAAAACAACACCAACAGAAAACAAAACAGAGCAAGTCTCCTTTGTCTAATGGGAGTGAGTAGTGTAACAAGTACATCTTCTTTATTACTTCTTAGATTATTAAACTCTTTACCCCAGAATTACAGAGGATGTTAAACATAAGAAGTAGTTTTGCTTATAATTTGTGTTGTGAAGTGATTTGGTGTAGGCAGCAACAGTTTACCTAGTGACTTCAACTAGCTAAACAAAATGCTTGGGCCCCAACCCTGACATGATTAGGCAATGTACCTTCTTTCCTCACCCCATATCCCCCTCTTTTTTTCTTCCCCAAAATTCCTCTCTTCATTCCTCACTATCAGCAAAACAATTTTTGACTGTATTTTAATTTGCTGAGGGTCTTCAAGGCTCCTTACTATTTCTAGACGATGAAGAGCCTGTTTTGATTCTCCCAATACCTATATCTGAGAAGCTCTTGTTGCAGGACAGTTCTATTAGCAGAACATCAATATCTGACTAATTACAGATGAGATGCCAAATGAATATTGAATAATGCAGTTTTCTAACTTTCTAATTAATTGCAAAACACATGAAAACATTAATTATGGTTGGAAAGATCCTAAGTACCATTTTGTGAAGAGTTCTTACCATTTCAATTGCAAGAAATGATGGAAATAACCAAAGATGTGCTATTCCAAAAAAAGATTTTTCATGCCACTTAAAATACAAACATAAAATATTTTCTGGCAGGTAAAATTGTAAGCTCCTACAGAAATATGAGGATTATACTTCTTTCAGTGAATAAACATTATCCTTCTTATGTATTTAGCTGTCTCCTTTTATTAAAAAAAAAAAAAGAAAAAAGTTTTAAAATTTGCTTTTAAAATGCTTATACAATGAAAAATAACCATTTAAAAATTCCTAGTACATTATTTGTGATAACTTCCGATAACTGTTATTGCGGGTTTCATAACTAATGACCTAATCCATCTTTAAATGTTAGAGTGGATAGATGTACTTAGATTGATGGATACAGTTTAAAACTCTAGGACCTGTCTATAATAGGAAGAATTAGCATCAGCAATTTGTACAGCTGAACTGATGGTGAATGCTGTTTAGGTAACAATGAATGAAAGATGAACTTTGTTCAGCCCTGGTTCCAAGTAATGATTACATATTGGACTGGGTTTTGACCAAGCCATGTGCCTGCATAAGGCTAGAATGCCCATGAGCAATGCAATAACATCTTTAAAGCAAGATATCTAATGGTTAGCAACAAGGCAATTCTATACCTGCTTTAGGCCTTTTTTTTGCTGAGTTCGTGTGAATGCATTTGACAAAAACAAGTACAAACACCTGCCCAGCAGTACTTGTGCAAAGTGGGACATTGCTGCTGAACCCATTTCGATCCACTCTCTATATCCCTTAGATGGGTTAGAAGTACTTGAAGGTTGTAACACAGCATAGTCTCTAGGAAGCAGCTCACATGCTGTACACACGCATATGTACCCACTGTAAACAAATACAGACTTTGAAAAAGAACAGAAAATAAAACTGATTTATCTACTTTTTGATTATTTACATGGTGGCTTTTGTAGGATCTATAATAATCAGGATACATATATATTGTGTTTGTAGTTAATATCTGTCAAGAGTCATTAAGTTCTTTCTCCATATTAAGCAGATTGCATTTTTAACTTGGGTTCACTATTTGCATTAAATTTGAAGCATTACCTTTGTAGCTTTTGGCACGTTTTATTCTGATTGCTCTATAGATGCATTGATAATCAGCCCTCATTTTCGTAATAAAAAAGGAGAGAGATAACAGAACTTTGGAAGCCCTTCTGAATTGTTTCACCTTTCATTTCCTCACAAGCGTTCACAAATGAGTATATTAGCATCATTTCCTAGAAAAAATTTTGCTACTCTTACTTAGTTCTTCATACAGTTTCATTTCTTTTCCATAGCAGCATAGAAGAGAGCATCAGGAAAACTCTCACTAGAATCTTGACTTTCATCCTACTTCCCACTCTAAATGTAGACCAGGGAGTCTGCTTTCTGGGGAGCTCACTTGATTTTTTGTAGTGTCCAGCTGACCGGCTGGGCTACATCAGCAGTATTGCTTAGTGCTACTGGGAATGAAACTTCAACATGAGGAGACAGCAGATTTTACCTTGGGTGATGCATATGTCTTTCTCAGAGCCAATAAACCCAATCTTCCCATGCCCTCCAGTCAAAGCATGGACATGAGGTCTGCATTTTCAGCTGATGCAAGCCCATGGTACTTTATGTTAGGGATATGAAGTCCCTATAGCTTCCATTGACCTCAGTTATAATTTGCAGTTCTGCAGCTGAGTGGAAACTGTCTATAAGCACAAATTAAGATCGCATGTGTAAATTGTGAGACAGCCTGCATAATTTACTGTCATTTGTGCATGTAAAAAGATTATGTGCATACAATTTAGCCCATATGCTGAAAAAACCACACTGTGTTTTAATCAAATTCCCTAATTAAAGAAAATTTAAACTACTTGTTGCTCTATCTGCCCTGAAGAGTCCTGACTCAGATCTGTATGAAACCCTTCTCTAGACTAAAGAAGCAGCCATTGCCAGGTAAAAATTTTGAAAAATTACTGGAGATATGGCTTACTCCAAAGGCAGTCAGGAAGTCCTGGAAAAAGGAGATGAACCTTAATAAGGTTTGTATTCAAGTAGTCTACTCAAAGAAACTAATCCTGATCTCCAAACAGTCTTCACCTAAATAATGTTTTTGCATACCTTTACTATAATGATATCTGCGGTGGGTTTTATTTCCAAGGACTCCTGCAAAACATTCCCAAGAGAAAGTAGTTTGGTGATTGCAAGTTGTTTGTCATGTGCTGAATTTATTTTTTCCCCTTTCTTTCTCTAATATTTAACTGAAATTTTTGGCTTCAAGCCAAATGTGATTCAGAACATTTTTAGGTCTCGATCACTGAACAAGCTCTTGTAAGAACTGCATCCTCATTGCACAGAGGATGAGTTGGCATTTGTAGTTCAGATTATTTAGTTCAGTGATTGTAGCTATTATGCAATACAGGTGACAAGAAGGACCTTTGCGTTTGTGCTTTAGTTAGAAAGCTTAGTTAGCCAGGAGATGCTGTCATGTCAGCTACAAGGCTAGAATCACTGTGGACTTTGGATGCTTGGGAGAGCTGTTACAGCCTTAAGATAAAAAGGTGTGGCTCTTTAGTGCAAGAATTGATATTCAATGCATTTTTAGTTGTGGCATTCACTGTTTCAATCCCTAGTGAAACAACCTTGAAGCAATAATCACATTAGCTAATCAAACCAGAATTTGAATCACTTTTTCTGATCTAGACAAAGCTATCAGGACAGCTGCATGCTATTCTGAGGACCAGATCTGAGTTTTCTGTAGGTACTTTTGATTGGTCCATAAATATGCCTATGCCTGATATTGCCTATTCAAACTTGTATATTTTCCTGTAGTTCAGGACTAACAGATTTTGGCCCTTGATATGTGTTGAATTTTTTTAAATTCTACAGAGGAATGCTTTTATGACCTTGCCTGTAATTATTGAAAATGCTGTATTTCCACGTCATAGGTCAGAGACCAATTTTCAAAATTGTGGAAAATGAGAGCTTGAATAGCTTTGCAGTTATCTCTGATGACCTGGACAATTTGTATTGACCTGTTTTAATTTTAAAGGAAAAAGTATCTCCTTTTACAAATCTTACCTCACTTACACATTCTGTTTGATTTCATGATATTGCTGGATTGTTGATGCTTCTGTATGTAGGAAATTTACCATCTTCTGTCAGGGATATATACTGTGCTTCTCATACCAGGTGCAGTAGAGCATTATTGAGCCCTGGTGATGACTTACTCAAATTGGAGCACCTCATCTTGTAGGAAGACTGGTAAATGAGGCTTCCTGTTTTTACAGCTGGGCTGAGGTACCGGTTTTCAGCCCTTCAGTTTGAAGGACTGAAATTTCTCCAAAAACAGTACAGAGAAGTTGGGTATGAAACTTGTTCTTTAACATGGGACCAGTTGAGGTCAAAGCAAAACATACTCCACGGGAGACAGTATCCTCCATTTGGGAGCTGCTTGGGGTAGCTTTTGGGAGCTGCTTGGGGGTAGCAGACTCTTGGAAGAAGGACTTGGCACTCTGAATAAACACCTAACACCGATGAATACTCCAGTGCAGTATGCAACTCATGCTCTGTCTGAAGCTGAGGAATTGCTTTCAGAATCTTTACGTAGTCAATTAAAATTATCCATTTCAGTTATGATGTGTCCTTCAGAGGGCTTACGGAGAGACAATGTTCATGAGATGGGAGTTCTGTGGAGAAAAGTCATCCTTATATTATCAGAAAGTGTTTTATAGTAAACATAGGGGCCAAGCAATTGAACCTGTGCATCTTGAAAGGAGTGCTAGATAGAGTGTGACAACATTTAAAAAAATAAACAGACAAAACCCACATCATTTTTCAATTCAGAACTCAAGACCTGTTTTTAGAATAAAGTCTGTCCTTGATGGTTAAACTGAAACAGAAAATAAAACATTAAGGATACCTTTCTTTTTTGACCTTTCCCACTTTATACATCTCAGCATAATGTTGTTTACAATGTAAATATGTTTAACTATTTTAGGAACAAGAAGCAAGATCTCAAGTTCTGGAAGGAGCTGAAAAATGAAGTAAAAATTTGGCTGCCCTTCAAAACTTCAAATCCACAAAATCTTAGATCAGTGAGCTTAGCTCATCTAGAGACTTCTCAAATAAAGTGTTGTATGTATGGACCTGTGGCCTAAGCATAGATGTTTTCTGAACTGTGCCTGTGAAAAATGGGTCAAATCCTAGATTCTTTGATTGCCTGGAATAGAAGACTGTTCATAAAAAATTGTTTTGTTTCTGTTTTCGAAATAAATTGTCTGTGATTCTAGGGAGATTATTTAAATTGAGATTTTTTTGGTAATATGTCCTTGAAGAAGAAGTAATATATATCTTTTTTTCTTTGTTTGGGTATTTTGAGGACTTTTATATGTAACTGTCAAAAGAAAAGTAGCATGCTAATATGAATGATCGATAATAAGCTAACGTTGATTAGAATTTTTTCTTGCCTATTGAAATGCTGTGGTTCACCTGCTTTCATTGTTACAGAAGGGGAAAAGAGTCAGCTGCTCTTTTGAGTGCTCTTGGGATATTTATTTACAATTCAGCATCTATCCAAAATTGTGATTTGGAGTGTGGGAGAAGTCATTTCCGAAGTGATGGATGACATTTGTGTGTGAAGCCAAACAGAGTCCTTTTCATTGTCACATTGAGAACTCACTGAGAGCTGTTGCAAGGGCAGTATGACAGAAACAACTCTGGCACCGAAAGTGCTGCTGATTGTGTCCAGATTCAGCTAGCTGCTACCTGGGATGTGGGATGCCCAGAACTAGGGTAATGGTTTGGATAGGCAGCGCCAGCAGCTGGAAGAAACACAGAAAGGTTAAAAAGAGTCATGGGGGAATGGAGAGAGCAAGAAGGCTACAGGGTCCAGCACATCAGTAGTTTTCATTTGGAAGCTTGTTTCAAAGTCAATGAAATTTATTAGTAAACAGGCTGGAAAGGGGTTGCAGATGGCCCAATTTCTGTTTGCAGTGCTTTTACTCCCGAACATACAAATATGTAAGACTTGTGGTTGACATGTAAAAGAAAATTAGGTGAAAGCCATAGCTGGCGGTAGAATTTGCGGGGAATTGGACTTGCGGAAGCAGAGGTGTGTGTGGCTGTTCCCTTCTCCCTCCCATAGACCACTCACGTCAGTGTTTAGCTGCTATGCTCGCTCCCCACACAGAGCTGACCTTGTTCTGGCTGGCCTTGTACTTTCTCATCTCTTTGTCTGTGTTAAAGCCAGCTGGTTCTCTCTATGGAAATTCACAGCTAGGACCCTTTCAGCAGATGTCTACATGGCTTCGCAGCTCTTTTCCTCTGCCCTTCTGTGGCATCATTAGACTTTTACCCTCACATTACAAAGTGAAAGCTGGGTTACTCAGCTTTCTTGAAATGTGTAGCTTTGAAGGCTATTTATAGTTGGACTTCAGAGCATATGGAGTGAGCACAGCCAGAATATTTAGGACCTCCAGATCACTGCCCTTTCTTCACTCAACCCCCAGATTTACGTAAGACATTGTAACCTTTTATTTTTGAACCAGGTTCTGTCCTGGTGCATACTGCAATTATACAAGAAGGTTTTCTCCTGGAAACTCTACAGATAAGTTAGGCTGCTTTCCAGCAGAAGTTTTCACACAATTTATAACAAGATTATAACTGTGAGAAGGGCACTGTTTGCTCAATGTGTAAGGGAAACTGAAGTCGAGTTTGGGAGATGGTATCATTTGCAAGACATGCTGAGAAGTCAAATAATAGCATTGTCAAGGGGGTGCAGCAAAGGACATCTCTATCTCTGCCAGCTTTGGTAAAATCATTTGACAGTGTGTACTTGCTACACTTCCTTATTGCAAGAGAATTCTTGCTGCTTTAGCAAAAGGCAGGCTCAATTTGCACCAAACCAGGTGCGGAGACCTCTTTTAGAACACCTTGCCTATGCCAGGGAGTGAGCAGAATTTCGCATGGCTGTTCAGCCTCCAAGAAAGGCTGGGAAATTTACCCTGTAATGTCATGGGCGAAACAGTAGTTTTGGCAAAGCTTTCTACCTTTTACAGCTCAGATTTTAAAACTATGCTTTCTGGCAACTTGTGCCTTTCTAAAAGACCTCAGACCTCTGTTGGAATCCTCAGGGTTCAAAACCTCCATCAAGGGCTTTCTGAACGTTCTGCTTGCAGAAGTGACGAGACTTTGAGATCTTTGCACAAATACAAAGCTGGACCAAACTTCTTTAGACCTGTGTTTCAGTTCAAATCAAAATTTTGTGTAAGATTTCTTAAAGTTAGCAAGAATCTTGACGAAGCTTCATGTGGCAGTCTTTCTCTGAGTATTTGCACCCTTCTGAGAAAAAAAACCTTTGTAAATGGACAATAAACCCAATGGCATGGTATATTAGTGGCTATGATTTTTTTGACAGGCATATGATTTTGATGGGCATTTTGAGCATCTTAGCCAGCGTTCACTAGAAAGTATCTGGGTGGAAGAATGATCTATATTCAGGGCTTCTTATAAGATCTTGTTTCCCCTGTGTAGGGACACATTCTTGAGAGTATTTTTGAAATAGAAAAAGACAATGGGTGAAAATTGCCCATCCTAGGTAGGAGCCAGATTCCTCTTGTGGTATAAATTGACTGAGTGAAAAAAATTTTAGCTACTACCAGAGAGTATCAACTCGACTTCATTTTCATGCTTTTGGAATTTGTTGTTATTCTGGTAGGGAACTGAATAAAACCCTTTTCCTTTTACGTTTGCCTCCAAAGTCAGAAATCTATTTTGGACTTCAGCATGAGGTTTTTGAGAGAACAGGTGTGGTGTCTAAAGTGGCCTTTTGGTTGTAGAAGGTTCAGGTTCACTTTATGTGATCATTCTGGAATGGAAGACTACATAAAATTGTCAAAAAAGTATTGTGGAAGGCCTTCTTAATTTCCTGGTTAGTTCCTTGCCATCTGTCTGCAGTGTTGTGACCATCTCTAGTTAATTATTCCTTCAGGCTCACAACAGATCCTGTACCTTCCAAGGTGATGCCCTGTGGAGGTTATGGTTTTCTTCAGGCACTCAGCAGAGCATATTCTCAAACTCTGGTAATTGAAAATTATGTCATGACTCCTAGGTGTTTGTCTCATATGCTTAGCGGTGTGGGTTGTAGGGAATATATTACAACATGCTTCCCAGATTGATTAGGCTTTTTTTTATGTTTGTCATAACAGCTTTGGTGTTATGCTTCAAGGTGGTACTATTGATCTCTGTTTACCTGAACTTGCCTCTTAACTACCTGAGAAACCAGTAAGACAACAGGTGCAACAGATGGCAAATGTTTAACCCCAAGAAGGTGATACTGTGACCTACTCTTTCTTACATACCAAAGCTAGAGAACAAGAATATTAATTACAAAGATGGGAGCCTTAGCGTTCTGTCGGGAAGAGCCCTGAAATGTTCTTGATCTCAAGATGAATATGACAGGGTAGTGAAGTACGTAGTTCAGAGTGTTTGGAGTCATCAAACTTTGTAGTAGATCAGCTGTCTTCCATGCAGGACTGATAAGCTAGGGATCGGGAGATTTTGAAGTGCCCTAGGTTGAACAGAGTGCTGAAAGAGAAAGAAAGAAGCCTTGGAGTCCATGCAGAAAGGAGGAGAAAGGAGAGGAGAATCAGGCTGGGTCTTGCAGGAAGGTGGAGGGCATTCTTTGCACGATTTGTGGTTGAGCTGCAGAACTCCTTGCTGCAGGATGTTGTGGACTCTGAAAGTTTACATGGCTTCAAAAATGGGCTCTTCCATGAAGAAAACGCCAAGTTCTTATTAAAAATAATAATGCCCTCTCTGCCTGAGGAATTAACTGAGATGCAAATTGGTAGAGGTTGGGAGCATGTTCTGGGGAAATTATCACTGCATGTTTACCCTGTTAAAAGCTCTGTATAGACTTCTCACAAGGCTCCTGCTGTTGATGTCTGTTAGAAGCTATTTACTGGAGGAGATGTGCTTTCAGTCTGACCCCATACGGTTGCTCTCATGAGCAGGCAGACTGGGTTTCAAGAGAAACCTGTGAGGAGTAGATTGCCCTCTGGTAAGGGGAAGGACTTTCTTGTGTCATCTTTCTGTAGATTATGAAGTAAATTAAAAGTAATCAGAAAAGATGTGATTTGTGAATGATGCATTTTCTTGACAAGAGAGGTTGGCAAAATGCCTTTAGCTTTTTACCTGGTAAGGATGATTCCTGGTATAATTACAGGTTGCTTGGACCAAATTAACTTCCCATAACATCTCAGTCCAAGATTTGACTCTGTAGGAACTGCTTCATTGGAGGACCTGTGAGCTTGCTATTTGGGTCATATTTTATTTTTTAAATTTCTTTTGTTTCTCTGATTGTGTGAATGTGAGGAATGTGAGGAATGATACAGTGGCCACACATGACCCTGCCACCAATCATGATAAACAGTGTTATACCTCTTTATTGATGTTTCAGTTGTTGATTTTCTCTAGTAATAGAAGCTAATTTTGAATTATTTTAAAAGAGTCATGCCAGGCATTTATATTTAATGGTGGATTTTAAACACAATTTAAGGTGTCCGTTTAAACTGACAAACACTTGCTGTTTCTTCACTGTAAATGTGATTCACATTATTTACAGTTTCTTCAAGACTTTGCATTGATCTATTTTTCAAGGTTCCATAACTGAGATCAAAACAAACTCAAATCAGAAAATATCAGTGACAATGGTGGAAAAAACCTCTCACTATAGACAGAGGTCCCACTTGAGAAACACAAGGCAGAAACTGATTTTTTAACAGAATGTTTATGCTAATAAAAGGTTATCACTCTCAGAAAAGGTCTCACAAGCTTACACTTAAGTTTCTGTTGTGCTCAGTCAAAAGTGGATGACACAAACTTTTCAAAATGTTTTCTCTTAGTGATTGGCAGTTTAAATATTGCATTATGTTCTCCTCCTTTTTTTTTTGAAAAGCTCTTACTTTTTATGTGTTGCATATAGTTTGTTCTAAATACAGATCTAAGTTTTCATTATATTTAGTGTGACTCAAAAGTAAGCAGTCTTTAAATGCTTTAAATGTATGCTTGAGATTTTCATTGCTGTCTCTGGGATTTAGCCATGCAGCTCTTACGGAAATCTTCCGATGGACTTTGAAAATCAGTATCACAAGAGTGACCAGAGCATGCAGGTGTACCTATGTGCATTTCTTATTTATGCATACCATGACAATATTACTGAGGTGGAACGACTTTTTCCCATCTCAACCTGCCGACTGTGAGTTCCCTTCAGAGCTACATTAGGCTGTGATTTTTCCCCAGTCTTTTACTGTTTTCTGTCATGGTTTTGGTTTGTCAAACATAAGATTACCAGTGAGGTTCCTCTATAGATGTCATCACAAGAGTGCTATTTACATGTGACATTTTGCTAATCTTTTATGAGTCATTACACTTGTTTTGACTTTCTCTCCATATAATCATTGCAGAGGAGAAAAATACCATTGAGTATAATGTTTGCTTCACCTCTTCCACAGACTTTACATGCAGTCCTTCAAAAAGGGAATGACAGAAAAGATCAGTGAACAACAGTATGAAATAATGTAGCACCGACATTTGGAGATTGTAATTTACACAGTGTAACCTTTTTATTTTACATATCCTGAAATACATTTTCACCTGATTTACAGCTTCAGTGATGCTGTAAGAGAGGCTGAAATGTGAAATGGGATGCAATCTGAGAAAAAGATTTGGTTGGGGATAAAAAGAGATTTTGGAAAACATAAAAATGTTCTTAGTTTTAAGGCAAACATCCATGCATTTATTTTCAGGAATACACAGAATGTTCTTATGTTATAGAAATGAAATTATTTGATTTTTACTTTGAAATGACATTTTTCTTTTGAAGTAACCTGAATTCTAAAATGATTGAATAACCCAACACTGAAACTGTAAAAGACCCCCTTTTGAGTCAGATGAAATTTATGTGTTTAAACCGAATTTTTGTAGTTCTTTTTTGTTTGCTGAGTAGAAAACTTTCTGTTTCATTTTAATTTTTTTTGGCCTCTTTATTACCTCAGCTGCAAACTCCAGTGTTTGTAGAGATACACTGAAGAATGCTATTTGATACATTAAGTGGGGCCTGGCCATTTTATCTTATTTTATGCAAATATAATGGGATTCTTTTTCCATATATGTGAAAATCCCATGTCATTCTTTTTTTGTACTTGTAGGTAGTGATGCAGTTGCTTGGGAACTAGCTTAGACACCCTGGTGTTACTTTCTAAATGGGTTCTCTAGTTCTGATTACCAACAATCTCTTTTGACATCTGCTACTTTATTTCTGGAGGAGGAGGGGTCAGAAGCATCTCTTTCTTCCCAAAGAACTGTGCTGCAGGGTGAAACAGAGAGATTTGGGGCAACTTCTCTCCCTGTTCCTTCTCATTCACTCTGTGGATGGGCTTGTAATATGTAATACCTTGCAGTGCATGGTACAGCATTTCCATCATGTCCCTTTCAACAGTTATTAAAAATAAATATATAAGTCATGGCACTGTACCACGTTGCACACCTCTGATTAGTTTGTTAATCATCTTACCTGCCAAATTCTTCAAAGTAAAGTTTCTCATACAACAAATATGATGTGAGTAATTCGACCCTGCTATACAGTTTTCTGTTGAAAGGACCAGTAATTCAAATAAGCCCAAGTTACCAAATCATCAAGTCACTTTGTAGAATCCGGATTTTTCTTAAAGTTATTTTGGATTAAGACGAGTTCTGCAAATCTTATGAACAATAATTTTGCATAGTAATATTTTTATCTGTGATCAGGAACAGATCCTATGGGATTCACTGAAGAAGAATTATTTTTTGAGATCTCTCATTTAATCAGTTTTTAATCCATTTAAGATGTGCTAAATTGATTTTGTGTAATGCATTTTCATCAGTATGTCAGACAGTGCTGTGTCAAAGGCTTCATAGATTCCTAACTATGTTATATCAACTGAATTTGAAAATACCCAGCTTCTGAGGATATATTTCTAATCTATAAGAAATTTAATTTGAAGGTATTTAATGAGATTAAATCTAATAAAATCTACTTTCTGATTGAGGACTTGATCAAATATCTCTAAATGACTTCCAAGCAGGCACACCTTACCATGGCAGCTTAGAAGTCCTCAAGTTGCCAGGGGAGGTTTAGACTAGATATTAGGAAAAACTTCTTTACTGAGAGCGGGGTGGAGCATTGGAACAAGCTGCCCAGGGAGGTGGTAGAGTCACCTTCGCTGGAGGTGTTCAAAAAACGTGTAGACGTGGCACTGTGAGACATGGTTTAGTGGGCATGGTGGTGTTGAGTTAATGGTTGGACTTGATGATCTTCCAGGTCTTTCCCAACCTTAATGATTCTGTGATTCTGTGATATTTTTTATACAGAAATAGTAGAGAGCTATAGACCTTTTACTTTTCTGTGTGCATTGCTTCAGCCTAACTGACTCCACCTTAATATGAAATAGCATCATGTATGGAAAAACTATTTTTGGTGCGTGGCATGCTAATTTTAAACATGGCTGTAGGCGTGAGTATTTCATATGGTGTGCATGGGCTAACCTGTATTGCATGTTCCTGTCACCTGCCTGTGTTAGCAAGTGTGTCATCTAAGATTGCTTTGAGCCTGGAAGACTTTATGTCAGACTCCTAAATTTTCTAGTATATCTACATTTCCTGACTTTAAGCTGAGCTACCACTAATTATGGATTGCTGTTCTGTTTTCTCTGTAAACACAACACCGTTAGGAAGACTTACAAATTATGCTTATTTTAAAAGTATACAAGTCACCTAAACACTCAGAGCTTCCTGTACAATTCTTTTCAAACATGCGCATGAGTGTTTGTGAACACATTTAGAAAAGGCTTCCATTTGGATACTTATATTTACTGAATGACAGAATAAGATGCCTCTGTAGAGGGGAAAAAAGCAGATATATTCCTCTGAAAATTCTTTGAGCTGACAGAAGAATCGCTGAAGAGATGAAACCTGTCACATCTTACATGAATTTAGATTGATATCTATCTGACCCATCTGCACCCATATCTGCATTAAATGACTCATAATACTTAAAGACATTCTGTTTTTAACTAATCTTTCTTCAAAGCTTTCTGCTTCCTTGTTCTCTAAACTTGAGAAATTATCTGAATTTTCCTGACATAATCCTAGACATTTTGAAGAGCATAAAGCTGTTGATTACAGAGGTTGTATTCAACTGCTCCTTTTGTCTACCTTTGTATTAAGGCATTGTCACCAAAACCTGGAGGAATATGTTTGTAGTTCAGTACAATAGATGAAAACTGTCTGCAGACTAATGTTTTTCAATGATAGCTTCGATATTGTTGTGTCAGCATTGCTATTCTAGCATGAAAGATAATCTCATCCTTCTTGAGACTTCTGACATATTCATAAAAGCCATCGAAGAGAAAGGAAAAATTATTTACTCTTCAGAAGGCTCTCTATCTTATTCATTGAGTTTAATTTATGGGACAATTTTCAAATAAAGATAATATGCATCTGTATGGACCAGTCAAATAGTTTTCAAATAGTGGCCTGTGCAATTTGTTTGAATAGATCTGCATAGTGTACATTCTGTTGCTAATGTAACCTGATTATAGTTTTCCATGGGGAGCACAGCGATCGTTAAAAACTCTTAACATTTTAAGTTGCTTTTTGTTATTTAAGGTATGTGGTTAAGATTATTATTTTTGTCTGTCAGGTTGTTTTTTAACTTTTCTCTCTCCTTAATTTTTCTGGTTTAGAGTGTGGATTTGCTGCATAATCTCCTGTTTCACAAGAGTGTGGAAAGCAATTAAGAATACTTTTGGAATGGTTTGGCTCACAAAAGCCTTCCCCTGAGATAATTTCAACATGCTGAAAGCAAACTCTGATTCTTGGCAGCAGAAGGAATTGAACCTTTTAAAAAGCAGGCTCCCAGTAAGCACAATTAAGTTATTCGACCAAGCAAACGTTGAATTTAGCCTCTCAAATAAACAACTCTGCCAGCTGCATCAGTACTGCACTGGTCTCAAATTCCCACTTCTTTGATCTGGCATGGCAAATTCATGAAGAGGAAAAGGCGAGATTCTGCATTTATTTTATAGTCTGTCAGATGGAGTATAGACTGAGGCCAAACTCCACAGTTCCCTGGAACGTCAGGGGGACTCATGCGGAGATCACGGGGAGAATAAAGCATTTGTCCCTAAATTTATTTGTATGTATTGTCACTTGGATTCTCTGCTTCCTACCAGGCCAGTCTTCTTCCTACCTTTTGCTTTCTTTTCTCCATCTTTCACTCCTTCTGTGTTGAGACTCCCACTTTTCACACACACACACCACCACCACCACCCCCCCCCACCCCCCCCCGGCGTTGTTTCGGCACCCCTTTGCTGGATTTGCTCGTGTGAAAGTTACAGGCTGTGTCTGTGTGACACTTCAGAGGGAGCAGTAAGCAATGAGGTAGTCCCTGTCGCCGAGTACTGGTTTCAGGCTGTGTGCAGACTCAGGAAGCCCAAGCTGATGTGGTATACATGGTTCTTCCTGGGGAAGATTATGGAGAGGTTCATCTTAAGGGCGCTCACAGGGCACGTGCAGGACAACCAAGGGATCAGGCCCAGCCAGCACGGGTTCATGAAGGGCAGGTCCTGCTTGACCAACCTGATGTCCTTCTATGACCAGGTGACGCACCCAGTGGATGAGGGAAAGGCTGTGGATGTTGTCTACCTGGACTTTAGTAAAGCCTTTGACACTGTCCCCCACAGTATTCTCCTGGAGAAGCTGGCAACTCGTGGCTTAGACAGGTGCACTCTTCGCTGGGTAAAAAACTGGCTGGATGGCTGAGCCCAGAGAGTTGTGGTGAATGGAGTGAAATCCAGTTGGCGGCAGGTCACAAGCGGAGTCCCCCAGGGCTCAGTTTTGGGGTCGGTCTTGTTTCATATATTTATTGATGATCTGGATGAGGGGATCGAGTGCTCCCTCAGTAAGTTTGCAGATGACACCAAGTTGGGCGGGAGTGTTGGTCTTCTTGAGGGTAGGAGGGCTCTGCAGAGGGATCTGGACAGGCTGGATCGATGGGCCCAGGCCAACTGTATGAGGTTCAACAAGGCCAAGTGCCGGGTCCTGCACTTGGGTCACAACAACCCCCTACAACGCTACAGGCTTGGGGACGAGTGGCTGGAAAGCTGCCCTGCAGAAAAGGACCTGGGGGTGTTGATTGGCAGAGAAGGGTGACGAAGCTGGTGAGGGGTCTGGAGCACAAGTCTTATAAGGAGCGGCTGAGGGAACTGGGGTTGTTCAGTCTGGAGAAGAGGAGGCTGAGGGGAGACCTTACTGTTCTCTACAGTTACCTGCAAGGGGGTTGCAGAGAGGTGGGTGTTGGTCTCTTCTCCCAAGTGATGAGTGACAGGACAAGAGGAAATGGCCTCAAGTTGCTCCAGGGGAGGTTTAGGCTGGATATTTCTTTACTGAGAGAGTGGTGAGACACTGGAATAAGCTGCCCAGGGAAGTGGTGGAGTCACCATCACTGGAGGTGTTCAAGGAACGTGTGGATGAGGCACGTGTGGGACATGGTTTAATGGGCATGGTGGTGTTGGTTGATGGTTGGACTTGATGATCTTACAGGTCTTTACCAACCTTAGTGATTCTGTGATTCTGTTCTGTTGACATTTGGCTGTTTATTGTACAATCAGAGGAACAGGAACCTGGGTGACGATGTCTCTCAACGTACCCTGCAGCACCAAAAACAGACAGAGGAGGATGCACTGCTACATTGAACTATCCCATTCCGAATTTTACAGCTTCTAGTAATACAGTGGTCATTCTTTATACGATATTTGTTAGTATTTCTCCTAATGCTAAATTCTCGCTAATAATTCCCTACTGTTTAACAGTGTTAAATCCTCACACATTATGTCCAAATACGGAAAAGAATTAAACAGTGCTGGGGCCTGCAAAGCTGCGAAGGTGTAGGAGAGAGTCTTGGCTCTTCCTTGGGTCTGTCCTTCCTCCATGAGCAGCACTCATCTTGGGCAAAGAAACTCCATTTTAAGTTAGAATTTTCAGCTAAACTAGAAGGAGAGATAGAAGCTAGCTAAGAAGCTGAAGTAACCAAATCTTTATTCTTAGATATAATCTTAACAAAATTTTGTTACTTTTGGCATTTTGCAATTTTGTTCCATGCCTGTTTCCTAGTAAACACGCTCATTTTATTTAGTTGCTATGTAATCGTAACGCTAGATCTGAGTGAACTGGCATACACGAAAGCTTTCCACAGAGGAAGGTGTGGCAGATCTTATCTCCTGCGTACTGGGACACCTTTACACGTGCCCTGTTCCTAAAGTGCTCTTTGAGAGGAACAAAAATTCAGTGAAGTACTCCTCTGTAAGTTACGCAGAACCACTGTGAGATAGTATGTTAGTGCAGCAGAGGACAAATTGTCACTGAGTATTTCAGAAATCCAAAAATCATTACTATATTTAAGAAATTTATTGCTATTCTTTTGCTCCAGTCCTCCCACGGCTTTTCCTACAGTCAATAAGGACCATAGAGCACATCCAGAGGGCAGTTCAGAGCATCCATATTAGGTGCTTTGAGCCATCCTGCAGATGATCTGTACTTTATCCTCATCAGTCTTCAGGAATAAACCTTTTCATTAAAGGGCGCTGCGGACAATGCCTTAAGTTTTGAAGAGTATTTTCTGTGTTGGCTTTATGCCACTCTAAAATAGTGATCACATCTCTATAAGGGAATGTGACTAACTTCATTTGTCTTTTGTGTAAGAGGAAACCTGCAGCAAACAGTCAAACTTCTGCAGAGCAACACTAAGCAATATAACTGTGGATTGATTCTTTTTCTGTAATCCTGTTAAGAATCAACTTAAAGAAACCTTGTCTTTTTTTGAGCTTTGCAGTTAAGTTTTTTTAAAATACATCCAATTAAAACTTCTCCCTTTGTATCATCAGTTTAAGATGCACCGCGTTGCACACAGGAATAGAGTTATGGTGGCAGCTTCATATTTCAGATCTTTCTTGTTACAACTTGTCATTACACCAGGCCTCTGGTTTTTTTGCACTTGCTACCTAGGTAAGGAAATGCAAGGATAAAAATCCTGGATTTTTTTTTTTTTTTAAATTATGTAAAAAGCAGACGTTTGCCCCATATAGGCATCTGTAAGTTTTTCTTCAAGTATTCAGTGAATGTTTTGTGCAGGATGGGTTACAGTATCAGGTCGTCTTCTGCTGATGGGACATGGAAGTTCATATTTAGTGGCCTTAACAGAGCTACTGGTATTTCCATTTGATTTCTGCAGCCCGTAAAAAGAAGCTGACCTCATCCCCTGTTCATCTTCATGGTAGTGTGTTTCTTGCACACTGAATTGCTGAAATGACCGTTACAGGGATGCTTCAAGGGCACGTGGTAGAACTGAGGATAGAAATTGGATCCTTTTTCACTAAGGACAAGGATTAGGTGAGAGTTTCAGAGAAGAGGGAACTGAGGTAGAAGATCCCTCGGATCCTATGATGAGGTTAATAGACCTCACCAGCAAATTAAGAAGGACTTAGCAAAATATTATGAATAATCACTCTGTCATAGGGGACCTGTCAATGGGAGCATCAGAACAGTCCTGCGTACTTGATCTGAAGCATCAACAGCTTACATCTATGTATCATCTGTCCAGGAACATGAGAGGATCTCACATTTAAACAGTGTACAGCCATGAGGCAAATGCAAAAAGATGAGCTTTGAACTGCATTTCCAGAATACATATGGTCCACATAAAAATACTGCAAATTGAATTATGTATGTACTTAAATATTTTGTGTCCGAACATCAATTTATTCCATGTATTTGTCATGGGGATAAATATTACACAGAGAAAAATGTCTGAGGTCTATTGGCTTATACACAAGGATGCAAAGGTAACTGAGCAAATACGCTGTAATGTTGAGTTGAACGTTATAATTTTAACCCAGTTCAATTTATTTCTAGGTTGTGATTATGATGGTGATTGTGGCCTAATATCTGTTAAAAAGTCAGAATGCTCCAAATAGTGGGAAGAAGATTTCCAGTTTCCAGAATGAGTGAAAAATTATTTTCCAGGAATTAGTGAAGATTGCCATAAAGTTTACTGTAGTTTATGTAGAAGTAGTTTCTTAATCGCTCATATATAAGATGTGTAGTGGGGCATATAATTCTAACATGTGTTCCAAGAATTCTTGAAAATTTTTGGTTGCTAATAAATGTCAAAATATGGAAAACCCCAAGATGATTAATGAAGTAAAATCTGTATTGACTAATCTTTATGAATACAACAGAAAATTAAAGAGTAGTTTTGGTCTAATCTTGGAATAGAAGAGACGTGCACCTTGGTAGTGCAAATGTTCATATGCATTCTTCCTCTTCTTTCAGTTGAGAAAATAACTAAAGAGTCGGTTGAAAAGGGCATCAGTTTCTTTGAGTCATAGAATCGTAGAATCTCTCGGGTTGGAAGGCACCCATAAGGATCATCAAGTCCAACTCCCTGCTTCTCGCAGGACTACCTAAAACTAAGCCATATGACTAAGAGCATCGTCCAGATGCTCCTTGAACTCTGACAGGCTTGGTACCGTGACCACTTCCCTGGGGAGCCTGTTCCAGTGCCCTTGTGTTACTTATTTATATTTTAGCAGCAGAATGACAGTTTTCAAACCTGAAGAAAAATGCTGCCCCTTTTCCAAATCTAGATTCAGAGTGTTGGTATACTAAAGAAAGGCTTAACCTTTGGGAAATTAAAGCAGCATCCAACCCTGAAGTCACCCAGATCAAAAAATGGGCTGTAGGCAGAAGTAAAGAAAAATGACAGGGATTTGACCCACAAATGCACCAGGCTCCAACCTTGTGCCAAAACTTGTACACTGGGTTTTAGATGTTTTCATTTGCAGGCAAACTATTAAACTAAACTGCTTTGTCAGATAAAGCGTTAAGATCAAATGCAGAACTATATCATACCACTTTGTGTAGCCATGATATTTAAATTCACGGCAATCATTTAAGGGCATTTATGTACTCAGAGGGGCCCAAACAATATCACTTCAATTACAGAGTTTGAGGAACAAATACCCAAGTATTTAACGACATGAAAAGCAACCATTTAGCTGCACAGAACTGTCCTCAAAATGTATGGGATATGCTGGGTTTGGTATTTGTTTGAACCCCCATGTCAAAAGTAAGAAACAGTACCTATTTCAACAATCATTGTTTCTCAGTGGTTTTTGATAACATTTTCAAAAACCATCAGGCAAAAAAGTACTTAAAAACAAAAGCTATGTGACAGAATATGAAAATGGCAAAAAATACACTCCAAATAAATTTTATTGCAAGGAACAAAAAGCACACAACCACCTATACCAACATCCGTACTCCTAGCTGTAGACAGACAGACGTAGAACATCTGTGAATGTAGAACATTTGTGGACAGTGAATCCTCAAACTGTGGAATATCCAGATGTTTTTGAGGGTTATCATTACCATGCAGCTGAAAGAGGAGTAATCCATTATCTGCATGACTGTTTTTAAAATAGCAACAAAACTTCATTAGGAATATTTGGCAATACATAAAATGCCAAAATGGAAGTATTTGAACATGGACGGTGTATCCTTATTTGTATTTATTAATGCTAATTTTAACATGGATAGACATCACTCTGCTTTCAAACTAATGGCAGTTATTTGCTTCTAGTTATTTAACCACCTTATATGCTGCATCCTATAGGAAGATATGAGAGACATAGGTTATCACTTAGTCTTTGGATCACAGGAACACAGGGTAATTCAGGGGAAGGGGCCTCAGAAGTCCACTCCTGCTCAAAGCAGGGTCAGGTCTGAAGTCAGACCGAGTTGTGCAGAGCTTTATCTAGTCTTATTTTGAAAACCTCCAAGAGGGGAGTCTGTACAACCTCTCTGGGCAACCCACTCCACTGTCTGACTGCCCTCAAGGTGAAATGTTTTTCCTTAAATCCATTCGGAACCTCTCATTTCAGGTTATGCCCATTGTCTTTTGTCCTTGTGCTGTGAAGAGCTTGGCTCCATTTTCCTGTTAACCTCCCTGTATGCACTGGCAGGCTGCTGTTAGGTACCCCCAAAGCTGTCTCTTTTCCAGGCTAAACAAGCCCTGGTTCCTCAGCCTCTCCTTGTAGGTCAAGTGCTCCAGCCCTGACCACTGTGGGGGCCCTCTGCTGAGCTCCCTCCACTTTGCACCTTTCTTGTATTGGACACAGTTAGATGAGGTCTAGTGAGTGCTGAGTGGAGGATTAAGGGAGGATGATCCCTTCCCTTGATCTGCTGGCTGTGCCCCTGCTAATACAGCCCAGGAGGCTTCTGGCTGTCCCTCCTGCCAGGGCACAGGGCTAGCCCATACTCAGCTGCCCACCGGGGTCATTCCTGCAGAGCTGCTCCCCAGCCTGTCCTTCCCCATCCTGGACTGCTGCAGGAGTGCTTGCCTCCTTGGGGGAGCACTTGGCTTTTCTCCTTGCTGAATTTCCCAAAGTTCTTTTCAGCCCATTTCTACAGCCTGTTCTCGTCTCTCTGAAACGCAACTCTTCCCTCCAGCATATCAGCTGGTCCCTCATGGTGAGGTGGTGTCTGCAAACCAGATGAGCGTGCACTTCACTGCCTCCTCCAGGGCACTGATAAAAATATTAAGTAGGATAGTTCCTGGGCTAGACCCCGGCAGTATTCCTTTTCTTACTGGCCAGGATCTTGGACCCCACTATTGCATGGTCACTGCAGCCACGGCTGCCACCCACTACCACGTCCCCAGCCAGCTCTCCCTTGTCAGTGAATAGCAGATTCTGGAGAGCATCATCCTGCTTGGCCCGCCCAGTACCTGTATCAAGAAGTTCTCCATGACACCTTCAGAAATCTTGACTGCTTGTGTCCTGCCATGATGCCCTTTCAGCAAATGTCAGGGAATCTTGAAAGCTGTAAAATGAAAATTTTCAACCACTTCTCTTAATCCACTAAAACAGTTTCAGAATTTCATTTGTCAGTTTTTAAGACAGGAAAATATTGAGGCATGCCCCTGCAAGGAAATTTTCTCTATAATTCTGTAATAAATCTCTGCAGATATGGAGATATGAATGCTTTCCTGTTCAATGTTTGCTTTTGTATGCTGGGCAGTGATTGGTGCCTTGCAATTTTTGTCTTAAGAATTATAAAGTTGGGAATGATGGAAAGCTGCTTTCTGTGATTGAATGCTACTTTTAGTGCTTCTGCAATATGCAAGAATTTTTTTATGATGTGATTATAACAATTATGACAGTCTGATACCTTGTACACTGAATTTTATGTCATAAGGTATTCATTTAAGTGCAAGTAACAGTAAAGAATCAATGACAAATCATTTGTCCGTAAATGTAACTTTTCTCTGAAAATGAAAAATGTGAAGGAATTTCATTCGGTGGTATAGATTAGCTCTGAGGCCTGGCCTTAGATTTTGATTTCAATGAATGAAATTATGCTAGCCAATAATCATTACTGACAGGTTGAAACTTTGTAGAGATCTGGGTATGGATTGTTGGTATGAGGAGCAGAGTGCAGGTGGGCTGAGCAGAGCAGGTATGCTGCTTCAGGAATCTTGTGCCAGCAAGTATTCTGTCTTCAGATCCTAGTTCTCTCAATTTTCAGAACCTTGGGGAATAGAATACGTCAATTCCTGCCTCAAATTCAGCGGTGAAACTAATGTTTTCCCTATGTAAACAGACTCGAATAAATTACAGATACCAACCAAATATTGATTCTGTTAAGGCCGAATTTCAAATTAATTTTAGTTGTCCATGTAAAGAGCTTTATGAATAGATTTAAAAAACAAAATGTATTAGAGCTGATAACTAACATCTAAAATAATAAATTGAAGCTCATCATAACGTAATTGTGTATTTGAGGGTGGCAGAAATATACACTGGAGAGAAACTGCATGATGCCAATGGCATTTCTGTTCAGAATCTCTTAAAACAGAATATTATCCATCATTTTTTATTCATAAGAGGTTGTCACCATATTCCCTTGTTAACATCTTAACACTTAATAGCATTTTAAACAATTGTTAGATTCATTGCTGTTGCTAATTTGCCATTTTTAATAGGAAGTTGTTATTGCTGGCTAATAAATGTTTCATGTTTGGAAATTTGCTTCTTTTGCTGATATTTTCATTAAGGGAAGTGGCTGCTTAAAGGAGATTCTGAAGAACATCAGTTTTTCACAGGGTGATAGTTACATTATTAGTCGTGTTGAGTCTAATTAAGGGGATTTGAATGTGAGAAAGGCAAGCATTTAAATAGTTTTCAGGATTCTTGGATGAAGATGTATATTGCAGAAAAGCAACAGCTCCAATGCAAGTTTGAAGAAGGCTTCTAGATCATCATATTTTGTGAAAGCAATTTACTTGATTTTATAACAACATATTTAGAACAACAGAGTTTTTCTAGACTCTCCTGTTTCACTGTAAGCAGAACTTTATAGCTTGCCACAAACGGATCTCTATGTAAGTTGCTAGGGTGCATATTTAATGTTTTCTTTTTTCCTGAGTATTAGGCATGTTTCAGCTTTTTGGCAAAGGTAGTTCTTTTTGAGAGAGAAAAATTCAAGAGGCCAAGCTGATCACAAGCCAGACTTGTACGTGGCACTGCGTTATGTGCTAAATTGTTCCTACAGCTTGAGTATTGACTTAATTTGCCCTTCACAAATATGCACTCTATGTTAATATGTTGTTTACAATGTACTAATGTTCCCACAAAGCCCACTGAAGTAGAGCAAATTGTCCCATTTCATTAGTACAGGATTCTATCTTTGAATAATTTTATTTCATGTCAAATAGCTTTTTAGATCTGCATCATCAATGTAACCAGTATTTATTGTTTTGTAGAACAAGTTGTTGCTGTTTCCCATTTGTCATCTTTCTGCCTTGCTGACTCACTCTAGCCTTTATTCTGCAGTCTCAAACCATTCACACTCTCCTAACGGGATTGCAGCTAAATGTAACAATTTGCCTCGTTGTTCAATTTTCACTCTTCTTAGAGATCATGGATAAGTGGAGTCATACAAAGGAGGTTGGTTCAGAGTACCACCTGAATACAGCTTGTGTCTTTATGTAGGGAGGAGTAAGCACTTTTTTCCTATTTACTGTCTTCAGGACAGGAGAAAATTGTGTTTCGTGTATTATTAAATGGCATACAGAAGCTGTGGGCACACTGTCGTTCAAGATGTGTGGCCAGCACACTCGTAACAGGTAGCGCTGTGCTTTGCAATGACTTCCAGCCTGGTTCTGTGTCTTTGCTCCTTAGGTGGTGGTTTATGGCATCAATATATTAATATTCTTTGAAGGGGTAGAGGCTCATCTGATCTACATGGAGCGATTCATATGCTTAAAGCTAAGGACGTGTTCAAATGAAATGAAGTATTATGAATTTGTTCAGGTGCTGGGCTGAGATGTGTGTGTTTAGGCAACCTGACGAGACGTTTTCTGCCAGCCCTGCTCTCGCTGTGTGTATCCGATGGTCCTGTAGGCAAATCCGTGACGGAGATTCTAAGTGTAATGAATACATTTTACCGCTAGATGGTATTGTTATATGAGATTAAGTATTTGCTTTGTGCGAGGGGATGCTAAAGGGAAGAGGACCTTTAATGGCTGGTAGTCATGTGGGAAGGTGCCAATGGCTGCTTCTGAGCAAAGTGCGGATGGCCCCAGGAATAAGGCTTAGCAGTTAATTAAGCCATAACTTACTATTTTTTTTTTCCTAACTTGTAGGCTTGTTTGAATAATGCAAGTCTTTGCAAGTGAGTAACCTCAGTGCGTATGCTGACAAAACACTGTGAAGTGGGGCATGTCTTCAATTGCTGTCATTGTTTTCCATGGTATTTTACATATTGCCGTCCACTAAGGATTTGATTTTCATTAAACACACATCTGCTTGACAAATAATATTTTTTTCAGGAAAGGTATGAGAAGGGAAGATACCCATGTGAGCAGGAACATGAGCAGATGAGACTTTTAACCTGTGCGAGGCAGTGACACTTGTGTGCTGCTCATCTGCCAGTGCATTGTAACTTCTTAAAATTCCGGGGAGGGAGGAATATGTGACGTATTCCACCATTTGGCCAAGTTATTATGTATCCCAGTTCTTAAAGAAAAAGATAACAAGAATTACCAGTTGCTAATTGTTTTGGTTCTTAGGATGCTTTGTTCTGTGAAGTACTAAGAAAGTCTGCATGAACTGTTTTATGCTGCTGTTTTGTGAAAGGCATTATTCACTTAGCCTGGGATAGGGAAGCAGTTCTCCTGTGCGTAGCAAAACAGACTGCTGCCTTCATTTGAAAAACTCTACATAAAAAATGGAGAAACATTTTATATTTTTTAGTAACAACTTTGACATTGCCTTACAGCTTTGTTTTCTTAAAAGTATTGAGAGAAAGCATTTTACTTCAGCTGATCTGGAGTTTAAATTGCTTTTTCATGCGAGGCTTTGTTTGAAAATTTGCTGATTTCCTGCTTGAGTCACAGGCAGATGTATCGCAGGATCTTAGTGCTGTGACTGATGTTTACGTTGTTCCTGTGTTGTTGCTTTGGCAGTGCTACGCTGCCGCAGTCCTAGGCCAACCCCTATTTTCCTGGGAATTGTATGAATCCACAACAAAATAAGGTACCTGCCCCAGAGTTCATATTAGTTCATGTATTTAGAAACAGCTTTCAGTACAGAAAAGTGTCAGGCAACTGAATATTTTTCAGACATGCTGAGCCCTCTCAAGAGTCCTCCCCAGCCACCAGCAGTTCACACTGATCTCAGGGAAGACGTACAGAACTCACAGTGTTGTAAGAAGAAGGTGGAGCTCTTGATGCTTGTTTCTCAGAGATGCTTTTTGTTTTAATTAGACTTGAAAGTGTAGCATGTTTACAATCTATGCAAAACTAAAGCCCGGCTTTTCAGAGTGCCTCCCTGGGTGGCTGACAGTGGGCTTGGGAGCAGTGGTTAACAGCATATGGTTGGTCTTCTTCCCCTTCTGGCATGTCGTGCTGCCTTGAAGGCTCCCTCCTGTCTGCAGCGAGCATCTGTCGGTGGGTTGGGCAGGCAAGGCCCCGGCGTTGGGCCATGTCGCGCCGGCTACGCTGATGGGACACCGCAGGCTTCCTCTCTGCACGGCACCCAGGTCTGATCTTGAGAAGGGCCTCCAGGACGCTCTGAGAGACAGTGTAGACATAATCACCTCATGTATCACATGTGAGGGAAAGCATGATTTAAAGGACTGCGTTCCCAGCAGATAGAAATCACTTTAGTTCTTATCCCAGTGGATGAACTGGCAGAGAAAATTCAATATCAAGCTCAGAATAATTACTGGGCTAAGATGATTCACAGATAGTGAAGTCCTAAGCAGAAATGCTGTGTCACGCAATGTTGCCAGCCAACCTGTAACAGAGAAATATATTTCATATGAAAAGTCATCAGGAATATTTTAAAAGAACATGAAGGCTACTGGGATTGTAAAATGCCATTATACTAATTTCCTACATCAGTTTCTTCTTGCATTTTCTTTCTTGTATAGTTCTCCATCGATTGGGTAGTGCTGCTTCTTTTTCCCTGGTGTCGTGGTTTAGTCCCAGCCGGACTAAGTACCACACAGCCGCTCACTCACTCCCCTTTCTCAGCTGGACAGGAGAGAGAAAAGATGAGGAAAGGCTCGTAGGTCGAGACAAGGACATAGGGAGATCACTCACCAATTACCATCATGGGCAAAATAGACTTGACTTGGGGAAATTAGTTTAATTTATTACCAATCAAAATCAGAGTAGGGTAATGAGAAGTAAAACCAAATCTTAAAAAAACAACACCTTCCCCCCACCCCTCCCTTCTTGCCGGGCTCAACTTCACTCCCGATTTTCTACCTCTTCCCCCCGAGCGGCGCAGGGGGATGGGGAATGGGGGTTGAGGTCAGTTCATCATACGTTGTTTCTGCCGCTCCTTCCTCCTCACACTCTTCCCCTGCTCCAGCGTGGGGTCCCTCCCACGGGAGACAGTTCTCCACAAACTTCTCCAACGTCGGTCCTTCCCACGGGCTGCAGTTCTTCACGAACTGCTCCAGCATAGGTCCTTTCCACGGGGTGCAGTCCTTCAGGAACAGACTGTTCCAGCGTGGGTCCCCCACGGGGTCACAAGTCCTGCCAGCAAACCTGCTCCAGCGTGGGCTCCTCTCTCCACAGGGCCACAGGTCCTGCCAGGAGCCTGCTCCAGCACGGGCTTCCCACAGGATTCACAGCCTCCTTCAGGCATCCACCTGCTCCAGCGTGGGGTCCTCCACGGGCTGCAGGTGGATATCTGCTCCACCGTGGACCTCCATGAGCTGCAGGGGACAGCCTGCCTCACCATGGTCTTCACCACGGGCTGCAGGGGAATCTCTGCTCCGGCGCCTGGAGCACCTCCTCCCCCCCCTTCTTCACTGACCTTGGTGTCTGCAGAGTTGTTTCTCTCACATATTCTCACTCCTCTCTCCCCCGGCTGCCGTTATGCAGTTGTTTTTCCCCTTTCTTAAATATGTTATCACAGAGGCGCTACTACTGTTGCTGATGGGCTCAGTCTTGGCCAGTGGCGGGTCCGTCTTGGAGTTGGCTGGCATTGGCTCTATCAGACATAGGGGAAGTTTCTAGCAGCTTCTCACAGAAGCCACCTCTGTAGCCCCCCCGCTACCAAAATGCTGCCACGCAAACTCAATACACCTGGATTTCATTTTGCTTCTTGTTTCAGTTAACTTCATGATGCTGTTTTCTGGTGTGAACCCTTGGAAAATGGTGAAGCAGTTTCGGTTTCAGTGAGGGAATCCACTATTTGAGATTTTTTTCTACTGTTGCTATCAGAGGTAGATTGTAGTTGGGGAAGAATGCCTGATCAAATCTGTAGCTATTTATGCATATGTATTTGTTCTTTAAATGAGTGATTTTTGGATTAACATTTCTTTTATCCCTTAACCTCATGTCTCTGACCAGAAACAGTAATAGGTAAATTTTAACCAAAATAACAACTAACATAGTGAGTGATTGCACTTGTGATTAATATAATGGTACAATTCAGTTCTACCAAAAGACTTGCAGAAATACAATTATTTTAAGTGTATTGCAAAAAACCTCAAACAAAACGAAACCCACCCGGAAAGATTTTCTTTCATTCTTTTCCCCTTCTAAACAAAGTTAGACAAACATAATTGTACATGGTAAGCATGAAACCAATAAAAATATGATCTAGGAACATTCAGCACAGGATTTCTTGATCTGCAGGAAAGTGCAGTGCTTTTATGTTAAACAATACTAAACTAGACAATAGTGTAACTCGTATGTCATCAATATTATTTTTAAGAGATATATCCCAGGCATATGCAGTCCTGGTAATTACGAATTAGATCTTCAGTGACCTGTAGGGAGTTTAACAAAGGCATTAAGAGAAAATCCAGCAGTTTCAGTGACTTGCTGGCTACCCTTATTAATTAGGCCTGGAGATCATATTGTAACTGAAGAAAAGGAAAGCATGTTTTCCTTATTTTCCAAGATTTGCTGTCAAATGCTGGAGAAAATGATCAGGAAGGACAGCAATTGTTACAAAAGATACTATTTTGTGGAAGGGAAAACTCACTTGTAGCCAGCCTGCCCTACAGAAGCGGTTATGACCCTCTCACACAGAGCTCTTGGGGATGCTCAATATCGGATTTCTGTTTTACCACTCTCTGATGACGGTGCTAAGCTGTGCATGTCCAAAATTTTAATTAAAACTGTTAGTAATAATTCAAATAGTACGTCAGCTAAATAATCAGGTTGACTGGTGGAAGGACCTCAGATATTGCCTCTGACTTCTAGTTTGGTTCAAACCTTGTATTTGCTATTAGTATTTCATAGCTCTTTTGCTCAACCTGCCAAAAAGGAAGTTGTATTTTCCTCCAGTGCGTGTGCACTTAAAGTGTACCATGTATTCCCTCTGCAAGTTTAGCTACTGTGTTATTATAGTGATAATATCAACAGCTTTGATTTATATTCTTTTAGCAATACTATCTAACCTCTTGTTTGCTTTCTTTACTACAACTGGATACTTGGCTAAAGGCTTTAAAGGATTTTTCTGTAATAACTTCCAATCTCTTTTTATGCTGCAGAATCTTTCTTTTAGCTGGTAGTCTGTCAGTTTGGTTCTTTGTTCCAGGGCTTGTCAGTCTGCATTCATCTACATTTGCTTTTGGCAAGACTAGGGTCTTAAATGATAGAAATTTTTTCGTCTTCAGTTCCCTTTTCCATATGATATGTTGTGGCTCCTCATCTAATAACACATACAGACTTTGAAATCTTCCCCTTTAACACTGTTGTTTAGGTCTTTTAACAGGAGAAAAAGACAAAACAATAAAAGAGAGGAGAAAATAAGGCATTCAAGGACACATCTCTGACTTTTGTAGCATCTTTTTGCTATATTCTTATTAACCTCTTTGTGTCCAAAATTGGACCAAAATCTTAAAATTGATATACCCTTCCGGACGAAAACATGTCCACTAGATTATTCATGTTCTGTGTTGTAAAAAGCACGTCTCAGTCAGGTATAATTTTTTGGTCCTAATTCAACCTAACATGTAAGTCCCTTTCTAACCGACTAAAATGCTGAGAAGTGTTTAACATTTCTTGAATTCGGTGGAGTGAATGGACTTGGTATTTGCCCAGAGGTCCTTCTGGTGCCTCCTTGGAAGGCTGTTTAAGTTCCTGGCAGAGACACACTGTGGCTTCTCCAGGCGTGGGGCATTGGACTCTCTGGTCCTCGCAAAATTCTTGTGAGGATGGTGCTGGTGTCCCTGTGTGGTGTCCTACAGCCCTCCTGCTTGTGGGGACACCTGGCCCACGGTGGGGAAGAGGTCTTCGGCTCCATCAGCCTTGGTATCATTCCTCGTCAGGCAAAATCTCTTCTGCCAAACAGTGGGATTTTGGGGGTAATACAGCAGGGTGGGAGGCAGAAGCTAATACGGTAGGGAGCTAAACACCTCTGATTTTCTGAGGAGATGTCAATGCTTGCTTGGGTTCTTTAATGCTTGTTTTGTGGATGCAGCTCTTACTGCCAGAGCCATGCTAAATAGAAGTACAATAAACCCAGGGTAATTTCTCACTGTTTGGAAATGTTATCTTTCTTAACACAAGGTGTTAAAAAAGTTTGCTGAATGACATGTCCAACATCGAGGGTGAGACAATAATTATCCTTAGTTTCTGGGAAGGTATTTTAAACACATGAGAACAAGAATGGGTATAAACTGTGAAAGGTCCCTTGCTCGAAGATATTTCCACTTGAATCTTTTACAGCCGTTCTGATTTCTGCCCTTTGGCCTCCTTCCAGTTCGGTGGATTTCCTAGTCCTGCACCAGGGAAAGCTTCACACTGTTCCATCAAACTTTTGCAAATGATTCTCCAGATAAAATGTAACTGACATTTTTTTCACGGCCTCTTTTTCACCCTGTCAGAACAGTCAGAGCAGCGATCAAGCCGTCAAGCCAGTGGTGTGGAAACACACCATGCTGGTATATTTGGCATGGCCTAGAACATCCTTTTCTAGGGAGACATGTGAAAGGAACATCTAGGGGTAGAGATTTCTTCCCCTTCCTTCCCGCAGAGATGGCAAGGGCATTGAGGGGGACTGCCCGCAGACGGGGTCTCATGTCTCCAGCAGGACCATCACATGGAAGTCCTGTCACAGTTTGGGCCCCTTCCCCATGTTTATCTTCCCCCACCATGCACCTCATTGTTCACTTTAGATCATCTGCTGGATCACCTCTTGGGGAGAGCTGTTTTCATCAGTCTTCAGTGGGAGGGTTGAGCAGAGCGTGGACAGTGCCCAAGGCCATGTTAGTTTTTTTCAATGTTGCCAGTTTGGGCTGGGCATCGGATAGACATTGTCCATCCTGCTTATTGCTCCACTGCCCAGTTTAATCTCCTGTCTGTCACCCTGTGTTGTCACAGGACCACATGGACAGTACTGCAGGGATTGTGGATGTGGACATGCCACCAAGTCTGTGATGAATTCGTTGTTTTGGCTCATGTCAACATTAGTTCAGCATGTGGCATGTTTTCCACTAGATCTGTTCAGCTTGGTTAACCTAACATGTCCCATTTGTGACTTTTCTTTGTCGTAAAAAGACACCTGCTCCAACTCTTTCTTGCACTTGCAGGTCTTAACCTTTACTTTTAAGCTAGATTTGCGCCTATTGTGTTACGTGGTGGAGAGCAAAGGGGAGAAGTTGGTTGATAGCTTTTTAACAAATGACAGAGTCAGAGAGGAGGGTTTTCTCAAGGACTCTAAGAGTCACATAATCCATCCTGACCCAAGACAGGATTAATTGAACCTAAAGCATCTTGGGTCACATCTGTGCAGCCTGCTCGTTCATAAAGACTTGCAGTATTTGGGTTGGCCATGTTTCCTAGGGCTTCACTAGCCTTTATCACAGAAAATATTCCTCATGCCAGCAAAAAGAGGAAGGCAAACAGCAGGGTGGCTTTGGGTAGTTTAGACTGGAATCTGAAACTTTCAGGCATGAGATGAGTACTGAGCTGCTTGCTTGACTGAAAAATTATCCCCTTAGCGTGAACAGAAGTCCAGAGGAGCACTGGTTGTGGCTGTAGTTGAATCAGCATGACAGCTTCTGGGTTCAGGGAACTGGAAAAACGGTGGGATTCCCCTGGTGCCTGCGTGCCACGGCCCTGCGGGGCGCACTGGGGTCGAGCAGGGGTGAAGTGCTGTTCCCCCATTGCAGCCCTGCCACACAGCATGGCACTGCTGCTGATCCAGCTCCTTCAGGTTGCAGTGTGGAGTGCGTCCTTTCTTCATGAACCTGCCCCCTTTTCCCACCAGCCTCCATTTTGGAAAATCAAAATGGTGTAGCTGTGTCATATCACTTTCCTCCTGCCCCTCTATCTCCTCTGCTTTTCTAGGTGTCTTGTGGGGGGTCCTGTATCCCAGCAAGGAAGGGATTGCCCAGCTTTCCTTGAAGTGCCAGCGGTCTCTGGGTCTCCAAAGAAGTTAGCTGGATGGAGAAGTCCTGGGAAATATTAAACAGATTTATGCAGCACTAAACTGCCGAATTTTGCAGGAGGGGAAGAGCTGGAGGATGAGGGTAAACAAGCTCTTCTCTCGCAGTCTGTCTTGTCAGTAAATTTTTATAGAGTTGAGATTTATTCTAGTGTCAGCCTCGTGTGGCTGTATATAGTGGGGGCAGGATGCAATAGCCTGTTTAAATAAAAGCTGTTTGGCAGTGTGTAAAGCCACCCTTCTTTTTTTAATCCTTAATGAATGTTTTGTCTCTTCGTACTACTCTTTCATTGTTAGCCCCTTTCATGCTGTTCTTCATCTGAGTGAGCCTGTGCATGTTAATTTTTCATAGAGGGAGAGAGTGGGAGACAAATATTTAGTCAGAACTCCCTTTGTTTGGCAATGTACGGAACTGATGTGTCAGTTAAGAGAGAAAAACAAACTACCAGTCCCCTGCTTGGTTTTTTTTTTATGTTTAGGTACAGTCTTTGCTAGCTGATTGATGTTTGTTCCCGAAGGCAGGTAGAGAAAAGCCCACCCAGCCATCAGGGTGCTCGACGTGTTGCTCCGGCATTCGCTGCGGCATACCTGCCCCCTGACAGCCTGGCCTGGAGGCAGCATCAGGGACCGCTGGGGAGGGAAGCACAGCAAAATGTCTAATGTGGCATCCCGTGGCCACCAACCAGCGGCGTGCGGTTCCTTCTCACCGATTGCATGAGGCTGCGCAGGGAGTTTCTGCAAGCTGGCAATTGCAGAAATGATTTCTTATGGAGCACAGCCTTTATGCTGGTGTACAAACACAGGCTGGATAAAATGAAGATGCTTAGGAATTAAGGCAAACCGTACTGCAGCAGAGACCTTTCCTTGTGAAAGCTTACGTAGTACTTGGAATAATACAGAGGAAATGCATAAAGCAGCCAGAACTGTCTGACTGGAGAATCTTCAAACAAGGAGTGATGTTTGTACACAATTAAGTCAAACCTGCAATGTCAAATGCAACCAGAGATTTTGATATGTATTATAATGTACTAAGTAGAAATCTGAGATTTTGAAATATTTTCGGTCTAAAGTAGGACTGCATAGTGTAGACATAATTTGTTTCTCAAGACACTTTGAAATTATGGCATTTTTTGATGTTTATTTCAGATTCTCTGCAGAGAAATGCTGTAACAGAAGGTAATACATACACAAATTAAAGAGGAATTTAGTGAGAAAAATGAAAAACATTGAAAGTAGAAGGGGCTGGTATTTTAGTAAGAAAATCTAAATATATGAAACCATCGGAGGAAGGTATGATTTGCTTAGAAGAGGAAAATATATCAGTTTTTAAAAAATACAAAACAGAAAATAACTTCAAATTAAAATTAGCATTGTGCAAGGCAGAATTACACATAGAAAACTGAGAGGAAACATCCTGATCTGTTGAAGTCTAAAAGGAAAACCATTAGCAAAACTGGCATTACAGTGATCTTTTAAATTAGCTGTAGGCTCACATAAACTGAATTATCAGACATGATGTTGAGAAGAAAAAATAGCAAGTTCTGATTAACTTGTGTTGGTGCTTTCTCTCAGCCCCACCTCCAGAAAATATCTAGCAATAGTGTTAGAAGTTATCCTCAGCAAGGGCAACTAATTTGTTTACTCATTTGCATGATCAGAGGATCAGGTCTTATACTATGTGTGTGTGCAGTGTTTGTGTGCATATATAAAATATCCATTCTTTTTTATGACATTGATTTTTCTCACAGTTTTATAATGATCACAGCTTTTATTCCTGGCAAAAAAAGTCTGCCTTGCAGAGAGTCAGACAGAATAACTGTGTCAAATAAGATTTATTTCAAGGAATATAAATGCGGCTACCTTTACTCACACAATAGTAAAGACTTAAAAAGAAAAGAAGCTTTTACAAACTCCTTTTGCTTGCTTTCTCACTTGACCAGAGCTCAGAGCCAGCCAAAGACTCCCACTGGTTGAAGCAGCTGTGGAGGCTAAATGAAGTTTTTACGTGAACACTTTAAATTGAAGCTGGCTAGGAGGTTCATGAAGTAATTTGAACTCTCAGTGTGTGCGTGTGTAGTACGTAGGTAACAGTATTTACTCATTATCACCTCAGAAAAAAACACTGGAAGTTGTGGATGTTTGGGAAGTTTGTTCAGAAACGTTGTCGTGGAGGGTTAGGGCATACTTATGTCTGGATTTTCTCGGCTGTATTCTCTAGAAATCTTGGCACATTTTGAATACTTTATAAATGTGTCTGGGATTTAGGGACACCTGATAACCCTAGCCCAGATGCCCCTGCACCAGCTGCTGCACATCAGCATTTCGTAGTAGTCTCATCTGGGACTCTGGACATAGAAACGATCTTATTTGGAGCCTCTGAACATGTATGCTGTGTTGTAGAGCCATGCATTATAAGTTTGACACTTCTGGAAGGTCTTCTGGGCCTGTACCATCCGTGCGGTTTATGCAGGTACAGTTCTGATCTCTCTCTGAAGCCAAAGGCTTAATGTGCGTGTGCTTTACAGTGCACACACATTTCAACCCGGGAAATTCTGTATACGGAGGTTGATTCTGTCCCCACTGGAGTCCTCAGACATTTCTGTCAACTTTGAGGGTCAGATTCAAGTGCTGTACTTTTCTTGGATAGAAATGTGTTTTTTCAGGTTAGTCTTTAATTTAGTGTGGCATGATAGTCCCACGAGCTGGGCACTCGAGTTAACAATATAGTTTTTCAAAGAAATGGTATTCAGCATACCTTGTACATTTATTTCTATAACTGGGTCATTCTTTCTGGTCAGCACCTTTCTGATGCTTGATCCCCTTTTCTAACATAAAACTGATCTCTTTTTCTGATATTTCCTCACATGACGTAGGTGCTGCCAGTAATAAAAAGCATTATCTTTTCCCTGTTCAGCCTGTCCTAAGTGCCCTGCATTTTTCTTGGCCTGGAAAGGAAATACTGAAATAAAAGTATAATTATATAATGAGTTAATGTGCTGTAGATTCATTACTATTTTTGCAGAAATTATTCTCACTTCATTAGCTTGCTCTCCCCTTCCACCCATTTTTATAAGAATTATTATGAAGCCAGACCTTGATTAGTGCTGCCTTTGTCAATTCAAGTTATTAATGATTAGTTAATTCTCTCAAGGAATCTATTTTTACTGTGGCAGTATTCATTTTAAGCCATTGAATCTCATGTTTAAACATTTTTAGTACTTACTTTTCAATTATGTAGTCACAGTAGAGGAAAAAAACCTTAAATACTTCCTTAAAGGTGACTTGTGAAACGAATGATTTATGTCTGATTTTCACAGCTCTAAAAATAGTGAACAATGTTACATACTGTATGTGATGCAACTCACGAGCAAAATGAGAGAAATAAGTGGGATTCTAGTCTTAACTTTGAATATCACTTCTGTAGAGGAACAAGTGACTTCTAACTTAAAAACAAACTCATTATTTCTCCACTAGTGGAAGTGGAAAATTATTAAGGTGATTTTCATTTTCTTGTTAATAATTTAAGTCTCGTCAACATTTTCTCAGCTCTTCATAGTGATTGAAGAGACCTTTTCCTTCCAAAATTTGCGGATAAGAGTGTCAATTATATGTCTAGAATGACCTGACCTGGTACATAGAAGTAACTGTACTGTGCTAAAAATGACTGGAAATTTAAATATGAATCAGTGCGTACAAGATGTAGGACAAAGTAAATAGGACAATTGCTGGTTGGGTTGTCTTTTTTTTACATCTTTGTGGAACTGCAGTCAAGAATAAATAAGTAATGTGTGCTTTTTGGGAGTTTAAGACTGCCCTATTTGCATTTTGTATACTGTGCGTGGATGTGGAGAAGAGAGAAAAATAGACCTCCCTACAGAATGTGCGTGAGAGTATGCGTCATGTCTCCAGGGAGTGTTAGTGTGGCTGTAGGAACAAAGTGTGTAGTCTGGGGAGGGACTAGGACTCATGTCTCAGGGGAATATTTTCTTACTAAGCCTTTGCATTACACTGCAGAAATACCAGGAGTGTCTCATGAGGATACTTCATGACAAAGTCTACAGATGAGAGCAGTTGTAAGTGTCTTTGCTCACAGCACTAGGATAACCAGTCCTTTAAGAGATGGTATAGTTGTATTTGAAATATAACAATGTCTGCGATAGTCTGCGTAAGACCCACTACCTCTTAGGTAGCGTGACTGAGTAAGAGGTGCAGAGACAGAGCTCACGATGCTTCAGAAGCTCCCTCCTCCACCCTTTCTCTGGTTACGGTGAAGTCCCATCAGAGCTGAAAGCTCCAACTAGGACTCTCTGGAGTCACTGTTTAAGAACCCAGGGGTCCCAAACACTCTCAGTTGGCTCTGTGTCCTTTTTTTATCTCACACAGACAAATTAAATAAGTAATTAAGTGCATATTTTTAGTTGCTGACTTGCAGGATCAGAAAATGAAAGGTCGCATGGCATTTTAGGAAATTTTCTGCTTGCTGGTGTTGTTAAAAATACTTGATTTCCACAATTCTTTCAGGGCTTCTCATACCCCTCTACAAGTTACATGCTCACAATTCCACATCATCATTTTTCATGAATTAGTACTCAATGTTAAGACTATTCTGCTGGGAAGATTTGTTGGTCTGGTAAGGAGTGACCTTGTGTTCTCCAGACATGGAGAGTATCATTGCTCAATGGGCTGATATGCTGCTAATATTTCCTTTCTGTCCATTGCTTGCTGACTGTTGATGTCAGATTTCTGGATATACCAGCCAAGTTAACAGAAATCCCTCTTGCAACAGTTGAAGTACTCCAAGTACTTATGTAATCTTCTGCACCTACTCTTCTGCATGTTTTTTTGCTATTCACATGCAGTGTGTCTAGTATGAAATTTCATTAATTTTGTCAAATTAACACCAAATTTGCCATTCAGAATTTGTTAGCCTGCTAGACTCCCTGTATAAGTAGGACTTTTGGTGGTATATTTGTTATAGGATAGTGGTGATTTCCAATATGATTTTAAATTCCTGGGTTTTTATGTAAATACATTAAATACATCTAGGCAAACTTACATTATGTTGCCAATTTTTGACAACGTGATGTTAAAACCACTGGAACTGGGTTGACTGTTTCTGAAGAATGGTTCCATTACTTAACCGGGCTCTGGAGATTAGATATACTGAATGGCAAATTCTTTTTCTTTCTTAATTCATTTCTGTTTTATGGTTAAATAGACTATGTGCTATCTGAACCAATTCAGATTTTCCAAGTATTCCCAATATGCTTTTTATTAATAGCTATGCTCTACAAACTTACCACTGCTTTTTAACTGGTTCATCACTTTCTTTCTAGTTATTAGTAGGGATAAAGTTGTTCCATGTTCAGGATTTGCCTTGATTCTGTCTCCTTTGTAATGGTCTTTGTTTTTTTTCCCTAATCATTTTTTAAAACTCATTTCTTCTTCCCCTTTCTCAAGGATTAACTCATTTGGTTTTCATTCTCTCATTTCATTTCTCCTGTGGAGATTTCACAACTGTGCGTATCACTGTCTATATAAATCACCAGTTCCCATTTTCAGCAAGGTTTCTTTTTATCCTCAAACCTCCAATCAATCTCTCTGAAGCTGAACTGGCCTTCTTGTTGAGCACTTACAGAGTAAAATCCTGTCCCTATTGAATTCTGTGGGAGTTTTGTCATTCATGTCAATGGCTTCAATGCTCCACTCACAGTTAACATCCATTAGGTTTTAATTATAATGCCTTTTAGGCACCTCCAGCATTCTTCCTGCTTCATGGCTTTTAATTACTTCCCAGTGAGCACACTATTTACTCCTCCTAATTCCACTCAGCTTGTTTTTTCAAGTGCGTACTTTCTCTCATTGCTTGTCAGTACACAGGAGAAGGATGATACCTTAGGAAAATATAAAGATAGCCAAAAGGGAATTACGATAAACGTTAAGCATTGCTTTTGCAAATCATTCTGTGAAGGCAATATGCCTATTAATTTCAGTGGGCTTCATGGGAAACCTGGACTTCAGCATGCCGCCCAGTGAAGGAATGAAACCTTACAGAATATGATTATCACATCTCAAGCACAAAGTGTTAACCTGTTTAAGAATAAAGAAATGAAAAAAAAAAATTGTCTGTGACACACCTTGTGGTCCTAAGATAAGGAACTTCTAAACTTTTTTGCTCTAGGGAACACACAGTAACAAAAACGATTAATAGCAATTGCATATCAAAGATAAACTGAATTTGTGGTCAGCTGCTGTTTATCAATGTGTTGATGACAATATCATGTTTACCAAAGTACTATGGCTTTTCAGTATTTATTGGCTTGCTTCTTTTTAACCTTTTGAGTACTGGTTAGACAATTTTGTTAACTACATTCATATAAAAATGTTCCATGTCCAAAGAATTCATGGCCCGATAACCTCTATAAATGAAATAAACCTGAATCACTCTATTGTTTGTGAATTTTTTCATGGCTGGTCTACAGTTCTGAAGTTGCAGATTAATTAAACTAGTAAGAGAAAGAACATGCTTTTCTATGTTTAGCTGTACATCTCATGATTGTATGGCTTATTTCTTACATGGGACAGTATCTGTCATTTGCTACAGGTTTGCATAACACCTTGACGAGTAAGACCTGGTCTTATTGGTTTCTGCATTCTCTGACCTCCAAAGCTCCTTCTTCTTTGCTGCATGAGACAATACTCTGTTGGGTCATGAAAAGGACAGAGGTAATGGTGCTAAATTTCTTTGAGCAAGATGTTCTACTAAGAAACAGAACTACTGCGAATAGCAGCTCAGTATCATGACCTCTGGCTTTTTGATATGACTTGCAAAATGTAACTGGTAAGTAGTATCTGCCAAGAAGCTACATGTGCATCTGCAGACTGCTGAAGGGGAGATCATCATACTGGAAGCATGTGAAGTGGAATACCACATCGTCAATCAAATGTTGAATATGTGAGACTTAAAGTGTCAGTATGCTTCTTCAGGAATAATTTTAAATAAAAGCACTAAAGGCAGAGGGAGAGAATATGTTGCCTGTAAATGTCTAAGCAGAAGTAATGGCATTGGCTTGTGGTCAAATAATAAGTACAGTAGTCCAGTGAGGTAATGTCCTTTTTAGAGGACTGATCAGTTTCAAAAGGTTTTGACAGGATCAGTCCCAGAGAATTAAAGGTTTATCTGAAATCAGCATATATTCTTCAGACTTCAGACTACAGTGAAGTAATTCTTGAAGGAAAGTTTCTTGTGCAATGATGAGAGCAACTATCCCCTTGTAGAATTATTTTTTCTCTCTGAAATGTTGCTGGTGACTGGAGTCCCACTGCATGCAGCCGTTCCATCATTGCGGGGTGTCCTGTCTCTGTCCTGGCCACACACTGGAAGTACAGAAAAAAGTACTCTGACAATTCAGTCTAAAAATAGTTTTGACAACAAACAGGTGAAGATAGCTAACTTATTAGTGGGCAGGGCAAGAGTGCATTCTCATTTGTTTCTTACTATGGCTGGTGCTCCCAAGCTAATTCATTTTTTAACAAAACTAATCTCCCCTTTGTCTTCTTGTCTTTACAGAATTTAGATTTTGACAGTCCTGAGCCATGCATCAATCACTTTGCCTTTTAAGTACTAAAATGTCAACATCGATATTCTGAGATTTCAGCTTTCTCTTTGATGTTTTTTCTTTTTTGATTGGTAACACTAGCTGAGTCCTCGGAGTTGAGGTCATTCTGTAGTAACAGCTAGAATTAGGTCATTGCAGAATTTGTAGATACTGTTATTTTTCTGACAATTAAGTAACATTGTTTCTTTTTTCCCCATAGTATTGGTAAAGGTGATTCTAGCCTCTTCATCCTCCCTCTCAAAACCTAGGAAAGAGAATTGTAGTTTGCTTGAGACCCATTTCCTGGTACCAAACCCCTGGGAAAGAAGTTTGAACAAAATATTATGGCAAAGAGATCAGGATTAGCATTGTGGGTTGGTTGTTTCCAAAGTGTTGCTCATCCAGCTCCTCTGTAACAGTCAAGAATGTCTTGTAAAGGAAAAAAAAACCCACAAAAAGAATGTGAGACGTACAACTCAACAGAACTGCCTCCTGACAGAAAACACTAACGTACTTCTTATGTATTTAGCTATAGCTAGTGCTGGCTGCTTTGGGGAAGCAGTTCTGAGGCTTTGAAATTCCTGTTTGCCTCTTCTAAGGTCTTTCTGGTATCTGCTCTTGCTGTGTGGTAAGGGAAGCTGCAGATCCACTGTCCCGAACTGATGTGCTGGGGCTTGAGGGAAATAGGAGGAGACTTAAAGCCTCTGGATGTTGCTCCTTGCTTTAGAAAAGTCAACAGATCCCCAGTCACCAGCTAATGGGGGCTGTGTTCTGCATATGGGGAGCAAGGGGAAGCTTGTAGTACGATGACTTGTTTTTCAAAGGCTTTGTATGCCCTTTCTAGAGTTTAGAATAACTCACTGCTCTGATTGTTGCCTTCTGGGACCTGAGGACTTCAGAATACTTTCCAACTGATGGATTGGCTAGAAATCATTCTTAAGAGTGGGAAAAAATGTTTATCTATTGCAAAGAAGGAATTTGTTATACAGAGGTGAGACAGGGCAGGTATGGACCAACTCTGTCATTGAGTCTAATCCCCTGCAATTACTGAGGATTATTACAATTATTACAACAGCTGCCTTGTTCAGAGGTTCACTGAACAGCTGCCTCACAGGATCTGATGTTTGCAGAACATCTGCTGCACAGATAGTCACATATCTTCGACCACAAATTGATTCCTACTGCTCTGTGACAAATGCTAAGTCAAGACCAAAGTAGGGAAAGGCCAAAAAGAGACAACTACAATGTCGCAGTAAAGAAAATAAGAGAGAGAGAGGGAGCTGCCTATGTCCCATGTCTCTGGGATGACAAGGGTTTTGCCAGCTACAACTCCTGGATGATCCCAGGAGGCAATCACATTGCCAAAAGTTCAGCAACCCCAGCTGATTCTTCTGGAGGGAAAGTTCAGACTCCTTCTGAAGTGAAATCTGAGAATCGTTTGAACTTAGAGTGAGGCAGTAGCATTCATGCTGCCAGATCCTCCCTGCCTTGCTTTTACTTGGGGGTAAACTCCAGTGCTTCAGGAAAAAAATAATTAAGCTGTCCCTCAAAATGAGTCCAAAGTCATACAAGAGTAGGACCCAGCTCCCTTGACATGCGGTGTTTTAACTTCCCACCATGTCTCTTCTATTATAACATCCATCTTCATTAGTGTGAGCTATCTGTGCTTGAAAGCTGTCAGAATTATCTAGCAGCACAATGTCATTTGAGAAATTACTAATATCAGCTCTTTTATACTGCTGTTGCAAGTCTAGATCCTTGTTAATGAAATGAGAAACACTTGTTGGTAATGTCAGCACTTTAGTTTGTTTGTTACTTATTTGCATTTTTTCCTGAAAACTGTGAAGCTATATGCCCTAAATTCTGCTCGTAGAAATGTTTTTTTCAGAAAATGATCTAGAAGAATATTTTGAAGGAAACAGTCCTGTCTAACACCATTTTTTTGCCCAATGAGCTGGCACACCACTGCATCCATGTAATTACATATTCTGCATGTCATTCAACATAATTCTTGGTTCGGTATTAAATTTTTCTTTTCCATGGAAACAAAACAGTTTATTAAAAGAAGTCTGTCCGATTTTGTTCATTAAGGTTCTGAAAGTTGAAATACATTGAGGAAGATTTCTTGTAAAATATACACCGAGGAAGATACTTAAAATTAAAATAGGCAGTTCATGGCCAGGTGCAGACCTCTTGGTTAAATTCTGTTCTCTTAGTAAAAAGTAATAAATCCTAAAAATGTTTTCACAATCTAGGATTTATTTCTGTTTGTCAAGTCAGCAAAAGAAATTTCCCACGTTGATGGCACAGCAAATGAGATCATGTTGTAGTGTAGTGGCAACTTCTTCCTGTACTGGATTTAGAAATGACAGCTGTGATTAAAAATACAAGGCAAGGGTTTGTTCAGGTCCTCGGATGATATTCTGGTATAGGAATAGGAGTTACACTGATGTAAGGCCTCTTGTAAGATCTAGGAATAGCTAAAGTTAGTAAAACCAATTAATATGTGTTGGGTTCCATTTTCAATAATGGGGGCTGTTTAGGTGTTTTGTGTGTGTTTTTTATAGTGTTTGTGATCTTATTTCTTGTGATGTTAATGCCACTCTATAGTAGGAAGCTAACATTAATTAGTGCATAGTTCACAGTAGGAAAAGCAGAGGCTTGGGTAGTTGATAAATTTTAACAGAGGATTTTATCTAGAGCTGTTTGTGGGATTGCCCAGTAGCACATCTTTATGTGGTATGTTTTTACTCTCATCTCAGTTGGTGCTATATTAAAAATGTCAATAAATAATTATTTTGGTGTCTTTAAAAGTCTGACCTAAGGTGTGTGAGGCAGTGCACAGAAGCTTTAAACAAACAGTTAATACCAAGTTCAGAAGGGACATACCATTGTCCACTTCCAGGTGTATAAGTCACAGACCTCAGTAATTTTAAGGTCCCCAGAGATACCATGTTGCCTAGTATATTACAAAAATCTTTAGGATAATGTTTTGTCCAGATTTTTAGGAAGGACCTGGGATTTTCCCTGTCTTCCCCTCTTGAAGCATGATTATACAAGTAACCCATTAGTCATGTTGTCAATGCTTTTTGCAGGAAAGAGGGCCACAGGTGCCACTGTTGTATTTATCAACATGAGAGACAAATGCTCCTGGTTTCTTGTCTTCGTGACAAGTCACACAACCTGGTACAAGCTGCGGTCCTGCTGGACAGCTGAGCATGGACTAGTCACATGCCCTGGCATCAGGGACAGCCAGGAGCCTCCTGGGCTGTATGAGCAGGGGCACAGCCAGCAGATTGAGGGAAGGGATTATCCACCTCTATTCAGGACTTCTTAAACTGCATCACAGAATCACAGAATCACTAAAGTTGGAAAAGACCTGTAAGATCATCAAGTCCAACCATCTAGACACTGCATCCAGTTTTGGGCCCCCCCAGCACAAGAAAGAAATGGACAAACTGGAATGAGTTCAGCAGAAGTCCGTCAAGCTGGTCAGGGGCTGGAGCACTTGTTCTGTGAGAAGATGGGGGAACTGGGTATGTTCAGCCTGGAGAAGAAATGGCTTCAGGGGGACCTCACAGCAGTCCTCCCACACCTAGGGGTACGTTAACCAGAAGACAGACCCAGGCACTTCATGGTGGTGCGTGGTGGGAGGACAGGAAATAATTGACGTAAGTTGCAACACAAGGGGTTCAGACTGGATAGAAGGAAAGACTGTTCCCATGAGAACAGTCAGGCAGTGGAACAGGTTGCCTGGAGAGGTTGTGCAGTCTCTGTCCTTGGAGGTCTTTAAGGTCTGACTGAATAAAGCCTTGGCCACTGCGATCAATTGCATAATTCCCTCCAATTCCACAAAGAATCTTTACTCTGAGAGCATGAGCCTCGTCCCTGAAAGATGGCAATACGCTTGTATTTTCTTGGGCTGCAGAAGCCTCTGAACCCGTCCAACTCTTACTGATACCTCCAACTATGAGGCAATATGAGTGTCTTCCCACCCAAACTGCAGTTTTGGATAAAAATGGTTATGGCTTTTTTGCTTTGGCAAGTTTTCTCCTGTTACTTGCTATAGACACTTCACAGATTACACCTCTGCTAGGAGCAGGAAAACTGTCTTTATGGAAGACCTGCTCCTGTCTTGCAACTTTCACTCCAATTATGACTTTTATATCCTGAATTATTTACGGTGATCGATAGCGACCAATGGTCAGGCCCCATTTTCATAAGTATTGCTGATTTTGATCCAGAAGGACCCTCTCTGAGGAAATATGCAATGTTCTTCATGTCTTCAGCGAAGATAATCTCCACTCTCAGTGAAGTCACTGAAAGGCAGCTAGTGGTTTATCTGTGTTTTCAGTTGTGAGGCACAGCTCATGGCTTCAGCCCCTGAGAAATCTGTGGGGCTGTTTGTTTTGCTTGGGGAACAGAATGTCACCATTTACTGAGAAGAAGTACAAGGTGGAAACAGTTTCATTAGAGGGTGTTAAAAGTTATAGTTCCTTCATCAAATGTGTCAGATTAATAGGAAGAAAGTGTTTTAAATGGTTGACTTTAATTACAAGAATGGTGAAGTCTGCCAACAACAATAATCCATTTTTGGTGACCAAGTGTTTAAGTAATTTAGAGGTTATTCCATTTATTCCTTATTATGTTCTCATTTATTGAAGTTTAATCTATTTGGAAAAATACCAGTCCTAATGGTATGCTTCACGGAGCGTAAATTATGTTGCAGAATATTTAAAACAATTCTTTATTTTCTAGTCTCTCTGTTTTGCTATTACCTTCTGTAATGCTTTTAGCATCATTTGATACATCTGGTCACAACGTGTCATATTGCTCTTAGATTTACCATTTGGTAAGTATTTGCATCTGTTACAAAGGCTCATTTTAACAGTCTTTGTATCATTGCCAAGCTGAGGCCTTGATCAGCAGTAAAGATATAGAGATGCTGATTAATGCTTTTGTCATCTCAAGGGCTGATTACTGTAATTCACTCTTTTAGGGACTTTCAGCCCATGCTGTTAGGAAATTGCAACTGATGCATTATGCTGCCATGAGGATTCTCTTCAAAATGAGATTATTTGAATGTACTACACTGATTATTAAATTTAAAAAAATCATGATTTGTTAAGTAGAAAAATTTCATATTAAGTATTACATGTATTTGGGGGAGCATTACTAGTATGACCCTGTCATTGAGTAATCATTTTGCTGTTCTGATCTTTCCTGTAGATCATCTAATTTACTGAGCTGTCCTGATAAAGTCTATTAAGATTTGTACATCATCAAGAGAGTAAATTATCTATTGATATTCTCTAAGCTGAATTTGTGTAGTTTTTCAATCAACATGGAAATGCTTTGTATTTACTTGAACATCTGAATTGCAGGTTTTCCTATTCCTGTTTTTAATTTGCAAGTGTATAATTATGGACTTGGATGAGTTTTCCTGAAAGCTAATTAATCACAGATGTTGAAATTCACCAAATGACAGTCCAGCTTCGATCATAGTTTTGAATATTAAAATTTCTTTGAAGACATAAAAAGTGTTCTTTTTACAATTTTTCTCCAGCTATTTTAAATTTTGACAGAAAAAGGAGAAGTAATTCTCTTTCTTTTTCTTCTTTTGAGCATATCTCTTTCTCACTGTTACATAGGTGAGAAAATTCTGGGTTTTTAGCTGTCATAAACACAATGATCAAAGTGGTTTTAGCAACATGGGTAGTAGTGCTAACCTGTTTATGTGTGCCAGTCAGCACTGTCTAATTAGCAACCTTATGTTAGTGAAGTCTTTTGCCCACTAAGAGGTAGCCTGAACCTCTAAAAAATTAATTTTTAAGAGGTCAGTTTCAAAGGAAAAGCAGCTTATGCTTTATATTATAATGACTACATTAAATCTTCCCATTCTAAGAGATTCTTGAGTACCTATTTTTTTGTCACCTAAAAAAATAAAGGTCTACAGCAACACTCAGACTTTGGAAAAGCTCAAAAAATCCACTCCAGTGGATCCACTGGATCAAACATAATTCTGACAACTTAGATTTTAGCCTGGGCTGTATAGCATTTCACTTCAATCTACATGCCTGAAGAAAGCACCTTCCAATGTATTCTTTTGCTATTTGAGACATATTATGTCATGTTCTTCAACAAAGAGAATATACAGGCAGACAGGCTCCAAAACTTGGGAGCTGAGACCTGGTTTATACTGAATAACTTTTATCTAGCCTCTTTTTTACCTGCCTCAGATAGTGTGAGGTAAGGAACCAACATAAAACGGTGGATGTTTATCAAGTCTCTTGCCTGTTGAAGAGAAATACGTTATTTGCACTGAAATGGAGAAGGAAGTGAAATTTAGGAGCTGGCTATGTCTTTGAGAAAGAGAAAGAGCACAGGCTCAGAGCCACACTCAGAAGATGAGGTACTGCTGTACAGATTTCTCCTTCAACTTTAATTTCTGAGACAAGTTAAAGGATTTTCCACATGCAATGCTAATGTAGCCAAGAAGGACTGTAGAATCTTTCCTTTTTGTAATCTGGTTTCCAGCCTTGTAATTAAGAGGTTGAAATGTCTTGTTAAAATAAACACATTCTATTTTGTACAGCCCTGTAAGAGTTTCAGTCAGGCTGAAAGATGGGATATATTCTCTCTCCAGGGGTAACTAATATGAGTAAAGCAGAATATATATGCATTTTCATCTGCGTAGGTGTATATAAGCACCTTGTGAGCCGCAGGGAGCTTGGAGCCTGGATGCATCCCCGTGCCGAGCACCATGGGGGTGTGGGGCTGCATTAGCTGATCTTGGCTGCGGGGCAGAAGCAGCCCCTGCTGCTGCTCGTCCTGCGAGAAGCTGCCAGCAGAGAGACAAACCCTGAACCACTGCAGTGAGGAAGATAAAATAACTTACTTCAAGCCAGATAATCCTCCAAACACAATAGAAGGATTTTATTCTCTTTTATCAGACTTATTCAAAACTTACTGCAGAAAGTAAAAAGGCTCCTTGTGGGGCCCTTTGACTGGGTGGTTGGTGCTTCGGTGCTTGCCTGCGTTTATATTTTTGGGCTGTAAATTCTTTAGGGCAGAAATATTAATTTACATTTAGTTGATTGCTGTGAGCTTTTTCTGGAGTTTAATTATGATATTTGCAAGAAGTAATCTCTTTACTAGAGAAACCTATGTAAGAGCTGTGGGATTTGAGCTGAGGACATCATATTTTGGTGAACGTCAAGATTTATTATCACAGATTTATAATGTGAATTATTGATCATAGATCCACCTTGATCATTATCTGTTTGGGGAAGTTAGTACCTTTTAACGTGTCTGTTTTATTGTTTTTTAACTTAATAGCATTCCTGAAACCATCAGAGTTGAAATAAACAGGTTTCCATGTCCCAACCTCTTGAAAAAACTCTGTCTTTTTTCATTTTAACAAATATTTAAAAGGGCAGGATTAAAAATTGAAGGAGTTTCTGCATTATAAAGTTATTTTGCTTTACATTATAAACTTGGAAAACAATATCCTCAAGTCCTCAATAAACCTATTATATTTCAAAACATTTATGTTGCTGAAATCTGTTAATGTTCTATCAAAATTCTGGAAAAAGTTTATCTTATACAAAATATCTGACATTACTCTATTTATTACAAAATATTTCTTAATATTCTTCCTGTATTCTATAAATGTAATCTAAGAAAACATAACTTTTGAGCTCAAGTACTGTGGTAATGCTATGTGAGATTTTTTTTTTCCTCCCATGAAAAGTTTAGATACTAAAAGAGTTATAATAAATTGCTGTATAGATATATACCAAAGTCTATTTCAGCAGTCAGGTCATGTTCTGATACAGTGGTTTAAGTTGCTTTTACACTTTGTAGAACAGCAGGTAAAAAAAGTTGGTTGTATTGGCATTATTCATCATTTCTTTTGCTTGGAATGGAAATTTTGCAGGATAATCATTGTAGAACTAGTTGAAACTTGTCTCCTTAAACAGGCAATTTGTAGGTCTGTTCAAATAAACTATTCTTTGAGATCATATTTGTCGCTACTGGCTGAGTTGCTAAGCTTCTTAATCTCTGCTTCAGTTCATTAGGCAGCAATGTGTGTTTCCAGTGTCAAAAGCTGTAGGCTTGACTCCTGCTGACGGTGGTGTATCGGTAGATGCCATTGTCACTCCTTACGTAGGCAGCTGAAGCAAGAGCAGAGAATTGTGGCCATTAACTTCACTGTAGCATGTCCAACTTCTCATTGTTTAGTCTTGGTAGAACTTCTTCTATATTACAGTTTATAGCATTGAATTAAGGAGATGGGACTTTACTCTGATATGCTGAATCTCACCACTCTGAATATTGGAGAAAATGGGCAGGGAATTGTAATGACAAAAGAGGTATGCTTGCAACTGCGTAACTGAAATAAAATTCCTCTTCAGCTTACACAGCATCAATGGTGCTGAGAAATCAGTTTTGTACTGATAAAGGTGATGTTCCCCCATGGGGAAAAGAGTTAGTGTAGTAGATGATGTGCAGCTACCCCTTTTTGTGGAGATCCCAGTTTGGGAGGGCTGGCTCCCTAAGCTGAGGGAGCAAGTGTGGCCTCAATTTTGCTTTTCCAGAGTTGTCTGTCTAGCTAGAAGGTTGTTCTTCCATCCTCTGAATGTGGAATAATTTTTGCGTAGTCATTGGTGCCTTCGTAGATCTGATAGGGGTCTGTTGTGTTTCACTCAACGTTGAGATTAATTTAGAGTATGTTCAGAAATTTAGAAAGGTATAGCGTGCAGCAGTGGGCTTCTTAAACAGCATCTCTTTCAGCATATGTTATATGAGACTGTTTGACAATATTCAGCTATTAGCTCTAATATGTGAGACCACACATGTTCCTACTGTTAAAGTCCCAGTGCTACAGGGTAAGCCCTTGGTAACATGGCTCTTTCCTAGGACCACCACTTCAGAAATTTCTCACATTCCTTTTCTAAGATGATCCCGGTACTGTCAGACCTGTCTTTATTTATCCATTTTTAAAGTTTATATTAGAAGTTTCAGGGGTGGGTATCCCTGGGAGTGTTCTTGGAGAAAAAAAAAGCTAATGTTTTGGGGTGTATATCAGACCCAACTTCAGAACATCCTGTCCAGTTTTCTTTCTTGAAAAGACATTTAGGAGATGCCTAACCCCTTCTTGAATATTTGTGTCTCAGTTTGTTTATCTTGAATAAAGCAGTTCTGGAAAACATAAGGGTTAATTCTTTTATCAGTTATCTTGGATTCACCAGCACTCCCTTTTGTAAAATAAATACTAAGAAAAAGTGACTTGTATATCAAGACTTCTGACTGTTCAGTAATCCGTTGATTAGTCACATGACAGCTATCAAACCTGTGACATGGAAAAGATTGGGAGGTCAAAGAGATGTCAGGCTTCTGAGTTCGTTGTCCCATTAGTAGCAAGTGTACAGTAATTTATGCTGATGTTTCTATAAATACATTAAAAATGAATGAAAGCAATCAAGAGAAACAGGTTTTAAACAGATCAATGTAACATACTGCTCTTTGAATGGAGGATAAATCCCAGACAAAGAAGATAGGTAATTCTTCCACTAACTTCTTATGACTTTGGATCAAATGCATTGGAGTCTCTGAAGTTGTTCCTCTAGAAATCACGCTGAAGCTTTTCATTCACTTCCCTGGGATCACCAGCATCCATAGACATTATTTTGTTTTGAAGCATTTTAGGGATTACAAATAAAACTGGTGTAAAATTCTTACATCATTAAATATCTGCTGCCTCATGAAAGTCTAAAGATCTAATGATTAGAAAAGCTTTTCTATCAAAAATAAAAGCTGTTCAAAATATTTGGTGGGAGGAGTCCATTAAAATTAGTATCTTCTAAATGCTTACTACAGTTTGACTCTGTGAAGCAAATAACTATAACCCAATGGATAAGATACGATTTTGAAGCACATGCTGAAAATATAAATGAATAAGGAACATGCATAGTATGAGAAAATGTCAGGATTGCTTAATTTATTTGTGACTGTATTTTCTAAGGAACTCATGTACCACTCATTTGCAAATCTGAACTTTATGGTTGGAGCTTATCTTTGTTTGTATGCCATGAAATCCTTCATTTGCATCCTCTCTTTCTGAATGTGGTGCTCACATCGAGGAGCTTCTGACTTGTTGGTAGAGTTGACATCTGAGCAGGGGATATAAGAACAGTTACATTTTTTTCAAAGGTGCAATTTCTCATGCCCAGTAGTCAGCTTATACTTAGCTTCCTTGTATAGAATAATAATCATGTTCTAAATACAGTTCTGACAGATCTTTAGTAATTTACAGTTCCTTAACACTTCTTTCAGCAGACTCAGATCTTTGGCCAAATATAACTTATATTAAGACAATGTGTCTGAGTCCGTGTGAGACAGAAAGAGAAATAATCCATTTCTGTAGCCCAGGTAATCATCTGCCACAGCACATGCCTGTGAATGTTTAAGAGATTGCAGTAAGTCCTTGTTATGATTTTTTTTAAGTTGTTGTTATTTACTTCACAGCAGTCAAAAGTGTGATGATAGACATTTTATACAGCAAGGTCCTTGATTTGGCAAAATAAGCTAAAATTATACCATGAGGTAACTGCACAGTGTCACAAGGATGAGGGGAAGAAATGCTGAATGAAATGACAGTAAGTTGATTTTTGTGATGAAGTAGTCTTTTCTGGAGTTGAAAGCACCAGGTATTCTTTGGCTAAAGCACTTGACTGGGACTCAGGGATCAAGCCCAAATCCCCCAAATCAATGAATTTACTGTACAGTCCTTAATGTAGGAAAACAGGACATGAGAGGGGCTACTGGATCATCAGACAAGCTCCACAGTACAGCATCCTTCCCGTAAATTGATTCATCTCAAGGGGAATGCCCAATTTCCCTGTTTTTTCACAGAATCACAAAATCACAGAATCACTAAGGTTGGAAAAGACCTGTAAGTTCATCAAGTCCAACCATCAACTAACACCACCATGCCCATTAAACCATGTCCCACAATGCCTCGTCCACACGTTCCTTGAACACCTCCAGTGATGGTGACTCCACCACTTCCGTGGGCAGCTTATTCCAGTGTCTCACCACTCAGACAGCTTATTGCAGTGTCTCACCACTTAGCACTTTCCTTCCTTATAAGAGGAAGGGATGTGGGAGGATACCATTATTAATTACAGCATTTTGCTCAGCAGAAGAATGGTGAAAGTCAGACCAATAAACAAATTAGTAAGACTTGTTAATAAAAGCTAAATTCAAACAATTCAAACACATATAATGTCATGTTTGACTGTCACAGTTCTACTCTCTGTGCCTTTTACTGAACTACTGGATTTGGCTGGTAATTTTAAATTAATTCATGAGTCTTGCTCTGTATTGAGAATATGAGAACAGCTGTACTGGGTCAATCCAACCCAGGCTTCCTCGGTGGATGGAGACCTGCAAAAGAGCAGAGAACGGGACAGGCTTTCAGAGGTCCTGCCTGCTGGTTATGCCCTTGCAGCAGTTTGCATTTAGGGACTTCTGAATCAGAGGTTGCATCTTTGTATTTAATAGACTCTGATAGTTTTCTTCCATGAGTCCATCTAACTGAACCCATATAAACTTTAGATATCCTGTGACAGTGATTTCATAACTGTATGCTCTGTCCAAATGTTGCTATTTGTATTTGTTTTTAACTTTGTCTTATTTCATCTGATACTTCTTAATTAGCATTTAGTATTTATTTTTTATTATGGAAAACCAATGGATGATAATTCCCTGTTCACTTCTCCATGCCACTGCAAGCCCATAGTTATTATATTTTAACTGTTATTTTCCATAAAATCACGTATTTAATTCCTACTTTCAGTTTCACTGGAGAGAATGGAGCATTCAGGAACTATAGAAGAGTGTCCTGTTAAGCTGCATAGCTTTTTGACGCAATAAAGGAAAATGCAGTTTTAATATTTTAGTAGCTGAAAGGAGGCAGTTCAAAGAGTGTGGGCAAACAGTGATGAGAATGTGTTGTCAATGCATAAAATTTCTGATGTGGATTGCTTTGTAAAATAAATTGATTTTTCAGCGTTGCAAAGGTGACTGTTAAAACCTCCAGTTATAAGCCCTGAGGAGGAAAAAATCATCCCTTTAGTTTTAGCATTGCTCCCCATCTGAAAGCGATGGACGTTTTTTGATAAACTTCTTGTAGTGCAAAGGACCATAACAGAGGCTATGTTGATGTTGGTAATCTGTTCGGATTTTTTTCTGATTCTTTATTCACTCTTTGTAAGAAATTAAAAGAGGTTATTAAAGGGGGGGGGGTGTTAGAAGAAAGGAGTAGGATTGAGGAAACTGACAAAATTGATTCTTTATTTACTTGGTTGTGTAGTATTTGTCACAGAAGAATAAAGTATAACAAACTTTTTCTATGTCCCACTAAAGAGTGACTTGTTATCTGTAGAGTGAGAGCTCCAGTGGAAGCAATGGACATCTCATATATTATGAACATCTTATATAGCATGCATGCCTGAGGCACAAATAAGGAATGAAAGAGTTCGGTTTGATTCCATCTTATAGACACAGTTCTGCACAGGTTATGTTGTACTGTGTGCTGTAGGAACACGAGAAAGCACTCTGCCTTGGAAAAGTTGAGGCTAAGTCTTCTGCAATTCATGAGAGAGGAATGGAGGCACTGAAATCTGTCTGCTGCTTGCTGAGGCCCTCGGATGAGGTCTTCTAGCACTGCAGAGACCGTGGCCTGTGAGACACCTTCCTCGTAGGCTTTGGAGGGACAGTTGTGTTGCTTCCTGCCTTCTCAGCTACTCAGAAAGCCAGCAACTATATCTTCTATCATAGTGAGTAATTGTTTTCTCAGTGGTTGTCCCATCACTTGGCTGGGGCTCATGGTAAAGAGGGATGCCTCATCCCGGTCGGATTGCTTCTGGCACTTAACAGTTGATGCATGTTTGTGTTCCTTTCGTAGACAGGGTGAAGTGCTCAAATAATGAGCTCTTCTTTACTAAAATAAATACGCCAGATAGTCGAAAGTGCTTTTATGAAACACAAATACTTGTTATTAAAGTAACTGGGAGTTGGTTGCAGTCTTTGACTTGAAGTTATATTTATGACTGAGTTCCCTAGATTGAGAACTGAATGACTTTCTAATCTTCTGGGAACACTCCTGGAAAAATAGAGGTAAGATGTGGGGATGGACTGATTTCCTTAGAGAATCTGATATTTTGTATGGAATTTGTGAGAAGCCTCCTTGAAATATGGTCACACACAAGACCTCACTGTGTAGCAGCCAACACAATCATCCCCCAGCACCTCCAACACCAAACTGCAAATAACTGCCCTGGAAATAATCATGAGTGTTAAGACAGTGCTCTTGGATGATTAGCACTGGTTTTGTTGTGCTTACAAGCAGGCACCCATCAGGAGTGTGTAGGAATGGTACTCCAAGCATAAGTGTGATACTTGAATGACAGTATCTTTGAAGTAGTAGCAGCACTTGGTCCTGCAAAATTCACTGCAAGTCTCATGGAGATGCCATTTCCATTACATATTCATTATTTTGTTAGCACCTGCCTGTTTTTCCACCCCTAAATGTTGCTCAACATTATTAAGAACTGGCTGATGAAAATGGTGAGTAATTTTTCTACAGTATCATGCATAGACAAGCTGTAAACCAGGTATCTTGCTCAATATGATGTCCTTGTTCACATGAGTTCTTTAACAATGCTAGCCCTTCAGCAAACATCTCAGAACAAACACAACTACTACACGGAACTCAGCTCCTGATATTTCTAATGTTAAAAACAAGCACATAAAAAACATTTTTACCTATTGGAGATTTGCTTTGCAGCGGACTCAGTTTGCCACCAGAAATGAGTTTGATTTTCTTTTCCTGATTTCTCAATATTTACAAGTCTACTTCACAATGCATCGTACTCGCATCTTAACTTAATTGGAAAATTATGTATTAATGGTATTTATATGATCCACCTTTGTTAACATGGTATCTGAGTGTTTCAAAATTTTATTTCATACTCTAAGATGATTATTTATCTTACTATGCCTTCCAGTTTCATGGATGCAGTCTCCATGTAAGAAGACTGACTGGGTTCTGCAAGGTGCTGTAGGAAACTTATAGTAGTTTAGAGAATTGAGGCAGGTTTGTCTAAATTTGCAGCTGTTGGCCTAACCACTGGACTCTCTTTTCTTTCTATCTGCAATGTTTGTTGCTCAAGACAAAGGAAATTGAAATGACATAGCTGTTACAGACCACTGTGCTGTACTGAAAATAACTTACAGGGAAGGATTCATAACATGTGACTCAAATTATTTCTGTATCTGTATCTCTTGTTCACAAGGATGCAAATATTCTTGCTTTTGTTAAAAGACCAGTGAGATACAAATACAGAACTGTTTCCTTTCAAGCATGCAGACAAACATCAGGCATCCAGTACTTCTGAAAATACCTGAGAATTGAACACTTCATTATCTGAGGGGAAAGGACATTTCACAAGGTGAGAACCCAGGTGGCTGGAACTGGCAAAACCTCTTGCTGAAGAGGTACTGAGCAATCTTCAGGTAGAGGAAATGGGAATTCTTTGAAAAATCTGGATTTAGTTATTATTATAATTAGTGATTATAAATGGGAATTCTTTGAAAAATCTGGATTTAGTTATAATTAGTGATATATTATTATAATTAGTGATTTTAAGGGGGTGGTGTCCTTGATATGATACTTTCACTGCAAAGATGGAGAGGCTGGGAAAAGTGTGTGTGCAAGTATGTGTGACACAGAGAGAGAGAGATTGTTAGGTGCAGCAGTACACTTAACGAAAACATTGCAGCTGTTCCATTATTATTTCACCTTCAGATATGACTGTATTATATAATACCTATTTGAAAGAAGTTTATGGTTCTTAGGATCATAGGGTCACAAATAATTCAGGTTGGAAGGGATGTTAGGAGGTTAGCCAGTCCCTCCCCAGCCTGGGCTTTTGCAAGGGTTCTTCCTTCCCAGGGGCAGCGCTTTGCATTTCTCCTCGTTGAATTTCATGAAGGTCCTTGAAACTCCCACCAGCCCATTTCTCCAGCGCGCCTGGGTCTCTCTGAACGGCAGGCCTACCCTCCAGCATATCAGCTGGCTCCTGCAGCTTGGTGTTGTCTGCAGACTTGAAGAGAGTGCACTCCATTACCTCCTCTGGGTCGCTAATAAAGATGTTAAGCAGGACAGGTGCAAGCATAGACCCCTGCAACTCCACTTCTTACTGGCTTCCAGGCAGGGTATGACCCATTAACCAGTACTCTCGGAGCCCTGGCATCTCAGAAATTTTTCACCCATCTGGTTGTCCACCCCTCCAGAGTGTAATGTCCTAACTTTTACAAAGGAGTATTGTGGGAGACAGTATTGAAAGCCTTCCTAAAGTTGAGGTGAATGACATCCACTGCTCTCCCAGTGTACATATGCAGTCATTTTCATCTTCATTCTTTATGAAACTTTAAACAGAAAACAAAACTAAGATGGAGTTAGTATGCACATCTGGATGGAGAGAGGACAGAAGCAGTGAGGACGTAGCTACAGGCAGCTCCTTTTGCCAACAGACCAGCCGCTTCTGTTGCCTGGCTGCTTCAGTTCAACTGGAGAAACCACATGTGGGTAACAACACTTAGCACTTACATATATGCTTAACTGTTGTGCAGACATTAAACAGATAAGCTTAAGGGTTATGCAAATATTAACTCATCCTTCTACTCAATCTTGCTGGCTTCCTGAAGACAGTATTGATGTTAGAAAATGGCCACAGAATATAATGGTCAGTGTGTGTATGTGCAGTAGCAGCTATACAACTTTGTTAAGTTGTGAATCAGGCTAAAACACTACTGGAGTTGTGGTAGAGTAGAGATAACCCACACTCAGGGAACTGATTAGCTACAACACTACAGGAGTCGTCGTAAAATAGAGACAACCTGCACTTGGGGAATTGATTATCTTGTTTATAGCTGGTGTGATCTTTGAGTAGCAACTGATATCACATCACTTGGCATACGCTTGAGGTGGTAACTTGCAATAGTAACCCTTAGATTTAAAAGAAAAATTAAATTAAAACCAAGGAAAAATAAGAGTTTTTCTGGATTATTGCATTACCAGGAAACAACAGACAGAACTTTTAACTAGAACATGGATTTCTCTTAAACAAAGAAAGTAGTCATTGTGTAAAGAGTTGTCTGTGCTGCAATATATTGGGATTTTGCAGATGACTTTTGTTCTGTACCAAGAATTTTCTTCTTAGGAAAGGTGAACCCTTGAATACTTCCCAAAATGTTAAATCCTCCCAAAATAGTATCCATTCAAGATACATGAATCTGACACCAAATGCTATGATATTTAACCTACGCAGGCTCTTAAAAATAACTATTAAGTTCTTCATGAAAGGGAATCACCTGAAGGAAGGGATTGTGCCTGCTGATTCATATGATGACCTAGGTTGTGACTGAAAGAAGCAAGGGATAATGTCTCCTTTTACCTCGCTATCTAAGGGGCGAAAATGGATGATCCTTACAAGAACTGGAATGGGATAAGAAAGGAAAAGCGGCTTGTTGAAAGTGCTCTGTTTTATAGCATTGGGACCTGGAGATCTCTGCTCAGTGAATAGCAGCGCTACCTTGGTGTCAGTCCACAGTCGCTTGGTGTAATCCAGGGAAAATACTTGAGATTCCCCCAAACTTGTGTGTAGCGTTCTATTATTACCCATGATTTTTATTTTTCCCGGTGCTGTTTTTGTCATGTGATGTTAATTTACTGGCTTAAGATAAGTTTTCCCTTCAAAATGTCAGTTTTGTTCTGTATAAATGTGCTCCCAAGGCAGTGTGAGGTGGTTGTTAAAGAGCAGCATGGTGGCTCTGCTTGGAGAACGTGGACTTTGCCACACTCCCTTGCTAAATACCTGGCTCTGGTATTATTCTTCGCAGCTGACTGTGCATTGCTGTGTGTAATGATATCTTAATTTTAGTACAGGTAATGTGTTTTGAAAGGGAAAATGAAACAAAAAATTATACTTCTGCTTAATTAGCCTGCTGTAAAATTCTGGATCCCTGGGACACAGACATGTTAAGAGTGAGATTCAAATGTACATCCCCTGGGTAATGTGTGAGGGTGGCATTTGGAAACTCTTGTATGCTAGAAGGGTTAGTGGTTATCAGCTGGAAATGTTCTGTATGTCCTGATGAAAGCTAAAATGCTGAAGTAGTGACCAGGCTTCTTTTCACTGTGTCTGAAACAAAGAAGATTAAAAAAAAATGTAATGTGAGTTAGTGTATGTGTGGAGAATATCATTAATTGTCTTGGTGGTGTGCAGACAGTACTTTAAAGTAATTCTAGCACCACTAGTAGAATATTAATGGCATGCTGCTTTGGCCTGCTATCAATCATTGTGATTTGCATATAATTTGCATAATATTTTCCATATCGGTTACATATTACTCACTAGATTTTATACTGCTAGAATGGCGGATTAGCAAAACGATTGTAGTAGCATTGCTCCAGAGAAAGGGATCACCTTCTAAGTTTCTCTTTTTTCTACTATTTTCTACTATTTTCCATCATTATGTTTTTTAGAATTTTAATATTATTTTTAGCAGGATTAGTAGCAAATCTCCATGTCAACACTAACTAACAGTTCCCTGTTAGTCTCTCTCATTCTTATTTATTCCACTTTATTTAAACTTACCATGACAGGTTTACTTTGTTGTCAAAGCTGTGTACTTTGACTGTGACAATTAAAATGTTTAGCATATTTAACATTGACAACAGAGACCTTAAATGCAATAGTTGAAAACCTGAAACTAGATGTACAAGCTATTGATTTGATATCAATAATTAAAAGTATTTGAAAAATATTGCAGTACAGATGCATTAAAAAATGTTATGAAAGCTGCTGACTTGATTGATAGCTGGCACAGCTATGAGGGAAGGTTCCCAGGATAGAAAATGTGTCCAGTGTGCATCTACAGTCATTCAAAGTGTGTAGGACTTAGATCAGAGGCAAAAGACAGCCACAGAATTTGTCAAATAAGGCAGGTTATTTCTGGCCAGGAAGAAGACTCATTGGTTGTATGCGTTTCCCAGAGAGTTCTGTTGCATTTCTAGTGCACTATTAAACCACAAGTTGATTGTTCTTGAAGTTCATTTTTTAATTTAGCTTTGGCTTTCTGTGAACTAACCTGTTGGGATAGATCTATGCTCAGAAACAAAGACTGAACTTGAGAATTTTTAACCTTGTCTGGCCTCCCAACTTGCAGGCACACTGCAGGTCTCTGAACACTGACCCTGCGCTTTGGGAGAGCTGAGCCTGGGCTTGCTGCTCATGGGTTGATCCTTAGTGCACTTGCTCATGACCCTGCCTCATCCGCGCAGACCTCATAAATAAGAATATGGACCTGTTCTACCTGTATTTAAGTTCTTTCTCTCTCTCTATTGGTTTGAGCAGGTTTTTTTTGCTTGGCAGTAGGAGTAGCTGTTCTTGAGAATGGGTTCAAACCTAAATATAACAGAAAGTGTCACCATATGCCTAGAAGCTTGATCTTGAAACATCAAACTAAAGAACAGCTTTTACATTGAGTTAAGTAGCGATAGGGTGAAAGCTCAGTGTGTAGTACTTTGCTTTGACCCCATGCATCTAGATTTTTACAGAGATGATACTGCGTAGAAATACAGAAGGGCCACAAATTTCCTTCAACTTCAGTACGAGGAAAAATTATCACTGTCAGAGTGTCTTTCTTCCTAGCTTCAAAAGAGTATAATGTACAGGAAATCTGAATTCCATTGGCCCGTAGTACAATCCCTGGTTGTGCCAGGTCACTGCATCAAGTTCAAAGAACGTATATGCTGAAGATATCACCCGTGAAGTATTTGTTTCTTTTTAGTTGAAACGTTGCATACATTTTCATTGACATGGCAGGGTTTAAGTTAATGTAAGTGCTGTTATAATGTCAGTAGACTTTTTTTCTCTGTTTATTTATAGATTCCAAAAGAGCTATTACAATTCTCAGTAGAGACGTCTCCTAGAGTTCCAGTGACACCAAAGCTGTTTTGTTGTTAATAAACCTTCCTCACAGCCAGGCTTTGACATCATGAGAGTTCCCAAAGAGCCTTTTTGCTTTCAATGGAAGATGTACAATTATTTTTCAAACATTTACTTTTCTAACCAAATTTTTCATCTTTGTTTAAGTAAATAATTTTTCACATATCCCAAAAGACGTCTCCTCAAGCAGTGTCTCTGCATGCTTCTTTGAGTTCTAGCAAGAGATTTGTTATGAAAAACTTTGTTTGCACTAGTTGATAATAGACATTTTAAAGTGTAGCCAGCTATTTTTGGTGCTCAGTAATGAAGGCACTTTTAGTAGGCCATAGGTATACTTCTGCTGCCCTTATTCTTAACTGCTCCCAGTTAATTGGGAGCTCGCCAACCTCTCACCTGTTGGTTTCACACTTTCCATAACTATTGTTGGCATAAGAAAAATTCTGGGGGGAAAACAAGTAGATCTAATCCCAATGAAAATGTATGAACTGAAATGTATGAAATATATGAACTACACATGAATTATGGGAACTCAAATAGCCACTGGCTAAACAAAACTTGCAAGAATATTGGATAGTAAAATGTTTCCTAGATGGGTTTAATGTAGGTTGTAAGTCCCCAATAAAGTTATGTTACGTATCTCTATAAAACTGCCTGTTCTTTGAATGAAGGTGCATCTCAGAAGCTTTAGTATAATTAGGGACTAATATATGTAAGTCATAGAAATTAAAGATTGAATTTCAGTCTTAATTCTAAAATTCTGGGATTCTTAATGGAAAACTTATCTTAGACACTTTAATATACTTCCCCATAGACATATACCCCATGTATCAAAATTAGTTCAAAGCAAGTATATTTCATCTCTTTAAATGTCTGTAAAGAAAGTACTCTGGATGCTATAATTTTCTGATATATACATAAGAGGTGAACGAAAAATAATCCTCACCAAATACACTGTATGGCCCTTCCAGATACCGACTTCTATTTCCAGGTGTTGCAGCCATTACTGTTAGGGAACTGAAGGCTGCTTTGATGTGACTACTCTGAGAGACTGAGGCACCAGGCAAATCTCAAAACTTCAAACAAGCCTTTATTTATTCTCAACAACTGGAAATTAAGTATTTGTCAAATTACGTAAGCCTTGGGTACACAGTGTTGCAAGTCCAATGTTATGTTGTTGGTCTTGATAGCCAAAGTGTTTGGTGGTTCTCAGGTGTCTGAGGTCAAGATGTCCTGACTCAAGAGCTCTTCAATGAGGGAAACTGGAGCTGAAATAAATGTCATCTTTTTTTCCCAAGCTCCATTTGCATCACTGGCATCTGGATAAACATTTTCCATGAATTAGGACAAGTCTGGTCCAAAGGATCACTTAATCTTTCTGCAGGTGGGAACGAATCTGTTCCAGCTTGTCCAGGCAGGTGTTATTCCCTCTAACGCTTGTCTGTCCTGGTCTTTTCAGATGGGTATGCATGTTTGCAGACTGGTGCAGGTGGTCTGATACCTTCAAGTAGTTGTAGACCGGGTGCTTTATCTTAATTTTACTGGTTTTATACAACTACGACAAGCAGGCAGATGTTACAAAATACTTCACTTTGTAAACAAAATCAAGTAGTCTTGTCATGTGCCTAGGTACAAAACAAACTGAATATGCATCATGTTTTGCCTTAAATCAAGCAGTCTTGTAATATAGTGGTAGTGAAATGAGGACACATTATGTTCACAAGTCAGCCCTCCTGCTGCACAGGGCTAGACTATCGTGCTATATTGATGGTACTATCTTGAATTTGCATTTTTGATTGGACTTTCAGCAATCACACTGAAAAGGAAAAAGAAGAAAAAAGCCATACACAAGCATATTGGGCAGTGTTTTCTTTATATGAGTACAATTTTGCTGGGGAAATTTAGATTAAATCTTTTTTTTATGAGGCATCTAAAGATAATGGATGATGAAAAATAATGAAAAAAAATAGGTGTGACAACAGTCAGTTTAACTTCAGAATCCAAAATGTTATTCCAAGATCCAGTGCACACAGTGGATGTGAAACTTGTGCATTCAGAGTATATAGTAAAATAGTTTTTCTTAGTATTAAATAAAAAATTCTACATCTTATAACATGACTGAGCAAAAGTCTGCTCCCACAGGATTCACTCTTAAGCCTTAGCAATTTTTTTTCTTACTTTGAAATATTACAGGTACTACAAGATCTTCTTTGCTTTACAAATCCAAAAAAGGGATAAATATAAGAAAAAATTTATTACAGAGTATGTGATTTTAGAACATAAAAATGCCTTTTTTTATCATTAAAAATTCAAAAGGAATGGGTCTATACTTGTATCAAGATGGATTTTGCATTCAATGATAAATAGTTTTAAAATACAATTCTGAATACTGCAATAGTAGAGATTAAAGTAATATAAAATTACATTTTTTTAAATGTAGAATTTCACAGAATTCATACTATGGATTTGCAGATCTCTGCTGAAATAATTAACTTTAATTCAGATCCAGTATTAACTGAATCAAACGTTATTAACAACACTTTAGAATATACATGCTAATTTAATAAAGAATGATGGATTCATTTAACTCAGCATGGTCATCCTCTTTGCTGTATTTTCTCATTTGCTTTCAGTTTGCAGAGTCTCATGGCACAAATCAGGAATAGGTCATGCATGGTTGCTTAGTGGTTTCTTGATTAGTATTATAACCCATTTGCTTTGTTAATAGCTTTGCATTTGCAAATACGGTATCTCATTTTGCTGAGGAATCATCACTGCGGCTGTTCAAGAATAGGCCTGTTAAGGAACCAATAGAAATGAAATCCTGTATAATCTTGCAAAACATGTTTGTCATGTTCTGTGATCCAAGTGAATGGTTTTTGTTGTAGTTTTCTTGTCTATCATTCTGTGAAACCTGGGCTGACATACAACCTGACTACTAGACTCTATCTTTAAAGGTGGTGCTATCATTCATTGTGGCTTTAGCTAGAAGGTATTAAATGCAAAAGTTCTTGCTACATGTAGGCCAAATATATAATCTTTACTAGTTTTTTCATTTCTACTAAAAAAGGAAGACAGTGTGTTATCAGAATGAAAACAACTGTAGAGTGGAGAGATCGCTGCATTGCGTACTGTTTAAAAGCTTTCTTAAAACGCCTTGCATTGCATTGCTGAGAAATGCAGACGTTGATTTTGCATGGTAATGAGAAGCTAGAGATTGTGACACACCAAGTCGTACATCTTATGGGCAAACGTTCACCACGGCATCACGATGTACCACTGTGCTGGATGGATGGGGCCGGTGGTACTGCAGAGCGCTGCAGCAGGCAGGCAGGGCTGACCCCTGTGCTCAGTGCAAGGTGAAGCGGGCTCTGAGAGTCCCTTTGGCTGGTACTCCTGGGCACTGATACAGTACAGTAAAAGGTGGTAGCTAGGTACTTCCAAAAATGACAGCCTAGTTACATAGAGGACACACAGCTGCCAGTTTAACTGCTTTAGTGTATTTAGGAAGAAATCTTATTTTAACATTAAAAATTACCAGTATCTATTAACTAAGAAAAAAAGATTTAATTTCCTCTTTACTTATGACAGAGAAATAGTCATGTTGTATGATTTGAACTAATGTCGGTCTTGTTTAATGATTATTCACCAGCTCATGAAAGAGGCTACAGAGTGTAACAAAACCAGAGTACACTCGCTCAGCACTTGGTCGAAGGTTTATTTGAAGTTCATGCTGCACAGATGGGTAATAGTTTGGAAGCGCAGATGGAATTTAAGGAACAGCAAGTTCAGTGGGAAAACTACTGTATTGAGGAGAGGGAGAAAACTGAACAAACCAACAGTTTGAGAGAAAAATACTGAGATCCAGCTGGTTATTACGCACATTATTTCAGCTTCTCCTAGCATATAAACTGTGAGGACAAACGGCAAATGTTTTACAGGAATTGGCTGCTTCCTCACTATTCTCTTATACAAGAAGTGCCTCTCAAACCTAATTAAAATAGAGGGGGTTTTTTGATTGAGTGATGTTTTATTGGGAGTTAGTGGAAGAGAGAGGCAAGGATCTATCTAAAAAGCAAGGCAGCGCTGAAGGACACGAGTAGAGCAAAATCAAGTGGCTGGAGATTTTAACCCCAGGATTTTTTAATCCCTAGAGAAGGATTAAAAAGACAGCCTGGTAAGAAAAGAATGCCTAATGGGAAAGGCAACCTGCCAAGCTCACCAGTCTGCAGGTCCTGCTTGCGTTGAGTGCCTGCCTCTTGGCAGGACTTGTTTCTGAGTCCTTCAACAGCATTTTCCTTGCCCATCCTCCTGGGAGAGGCAGTGCATGGAAAAAGGTCTTGCTACCCTTTCCCAAAAAGAGTAAAAGGAAGGATACTCCCAGCTAGGTTTCAGCCAGCTGCTTCTTTCTTTGAGCTGTGTCCACTTGTCAATCCTTTTGCGTTTACCTGCTTCCCACTAATGCCAAAATTAAGTTGTGTCTGCAGCGATTTAATCTCATGCCAGTGCATTGTAGACTTTAGCTCTTGACTCATTTTGTTACCTGGGGATCCGTTCACTCAAACCTTCCAGTCTTAGAGGATCAGTACAGTCTCTCATCATAATCAACTAACTGAGCTACTCTTTACTTTCTGATTTTCACATCACAGCTTTTTAGGAAAGTTTCATTCGATAAATAAGATCTGATAAGCAAAAAAATGTAAAATTCAATGAAAACACAGTTTTGCAGAACATTTACATATTTTATATTATTCTTTCAGTTTACTGACTTTCTAATATTTCAGTAATAAGTATGTGGAAGATGTTTTTAGCTAAATTATAAAACAAAGAAAATTATTTTTGAAGTACTAAATTTTGTATATATGAAATTCCAAGAAGAATGTGAGCTCCATCATTCAGAACAGGAGGAGAAGTCGCAGCAATAAATTCATTCCTTCAAGCACTGATTTAAAAAGAGAGAAAAAGAGAAGACTAATATTGTATAATCAGATGAATTAAGACTATAATTTATTGCTGTGCTATGATTTATCTCCTGCTGCTAGAAATTGTCTCATAAGTGAAGCCACTATGGTTGAGCATTTAAATTCAAATTTTTTTAAGTCTGAATGTTTTTTTCTTCAAAGTTTTATGTTTCTATATATTTAAAGTCTAGTTTATTAAAAAACCCAAAATAACTCAGAGCAAAATAACTTGCTGAGTACAACTAATTTTGTATGCAATTTTCATAACAAAGATATATAATAATTGTAAAAGCCCCAAACAAATAATTCTGCATCATAGTTTGGTAATGTTCTATTTAAAATAAACCTCCTTCTTCATGACAATGTATCTGTGGAGATCTGCTGTAGGAATTGAGAGTCTTTCTTCATAAATAAAAGGAAATAAGTAGGAAGTTGTTCATGATTTTTGTGTGTGTTTATTGGTTCCAACGCTCAGGAAGCAAAACCATTTCTGGTTTCTGTCTTTCCATGAGCTGGTCTATTTCTTCCAGAAGCACTTTGAGATTTACTGTGCTGTCTTGTCATTCTTTTGTTTCTTTAATTTTATAAATTTTTGAAGTAATACTATTTTTGTGGGTTTTGTCTGTTGGTAGCATCAGTGCCCTAATTCATCTTTGATGGAAGAAAAAGAAACATTTTTCAAATATCAATTTTTAACATTTTTAGAAAGGACCCTTTCTTTCCTTTTCCAGTCTGTTGAGGATTTTTTTTTCATGAAGTTTATACTTCCTATCAGACAATACAGAAAGTGAAGGATGTTTGTCTTCTTTTTGAAGGAAATCTTGATGCTGACAGGATCAGAGAAGAGCTTCTTTTTGAAGGAATCGCAGCATGTGATTGTACCTTCCAGCTAAAAGTTTGTGATTGAAAACAACTGGAGAGGACCTTGCAAGGTCATCTTGAAGGATTTAGTAGGGGAAGATCCAAGCATTTATATTAAGGATCTGTTGATTCGTTTTCTGGATATAAGATAATAGTGATGTTTTCAACCCTCACGTACGAAGAGTCCTCTGAGCCTCTAGCAGGAGTCTGAAAAATGAAAAGTGCTAGTGCCATTCAGGGAAAGAATACTAATTCTCCAAGGTTAGCAAGTCGCGTTTTGTAAAGACATGTCTATAAAGCAGTGAATTGCTATGCAGATGTGCCCAAAGAGGTGCCAGAGGCCGTACAGTAAGTGTGTTTCACTGCCCAGCTAGTCAGCTTTACTGAGAAATAGGGTATGATAACTCTGGAGTGCCGTGCTAAGGGAGTTATGTGCCTTCCAGTACCTAGGCTACTTTTGTCCATGCTAACCAGAGAACCTTTGTGTGGGACTGCTCAGAGCTGTGCAGACATACCTTTGGTTAGTAAAGACAGCTTCCTTGAATACTTAGAGACACCAGAACTGTCTGGAGCTAAACATGGACAGCATTAGACCCCATTGTCTCCTACTCCCTCTAAGTGTTGCTATGGAAAATTTCCTTTCTGTACCGGTCCAAACTGGACTCACTGGACTTTCAGTGATTTTGGTTGCACTTCGAAAGAAGACCTGATGCTGGGTTGTAGGATGGTGGTTGTGACGACTCAAAGCAGAAGTGGCTTTATGTTAAACATTATTGTGCCTTGCAGAGCAATGTATGGAGGTCCCACAGTGTGAATCTACATCAGCCTGATGTTTAGAGAACAGACACTTGCAAATAACATTCTTTAGCAGAAGGTGACTGAGCTAATCACATTAGTATTATTAGATAGCACCATAATTTATCAATTCCAGTCATCAGCTCATAAGGAAATACCAAGAAATCTCTACCTATGAGAAGGCGACTGAAACTGGCTGTTCACACTTTGATAACAACTGAAGCAGCAGCTTTATTTATAAAGTGGTCTCCACAGACCTCTGTTTTATGTACCTGACTGTAAGAAGGGGATTGGGTTGAATGAGGTTAAAAACTCTGGCAATGCATTTATGTTGCTGGGCTTTTGGCATGTCAGGTTCCCCCTATAGCTGGCAGGCAGAGTTAAGCAACTCATGAGGAGAGTGGAAAGCAGTGATGCTGGTTAGCCGTCAGGCTTCCACCCTTGGTGCCAGGGACTGTGAAGCACCAGCCTTTGGTTTTGGTCATGCAGCTCTGTTCAGGAGCACAGGAGCCCAATATTAGATAGCATGGATGAACAGAATTGTTTCTGTCTTGCCTGTTACGAACACAGCACATGTGACTGCAACTCCCTTGCTCTGCAGGTATATTGGCCACCAATGATGATCAGTGGCTCTTCCTGTAAACCACTGTATTGGGTTTGCGTGGCAAGGTTGTGGTAGCAGGGGGGCTACAGAGGTGGCTTCTGTGAGAAGCTTCTAGAAGCTTCCCCTGTGTCCAACAGAGCTAATGCCAGCTGGCTCCAAGATGGACCTGCTGCTGGCCAAGGCCGAGCCAATAAGCAATGGTGGTAGCGCCTCTGGGATAACATATTTAAGAAGGGGAAAAAAGCCCCCGTGCAACAGAAACTGCAGTTGAAGAGAGGAGTGAGAATATGTGAGAGAAACAACTCTGCAGACACCAAGGTCAGTGAAGAAGGAAGGGGAGGAGAGGCTCCAGGTGCCGGAGCAGAGATTCCCCTGTAGCCCGTGGTGAAGACCATGGTGAGGCAGGCTGTCCCCTGCAGCCCATGGAGGTCCACGGTGGAGCAGATATCCACCTGCAGCCCATGGAGGACCCCACGCTGGAGCAGGTGGATGCCCGAAGGAGGCTGTGACCCTGTGGGAAGCCCATGCTGGAGCAGGCTCCTGGCAGGACCTGTGGAGCCGTGGAGAGAGGAGCCCACACTGGAGCAGGTTTGCTGGCAGGACTTGTGACCCCGTGGGGGACCCACGCTGGAGCAGTCTGTTCCTGAAGTACTGCACCCCGTGGAAAGGACCTGTGCTGGAGCAGTTTGTGAAGAACTGTAGCCTGTGGGAAGAACCATGCTGGAGAAGTTCATGGAGAACCATCTCCTGTGGGCGGGACCCCACACTGGAGCAGGGGAGGAGTGTGAGGAGTCCTCCCCCTGAGGAGGAAGGAGCGGAGTGGCAGAGACAATATGTGATGAACTGACTGCAATCCCCATTCCCTGTCCCCCTGTGCTGCTCAGGGGGAGGAGGTAGAAAAAATCGTGAGTGAAGTTGTTCCAGGGAAGAAGGGAGGGGTGTGGGGAGGGTGTTTTTAAGATTTGGTTTTATTTCTCATTATCCTACTCTGATTTTGATTGGTAATAAATTAAACTAAATTCCCCAAGTCATGTCTGTTTTGCCTGTGATGGTAGTGGTGGGTGATCCCCCTGTCCTTATCTCGACCCATGAGCCTTTTATTATATTTTTCTCTCCCCTGTCCAGCTGAGGAGGGGAGTGATAGAGTGGCTTTGGTGGGCATCTGGCATCCAGCCAAGGTCAATCCACCAAAACCACACAGCCTTCCTGACTTCTGTGATTATTTATGAGTTTTGTTTCTTTTTTATGAAGAAAAGAATATCATGATCTGTTTCTCTCCTATTTCTGGCCTTTCACTTCAGATTTTAAATATCCTCTTCTTTTTTTCAGTCTTTTGTAATAGTGGAAGACTGACTGTCGTGGTTTAACCCCAGCCAGCGACTAAGCACCACACAGCTGCTCGCTCACTCCCCCGCTGCCCCAGTGGGATGGGGGAGAGAATCAGAAAAGTAAAAATAAGAAAGCTCGTGGGTTGAGATAAGAGCACTTCAATAAATGAAATGAAATATAATAGTAATAGTAATAATAATAATAATAGTAATGAAAAGGAAAATAAAAACAACAACAACAAAAACTGAGTACAATGTCATAAAGTCTGGAATATCCCTTTGGTCAGTTGGGGTCAGCTGTCCCGGCTGTGCCCCCTCCCAACTTCTTGTGCACCTTCAGCCTGCTCGCTGGTGGGGTGGGATGAGGAGCAGAAAATGCCTTGACTCTGTGTAAGCACTGCTCAGCAATAACGAAAACATCCCTGTGTTATCAACACTGTTTTCAGCATAAATCCAAAACTCAGCCCCGTACTAGCTACTACGAAGAAAATTAACTCTATCCCAGCTAAAACCAGCACACTGACAAAAGAAAAATGGATATGCATGAAATACAGAGGTACGTTCTTTGACCTTTTCCCCTCAGTGGTGCAGTATCTCCTAGTTTAATTTCTGAAGTCCTGTTTTCTCCTTGATCTCTCGATCCACAAACGTAAGATAGAAGTCCGTGCTTTCAGCACGGATTTGATGTGCCCTTAAGGCAGTACTAGTGCAGAGCAACTCAATTTAAAAGTCATAATTCTTACTGATTTTCTTTAAGCATAGGAAGAAATGGCCCTGACTCCCCAGCTTGAGTAAACTAACAGTTAACGGGGCATGCGAGAAGCCTGGATGTTGGCTTGTCCTTGTCCTTTCAACCTAATGAGCAGTTTCTGTGACATTTGGTTCAGACTTGAGGGCTGTGGAGAGGAGAGACCTCCAATGGAGGGCACGGCAGGGCTCCCATTTTTGAGGGCCTTCGCAAGCAGTGTTGAAATGCTGTCACTTCCATGGTCTTGCCTTTGCTAATGTCCCCCTTGAGCATCGAGTCTTTTGAGAGAGGACTCCTCTGTAGGCCTGTAGATTTTTGACCTTTCCTCCTGTGTTTTGCAAAGGAGTGTCAGGGAAAGATACTGTGTATCTTCTTCTGTCAAATCTATTTTTATTATTTAGTTTGAGTAGCTCAGAATTTATGCTTTTTTAATCATACTCCGATTTCCCTTTCTGCAGAAGAAATAAGTGCATCCCACTTGAGCTATGTGGTGCCAAGCTTCTGCCAAGGCATAGAGAAAAAGATTAAAAACAAAAGAGATAACTTTCAGTCCTCATCTTCTCTGATACAGATGCCAACCTTTTCATCAGTCAAGTTTTTGTAATTAAGTGTTTTAAGAGGAAGAAAAGGATATATATGCTTTGAAGTAATTTGATAAATCGAGGAGGATGGTGATTCAATAGGTTTTAAGTATAGACTTCGAGGAGGTCATTCAGCATTTTACCGAAGGTAGTTTTAGTGGCGTGCAAACAACAGATGATGCAGTTGAAAGAGGTTATACAAGGATAACATTATATACTCTATGTCCCTGAAAATAAGATTTTTTAAGTATATTGGAGATAAAATGATGAAATGAAATGAAATGAAATGAAATTAAATTAAATTAAATTAAAATCATAGCAAAGAATGAAGTATTTTAATAAGATCAGCAATCCATAGGTAATTATATGCAAAATAAACTAAAATGTGTTAAAAAGCAGGTAACTTGTTCTTTAAGACTAAACTCAAATCAACTCTTATCTTTAGCAATGGAAATTAATTTTTCTGTCTGTATTTACAGTGTTCTTAGACTTCTGCTGTTTTGTCTCTGAAATACTTGGAGTTTTTATCATATTCTCTTCAACGGATTACATAAAGAACTTTTACAAAATAATTTTATTTCTGCCTGATTTTGGGAACTAGCAATAGGTAGATGGCTCTAGTGCATTCTGCTTGCCCGCTTTTAAAAAAATTTACCATGTAAATGTTTTTGCCACCAAAGCTACAGCAGTTTTAAAATATTCTTTGTTATTTTGTTGATCTTTGCCATGTTTCTGAAACTGCAAATCATTATAGTGCTTATTGATATCATATCATTTAAGTTCCCTTGTCTATTGGGGATTTGAAGAAACAGAACAGTTTTCATTAATGGCAAATACTTCATAAATTCCAACTTTCTATAATATTAGAGATTACTGGAAGATTAGTGTGAGAGATCTCAGCTTTTCTCTGTTTATGGCAGAAAATTTTGGTCCCTTTGAAACAAATCTCACTACTGATATGGTAGGCACGTCATAGCTGGAAGTATTCACCGAAAAAAAAAAGTATGGGCCAAATAATAGTGTTTGACCTATTTATGCCACCATTCTGGTGTGGTTTGCTGTTCTCTGATACTCCCAGAAGTTGTAAGAAAGTTTACAAAGTGACATTTACAACATAATTAATAAACTTAACCATTATTACGATTATTTGTATGACTCTTCTACCAGGTACTGATGTCCCATAGCAAAGACCAGATTCAAGGGGTTGTTAAAACACTGCACTGCCTTGCGCTCTACAAAACTGCAATGCTGAGTCCTGGGAAACTGAGTGTTTGATGAGACATACTTCCCCACTTACCAATTTAAACAGGTTTATACAACCAATATTTTATTGGCTAGAAAGAAAAAGGAAACATAAAATCATACTGTCTTAGAAACCTCCAAAAGACAAAGTGAATCCTCCACCAAGGAATATGCAATAATTCTACCCCATCTTCCTCCGTAGTGAGGGTGGCTGCTGCCTTACTGAACAAGGATGCTGCTGCTCTGCAGACCTGGGTTTGGGAGACTCCAGCTCGTGGTTTTGAAGTAGTCTAATCTCGTAATCCCAGCATACCTTTAGTCAATGGTGAAAAACAGGCAACTCCAGAGAATGATTCATCTGGCCTATTTTGAAAGGATATTTTCCCCTGATCTGGCTGTTTTCCTCCACTGGCTGGGTTTGTTGGTTATGTCTTGCTTATAACTGATGTCCATTACTGACCCTTTTTTTCTCCAGTCTTTTGGGTATTTATTTTACATGTTCCAAATCTACTTCTCCAGTGAATCTGTGCCACTCTGTGGAAAGGGATGTAAGTATCGTAGGACCAGGACCAAGTCAGTAGCCAAGCAATGAAGCCCATTTGTGTAGAGGGGAGGTACTCTAGGATCCAGCTCCTGCTTCTTGTAAAGTTTACACATAAAACTATTGCTGAATAATATGCACTGGGTGCTGAGACTGGAATCCAGGATTTGAACTTGCAGATTATGTCCTCGGGAAGGGATGGCAGGAATTTGGATGCAGGGATTTTGTAGATGGCCCTTTTTGACTAATTTGATCAAATGGTGCCCAAGTCCTATTGTTGACACAGTCACCAGCCCTTTTGTAAAATTCAAGTAGGCATTTCCCTGCAGGCTGTCTGCATTTTTAGGTAATTAATCTTCTTAAAAACTTCTGTGCCTAGGTTAAAACTTGTAAGGAAATTAGTAAATGACACAGCTTTTTCTGATCCAGTTGTGGATGTATATTCTAAAGAAATTTTCTATAAAAATATTTACCTACAAGTACCTAGTTTCCTGCAACTACCTTCTGGCTGATGCAATAGAAGTTGTAACTCCACCTTCCAATCATTGACTTGCTCCTACAACAAAAGGTTTTTGTGTCCAGAAATGACATGTCAAGATCAGCCGGTCTGCATTTCAGGGCACCTGTATATGTGTTGATTTCAGTATAGTAACCTCTATAACAGTAAAGCAAAATGTATTTGTCTTCACGCTCAGTCTAATTCTACTACTCCATCTTTAGATTGTTCATTTTTATTGACCCCATTTTACTTACACAAAGAAGATACTCATGAACTTTTTTGGGTGATTCTTTATAAAGTATTGTAAAAAAGATTAATTTTTTAAATCTCAACCTCTAGGAAAAATATATTGAAACAATTTCTGTGAACATGATTATTTTATAAGAATGAAGACAATCATAGCTTTTATGTGGACTTATTTATTTATAGTCAGAAAGTTTTCCATAATCAAAGAGCAGCTTTACTTCTTACTGCAGTTTTTAAGTGTGTTTTTGACACACAAAATATGTTATAGGAGATAAAAAACTATCGTGGCTCTTAATCTTATGGCATAAAAAAAATACTTAGAAAAAAAAAAAGTGCAATTTACCAGGCAGAGACATGAGAAACCCAATAATTTATATTCACATTTCTCTCCGCAGCCAAAAGAAAATGGCCACAGTTCTAAAAAGTTGTTTGAAATGGTGCAAAATGCAAATCTTTCATAAACTCTCTGAACTGTTAGCAGCTTAGTTTTTACTAATAAATATAGTCTCTCACATTTCTGATTTATTTGTTCATTCCATGCCACCTGAAACTAATCATGGAAGAAACTATTCCTAAAAATATTTTTACTGTTGTTCTAAGACTATATACCACTTGTTTGACCATCTTGAAGTTTCTTTGGACAGGACATCAGGTATGACTTAACAGGAGGAGATCTAAAGCATGATAACTTGTGCTGTGCAAATGTAAAATTTGTATCACCAAAACACTTAAGAGACCGTTAGCAATAATAGCTTTTTATCAGTGAAGTGGTAATTCAGAGCAATATACAGTGCATGTCTCTGCTCTTTCTTGATTTGTTTATTTCTGTTGTCTTTTTATTTCCATGTACACAGCAAACTCAGGTCAAAATTCAGCCATTCATGTTTTCAAAATGTTGAATATCTAACAAAATAGTCTTTAATCATTGCTGAAGTACAACTAAGAGCCAAATATGTCATAATCCATTTGCTGAATATGCAGTGTAATTCAATCTTCAGTATTTCTTCTATTTAACTCTGCACTGTGACCTCTACGTAAACCTTTAAATGGCTCTCCTGTGTCTGTGGAGATTTGCTTTGTACAAGCCACATTTGCAGCACTGTATATTGCTTTTGTACCCCAATTGTTTAAAATACCTTTCCCAAAATAAAACTAGAAGAAAGAAACATCTGACAAATCCTTGCCCTAGAAGGGTTAGAAGCCTATATTCATTCAATTTTCTTAGCATGCCTTACCCTGACTGGATTGTGCAAATGGTTCTTGCCAACTCCAGGGTGCCAGAATGACAAAACAATATACCAAGACTTAATATTTTTTTCTTATTATGAAACGGTTATAGCTATTGCACAGTTAAGGTTGAAGCTAGCTTCCATTACAAGCCTGATCTACAATACCCATCAACCACTTGTCCCCAAAACAAGCCATTCCCTGTGAAATTTCACTTGTCACATCTCATGCAGAGTTAAATGTTTCTATGGAGGCTAAGGAAAGAATACAGAAAAGGACTTTTAAAGTTGCAAAGCTTGATTCTCTGCTGCCATGAACTAGTTTTAGTCATCATAAACAATGAATGTGTCATACACTGTGTATGTGTATATATTATTAATGGGATTGCTAGCACTGTCTATTGTCAGATTCCCTAATAAGTCCTGTCGTAGGACCCCATTTTCAGTTTTTTATAGCTTTGATAAATGTTCACTGTCTTGGGATTTTATTCCAGTCTGATGTTTGTGTTTATGCATGGAGGTATGTGTAAAATGTCAGCCAGCTCAACGCAGTTATGGAAAAGAAAGACACTTGCGCAGCAGATCAGTCTTTAGTTTCTGTAAAATATTAAGCTCTTTATTCTAGCTTATGAAATGAAATGCAAATGAGCCAAAAGAATTGCAAAATGAGATCTTAAGAATGGTTTTAGAAGAGGAGGAAATGTATAGTGATCCTCAGGTTTGTGCGTAATGTCCTGTGTTGGCACTGGCAAAGAATAAGCATTGTGTTGTACTTGGTGAAGCTGACGGCAGATTTCAAAGGCCCAAATACATACCTGAACGTAAACTAACTTCAATAAATGTTCAAAATGTTCAAAACTTTATAATAGTTTCGTGTTTAATATTACAGTTCTATGATATGATAATAAGTTGCAGAAAAGTATATGTGCTACTCCCTCTCTCCCTACAGTATGCATTGGCATTGTTAAACTACATTTTTTTCTATTACTTGATCAAATTATTCTTTTAATTTGATTAGGAACCAGTTGTGCTAATTTGAAAATGTAGTCAAATGTAAAAAAATGCTTTTTGAAATTCTTACTCTTCCTTATAAAATAATTTGCTTTTGTAGAATAATCAAGACTTATGCCTTGAATTCAAAATTTTTAATATCCATGTTATTAAGCTTTACTTTTTTATAATGACAAAATCTAAATATAAAAGGGGTAGAAACATTTTAATATTTGTCAAATAGAAGCAAATATGTTTAAAAAGTGTTAGATGTATTCACTTGATCTTAGATGCCTTGCAACATTTTTTACTTACTTTTGTAATTCATTAGACAGAGCCTATTGACAACTGTGAGGTGTTTCTTTTGTGTAGGAGTTTCCCACATAACTGACAGTTTTGCCCTGAAATAACCTTCTTTTATTTCAGTAAGATGTATCTATAGAGCAGGCTATCAGTTGCGACAAATTGATGTTTTCTTCTGAAGCTCACAGACTTCCTTTGGATTAGCTGCATGAGAACAGTAAAGCTCATTTTCAGTCCTGACTTAAACTCAGTACCGAAGAGCTTTTGCACCTTACCCTCTGTGCCACCTATCTTCTCATGAACAACTTTTCTGTAATGAGCATATGAATAAAACTCTCAATTTCATTCTTCAAAATCTATTCCATGTTGAACTAGCAGAGTTCTCAACTTTTAGCTACTCAAGAAATATCAATTGTCTATCATCTTCATACTTTTAATAACACATGTAGTTATTTTGCACTAAGGAGGAAATAAATCGCATGTTATGTTGTAGTACTGATGAAAACAAATAGCAGAAGCTATGTCTCCTTGTGTGCTTGGAATGGATACATCATGAAAATGATCTAAATTAATTAACAATAAATACACCAAATTGGGTCTTTTACACAACTCGATATACAAATATACTGTGGAAGTCTAATTACTGTGATTGATAATAGCAGCCGTTTATTGCACGTCTTAGGGCAGCTGTACAATGTGTAGTGCTTGAATTTTGGTTGGCCATATTAATTATTAAGTAGTGTTCCCCATTGATTTCTTTGCACTGTTCTATTTAAAAATTGATGGTGTGAAAGGAGATGGTCTTATCAGGGCTGAGATAAAACTGGAGCTCATAACTTTGTTTAAAACTGTAAGATGTAACAGACTGTGTGATCTTCTTGGGATGAGACCTCCATCAAATAAGTGTCAAACTAGTTCCTTGCCTGGGAAATTAAAAGACCTGACTTTTTCTCCATTAACTTTACTATTCATGTACATTAGAGTGGTACATTTTTAACAATGGGAACACCTCTTTTTTTTTTTATTCTTTAAATATATTGAACTAATTTATATCTTAAGAAATGTTCTATCATGAAGAATTCTTGTTCCACTATTAAGTCGAACTGTGAGGATATAATAAAAGATACATGGGAGTACGAATCTCGATTTCCTTAGTGCATTCAGAGATCAATGTATCTTCCTCAAGATTTCAAAAGTTTGAATTAATTCACTATTTTCTTATAAATTGTAATCTTGGTTAATTTACTGTCCATTTTCATTGCTATTTGTAGCAGATAGTCCCAGTGAAGCGGGTAGGTGTCTGACAGTGAAATGCAAACATTCAACAACAGGCTTTATTTGCTTGACAGCATCTTTAGATAATCTAAACATTTCCTTTCAGAACATGCATAACTTTAACGGTAGGGCCATGAAAGCCTCCTGGGCAAAGAACTAATTTTCAACATTGTAATAAAAAAGCAATGTGTGTGTCAAGGATATGCAGCTCTTTTGTTAACTGGGAAAATTTTACAGCAGTGTCTGTCTGCAGCAGTATACTTGCAAATCTGTTCTGCAGTGAAGGTACAATCCTCTCATCAGAGTACAGATTTGAAGGATTTTTTCAGACTCTCAAGGATATGATGAAGAGGAATTTTAAAAATCTTTCTGAAAGAGAACTCTTATTTTTCACTAGTTGGGGAACCTCTCATAGTCTTCAGTAAAGCATTTTATCTAAGGGAGGCTGAAGAAGAAGGGACTGATGTAGAGTCACTGAAGAATGACATAAGTACAGCTGGTTACCTCTTTGGGCAGGGAGAACATCTAGTGACTTTCTAGTCTGGTCTTTTCTGTGAAAAATGGAACATTTCCCAGTGGGATCTGGGTCAAGGTGTTTGTAGTGATTTGAGGTTTTGGCTACTTCAGTATTTAGACAAGATTATTTCAGTAGTGTTTTGGAAAGGAAAAATACAGGCAAGGCTGTCATTGGTTTTGGTATAGTGAAAGCTGTAGTCATTGGTTTGAGAGGCATCTGGATGAATCTACACAGGAAAGCAGTTTAAAGGATAAAGCATAAATTAAAGGAAATTCCTTTACATTTAGTTTTTCTCCATATCTGTAAGCTGGAAACAACATGTGAACTGACCTAATTTTAAGTAATTTTTAAGTGCCTGTGTGCATGGAATAGAGAGAATATATACATATAGACATCTATAGACAGATATACATATATATATAAAAAAATCTTTAGTTCCGATAACAGGTTCAATTTTGAAGAAAATGTTTGAGAATTTGTGAATATGGAGTAATGTTAACATCTCAGTTCCTAATATTTAGGCACATAAACCACACCTTTTTCGATGAAGATATTCTACTGTGCCCTAAAAGTTTTTCATATATATCTAACAAAAAGTACTTTTAAATTAATTCATTCAGCAGAGTTCAGCTACTCAGTGCCAGAGGAGATTGGCCCCAAAATGTGATCCCAAAATAATGAGGGCTCAGTTTAGTTGACCTTTTGCTGCTTTTCCTCCATGCAAAAGAAGAAATGTTAATGCTTACTGAGCATTTCCACATTTAGCAAATAAAAGGCAACTTCTATCAGTCAGCTTCATCATGCCGTGCATAAGAATGTGATAGAGTGGTGATTGCTGCTTGATCCATCTGCGTGTGTTATGATTCACGCTAATGGAACATGCAAATGCTCTGATGAAGAGCAACTTAGTACAACGAATTCATTTCAAAGATATCCTCCAAATGTCTCCCATTCTTTCAGTCCTTGAATATTTTTGTTTGACTCAAAAGGTGACAACATAAAGTCAGCTCCCCAGCTTGGATAAGTCAACTCACAGCACAAGCCATAGTAACAAATGATCAGGACTTTGATATACATAATTATTAGAATTTGCCTAATATACTTAGTTAAATTTTTGACATAGCATTATGCTGGAAACAGTTAATAAAATGAGTATGTATGAGGTAGAAAAGATAACATCAGTGATGGGATTATCTGAGAAGCATAGTTACCTAATCATATTATTTCCCTGTAAATTTTCCCAAATCCCTGTCTTCTGCACTGCTTAATAAGGGGCTTAAATGCATGGCTGTCAAAATGACATATTTTGAAAAAAAATTCAAAGACACTCCAACATTTTTTTGCAGTTTGAAAACATTTGGGTGGTATTAAAGTGAAAAAAAAGTGTGGAAGTTGCCTGGTTTGTGATAAAATTCTAAGGGAAATAAGAGATTTTAAGAAGAACACCTGAAAATCAGAGATCTGAGTTTCATATCTGAAAACTTCATCAGTTTTCTTATTTTCTTTTGTTGTGCCTTCACTCTGTCTTTAAGAATGTTTATAGTACTTTTGAACTTAATCAAGGACATGCCAATGGTTATTAAAAATGTATTTCTATATTCATAGCTTATAGATAATGTGATAACAGTAGTCTCACATTCACTAGCACACATTGATGCAACTGAAATCCATTTATTTTCTCTAGGGCTTCTGCATCCTCCCTTCCTTTCAAAAAGAAGTATTATCCTTTTAGTAATTTATCCTAATACCTATCTTATCCTATCCTATCCTATCCTATCCTATCCTATCCTATCCTATCCTATCCTATCCTATCTATCTTAATGTCTTCTAGGACATTATCCTAATAGATATCTCCTAAATATTCAAGGCTGTTATTTATATATAAAAAGCAATTATTTAAATATAAATTTTGATTAACCGTTTTGGGAACGCTGATGTGTCTCCAAGCAGTATTAAAAGTTGTGGAACAAAATTGAAATGTGCAGTTTCTGCACACACAGTTGCACCATCGCCTGTGCAAAACAGCTGTGTTTGCTGGGTGGTCCCAGTCTGGCAGGGAGAAAAGCTACCCTGCTGCAAGGCAGTGCACGAGGTGCCCTGGCTGCTCTTTCCATGATCCTGCAGAGCGTTTTGCTCTTGGCATGACCTGAAGAACCAGAGAGGAACAAGCTGGAAGCTGAAAAGGCTGTTAGCTAATTCTGTGCTCTTGCATGACCACCCCTGCCAGCAGCACACAAGTGACTGTTGCTACAGCTGAGGTCTGAAAATGTAAATTCTTTTAAATGCAAACTGTAATAATTAATTATATTGATATATAAAAATGCCTTACTGTATACTAGAATAAGGCTAATTTCTGTCCACAGTCAACTTGATTTGACATTCTAGTTTTGGAATTATTTTGCAATATTTCAATTTTTTCTTTCATTTTTTCTTTTTTTTTTTGATTAACTAGCAATAATATTTTAAAATGTTATACAAATAATATGAATATAAACAGTAATTTTTTTTTTTTTTTTTACAAGGCACACAAATTAGTGGATGTTCTTTACCTTTATTTTATTTGATTGGATGACTGTTGTTCTTTGAGCTTATCAGAGCAGAAAGTCTTTAACCAATGGGGTGGTGGATAATTCGGACTATGCAGAGTGATGGGGAGTGCTTGGCAAGTGGTATGTTCTTGGTTGACCAGGTCTACTGAAAATATGAAATGTGTTGGAAGAATCAGAAACCAAAATATTGTGGTTTTGAACTAAAACTTAAAAACTATTGTGTTTGGAATCAAAAGGAAACACTTTGATTTTTTAATTTTTAAACTTAAAAAAAAGATATTTTTGTAGATGCATTTTGAAGTGAAATAGTCTTTAAAAAGTTACAAATTGAAGCAGACATTTGTTTAAAACATTTTGATTGATTCAACATGAATTCACGAATTGTTTGGTTTTCTGCTTCGGGAATGCTCTGCAAAAAAAAGTTTTCCTGGAAAGTTTCAAGGAGCTGTAGTTATGCTACAGCACATTTTTCGTCCTGTGTACAGCACATATAGCTGTCACATTCCAAAGCTCATGGTAAGAATAGACTCAGTCTAAATAAAGTGATGAGATTTTTATAGGTGCCATTAATTTTGGTGAACTCTTTTTGCAGTTGGATGGCCAAATATTTCTTTCTGTATTGATACGTGCAGACAATCTTAATAAGCTGACCAGTACAGGATACTAAAGGATGGATGAAAATGTGTTCTTCAATCTAGGTTGCATTATCACCTTGGTATTTACAACTCCCAAGGATCCTTAGGATGGTAGAATGGATTGTTTAGTGAAATAGTAACAGGATTTGAAGACTTTCACCTCTAGGGCACTGATTTACGTCCCAGGCTAGGTTGGCTCTGTCTGAATGGAGTTATCACCTGAGAGCTTTTGTTTGGCCTATGTGAAATGAAAGTCTTAAATTTGTAGTCAACAGCTGTCCAAATTGCAAAAATACCATCTTGTTTTGCACTAATTATGGTCTTTCAAGTTTCAATAAAGAGACAAGGATTAAGTAGACATTAAAACTTCCCTCATATCCCTGGTGAGTGATGTTCTTTGTTAAGGCACTTTGTCAGGATATCCTTGACAGTCAGATGCTGCTGTCACCATGCCAAATACCTGTTTAGTCAGTAATGAAAAAAACCTGGAAGACTCAAGCAACCACAACACTTACTTAAGAAAGCCATAGAAAAGGTTCAGTATGAGGATTTCTACTGTTATTGCCCAAAGACTTGGGGGGCCAGCAATCTCAAATTCAGAGTCACCTCAAATATTTGATTATCATGTGTCTGATTTCAGTGAAGAAACAGTAAAAAGTTGTATGCATGAATCACATTTATATTTTTGTATCTGCTGCACTACAGACTGATGCAAAATAGAAGATTCACTGGATAGAAGCAATTCATGCTGAAATATGGGGAGAGTTCTGCTGCAAATTGGCCAAGCAGAATATTAAATACAAGAATAGTACCTGTCCCACTGAAGAAGTCTTTGCATCTTGTACCAGCTAGTTCATAACTTAATGGGAGGAATATTAAAACTTTATTCTGGATTTGCTAAAGATGAATCAGCTTGGGGAGAGAGAAATTGAATCTGACGGGAGCACTCTGTGGGAAAGGGTAATTACTGCATAGCTATAGAAAAGACAGAGCCAGACTCTTCTTGGAGATGCACAGTGGTGGGATAAGAGGCAATGGATGCAACTTACAACATGGGAAATTTAGCTTAGATAGGAGGAATTTTATTTTATTATTTTTTTTTTCCCCCAGAAGGATGGTCAAGCAGTGCAACAGGTACCTGAGCAGTGGGTGGTTTCAAACATCAGGATGTTCCCAAAACAAAGGATAGTGATCCCTAAAGCCCAGCTGCTGCAAGAGTAGGAAACACCCAGATCCGCAGGATGTGCAGCTTGAGGAAATCCAAAAGGGAATGTCTCCATGGGAGCTACATAGGTCAGACCTTGCATCTGAGGGCTCAGGAATGACAAAAGTATCTTCCAGGGACAAGCATTAATCAGGAAGATTCTCTGAAATACATCAATTAAGGGAGGCGACTCCATGACTTTGGGTTCCTAAAGCATCATCTAACAAAGCCAGAAGGCTCTAGATAGTTAAAGACTAATCCATTTTTTTTTTTTTTTAAGATCATGGCAGTTCTAGGCCCTTCTTAAACCTTGCTGGTAAAGTACATGCCAACCTATGTATTTGTGGCCATGTAGCTGCACAGTCCCCTTCACTGTTTGTAGGACATTAGTAAGACTCAGAGGGAGATCTTGTAGAAGAAGGTGGGTTTATTTTAAACAACACTGTTTTAATTCACATTCATTCTGTCACAGATTTCACTCATTCCTACTCTCACCCCCACATACTCAAAAGCACTGAGATAGGTCTGTCAAAGTTGTTTGGCCAGGATGACTTGATGTGACGCAAAGGACATGGGATACTGGCTGCTGAATCCTCATCACAGCATCTGGGTTTTCTTGAGCGGTGATGACAAACAGCGTTTTGAGCAGGCCTTTTATATCCTTCAGGATTCAGCTGTTTATGGACATTGTTTATGTTTCCTGATTTTAGGTATCTCAGAGTTGTAACCTATCTTCCTGTTGGGCTTGCAAGAAGAGGAACAGCTCACCTGATGTGCTATAACTTTGCTGTCCTCCTTCTATCAAAGCGTAGGGTCTTCCACTCTTGAGTAATCTGTGCTGTGGTCTTAACAGAGCACAGGCCCCAATCTCAATGGAAACATCACGTACCTGAGTGTTTCACTGCTGCTGTCTGTGTCCTTGGTTGTCAGTACAGGCTATTCTTCTTTTAACCCAATTTTGCTGTTTCCTCTCGTGCTTTCTCGTGTATATTTGCATTCCACTTAATATAGTATTTCAGTTCAGGACACATTAGTTTTGTCGGGCAGGAAGGCGAAACAGGAGAAACAATAGGAAAATGCTGAGTTTTGAGAGGTCTAGCTTTAAATTTTGTATGTGCCTGTAATACACAGAAAAGGATTTTTACACTGTGAACAAGAATAGTGAGCATTTGCTGAGTACAGGTCTGGGGCAAAAAACTCATTAGTGCTCTACAAGGTGAATTGGTTACATATTTGGGACTTGACAGACTTCCAGTGGACATCAGTGACATTTTTTCAGTAGAATGGAAATAGAATAACAATAATGTTTCACATTACAATCCGAAAAAGAGACCTTCCCCCTAAACTTGAAAAATGCTGGATTTTTTACAGTCATTTCTCTAGTTGATTCATTTTACCAATTAAATCCCATCTTGTAGATGCAGCTACACTATATTTATATCATCATCTCTTTTTATTGTGTAAGCTACTAAATTGATGATTGGTTCTTTGATATTAATTGTTTATTACCTCATTTGGGTATTTTTTTCTTCGTCTTTCTTATTTGCCAAGTCAACAAATTGCCTCACTTTTATGAAAGCCAGCTTTTAACATAGGCTGGTTTGTTGGTATCATTAAATAAAAGACATTAAATGATTACTGCAGTTGTAGGGAGTTTTACAGTGTAGTTGCAACCTTTAGTGAGTAAAACTTATTACATTTGCGAAATTTTGCTACTGAAATCTGTTACTAGCTTCATCAGCTAGCACAGCAATATACTAGAAAAAAAAGAAACTAATTCTCTTGGAGTAGTGCAGTGATAAAGTATGTGGCATTGTCTTCTGGAGAAAACAAAGCTCAAAGGGAAATATGCTGTGGCTTGTGTTGCCCTTGGTTCTCTTTTCCTTTCTGGTTTCTTCCGGGTTCAGTGTTGAATGCTCAGGTGGTTTTTATTTAAAAATGCCTTGAGGATCTTTTTGGCTGTACAGTTTGCATAGATCTTTCCCCTTCCCACTCCCCCCACCGAGAAACCTCTTTTTATACAGTGGAAGAGAGCCTCTTTTTACTTGGAACGTCTTTTCGCTTGGCCGGGCAGCTGAGGCTCCTGTAAATTGCATTTCCGAGGCAGCTGGGTTGGGTGAGTTCCCCAGGGCACTGGTTTGCACAGGTGAGGGGCAGCTCCTTGGGCTCAGTGCTGCTCCCGTCTCCTTACGTTGCTGCCATCCACGTGCAGTTGCCTCCTTATGGGGCTGTGTCCAGGCTGACACTGCCGGCCATGGTCTGGGCTGCCCTGGGATGTGCTGGGAGGGAGCAGTGGAGTAGGGGAAGGGGCAGGGCTGTGGTCCTATGGCTCGATTAAAGCAGGAGGGATCCACTGCCTACCTGCTGAGCAAACACAAGCTGCTCTGTGTGTGCATGTGAATGGTGTAACACTAGGTCTGAACCACAATGTCCCATTTCTCCATAGGGCTGGTTAAGAAGATTTGTCACTCTCCAACCACAGTTTCTGGCTGGAGAGCCTGCATAGAGCATGAGCAAGACCAGCCCTTGCCTGCTTGCAAAATAGGTGTTTCCCTTACTGAGCTTACTGAAGGAGGACTTGCCTATTTTACAAGCAGAGAAAAGACCTTAATCTCCTCCTGGAGCTGCTGTCAGAGCATTTCCTGATTACACAGAGGTCTCTTAGAATAACTGTTAATCATGTTCATCTCTCAGGATGGGCCCTGTGCTGCTTTTGTCAGATTAAGGGCTAACAAGATGATTGCTTTCTCCCTTAGCTACTCATTGGATTCTGCTTATTGAGACTGCCATTGCCACTTCATTTGATAGCCTTAAGCAAGCCCCTGAGTGGTTGTCTGTACCTGTCTTTGGTTTGCCCGGGCCAGCACGTGCAGGGACAGCGGTGGGAGCTGGTTCTGTGGGTGCTGCTGCTGTGGCTGCAGCAGGGCCAGTGCCAGTCTGACAGGCACAGCGGCTGCTCCCGCTGCTCTGACCCTGCTGAAAATGAGTGATTTTGTTGGGCAGACAGCTATTGCAAGAGGTTCAGTTCCTCCTCTTGGTGGTGGTCTCAGTTATCCATTTTAGCAAGGTGTTTAGATCCATATTAATTCAATGAGGAGAAATGCCCAGCGCTGTCCCTGGGAAGGAATCACCCCTGCAGCAGCCCAGCCTGGGGGGGGAACTGGTGGTGGACCAGCTCTCTGGCACCCTGGTGGGCAGCTGAACATGGGGCAGCTATGTGCCCTGGCAGCAAGGATGGCCAGCAGCCTCCTGGGCTACACAAACAGGGGCACAGCCAGTAGATTGAGGCAAGGGATCATCCTCCCTTATTCAGCACTCATTAGACCTTGTCTTACTGCGTCCGGTTTTGGGCCTCCCAGAGAAAGACACAAACTGGAGTACGTTCAACAGAGGGCCCTCAGGATGGTCAAGGCTTGAGCATTTGCCTTGCAAGCAGAGCCTGAGGGACCAGGGCTTGTTACCGCCTGGTAAAAAGGTGGCTTTGTGGGGACCTAACAATAGCTTGCTGCTACCTACATGGAGGTTAATGAGAAGTTGGAGTCAGGCTCTTTGGGAGACTGAGAGATAATGGGCATAAGCTGAAAGAGGAGAGGTACAGACTGGACATAAGGAAAACCTTTTTTTCACCGTGAGGCTGCCCAATGTGGTTTTGGTCTCTGTCTTTGGGAGTTTTCAAGACTTGTCTGGATAAAGTCCTGAGCAACCTGGTCCGAGCTCAGAGGTGATGTTGCTTTCAGCAGGGGGCTGCACTAGAGACCTCCTGCCTCCTGATGTCCCTTCCAGCCTCGTCTAACTAAAATAACCTTGCATTTGCTGGTGGGAAAGGAAGTGGCTGAAGGAGGATGAAGAGAGAAACTGTGCCTGTACATCCCATTTTTTTTCCTAGGCCACCAGATACGGCTTTGACACAGTATTGCCATTGCCTACGGCCTGGACTGTTCTGCTGGTCTGCCAGACCAATGCATTCACAAGGGATTAACCCTGTGGCTGGTTCTGTGAAAGTCTGTTTCTCAGAGGATTAGTGACAATCCAGAGGAAACCAGGCACTAATGGACTAATATAAAACATGACATGATTTTTTTACTTGTATTCTGCATCAGTGTTGTAACCTTCAGGTCAAGAAGCGTTTCCAGGAGAGGCTGGCTGTTCTCATGCCTGGAACCGACTGTCTGTGGCTTTGCCACAAAGAAAGTGGTGGTTTTTCCGTGCAAGAATTTGCCTGTAAGTCAGGCTATGATTTTGTTCTGTTATTTTATTACCTGACTGTGCTGTATTCTATTCATTATATGAAACATTTTTATTCTCCAATATGTTCTTTTGCATGCCTGTGGCTCAAATATATAACTTTTACCTGATCAAATACTTCTTAGCAGTTCCTTTAATGCTTATGGGTCATGGAACATTAGGCACCAAATAAGGGCTGTCTCTAATAGTGCAGAATGAATGGTCCTCCTGCTGCAAGGCCTCACTTATCACTGTCACAAAAGAAGGAAAACAATATAGCGCAGTGGGCACTGGTTTTGCTGCTCAAAGAAATCAGCGAGGCACTTGGAGCAAGTGTTAGGGTGTGGGAGAGAGCCTTGCAGCTGTGTCACAGGTGTTATGGACTATGTGAAGACCTGCAGCTCTTTTTGCAGGGAAATGTTAGTACAAGGCTTTGGCACCTGTATCTTTGTGAAACCTCAGCTGCTATCGCTAAAGGCCAGGATGAAAAAACAAGAGGCTAGGAAAGGAGGTGGCTTTATTCTTTGCTACATGAAATCTCTCTGCTCAGAAGCCTTTTGGCTTTAATCACTTGTAGACTGCTGTCCTGAAATTCAGATAACAAAGTAATAGGTCAGATTTATTTTATGGGCTTTTAATCTAGTAATGTTTTTCAACAGTCCTAGGAAACAGGTTATGCCATCACATGGATTTGCACTAGAGGATACAGAATTTGTTTGCTCATGTTCCAGATCTCTAGGTTGTAAATGACTTTGACAATCTACATACAGAGCAGAGGAAAAAACCAAAAAAAGTTATAATCATAAGCTTGCATCTCAGTGTTCCTTGAACCTAGTGTAGACGATGCAATTTTTCAGTGATCAGTTGACCAGATTAACTCATAAACAACCAGCAATATCTAGCTATGAACTGTAGTAGTATTTCCTTCAAATTGCTTTCATACTATTTTTGAAATCAACTTCATTTGAAAAAAGTTTTGTCAATACACATCATGTTAAATGCAAGTGGCACTGCACACTTAACAGTTTTTTCATTAATTTAAATTAATTTTATTTACATGACAGTTTGCATGATTTTGTAGATATCTATGTAGGTGAAATTTTAATCTCTCCTGTCAATTAAAGACAAATCAGTCTGTTCCTTTATTTTGAGAAAATCGATGATTCATTTTATAGAACAGAAATGAGATACCCTTATCGCAACAAAAATTCTGGTATTATCAAAATTAAATTTCAACAATGAAAGGGTTTGTTGGAATTGCCACTTGCTCAGTCAGAAAGATTTTCTGCTGTTATTTCTTGTGCTTCTGTAGACACAGGTTCATACACACACACTCACACGCACTCTATTAGCAAGAGTTTAAAGATCTGATATTGGATGGTGCTAACTTCCTGAATTGTCTGTATTTGGAGCTGATCCCTTTGTAGGACCTGATTGTCAGGAGAGCATTTTTTATAGTTCTAAGCTTTAATTTATGGCTCATTTCTCCAAAGCAATAGTGTTACCTGCTAAGCTTTCACCAAACATGGGATGTGAAGTGTAATAAAGAATGACTCTTTTAGTGTTTCTCAGTATTTTCTTAAGCCTAGAGCTCGCTACCTTTAGTGGTAGAGGTAAGGTTTGAAAATGTTGAACTCTTTGAACATCACCTTATTTTGGAGAAGTTATGCAATTAGAAGCCTACTTTAAGATTCAGATTGTGTTCTAATACATAGCAAGAAATACCAACAGTTGCTTAAGTATTATCCACATCAAAAAAAGAATGAATTATCTGAAAGACAATGATATTATGTATGAAACTCAGTTATGACTGTACTCTGGCCTATGGATTGTGCATGTGATGGAAAAAGTATTTGCATTTTAATCAGTAGAATAAATACTTCAATTGAATTAATATAAATTTTTTAGAACAAGCAAACTGGAAAGAATCACATAAGAAGACTTACATATCAAAACATCATCAATAATGTACAAGATAGAGCAGATCAGAGTAATTTCTGATGAAACCATTTTTAGTTGGAAAACATTGCTGGGACTGAACTTAAACTGCTTGTGGGAAATAACTTTTTTGATTAGTTTCGTGGTTTAAAATTGTTTTGAAAAAGTTTCAAAATTGTGGAAACATCCCATTTTGCCATTTTCCAAATGAAGACTCTAGCCTTTCTTAATAGAAACAATTGTTTTGAAATGTGTATTTGTTATATAGTAATATCAACAATGGAATGAGAATTTAAATAATGAAATATTTTGACTTGCCTAAGTGTGTCTTCTGTTGGCATTTTCAAGTTGCAAAAGGTTTGAAATTTTGGCCTGTATTTTCCTGTGTATGGGAAAAGCAAGCTGTTGAAACCATGAATATTTTTGTGTGGTAGGAAATTAATTTCCCACATGAAAAGAGATAGCATGCAGCTATCCTAAGGAATCCAATGGGTGCATAAATATGAGTGGAGCTTGAGGTATATGTGGTCAAGAAAGGAGATGGCTGTCCCAAACTGCTTGATGCTTCCCATTTTAATGTGCCTAGTTATCTCTTGAGCAAATGTAAGGAGACTAGGCAACTGATGATGGGAAACAACTAACTGAAAAAAAAAACCCCAGGGTTTGAGGGTCAAGGGCTCCAAAATGGATTGAGTGGGCTCAGTAAGAAGGCATGGAGCAGAACATGTCTGAGAGAGCCCATTGCTTCCAGAAGACATCTGGTGGTGATTTGCTCAGCGAGGTGAGCCGATGAAGGATCCTTGCCATTATTTTCTTTCTCCTGGTGATGTTGATGGCCAGCATGCCAGAGCCAGGAGAAGGTGGATGAGGAGGTGCAGTGAGTTTGTGGGGCCTCAGAGAGAACATAAGAGGAAGAAGTGAGGAGACCTGTGCATCCAGGGTATCAGCAAGAAGATCTGGAGGAGCTAGAAAGGGGACAGTGACCTGGAGCTCTTGCGGTACATGTGTGCCAGGATCTTCATTTCACCAGTGAAGGCACATGCATCAGGAATCTATGAACTGCTCCACAAATGGCATCTCTGTGCCCACTCCCTTTTTTTGCTAGATGATGCCCTGGCATGTCATGTGAAGAGGTTTGAGCAGAGGATGGCCCTCCTTGGGAATTACAAGTACTCTGCCAGTAGAGGGGAAAACAAAGTAGGAACTTATGATAAATCAGTGTAGTTTGGGAGATAGGAAGGGAGAAATAGAAATGTAGAAAGTTAGAAATCTCCCAGTGGGGGAAGCTAGAGGGTATGCCAGGAGACAGACATATTGCGATATAGAAAAAGTAAGGAACATAAAGAAGGTGGGGACACCTGTAGCAGGGAAGAGATGAGAAATGAGAAATACAGGTATTACAGCTACGGCAAAACTCTCTAGACCTACTCAGTTAAGTACAGAATAATAGAAAAAAAGAACGAAGAGAAGTCTACTAATCCAAACCCCTGCTTCAGTGCAAGGTTACTACTGAACTGTGCATACTTAAATAATTTACACTACTGTGTTTCTGGTATGATTTCATGAAAACCATTCAGCATCATTTTAACAAGTACTGTATTGCCTCAAGGGTCTTTCTCCTTGGAGGGGCACAGAATAACTACTTTTAGACATTGTTTTTTGCTTGTCTTGCAGCAGCCTCCAAAATTATTTCTTCAAGGGAAAGTGAAATTAAAACAGATATCAAATTCCTTCACTAAAGATCTTGAGAAAGAGTACTTGTTTAATATAATACCTAAAAAATTTAAGCTGTGTAAGTGATCTGAGTGGATAACTGAGAGAGCAAAGAGGATTATAGTACCACAGTAGAAGTGTAAGTACATATACTGTTTAGAATGAATTCTGCTTAGGCAGAATATTGCTATGCTGCAAGAGAAGAACTTTTCCTTCTTTCTGCTTTTTATTTTATTTTGAGTATTTCTGCTTTTTAGAGTTGATCTTCATCAAATGAATTAATATAGTCTTCATGAAGAAAATAGGAAACAGTATCAAGTTGCATTGCTGTATATGCCAGAGAGATGAATCAATGGTTATTACAATTTCCAGATTAATTTGCATTCTTCCATTGACTTGGTCTTTGGAGGAACAGCAGATTAGCCCTTGATTACTAGGGGGTGAACAATTCGCAGTGAATAATTTATTTGGCAAATAACTTATGACTTAGAATAATTTATTTCCTTAAATGAATTCATTGTATGTTGTACAGGGCTTTTAGGTGAACAATTTTCATTGTATAGATTATTCATAATTGGTTATGCAATTTCCATAATTACTTAAATTTGTGTACTGAAAGCAAGATAACAGATCAAATTATCTCAGTCTCTTTACCCTGCTACTGGATGCCCTGCTATGGTAGAAGTTTAGCAAAACTGGAAATCTGCAAGAATCAATAGGAATTCTGCAATTCGGGGCCAAATGACACAATTTCCATTGACTTCTTGCTATTCCAAGTATGTATTTCTGCTAGCAAACATTACTTTCGACATGTATCTGTTCAGCATGGACAAATGTTTATTGCAGCTATGGAGCTATCTGTGTGATGCATTTGCTGTTTATCTGCAGATGGCTGAAGTACAATGTTTACTACCGATACTGAACAGCTTTTTCAGTAGTTTTGGCAGCTGCTTGTAGTGGCTGAAGCAGCAATAGAGTGATGGAGAGCAAGGACAGCATGTGGAAGAGGAGCACACAGAACAACTATATCTGCAAAACTGTGTCTTAGATCAGTTTTATTCAAGGCAAAATACAGGCCTGGAGGCAAGCATGGACTGGTGGGTGACAATAATGCTGCAGATCTGGAATGATTAGTAGTGGCTTCCAAACTTGAGAGTAACAAAGACCACTTCTTTGATATTTATGGAAGCCATAAACCACTATGAGAGCTCTTAAACTATTTAGTAGTATGTGGTAACACTGTCCAGAATTGCTACAATTTGTATTAGTCTGTAGGTAGCCGTTTAAGTACAGGTAGATAGACTGTTGAAGCTCCTGGGAAGTGTATATATATATATATATATGGATAGAGGACCCAGTACTCAAGCACTGACTCAGGCATTTGTAGACCTGAGAATGTGGGATTGCAAAATTACAGTAGCTGCTTATAAAATCCATATTTCTCTTTGCTTCTGCCCCAGACATCTGAGTTTTTTAACAGAATGAAATAATTTTCCATTTAGTTGCAAGGTCCAGCTGATCACAGTAGAAGACTGTGATTGTTATCTGACTGTTGTTTGTTTTTTTTGGTTTTTTTTGCTTTTGTTTTTGGAAGGAATTCAGTTCTTGGCTTGGTGGACATTAAAGTGGTGCGATTATCACTGCTGTCCTGGGAGACTCAGTTGACCTTTCACTATCCTAATAGAGACACTCTCTTGTTACACAACTGGATTGAGGAAAAGGGTTGTTTAACTATTACCTGCATCCTGACCAACTGTGCATTTGGGAGACTGTAAGGGAAATGGTGCTATCTCCTGACAAATATAGGGTTTGCTGAACAATAGTTCCTGGAATTATGGCTGTCTTATGTGTGCTGCAAAATATCTGGCAGTGCAGAGAAAGCCTTACTGCAATTTAAGAAATAGTATTTGGAGACTTTCCAAGATTTACAAGTGTCCAGTGAGATATTGATGCAAAATTACAATCTCTAGGGATATCTCATCAAAGATATTTTGTATTCCTATTTTGAGAAAATAAGATGATTTTAAAAAATTAAGTAAAATTTCTTTCATTTATAGTTCAGATTATTGAAAATTTCAGGGATTAGTTCATGAATGCTTCATGGACTATATCATAAATTGTTCAGTTGTCACTGAAATATTTAAGTAAGGGCACGATAATAGAATGGGAATTGGCATAGCTGACACTTAATGGCTGTATTCATACTATTCTCTTTACCCTTTACTGGGTAAAAAAAAAAGAAAAAGAACCAAAGATGACCATGAGTTGTTGCACAGTTTGGGGTAGGAGGTCATCTTCCCACTTAAAACTTCATGTATTTTTAGAATGTTTTGTATAATTTTTCTTGCTTTACTCATTAATATTTCCTGAAAAAAATCAAGGGACATTTTGTGTACCTTTAAATGATTTTTAAATTAAAATACTTTAATATGGGATTGTATTTTCCTTCTTAGGGATTTTTTTATGGCACTTCTTACAGATTTTATGGAAGTTTTATTAGATTATTATTATTTAAAATTGAATTTAAACCAAAAGTAAAAATGAAAGTACTTTCATTGCCTTAGGAACCTATGAAATGTACTGACTTAGAATAGGAAGAAAAAACTGTGACAGCAGAGCCACAACTTAAACAAAAAAAGTCTACTAAAAAAGTTTGAAACTAGCAGTTGGACACTTGGAGACAGAATAAAACTTGGAGGGCTGAAGACTCATCTCACAGCAAGGAGTTGCCATATGCTCTGTGCGTGACTGCTGTGGAGAAACTGAAGGTCCAAAATGCATTTAAGTTGGATGGCTACTGATGCTGAGCAGTGTTGCTTGGAGGGGTCTGCACAGGTTACTGATTATATTTTTGAAAGTTCCCTGCATTCAGCAGTACAGGACCTGAAAGCAGTGGTGGCACAAAGCAGAAGATTGAACTGTAATCATATTTTCCTTTGATTCATGACAGCACTGTTCATATTTCCCTCATTGCATTACCTCCTTTTACTTCCTCATCTATGAGACCCTGTCCCCGCCATCCACACCTCTCTATGCTTCAGTGTAGTCTAGCCTCGTTTCTTTGGGGACATGAGGAGTTCACCTCTTTTCATTCCTTTTCTGTTTTTCTTCTCCTAAGACTGGACAGATACTGGGAGTTTAGGTGCCATGTCTTTGGAGTTCTGGCTTACTTTGCTGCAGTTTCTGTGGAAAGCAAGAGAAACAGAAAGGAAGCAAGTTTGCTCTCTGTTCTCTTCCATGTCACTAAAAATATTTCCCCTCCCTCTTTTTTTTAGTATACAACCTCAGCTTCCACTGTTTATTCCCTTTTGAACCTTGTTCATGTGAGTTACTGCCTTTTTTTTTTTTTCTGAACTAAAGTGCCCTGAGGGTGCATGTTCATTTCTATATTGAGAAAACTGAGCAGTTAAGGTAACTGGTGGTTTGAGGGGAACAGGTGAATAATTGCACTTGAAGCTCTTCCAGTGTTTTATATTTTGGAAAATGTGTAGCTAATGCCTGTGGTCTGAAAGTAAAGAAGGCATCTCTTTAGGAAAGAAAAGGGAAGCTTGGACACTGATGTCGTTAGCCAGAACAATTCTTCCAACTTCCCTTTGTAACTGGAAAGACTATCCTTTCTGGACTGAGTGACAAGGTTAGTTTGCCCTATAGTGATTCAAGCACTATAGAATAATTTCCATCACTGAAAGTCCTGAATTTGCTGTGAACGAACTGTCTTGCAGCAACTGCTGAAGTTAGATATTTGCCTCGTTACGAAGAGTGCAAGAGAGCAAGCTGACTGAGCTCAATTTGTTTATTGATTAGGACTATAAAGGCTGTGACCAAGCAGACGCATAAAGTTGTATTACCAATTCATCTTTCCTTTGTGATGCTTCAGTGACTGAAGTAGAGAAATCTCTGCATCCAGTTTTACAAATCGTATTTATATTGTGTTTATAAAATGTAGTGCTACAGTTTCCAGCCTTCTTCAGCTGCTTACCTGAAAAGCAAAAGCACAAAGAAGCATTACGTTCACAAATCATCCGTGTTTGGTATCTGTTCGGCAATCTTGAAACGGCAGGTATGAAAACACAAGATGTACAAATCATCCGGCTAGTACAAAATAGAAAAACTAAACAAGTTTTAAAAACTGTGGAAGAATAATGGTCATAGAAAGTTCAGTTAAATCTCTTGATATAAATCCTTTAGTGATGTGGGGTTGATGTTCATAATGTGCCAGCATAGTCTTATAAATATTAGAATTGTACTGAATTAAAATGTTAGCATAAAATAGCCTGAAGGTATAGGACTAGCAAACATGTAAGTTACAGGAGCTAACACTGACCTGTGCTTCTGATCTTTTTAGCAGATTACTAATGGTACATTTTCCTGCATTTCGGAAACAATTTATTTGTTGCTAAGGTTTATTCCACCTCATTTCAAACAAGAAGAAAGAAAATGTGTGTCACTGCTTTGAGAAACCGAAATGTTAAGATAGGTAGTAAATGGTCTTTTGGATTGGTGTTGAAGAAACTGTTCTCATTATGAAGAGTTAGTTTGGAAACTGACTAGTAGCACCGTGATAAAGCAACATTATGAGTACGTAACTCAAGAAGTAGGCATGACATTGTGGGACAGGGAAGAGTGAGACCTATCAACAATATGTTTTCCAAGATTAGCAAATAGCTAAGTAACCACTGAACCAATAGTTCATGACAGATTTCCTCTATAGCACGATGGCCGTTTTTAGCAGATAACACAAATGTTAGAACTTGGACAGACTACTAACTCCCAATGTAGCAGCATCCACCATGCATGAAGAGCTGGGGTTATAATGGCATGAGTCCAGAGGGGAATAATTGCTGGCTGTGACTCCTTCCTTGAGATGCTGTGCTGTGTGCGTATGCCATCCTTTTACATTTCCAGCATCCTCTTGGATTCTCATGTAATGAAGGTGCCTTGCTTTCTTAGTGATACCTTTTGACTATTTGGATTCCTGTCGGTATTGGAATCCTTGCCATCCTCTGCTGACTTGGCATTTTCTCCAATAGATTGTAGCTCACAGCAATATCCTGGGAAAAAAAATCCTGATAGGCTTCCTGTTACATAGAAGCTGGTGCCATAAGCATTGCTGGTTTTAGAACTGCGCTAAAGCTAAAGCTTGTAAGCTGTTCTGCATTCTTTGGTCTTGATGTGGTACTTCTAGATGTCCTGGAATTTCACCATTCCATGCTTTTGTCTTTGGTAAAGTTTAAAAAGTCTTGTCAGTTATGATCGATCATCTCACTAGTACATGACTTATAAATTATGATATTGTATAGACTGTGGTTGTTTCAATGTGTAGAAACTGAAACCACTGAGAAATTGCATCCACTGCCATGTAAGCAAACCCCATGTTTTGGTTTTTATTACCTCACTGCTTGGCCCAATTAGTAAAAAGTTCATCCTTGTGAAGTACTTTTTTGAAGTACTTAATTGAATAGAACCACCGATACACTCTAAAGTTAAGCTCCTTGCCAAATGAAGACCAGAGAGCTTTCATAGAGATCTCTGGAGCACTTCCAGAGCAAATGCTGTTATGAATATCTCTTTATCCTTGGATTCATAATGTTATTATCTCAAACCCTTCGAGCCCCATGTTGGGCACCAAAAAGGACTGTCATGGTTTAGTCCCAGCTGGCAATTAAGCACCACACAGCTGCTCGCTCACTCCCCCCAGGTGGGATGGGGGAGAGAATCAGAAGAGTAAAAGTGAGAAAACTCGTGGGTTGAGATAAAGACAGTTTAAGAGGTAACGCAAAAGCCATGCATGCAAGCAAAGCAAAACAAGGAATTCATTCACCACTTCCCATCGGCAGGCAGGTGTTCATCTATCTGCAGGAAAGCAGGGCTCCATCACACATCTCAGTTGCATTCTGAAGAGAGGTTTCTAGGAAGATTGTTCATCAAAGCCAGTGAAAAATAAAGCTGCAATGAGATAAGAGGGAAGGTCTTCTCTTAGACTAATAAATGGTTAAATGGTAGGAAAAAAAAAAGAAATTATAATTTTTTTCAGTAGGGAAAGATCATTGGTGGAGTCCAGAAGAATCTGTGCTAAGCCTGTCTGTTCAAGATGTTCATAAATGATCTGGAAAAAGAGGTGAATAACGAAGTGACAAAGTGTGCTGATACTAATCTATTCAGTGAAGTGAAAATGGAAATTAACTGAGGAGAGTTGCAAAAGATTTCCCAATACAGAGGGACTGTGTGATAAAGTGCCAGATGAAATTCAGTGTTGATAGATGTATAGTGATGCACATTGGGAGAAAAAGCTAACTTTACATACATAATGGTGGGCTCTGAATGAGTTATTTCCACTCAAGGAAGAAATCTTGGAATTATAATAGATCATTCTATGAAAAAGTCAGCTCAGTGCTTAGAAATTGCCAGTGATTCAACAGTGTGCAAAGGTGGCACATACAATGAAAAGAATTGCTGGGAAAGGAATAGAGAACAAAGCAGGCAACATCATTATGGCATTGTACAAATCTCTGGTCTATCTTCATCCTTAATATTTGTACACTTCTAGGGTTCTAGTCCTGAAAACCATGTAGAAGAATTAGGAAAGATAAAGAAGATGTGACTCATGAAAGGTGTGTAATGACTTCTTTAAATACATGAAAAGTGACATTCTATGCCAGTGTACTTCAGTCTGAAAAAGAGACATTTGACCAGCCCTGTGCTGAAGATTTCTGTAGGTAGGGAGAGTTTATCATGGAATTACCATTACGTGCTTTATTTTATAGTGTTCCTTAGGTATCATTATTCACTGTTGCCAGAGGCAGGAGTTATATGAACATTTGAGCTGACGTACATGCCTCTTCTCCTTTTGTTATGTCTTGTTACTATGAAGAGAAATGAGATGAAACATTTTCTTGTGATTCTGTGTTCACTTGTCAACTAAGAGTGGACCAGTATTTCTGGGCTAAAAAAAGTTATATGTCTTTCTGTCTGTCTCTCTGACTATATATCTGCACAATAGTTATCTTGACCTTGACAATATAATCTGTATAATCAGTATCATCTATTGTGTTCTTGAAAGTGAGACTTTTCTCCTCCAAGTATGACATGATAATAGCACGTACTAGGGTCTGAAAGCCAATGAAGTGCATGTATAATTTTATATTTTACTCAACCTCTGGAAGACAGTTTGAAATGTGTTGTTCATAGTATAAACCTACACTTCCATCTTATTTGCCTACCACTTCACTATTGTATATGATTAGTTGCAGTTTGACCAGCTCACTGTTGTAAGTGAGAATTGCATTTGAGATTTCCATTCAATTAGAAGATTCAGCATAAATTAATATTGCACAGCTTGAATTAGGAAGAGGACAAAGCAGATACTCACACAGCCTTAATTTTTTGCAAGTACAAAGAGTATTTTAGTGTCAGTAAAGTGTTTAGTTACATGAAATGAGTAACACTGTGTTTAATTTGTATAAATTCTTAAAGAAAAGTAAAACCAGCTGTCATTGAATATTTATAACCCAAGAAAATTAAGAATTTGGCTGATGAGAGGTTTTTCTGAAAAGCTGTTTGCAGTGCAGTCTTTCTGATTAATGCCATACACACACACACACACACACACACACACTCTCTTTTGGAAATAAACTATTTTGTAATAAGTTCTTGTTTTAGAGTAAGAAGATCCGCACATGGAGTTAATCTGATGTAGTTAATATGTTGTAAATAAACACCTTTTTCCAGTTAATGTTTATTTCTAGCTTTTGGAATAACTGTTTAATAATATTGCACTTATCTTGAGTAATCAGCAATACAGCAATATTCCATATACCTCCCTGTGTATGTCTTCCAGGTTCAGTTCCATCTCTACATTTCAAGTCTGAACCCAAATGGAGGAATGAAAATGGCTGGTTTTAAATGAGCATATTGGTATAAAAGGCATCTCTGAAGAAAAATGGAGAGAAGATAATCAGAGAGACATGTATTGCTGGAGTAGAAAGTAAATAGAAATGACACACTAAGTCATGATGTGGATGGGTGGGAGCATTAAGTCCTTTAAGGTATCTTTGTTAAAATAAATCACAGATTTGCTAGAGGTTGACATGGCATGCCTAAATACTTAAAGGTTTGTTATACTGTGTTACTGAACACTTAGCCTAAATGCTGACAGTGAATTCCATAATCTGAAGAAATACTGGATCAAAAGGGTCCTTCCCATTGCCTGTTGTCCTTACCCATTGGAATTGGGAAGTCTGCCAGAGAATCTTGGAGATAGCTAGGTAGGTAGATAATCAAAGTCATTGAGTGTAATAAGGCCATTGTGCAGAAAATCTGAATTAATTGGTATGCATTTATGTTCACGGCAGAGAAGGTCAGGAAAATACCTACTCCAGAGTCATTGTTTATGGATGATAAATCTGAGGAACTGCCTCAAATTAAAGTGTCAATAAAAGACATTCTGGAGCAAGTCAATAAAATGACTAGTAACAAATCACCATGATCTAATGGCTTTCATCCAAACCTTCAAAGGAACTTAAATATAAAGTTGCTGATGTACTAATGGTAATATGCAACCTACAATTTTGAATGAGTAGAAGATAGAAAATGTGATGCCAGTGTTTAAAACGGGGTCTCAGGATGAACCTGTGAATTACATACCGAGAAATCTGACATTTGCATTAAGCCATTTGATAGGCGTCATTATAAAGAGTGGAATTAGTGGACACATAGATAAATATACGCAATAAGCACCGAAATGGCTTGGAAACTAGAGGAATGTCATGAGTCAAAAATCTAGAGTTCTTTGAATATCTCAGTAAACATGGGATAAAGACGATCCAGATGATATAATGTAGTTAGAACTGTGAAAAAGGTTATGACAAATTCCTTCAACAAAGACCCATATTGTCACCTTATTAAAAGACTGCTAGTTAGAAATCAGTGTTTTTTTCTTATAATGGAGTGTAGTTACAAATAAAGTCCTGCAGAAGTCTGTACTGAGCCTGTGCTGTTCAGCATACTCATAAATTTGAATTTCACAAACTCATAAATTATTCAGAAAATGAGATGAGTATTGTAGCGACAAAGTTTGCAGACAAAACAAAGTAATGCCTAGTGTTTAAAACAGTCTGTGATGAGATTCTGATGGTACAATACTGAGTTACTGGGTAATAAAATGGCAAATGAAATTCAATGACAATAAATACCAAGTGATGCATGCAGAGGAAATGATCTTAACTACACATACAGAATAATGACCTCAAAATTACCATTACTATTATCATTTAGCAATATTAGAAACACAGCAGATATTTCATACAGAGTGTTACCTCAAAGCTGAACATTAAAATGGAGAAATGGATGTTGAAAATTTAGAGGTAAGGTTTTGAGAACAAACACCCAAACTTCATTAAACTACTACAATTACATGTTGCACAAGCTTGTTTGAATACTACATATGAGATTCATTCATTCTATCATGGAAAGGTGTTATAGAACCAGAAAGGGTACAGGGAATTTAACGAAATATGGTCCAGAGGCATGGAGCAGCGGTGCTAGTAGAAAAGACAATGTAAATTAGGACTCTTTCTTTTGGAAAACAGAAAGCTGTAAAGAAATGTGAAAACATGTACAAAATCATAAATGATCATTCTTTCTTGTTACACTACAACTAAGGAACACCAACTTAATTTAGCAGTTTAAGACAAAGAAATGGAAGTGCTTTTTCCTGCAACTGATAAGTAAATTCTAAAACTCACTGCTATAGAATATTTTGAAAGGCAAACAGAGATATGGTTTCTGAAAATGATGAAACTAAATTATGGAAAATAGGGCATTTACAGTTATTATTTTTAATGGTCTTGGTACAGCATAAGACCCAGTGAGTCCCTACACTGCTGGCTGCTGCATGAGGGAAACATTCTGTGTGAACTCTGTCCTCTGTTGGTGATTTTTCAATACAAGACAGTGGCCAGACTGAGGAGTTCTAAAGCTGACTTGTCTCAAAGTTCACAAATGAATGTGGAAGACCTCATTCTCAACAGCTTTGTGCACTCTTCCCCATGCAGTCATCAGCACTTGCAAAGAACATCTAATACAGTGCCACTCTTCTTTGGAATTGTACTGGTTTTGGCTGGGATAGTGTTAATTTTCTTCATAGTAGCTAGTATGGGGCTATGTTTTGGATTTGTGATGAGAACAGTGTTGATAACACAGGGATGTTTTAGTTATTGCTGAGCAGTGCTTACTCAGAGTCAAAGCCTTTTCTGCTTCTTACACCACCCCACCAGCGAGTAGGCTGGGGGTGCACAAGAAGTTGGGAGAGGACACAGCCGGGACAGCTGATCCCAACTGACCAAAGGGATATTCCATACCATATGATGTCATGCTCAGCATATAAAGCTAGGGGAAAGAAGGATCAAGGGGAGACTTTCGGAGTTACGGCATTTGTCTTCCCAAGTAACCGTTACACGTGATGGAGCCCTGCTTTCCTGGAGATGGCTGAACATCTGCCTGCTGATGGGAAGTAGTGAATGAATTCCTTATTTTGCTTTGCTTGTGCATGCAGCTTTTGCTTTACCTGTTAAACTGTCTTTATCTCAACCCATGAGTTGTCTCCCTTTTACCCTTCTGGTTCTCTTTCCCATCCCGCTGCGGGGCAGTGAGTGAGCAGCTGGGTGGGGCTGAGCTGCTGGCTGGGATTAAGCCACCACAGGCAGTTTTACAGTACTGACACACCTGTAATGATGTTTCCGAACAGCACTCTTGAGTCCAGTACCTTGTTTTCTGTGATGATTCAAGCATTTAGACACATTGTTCATTGCATAGGAATCCCTTCAATAATGAATACTTTTAGCATTGTGCAAATTATTTTTTAATGGCTCATTGTACTGAAGAGCAAACAAATTAATTTTAACCAAAAATATCTGACAGCATAATATAGGTTCAGATTCAGTATGCATTTTACAATTTTGCTTCAGCTAACAGTGTATGTAAGGCAATGCTTTCTCGCACATTGCAGAGTTATCATGTACGTATTGTTTACTTATAGGGTAATATTAATACTTAATTATGTGTGAAGCAGTGACAAAGCTGGGTAATTATGCTGAAAGGACAACGTAATTATCCAGGCTCAGCCCTCTCCTCCCTTTGAGGAAAGGAAGGGAATAGAAAAACTGGAAATTTTATAGTCTGACAGCTGTATTTTACCTGCAAGGAATTTCCTCTGTGCTTGGAGTCTCTTTGAAGTTAACAAGGGACTTGGCCTTCAGCCTCCTTTGTGCAATGTAGAGATACTTAATCTCCTGCTAAATGAACTAACTGGAGTAACAGAAGCAGTCTAGCTGCAGTGGCATGGAGCTATATTTAGGCTGGGTGCTCCATTACATACAATGTACAGGTCTATCCCAAGCACTGGGTTTGCTAGTTCCGGAGAGACAAGTGAGACTATAGGCAATGTAGTGATCTTTTTTTTTAGTGCTGCTTCAGCAGAGCAAGGTTTTCACTATATCGCTTTTAAATTATAGGAATCATCACTGAGATACATATTTGGAAATACATGACATTTAAAAGGGAAATACTATGTTTAGAACCAACTGTATTTAAATAAAAGTATTTAATTCTTTTATCCTTACATGTTTCCAAAGCTTTGGTATTCTGGAGCTCTCCTGGAAGGATATCTAGATTACACATTCCAAGCAAAGAAGGGCTAAGAGGCTGGAAGGAGAGGAACATGCGGGAGGAATGCTTCAGGTCATCACCACTGTGTGGGGTTTTGACCATTAGAAGTAAAATATGCCTGCTGTATCCATGTGCGTGTAGTTAGATTAATTTGAATAGGAGTTTTATAAGGTAGATTATGTGAAAGAGGTTTCCATTAATCTTATTTAAAATTGGTATTCCCTAATAATAATTTCAGAATAAAAATTTCCAATTCATAGTCACTGGCGAAAGAAGATGCTTAACTTCACACCTGAAACCTAGGTGAAATAAAAACTGCATCTGCATCTGTCAGTGTTACAAATTGTGATAAAATATCTAGGAATCGGACTGATTTCCATGTGGGTGCTATTTTGCATTGCTTCTGTCTCTGAGTAAGAAGGAAGGTGAATTAATTGAATACTATTCTTGAAAAAGCAAGAATTGTTTATAGTAGCAAATGGACCCCTTCTAGATAATGAAACCTGCTGTATTTTTAAATCATAATTTTATCTGGCCTAAAAACTGGGAAGAATATTACAGTGCATTTTTCTTCTTGGATTAGGTTCAGGTCTATATTCCTGGAATGAGTGTCTCGTTTTGTAGAACTTGCTGGCGGTGGCAACTCACTTCTCATGGGTTTTGTCAAGGTAGAATCAGTGATGTTTACTACTTTAGTGAATAAGATCAACCTTATTCTTATGGAGTAAAATACATCTTTCTTTAGTATGCTGAATATCTTTGCAAAATAAAAAAAAGTCAACATTTAAGAAAAGCAATATATATAAGTGACTGAGTCCTCTCTCTAGAAATGTCTGGTTTGTGTCCCAAATGATATTTTCAGCTCCTGTAGACAGATCTCCATGAGCTGTAAGCATTTGTATTGTGATCATTATTGTGGGAATTAAAAAGAAAGTGTTACCTGCTACACTGCCTTCATTGATAGCCATGAGAAATGAAGAGTCCTGGATGGTCTGTGTATTCTCTGTGTGTCCTTCAGAGGGCAGGAGAGGAGGCTGACTAGACCTAACTGCGTTTCTGGAGAGAATGGATTGTGTTCTCTAAGCTTTTTGGGTGTAGTGGTTTTGGCCTTCCAGGAGGGAATGATCAAGACTAACTGAAATGTTCAGATTTATTGGCCAGACATAAGACTGGTCAACACCCATTATAGCTCCATCGCAGTGTTAAGGTGGTACTGAAAGAACAATACTGAAAATGAGAATGCAGTTTGTCCTGTGAGACCAAAGTATTGTCATAGGAACTCTCAAAACTGTGAACTGAGGTTTGAATGAAATCTGACGTAACAGACTGATTTCCATGTGTCACACCATGGACCACTTCTATTTCCATGTAACTAGAGGAGACCTGAGTCTAAGCAGAAGATATGTCTTTGTTTCCCGTTCAGGCTGCAGAGGTAAAGATTTCACATTTTGAACTGGAGATGGTGTATTTTGGCCCAGTATCAACCTGCATGCATTTCTTTGCATTTAATTATTTAGGTAATGTCTTTGATTCTTTTTCGCTCTAATTTTAATGTTGGCATTTCCCCTAGATTTCGCTGAGGTTGATATTTTCCTCTTTGATACTAGCTCTTACTTTTGAATGTTTCATTCCTAAAGCAGAAGCAATGAATTAAATTACCTGTTAAAATCATGGATATTTGCTTTTTTGATTTAACTGTCAAAATTATTTTTTTATGAAACTTTTAATTTTTTATATTTCGTTGTAGATTACAATTTTTTGAGCCAGCCAGAAGTCCAAAGAATCATTCTAGGCACTTAGGAAGGAACCAGTACAGTCCTTTCACTAATTTGCTCTGCCTGTTCTGTAGTAATGTCCAAATTCTAGGCATCTGTAACTTTGTTCCTGGTGAACACCTTCCGTGAAGCTGCTAGAAACTGGTTATTAAAACCCATCCCATAGGCTGGAAATTCTGTGGCAGTTCCCCCAGATGTAGAGGAAACCAACCTCTGGTATTGCTGCGCTGAAAGGCTGACAGAGCCAGCATGTCACAAATGCTGCCATCCTCTACTGCCCAACTGAGGCAGGTACCACTTGTGCGAAGGTTTAATAATACCATTTAGATGACAATGGAGTTTGACTTTGTAAATAATGGGCTTGTAGTGTTCTGTGGTTAACAGGCAGTTGAAAGCACGTGTCACTTCACTTGAAATCCATACCTGATAGTTTTGAAGATTGCAAGTCTTTTTCAGGCAAATTATTTTGATATCCTATTCCCTCTGGACGTTCGTATGTAAAGACATACTAAGATGGCTTTGTTCTCTGGACATACAGGTTGTGGCCATAATCTGGCATTCATCAGATGTCCTGACAGGCTTATGCACAGCTGTTCATATTTACAGGACCTAATGCATTCTGAACATTTAATTGGCTGTGCGTATGTTCTGTCTTTAGCATTATTTTCGTATACAGCTTTCTGTTTGACAGAATATTGGTATTGTAACTGCTAGGGAAACTAACCGGTAATAAGTGATGCTATTACCAGGCAGTTAATTTGCAAAAGGCCAAGAATTAACAGTTTTGCTATTTATCTGGCACACTAATTTTTCTGCTAAAGGAAATCTGCATTGATGAATAATTTAAATCTCAGTCTCCCTGCAAGTCTATAATCACGTGCCCTACAGAGACTGGAGTACATTCTACTGTGAGCATTGTGCAAAAGATTAGTAGCTCCATGGTGGCAATGCTGCTATAACAGTGTGAATTGCACTTTTAATTTGTCTTCCCATCTGACAGAGCATCTCATTATACTTTACAAAATCTATTTTAAATTGTACTTTTTAAATTCTCAGTTGAAGGATATTTACATAAAAAAGGTGAAGATTAAATAAATTGTTTTAAGTCATATCAGCAAATCATTTTAATGAGAATGCCCTTTCTTCTTGCATTTGGAAAAGAATGTACATTTTATTCCCACCATGTTTAGTTCCAGTCAGTCAAAACCAGCAATGACTGGATACAATTTTTATACGATACAGTCTAGATGTGAAATGTGTGATAAGCCCTACTTTGTGTCAGGAAATTATGCAGGCTCTCTGATAACTAACTTGTTAGCTATCTTGAGGCTGAAAAGCATTTTATACAAAATCTTATATAAGATGAAAACTTGTTTTTTTCACAAGTAGCACTGAGCAGAAAATTATTACTTCTTGTTAATCAGATTAAATTCTGAAGGAGTCCTTAGGCACACATTTTAAATAACAACATTAAATTCTCCTTCTTTTTGCCCTATTTACTCTTTCTTAACTACATTATTGAAATGTAGGAAGCATAATAGCTGATCTATTTAACGGCACATCATTATCTTCCCATAGCATAATGCATACTATTCATTTTCTCATATTATTCATTAATCCATTATACTTACTCTCTCCTAGTCTTTGTGTAACTATGTAAGGAATAAGACTTTCACTGTACAAATGAGTAACATTTTGCAATATTCAAAGATCCCAATTAATATCAGTGACCTGTTAATTTGATGGTTCAGTTGTTGGTAGGATTTCATGTTACTTGGACGCTATTTGTTACAGCTCTTGTTTATTTTCTGGGCATCAGCTGTTAGAGTTAGTACTGTGCTAAGCGTGGTGCAAAAGCCGTGGATTGACAGTCTCAAGAATATTGCAAACTCACTGAAAATAAGAGCGATTTGTTAACAACCAATGGACATTTATACAAGGCTTCTGTGTGAATAGGGTTATATTTATGTGAAACAATTGCATTTAATACTTTCTCTTATAAAACATATGGGCCAGGTCCTTCGAGGTAAGGAGAGGTTTAGGAGGCTGTTGCCAGGGCATTTTGCTTCTAGCAATTCTTTTCCAGCAGCGCGCACCTCGTGGGCTGTAGCTGCTGATGTAGCCTTGGCTGAGGGCTGCCCATGCCTCGGTGGGGTGGCAGGAGCCCGCTTTGCGGGGGGCTGACCTGAGATCAGGTCAGGGCAGACAGGGTGCTCCAACTCATGTCCCTAGCTGTATTCCTGTGCTGTATATGGGTTGGCAAGAGGTGGTTCTACTGCTTTTTAATTTTTTTTTTTTTATTTGCACACAAGTTATTCTAAAATATTACTTTACAGTTATTAATGAGTGGCAAGGTACAGTGTTTGGGTTCAGATCCGGATTTGAACTTCACAGAGTGCTGGGAGACCTACATTTCTGATTTATGTCACACTGTGATTTTTCATATTTCTTATTTGCCAAGCTACAAAAAATAAGTTTATGTAAGTTCTTTATTTTTTACACCATTGGTTTAGGTCACTCTTCATTTTGCAGCACCCATAGATCTAGCTTGGCCATTAAAGTAGAATTAATTTAAAAATTAGTTTTTATTGTATACCTTTCTGACTTGTATTGCTGTAAATTACCCATATTCAAAACTAATAAGAGAAGATATGTATAATGAAAGGGCAAATAATAAAGTCCAAAATGGACACCAGTGTTTATTAAGACCTCGTGTCTCCCAGGAACTGAAGGCGTAGTCCCAATTCCACAGATACTGGAACATGTGCTGACTTTTAGATACAAAAAGTTGTCCCAATGCAGAGTTCTAGGCTAGAGTGCTCAACACTTTGCATATTTGGCCCCTAACTCTGTACCTGCTCATAAGCCAATCTTCTGTATGTATACTGAACAGTGATTAGACTTCATAAAGCTATGCAAGCATTTTGGAAAAGAAGTCTCACTACAGTTTTAAAAACAACTTCCACCATCTGCTTGGGAAAAGCAGTGGGTCGGTTTCTTGTGAACTTGGCAATTAAATATGCTAAAATATAGTAGTAGCAGGATAGAATGTTTGCCATACCTATTAAGAACAAAAACTAAAATGCAGCTAAATAACACCAAAACCTCAGACAAAGAACTGCCATCTGGTTACCAAGTAAAAACAAAACTCTTGATACTCGTAAAACACCCTCATTGGAATAGATTTTTAGTGAGGAACTTTAAAGCAATGGGAGTTAAATTCTGATTAGAAAAGCAAATTTCTAATTTCAAGTCTTTACAAAGCTGTAAAATATGTAAGGCTGTATATTATGTGCTCTTTTATTTAGACTGTGTTTTTCTGGCTCTAAAGAGGACAGCAAAAACTGCAGAAATTTCAGCAATTCTCTGATCTTACACAGATTGAGATCTGCACAGAAACACAGTAGACTTAGTGCTCCAACTCTTGGAATAATGAAATCACAGCTTTCACTGAGTGAAATGTCATTTCTGCTCCTTACAGTAATAAAGGAAAGCTAGCAAATATAGAATACCTTTTAAGGGTATATCAAGACTTCAGATATTCTGGAAAATGGTGTGGAGGAATAGACTTGCCTCTGAATCTCAGTGTGGTGTTCAATTTCCAGAGTCAGTGCCTTGGGGTATTTCATCAAGAATAATTTCAGTAGAGAACTCTGTGTATGGCAGAGGAAGAATGCAGTGAACATAATGCTCTCAAACAAATACATCTCAGTAACTGGCATAGGTGTGCAGTTCATTGCTGCTGCTCCTACCAGGAGGAGGTAGTTGTCATAACCATGTAAAAGGAGGAGATCGCAGCTGTTTGATATCCTCTTGCTGGGTAAGTAAAGGACTGCATGAGTGGGCTTCATCTCATCTAGCCTTAGACTTCTAAAAGGCAGATCTGTCTGTCTACATTAGTTTCTCTAACTCCTTTCATAATGAATGGAGGGAAACTTGCAATTGCAAGAATGATTTGGCAGCCCTCAGGTACCTGTGTTAAGCGGCTGTGAACCAGCTCCTGAATGTGTCTTTTCTCCTCCATCAACTATAAGAGAAATGTGGACATTTAGATACTTAATCTTTACAATGTTGTAGCTAGAACAGGTGAATCCCAGCTTACGTGGCTAAAATGATGTTGGCTCACTACTAAGAGCAGACTAGGGAGTGGTTGAGGCTGCAGCTACCTTTCCAGCACTGTGCTTGCAGACCATTTCCAAACGCTCTTTCCAAACTTTTCTTTCCTGGATAATGTTTAATTGCTATGATTAATAGGGCAAAGGTTACTTGTACATAGATCAGCTTGGTGACATGTCCTTAAGTGTTCTGAACCTGTTTGTCTGAAGGTCTTCTTGCCAATTCTAAGCTACTGAACCTTTTTGGTGGTGTGACACTCATAGTCTTATGTCCCTTGGGGAAGGAGGTGGAGGAATCTGTTGTTAAACTGGATGTTCAGCCCTTGAAATCTGCTTCTACAGTCTCTGGAGTGCCAGATGTGTCTGCAGTTATAGGCCTGCCTTCCCTCTGACTTAACAAATTCTGATGCGGCACTGAGATCAAATCCCTGACCTTGACTTGGCTGGGAGAGAATGGCAATCTTTGCAGTCAAAATGTTGCACATCGTAGTCAAGTGTGTTAGCTACTGAACTGAAAAAGTCCCCTGATAATATCTCTTGTGTTTTAGAGATTATCTGCATTTTCTCATTGAATTCAGAAATTATTTTGTTGCCCACAATTGGCAACAGATCTCATTTCTTTACTTAGAGATGATTTCTTCAGTGTTTTTCAGATTACTCCATGGTTAGCTCTTCAGTTTAGCTGAGCCAAATGTCTTATAAATACATCTAATTGCATATTTACAAACATGGCGTCAGCCTACTGCAGTGAAGACACAGTGAAAATTCAGATATTTTAAAAGTGACTGCTTCCATGTTGTTTGATATACTGTGCATAGCACGTCACAGCCATGAAGCTCAACTAGATCTTTAATAATCTTTAATAAAAGAGCTGGTTTCAGGGCAGTAAACTTGCAAGTAATGTCTGGGTGCTTATTTAGAACCTTCAGTATGTGTCTGCCATATAGGTTCTATGCAGCCTTCTGGACAGTAATTTTTCTCTCATCTCATGAAGTGTTGAAAATGTCTGCAATTTTCATAAAAAAGTGACAGGCTTGTAGTCACTGGATATGTTTTCAATTTGTGTTAATACTACCCTGACACTCAATGGCACAATCAAAAGCAGTGATTCCATTTCCCAAACACAAACTACTTTCCTTCAAACTACTAGCTACAAAATATCTAGATGGACTTTCAGAGAAATGATAAACATATGCATCAACCATTACAGCATATTCAAAGATTTGTTGTAAATAACCTCTGCTTGCTCAATGGATGTACAGAACAAAATTTAAGAGTAAAATCAAGTCAAGGTATTTGCAGAAAAGTTGCAAAGTTCAGATTTATTGAAAGCCTATTGACAGCACTTATGTATTATCCTGGAGAAATAATGATCATAGAATCAATTGTAGAATTAAATGTTCTCTTCTTCAAATTGTGAAAATGAAGTATTTTGGCTCAAAATCAAATTTTGCCTGCCAGATAAAGGCTATGTATGCAGTTAAAGCTTTAACATGAGGGATACCAGAATGCTGCATGGCATGGTCATCAGAGGTTTACATTACAAGATGTCTACTGATATGAACAGAATATCTGGTTGATTATGAGTCTTTAAGTCCATGAAGAAATGTCTCATTTGCTCCATGCCCTGTACACCCTGGTAGTTATGGTGGAAGCAGGATCAATGTTCTACTCTTTCCTGGTTATGATGTTCATAAATTCTGAGCCACTCTGCATTGCACTGAAGTAGTGGGTACATTTAAGAGGGTAGGTAGATATGCATGGGTCAGATTTCTTTTTAGTAAATGTAAACACTTGGCTCACCTTTGATCGCTTCTGGAAAGCCTTTATTTATAAAAAAACCCAAGCATAGATCTTTCCTCTTATGCTACTGAAAAAAATGCTAAAGGGATAAGAAATATGGTTTCTCTCACTTTTTTAATATAATGGCCATTATAAACTTAAATACTTTTTGTAATCACACTGAATATTTTTCAAGAATCAGAGTTTGAAGAGACATTGAGTAGAATTTAAATCAGCATTGCACAGCACACCAGCTAGATCATAGGCTCATAAATAGAAAGATGAATTATTTCCTTGATTCTTGGATTATAATGGCATTTTGGTGTGGAGTCTTTTTTTGATGAAATGTAGCTAGGTGATTCTTTTTCTGATGAACTGTGAGGTAGGCAGTTGCTTTCTACTGATTCTTCTATTGATAGAAAAACAGTACTTCTGGGAATGCCAATTTGAATAATTTCTAATCATTCTGAGGCTTTGATTTCTTGGCATAAATTATTGAACACGTAGTTAAGCGATATTTTTCACACTTTTTGGTTTTTTACTGTGTAGCTGTAGCACCTTTTCTTGGTGCATGAAGTATGCTGTGCACTGTCTTTCAAATTGTATCTCCAAAATTTGCTTTAGCTGTAGCCAACTAATTCATAATTCTACAGGTACTCTAGGATTCTGCAAAAATAGGGGAAACTGCATATGGGTTTTTACAGGGATTAGATTAACACGTATATAGTATCGTCCTCTGTTTGGGGTAGATTGGTCAAAAATTAGCAGCTGGAACTTAGTCTTTGGGTCTCATTCTGAGATTGCCGTGGCTTCTTTCAGCACTATCTAGTGCTTTCATGGCATGGGTATGTGCCACCTTCTTCCTAAAGAATCCTGCAAGACAGATTCATCATAAAGCTCTCTGGTTGCACCATACAGACTAAGGTTTTTCTCCAATTGTGCAGGACCACTTTCCTCTTCTACTTGAAAGGATTTGAGTTCACTTTTGCATGATTATGTCATTATCTTAATTACTGCAACATACAGTGTTCACTTTTGTCTTGCACAAGGCAGAGTTGAACCGAGTCTTTTACCTGAGGTCAGTGTTGTAACCACCAGAGCAGAGGGTCTTCTGAGATAAGTCTCCCGCAGTATGTCCTCATGGCGCTAGTACACTACATATATATTAAATAGTCTTTGAATCGGGGAATGACTTTTTAGTGTGATGGCTGCCTCACTCGGATCATTCAGATCACTTTGCCTGTGTAGATTTCAAATAATGTGGTTTTCATAAATGGCCTTAAAGATTCATTTCATCTGCATTAAAAAATACTTCTTTTGGGGTTATAAGAGCTTGATGTTTTGTATTTAGAAATTTTCAGAATCAAGGATTTAGATGCACTAGGATTAAAATAAAATGTGGAAATACTGAAACAGTTTCAGGCTGTTGGTGGTCTATCTACTTGCCTCACCAGTTATATTGCCTCATTGTGACTGTTCCCCGTGCTTCCATTCTACCCTCTGATTTGCACTTTTTCTCCCTATCTGCATTACACTGTTTCCGTGGGACTGAACAATCATTATGCCTTGTGGGAATCTCCACATTGCCAGAGTCCAGAGGGTAATGTGCTGGTGGAGGCAGCGACCACTACAGACCCAGGACGATGTATATATATACACAGGGGAAAGGGCAGAAAAGGTGAGGTTCTGTGGATCTCAAGATATCATTTGATTTTAATGAAATTTACATTTGATAAAACCTAAATGAAAGTGTTTTTCTGTTTTGCTGTTGCTGAAATACTTTTTTTTCGGTTTTGACACATTTTGTGTTTGGATTGAACAAAATATTTGACCAAAAGAAAACATCTTATTTCTTTTACAGTATAAAATAGCAAAACAAAGACCTAGTCTTAGTCCTCAAAAATGAGAAGAAACAGCTACTTCTGTACAAAATTCCTTTAAAACATAGGTCACCTGTGTTTAGATCTCTCTTTTTACCCTGAGAAATTTGATCATGCAGTGAAGGTGTGAATGGCTTGCTTCATTGATGCTTATCCCTTGATGCTTTTTCTATTTTGTATCAAACGTAATTATTCAGAGAAAGAGTGACTGCAGTCTGGAGGGTGGGACATTCACCTAAGAGGTGAAATACATATTTTTGATGTGCAATGAATAATAAAGGTTTCTAGGGGCATCATTAGCTAAAGAATATGAGAGTACCATGCACTACTGCATACTCATTGGGAGCTCATGAAGCTACATATTCTTCAGCTCTCTTCAAGGACCTGAATGTGGATTTTCAATATTCTGGATGAATGACTTATGCAGTATTATTAAACTAAAAGTTCTGTTGCCCTGTTCTTCATTTTGTGCATTTAGTTTGATTTATTTTTTAACTTCTCACAGCTGTCTAGGTGACCCCAGTGCAACTTTCTGCATAATTTTTTATCAATGAAACTGTATTTTCTCAGCAAGTAAGCTATAGAACTTTCCTTCTGCTATAAAGAAATAAATTCCATCCCTCTTTTAATGCATTTCACAAGTTGAAAAGAAGAGTTAGGGTGTTTTTTAAGTAAGTTTGAACTAAAATTCTCTGATGGGTTTCAACTTTGCTAAAGCACTGTGGTTCTCTGATCTCAAATTTTAATGCGCGGTCATCTTTGTTTTTATCCCCTACTTTTCAGATCATTAATGCATATATACCTATTGGCATCACTCAAGCTAGAAGAAGGCAATATTAATAAAACATAGCATTTTCATTTTTAGATAGTAATTGGCAATGATCATATTTACAGGAACAGGACAAAATAGGAAAAAAGAAGTTATACTGAGGCTCAGCGAAGATCTTTTTTTGGTGTGGAGGCTCCTTCTCATACTGCCTGTACATGAGTATTTCTGAATTACAGCAATCATGAGAATGTCCCATTTATCTTTTGCCTCATGTAAAAGATTTTCATTACAGCTGAACAAATAATTGATATTTGATGAGCTTAATCTACCTGACAGTACACTGCAAATATATAGTGGTTTATATTTATGGGAGCAATACATTTTGGATGAGTTGCTTTCCCACAACATTCCATTGTTTGTTTATGTAAATGCTTTGCACATCTTGCAGTTAATGAGATGATGAAGAGTTCGAGATGACTGCTAAACTTTCAGGTCACCGCATACAACTTAGGTTCATCAGCTCTATTTTATCTTAGGTGAAGTACAATGAAAACATAGGATTGGAAAATGACGCTGGTATCATTTAGTGTGCGAAGAAGTGTCCTTTAGACACTTATTTTCTTTCAACTAGATTTTGGTCCTCCTTGTTCTACTGAAGAAGCTTGAATTGCCACCGTCAAATAAAATATATTAGAATGGATATACAAGAGCAACCCAGCTACCAATGAAAATACCTAAAGACAGTAACTTTACAAATTCATGGCTCTTCTTTTTTCCAGAAATATGTCCATGAGAATTCATCCTCATTCCTGCCATTCACAGGAGACTGAGTCTTAGCAGCATTTGGGTTTGACAGTGAAAACAAAATATGCATTGCCGTGATACCAGCAAAACAAGAAGGGGCACCTACTTTTACCTATTAAAAACCAGAAGAAAACAAAAGAAGCAGTCTTCTTTAATACGCTTTCATTTCCATTTTTATTAATGGCTTTTTGTTAAAGGTATGTGTTTCTCTGGTAACTAATTTTTGTCGTTTAGGCAGCTTTTGCTGGGACTGAGGAAAAAAAGGAGAGTTTATCAGCTTTGGAAGAAGGGGCAGGCAACTGAAGAAGAGTACAAGGATCTCGTTAGGTCATGCAGAGAGGGAATTAGGCAAAAGCCCAGCTAGAGATCAATCTGGCCACAGTCGTAAGGGATAACAAAAAATATTTTTACAAATATATTAACAACAAAAAGACAGCCAAGGAGAATCTCCATCCTTTACTGGATGCAGGGGGGTGGGGTGTAACCTTTTCACCAAGGATGAGGAAGAGGCTGAGGTGCTCAATGCCTTCTTTGCCTCAGTCTTTAATAACCAGGCCAGGTATCCTCAGGGTATTCAGCTCCCTGAGCTGGAAGACAAGGATGGGGAGCAAAATAAACTCCCCATGATCCAGGAGGAAGCAGTTAATGACCTGCTATGCCACCTGGACACTCACAGGTCTAATGGGCCTGATGGCATCCACCCAAGGGTGCTGAGGGAGCTGGCGGAGGAGCTTGCCAAGCCGCTCTCCATCATTTATCAACAGTCCTGGTTAATGGGGGAGGTCCTGGACGACTGGAGGATTACCAACGTGATGCCTATCTACAAGAAGGGCCGGAAGGAGGATCTGGGGAACTACAGGCCTGTCAGCCTGACCTCGGTGCCGGGGAAGATTATGGAGAGGTTCATCTTGAGGGTGCTCCCAGGGCATGTGCAGGATAACCATGGGATCAGGCCCAGCCAGCACGGGTTCATGAAAGGCATGTCCTGCTTGACCAACCTGATCTCCTTCTATGACCAGGTGACCCACCCAGTGGATGAGGGAAAGGCTGTGGATGTTGTCTACCTGGAGTTTAGCAAAGCCTTCAACACTGTCTCCTGCAGTATTCTCCTGGAGAAGCTGGCGAATCTTGGCTTAGACAGGTGCACTCTTCACTGGGTAAAAACTGGCTGGATGGCCGAGCCCAGAGAGTCGTGGTGGATGGAGTGAAATCCAGTTGGCGGCCAGTCACAAGCGGAGTCTCCCAGGGCTCAGTTTTGGGGCTGGTCTTGTTTAATATATTTATCGATGATCTGAATGAGGGGATCGAGTGCATCCTCAGCGAGTTTGCAGATGACACCAAGTTGGGCGGTTGTGTTGATCTGCTGGAGGGTAGGAAGGCTCTGCAGAGGGATCTGGACAGGCTGGATGGATGGGCCCAGGCCAATTGTATGAGGTTCAACAAGGCCAAGTGCCGGGTCCTGAACTTGGGTCACAACAACCCCATGCAACACTACAGGCTTGGAGACGAGTGGCTGGAAAGCTGCCTGGCAGAAAAGGACCTGGGGGTGTTGGTTGACAGCAGGCTGAAGATGAGCCAGCAGTGTGCCCAGGTGGCCAAGAAGGCCAACGGCATCCTGGCCTGTATCAGAAATAGTGTGGACAGCAGGAGTAGGGAGGTGATCATGCACTTGTACTCAGAGCTGGTGAGGCCGTCCCTGGAATACTGTGTTCAGTTTTGGGCCCCTCACTACAAGAAGGACATTGAGGTGCTGGAGCGTGTCCAGAGAAGGGCGATGAAGCTGGTGAGGGGTCTGGAGCACAAGTCTCATGAGGAGCGGCTGAGGGAACTGGGGTTGTTCAGCCTGGAGAAGAGGAGGCTGAGGGGAGACCTTACCGCTTTCTACAGTTACCTGCAAGGGGGTTGCAGAGAGGTGGGTGTTGGTCTCTTCTCCCAAGTGACTTGTGATAGAACAAGAGGAAATGACCGCCAGTTGCTCCAGGGGAGGTTTAGGCTGGATATTAGGAAAAATTTCTTTACTGAGAGAGTGGTGAAGCATTGGAACAGGCTGCCCAGGGAAGTGGTGGAGTCACCATCACTGGAGGTGTTCAAAAAATGTGTGGACGTGGCATTGCGGGACATAATTTAGTGGGCATGGTGGTGTTGGGTTGATGGTTGGACTTGGTGATCTTACAGGTCTTTTCCAACCTTGGTGAATCTGTGATTCTGTGATTTTTTAATTCACTTGTGGGCTAACCAATCTTGACCTTGAAATTTCAATTTCATTTTTCCTTTTGAATTTTCAAAAGTTACATAGGGAAGTGAGGGGAAAATTCTCATTTCCTGAATTTGTGGCTTATTTTATGCAAATTCTTTATATTCCCAGTTGTGCATTTATATTAATTAGACATGAACAACAGTGATGTAAGTGAATTTATCATAGTTAATGTAACTATTCAGAATAAATTTCCATACAGCATCTGTAGATAATTTGAAAAAAGCAGCATGAAATAAATACATAAACTCCACTGATTATTTGCAAACCAAGAACTTGGCAATACTGGCCAAATCTGATTGTCCAGAAATTTAAGTTCATCTTTCTCAGGTTCTCAAGGCTTTAATACATGAAAATGTATCCTTTTGTTTTGTTGCCTTCAGAAATCACATTTTCTCTGCAAATACAAAGGATATTTGAAATTGCAGTTCTTACCTAATTATTGGACTCCGGGAGCTTTCAGAGAAACACCAAATATCAAAGGACTCAAGAAAACACTGGGGGAGCTGTGCTTGCTTCACTGTTCAATAGGGTACTAAAATAGAGGCCCATTGTTAGCAATCACAACTGCAAATTACGCAAGGAGGAATATAAAAACAGGAAACATCCTTTCTTGCACCAGTGTCATAAGAAGAGTTTTCACCTTTTACTGGCAAGGATTATGGAAAAACAAGGCAGATAGCTGCTAAAATGAAATAGAATTAACTGATGCAGAAGAAAATACACGTCGGCTTAGACTGCGCTTTGTTTCTCTTCAAGTTATGAAAGCTGCGGTGATTTTCCAAAATGAAAACAACATATAATGAACTGCTGATCTCAGTATCATACATATAGTTTCCTGCAAGTCTGGCAAACACATAATCGTTTCCTTTGATGGCGATGGCAGTGCAGTATCTATAATTGGGACTGAAATGCTATGGAAATATTATATCAGTTTTTTCATAGTAAGTAATGTATGTACAGTAATATACCTGTGCTCTAGTAAATTACAATGCTCCCTTATTAAAATTAAATCTTGATTTCACAAAAACAACATTCTAAACCTTTCTATCTCACCATTTATCTTTAGAAGTTTGGGTAATTTTCTGCAGTCTTTCATTTATGGCTCTTCCTATGTTGTACTAGCTAATTTTCATTCTTGTCTAAAGACCCTTTTGAAGTCTTGCACATTTAGAGGACTATGATCTCTTGGTATAGAAGACACATGGAAAGACTTTCTAAGACACCACTAAAAGAATTGTAGTGGACTGTACTGCTCTTGTATGTTACCAAATACAGATTTTTACTGACAGCAGAATAGGCATCACTTGGCTTAGTTCCTAGACAGTTCCAATTAATTATTATAAAATGAAGAATGAAGAGAAAAAAAAGCTCTCTTTAATCATAAATACTACAAACACTGGATGTAACCCCTTCTTTTGAAACAAGTTGCATAGAATCCTGAACATCCTTGTGTCTAATACTGGTGCTGTTAATGCAATTGTTATGAAAGTATAATGACATAACCCTCTTTAATAATGAAATACAAATGAAAATAAATAATTTTGTATTCCACTGAGCATGCATAAGAATGCAAATACAGAGTTTGTTAGAAACAGTTAATCCTGTTGTAAATATGGTAACATCTGAGGATTTTCTCAGCCAAATCTGTATTAGGGAACAAGAACCCTCTTCAGTCAGATTTAATTTACTCTAACAAACTTCTCATTTAAGGATACTTTACATTGCTAGGCTGGAATAAAAGAATTTTAATCTAATTACAAATATGACCTTTTTTTTTTGGATAAAGTCAACTGAAATGTACTTGGGCTCAGTCCTTAACTCAAGTCCTGTCTGCCAGGGCAACATGAAGCCAGTGCCTTCCCTTGGGACCAGGGGTCGTAGGGGAGTGGGCAGGGCAGGTCCTTGCTGGCCAGGGCCTGTCACACCTCCGGTCAGTAATTTCTTAGGCTTTCCCTTTTGGCCCGTTGTTTTCGATTTTTCACCTAGAAGGGTCAGCCTACACATCCTAAAAGTGTGGTTATTGGTAGCTTGGCTACCAGACTCAGGGAAAAACTGTCAGTAATCCAATGGCTGAGAATGGCAAGTATGGAGCCAGTAAAGTATCCAGTTTGACAGTTTTACAATGAGTTGTACTTTCCTTCAACAGTAGAGTTGCTTGTAGATTAGGTAGTACTCAGTGTGAAAAAAACCCAGGAAAACTCTTGTCTTTAATTTTCTGCATTGAAAGACAAGGGTTTTGCTGTTTCACAAAAAGGAACAATTCACTGAGTAATTTGAAGTAATTTATTTTGTACTCTATGCTCTAAATTAGGGGGTTGTACTGCAGGTAGCGGTTCCCTGATTTTGGCACACAAGCTGTCCTTCCCTTTGCTGTGGTGTCACGGTAGGAATAATGGCCCTAAAATGCAGATCAGAACTTGTTTGAGGGCCTCCTGAGTGACAGGTCCCTTTCAACATGCCATTGAGGTTTGCTGAGGATCTGAAAATGCTTTTCAGATTAATCACAACCAAAAGGGCATCTTATCCAAATATAAAATAATGATAATTATCTCCTTCCTCATGAGATTACAGGCTGTGTCTACATTAGCAAATAGTTTATCCCTACAGAAGTGATTTTGTAAACCCAAACTGTTGTTGCTGAGGGCACAATGTCCACATTATATTAACTTAGTGGAGAAGGAGTTTGTTTTCAACTAGCTCTTGTCCCCTGAACTGAACACCCCTAAACTGCTGGAGTGCATTAGGTGCTCTCTCAGGCTCATCTTCTGCTTTATTTTCATCTAAAAGGGATTAATTTCGTTTCCTCCAGATCATATTAAATGGAGACAACTCAAAAATTTGTTTGAAAAATGAAGTCCAGCTCCAAACTGAAATGGTAACACAAATGCACCTTGTAAGAGTCTCTGATCCAGGGCACTAGAGGAACAGAACACTATTTATTGATTTGTTTTGTCATTCATGCTCCTGTTGTGCTCTACTTGCAAATCCCAAGCTACATATCATGCAGCAGGAAGCTGGGTGTAGACTTTTCATAAGTGCAGGTTATGACTGCTTATTTAATGAGCTCCTGGTCATATTAAAATGCTATTGCAAGGCTGGTGTAGTACATGCCAAAGTAAGTGCGTTGTTTCTGGAGGTATCTTCACTTGGATGAAACTCAGGATTGTACAGTCAATATGGCTCTTATATAGCTGCTGGTACCCTTCAAAAGATGCTGTTTGAAAAGGGGCTGGGATTTGATTTTTCAAGGAAGACTGGGTGCCATATAAATACTTCAGCCATCATTAGGCAAATACTGTCCTGACTTGAATCCATTCCTAGCAAGCCATCACAGGAATACTCTGAATTTTTTTTCAGTATGAGCTGGTTATTAATAATTTCTTACTGTTTCAGAACACTGATGAGGAAATAGAGACTGAGAGGAGACTTCAAAATTGTGTGGCATACAGCATGATTCTCAAGACAGCATTAGTTATTATAGTCTATGTGACATATTAGATAGCATGCCAGGGCCAAAAACCCACCAATATTTGATACAACCCTGTGCATAGACAGAAAAGCCACTGTACTTTTCTACAAGTAAGTTAAAAATTCAGATTTTCCTTGCGTCCCTATGTGGGCATACCTCTGCTGAGTACAAGGCTCTGTATCTGGATGAGGTGATGGACTTTGTGTTCTATTTCCGAGCTGGTAGCTGAAGGTTGCAGCCCGGCTTCCTTTCTTTAGCATTTCTCAGAGTGAAAGAAGTCTTTGCCTGTGCACTAGCTCAGGAATAGAGATTTGCATTATGTACCAAGTCCATATTTTGGAAGAACGTGGTCTAACTTTGGTATAATTCTTTTTTCCCCTGGAAGTGGTGCCTATGGTGGCTGTGATGAATGAGAATGTGTTAGGACTTGATATTAAAAGAGTGGAGGAATGTGTTCCAACTGTGTTTCAACTAGGTTTAGTCCCAGTCGACAACTTTCCTGTCTTCCTAGTGTGTTATGGCAGCTCTTAGAGCTGTTTTGGTCATTGCACAAGCAAGCTTTATATTATACTGTGATTTGAGCAGCCTGTCATTTTTTATTTACACTTGAACCCTTGTTTTCAAGTGTGGCCCAAAATGTGTAGGAGTCAGGTATAAAACATAGATCGGGCTCAGACCTACCTATTATTTGTCAAAGTGCTACTATGCCTATTGGCAGATATAATTGTCATGAAAATAGCAGGGGGGAACTTAGTCTGAGTCTTGCTTCCCTGTTCATCTGCAGAGGTCTGTCACAGGGTTATTTGTCAGAAGAATTCTTTGGAATAACAAAATTTAACCTTCAGTAGGGAAGTCATGCAGTAGAATCTGAATGGTTCCTGTGAACATACTAAATTTCAGGTCTGGCAAGATCGTGTAATATAATCATAGCACTTAATTCATATTCTTATAGCCATGTAAGAATCCCAGAATTAGTCCTCCAGTATTGCTTGAAAGACATTATGTTTAAGATGGTAGTCACTTCAAATGGATTTAATAATAACAGAAATTTTTAAATTCCTGTATTAACACTCTTAAAATACTTCTAATGGTATTGTTTCTTCCGTTTTTCTCTTAAAATTCTCAATTAATTTTTGAAAGTACATGCGTTTTTTTTCTACATTTGGACTCTTGCGGAAAACAAGACTCCTTCATATTTTGACAATTGTGATGCCAGTTTTATATTTCCATGATATCAATGCTAAAACCAGGATGACAATAGGAAGATTTTCAGTTTAAAGCAAGAGTGATAGAAAAGAGACTGAGTTCTAAAAAAAGTGAGGGAGTCTTAATCATGGAATAGTCACCCATGCTCAACAGTATGACTTTAATTCACTGAAGTTAGTCAAAAAGCAATTTTAGTACTGAATGGTCCACCAATACAGTACTGTGACGGTTTGGGTCATCTTAAATTTTATGACACAGAGATGGCAATTTTGCCTTGAAGATGTTGAAAAAGAAGGAGGAATATTCATCTTAATCAGATGTTCATCAGCATGGCCAATTTTTGGATGTAGCCCAGTGTGGGTTCAGGTAATTAGTGAGGAGCCTCACAGTTTTTTTCACATAGGATATCACAGAGAGAAATGCTATGACTTGTTTTTTTGAGGAGAGTGAAATGAATTGGAAAAACCCACTACACTAATGCACTTGGAAAGAACTCGGTTGTAGTTTTCTTCATGAAAAAACTAGCACTTGACTTCCTGTACTAATGTACAAAAAAGGAATCATGATATTGATGTAGAGACAAGACCTGAAGAGACTTCCTGAATCACTGAGCTGAGTGTCCTGATCATGTCTGCTGGCAAAATATCATCTAATCCATTTCTTACGGATGTTTCTTGCCCTCACTGTGTTTATTTCCTTTCCTTGATGTCTCTGTTTCCCTTCAACATTTGCTTTGCTCCACAAGCCAAGCTCTTTCAAACTCCTCCTGTGGTAGAGTCTTCATTCCTGTGACCATCATAGAATACTGTCCCCACAAGTTTTGTGGGTTCAGTTCTTCTTTCACGAAGATGATTGACCAGAATTACATAGATTATTCTGAATGATAGTTTAAGGAATTTCGTACTTGTCCTTCTGTGTCTTTATTAGAAATATATAATTTAGTAATTTATAGGATTTGCCTTTTTCACAGCCATCTCATGTCATATTGATACTGATGTGCTCTTGCTGATCAACTAAAATAAACTAGTTATTTTTTACACATGTTTTTTCAAGTGATGAATTCCCAACTTGTAGCAGAAATGCTGTTAATCCCTGATACTACCTTTCGGTACTACTTGCTGTTATCGCACCTGGATACACCTTTCAATTCTTGTAGTAATCCACAGAGTCTTCAGTTTAATGTGTAAGTTCCGGAGTGACACTGTAGAAAATGCTTTATCTAAATCCAGACAAATTATACCTACTTCATTTCTTTGTCTGGAAAATCAGTTATCTTATCAAAAAAGCTGTCAAGTTAGTCTGGCATGATCTACCCTTGGTAACACTGCTACATTTTATCTTATGTTCTATTTACTTCTCTGTCTTTAATTTATCTTTTTCTTCAAAGCCTGTTCTAAGCTCTTGCAAACTAAAGAGGTCAGACTAATAGGCTTACCGTTGTCCAGATCATTTTCACCCTTGCTTTTAAATATGGGCACTTCAGTTGCCATTCTCCACTAATATTTGATGCTTTCTCGCCTTGATAGATTTGGAGGATTATCTCTGCCACTGCAATGACCTTTATGAAATCACAGTATACCTAGTGATTCAGGTCTCAGTGAGACATTTTGTTCAAAGCCCATTGAACTGTTATTCTTTTTTTTCCAGTTAAACTTTTGAATGGTTAGTGAGATATGAATAAAGAAAATTTAAATAGCCGTCTGCAAGAGGATCACATGTAAGGTATAAGCAAATACTACTCCCGTGATGATTAAGTGAATTGACAATACCCCCTACAACTTAAAGCTCCTTTAAGCACAGAAACTGGGAGAGAAAGAGTTTAAAGTGGCATAATAATATCAGAGAAAATGATGTGAATTGGAGCCTAAGTACCTTCTAATACTGAACACTTAACTGTGAGAGCTTATTTCACAAGGGTGTAGGACATCATTGGGCAGATTAAAGATATTAGAATATCTTGGATGTTTAAATATTCTGTAATATTTTATGATAGCACTTAAAACCACAATGAATGGCATGTGCAGGTCTAATGCTAGATTATTACTATTAGTCATAAATACATAGAAGTACAGAATCTATCCCCACAAAAATTCATGACATTTTCTTTCTGTGTACTTAGTAATGTGTCAGCATCAATGTTCATCAGGTGAATGCTCTTTTGCTGGTCCTGATGAAATGACCAAGAAAGAAATTTAATATATACACAGTTAAATACACCTGTATTGTTTGAGTTGAAGCTGGCTAGGAGGACAGTGCATTTCTTGTTTACTCTTTCTTTACTTTCTCTATTGCTTTCAGTTAGGTGTTGCATCTGAAAATTAATGAAGGTGAAAATTACAGTCAATTGTGTCTGCAAGGAACTGGTGTTAATCTGGAAGCAGGGGAGATTAACACTGATAGCAGTTTAGAGGGAAGGCCATTCATCAGTATCATCTGAGTTTTCAAGGCATTATCATGACAACTATACATACCCTTTTGGAGGAAAAAAGTTTTCCCCATAATCTGTCAGGGTTTCTAGCTGTGAGGTGGCATGCAGCTAGGTGACTAAAGCATTTTATACCTCTGGCAATTTAAACGTCCATGCTTATCAGATTTTGGAAACAATAATATATATGTAAATTTCACATCCAAGTGCTATGAGATACTGTCAACAAACGTAATTACCTGTATGTGCATCTGTCTCCAGTTTCCTGCTACTGGGAAACTAATTGCAGTATAAAAAGAAAAATATTTTTTGGTTTATTGCGTATTTTCATATATTCCATAACTTTGTTTTTCAGATATTTGAGATATTTTCTTTTCTTGAAACTGTCTCTTCTTATGAAAGCTCACTCGCTAATCATTTTTGAAGAACTCATGTTGTGTACATACATCTCTGTTTGGGAAAGCATGTGCTTAAATTTAAGTATGTGCTTAAGTGACACTGATTTAAATAAAGGACAAGCATGGGCATGCATGTCAATCACACGCTTAAGTTCTTTTGGGAAGAAGAATCCATTTGCCTCAGTGTCTTAAGTCTTAGCACAGTAGCCTTTCAAAAGCTGTCCTTATGGCATTAAGCCTAAAATTCTTCAATCTGCTTCCACTGGTACACTTCAGGTGAAAGTAATGGTGACAACTTTACTGTATTGATCTGCCAACACTGCTTTAACTATTTCCAACTATTTCTCAATAGCGGGGCTAAGCTCTCTAGGGCTACTTATTCTGCTATTAAAAGATCCACACTGGTAAATGACAACTTTTTGAAAAAAAAACCCAACAAAGCCCACTCCTTTTGCTTTGCATACAGAGATTTCCTATGTGGCTCCTATGTAAGACCTGTGTGCTTTGCTAGGCTAAATGCCTGTTCTCTTTCTTTCCTTGCCCACCTAGATCAAAGAAAGTAGCTTATGAGAACAGGTCTGTGTTTTTCCCCCAGCTTCATTTCAGAATCAGAATGCACTTTGTGTCTGTTACAGGCTGTGATGTATGAAGCAGAAAGAAGATTGATTTTCACAAGCTACCTTGTACCTGAAGTAATGAGAGTGGCAAATTACTTGCTCACTGAGCAAACATGACAGGAATGTCATAGAGGGAATTTATATATATGCAAACACACACGGGTCACATGGGTGTTACTTTTACAAAGTGACCTTATCCACCAGAGGGGCATTTTTAAATCTGCATTAGCTTACACAGGAAAGGCTAAATAAAATTGCAAATACCTGCATTGTGCGGGATGTAGAAACTAACACAACTAATAAATAATGTAAGATTCAACACAGTACAGAACATAATGTAAATGGCTGCATTATTTCTCTACAAGAGTCTTGGGGTCAGAAGTGATTTCTACTACTCTTTTAGGGTATATCTGAAGTAACAAAATATTTGTCGTAAAAAGAAAAGCAAAGGAGTATGGGACTAATTTTCTATCAGGTTTTTGTCTCTTAAACATTTCATCAGGATTCAGTAGAGAAATAGTCTTACGCTTCTCTTGATGAACACTTGCATTCACAGAGTGTATGTGTTTGCAGAAGACAAATGGATCTTACTGACACTGAAAGTTACTACATATGTAAAGCAGGAATGAATGAATTTTGAACAGCTTCACAGAAGGTGATGTTTGTAAAGAAAAGAAAGAGAAGGAGCAACAGAGAAAAATGCTGTTCCTCTCAGGAAACAGATGAGAATTTTATTAGTGCATAAGCTCTTAAGGGAAGAATGTAAGCTATTATTTCCTTACTTTTTTTCTCCTCAACAATAAAGATTACATGAGGTTATACTTCCCTTAAAATAGGAAAGCAAGGCAATTTAGCACTGGCCATACAATGTAAGGTAATTCCCACGTGATTCTCCTCTGTTTCTGAACTGCTGGAAAGGTGGCTGATCTCAAGCCCAGAAGCAAAGAAGGAAGAAAGTAGAACCTCAAGAGCTTATGGATGTTACATTGCTGCAGTGGAATTGAAAAGTCACCTCTGCGCATGGCAGTTTCAGTACAGCCAAATAGTTGGGCCACATCTGTTGTTGGGAGGGGGCTGACAGTGAGATGGAGCAGCAATGAGGAGAGCCTGTGCAACCTATTAATAGTGTATTCACAGTTCTGACGAGCCACGGAGGCCAGGGAGAAGGATTTCTGCTGACACAGCAGTTTGTGAAGCTTCTCTGCAGCATCAGATGTGGTTTCACCCTGAGAAAAAAATCCTGCAATTTTTAATCTACTTTTGTCACTAATCACCAAAACAGTCTATTCCTGAGTCCATGATACCAGACTGTTGATGGTTTCATGGAGTGCACTTCAGGGAAAACGAATCTTATAGAGTGAAAGTAACAAATCCTATGAATTTATTCATTGTGCTACGGTGTTAGTGAGGAGCTGGTCACGGCAGTCATCTCACACTCAGCCACTGCCTGTTTGAATTATGTGGGTGACATCTTTTTGTTTTATTTTGAATGTGGCCCTGGAACCACAAAAGGAGCTATCTTTCTTTTTCCTTGCCTCTAAGCACATTGAAAAATTAATTCAAACATGGCAGCCTTTCATGTCCTCTTTTGTGTGAAAGTGCTGAGAATTCCTTGGATTTATTTCCAATATGATGGGGTTAGAAACTGGAGGAAATTTCTGTTACACATGAAGTTTGTATTTTCGTGTAAAATTGATTTTCAGATGTAGGCATCTTCTATAGCATGGCTATTCTCAATTTTGATCACCTTTGTCTTATGTGGCATTACTGAAGGCTGTAAGGACTACAACAAGGGAGAGATTCTGCAGAAAGAAAGGTAAATAGAAGAGGAAAATGTCTCACAGAGAAAACCATTCAAGTTAATAGCTGTAGTTTATCTGTGGAGCTCTGCATCACCTCTAGTAAAAGCAGACCTCATTTCAGAGCTCATTTGTTCTATTTAACACAGCCTGTTATGTTAGTGTAATAACAGTACGGTAATGGACTGAATTTTATTTCCTGGATGCACTTACTTGACATGGATCAGGGTTGCAAGAGGCTAATAGTTATGTTTCAGAGCTGAGGTCAAATGCTATCTAGTTCCAGTGTCTTCTCAGTGCTATATCACGGGCTGTTTTGCAAATCCACAAAAATAACCAGCATCACAGTTTCTGAGCCCAGACAATAATGCGTACACTCAGATACTGAGCATATCTCATGGCCTCTCCTTGTTTTCTAGCTGTTTGACTGCTTTGCTGATGATATGCACCCATCCCAAACCCCTGAGTTTCTTGGACTACAAACCCTTCATTTTTTTTGTTTCTAGGGCTGTATTGCTACACTGTGGCTTCCCTGTGTGTAGCAGGACTGCTGGGAGCAGAGGGCTTTGTACCTTGTTTGTGCTTATGCAGCCACTTGCCTGTCCTTGGACTGACCATTGTGAATGGCCAACGCACACAACCACAGGTCTAGTCTTATACTGCAGAATTAGTTTGAAACTTAACATCACCTTCCAACTTCTTCTTATTTGAGCTGCTGTATGTTATGAATGCTTTAACTGCTGAGATACTGTTTTTTGTACTTCTGCTGATGGCCTCTGAACTATTAGTCTCAAGCTAGAACTGCTGCTTGCACTGACTTTTCTGTTAATTGTGCCTATTATGGGGCTGCTATAAGACAAAGTTATGATTTTTGACCTTCTAAAGGTGAATACCACAAGTGAGTAACACGGAATAGTGCAGTAGGCTTGTGGTACAGAAACAATGTATTGTTTTTCTCATGATTGGAAAACCTGGCAACGGCATTGAGCCCAGACTTTCTGAATCAAAGCTGAAGCCCTTCCGAACAGTCTCTTCTACATTCAATGCTGGCTTACTCCTCTTTGGTGTGCTGGGCTGTGGGCAGAGGTTTGTATCTTCACTCTGCCACCTACCCTGAGGGGCTGCTGTTCACAGGCAGATAGGTTGGTTTTCTCCCTTTCCCCCTGCCACTACTGTTTTTCCTTATGTATTTGTGTTTTCTGCTGTACATTTGTTGCCAGCCTCACAGCACAGCGAATGAATCTGGCATCAGCAGAGTATAGGAAGGGACAGTATTAGATTCAACTTTGCTTAATGGTGCAAGCCCCACTGGGTTTTGAGCAGTGTTGGGTAGGTGAGGAAGAAAGATTTGATTTTAATGAGAGATGACTTGGCACCAGCATCATAACAGGTGCAGTATGAGAATCCAGGAGTGAAAGAGTTAATTCATATTCTGTTCACAGAGATAGCTGTGAAAGAGCATATGCTGAATGGGCATTCCAGTTTCATTTTTTTTGTTCTTATTTACAGTGACAAATAATATATTTGCCTTTAGTTTTGAGTGCTTCATAAACCTGGAGCTGATGATGAATATGCAGTTTACATTCCAAAGGCACTGGAATCAGTGCAAGGAGGCAGAGCTTGGTGTGGTTCATAGCACACTGTGACCTCCATCGTGATTATTAATCGGTCAGGCTTTCAGGGTCACATCCACCATCCTAGATACAGCACTTGCTTACTCCTCTCTCTTTTTCCTGATAAATGTCATAGCTGAACCTCTGGGAAACACACTGTAGATAGGTGACTTCTGTCAAAGGACGCTGAGTTCTATTTGCTCTGAATTCAGGTTTAAAGGGCTTGGTGCATTCCTCAGCGGGTTCTTAATTTGAGTTGTAGTGTTTTGTTGCACACAGCCTGGTGTGGAAACTTACTGATGCTTAACAAGATCTCATCTATCTCCTGGAGAGCAAGTTTGGCAGTTTTGGGGGAAGTGGCCTGGTTACAAGTCTAGAAATCATGAGTGAAGTTGTGGGGTGTGTGGGGGGTTGCCTTAATCAGTGTGTGATGTTCTGTTAGAGAGCAATTTGCTCAGAGGAAAGGAATTGCTTTGAAGGAATGGAAAGAGATTTGGGACTTTGAACAGGCTGCTGGTTAATTCTGTATTAGAGCAGTCTGCCTTTCACAGAGTTGTGGTTGCCCAAGATAGTGTTGTACATGAACAGAGCAAAAGAGATGGTCTTAAATTCCTTTGGGCTTCTTATGAACATAATACGAGACAAATGTGCAACCATACTGAAGCAATGCAGTTTTTTCTGCTCAGAAAGGCACCCTAGTTCCAAGCATTACAAAACAGCGATAATTTTGTTCAAGTGATCAAATTTGCAGCTTTGCTAGTATAAGTGATTTGAAATAGGCATCATCGTCCTATCGACCTATCAGCAGAAACATGACCATTGTACAGCACTGTTTCTTAGCCAGCTCCCTAGGGCTCTTCAACAGAGACTGAAAAGTGAGAGAAGGTTTCATTATTATACCTCTTGCCACTCTCTGCAGAACTGTAATCCTTAAGCACTAGAGCCTATGTTCCTGAACTTGTCTTTTTGGCGGGTGGAGGGGTATTTTGTCTTTGGAGGAGGTTACTGAGAAATAAGTCATATGTTAACTTGTGCTTGAACCACCACGGTGGCTTGCTGTCACAGTGAAAACATCACTGAGTAAGATGAGGGTAGCCGTGTGCAATTTCCCTTGGTGCAGTAAATCAAATCTTTTCATTACCCAAAGATAGACAGGAGAGAGACTAGTGAATCCGCCCTGCTCGAGTCCATGTTTCCAAACCACTCATGTCTTCGTAGCAGGATTTCTCTGTGGGAGGGTTGGCACATGTGCTGGAGGTCTATTAAAATCTTTTATCTCCTTACTACTCGTGGGCACAATCCAAAAATGTTGCAATCCCAAAAGCTAAAATCTCCACTGCATGGTCGGAGAGGACCTCATTGACCATGGCTGGCCCCAAACACACTAGTGGAAATGCTCTATTCATCAAAACCTGCTGAATAGCTGCATGGATTCATCCTTCTTGCCAGCTTTGGAGTCTGCTGTGGTTATGAACACTACTTGTGCCTTGAGAGAAATGTGATGAGTGGAGGTGTTGAATTCTCCTGGTACTGACCAGGGTGGAGGAATGCTGGCAGACCACGGAGGGAGATTATACTGATGCTCTATACGATGTACCTCATTTAGAGCTAAACAGAATTTAAGACTTAAGGGTTGTCAGCCAGACATAAAAACTTCTTGAATTCTCCTTAAATTAAGACAAAAATGTTTTTTAAAGAAGTCTTAAAATAAATACTTATTTTGTGCATTTTTATTTTCAGGATGAATCAGAGATACTTACAGAAAGCAACAAAAGGAAAACTGCTAATAATAATATTTGTTGTTACGCTGTGGGGGAAATTAGCATCTGGGGCAAATCATCATAAAGGTAAGAAATTCTGTTCTGTTCTATTATACTGTCATATCTGTGGCCTCTGTCAACAAATTCAGAAGTGTCCAGTCTATGCGACCATTTTTCCTTATGCATATTTGTGTCTCCTGATATTGATCCACTAATCAGTACCAAAGGAGGAGAGTTTTCAATGGATAGATTTGTATTAATTTCTTGAGAATTTAAGTATTTCAGTCCCATTTTCAGCATTCTCTGATTTTAGGTGATTTTGTAATGATGGTACAGTTAAAAAGATGGTAAAAAAAGCTGGTAAGGTAAAAAAAGCTGGTAAGGTAAAAAAAGCTGGTAAGGTAAAAAAAGATGGTAAAGTAAAAAAATCAAATATTGATTACTGCTTGTCTCATAAAAATAGATATATCAGAGAGCACATATGTGTGCTACAAATGAATTCCTGGAATGAACCTTAGAAAGAAACAATTTTTAGTAACATATATGCTGCTACCATGTGCAGTTATCTGTCAAGGCTAACTTCATGGATAATGTGTGCTGATTGTTTCATCACCAAAAAAAGACTGTTGCTTTGCAGTGTTGTCTGTCTTCTATGCTTCATTCCTAACACCGGACCAGGAACTTTAGTAGCTTGTGACAATGTGAGATTTGTTTCCTCTTGGTCATTCCAGCCTTTAAAATGTATGCACACCATCAGAAACTGTGATGGTTTATTGAATCTTTTAAAAAGGTGTCTTTTTTTTTTTGTGTGTGTTTCTGTAAACCCTTAGTGCAAGGAACAAGCTCTCCAGATTCATGTATTAATATCTTCTTGTAGGCTAATAATGCTTGAAATGTGATCTGCATTATAATATGATTTTGAAGTCCACTTCTTGTCTTCATATGGTGTCTGTTGGTTGTTTAGCTGCTTATTCAAGATCAGAATAAGCTAACAACTTGGGTGAAGTAAGGGAGGGACATGAACATTACTGAGAGCTGAGGAGTTAAATACCAGGGAAGGTTTCCAATAACACCAGTCAGTTCATATCTCTATGTCCGTGTACAATTTACAATGTTCTCTGTGAAGATAGGATTTCATGGGCAGGTATTTTATATATCTAGCTGCTAGATATTTTTCTGCTGTGTGAAGATATCTTTCTTCAAAATACCTCACTGTTTAAGGACTTCAGGATGCAGAGGCACTTTCTGCAAAGTCTTTTGTGAGTTGCAATTTGGCTGCAGACAAAACAGATTCTGACGTGGTCCGGCAGGCCACCAAAGATGGGCATGATGCCAGACAGGAACCGTGCTGACACCCTTTGCTCAGCCTCTCTTCTCCGCTCTGAACCAGAATATGGATTTGTGCTGTGGCTTGCCAGTCTAATTGTCTATTGGAAAAGAGCCAAGATATCCTTGCCTGGATTCAGAATTCTTTTGTCTTTGATTATCTTTCCTTAAAAATCAGAAAACCCATCTCCAGATCATTTTGATTCCATCCACAAAAGCTGGTCAAGCTGTGATTGCCTCAATCCAATTCAAACTTTGCCAAAATATGCTTGCTACTCTTTTTGAAAAAATTATGAGCAAAACCTGTCACCAAGTATTTAATGGAAACAAATTATAATCCTAAGGACTATTTGGGGAATTAGTGCTTCATAATTGAGAAATAAATGATCCCCCACTAATTTTAGCTTTCCAGATATATTCATGCAAGGGCAACCCCAGCAGAAAAATACCATTAATTATCTGGACAGTACTTGATGTTTGAGCCCCAGCCTTAGAGCAGGGATAACTTGAGAAATACTGAATCTGATGTTTTTAGATAAAAAAAGTTTGCACATTAGCCCCCTGCAAAATCAGGTTATTAGCTGTAGGGACTTCTTTACATTCCTGCAAGTTAACAAAAAGCTTTGGTTCTTTTTCTTTAAGTTGTAACTTTTCACCCCCTTAGCAAAATATATGAAGTCTTGCAGGGAACAATAAGAAGAAGAAACATGACTCGAGTGTTCAATTTTGAAAAGCAACTATTGTACATGTTCAGTTTCTTTTGGAAAGAAAAAATATTCAGAAGGATTTTGGCTTGTGGATTTAATAGATCTGCAAATCAGCTGCACTCACTGTGTATGGGGGATTATTTTTAAAAAGCACAAATCAGAGTAATGCAGCTCAGCTACCACTGATTTCCAAAGAAACTGGGAGTTTAACTTCCCATATTGTCAAAGAAAATCTTCCCCCTACTCTAATAGCAGAAATGGAGCTAAGGTGCCGTCAAGGAAAACCTGAAACTGTTCATCTTTGCATGGAGTTTCCAAATACTGAGAAATATGTGAGTTTCTTCAGCAATAGTTATCCCTAGCATCATTAATCTTCATTTATAGAAGTCCTGCTAACATATTGACACAACAAACCCTAATGACTTTGAAGGAGCCCTTACAATTTCAAAGATTGATAATCTACATTTTAAAAAAATCTTTCCTATTGGCTTAATCATATTATGCACCAGTTGCACCAACTCTTAAACCCGTCTCTTTTTCTGAAGGCTATTTTAAAAGAAAAGGAAAAGAAAAAGCAGGAAAGATCATCAATGTGTGAAGAATTGTTTAATGAGCATTCTGCTCAGCAGGGATATAAGCAGCTGACTTTGACAGGCCGTCTCTAGGCTTGTTGCGCTTACTTCAGGGATACGACGCAAATGAGAAATCCCAAGTCAGCAGCAAGAAAAACAGAGGCTGAGGCAGGGCATGGAGAACCAGGCTTTGAGGTCCAGTTGAGCAACCACCAGGGTTACAAACTGGGATTTCAGATTACAGCTTTTCAGTGTCAGGTGCGTGGGAGCTAAGTCCATCCTTCTTTCTCTTGAGCAGACTGGTTTGAAGATATGTCTGCTCCCTTTATCTTGTCTGATTGTTAAAGTTTCATCAGTCTGGGCAGAAAGTCCAAGAGCTAAAAAAGGTAAGCACTCACAATGTTTAAAACAGAACAGAAAGCTCACTTTTTTGCCACACATAGGATTATGAGTTCTGCGTAGTTCCTGGGTGTGCACATGCTTATATTCCATTTATCCTATCCTCTGGAAAGAAACAGGAACTCTGCTTTTTCTTTTTCATTTTTCAGAGGACCCTGATACTATGGTGATGTGTGCCTTACTGGAGCACATGCACCTGTGGATCAGCCTGCAGTACCAGATCCATTTGTGCTGCAGTAGCTATGTATGAGAAGACAAGTAAAGAAAGAGTGGCATATCAGTCTCCAAAAGGATGTTGTCAAGGTTATGGGTCTAAGAGCTGATATACCTTGAGGGTGGCTGAAAGAAATCCATAAGAGTATTTTATTATAGGGTTGATCCTGATCCTCCTACTCATTGCTAGCCCCTGGAAAACAAATAAACCTGTGCAAACATATAGTGTTCACTGACAGATACGGCAGGCAGGCATCAGTTCAGCATCACTGCCTGTTTGCTATTTCTGTCATTGGGAACATGAATTGATTTGGTGACCATTGTATCACAGCCTGTGTTTAAGGTTTCAAGTGTTGGGCTGGTCCTTTTGAGAAAGAAATATACTGATAGCCCCTTACAAGCACTCCTTTGTAGACAAGAGACTACCGCAAGACAGTTTCTACCCTAAAACTAAAAACTCTTTCAAAATTTGGATTTCTTTGAGCTTTTTGTGATTGCTAAGTTTATTTTACATTGATAAAGCAATAAGGTAATTTAAATAAATTAAAGGTGCTTTTGAATCTGAGCATAGTTTAATATTCCTCAAAATACAAAACAATAAAATTTTTATTAAATTTTAAATCCCTAGACAAAATAGAAAGCTACTTAAAAATATGCCTAATCATGAATGCTTGCTTGCCAGAAGGAATTTGTTATTCAACCAGAAAACACTCCAGGTAGGTAAATAAAATAATTGAGTATTTTTGGACTGACTAGATGAAAAGGCATGATAATTTATTTTCATTTAAAAAATTTCACTCATAAGCTGAACTTATTCATCTGATGCCTACCATATAGATAAAAAAACCTAAACTCTTTATTGTTTGTGATGCAGAATTGCTGCTCCTACTTGTCTGTGAATTTGCACTAAAATAGAAGTCTGAGGGAATGTCTTGCTGTTTACAAGGAGAATATGAATCCTGGTTTCTCCTTGCAGAGGAGTAGCTGTTCTGAAGCCCAGCTGAATGAAGGAACCACTGAGCCTCTAAGGCTGCTAGTTAGATCATTCTTCCTGGATGAGTCTGCCTTTCTCAGCTGCATTGCCAGGGCAGAAGCACTGCTGGTACCAGTGTTGTGATGTAGGATATAGCCTGTGCCACACACGTGTCTGGAATTTGGGAATGGGTATGACTATGAGAAGCAAGAAACCCAGTGGCAGCGGTAACACGCTTTCCAGTGATGCTGATGTGTTTTTTGACATGGATGGACTTTCATTATCAGTCACCTTCTGCCTTGATCACCAGGTTTCTTTCCTTTTGTTTTGTGAAAAGAGTACAAATAAAATGTGCAGGACAGTCCTGGAAAGCCTAAGGAACTGGCTGAAAATTTTAAGTTTTTGTGGAACTGAGTTAGAAATATAGTTTAATTGTCCCCAGGTGTCTTCTTTGGGTAACTCATCATTTCTACTTGCTTTGGAAGAGCTTCTAAGTCTTATGTCTAGATTTGTCATGTTTTGTCATGCCACCACAAAAAGGTGGCAAGCCCTCAACAGGGCTCCATATAGTCTAACACAAGTCCCACATGTGTATATCTTTGAGAATGTAAACTTTTTTAGGGGATGAAATCTCATAGTAATGAACAAACTCAATCAAATGTGATACTGTAGGCCAGTATGGGCAGTACTATGCCTGCTTCTGGAGAGGGAGTGGAAGGACTCGTAGCCCTTGCAGACAGATGGGGTGATGCAAGTTTGTTCTTGTGGCTTCTAGCGTTCAGTGGGGCTCTGTTAGCAAGTGCAGTAATGCTAACGCTGCACTGAATCAGCATGTGACAGGCTCAGCCTGACCCCGGGGCAGTGGAATTGATTTGTTCTGAGGAGACATAATATAGCACTTTGTTAAAAGCTATGGTAATGTCCTGTGCACATTGCCTCAATGCCCTCATGTCTGTTTCATGCACAAGGGTGAAATTCACTGGTGAGTTAGGACAGCTGTTTAGATGGCTTAATGGGTGATGTATGTCATATTTATGGTTTTGTATCCCTAGGGCAGTGCAAGGGACTTGAGGCATGCTGGTGAATCTTGTGCAATGCTTTGCAAACTCTTAGTGTTGTGAACTGTGCCTTAAAGATACCGTTGATCCTCTGGTCCTTGCAATAGATCTTCTCCTAGCCAAACTTTCTCCTTACGGTTATCCACTGACTGATATTCATCTAGTTGCCTATCTGTAACTCTGTTACTATACATATGACTTCATGTTCTGATGTCAGTATTTAAATTCTAGCACTGGCTTGCACTCCCTGAACTCCCAGGACAAAACTTTATCATCAGAAGTATCATATATTATGGACATGGGTGAATGTACCTTGAAGTTTACTAAAGATGATGCCTAAGTAGAAATGCTTCTGAGCACTGATTATTAGTTCTGCTTATTTGTCTTCCTGATTTGCTGTATGTTTAAATCTGAAGCAGCAGAGCACAAGACATTGTTTTTCTTGTGCTGACTGCTTGCTACAGACCAAATGAAACTGTCTTGACTGGGCTGGGAGAAAGCCTCCAGAGGACATGGGTGGTCAGGTAAAAAAGGAGAGACTAGTTTGCAGGAAGCCTACAGCAGGAGCAAAGACTGGGGTACAGCTGTGACGGCTGATGAAGAGACAAACAGCTAGCCTTTTGAGGTGATGGAAAGAAAGGGTCTTAAGGAGCCAGAAGTGACTCTGTTGAGGGGTTCTGGTCTGAGGGCAGACTTGGAAAGAAGAATCTGTCCCACCAAAGGCAGATTTGTTATAAGTTCTTTTATTTCTGTTCAGTTTTACTCAGCACCACTGAGTTTTCTCTGTTTTAAAACATGTTTGTGTCTAGTTTATAATAATGACTTTGAATTATTAGCCCTGCTGAAGTTTTAGGGTACTTTGTAAGAAAAGGTCCACTACAGACCTCTGATTGACTTTGATCTCATTGCATTTTGTTTTAAAAATCATATCAAAAGTTCTTGAATGTTGTAACACCTGGAACATTGCAGAATATATGTAACCGGTTCTACTACTGGGAATCACACTGGAGATTAGAATCATATCAGAAGGGCTGGTGAAAGACTGTATCAATCCTTTACTCTAGTGTCTTGTTATTTCATTAAGACTGTGAAGGTTACTGATGACTATGTTCGGAAGCTTGGGTAAATACCTACAACACATTGCAGCTAAATAATGCTGTCTAGTCTACTTTATTCAGGCAAATTAGGGGGGTGCTTTTCATTTTGGTGTTTGAGATCTACATTCTTAGTGTTTAGAGTCACAGTGCCCAGGTAAGACTAGCCCTAACTGATACATGGGAGACATGTGAAGTATTCAAACCATTGCCTTTTTGTAGAAGTGCTTTCATAATGAAGTTATAGTATTTTAGTATGAATGTACCTTTTTTTCTTTCTGTTCAGGATTTTACACTGTGTAGAAGACAGCATTCATAATGCAGAAATAGAGGGTGTTTGTATTCAGTTTTAAAAAGAGTAAGTACCCTTGGTGCAGAGAACAGAAACTAGATTAAAGACATCCTTCCTTCCAGCTATGTAACCACTAGGTAGCCACCACATGTTCCCTCTTGTTCTCCTTCCTTCCTGAAGGAGTCCTACTGGATGTAATGGCATTCTTTGGGGACATCAGATACGTGGTTTGAGCCTCTCTGAGCTGAAGAGGGCATGGAACGCAGACCTCCCAGTTCCATGATGTAGGCTGTAATATAAAGGGTAAACAGCAGCAGTACCATCTTTGCCTCAGTTTGCCTGTACCATAACATTAGGCAAGGGATCTGACCCTGTGGGTAAATGGTATGTGTTCAACATGCACCTTCTGGATGTGTGTGCCTGTCAAAGGATGTAAGAGTTGTTCTACATATTTCCAGCTTCTTGACTGGAATTAGGCAGGAGAAAACTGCTTAATATTTAGATGAGGGAAGTTACAAGCATGCAGAGAGATGTGTGTGGATGCCTTAGGAGCTACCAGGTGAGGCTGAAAAAAGTCAATGGGGTCTCTCAGAATATTAGATGGAGGCATCCACTCGTCTGTTGTCGCTCAGTCAGTCCTGCGTCATCAAAATCTTTTGTCATGTTTGCTAAATGTCTCAAACATGGATAATCTTATCTCTTGTGGAAGTTTGTCCCAGAGATAGATTCTCTTAAATGAGAATGCTTTGTGTGCAGCTTTCACTAACTTAATTCTGAGTGTAATTAATGTTTAAATATAGAAACAAAGGAAGACGATAATCATTTTAGCAGACACAGGGAAGAAAGATATTAGATGTTCTTATCTAGCTTGGGCATTAATTGAAAGTTTCAGTTATACCAGGATCAGAACCTGATCCCAAAATTGCCATTTGCTTGAAGATAAAATAGAACAGTCAGTCAAACACTTTTATATCAGTATCTGTCACTGAAATCTAAAATGTTAATACAGTATCTGTTGGAATTCAGTAGATAACATTTCTTGGCCTTCTGCTAGTGTATAAAGGAAAATAATTTTCTCTGGTTGCCAATATGCCAATAGTTCTGAGGGTTCACTGGGACATAGGTGCAGAAATCATGGCAGTAGCAGAGTTACACCTATTTCTTCTCTGTGCTGCCAGCTCCATCACAGAAAATGGCTGCCTTCATTTTTGCCCCCATTCCCACCACCACCTTGATGATGAAACTTGGCTGTCCTTGAGGCAGCCATGGCAAGAGAAGTTGGAGAGTGTCAATGAGATATCATGTGTTTTCCTTTACATTGATAACTTAAAAATATTTCTGTTTATATTTGGCAGGTACTATGGTTTCTTGATGTTTTTCTAAGACAAGTAAAAGGAAAGTGCATAGCAGTTCTTTATTTTGGGTCTGATCTTGTAATCCCAATGTCAAATTTTTATTAACTTTCCATGAGTGGGTACCCAGCATCTTTTCCTTAAATACATTCAGATTTTGTGTTGTGGTGGAAAGGAGATGATTGCGCAAAAGATTATATTCTTGTAAAAGTTACAAACTTAATTGATTTTACAGTTAGAAATCCCAAACTTTTTAACATTTTCAGCCCTTTCATTTTTTAGTAATGATATCTTCCCATGGATAGCTGGCCAACCAATCAGCTGTTCTTTTAACCCATTTCTGTTTTGGAAGATTAAGCTTTCCCTTGCTTTTTTTTTTAGGAAAATATTGTAAGATATTAGGACTGAAATTTTTCCTACCATGAGTAAATGTTGACATTTCCCTAATAGTGGAATAAGATCTACTTTTCCAGTTTCATATTCTTTCAAATTAGTCCTGTTGATTTGTTATGTATACTAAGTAATGCATTCTGCTAGATTCCTTTATCCTTATACCTAGGAAAACAGAGTGCTTACATTTGCATGGCACAGTTTTAACCAAACACATAAAAATAGTATGAAAGAAATTGGTAGCCCCCTAGATAGTTGTCTTTATTCAATTTGTCTTGGTTTAGTAGTACCACTCTCTTGGATCTTTTAATCAAAATTTTCCTTGTTGTTTCATTAACTTGTTAAGTGCTCAGTTAATGCAGCATATAGTAGTATATTATTGTTAGCATTGCCAGATTTAAAATATTATTTTCTGGGCTTACAGTTTTATTCTGAATTTTTCATTTGGCTAAATGTACATTGTGTCATAGATAATGTCTTAAATAAACTTTTCCTTAGAGTAGAAAAGGAAAGCAATGGACATTAGATGCAGTTGTGATCAGGGAGGAAGAGAAAAGGAAGTGAAGGACTGTTTAGTGACCTGGATACTCTTATCATAATCATGAAGCAGGGTGCTATGGCACAGTGAGCTCATGGGGTTGCTGCAGCTGCCTGTACCCACTCCCCAGCCCCTTCTCCCTTTCTGGAAACATTTTTACTCATTGACTATATTGGCTACACTGTCTTTAAAGAGGGTGCTTCCAGTACAGATAGTATAGGAGCTGTATATGGGAAAATGATTGCAAAATTTTAATTGTAAATATCAGAGTGAGCTTACATAAATAAAACCTTTTGAGGAAATGCAATTCTCTGTTTTTATATAAATACTTAATGCTGATAACAAGAAACTACTGAGTTACTCCAAAAGTGTGAATCCTTATATGCAGGTTTCCAGCCTTGGAATTTTCCATGTGTTGTAGAAGAGCTGTGTCCGGATCTTTTGATGGCTTTGGAGCTCAGATGGTAGGATGACCTTGAGGTATATTGGAAAGTCATGACTAGTAAAAGTTTGTCTCCAAGACCCTGAAACCAGCTTTCTTTGGTGGAGAAATCAGGTAGATTTTTCTCCACTGGTATAACAACTTTGTTTTTTCTTGTCTTTTTCCTCAGAGGATTGCTCATAAAATTTTATTAATGTCTGGGACTAGCAAAAAAATGGAAAAGAATATCTGAATAGTTTACAGCTTCCCTTACATTATGTTTTCTCCAAATTCAGCATCTTAAGATCGTGTCATTTTTATAGGTCAAATATAATGGGTCAATATCAAATTATAATTAGAGTCAGATCCTTAACAGTATCAAGACATGTAAAATTACTGTAATGACAAGATTAGGGCCTATTCTATCTTCAAAGTCTAGATCTGGTTTCAGGTATGGAGACCATATATCCCAGTGCTGGTCTTTGGGTTTTCTGCACTGCCCCTCAGGCTTTCCATTATACATTCCATACATCCAACATACATTCCATACATGAAGTGATGACTGCCCCATACATCTGCTGGTATCTACTGCACACCCCTGTTATCCTACTCAGGGATTTCACACACTCAGGTTGGGAGGTTTTTGCCTGGAAAATCTCATCCCATGTGGAGATTATTTCTATAGCATTCAGAGGATATGTTAACCTAACTTTCATCTGCATTGATTTTCTGCTGATGATGTCTAAAGACTATGCCCTTCTCTCTTGACGCTTTTCACCGAATTTACTCTATAGCAGAGTTAAGTGATTGCTTGTACAATGTCATATTTTAGAACAGCTGTTCTTTAGTCGTACAAGTGCCAAGGAGAAGTTCAGAAACAGTCTGCTATTCTGGGGAATAGCAGGAGAAGAATACTTTATGTGGTTTTGAGTAGCAATTTATAAAGTTTCTTCCTGAACCAAAATTTTAATTTTTCTTCTTCAGGGGGCTGAGGGGGATTCACCATTTTAAGGCTCACTGGGGCAGTCTTCCACTGAGGTAGAGATTTGTAAAAGAGTCTCATCTTTTTGGAAGATCAGGGAATTGATCTGAGCCCAAGCTGCACAAACCAACAGCTCCAAAGCAGCAAAGCCTGTGTCTGTATACATGCATATGTGCATGCATATTCACGCAGAGAGATGAGAGACTTGGATGAAGGAGAAAAATGCAAAGTCATCACTGATGAAATAGCTTACGTGGTCCATTTTAGTGTTTTTAAAGTGCTTATTGTTTATTTATGGGAGCTTCACAAAATACTAGGTGCTTTTCAAACGTAACTGAAAACTCAGGGAATTTTCCACAACATCCAGCTTTAGGCACTATGAAACACCCTTCAGAGCTCATTCCTTTCACTAAGTGGGACATCAAGCTTTCAGTGTAGGTGTGAATACTTCCCTGAATTCATATACCATAGAGTTTGCAACCTGTTGGAAACCTTCTGGAACTTTTGGAAAGTCTCTTAGCAGGAGGACTCAGTTTGGATATTGTTCTTTTATTTGCCTAATAATTCTTCTCCTGTATCAGGGTCATAATGTCTGAATAAAATTGTAAAGGTCTTATTTTATTTCTACTGTTCAAATGGAGTCTCATGTTGCAGTTCAGAAGCGAGTGAAATTTGGTCTGTGACAGATTCATTTGTATCTGCATATCATTCTGCAAATGTCATTCTGTTGGATTAAAAAAGGTTTGGTTGTAAAACCTGGATTTGGTGTTTGCTCTGTTTCTGCTTGTTGAGCTAAAATACACAGAAAGTCAGGAAGAATTCTTGAAATTTGCAGAGGTCTAATACTGAAATTTTGACCTTCTCATTCAAGTGTGAAGGCACCATTTGATAAAGTGGTGTCTGTGACCAAGAAAACCCCATTGCTCCACTTAGATGGGGACAAAGCCATGGCATCTTTACTGGAGAATGGAGGCTGGCTTGGGGGTTTAGATGACAGAAAGCAAGAAAATCATAAAAGAGCAGTCTGCTTTGTGCAGCTTTCTTTTACCAGGCTGAGCAAGAATTCTGTCTGTAGTGATGAGGAGGCTGAGGCAGGAGCTGCCAAGTCTGTCTTGTTCTTTTTTTCCCCATAGATTTGTATAACTCTTGTACTCAAATTGTTCTCAAGTAAAGGCAGTAGACTTAGAATTCTTTTTGCAAAATACTTCTGGCTTCAATATCAAGTGTCCTTGAATGACTGAAGTATAAAGCTGAATGTGTGGGTTATTCTGGGTGAATGCAGAGCTGCAGAAAGGATATGCCTGAGAGAAGTGTTCTGTTAAGACCAACACAAATCTTGGGTGCATTGTGCCATTGTATTTTTGGGCGCAAGCTATTAGAATTGCTTCAGCTGAGTCTGTGCTCCAGGACCGTGTGTGAGAGGAGAGCTAGGGCTTGTACGAGGCTGGCTGAGTTGTTGGGAAGGTCAGAATTCTCCTGGATCCAGAATTTGAACCCAAGACTGTGTTTGTGACTGACGGGAGGGGAGCAAGGATGAAGCAATTAAGCCTGTAATTCAATCTCAGTGAAAAGAATGAATCATACAAAAGACTGAAATCATCATTAGATTCCTTCAGTGAGCTGGAAGACTAAGGAATACCAAAGTTAAGTTTTAAAAAGATGACAGATAGCAGGAAGTATTGTACCTATGAACAAAAAAATAAAAAGTTTTTTTAAGTAAAATACTTATTTAAAACTTTGCTCAATTTTGTTATGTTATGTAAATTCACTACCAATAGAAAAAAAAAGATTACTGGTGATAAGATGCACTGGCATGTGTCAGATTAACTGTGGAAATTTTGTGAAATGGAACCCAGAAGGTGTGCTAACTGCTAGACACTGCAGAATGGAAAGTAAATATATTTCCAGTGAGTGAATATTGAGAAAATAAGCATCTGCAAGAAATGGGAAATTTGGATTCTTAATTGCATCATTCACCCCAGAACATCTGCCAGAGATATTAAGAGCAAATATAACTGTATCGGAGAGAAGATAATAGTTTAAATAAGGAAGGAGGAAGAGTAATATTGTGCCATCTTGTTACACCGCTGCACACTATGCATATGAAGTCTGTGTAAATCTCTCTTCTTCTTCTATTTTTGGTTCAAAAACACCTTAGGAGAATAAAAATACAGTTTCCATGCCTATGTTTACCTTTTCAGAACATGCGAAAATCCAGAAAATCTCATTTATAATAAGTAAATAATCCGTATTTTTGCATATTTTGTCCCTCATCTTAACAATATATAGTATACTAGAAAGCTGGGTTGCAGAAGACAAAGGTCATCCTGCAGAGGTTATGCCCTGGAAACATCTGAGAAAAGGATTAACCTTTCATCCTACTTATGCCACTCCTGTTCATAGTATAGTTTAGGTGAGCTCAAAGGCTTCTTTACTCTTTGCTGTCAACACCAGCCCTGGAAACTGCTCTTTGGGGACTGCAGGAATGAAGTGCAGTTGGGCTCCCTGCCTAATGTCAGAGAAGAAGATGGGATGGGATGTAAACAGCTAAAAAGTGGGGAATTAGGAGGATCCTCGTTACGCCAGTGCAAGGGCAGTGCTCACCAGTCTTATCTTACGCCTTACTTGACTTTTCATTTTTTGCCCTGCATCATTAGATATGCTTTCTGCTAAGCGATTTAAGGACATTACATGTTTCCCACCCTCCCTCTATCACAATATTGCTGTCATTACATTTTTCTGGGTTTACTCTGAAAAACAGCTTGTGTAGAGGAAAATGACTGAAGAAAAGAGTTTAACTGCCACAGAGGGGTTAGGTATATTGTACTTCACAAATCTGAAGTAAAACCTAAATGTTAGAGAAAAAGAAACAATTTTTAAGCTGGTGTAATTTTATAATTTCTTTGGGAAAAAGAAAAAAAATACCAGAAGGTCCACTGCATATTATTGCCTGTAAAAATGCCGTATTCTAGAACAGCTGGTCTTTAGTTATAGAAATACCCAAAAAATGTTCAGAATCAATTAGGTATTTTTTGGAAATAGCAAAACACAAAAATCTTTTAATTATTTTGGACTAAGACCTCCGTTAATAGATTATCAAGATTTTACGTTCATGTTATAGGCATTTAAAACTTGGGGTTTTTTGCTGAAAGTCAGAGCAAAACTAAATTAGAGCAGTCTGAATGGCACATGGAAATCATATTCTTATTTTTTGCAGTTCATGTGGTTTATTTCATCACAGGCAATATTTTACCCACATTCTTTTTTCATCTTTTTGAAATAAACATTTCTAGTCTGTTGGGTACTATTGACAGTAAGTACTGAAAGTACTTCTAAAAATAATGAATTTGTTGAAGCAAATACCTTTCTCAAGTCTAGTTCTTGCTTCTATTTTCAAATATAACTTAGTCTAATGAGCATTTTCAACCTGTAGATACAATAAATCCTGTGTAGAACTCACATTTAAAACTACCACACCAAACAGTGATGTAAGGTAAATAATGTAAAAAGCCCCACTTATCAAACTGATCTTGGCTGCCAGAAAAGCTTTCCTAAAAATCTGTTCTATTGTCCGAACAGATCTGTAGGAGTGATTATAAACTAATTTGCTCTTCTGCTGGGTGCTAGGAATACAACAGTCTACCCTTGAGCAGCATTATGACTCACACTAAAAATATAAGAAAATGACAAATTATGGCTTATTCTCATAGAGTCATTGTAGGAGAGGAGTGTTAAACTATAAAATATCACTCAATTTTTCATAACAATGATCACTGGGGGGTAACAATTTCAATAGTTTTTAATGAAGTTTTTATGTTTGGCATTTATTTTGTACTTTATTTTATGGAAAAATCTCCTAGGTTCATGCATAGCAAAAATGAATAATTAAGGAGGCGATAGATGGGACACATGAGATTTCTTTCTTACAGACAACCTGCAGAAAAATTTGGAAACGTTATTTTACAGCTATAGAGTGGAATTTATAAGCCTCAGACTATTTCTGTGTCTCTTCATTGAAATGAATTGTCTACAACGAGGAAATAAATCAGTGATGTATTTTAAATTCAGGAAGTCTGTCTGAGTCCTCTAAGTTTCAGGGTTTTTTTTTCTTTGAAGGAGAAAGTTCACTGTTTAAAGAGCTTTGAAAATCAGTCTAGATATGCTGCTACCATAGCTAGTAACATTTTAAAAGCTCCTGAAATAATAGCTAGGGGAGTATGTTCTTCAAATATCCTTTTGCTTCCTCCTCTGACTTTAGTGTTATATTTGGACCTGAAAGTCACTCCTCTGCTGAGTCCTGGTAAATGTCTGAGATCTTAGAAGACAACTTTACGGTAGAGGATAAATCAGTGGATATATTTTAGCTTGCTTTAGTTATATACATATATTATCAGTCCTAGAGCAGACATGATCATAGAGCACTGACCTTCTCTTAGGCCTGTTTCAGTATTGTGGTAATGTCAGATTCTCATGAGGGCAATCTCCCAAAAGAAATGACTAGCCAGGGATAAAGTCATGTCTCTGCTGATGTAGCTCTTTCTCTTAGGGGAGGATCTAATCTTGCACACTTAAAATTCAGGTGTTACCTCCTGGGGTGCTTCTTTTTCTAGCTCTGCATTGATTATACAGGAATGTCTAGCTTAGATTAGATGCCAAAGCTGTAGTTATCCAACATATGGTGACATGGGTCTTTGCTTTTGTAGAGAACAGTGGAAACCCCACTTTCTTTATTGTTATATAATAAATGGTGGTATAAAGGTTCAGAAAGTGAATAAAAAATGTCAAGATGCATTGCTGTGTTAAAGTTTTGGATCCTTCTACATAGGGACAATTTCTTATATGTCCTTGACTGTATATGTATGTATGTATGCATATGTATAATACTTGAAAAAAATATAAGCAGGGACAAAACTCCAAGTCTCTCCAGTTTGCAGGTTCAGACACTGCTGTGCACTACTTTTGGGGTTTTGGACCATGAATGCACTGCTGAAATTTGGTTTCTGTTCATTCAGCTGACAATATATTCATGTAATATGTGTGTTGCTAGACTCTAGAAACGACTGTACGGGAAAGGAAATGTGGATGAACATGCCACTCCCTTGAACAGGTGAGACAGAGGATCTGAAATAATCAGATAGCATTCGTATTATACAGCATATTTGCTAAAGTAAAAATCCAAGCAAAGAGCAGTCACTGACCACAAATGTCAGAGTTGTTGTGTGTGAAATAAAAGGAAATTCACAGTGTCCATGTTTACTTTTATATTGTGGGTCTTTTTCCTTAGAAATTATAGGTGCCCAGCCATAATATAACTCCTAGGCAATGCAGTACTTTCACGTTATGAATTAGCTGTTAAAGCAAGGCCGTAGCACTGAAGTCAGGGAAGACTGGCTCATTCTGCTGCATCTTCAGTTTCTGATTTCCCCATCTTTTTATTTCATTTTACAATGCTCTGCTAACTACAGCTGCACCTGGAGGGAAATGTGCTAGGATTATTCTCAGGATTTCCCTGACTTGTGAGCCCTGTGAAGATAAAACTCCCCCTAGGTTTGTGTACGCGATCAGTCAAGGTATCTCATGAATGGTGTTTTGTCAAATCCTACATTGTATCCCCTTGCTGTTCAGCTTTTAAGGTGGTGAATCGAAGGGGAAGGCAATTCTTGTTTTGTGACAGTTTCCCACAAGCTAAAGAAGATTACGCTTGGCTCCCTCCACATGTCAGTGCTGTGGACCTGAACAGTTATTTAATGCTCATCTATTTTTTCTGGTGTGCATTTTAGAACTAAAGCAGTAAAAACATTTGTTGTGAGTCAGTGTAGATACTCCTAAGGAACTGTAGGTAGTTGGTTATTTCCCCATAACAATTTCATCTAACCTTGAAAAGAGGCATGGCCCTATGGATATTTATAAATGGCCACTCGTCTGTTGTCATTTTTGACACGTTGTTAGGCACTGGAAGACAAATACACTGTACTACTCTGTATGTACATGGCGTTCAGCTTCGCACTTGGGACTTTTGAAAGAGTACATGCAAACTAGCCCACAGATAACAACTGCTTCTCAATCTACTGATCTTTCAGTTATTTAACTGAAATTCACTCCTCAAAGCAGTCTGAGAGTTGAAGTTCTGAGGTTCTAATGTTGACCTCTGTGAGGAAAATCCTATGTTAAAGTAGCAATAAGATCAAAGAATATGCAGCCATAAAAATGTATACAGCCAGTATATGGATGCTGTCATTTTATGGGCAGATGGTCATTTGTCTATACACTAAGAGCTTCCTTGCAAGTTGCTATGAGCAATATTTGTATTAAAATTTGACCATTAATGTTTGGGGTTTTTTAATTGTTGTTACTCCCTGAGGGCCCACCCCTCTCCTTTTCCCCCCTCACCCTTTCACAGCGGTGAGAAAGATGTGAAAACTGTGGACACCATTTCAGACTCTCCCTATGGCACGAGCAGTCTCTGGCACTGACACGACACCTTGGATGGTGCCTCATTCTTGGCGGCCGAGGGAGCATTGCTCTGGCTTTTGTGGGGGAAGGATGGATCTGGGTGTTGGGTAACATGGCAGAGGAGGAGCTGTGGGAGCTGGATCTGGTGAGGGGTGGGAAGTTTGCCTTGAACAGCAGCCCCGTCACCACCCCTTTCAGCAGCAGCAGCACAGCACTGTAGCCTTCCTTCTGCTCTGTGGTAGGAGGCATGGTTGCTTGGCTGGTCTGTGAGTGTCATGTTCAATGCAGGAGGCTTGACCAATCTGGGGTAATGTAAAATTAGTTTACTGATAATTTACTTACATCCTGCTCCAGGTGTGCTTTTTATGGTCCTGGAAAGTTCATGCCCAAGAGCTTCCCAGTGAGCTCTGCTGCACTTTGCACTTGCATCTCAGCAGTGGTCTAGGTACACAAGGTGCTTGGCTTATTTCATGGACGGACAGTAACGGAAGGGGTTCATGAGCTGGCCTGGCATAGCCTCTCACATCCCTGGATGCACTGTATGAGTTTTCATAGACATACAGGGTAAAATGCTGAGCATGAAGCCATATCCTCATTCTCTGAAAATGTCCCTGAATAATTACGATTTTTTTTCCTATATCTTGGTTTTTAAAAAATAGGTTTCTCTTGAAGGTGTGAATTACTTCGGATGCTTTCACTACCTGACAGTTTTTACAAAACAGGCTTCTGGAGTTCTAGGAACTGTGATATTTTTGCAGCTTCTGACTTTGGATAGCAATGAGAGTGGTGTATATGTTTCCTATCAACAGCTTCTATTAACCAGAGTTCCTTCAGAAACAAGTGCCAGGGAGTCTGCTAGGAGCATCTTAAAAGATACCTTTTCAGTAAGAAGAGATATCTGAAAGTATTATCTTCTGGGAATCCTTGAGCAAAAATATTCCTGATTGCACAGCTCTGAATGGTTCTCCTGGCAGTTTCTCCTCTTTTATTTTGCTTGTTGAAATGTGCTTTCTTTTCCTCTGTCTTGAAGAATAGCCAGCCTCTTCCCAGGCCATCCAGTTTCAATTCATAGACTCTGTCTAGATACTTATTGATTCATCATGCCCATGGCTTAGAGACTTGCTATTTATATGGAATCAATAATGTAGTGGGAAGGTTGTAGCAGGGGACATCAGTCTAAAAGAGGGGATTTCACGGGACTAGACATGCGCCTTGTCAGTAGTTTTTTTCTAAAGGCCTGAATTAAGTTCCTCCCCTGACTCTGCACTTCAAAGAGCTTGCCTGGGGCTCTACAGAAGCAAGCTGAAACTTAAAATTAAGATCTTTCTTTCAGATTGTGAACTGTGTGCTGGGACATCCTACAGAGTTTCTCTTAACGCATGTGGGGGAGTCTGAAGCACTGTGGGGAAGTCCTAGAAGGCGGGGGTGGAAAAGGGAAAAGAAAAAAAAGCCAGTTAGGTAGTTTTTCAGAAAGGCAAGTATGCATACATGTGCCTGCAGTTTGTGGGAGGAATAGTTCAAGGTATATTTGATAATTTGGTTTAATTGACAGACTAAGTAAAAATGCATTACAGAGCTGCAAGATGGAATGTTATGTGTTATAAGAATATGTTACAGAATTAAAGAAACTTTAAATTGGTACAGAGATACCATTCTACCCAGTCATGAAAACAGATAAGGCAAAGCAAAACAAAGCCAAAACAAACCCTAAAAGAAAAAAAACTGACACACCAACTAAAAGTCTATCTGTAAAAAACAACTCGCCAAGCAAGCAAGCAGGCAAAAACCTTGGAGAGTTTTTAAAATGTGGAATTTCAAAAATTAAATGCTTTTTATAGGTAAGTTATGTTAAATTTCATCGCATGTTTATGTGATGAATGTATACACACATGTGAATGTAAAAAAGTATTTTTAGAATCTTATGGTTTGTTTTTATTTAAATATCCTTTCTAGATGAATGGGTGCACAGGTGTACATAACTGCCTTTCTGTAGAGAAGAGGGATATAGAGTGACTCCGTATTATGAATATTATGTTTGGAAAAATTCTGCACAATAGGAATCTTGAAGTTGGCAGAATTTTCAGAAGTCGACCTTATCCTCACTGAATAGTTTCTGGCAGGTCATCACTAAAGTCCCAGAGTGCCTCTGTTATAGCGTGTATCCTAGGTTTGATTAGCTTAATAGTTCTTCAATACAGATATTAAACAATGTTCGTATTCATCCTTAGAAAAAAATCTTTGTGCTTCTTACTTTGAAAGTCATTGCTTTCTCTTTACTCTTCTTTTTTTTTGTGGAATTTATTAAAGACTTCCCAAATAAATTTGTGGGACTGTTGCTTTTCTAACCTTGAAGAATCTTAGCACGGAGTGAATAAGGGGCACTAAGCATAATTTTTTGAAAAGAAAAGCAGAATAAACCATAAAGACTTTGATAATGGAATTCATGGTGACATTCAGGTGCTTAAATATGAATCGACCTTCTTATTGCCGAGATCTATTACCCAAGTATGTTTCTGCACCTTAATAAATAAATAAATACCTTAACTGTGGAAGCAAGATCACACATGAGGAGCTAGATGTGTGTTGAGATGAAAATAAAGCGCAGGGACCCAGCTGCATCATTCTTGGGGAAACCATAGTTGTCCTTCCTTTGGCTTCAGCTGCTGTCTCCACAGAGGCACCTAAAGTTCACTGAGGTGCTTGAGCTATTTTCTAGTAAGTGTGAGAAGCCTGAAAGCAGGCTGTTCACAAGGACTGTTGAATTTACCTCTTCACCTTGTTACACTAATCCTATTTCATAGAGACTCCCGTATACAGCACTTTTCTTAAAGACATTGTTTCAGGTGAGGGTTGTGTGCCAGAGGGTTATCCAAAAAGAAGAAAAAACCTTTTGTTTCTTCTTTTTCTGATGTGTCCCTGAGAACATGTTAATTTGTCATACAGTACAATGTGCCCTGAGACCATTTGGGTCAGCTGGAAAGAAAAGAAAATTAATAATGAGAGTCATCTAAGGAAACAGGGGAAACATATTCCCCATAAACTGTGTAAACTACAGGCTTCTGAAGCCTTGAGACTGAGGAAAAAATGTGGGTTTTTTTGTATTCTGTCAGATGCTGAAGGCCGCTCTGAGACATGTACTACTGCTTCTTGCTGAGTCGAGAATTTGGCAGAAGGCCCACAGAGAGAGTAGGAGAGAATAAAAAGTCTTCGTGCCAAATGTTCTTCTGAGTGCCTGAGAGCCAGATTGGTCTTTTTTCTCTGCGAAATCATATAATTAGTAATCTCAAACCTCAGCCTGTTAATTTACAAAATGTCTGCACACTTTAATATATCATTTGCTTAACATGTTTGATAACAACCTCAGAGATACTGGGGCTTTTGACTTCTTGTAGTATTTATAAACTGTGCCTCGCCCTGGGTGTTTCTCTGCCAGCTCTACACAGGCTCGTCTCGTGGATGGTGTCAGCCCGCAGCCGCTAGAGAAGAAACGCCGAAGTGTCTTGCCTGCGAAAAGCAAAGCGGCTCCATTTGTGGCCCGTAGGGAAACACGCAGCCTTCGCTGCTGTCAGCGTCCTCCCCTGTCTGCTCCGCTGCTCAGCAGACGGGGTGGCAGTGCTTCCACCCTGGGCAGCTGCGGCGGGAGGCAGCGGGAGACCTAGGGGCTGGCTGCAGCTGGGGAGCTGAGCTTGCTGCGGGGACTGGGCAAATGTGCAGAGGCCTCTTCTTCTCCTCTTCTTCCAGTGGGTGAACATATGAAGAGCTGCAAGATCCCAAACAACGGTTGCTTGTGATCTTGTCTCTGAACACTCTGTGGTTTCATGAGCCTAGTGATTGAATTCAAAATTGAAAGCAGGACCTAGGGACGGCGACACTCCCTATATATGAGGGGGTCATATGAAGAAGAGGAAATTATCCTTCAGGCTACCTGAAAATTAGTTGTGTTTTGAGTTCCTGTGTCTTTGGCTAAAAGTTTGGTGTGAAGGCGTCATTTGTAGCCGTTGCCATAAAAAGGCTCTGACTTTTGTGAGAGAGGAGATAAGCTTGTTTGAGTAACAGTAGCTCACTCCTGCCAAAGGACTGATTGAATAAAATTAGCCTCAGTAAGGCCAGGAGGATAAAGTCAAATGGCTGTGAGCTCTCCAGATCCAAGAGATCCTACATGAAGTGCTCCATCTGTGGTTTTATGCTTGTAAGGATTATGTGACCAGCTGGGACTGTGCCAGCGCGCTGTGTTATTCCAGTAAGTCTTTTTCTCTCTTAGTGGAGATAACTCAGTCCTTCAGCCCATTTCAGTGCATAGGTTTTGCTATGGAAATATCTGAGTCTTGATCTCACAGGGTCGTTAGTGGGCTCTTCTCGGGGGAATGCTTACATTATAGTTTTCCTTGATTTTTTTCCAAAAGGGAAAAAGTCTTCCCACACAGATGGCTATAACTGGTGGCTGGCAGACAAGCTGATGGATGAGATTTTTTCTTTGGCACTATGCAGAAGAGTATGCTTGGCAATGAGACTGTGGCAAACCATTCATTAGCTCGGTTTTTAAAGGCTACCAGAGATGCTGTCTGCATAGTGTTGTCATATGAACTCTGCTTACCATCCTTCACCCAAGTGGACTAACCGGGTTAATTGCATGGTAGAAGCCGCCCGATGAGAGGAGCTGGGCTAACATCTGCAGAATAAACAATTATCAAGAATTACTTTTGTTATTTTAAAATGGTTCTCTCAGGAGAGAAAACACATTGAATCCAAGAAGCCTGGGAGGGGCTGCAGTTAACAGAATCTTTTGTGTACGTGTTGCCTACAGGTGGCACTGCAAGCAATCAGCTCAGTTTTTTAACAATTCACCTGAGAACCTGTTCCAGGATGCAAAAGACATCAGAACAAAAAAGAAATGAAAAGCAATGCTGTGCTTTTAAGTTAAACCGATTCTCTACCGGTGTAAGCAGAGCATAGTGTGTGCTCTGTCTGTCTGGACTTCTTCAGTGCCGAAGGTGACCAAGTGACTTTTAATAGCTATAGGTGATGTGCAAGGCATGGAAATGTGATTGCAGTGAATAAGACCTCAAAGCTCTGTCAATAAGGTGTGTTTGTAGGGGTTTAAGAGATATTTGCGTGGGAAGGAGTTGTCCACATCAGAGCATTACCAAAATCAAGCAAAAAAGAGGTCTGCGTGGCCTCTGGCATGGGATAGACTGTTCTGATCAAACAGGGCAAGTCTTCTGCTTGACTCACTGCAGTGTTTTGGCATGTGCCTCTCGACAGCTATTGATCTGCTGATCTAGCCGGTACCCTGCCTACTATGAGAGAATTATCTTGACAGCTTGTGTACATTTCTTAGAAGCAAAGGTTGAGGGTTAAATGTGATTTTGCCAAATGCTGCCTCTGTCTTCCTTGCTTATTTTTTCTTTCCAAAAGATTTCTAATGCTTGCATCTTTTAGAGGTTGGTGAATATAGTAGCTGAGTAGATGTGAAGCCACTGCGGCTCCTTATCCCCAGGTTCTGCCAACAGCGAGGCTAAGCATGTATGCTCCTCAGACGGCCCAATCCTCTTCCTCTTCCCTGGCTGATTATGATTGAAGTCTGCTAGTGGAGGGAGATACATATATAAACAAATACACAAAATGCATCACTCCAGTAGCTGGTCTTAGACACTCAGCCTGACTGGCAGCTGGTCCGAGGTGCCCCCATATTGCCAGTTGCTTTCACTTGGATTCACGAGCCCATGAGGTTTGTGATATCATGCCAGTTGCAGGTAATCAGATCTCTTAATCTATCACCAACTAGTCTGGCTTAAACTTCCCTAGCATTCACACATACCCACTCAGAGAAGAGAGTTCACATTCCATGGGATTTAATGACAATGTAGGATAGCTTGCAGTTTGTGACCACAAGGCTCAGCCAGGCAACAGTATTGAGCAGTTGCTCTTTATACTTCATTGGCCCCTCTTAACCTGTCCCCTTTATTGACTCATGCTTGTTCCTCCCCCCTGACCCCCTCTCATTCCCTGCCCCTGGTCCTTCCACTAAGCATCCCATGATGAGTCTCACACGTTTCCACAAAATGTCTGATGGCAAATTTTACACAATCCCAAAATTCTGTTCCCCCTTCATCCCATAACTGGTCCTATCCCCTTGTAGGCAGTAACTCCCTTTAGTCTGCAAGGCTTTCTGGGGAGGCACTTTCTTGGGTTGACTCATCTTGGTGAGTTTCCTATAATGCCCAGGGGCTGATCGCTCCCTGTGGATGACACTGGAAGCAGCAGGCCAGGGTGCTCCGCTGGTGCTCCTTAGAACCCTGGGGCTCCTCTGGTCCTCCAGGGTCTCCATGTTTAGCCAGTTGCTGTGCCAAGGTGAGGGCTATTTGGCACATCCTCAGTTCTAGATATTTGGAAAAGGGATCCTCAAGAGAATTAGAGAGCAGCTTCTGCTTTCAGAAAATTTTCTCTTTCAAAATAAAATTTGGTATTTGTTTTAGTTGTACACTACTTTTTTGAATTACGTTAATGTTTTAAATGTGCGTGGCATCAGTGGAATAAATAGCTAAATAATTTTTTAAGTAGCCATGTGAAATGTAATGATAGCATAGAATAAGACAGCATAAAATTATCATTTTTTCCTGCTGATTCTATAACACAACACCATGTGTCATCTGGAAAATAAAGCAGCATGAGTGTCTTTCCTGAGATGTGCCACAACTGTGGCATGCCTCATTGTCACCACTGAGGACACAGGAATTACTGCTGTGTCTGTAATTGATTTTTCAGTTCACTGGCCAAACAGGGAAAAAAAAAGAAAAATAACAAGTAGGTTTTTTCCAAATAAAATAAAATATTTTGCTTTGTTTTGAGAATTTTTACAATTTTAAAAATCCCTTAAGTTTGTCATAGCAATGAAAAAATTGTAAAAAAAAAATTTAAAAAAAAGCGGAAACAATGTTTTTTGCCATCCTTTGAGGATGCCTACTTTTAGGTTCAATGTTTAACCAAATTTGACAAGATTTCAAAAATAGTTACGCTGCTTGGATACTGTAGTATTAATAAATTACCTGTTCAATGAAAAACACATGACAACTCTAATGATGGTTTAAAACATGATTTAATAATCTTAATTCAGCGTACTTTTCAGTCACATATCTAGACCATATGTCATCATTTGCTCAATCACTGTAATAGGTGCTATGTATGCAATCATCAGAATAAATATCTCATTTGCAAATCCAGATGTCATCTTTATTGAAAATAAAAAAAAAATTAACTCTGTCATTGAAATTCTCATTCAAAACTACTGATCAAACCAAAACCATTGATTTCAAAGGCTTTTGAAAGCTTTTTAAATTTGTGTTTGGTAAGGTTCCTGTCAATGTTTATCTACCAGTGCATGTTTGGAAGTCAGTGGCTTGCTGCATGCCAGAGGTAATGAGAATATGACTGGTATGGGAGATGCCTCTGCTTTTCCTGATGTCTGTACTTCCAGTTCTCCCTCTGGCCCATGGAGCTGAAATGATGGTGTGCTTTGTTTTGTGTTCACACAAGCAAACTGAATCTTGTGTTCCCAAAATCTTGTCTGCTTTTTTCCCCAATTACAGTAATGACTGGTCAAATCAAAGATTTTATCTTTAGCAAAAAGCTTCACATTGCTTATGTTTTTATATCACACAACTGCAGCAATATGACCACCATTGCTGATAGAGTATGAATAAAACAAATTCAGGTTTTTCCCTACCAGCTGTTAGGTGGATATAACAGAAAATATTGAAATTAATTGAATGAAGAAACTGGACAGTGTATTTCTTTTCATATACCTTTGTCTGATGTTCAAACAGAGAAAGCTTTGATGGAAATCCTGGCTTAGCTGTGGTTACATAAGATTTTGATTACTTAGATGTGGCAGCTACTAACACTTATTAAACTATGGAAAAAATGCAACAATACTGTGTGTGAGTGTGTTTTTGTGTGTGTGAGAGATTTTGCAAGTTTATTTGTATCCTTCCTATCTACAGTGACACACCGAGACTGATATGACATATTGGAATTGCTGAAGTGTAGCAGAAAGATAACCTACATTTGTTTTCCATGTCAATCAGTGTGAACAAAGCAAATAGACTATGTGAATAAGAAAACCCCACTTTTTTGCTCTTCACTTAAGAGTAGGACAGTGATTCAGAGCCTAATCTGGAAAAAGGTACATTATAACCACGAATTTTGTTTATTTTTTCTGATATTAATAACCCGCCTTCACACATTTGTTTGAATATTGTGGTGTAGAATAGTGACTAATCACTCAGGGAAACAGATGAAGCAGGTTGATAATCTGCTGAAATATTGTTTGTTTTCCCTTGCAGATGGTTATTTAAAAAACTAGTTCCATTATAGTCCTTAATGCAATTACCCATGTGGATATGGTTTACATGAACAAAGATTACTTACGTGACTACTTTGAAAGACTGGGTCACTATAGTATGTATGTCATATGGGACATCTTCCTGATTATACCCAAGATGACAAAAAGGCCAAAGTTTTTATAATATTAGATGAAATATGGATTGAAACTCATGGCTAAGGGTAATTTCCATTCCTCTCCTTATTGCTGTTGCTTCTTGTTTCAACTAAAGCTTTGTTTTTGTGAAAAGCTTTAAAAACCACACAGACACAAGCAAACAAAGCTTTGCACACTTTACATAGTGTCTCTGACTCCAGAGGAATTACCTGAAATGAAATAAAATAAGATACATTTATTCCATGTAAGAGTGCAGAGCTGCAGTGCTTGTAAGCCGATATAGGAACTGGTTTCCGCAGAAGGAGGTAATCACGTGTCCGTGGCTGCCTGCTCCAGCTGCTTCCCTATGGCTGAAACCGCTTCTCTCTAGTCTCTGCACCCAGTTGTAGGAGCTAAACTGGTAGAGAACTAACCCTACAAAAAAAAGGGGTATTCTTCTGCCAGTCTAAATCTCTGGCTTACCGTTGTCACCATCAAATGACAGTGTTCATGCAAGCAAGGGATGAAAGAGTGCCGGAAAAGGGACAAAGGATCTTCTTTTTCTTCCAGCAGCTGTTAGTCATTAGATTGGTTTAGCTGTAGCACGCAGTTGTGCCAGTGTCTTTGCAGAGAGCATATAATAGAGCCTTTTTGATGGTTTTTTTTCACTGTTTGTACATGGTTACTGCGATGATGGGGAACTTGAGGACAGAAACACCCTGTGACTTCTTTTCATCTAGTCCATGGCAACATGATTTCTTCTTCTTTGTTAATGGCCAGTGTATGTGTTAATGCATGACCTGTGCAACTTTCAGGAAAGAAAAGGTTCAAACAGCCAAGCAGATGGGTGTCAGAACTGAACATGAATGTTTAAATGGCGAGGTTAGGAAATGGTGATCATAACGAACAATAGAATTCAGAAGACTTTCCTTGTTTTAATGCTAGGTTTGTGTATAACACTGCATCTACGCTAAATACGTTATATTCATATTTTTGAGTTGCAAAATAATAATCTTGAACTGTAACCTTCTTGCCTGGAAGAAACTTCCCACAGAAGTAAAGGAGTAAGGGCAATAACTTAGTGCCAGATGCACTGTGCAAATATGACTGAAATTGCATTCACCTGAAGGAAAGAAGTTTAAAGTTGTCATGAAGGAACAAGAACAGGTAGGATTTATATATATTTAAAGGTCTTTGCTGTATATGTTTAAACCTACTCTTTAAGTGCATTCAATTTTATGTAAAATGAGGAATAATAATTACTTAGCTTTATTTTTTCCAGGAGCATGATTATGAACACTTAAGTTTTTGGTGTACCAATATGATACTGATTTGTGAGATAGCTATTGATGATTTCACTACATGAGAAATGCTATAAAAGTGGCAGGTTAATTACAGGATATACCGTTAATGGGTGAGATATGGTTATGTCTGTTTTCCAAGTTATGCTGTCATAATACAGTGTAACATCTTCTGGAACATAATATATAAATATATTATGTAATATGTATAATATATAATGTAATAATGTATAATATATAAATATATTATGTTATGCATAATCATCAGGAAACCTTCACAATCTGTACACATAGATATCTCTGAGTCTCTTTCTTCAGGCCTTCTTCACATTGATTTCAGGAAGGATTACTTGGATTAGCAGAGAATGCAGGACTGAGGGTTTGCAGTGGTTTTGAATAATGAATTTCTGTAGCTTTCCAGAAGTGACATTCAGTTCCTCAAACATTTTCCGTAAAGCACGCAGCATACTTTGAAGTCTGTGCTAGGAGAAAAAGAAACAAAACCAAAATACGAATCTCCTAAAGTACTATCCTCCTTTCATGGAATGGTGCAGTGGCTTAATGAGGTTAATTTGTATTAGGCTGTGGGAAATCCTTTATCTACTGTATAGAGGCTTTCGTTTCACATGAATGTGACAGATACTGTACTTACTGCACTGGAACTTAATTATTTTATAGCATAAGGAGCTGAAATCCTTACATTTCCTCTCAAGAAATATTCATTGCATACTCTAGACGGTAAACAGAAAGTAGAGGATGGTTGGCTTACATTTGCAATGCTTGAAATATCTTTGTATACTTTTCTAGGTTGTTTTGATTTTATACGTAGAAAATTTCAAAGCAGCTTTATTAAAGATTCCCAAAATACTATCAATAGTATGTGATTATTTTTTGTTCTCTGCCATTTTCACATATCTTTTCACACTTTGAAATGCTTTTCTGTATTGTACATGAACGTGACTGTTTCATTTAATTACACTCTTTTCCCATAACAGTCTTAAAAAGCCTGATTTTCTCTCCCTAATTACTGCAAACCAAGTCTTTCAAAAGTTTTGTTTCAGTATGAACATTTCCCTCACAGCATTTTACAACAGCTCTTTTAACTGGCTTCCATTCCAGATGGCTATTGGTGCATATTGTACTTTATTTTCTCTTATCAGGTATATTATGGCATTTCTGTAGAGCTGGTAGAGCTGTGTAAAGTTATTTAATAAGAGACTGAGGAGACAAAATTTCAGGATCAGTAATACAACTCAGAATACAAATATGGACTGAAAACTAGTATACTGAAAAATTAAGTGGGATGAAGTTCACATCCTACCATGAAATTTACTTTCTTTTTTAGATTCAGTGTCTGGGCTTTTTATGTAACTTTCATAAAATACAAATAAATGAATTTGTGTTAACATGTGTGGGTATAAGATGTGTAATTGCCTATCAAAATAAAAATTAATGTGAACTTACAAAAGCAGCATGTGTTTGTTCTACTATATATTATACGTTAGAAATATATCCTAGAATAATTTTTTTAGCATATTCACAAATAAAAAAATTATAACCGTTTTGTTGAGAAAAATGTATGCATTTGTTTAAATTGTTTTGTTGGAATATATACCAATGAAATTGTTTGCAAAATAATTAAAAGTAATTTTTACAGCAGATTGTGCTGGTAGCTGTAAAAATATTTTCTCACCATCAAAGGTATGAAAATATCAGAGATTCCAAAGTTCACACAGACAGTATGAATTGCTTTCCTCATCCTCTATTGAATTAAAAGTGATGAATAGTTAAAAACCAAAGAAAAGCGGTTTTATGCTAAGAAGTTTTTTTTCTCCTAGATTTCTGATTTATGTGTAACATTTCAGTGTACCACAATATGATGGATCATGGGTTAATTGTTTGCATTGTGTAATATCATTTCAGCTGTAGTACAGCATGATGTGATAGAGTGTAATCTAACCTGACATAGTATGATGCAGTGAGTGACAACAAAGATCACAGGATGTTCAGTGGACTTTGTTCTATTGAAAGATGCATAATTGCCTGCATGAAATGTTTAGTAGTTTATGTTTTGTTGATGAAGACCCAGAGTCTAATTGCTGCCTGTGGCTTTTGCCTCTTGGCACATTTTTGGGGTCCATAGCCTACATCATTTGCTTTCCTTCCCCAACCCTTTTGGGAGCTGATACTGTGCGGTAACAACTCAGTGGATCCAGTGATCAATGTTGGGCTCCTGAAAGCCTGTTAGTAGGGTCTTCTCCTCGTGGAAGCTCTCATTCATTGTTTGCTGTTAGGGATATATAATAGAATCACAGAATCACAGAATCATTTATGTTGGAAAAGACCTTTAAGATCATCTAGTCCAACCATAAACATAAACCTGCTAAGTCCACCACTAAATCATGTTCCTAAGCACCACATCCACACGTCTTTTAAAAACCTCCAGGGATGGTGACTCCACCACCTCCCTGGGCAGCCTGTTCCAATGCTTGACAACCCTTTTGGTGAAGAAAGATTTCCTAATACCCATCTAAACCTCCCTTGATGCAACTTGTGGCCATTTCCTTCTGTCCTATCACTTGCCAGACTAGATGTTGTTGGACATCATCTAGTTCAACCTCCCCTGCTATGGGCAGGGACATCTTCTGCTACATCAGGTTGCTCAAAAGCCCTGTCCAACCTGACCTTGAACATTTCCAATGATGGGGCGTCCACAATTTCTCTGGGCAACCTGTTTCACTGTCTCACCACCCTCAGTGTAAAACTTTTCTTCCTTCTGTCCCATCTAAACCTGCCCTCTTTCAGTTTAAAACTGTTGCCCCTTCTCCTGTCACTACGGGCCTTGGTATAAAGCGACTCTCTTATAAGCCCCCTTTACATACTGAAAGGTTTCCCCACAGCCTTCTCTTCTCCAGGCTGAACAACCCCAACTCTCTCAGCCTTTCTTCCTGGGAGAGGTGTTCCAGCCCTCTGACCATTTTTATGGCCTCCTCTGGACCCGCTCTGACAGGTCCATGTCTGGCTTGTACTGAGGACCCCAGAGCTGGATGCAGTACTCCAGGGGGGGTCTCACCAGAGCAGAGCGGAGGGGCAGAATCACCTCCCTCAACCTGTTGGCCACACTTCTTTTGATGTAGCCCAGGATATGGTTGGCTTTCTGGGCTGCAAGCGCACATTACCAGCTCTTGTCCAATTTTTCATCCACCAGTACCCCCAAGTCCTTCTCTGCAGGCCTGCTCTCAATCCATTCATCCCCCAGTCTGTACCAATACTGGGGATTACCCCGACCCAGGTGCACGACCTTGAACTTGGCATTGTTGAACTTCATGAGGTTCACACAGGCTCACTCTTCAAGCCTGTGAAGGTGCCTCTCAACGGCATCCCTTCCCTTTAGCAAATCAACTGCATCACTCAGCATAGTGTCATCTGCAAATGTGGTGAGGGCGCACTCAATCCCACTGTCATTGATGAAGGTATTACATAGTATAGGTTCCAGTATGGACCCTTGAGGGACACCACTCGTTACAGGTTTCCACTTGGACACTGAGCAATTGACTGTAACTCTTTGGACACGACCATCCAGCCAATTTCCTGCTGATCTAACAGTCCATCATCAAACCCGTATCTCTCCAATTTAGTGGCCAGAATGTTGTGTGGGACCACATCGAAGGCCTTACAGAAGTCCAGGTAGATGACATCTGTAGCTCTTCCCTTGTCCACTGACACAGTCACTCCACTGTAGAAGGCCACTAGATTAGTCAGGCACGATTTGCCCTTGGTGAAGCTATGCTGGCTGTCTCTAATCACGTCCCTGTCTTCCATATGTTTCTACATCTTCCAGGAGGATCTGCTCCATGATCTTACCAGGCATGGAGGTGAGGCTGACTGCTCGGTAGTTCCCAGCGTCCTCATTTTTACCATTTTTAAAAATGGGTGGGATGTTTCCCTTTTTCCAGTCACTTGGGACTTCACCTTTCTGCCACAACTTTTCAAATATGATGGAGGGTGGCTTGGCAACTATATCAGCCAGTTCCCTCAGGATCCTGGGATGGAGCTTGTCGGGTCCTATAGACTTATGTATGTTCCTCAGATGGTCTCACACCTGATCGTCCCTTACAATGGGAGGGACTGCCTTGAGGTTCAGGGGCCTGAGATACAAAAGGTAGCTGAAGCATTCAGTACATAGGCTTTGCATAAAGCCTACAAAAAGTAAACAGCAGAAAAAACAGAGAACTTAGGGGTACTGTTAAAACACATATTGCTTTGCATAATTAATATTCCTCCCTGTACAAGATTGCAGGACAATATCAGCTAAAAGTTCAGATTTCTTTCTCTCTTCCTTCTGATGGAAATGAACTATCGCCCAAAATATCTGGTCTTGTATCAGTCACCACTGAAAGCTGAGTTAAAACGACTTTTTCTGAACTCCAAATCCTTTGGTAACTGGCTACTGAACCAGAAAGGGTAGTTTGGAAGTTCTTCTCTTACCAAATTGGTCCTCTCACAGGACCCCAGTAGCATGATTCTGATGATCCGCTAAAGCAGCATGGGTGCGGGTGGTGAGTACTGGATATGGGATAATGAAGATTGTCCTGTTGCCTCCCTGTGTTTGAAAAATTTGGTTACCCATGTTCCCAGACTTTCTTTGCAGTGCCAGACATAAAGATTTAAAATGTGATTCCTTAGAGGATTTTATTTCTGTGTTTTGTTTGAGGGCTGTCCCTGTATCCTGCCGGTTTTCTCTGTCCATCTGTAGGAAGGTTTGGGGATACCATATGAAGAATTGCATCTGCTCTGGACATAAAGTCTGGAGACATAGATTCTGAAAACATATGCATGTATGCGTATTTTAACATTGATACACTTCCATTTCAAGGTTTCTTCTCCCTTAGGGAAAAGAAAAAAAAATCTTGGTAGAAATACACAGCTGTTTATAGGAGTCCAGAAATTAATATAGTTTCTAGGGTAGTTTTATAATGTTTCTGCTTCCTGCTTCACTGGAACAGTCCCGTATGCAGCCTTCTCCAATTGTTCTTCTTTAGCCAGTGTTTTCTGCCTGAGATAGTTATACTACATTTGAAAAAGAAATCAGCTTTACAGTCTAGTATTAGTACCATTGTAATTCGAATTTCATGCATGTCAGATTGCCTTACAGAGCCAAGTTTAATGCATTTCTAATTAAAAAAAAACCAAAAACCAAACAGTATGATGCTACCTCACAATGTTATCAAATTACTCATCTTATTTTAACAGCTCACCATGTTAAAACTGGGACCTGTGAAGTGGTGGCACTCCACAGATGTTGCAATAAGAACAAGATAGAAGAAAGATCACAGACGGTGAAGTGCTCCTGCTTCCCAGGGCAGGTAGCAGGTACCACTCGGGCAGCTCCTTCTTGTGTTGATGGTGCGACTACTCTATTGCTTTCTTTCGTTGCATGTTCCTAGGGGGTTTGGCTGGCTTTATGTCATCGATGAGAACCACACCATTACAGTTAGCTATTTAAAATAAGAGTAGGAAGCCTGCTCCATTTTGAAGGGCATGCCCAAGGTGAATGGAAGGAAGATGGGAAAATTGAGTTATTTGCTATTACTCTGTGGAAATGCTAAGCAAAATTATTAGATGCCAGTGAAAGGGACCTCTTGAGAAGCTAAATTCGATGTAACTAACAGAGTGCCCTTGGAGTTGTATGAAATTCACTTAATTAAAAGTGTTTATGCAAAATCTACATGAGCATATCATTTTCATGTGCTGCAGTCGTAAATTTTATCTGTATATTCATTTTTATCATACAGGAACAAACAAGCAAACAAACAGAACACAGTTCTGGCTCTTTTTTAGTCTTTTTAGACCAACACTATTTTTCCTATTCACAGTGCAATATTAATCTTTTACTTAACAAATCTGCCATAGGCTCATATGTTTTATTTGGGAAAATACTAGCTGATTTTTCACATCTCTTTCTTTGAAATAGGAGCAGGATGGATTCACCCTTTACATGATCTCTTTACTGTTGATATGTTGTTGCCTGCCAGAGAAGCTGTAAATATGTCATTACTGGGGAATAAATTTAATCAGGCTATGCTAGACTATATAGTAGATCAGGGAAAATACACTAACTCAAAAGAAGATATTGTACTTACAACTTTGCAATCTGGCTGAGCAAGAAAAAATGAGGGTTGGAAAGAAATGCTGTGAAATTAGTTCCTGAACTACAGTAAATTAGAAAAAAAAACACAGTAAAGAGATTGACTTTTAAGCACATAGCACTTTGTGCAAATTGAGACCTAATTTCTTATGAAGATTCTGAGCTGGCTGAAAATCACAGACCAGCTGTCAGTCAATATATTTCTAACATTTTCCTGGAAAATAAAAGAAATGTTGCAACATAATGACATATTGAAGTGTCCATTTCAACAACATGCAAATGTGTTTGTGGTCCTCTCTTGTAGCTTCAATAGTGGAGCAGAAATGGTGGTGCCACATGCAACCATGTCTTGAAGGGGAGGAATGTAAAGTTCTTCCAGATCGTAAGGGATGGAGCTGTTCCTCTGGGAATAAAGTGAAAACAACTAGGGTAGGTATGATACCAACCTTACATGTTACAAACAGGTAAAAAAAAAAAGTGCATGGGAAATTGGGTGCACATAGAAGACATCACTTGAGAAGACTAAAGAAGTGTGGGAAGAGAGCGATACCGGGATTGGACTTCCTGGTCCTGCACACTTTTCTTAGCACACTTTGCAATTGCTTGAACATGATAAGCAGTGTGCCAGACCTTCTCAGGTAAGCAGTGGAGATACTAGAGTTGACCCCTTTTTCAGCTACCAGTAATGATCAAAGGTATTACAATCTGATATGTATTTCTCTCTGAAACCAGTTGTACAATGTCTATACACCTTGCTAAGCTCTTCATTCACAGGATAGCAAACAAGTGCATTTTTGTCAATAACATGGAATTATCATGTTTCTATATAGAAACTGCTGAGTATGGTAAGCATTTGATGTGTCATGACAGTATGATCTTCTGGTTCTTTCCATCTTGTGCGACTGGGATTTACTAAAAAATTCTGACAGAGTTTCATTTGACACTTTTTATATTATTGTTTCAAAATTACATTAGCAGAAATACATCTAATATTCATCATATTTTTTAGTGGCTAACAGAAACAGAAGAATAACAAATTCTTCAGATAAGCATTAAGCACTCAAACTTCCTAAAACTACAGTGTTGTATCTCTATAGGGTCAACACAGTTCTTCATCAACATGAAACAGATTAAAAGGCACTCTGAAGACACACATGCATGTGTGTAAGCATAAACACCTTCACCCCTACACCCCACCACACATACTGGTGACTGGTTTTAGTTGTAAGTATTTAGTAATTGTTTGCAGTGTCAGGCCATAATTTGCTAGTGTGGTGTTTACTCTATGTAGGTGTTTGAGTGTCTGTGTCATTTGATTGAAATCCTCCTTGCATAGGCACTAAATTTCTGGTACACCTTAGTTGTAGTGAAATGCAGTGTTCACTGAGTGAATTATATTCCTTCTGTTCCACAGAGAGCTCTACATGTCTCAGTTTCTGTATGTATAAGTCTTTAAAACATTTTGACATTCTTTGAGGAAAGGATACTTTCTAAATGTTTGATATACAATTACACTCCTGACTCCTCTTTCAAATGTGTTTCTTCTGAAGCTAACCTTGCTTGAATGCCACCCACACTTAACTTTGTACATGCCAATGAAAATCTGATCATATGCATGTAAAATGTGTGTGCGTATATTATAACCAAAAGGAACTAGATAGAATTTAATAATAGTAATAGAAATAAAAAAAGAAATATGTGTGTTTGTGTGTTTTGAAATTTGTCCTGGCTACTTCTACATGGCACTATTAGTGTTAAAGAATGCATGCCATTTTATATTTGAGTATTTAACAAGCAGTAAGTAAAAATGTGGGTCTGGATTACATTTCTGTAGGAAAAAAGAAGTCACAGAAGGGGGGAGATACCAATTAGAATTTCCTTGAGGAGATTTCTTCCTAATATTTTGTCAGAAGATAGGTTTTTCTACATTGGTCAAGGTTATGAAGTTCAGTCCACTGTTAGGAGTCCACAGAAGCTCAAGGCTCTTGTCCTCAAGGACTTATGCCTCTGCTGCAGACTCGTAGGTCTGGCTATTTGCAGCAGTTGGACTTTTGTTGTCCTCCATGGATGGTGGCAATCCTCAGGACTCATTTCATACCTCTTCAGAAGTGAAGCTATGAAAAAGCAAGTTCTTTTCTCTATTTGCCATCATACACACTGACCCAGTACAATGGCTACCATAACCTGTTTGCAGACCTACCACCACTGAAAGGAAAATACTAATTCCCTTAAATCACTCACTATTTGTTCTGCCTTCTCGTTTGTCCAGTTACTATATGTTTGCGCCCTTCTTACTTCATTTCCCACACAGCTGCAAAGCTGTTTTGAGACAATACCAAATTTGAATTCAAATTTCTGACAGAGAGTTAGTCTCAGTTATTGAAAGCAGGTGACAGGTGAATGAAAGTCTCTGTCTTTGCAGATGCAGGAGGCTGAGATTTTAACAGACATCATTCTGATGCCCAGAAAAATACACATTGCTATTGGAAATGTGAGTGATTCTTTGTGTTAAGAGAGTAGCTTGTTATCAAAAACCAAGTACTTTTCCCAAATATGTAGTGACTACAATATTTTTGTAACTTCTCTTTCTGCTCCCTAAAGTCTGTATAAATAAAAGGAAAAATTCTGAAGTGCTCTGTGTTTTCACAAGAGGGTGTTTTCAAAACCCTCTTTTTTTGAGAAAAATAAAAAGAACTGTAAAAAGAGTCAGCATTAAGAAGTCATGAATAATAAGTTTCTGATTGTCAAATGAAAGAACTCATATGTGATTATCATGTACAATGTAAAAGCGTAAAGAAACAAAGGGAACTGAACAGCTTGGGTGATTTAAGTGTATTGCAGAAAAGCCTTGTGAAGGCTTTCCTGAAAGGTCTAAGAAAGTCTATATTCACCTCCAAATATTTTCTGTAAGTTTGCATCCTTCATGTGCAGAAAAAGTAACTCAATTAGCCACTGAAGTACTACCTTCTCTTCTACAGGATACCAAATTGAAAAGCAGCACCTACATTTCCACATCTCAAGCTGTTAATTGTTAAGCATTATGTTAGAGATGAAACTAGTGGAGGAAGGAGTTATTTTGCTAGTCTACCTCTGTTCGCATATTCAATCACACTGTTGTAAAAAATGATACCAACTTCTTATTAGTTATGGTATCAGTCACTAAGCAAAAAAGCCAAGTGAATAATGGGAGAAAACTAATTGATTTTTAAAAAAGTGGGCTACTTGAGGTTTTTCTTTTTGTTCCGATGAGGGGATCTAATAAGGTAATACATGAATAATGAATTAGAAATAGCATGAATGTTGTGGTACTCAGAATGCAAATGTTAAGAAAAGTCAGGTGGAAATTATTTACTTTCAGAATGCAAAAATAGATATTATGGAAAGATTAAACTGTTTTTCCTAATTTGTCTGCATATTAGTGGGAGAGGGATGACATTAGGAGTTAACCATGGAAAAGGCATGAATACAGGGGAGAAAGTGTGTATGAATAAGCTGAGTAATGAGTTAACTTGTGCTGGTTTAGAATTGACTATTTTGGGTCTATGTAGCCTGCAGGAGGGGAAGGGGAGAAAAGGCAATGACAATTTAGCTAAAACAGTAATTTTTTTGACTTCATATAAAGAAATGTGTGTTTGCATTCCTGAGCATTATACCACAACAAAAGAGGATGTTCAGGTACACATTAGGGGAATTATGAAATGATTATGTGCATAGCTGAGATTTACCAGGCACGTTGTGGCATTCTGCAGACTGAGAAACTGTTGTGAGAGGAAGCAATTGAATTTTTTTCTATATGGCTAGCCTCAATGTTTTGATAAACAAACACCAAAATTTTGTCACGTTACCCTATTTAAATGATGACAACAGTGTTTAAAAAAGGGAAAAATACAAAGAATTTTTTTTACCTTTGAAATATTTTTTGTTCTTACAGTCTTTTGCTAATATAATTATTTTCATTCAAAAAGCTCTCTTGGTTGTGTTTCCTTTCCTTTTTGCAAAATAAGAAAAATGTCTGTTTAAAACAGGGGAATTTTCCCATCAGTTGAAAACTCCAAAATATAGCAGTATTATGTATAAATTTGACAATGACTTTAAAAAAATGCTATGAGTTTGTATTAAACAAAGGAGCCCTTTACAAAGACTGGAAGAAAAAATTTTGCAGTCAGATAAGAGCTAAGGAGAAAGAATTTCATATTTCTCTCAGTTATGGGGTGTATTCCATACCAGAGGTCTCTGGACAGGGGTTTTTCATGTCCAGATCCAGATGCCATGCTTTACTTGTATTTTTAAGAACAGTACATTGTCTGTTATCTTTATAATAGAGGCTGACTTAAAATAAGAGCACCAGAAGCTGCATGTAACCTGTATGAAAGTGCATGCTGCAATGCGTCCTGGGGTCCTGGTTCCCTGGGCATCCACCCTGGGACTAGCTTGGAGCATGTTGTGGCTCCTGGGCAGCCCGTAAACCCATGTGTCTTTCCTGCTGAAACTAGAGCACAGGAACACAGGTAAAGTGGTGCATCCTGGGTCTCATCTTGAGATCCTGGACGTGCAACATGACTGAAGAACTGTACACTTGCGCCCAGGAGTGGGGAAGTGTCCCTGGGCTGATATTTTATGAAGACGTAGAGAAATATGCATTGATATTTTTCATGTGGAATAGAATAGAATAGACTATTTCAGTTGGAAGGGACCTACAATGATCATGTAGTCCAACTGCTTGACCAATTCAGGGCTGACCAAAAGTTAAAGCATGTTGTTAAGGTTATTGTCCAAATGCCTCTTAAACACTGACAGGCTTGGGGCATCGGCAACCTCTCTAGGAAGCCTGTTCCAGTGTTGGACTACCGTCTCAGTAAAGAAATACTTCCTAATGCCCAGTCTAAACCTCCCCTGGCGCAGCTTTGAACCATTGCGTAGTAATGAAATAGTACCTTGTCCTTAAGCTTTTAGTTTGATTTGGTAGAACTGCTTGTGGAATAAGGCATAGTTTAATGCTAAGTACTAAGTTCTGGTTAAAATATGTGGAGTGGAATTTACTGGACTTTGCTTGGGTTAGGACTCTCTAGAGTAAGATGACTAGCCTAAGCTCTAGGCTGTCTTTTTAGTATTGAACAGAATTGTTCAATTCCAGAAGACAATTCATTTTGTCCTAAGATAAGTCAGATGAATTATCTTCTGGAGGTGCTTATGTCTCCCTAATAACTCTAAAGGAAAGCTATGATGACTAGCTTAGTGACTAACATTTAGATGGTTACTGTTGAATAGGAAGATGCTGGCTCAGAGAATTTAGTCTCTTTGATGTGGTCTTCAGTAGGAAGATGATCAAAAAAGCCCTTTCATTCTTTGTCACTTTGGGGAGCTTTGGACTTTGGCCACTATCAAATGCAATATAATATACGAGAAGTTTAAAAAATGTTAATGTTCTGAGGATACACAGCTATGAGCTAAATCGGTGAATCACGCTATGATGAGCAACATGTCCAGTATCTATTATTCAGCAAAAATTGGCAACCAGTGGATGTCCTTTTAGAATTGACTTGTTGGTATAATATTACTACTAATACTATAAATTAAACCAAAAAGATCAGATGTAATGCATAGCAGGTATTGATTATTAAGCTCTGAAAAACTCTAGAAGGTGAAAGCGAATGTTTTCCTATAAAAAAGTGAAAGTAGTATTTTCAGACAGGTCATAAAGGGCTATCTTTTGGAAATGAACATCCAAGTTCTGGAATAGCTGAGCACCCACACTTTTATGAGGGGCAGAAGGAACTGCAATTGTTACTCTGAAAACTGGCTATTATTTTTAATATGTGGGGAAAAGCACACTGCAGAACAGAAAGAAATCAATATCTAATATATTGCTATGTAACTATATGCCAAAACAATATTAGAAATAGAGTACTGTAAAAAAATAAGAGAGAAATAAAAGAGAAATATTACAGGGCAAAAAATAAATCCATATTGAGTATATTTATCTACATTCTAAATCCAAATCTGCTTTCCAAATCAATATCAGAGATAGATGACTAGTGTGAAAAGAACAGAAATATTGCCAGGATGGAGAGAAATCCATACTGAGAGTGTTTATCTACATTCCAAAACAATATTGGAGGGAGCCTGAAGTCAGATATTTGTAATATTCCATTTAATCTAATTTTACATTATGGCATCCAGAGTTTAAAAGAAACTAAAAATTGAATAACATTCTTGGAGGAGGAGAAAGTGTACGATCCAAACACACCAACTGGCTGCACATGAAGCCAAATGGTGTTCAGTATGTGCATTCCACTACTCTGAATCAATGCAGTTCTGTTGCTATCTATAAATTCTGCTTACATTTTTACCCTATCTCATCTTCCTCACTTGCAGATGCTGGATTGTTTGTATATTAATTACAGCTGCTGAAAGGAGAAGCAGTAATTTTATTTATGTTTCAATTTATGAAATATGCTGTTCATAACCCTTTCAGCACAAGGAATGAAAGAACCTCTGTCAGGTACCTTTTTACACAGTAATGCTTTGCAGTGGGCTACTGAGATTCCCAGTATCAGGAGGCAGCATTAGTGGTGACTTAACTACTACCAGTGCTGTCATAAACACTGCTTGAGTAAGACAACATAATACAAGAGAGCTAAAATGTGTCCCTGGATATGAGAAGAAAGTGGCATTTTTCTTGTAACTGAGCCTGACATCAGTGTTAGCAATGCAGCTACATTAGTTGTTGATCTGTGCTTCTCCGCATGAGCAACAGATGCATAGTCTCTTTAAGCAGCAGCAGAGTGGAAGAAAATGGAACAAGTATTACTGGTTTTTCTGCCAAAGTCGAAAAGAAATATTGCCATTGTTGTAGCCTCTTGCCTCATGTCTTTATTCCTCTTCCTCCTCCAAGCTTTTAAAAAACAGCAGTAGTAATGGCATGTAATTAGGAAAAGTAGAAATTCATCATATAAACATTGTGTATGGATTATTCTAGGGTGTTTCCAATAGGCCGGATGGGTGGTAGTTGTGGTCAGTCAGTGCTAATAAGGCAATGTATTTCTCACATGACATTTTTCCAGTGTAATACTGCTACTAACTTCCATCATGTGAAAAAAATTGCTTTTTGCTTTGACCACTGTGAAATGTAAAACACTTACAGGATAAACCAATGATCTGCCATGTATCAGCAGTAAATAATGACAGGAAGTGCTTTTCCTAATATTATTTAAGGGTCTGTATGAATAAATTAAGAAACAACCTCACTGTAAAACTGCTCTATCCCCCTGCCTCACTTCAGAGCCTCTGTCTATAGACTCCTCACCTTCTATCTCAATTTCAGATGAAGATTTATAGGAATAATACACATATATACATTGACTAGCAATACCTTGTGGTTCATAAACAGGTTGTGATTACAATATAAGTAAGTGCACAGACTGTAGCAAAATATTACCCATGGAAAAGTGTGATTGCACTTGTGACAGCCTCTTTGTTGCTATGGTATCTCTTTCCATGCCTTTGGCTAATCTGTCACTAGGAGAAATTTGCAGCTGTCTCAGCATGTTTCTCATTGCTAACTCAGAGACCCACTGTACCTAATCTGTCATTAAAATAGCAATAGATGGTATGTACACATTTTCCTAAAAATACATACAAGTTTCAGGGGGCAAACGAGCTGGTAATGGAAATAGGATGACATTTTCTGAGGTCAAGCTAGCTTTTTGTATTAGTCAGTAATTATTGTTTTGATCTAGCATCGCAATTCTTTCATATTGAAGCTCTGTATTTTTTGTAGGGAACCTGAACACTAACTAATCTTTTGGGACACATGGACATTTTTATGAAAATAGTTAGCATTCCACCCAACACATGTTACAAGGAATCATCAGTATTCAGGGCCATGCAATACACTGATTTTCTTAAAAATAGCTGCTATATACCAAATTTACTTCTTTAATGTGAAGTTAGCGTGCCTAGTTCTACCCTATGAAAAGGTTCCTGTTGCAAGTCTACTTTTGACATGAGTTTAGCCTTGGTGATGTTCATTTGTAGGTCACAGAAAACTAGACAAGTCATGGTCCTTTCCCAAAGGCAAATGTAATTTAAAATACCCACAGAACACAAGTTATGATGAAAAAGATATAAAGGAAAAAAGTGTTGTGGTGTGAAATGTTATGAGCAAAGTCATAGACTGAAAGGTCAGTGAAACTTGTTGGGCAGGTGAAGATAATCCAAACTGCAACTACCAAGACATTTTCAGTCTCAAATTTTGTTTAGTTCTGTTTTGACTTTGAGTCCTATGGATACTGATACGAAGAACTGAAAGTGAGGAACATACAAAGACAGAACGGGTTAAAGGCAATATTCATTGGTACACAGCGCCTTTGGAAAGAAGGAGCCTGTTAATGCATTACTTGAATGAAAATAATTTCGAAAATAATAAAATAATTATTTTATTAATTAGAGGCTTTTGCCTTGAAGGTTTGCAATTTTTCCTTTTTTTTTTTTTTTTCCCCCCAGTCCCTTGCTGCACCTCTTTATGAATACACTGGGTCTTGTCTCTAGCTATTCAGAAGTGTTGCTCTAATTTTTTTGTGAGTAGACACACTGTACAAATCACGAGAAATGAAATCTTTTGCAATCCTTTCATCGCACTTGCAGAGTGTTAGCAATATATGCCGTGGTTTATACATTTTTATGAGGGAATAGTTTTTCCTAAGGTAAGACTGCAGCTAGCATATGTTGTAAAGCATAATTTTAGCTTCTGCAGAACCTGAAAATTGACAGAATTACTCTGAAATCAAAGGAAAATACTTCTGCAATATTTAAAGAAAAATGCACATGGGTTTCAGTTGCATGTCACTAATTAACTAATCAGTGATTTTTGCAAGCATTACTTTGTTCCACGTGGGAATCCTCTACTCCATCAGTCCAGCCAAGAGGTTTTCTGCCTTTGTCCCAAAAGATTCAACTTGTGATTTATTTTTCTTTTTTTTCTTTTTCCCCCCAATTTGTCCTTTGCTGGCATGTTTGAGATATTGACCTCATGTCTGAAGAATAATTTTCTGCCTCTATGATGGAAAATAAGAATGAGTTCTGAAGGTTGTATGTAAATTACTGGTTTTCTCCACAAAGTGGAAAAGTCCTGACACCAAAATCAAAGACATTTCCAGTCTCATTTGCAGCGGCATTTTCTTCCAGTCTCTTGGCCCTTTCACAGCTGTGCAAGAAGGGCTCTTTGAATATCTAGTAGTCCTTTTTTAGTTTTCCTGGGAAATCTTTGTCAGCTTCTGCTACTTCACAAGTTACCATATAGGAAGATGATATTCCAATGCCAGTATTGTCCGAGTCATGCTGGCATGCTCTAAAACTAATGCTTCTTCCTTGTCTCACCCTCCTTTGCAGTCTGTAAGGGCTTCTTTGGATCATTTCTGCAAGTCAGAAATGATGCATTTCAACTCAGAGGAACTGGAGTGTTCTGAAACCTCACATTGCCTACTACCTAAATAGCTGCAGGCAGAAGTCTTGCCTCTTTCCATGGGTATTTAGCACAGGCTTCAAAAACTGTGCATCACTGTTTAGTTGCAGAACTGATATCAGGAAGTGGAAAAGTGGCCCCCAACTGTCCAAAAGGTATTACTTTCAATTCTCCAAAATCCCATAGTTTTCTTGGGGTATTTTCTTACTCATTAGGACTGTTTGTATAAAACCTCCGAAGTACTGCCCTGTCCCAGCTCTGCTTTTCTGCCTTCTAATACAGAAGGAAGGAAATGGATAATAATCAATATCAAGCAGAGAAAGTCAGTCGTACAGAGTGTTATGCACAGTCACCGTTTGAGGAGTGAACAACTCTCAAACCAGTTGAAATCGGATTACTCAGATGTTATTCCCTTGCAGAGCAAAGTGAGCAGGGTTGTAAATCTTATTTATTTCTTCATAAGAATATTGAAGATAGTCCTGTCCTATCTGAGAACTGTTCAAAATGAAGAAAAAATGTATTTCAGGCAAGAATAAGTGGAAGATTGATGTCTAGGACTAAATTGAAAAAGAAGAGGACCAACATAAAATTAATTTTCATAAGAATTTCAAAATTGTTAATTTTTTTCATAGCTTGTAGTTTGCTCCTTCTTCCACCTTGGTGAACACCAGGTTCATCTTAGGGAGGATACTACTGCTGTGTATGGAGAAAAGACTCCAAAGGACTCTATGTGTTCTATAAAATGGACTTTGAGCTTTCTTCTACTGCATTATTATCATACACAGATGATTCCTTCTCAAACGCTACAGTTCTGATGACAATTCATCCCCTTCCATATCTGCAGTGAGAAATGTCATAGAGCTCTGAAGTGAAGATTCTGGGTGAAGCTACAAAATATCCAGTTCATCATGACTTATTTGTATGATGTGACCAGTAGAATTATATTGGCAAGACCTCTAAAACCAGAAGTGAACACAAGTGTGTCTCCAGTTTATGAAGATGGATATGATCTCAAGGAAACAATGGATTGTATCTAACCAACATGTGCCTACAAATTCAGTAGTAATAGAAGATTAGAGAATTTTAATGGAGCTGCATATTTTAAGAAGTCCAAACCAGCTTTGCTTCTTCAGGTTCAAGAATGTGAGAAAATATCTTACTGATGCCAGCCAGAAGAACAACAGCTTGTTCCTTCATCTTGAATTCAAGCTTTGTGGCTGAGGAACGTGTCCCTGTCAGAAGAAGACGAAAGGACTTTACCTCTACTTGTGTTGTTACCAATTCAGGCAAGCGCACTGAAAAATCAGAGTAGTTGTTCTTCTAGAATTATGAGATCCCTCTGTCCTGCCTCTTTATCATCTTTTCAGAGTGACCTTGGAAAACAAGAGCATAGCAAATCTATCATCTTCAAGGCATCATTCTAATTCCAGTTGTTAATAAAGATTGTTCAACATTTTCAAAGTACGAAAAAGGAACAGGAGACATTCTCCTAGAATGCAGCTTGGCAAATTTCAAGCTGATTACTTGCAAAGCCAATTTCTTTTTGGAGTGTCATTCAAGAAATTACCAGAGTCCTTTTTCTCTCTTGACCTTAAAGCACATCATTGGTACTTACATTCCTGAAATTTGAAGGCAACGACCTCTTCAGAGCCTTTTGGTGTTTCCTTCATTACTTGAGATTTTAGAATACCAGTGTCTAATTGTGATTATCTACTCCAATTCATTCATACTTACCTTGTCTTGGGTCACATACTAGTCAGAAGATAATGAGAAGATGTGGTATGAAGACAACTGGTCAGGTTCTTTAAGAAAGACAAACTAAATTGAATACCAAAGCAGGTTCTTAGTTAAATTTCTGGAGTTCATTTTTTCCTTTGACAGGATACATCTTTTCTGCGTACTGTGAAGTTCAGAAACAGTATCAAGGTGATCCCCACTACGAAGGAGTTGTAGGAAGTTGTAACTTTCACCTGGAAATCTCCATAATACTCAAGCAAGAAGACATTTCTAATCAGTTCAGGAATGATGCTTGCAATGTGCATCAGTTTATCATGAGTTCAGGGCAAATGCCAGGGAAAAGCATAAAAGCCATCATTTTCTGGAATTAATACCAGTGTGTTATGCTATCTTCTTCCAAGAATGCCACAGGAACTTATGATCATTACATGTAAAAAATGCAAGAGAATGACAGTGAAATTTTGTCATCTACGTGCAACTTCAAGTATGGATGGTGGATGTGCTCTCTGTTTTGTGTTTAATTTATTTACTTATTAAATTGTCAGTATTAGTTTCTCTTTTCCCTTCTTTTTCTCTGATGACCAATATGACTACAACTGTTAGTTGGGAAACAGCAACCATAATTTTCACTACTTCTTAGTGAACCAGATTTTATGCATTTTTCCTTGGGCAATGAGAAATCCTTCCAACTGTTCATCTATAACAGCTTTTAGGTGAAAAGCCCTTGAGTCTTCCTTTTCCCAGGTTCTAATAAGACTTGAGATAGGGTGACAGGGTTTTTTTTTAAAATCCTCCAAATCTGCCATCTTTCTTCTGTTTCTTACCTGTATTAGAGTGATGGCGTGATGGGTACTCATACTGGAGAAAGTTAAAATTAGATTCTCTTAAAATAATTTTATATTCTCTGAATGGGTACCCACTACTCTGTCAGCATCCACTACCTTGGCAAAAATTTCTCCAAGCACGGGAAAGTCTTTTCTTGATGTGGATATTCTAAATGGATGGAAAGAGAGGAAAATGATTGAAGGGTTTCAAGTTGATGACTGATTCATTGTTTTTAAACATTTTTTTTCCTACCTGGATATTGCTCTGCTGTTTTCTAACTTGTTTTTTAGTTGTCTTATATTCCCTCAGCTGTGGCAGTATTCCTGGAGCCAAATGTGAGTGCACTACCTCAAAATGCCAGCAGTGGAAGCTGGTAAGCAAGTGGGGAAAAATCACCAGAGGAATCTCTGAAGCTTGGGACAAAGGCAGAAAACACATCAGTACTGCACTAACAGAGCAGCAGGTACCCTCATAGAGAAGATAAGATTACAGGTAAGGAAATAATTTAAATTTCTATTTTGATCTCGTCCAAATGGCTTTTTACTCTCCATTCAAAATCCCAGAAAAAATAACACACCATAAACATCTGAAGAAGAAAAAGATATCAAATGTGATGAATTTAGACTAGCTGACTTTTTCTTAGGGATAATTTGAAGTTCAATCTTACCCAGTTTCTGGAAAAATATATTAAAAGATGAAAATCTGTTATACTTGTTAGGCAATTTAAAACCTCAACCTAGCTTTAAAACAAGGCTGGGGTTTTTTTGTTGTTTTGTTTTTTCATTTTTAGAATATTAAACACAGGAAACTGCTTGTTACAGATTTTCCTTTCCAATCAAGAACAACAGTAGGCTTTTCTTTAGGTAAGTAAGGTCAGATAAAGCCAAAGACAGGAGGACTCTGTTCCCATCCCTCCTTCTCTGTTTACTTTCTCACAGTTGGAATGGTAGCATAGCATGACTCTATTATGCTTCAGTTTCCTCACCTGTAAAAAGGAAGGAGGTTGTTTTTATCTCCTACTTGAGATGACAAGATGGAATAAGTGGTGTAAAAGAGAAGAAAATTACATTTATTTAATTAATTGTCTTGCAGTCTTTTATGCCGCCATGCTGCAGTCCCACTATGGAGCTGTGATCACCACAAAAACCTCAAGAGGATATATCCTTGTCTGAATTGCTACAGTTATTATCTGTTACAGAAAGTAAAATAAGGTTTATGTTTAAGTCTTCTTTTAATACAAAACTGTTGTCTGTAAATGAAAAATCTTGTGACGTTAAAACAATTCTACCATAAACTTAATTTCTCTGCTGAGTTACAGAAACATTGAGAAAGTTTAGGTATGTGCACTGTAGTGGCATTACGTTTTAGAAGAGAATAATAACGAAGTACATTCGAAAGACTAATGAATTAGATTTAGCCTTGACATAACTCATATGTCTTCATCAGAGATACACTATAATTGTCCCAGTAAGTTGTATCAATTAAGTTTATTTTGTAAACTATCAAGTTCAAGGAAATATGAATACAGAGCCATATTAATTTGTTTCATAGTATTTAAATGTGTAGAGATTTTATTAAAGCAACAAGTTATCAAAGTTATGAGTTTAATCTTGTAATGTATGTTTCTAATGATCTGCAGCATGACGTTTAAGTCAAAAAGCCTAAAGAAAAAAAAGGAAAATAAAAATCTTTTTGTAAGCATTATTTAAAGAAATTTAGGTGATCTTTTGAGGTGCTGTGCAACCCTTTTTGGAAGCAATCATTATCAGCAGGTGCAAAAACTACCTCAAATATCTAAATACGTGACTAACTGTCTGAATTGAATATTGTCTTTTGAAATGTGTCATCTGTTATTTTATGGTGTTTCCTGTAACCTACTAACCATAGAAATGACTGTAAGTAAAGTGCCCCTGAGAATGCTCACGTTTTTCAAACTTTAAACTTCTGGGGTTTGAGTTTTTTGTTTGTTTGGGGTTTTTTTTGCTTTAAACATATATGGGAAGAACATTTAGAAGGAATCGTATTCTGACTTCATGGCTTTTTTCTGTACTAGAGGACTATCCATGGACTTATTTTCAAAGAACTTTTCAATTACTGTTTTATCATAGTTAAAGATTGCTGATATACTTGCAAAAAAGAGGGTTATCAATCAGTTTCTATTGTTTTTTGGTGACAAATCAATGAGTTTGAATCTGAGTATGTTTAAACCTTTTCCTTTGGGGTTACTGTTATTGCTTGGGTGTGTTTTTGAGACCATGCTCTTTTGCTAAGAGAAGTTGCTCTGATTCTGAAATATGTTTTTTCCTGTCATTTAGTACTTTTCCTTGTAAGTTAAAGAAAATTCCATCTATCCCATTTTTGTTTTCTGTAACTAATTCCATAACAGTGTAGTACTTGACATGTGTTTGTTTCTTAGGCAAACGTGTAAAACTCCTCAAGTCCGAATGGAGAAGTAGAGAAAGGAGGTTTCTGCTGTGCCTGATGACAATTTTTGATTTTTCCACACACACAAAATATTCTGGCTCCACGTTGGAGCACTAGTTGAGATGAATCCTAGTCTTGGTCGGATTCTAAGGAAGGGCCAGAACGTTCGCTGAGGAATAAAGAGTCAAACCACTCCAGAAAATGTGTTCCAGCCCTGGTTTATTACTCACAGAGCAGCAGGTGTGTACAAATACAGGTTTACACAGTATTAACAGGAATTGTTGTACCTTACCCCTGATTGTAGTTGCTTAGTTTGCTGCAGATGCCCAGGAATCGTGGCTTATTTGGGCAGAGCTTCAGGAGAAGTTGGAGAAACTCTGCATTGTGCTCCTAAGCAGCCTCAGTGTGTCAGTCAGATGCTTCTGAGAGCCTTTAAACTACTTTCTTCACTCACTCTCCTTTCAAAGGTAGACCCAATTGATAAACTTAAGTTACTCACTATAATGGGAAAGCAACAGGTGCTCTGGAGAAAAGAACGGCACTTAAAAAGGAAGTATGTCTTAGTACAATCAGTTAGGTGTCACTTTGTAGTTGAAAGCTCAGCATCCAATACTGAATTACTTAAAATTCAGAAAAGGTTGGGAAAGGGGTATTTCCACTATATTCCTAAAATATGGTAGTTGTTGTCTGTTTAGTCTTAAAACCATGTTTAGGATGAACTCTGCCATTTTCAGGAACGTATGCCATGCTCTAAAGTATTTTTCCTTTACCTATTTTTCTATTCCTAACTGTAAGATTATTTGGAGCAAATGGAAAGCTCAATTTACATGTGAAATATTTCCAAACCCTTTTAGTTTTAATTACAATTTTTAATACTGATTGTATAGGTCTTCATTTTAACACCGAAAATCTCCTGCTGAAATCATTAAGAGCAGTGGGAAAACATGAAATACAGAATTAGACTTCAAATAGCATTGTGTGAAATGAGTTTTCAGCATGTTTGTTTCTTTCTAATGGAAGGTCCTAAGACAAGAATTATCACAAATGCAATTCTGATTAGTCGCAGTGCAATAGAAGTATGAAAGAATTAAAAACTTCAGAGTCTGGTAGTTATCAAAGACATTGGAAACTTTTGAGCCATTTAAGCGTACTGGGAAATGTTCTGTTTAATTAATAAAAAGAGTTAGAGATGTTTGCCGAAGGACAGACCTGAGGATCTAGAATTCTAAATTGCTCTTTTACAGGCTTGGGAACGTGTTTAGACTAACACTTTTCATACTGCAGTGCCTAAAATAAAGTTAAGGGAAAAATTTAAAGCTCTTGAGTCTTGATACCATATAGTTATCATTAAATATCTGTTTTCCAAACTGCTCACAAATGACTCAAATTTTGCCTTTTGTCATTAGCCCAAGTCAAATAGCGATCTGTGAGATTGAAACAAGAGCCTGTTTCCTAACCCACAGTTCTCTGCTGCAGTTATTTTATCAAGCATACCCTTGAAATATGGTTGAATCACCTTAACATTTCTCAGACTTTTGTAACGGCTTCCTGTGCACCCAGCAACTTAGTTATTTAGCATAAACACCCAAATCCACACCTATCTGCTGTTAAGTGCATATGCATATGGGTGCCCTATTGCAAAAATGCCCTTAACAGGTCTTTTTGTCCAGCTTTCCCACTTTAGAAAATAAATTACAGGATTCTCAAGCTGTGAGGAAATTGTGAGCCTGTCCTTTGTTAAGGACAAAGTACTTTGCAAAGTACTTTTGCGTATCACTGCTACAAGGTAGTAGTATTAGATCAGAAGCACCTTCCAAGCTTACAAGTTGAACTGTTTCAGTGAATAAACGTGCACAAGTGGCAATGCAAACTGTCATTTTCTTTCATAAGCCACATATGAATGATAGTGCATGGCAAACACACTGTATGAATTTTGAAGTTCCAGGAAATAGTGGGTGTCCATCTGTTCAAAAGATTCATTTCCAACCTCGACCTCATTTGCAGAGGACATAAGTGGAAAAAATGCATTGGCAGCTGTATGTTTCTGTTTGTATGGGCCCTTCTTTTCCTGCATTGTAATACTCGTATTAGGTTTTCGCTACCAAAACAAAGTCATTTATGTCATGGAAAAATATGACTGATGTAGCCCTCTTCAAGTCCACTCCTTATTAGGAAAGGTTTGCTAAGTAATCACTTTGTTGATCATAGTTTATTAAATCTTTTTGTGGTCTGTTTACATACGGTATGAGAAAATACAAAAAGAAGGACAGAAAATGGATGGAAATGTACTCCTACAAATAAGGGCTGTCTTGGTACGAGATCTCTGTCTTATCTCCATGTCTTGGAGGACAATCCATAGCTAGGCATTTCTTCAAGCCTCTTTCTTCAAGCATTTATTTCAGGGATTCTTGTGGGATTCCCTGTATTTAGCTTATCTCATGTTGTTCATTAAGTATGTGAGACCCTTTTTTATTTTTTAAAGAAATACCCACACCATTTTTGATTCCCACAGGCCTTTAATATTTTACAGAAGAATGCTAAGGGTGCCAGGATGGCTTTTCTTTGTCTCATGAAATTCCACTGAGCTCAGGGTGAGCTATTAATTGCTTTTAAAAAAACATAATTTCCTTTCTCTGTCTTACGTATCTCAGGAGAAAAAAAAAGATAACTTGATGAATCTTGAGTATGCTCAGATGACGCTCAGGCTATGACCACACACACAATCCTATACAGTTGATGGAAAAGTTCTAATTAAAAAGAAAGATCCCAGTATTAAGTTCTTTCTGTTTCTTCTGTTTATTTACATTCTTTGGCGAACACCTGGAAGAGAAGGTCCATCATACTGCTGAATCATTTGTGGAGGGAAGAAACACTGGCTTAAAAATTTGCCCCTTTCTGCATTTGCATTGATACATAGTCCTGATGACATAATAGGCTTCTCTCCAACACTCCTCCCCCACTAAATTCTGTTGTTTACTGTGCACGACGGAAAAGAGATAGAATTGGAGTTGCAAGGGCACCCATAGAAAGGCAAGCTGCTAACTTTCAAGTGCTTGAATTGGCAAACTCAAGAGTCTGTTTTTAACATGGATTTTGTGTATGTTTTGTGATAAACATAAAAAAAATTTGAAAGAGCTGCCAGTCAAAAAGATAGTAATATACAAAGTTGTGTTATGAAATGTTCCAGCACACACTTATTTCAATATACCATATATTGTTATCTGTTTTCTTCTAACATTACTAAATAATAATTAATTATGTGCCTCATTTGCATGTATAAACTATTCTGTAGTTAGCAAATAATTAGTGATACATTTGTTTCTCTGAAGAAACAGAAGATTTGTATTATACCTAATTGTGATCATGTAACTTTGATGCTTAGGTGCATAAAAGTAAGGAAAAGTGCTTTACTGTTCAGAGCATATTCACTCAGCCATTCTTTACATCCTGTAGTCTTGATTTTCCTCCCTTCCTCTTCTAAGGCAGAAGGAAGTCTTGAGTAAAAGTAGCGGGCTGGGTTTTTATTGGGAATCTATTCTTATGGAATAGATGGTATTATGTGCTGTATTCATCAGCTGTGGGGATTTTTCACCCATTGTCAGCAGCACTGGAATGGAGGCTGTCTAGAAAATCTCGTGAGCTGGTACCTTTTCTAATGCACTGCCTTTGAGGTCTTTTCATCTCTGGTCCATTCTGGGTTACCCTGGCAAAAATGTTCTACCCAAAGACTGAATCTGTTTCGAACATTTTGTGAGGAGAAGAAATGTGGAAAACGTCAGTTGCATTTAATTATATATTGTTGTTTTAAAATAAAACAAGTGAGTTCACATACAATTACAGCCAATTTACAGCAGCCACTCACTAATTTAAATTAAAAAGTCTGCAACTGCAGAGTAATTATACTTTAATTGCACATTTAGTACAAAAAAGTGAAGAGAGTCTAATGCATTGTATTTATAACAACCATGTGAAAAAATATATTAGCATAAAGGGAGTAATTATGTTCCAAGAATGAACAAATTAATTCAAATCAACACCTAGGATGCTAAAGGTTTTATGTCCTTTTTTCATTTGTATTGTTAAACAGCAGCAAAGTTAATTTTCCATAGATATTAATTATTAACTGAAAAATTGATTAGACTTTTTTTGCACCCATTCAGTGTGTTACTGTTCTCCTAAGATTTTAAAGAGCAGACACATGCTGCTATCAGTCCTCCTTTTCTTATAAAGACCTTTGGCACAATATCTTGCTTCCCAGCCACTCAAACCAAATAGCTTTTACAATATCCAAAATTAAGCATTTCTGGGAATACCATCACTAGATATTAGCTAAAATTTCATTGCTTCTTTATGAAACTGCCTTTAGCATTTGAGAGGTCTATTCTCTCCCTAATGTGTACAGATATATAACTTCCATTAATGTTAATGTCTGGTCTGTGCTTACACAAAACAAGTATTACCTTCTTAGATAGAGGCAAACGTGGACCACTATGCATGTTACTCAGAGTAGCATTGTGTGACCTGAAAGTTAACAGAAAAAAAGAAAAGGAAAAAAAAAAACAACCTGGCAGGTGAAACAATAAAAATTCTGGCAAAGGAAAGCAGTTAAAAACTCCAATTATGTAATCATAAAAACTAGGAGAATGCAGCTTGACTTCCTGTGCAGTCTGTATAAACAAAATGACCTTTGTATATGATTAGCCACCTGTTATGTGCAGAGATTTGAATAGCCATCTGATTTTTTTCTGCTATATATCACTTATTTATTCTATGTAACAGTGTATGTTGCTTTTATAGGGATATTTTCACCACACAGTTGTAGAGCTAGATGGGGGGAGCAGATAGGCCTGCAGGTTATGATTTTACTGAGTTTCTTTGTGACTGAAGAGAACACATTTGCACTTTGAAACAGCCACATAACTGAGCAGTCATGTATGTGTGAAAATACTTTTTTTGCTAGCGGCAGTATATTACCTTAGCCCAGGTGATGGGCTGGGTGTAATGGAAATAGTAAGTCACAAAATGGTTGAGGTTGGAAGGGACCTCTGGAAGTCCAACCCCCCTGCTCAAGCAGAGCCACCTAGAGCCAGCTGCCCAGGACCAGACGGCTTTTGAATATCTTCAGGGATGGAGACTCCACAACTTCCCTGGGCAACCTGTGCCAGTGCTCAGTCACCCTCACAGTAAAAAAGTGTTTCCTGAGAGGGTACCTCCTGTGTCTAAGTTTGTGCCCACTGCCTCTTGTCCTGTCACTGGTCACCACTTGAAAAGAGCCTGACGCCATCTTCTTTGCACCCTCCCTTCAGGTATTTGTACATATTGATGAGATTCCCCCTGAGCCTCCTCTTCTGCACGCTGAACAGTCCCAGCTCTTTCAGCCTTTCCTCATACGAAGATGCTCTAGTCCCTTATTTGCCTTAGTGGCCCTTTACTGGACTCTCTCCAGTAGCTCTATGTCTGTCTTGTACTGGGGAGCCCAGAACTGGACACACTACTGCAGGTGTGGCCTCACCAGTACTGAGCAGAGGTGAAGGATCACCTCTGTTGACCTGCTGACAATACTTTGTCTAATGCAGCCCAGGACACCATTAGCCTTCTTTGCGGCAGGGGCACATTGCTGAGTCATGGTCAGCTTGCTCTCAAAAGTCAGCTGGCACCCTCTCTTTTTAATAGCTAGCAAAGGTCTACTCCATGGATATGTAGGCAGAATAGAGAATTCAGCTGAGTTCCAGTGACTGTGCCTGTCCAGTTGTGCCTCTGAGGAAAACGCCCTCTGATTCTGCTTTGGTTTTGGTCTACTCTGTTGTTCGGAAAAGTAAGATGCTTTGACCCTGCATCTACATGGCCTCTTTGGGAGTCTCACAGCCTTTGATGTAGCTTCAGTGTGCTTTGCATCAGTTGATTTACCACAGTGGTTTTTTTAAATATATCTATATGTATATGTATATCAAGTGAAGCTAATAAAAATCCACCTGTGGATAGGATCACAAGATGTGTAGTTTACATTAGGTAGCTCAGTGGCACCTGGGTCCATGAGTAGCATTCCAGCTTGTTACAATAAAGCAAAAAATAAATACTAATAAGATGCTGTGTCAGCCTTTTGAGCTTTGGTGCAGGGCATAGAAATATGTTGCCTGACTTTTAAATTAATTCTTCATTATTTTTTCAGGCAATATTCCATTATAGAAGGGGCCACATGAGGCTGTTTCCAACAGCAAGAGCAAGAGCAAAACAAAATAAAAGCAATGTAATAAATAAACCCATGTATCATAAAAATCACAAAGCACAATTTTATTATTGCCTTCTTAAGTGCAGTTCCTAGAAACAACTTGGTGGAGAAGGGAAACTAAAGTAATGAACTCCTTGAACAGTCCTTTTAATATTCTGCTCTATGTTCATGCTCTGCAGAGCCGATGAGAACTGTATGCAAACAGTTTTGCTGAGGGCAAAAGAATGTTTCATCATTAAGGAGCATGACCCTTCTCTCTGTGATCAAAATGAAAAGCATATGCACCTTAATGTCATAAAGTGTTATTGTGACCATTCCAATGGGTTGTTCCTCAAGAGTTGGGATGTTGTCCCCTGACACAATTTGATATTAAAATGTTACATGATCATTAATTGTATCCACTGACACAGCAGAAATATTCCTCAAAGTTATGTTTCTTTGATATGATGGATTTTTTTTTTTTCCTTTTAATGTTCAAAATCCAAACCAGACACAGGGAAAGTCCAATTACTGTGAAATGCTTTGTCTCCCACTCTTTCTCTCTGGTCCTTCTGTTCCACTCTTGTTTCACGCTAGGCTGGGTGAAACCACTGTAAGTGAACTCCTTGGTAGTTATTTTATCCCTTGTGAATAACAGGATTTATCTATCTCTTGTTTATGTATGCATGATTTTTGTCCTATTTCTCCACGAAGTGATTATTGCTTGCTAAGATGCATTTAGCCCTTAACAGGACATTGCGTTTTAAAGTAGCATGCAAAGAACAGAAGAATATGTTTCCAGTATTAGTCACTGTTATACTCAATGGCTAACGTTTTAAAAGCATAATTGTTACCATGCAGAAGTTCTGACATCGAAAAAGATAAACAAAACACAGAAATTCTCCTTGAAACCAATGCTTTTGACATTTGTGGGTTCGTAATTTGTGACCTTCAGGTTTTTTGTTATATTTTTAAGCATGGTCACATTTCGATTTCTCCTTGTCAGGTCCAATTCCAACAAAGCATTTAAACACACAATTTAAGTTGGGGAGCAATCCCATCTATTACCATTGGGAATTATTCACTTATTTAAAAACAATTGAAAGAGCTTTTGTGGACAGAGTTCTTATATTTCAGTCTCAGTTTCCAGTACTTCGGAAGTAGATTCTCTATGTACAGTTTTGATTTTCTGATTTTCTTTTTCTTTACAGGTAACCCGATAGCTAAAGACAAATCAAGTCAGTCTCAAGGCTGATAACATTAAATACAACACATAGGAATTTCATTCCTCCAGGCAATCCTTGAAGTGAAATTTTATATTGCTGGGGTGTATCCTTCAGAATCAATTGTTTCAATGAGAACCTGGCTTGTAATCAGCAACAACCTTGAGATCAAAACTACTGGAAAGTTATTTTGAACTTCTGTGTCACAAAGATTTCAACTGATTGAACTGTGTACACTTGTAAAATTGCACTTGCTGAGGAATTTGCAGCTGTAATCACAAGAGCTGGTATTCAAAAGGTGCAGAAAAGCAGCAATCTTTCGGATTCTCCATTCCAGAGCAGTGGCTTTTCATCCTGATGAAGTCAACCTCCAAAATGTATTGGTTCCTTCTCTCTCAAATGACCCCTGGTCCACCATTCAGATTGCTGGTGGGACTGCACACTGCTTTAATTAAATTTCTGTTGCAGAAATTGTCCTCTGGCATGGCACAGTTTTAGACATTTTTATTTATATTCTAATCTTGGAGCTCTCAAAGGTACATATTTCAACATCTTGAAGTTGCTTTTGTTATAGGAATGGAAATATAGATCCATTGTTAATAATTATTGTTGACGAGTAATAGTTATCTGAATACACCAGTCATGTTAGAATGTATAGTCAGGTTGACATGTTTCCCTAAGTGTAACCCACTACTGCAGCTCTTTGGCAGTTAAGAAAGTAGTGGTCAGAACTCAATTACCACTTCCATTATAAGGCATTTTATACCTTTAAGATATACATTTCCATTTAGTTTGAAGGAGGTGGGTGTTCCTGATAAGTACTTTACTTTCCCAACCTTTAATTCATTGAAATTCGTGGTAAGCACTCAATGACAGTATTTCATCCCTTTTTATAAGGGTAGGCAGGGATGTAAATGAGTTTTGCAATTATGAAATTGGACGGTAATCATTCAGAATTTTTGTCTTTTTATTAAAAAATAAAATCTCTTGCTTGAACCTAAGTACTGTTGGATGCTTATGTAGATGTCTGCTCAGTCTGTTTGCTATAAAGGAAAAAAGTCCTAGTGCCCTCTCAGATTTACAGTTCGTGGGTATTTTGCTTGCTTACAGTCATCCAATTCAGATCTGATCCTTGCCAAAATCACATTTACTTTTTTATTTTCTGTTTCAGTAGCAATTTTTGAACTTTGTGATGTGCTGTTACATGAAAAAATCCTCAATATTTAAAGGCCTTAAGCATCTATGAGCTTTTTTCTAAGTTATTACAGAATGTATAATTTTATACTCCATTTAATGTATATTGTACCATCTGTAACATCGATACAGCAGAAATTTGGCAATTCCTTTTAGTGACACTGCATTGGCATGCTGACTGGAGAGGGTGAGGGAGTTCTGACTGTATGCTTTGGTGCATTGACATGAAAACCACACACACTTAACAGTAGTCAAAAATACATAGGGGCAAGCTTATTTAAAAGTCCTGTGTGGTTACCAGACTCCCAGAAAAAAGAGGCAAATGATTTTATCGTTACAAGCCATTGACATGGCTAAGCAGTTATATATTAAGTTCCATGATGGATGAACACCCTGTAGTGCTCTGCCTGTCACAGTAGCCCCTGCTGTTCCAAAACCATTTCATTACCTCTGCGGTATTATTGCACAGGAGAGCTTAAATAAAATAAATGACTGTTGGGAATAAAATTGAGAAGCATATTCTATCATTCTGCTGAGAAATAATAAAAAATGTTGGCAGGGAAAGATATTCTTTTCTGATTAAAATTTGATTAGGATAAACTGTTTGTAGCAGCAACTAGGTATCTCAGTATTTTAGGATGGATTAATATTGTATGGATTTGTGCTAGCAGGTGCAGGACAGAAGGTAGCATCTTAAAGAGATTGTCTGGGACAGTGCAAAGTGTAAATGTGCTGTTTTGTAAAATCTGAATATGGCCTCTCTTTGGTCAAAAATATACATCATGCTTCTCAGTATTTGTTTTCTTTGTTTCTTTGTTCTTAAACCAACACTGAAAATACTGTATTATATAAAAGTGTAACACATGCATATCAATAAGTGAAAATAAATGGATTTTCAAATATACTGAATAGATTATCTGCAGTAGATTAGTGTTGTGAATATTCATAACAAGTGAATAAAATTGTAATATAAAATAGAGTTCCCTGTATGGATGTGCGCTTTGGAGATCTGTTCTGTTTACCCATGGAACAAAATAATTTTTTTCAGTGAATAAGCATCTCAAGGGTTTTATTAGTTTTGCATTTCTTCAGTAGAGCTGGGAAAATCTCCTACCACTTTGAAAGGTCCTTTTCCAAAGGAAACTGGTATCTAGCACAACTGTTCTAGCATTGTCATGGGAAATTCTGGTTGGCATACTGCTATTTTCAGGCCAGATGATGAATAAATTTTTTTTTTCCCTCACAAAATGGGAATCCTGAAAAACTCTCATTTAGACTTTTTCAGTAGCAACAGAACATGGTAGACATTCCTGAAAAGGTAATATTTCAGGTTAATTTCTTGAACTGTTTAAAAGAAAAAAAAAAACAGTTCAACAATGAACTCTGCTTGTGCATCTCAAAGCAAGCTGGGAACCATAGTTCAGCTGTCCACAGTGCCTGTTTCAGAGCTACTTTTGAAAATGTAGTACATCTGACTAGATCAGCTGTGGGCATTCATGTTGTAGGCATGTGAAGATGAATCGTGCTTCAATTACTCCTTTATTCCTTATATACTGCTTCCCAGATTATTTGATATACCCAGCTTCATGCGATTACAAAGATGATCAGGTATTATGATCAGAGGGGAATCCATGTTACTCTTTGAATTCAGTAATCATCAAGGACTCTGAACTGCAGGAGAATATGGGTTCCTATTCTGCAGTTCCATATGCAGTGCATCGCCAGGGAAAGAAAACTCACTGTTTTGTTCAAACCTTTCAAAATGAAATGTATTGGATCAGTTCAACAAAACAAAAAGGAAATCCTGATATGAGTCTCAAAAAAATATTTCGAATTCAGATCTAATAAATCTAAAATAGAGCTTAAAAACATTCAAGACTATATCTTGGTTGTATCTGGCTTATTGATCATAAGTAAGTGCTAACCTCTGAAACAGCACTGCTGCAGATACCACTGTTACTACCTCTAAATCCACCTATTATCCTATATCCTTTAAATCTTCCTATCTATCCTTTATCTTTTCAATCTTGTCTCCTCCAGCTCTGCTCAAGAACGCTACTGCAGTACGGTTTCAGTACTTCTCCAAGTCAATGCAGCTCTGTTTTGGGTAGAAGCTATGTATTTTAAAACTGGAGACGGAGTGCGTCAGATATATTTGTATGGAAACTAAAAATCTACTATAAAGCATGCTATTTTGTTAGGTTTCATAAAAATATATGCAGGGGTTTTTTGCTCATTATAATTGTACAGCTGGCTTTTATAGTTTCCAGGTAATGCATGGATGTCTGTAACAACAAAACAGAAAGATGTGATTGGCATCCTTTTCTGTTGATTTACTGTCTCCTCCTTCATGCCTTGAATTTTACACATCTGTTGTTAACCAACATATTGGCAAGGAAAAGGAGCAGTTTTGGTTTGTAATAGAAGTGTTGCCTTAATCTCTAGTTTCTTTTTGCTAATAGTTAGATAGTTCTGTATCAAAGATGTCACACCTGAATAATCTGATGGTATTAAATGATTTCTCATGGTTTCAGCGGTATTAAACTGAACAATGAGAATTACCTAATCACCCTGTTAGTCTTTATAAGACAGTTTGTATCCTGAGAAACTTTTCTGTTTATTCTTCTATAGAATGAGAAAACATTTCCAAATTATGTCTTTGATCTTGTTTCTGTAAGAGGTATGTAACTTTCTGATACCGCTTTACAGTCAGTGATTGCAAATGTTTTAGCAAAAATGTCTCCGATGGCTGTTTGTTTTGCATCTACTGTATTCATCTGCACTGCTTATGCAGTGATTACAAGAGGTGGTATATGAAAAGGCAGAATTTTCCACAACTTTGTTTTGATAGGTGATGACAAGAGTTGCCAACATCTCTTAATCCAAAACTAACTTCTGACCATCTGGCAGGAGGACCACTGATGGTGACAGCTGCAAACTATTGTATAAGGGAATGACTGTTCTTTCTCAGACTGCTATTAGTCGGATGCCAGGCTAGGCAAAACCATTATAGTATGGTTTCATCACAAGAGATGTAGGTTCTGGGGATGTGGATCCTGTATTGGAGTGCTGTGGTACAGTCGGCATCCCGAAGCTGGGGCTGTGGTGGTGACAGCAGGTCCTCAGGCCTGTTTTCTGGAGTGGTGGAAAGGTCTGTCTCATATGTCTCTGGGATTTGCTCCAAAGCCAGACTGCAGAAATGGCAGGGTGCCTTGGTGATTTCAGTGGGGTTTGGATGGGGCCTTCATCTGCAGTTGAGAGTGTTCATCATTTTGCTCAGAAAATTCTGAATGAGCAAGTTCATTAAAGTTCACATGCCTGTCCCTATTCAGGTTAATGGTTAAAGGAGCTTCCCTCTATTTTCAATCTGTCCTTGCTATTACACAGGTAATTCTGTGTGGCAATGGGAAGTGAAATCCAGTTATTTCCTGATGATAGAATTTCTTAATTAAATGTCACTAATCACATCAATATTAGCCATGATTGAAAGACTTGAAATATAGCTGGTTTTCAGTTGTGAAAACCAGTTTGTTGCCCAACTAAGTTCAAGAAACAGTTTGTGTAATAGAAATATTATTGCCCATATGTAACCCTAACTGTAGAAGTTCTATATTAGCTCTTTAAATTATGTTTATATTCATAACTGTAAAATTCTGTTTAGATCCTTTATAACAGCAGGGCCATTATTTTTTTTGCCTATAACATTGGTCCCTGTAGTTTGGGATTTATGGCTTTGCTTTCACTGCTTCAGCTGCACAGCTGGGAAAACAACATGTAAAAATAGTGATGTTACTCACATTGCTGAGACGTTTTTCTTGAATATGATGAACAGGTGGAGTTGCAAATTTACCCTGTATCAGCATATTGGTTGAATCTCTTGATCTCTTTCCTCCTTGATGTCATAACAAGCATGCCAAAAACTGAACTTGAATCCTCCAGCCTTATGTCATAGTATTCAGATCTGATATCCAGAACTTGCAAAATGTACGTTAGTTGTTTTAGTTGTTATGTCTCCATATAAAGGAGGGGTTTTTAGTCTGCTTGTCTATTTATGATTAATTCTGGATGCCTTGCCAATATTTGAGTGAAGAGAATATAATCCTTCCTAGTACTGATTTAGAGTTTGGGTCTCTTTGTTGTTGTTGCTGTTGTTGTTCTTTTTACTTTTCTTTGGTCATTTTCTCTTTACCTGGGATCCAGTCAGTTCTTGCGAAACTACAGTAGTGATGAGAAAAGTTTTTTAATAAATAGTGGCCTAGAACTGAACACAGGCTCTTTGTTGTTCTTCTCGGAGAGAAGAGAAAGAGAGACATTATGTGTCTCTATCATTTTCTCTTAAAATGGTTTCCAGCTTAAACTATTCTGTCTGAATAGAAGCATTTTTTCCTAACTATAAATGGTCTGTGTTTCAATATGTTCTCTGATCATAAAGCTGATGAAATGGTCCTCTCTGTATGGCAGATTACCTCAGCAGAATTTACAAATGGAAGATGATGATTTTGCTAATGTCCATGGGCAGGTAGACAGAATTTGGTCCCAGATGCTCTGCCTAATGTTCATGGCAAAAGCGACTCAAAAACAAAGTCTCCATATGCCATAATTGCTGGAATTATTTCTCAGGCATATTCCCTTGTCATCCTTCATATGTAGAACTCATTAGATTCCTAGTGGGAGAACATATGGAGAAGAGAGATGATGGAAAACATTGTAAAACAGATCGTGTATTTAAATTTATATTATAAAAGGCCTCTGTACACAGGCAAACTTAGTGGAGAAAGTCCAACCTCTTTCTTCACACTTCATAAGGAAATCAACATTTATGGATCTGCTATCTCAGTGCATTCCAAGACACTTATAGAGGATGGATTAAAGCCTGGCTTTAGGGATACTAGTGGGAATTTTTCTGCTAATTTGAGGTCAATTCTGTATTACCTACATTATTTTTCCAAATATTTAGTTGGACTATAGCTGTGTAAGATCTTTTCGCCAATAGGAATGACCAGAAGTCAAAGTTCCACCCATACAAATCTGTTGGCAGATCAGGCCTTTGGCTGTGGGTTTGTGACTTCAGTGTCAACACAATGACTTTTAGGAATACCTTTGTCGCGAATCCTGATTTAGGACCCTGCTGACTATGTCAATTTGTCGCAAATGAGTGGACTGCGCCTCATTCAAAAGAGAGAAGCAGCAATATGTTTTAGAGAGGTAATATGATGTTGCAAAAGTGCAGCTTAACAAAGTTCAATGGCAAGGTTCACTCTATTACTGCATGGAAGAAACATACAAAGTTATGCTCAAGTTAGAATGATTCACAGAGAGACTGGAGATGCAAAGGGTGAGGACGACCCTCCTGTTGAGTCACGAGGTTCAGAGTGGATCCCCTTGCTTTCTAAACTCCTGATAGAGCTTAGGTACAGCTAGGTCCAATCTTAGTCTCAGACTTGGACAACAGTTTATGTCTAAAGGATTATATATGCAAAGTTTATGTAATGTTCCATTAGCATCAATTCAGCATGCAATCAAAGTTACCAAGGCAAAATTGAAGTTAACCATGCTACAAGGTTATGCATAATATCAGTTGCTTACCAAAGATCTGCTGTTGGTAAAAGGTCTCTCTGCCTTGAGGAACAACCTTGAGAGGTGTCCCAGCTCAAGCAGAGATCACTGTTATGCAGCCATGCTGCCTAGCAGGGAGAGCTCAAAAGAAGGCTCACTTAGGCTGTCATATTTATGGGATAAAGTGGCTGGCTCATAGTCAAATTACATGCGATGGGAAAGGTATGCACGAGACTCCTTGTACCCACAACTTTCTTTGTCCCTTGATAAATGACTTTTGGAAAAGCCACCTGCTATTCATGGGTTAGTCACATGATCGCTGTTCCAATCTTACATGCATCGATGCTCACTGTGTCACTCTGCTCCTTTGTGGGTTTTCAGAGAACAGATTGAAACTAGAGGAGTTCACAGCCCAGCTATGGCTAAGGTCTTTACCTCTTTTGGAGCCTGTACTGAACTACTGCTAGTTTGATTAAGGGGTTAAACACACCCGTCACAACCTTGTTTGTGTTTGACAAAAAAAAGAGAAAGTTTCTTTCACCCAGCTCAGCTGACTGATGGATGGGGATCTTATGACTTATGACTTTTTCCTGTTTTATGGTAAATTTTTTCTCTTCTTATTTTTTACTCAGTACTGGCCATGGAGCTGGTTTCAACAGGGATCATTTGGGGTAGTATAAAGAGTCCCAGTGGTGGAGGTGGGCACTAGCAGAAGTTACCCAGTGAACAGGTGGGAGGTGGATAAACTCGTGCCTGGGAACACCATGACTTTACTGCAGTGGCTGGTGAAATACGGCCTATGATCTAGAGAAACACTTCTGCAGACGTTATTGTTGCCCAGCTTCTAAAGAAACAGTTCTGACTCCTATTGCATGGAGCTGAAGCAAATGTTATACCTAAACGAATATTGGAAGGACACAGAGAAACAGTATGGACATCTCTTACAGTGTGGCTCTAGAGACCTTAAAAATGTCAGATATATCCACAGGACATTTCCATTTAGGTCATTGCATTTCTAAAAGGAGACACAAAATGGCTATTTAGGTAGCATTTGCAGTAGAGCTGTGTGTCTATCTGCTGGCAAATATCCCTGTCTAAAGCCAAGATTTGGTGTCATGTCTTGAGACAGGGCCTCCAGAAATTCAGATCCCACCTTCTTCCACTACTACTGAAACTGGACTGTGTTACTATACTGTTCTAAGTCAGAGTCGCACAGTATGCTGCTGGCAAGCTGCACCACTTGCCCTGCACCTTTCAGAGTGGAATAGTTGCTCTGACAAGCTTCAGCAGGAAGCAAAACATGCATTACTATACCTGCTTTTGTCTTATACTGGCAACTCTGATTGTTCTATATGTTTTTTTCTGACAGCTACAGGATAAATGTTTATGATTAGGTGAAAGTTTAAAATTTATTATTTTCCACCAGTCTGAAAAATGCACTTAAAAGAGGTATTTTGCAGCTTCTTATTTGTTCATACTATTACAGTTTATTCATTTGTGCTATATATGTATTAGCTTCTCTGTCAGCTACTGGTGGCACCTTTTAAAATAGTGTTATTGGTTAGTGACTTTTTAGTCACTGCAGGAAAATGCACTTTGGATTGTAAGTCTTTCATTAGCATGTTGTGGTTTTTCTATTCGGTCAGTACCAGCATTAGAAACTAGATGACGAAGTAGTCAAAGACCCTTGAAGATGTACTGATTTAATTACTCTCAGGCAAACAGCTAACCTTTGCTCAGTGGAGGAAGTTACAGCTCCTATGTGTAAGATTGTGTTCCATCATTCAGAATATCCAGTGCTCTGCTTTGATTCAAATTTGATTATATAGAAATTTTTGCAGTAGTAATATTAATATAAAAGATTAACAGCTACTTGAAAGATAGATCCTTAAGTATTGATGTATGCAATGAAGTATCCAGGACATCTCAAATTCAGGGCTTTGCCTAGGGTTCCTAATGGGTAAGGAAAGTAGCAAGTATTTTCCCCATTTTTATGTCTTTTGAAGAAAATATAGATATACCAGAAAACTGGGAGATAAAGTGCTGACTGGACTTCAGTTAATTATGTGTTTATTGCCCAAGTCCATCTAGCTTGGATCTTATCTCGCATTTTGTTAAAGCATGTAACATAAGGACCTTAAACTAATCAATTTGTGCAATTAACAGTTCTGAAATGAAACACGAAAGGAAGTACGAGGCAGTTTGGGCCTTGGTTATCTCCACTGTCTTTAATGAAGTTATTCTCTGTGTAAATCTGGTCTTAAGCATTCTAGCTAAATAATTTAGAAAATTAAGCTGCAGTTATTTTGAACACCTAGATGAAAAGGCATATGAAGCACCAAGGGTGCTTGCGTAAGAGCAAGCAAAAAATTTGTATCTCCTTTACAGTGTCACCAGATATCATATTGCCGTATAATTGTGGGAATTATATGGTCCTGGTTCCACCTCCAACAGAGAAATATGTGAAATTCAGTCCTGCTCTTAGTCCTGCCATAAAACACATACCGAAGGCAATTTATGAAAGGCATTTGGCATAAAACTTCTCCTCTCAAAGCCTCAGTTCAAGGTCTCTACTCCATGCTTGTGCTCCTTAAATCCTGAAAATAGAGCTTTCTGAGAACCTTGCTGGTGACTTAAGCTTATTATGGACTTCTGCTCAGGTTTAAATTTCATACTGACTACCTGTGCCAGCTGTTGCAAAAACTTGATCATTGGTTCAAACTCCTGCCTGTCCCCACTTTGTTGTTGGTCAACAGAGTCAAAAACATGTTGTGTAAATATTGCCTTTACATTTGATGTATTTGATCACCTGCAGCAATTCCAAAATGTCATTTCTTACTTTGTGTCAAACTTGGAAATTATTAAAATATCCTGAATAGTCATAAACTCAGTTGACTCATTCACAATAAAGAACTGTGATGCCTTAAGCTACTTTTTACCAGTCAGAGTATTGTCAAGGTGACCTTTCATGCTGTTTCAATTGCATAGCCTTGCCATTATTTAACTATTAGAATGATGGAAAGCTTGCACTTTGCTATTTGAGTGGCAACATTTCTAGTCACAGGGACCTGAAAGAATGGAACATATGAGGGTCTATAATTAATGTGCCACATTAAGGAGTTAAGGATAAGCAGCCAAAAAAAGACTAAACCTGGTGGAGCAAAGCGGCTACAGTCTAGTCCTGAAAACTAAAAATCCATTTGCAATGCTTTCTAGAATCCTAATATCTCCTGCTGGTGACAAGTCGTTAATGGTAACTCATTTTTCCTGCACTGTGTCTTGACCATCCATCATTATTAAAATGTACAGGAAAATGCAGCCTCTGGAATGCTATTAAAATTCCTCTCAAATTTAAATATTAGTGAGGTTAATGCCATATTACATTTTTACCTTCTGGTTAAAAAAGAGAATTAATTTCTATGTATTTTAATATTTTTACATAAGCATTTATACAAATAGAAAGAGTTAGAAAATACTGAACATCTGAAAGCTCTTTTTTTTTTGTGTAGAAATAATGAATGTTAAAAGAGTTGTAAACTATACAAAAGCCCACTAGGGACTAATATACTAGACCAGAATTAGTGATCCAGCATGCGGTTTAATATTATCTTGCCTATCCAGGACATATCCACTGTGTAAAAAGGAAAGGTAAGCTAAAGCAAATCGGACCTGTTGTACACCACTCTATAATTCTGCACATGTATGTCTGTGCATGTCTTCTTCATTGTAGGGCAAGGGATTTTGTATGATGTAAAGGGAACATGAAGCAAACATAGAAGGAAGTGAAAAACCCATCTTTTGGTGGGCAGAGGGGTAAAAAATGGGAAATGGTTATCTTTGTTAATTAAAATGCAAATTTAGGAAAATAATTTTATTTTTTTAAGTGAAGTGAAAAGAAAAACAAGAGTTGTTACTGTGCTTTCTCAACAATAATTGCGAAATAATAATAATTTGCCTTCTAGGAATTAATTTTGCTGATATTTTAAGTCTGTTCATTACCATGTTAAAAAGTAATTGTTTCATGACTGTATGATTAAATGTATTCTGTCTACATGAAGCTTGACTCATGTTGACAGAAAGCAAAAATCATTAGAAAGACGTAGCTGTTGAAAAACCTTTTGTCTTCACAATGCTATTGGAGGAGGACGAACACCACAGACTGTGGAAGCTGTGTAAAAAGCAGAACAGAAAAAGGTTTCTTTTTCCATCAGCAGTTAGGTGATTTATATACAGGCCTCTCATTAACATTAATGGGAGTTATCTGCCTCATTTTTTATGAGCCTGATGTGAAGTTAATGGCAGTCTTCCCGTTGTCTCTAGTGGGCTGTGGATCAACCACTAAGTGCACAAATGAGTTTGGTTGAAATATTGATGCTTGTAGGCTTAGAATTTCAACATGCTTCATTCACAGTTACAACAAAAAATGCTGTGTGAATGCCTAAGAGTGCGAGCTGAGGAGTTTAATATTGCAGAGTCTGCTGATCTGTGTGTATTTTGGGGCATCCACACAGCAGACTGCAGAGATGCCTGAGCCAGCTCGCAATGAGCTAGTGTGAGCAGGAGCAGTAATCTGCCCAGCAGCAGGAGCTGATTTACTTTTCAGCGATCTGAGCGGGAGTAGGTGTAATGGGGTCTGTGGTCCGGACCACGTGATGGGGGAGCTGCAGTGCCATGCGGTGCTGTGCTCCCATCAATAATATAGTAATATGCAACCCTGTTTTTTGAAATCTACCCTGGGATCTGTCTCTGTGCTGCGCTTTCCTCTGTTTTTGTGCAGTTTTGTTTTGTTTTTTTTTTTTTAATAGAGGAATTGTATTTTCTTTGCAATAAACCTTTCATTGACTACACATGCTCTGCAGTTGTAACAAAACTAGAGTGTACTGCTTTCTCTTCTGTGAAGAAGGGAAGGAGTCATCATATTACCAGCAGAACTGGAAGGACTTCTAGTCACATCCATGTTCCTTACTGTGAGCCAACCGCTACAGGGACAGATGAGCAGCCTCGCCATAAGTGAAGAACATTTCTGGCCACGCACAGACTAGTTGGTACAAGATGGCTTGCCTATGGATTGGGATGGATTGGGAACTCCTCTTATGGTGAATCACATTTATGCTAAAGTATTCCCAGCAGTGCCAGGTTTCTCTGTATCACAATGTCCCATTGGCATTTGCATGAAAAACTGGTCTCCAGAAGAACTTGTATTTTGAAGCTGAGCTTCCAGTGATATTAGGGGAAGCTAGATCCTGAGGACTTTAAGACACAGGAGGTTTCTCCTCCCAGTCTGCCAGACATGGCCACCGCTGGTCTTGATTCCAGGCTCAGGCTGTAGCAAGGCTGGGCATGTACTTCGAAGATACAAATATACACACAATACAACACAGATCAACAGAGGCAAAAGACAGGTGCCTTTATCAGCACCTGCTTGAACACACACAAAGCATGCACACAGCCACATGCAACACAGACCTCCCAATCCCTTCCTCCTCTCTGGCTGATCAGGATTTAAATTTGGCAGTGGGCCCCATGCAAACCCTTAGCCTCCCAGTTCCCAGGCGCTCCCACATCGCAGGTCCATTGAGTCTTCACAAACTATGGAACAGGCATGCGACTCTCCCATCTGACTCTGCAGTGGAGGGGAGCCCTTCAGTCACCATGACAGTGCAAAATCAAGCCTCTCAGCTTAATCCATCTGGCCTAAAAAGATGGTCTAATCCAAATGGCCCAAATGCATCTATATAGCTTGCTGCAGCTGAAAGGCACAACAAAATTCAGTTAATTTCCACCTCAGGCTGAGATTTTGCTATGGTCTTTCTATCTGTGCAATGTCATGAAATGTCAGCTATTGCAGATGGATTGGATTTTCCCGAGCTCTGGGTTCCTCACAAAGTTCCAAAATATGAGCAGAGAGAATCAGGGAAGGTGCCGTACAGTATTGGTAATCCATCAGGTAGGGAATAAGCAAGTACTCGAACATCGGATTTACTAGCTACATTCACATATTTTAGGAAATGCACAGCTCAAGTAACTGTGGGAGGAACAGGACAAATACCCCCCACTTGTTCAGCTCTGGTATGGCTCCACACCGCACATAAGAGAAAAAGTAGGTGCAGGGAAGAAAACAGAGATCACTGCCATACAGTTTGACTGTAGGAAGTTTTAAAACGTTATTTACAAGCTGTGTTTTAGTTTTAATTAACATTTTTCTTTTTTTTTTCTTTTTAGACTAAACATTGGTTGATAATTTAGAAGAGCGCTTTTATACCTTGTTAGCAATCAGCAGGTTGGACTGCACTGCTCTGGAATTTTTTTATTGCATATATTTGTAAGTTTAATGAAGTTCTACATTTGTATTAAGAACTTGTTTTCTGCTTAATTGTAAGGAAATGGGAAACCACAGCAATGCCAAAGGGTTTTGTTAAAGTATCAAAAGTCAGCAAGCGATCTACACAAGCCAATTAAATAGCACTCTATGTCCCTGAAGTAGAAAGCGTAGAGGCTTGCACTTAAATTGATACTTTCTTTGATAAAGAAATCAACCCTTATACAGTCAAACCCATAAAATTTATCAGATGCAATATACTAAGATTAGCAGTCCCCTCACCATAGAAATTAAAATAAATTAAACGCACAGTCCTTTAAAAACCTTATAACATATCAATACAGAAGGTTTTAAGGTATTTTGTATTTGCAACCAATGACTGATCTAAATCACCACGTGCACCATAGATGTAAACATTCATGTGGGTGCTAGAGTTTTCTTGCCTGCTTTCACCCAGGGACTGTACTGCTTCTAGGGCGCTTTCTAGGTGCTGTGATAGTGCCGTGGAGTACACTGCAGTATGTGGAGGCTACTCCACAAGAAAAATTTATATCCCTGGTGATGCAGATGCTTCTTTGGTGCCTGAGAGCTGGTGCAGCCCCTCTGAAAGGTGGTTCTATCTGATTAGCATCAGAGTGTGCTTACAGAAAGCTCTTCCACTGAATCCTGCTTTTGACTTCACAGAGAGACACAGAACTGATGAGTGCTTAGCTAACAAAAATCCTTATCACACTAAGACGAGTCCTTCCCCACTGTGCACCATGTAGCTATTCTTTGTACATTTCCATACATTACTGGTAAACCTGGGATGGCCCTCAAAGAGTTCTTGTACCAGAGGTGAGAATCAGTAAGGATATTTGAATGTGGGTACTCAGGGCTATGTGCTTTTTAGACAAATTTATGAGGATGGGGTAGAAGTATTTTTCTCACTATCTGTGTGCTGAATGTAGTTCCAGTAAGCCTTTCCTGGGCCGGAGAAAAGCCTACTGTAAAGCTAATAACCATTACAAATTAGACCAATTCCTTGCAGTCTGGCTCTGAATGAGAAAGTGGTTTCCATTTCATAGTTTTTTTTTTTTTCCCCCAGTGGATCTTGCAAATCTGTTTACTCTTTCACTCATTCCTGTTGGATGAGTGTTCATATTTCAAAGTCATCATCATTAACATCTTTTGCTGGCAGCTTTATCACAAAGGGTAAGGGTAGAATGATCATGAATTTTTCAGTCTTCACTTTCAGGATGACCCTTTATTGTAGGATGCAGTATGATCTGTGGACACTTTTTTTCTAGCACTACATGTTACTTAGCTCTTTAGTGGATTGGCAGAGCTTTTTAGAGTCTAGGACCATTAATAATCAGCTGAATAACCAAAAACATTAAGGCAGATTTCGCTTAAAATGCTCAGCAAACAAATGGGGATCTTTTTATGGTTACATCACCACTACCATTTACCCTTCATGAAAGCATAAGAAATGAGGCTCAAAGAGGGTTCATTTTCCCAAATGTTTAATCTCCTCAGTCCACAAGATGAAGTGAACTGATGTAAGCTATGTTAATGGAAAATACCAGCTAAAGTTATTAACAATTATCACATCTGAGCAACAAACAAAATATGTGCCATTATTTGATCCACTTGTATTAAATACAAATTTTAGATTAGCTAAAGATTAGCCTCCAGAAAGGTGTGAATTTGTTTAATTTGACAGGATTTGAAACACATGCAGCAGATTCTGATTGGAAGTTAATATACAAAGTCTGGAAACCAGTGCAGAGAATAGATTTGTGATCAACATCCAGCTGTATTTAATTTCTGTATGTGCATCTGTTAATATTTTTAACTCCCTATTCTGTATTTGTCTTTGCAAAACTCTTCTGTATGTAGTAATATATAATATACTTTCCTGGAAGAAGGGAAATAAGAATCACATGTTGAAAGGCAAACATAATGACATTCCATACCGTTGTAAGAAAGTTCTGTATCATTATAACCATTTTATTGAGATGGCAACTGATAAAACCAGAAAGACTCTACACACGACTTTTATATGACTTTCCAAGTAAGGTAGTTTATTTATCCTTTCTTGGTTCATATATGTCCACCAGTAACAAATGCTTTGTCAGCCGCTTCGTACCTCTTAATTGCTATGGACATAATTTAAATGGAAAGAACAACCTTGTTCTCAGGAACACTTCAGGAAGTGTAAATCTCCCATGCCACCAAACCCTCCTTAACTCTATTTTACTTTTAACATATTTAGTCTTTAATAGTTACATGTCCTCACAGAGAAAGCATGACATTGAGCATCCGAGCAGCTGCTGCATGTTCAGCATAGTGAGAATTTTCCCCAGTGTTATGAATGACTGCTTTTAAAGGGCATCAATTGCTAGCCTGAATGGAAATCAGAATCTTGTACATAGTAAGTCTTGCTGTTGTTGTCAATACTCATAATGCTATATTTATGGAAGGGACATTGTTTTGTCAGTAATCGTTCAGATTGCTTCCAATTCTTGCATTATTGTGTATCTTTTACATTCTCTTCCACTTTTGCAGAACATTTTAAGGTAGGACTGAAGGAACTGGAAACAAAAATATGAACCATTCAAATTAAATTAAACAGGGACATCAGGAGCAGAGTTTTAGCTACATCTGAGCTTTACTCAGGTGCAGTGAGATGTTTACAGCTTTTCATTTTTGCTTCCTATTGCTGGTTAAACAGTTCGCAAGCGGCAACATCAATTTATATTTATCAGCTGACTTTATGCACAGTTTCAGCACTGTTTCAGCACTGTTACTGGGAACTTTTCCTTCCTATCCGTTACATTAAATAGGATGCCATGGGAGGTGGCAATTCCACCTTCACCATCTTTCTGCCAATGGAAAGCTCCTTGGCATAGGCATAATTCTCGCCAGTTATCAGTGATACCCTTCATGTTGCTTGTACAGTGGAAAGTAGGTTTAGCTGACAGAAGAGTCTGTCCCAAAAGGTCTCAAAGAATTGAAAAAAATAATGCAAACATGAACTTTGCAGCAACATAGTTATGGCAACCTAGAAAAGCAAGTACTTCAAGAGTCTGCTTGTAGACTATTGTCAAGAGAGGAGCTATTGGTACAGGTCCAAGATCTCTTGTCTCATCCCTAGAGGCTAAGGAGGCTGACAGCACCTCTGAGTGGATGGCTCCTTCCTGAAACTCACCCTCTTTTTGTGTCATAGTTTGATGACATTTATACTGACAGATGTCACAAAGATGACATTCAAGATACGTTGGGTTCAGGCTCAATGGACTCTTTGGTTTGAACTCAAAAGTTCTTGAGGTAAAAACACCCCAAACTTCTATGCCATGCATTTATCCACAGTTGTAACTGGTAGCCTGCAGAAGAGGCATCTGTAGATATGACATGTTTACCAACTTTTCAGAACCTGCCCACTGCCTTGTCTGCTTTCAGATATGCAAATGAACTTTCCGATGTACAAAGTTTTTTAGGATCACAGAATCACAGGACAATTCAGGCTGGAAGAAATCTCAGGAGGTCTCTAGTGCAATCTCCAACACAAAGCAGGATCATCTCTGAGATGACACCAAGTTACTCAGGGCTTCATCCAGACTAGTCTGAAAAATCTCCAAGGATGGAAACTGCACAACTTTTTAAATAAACCTTTCACTGGTATTTTCATAAGAAGTCTAATTAGAAAAAAAAGGTTGTTGTTGTATCTTTATGCAGGGAAAATTAGTATAGAGAAAGTTTCTGACAAAATGAACTTGACATCTTTTCCCTATTCTATTGCTCAAAACGTCCATTTCTATTATTCTTTCCTTTTGTTTGCCTTTCTCTTGTGCAGGCTTCTCTTCCATTACCTACAAAATGCTGTGAAGGGCCACGGCATGAGGCATGCATAAATTGGCAAACATCTGGCAGGCTTGCTTTCTTGTGAACTGTAGGGCACCTCCCGTGTTGTATAAATATCACAGTCCCACAGTTTCTTTTCTAGTCATGCTTGATAATTTTATTTTTCCTTATGTTGTTTTGCCAATCCCAATCAAATATTCAGGTAAGTAACTGGGATGAGTAAGTAACATTCCGAAACACTAGTTTGAGCTTCTGCCCGCTGTGTGTTTTTGCAACCTTTTATTAAAAAAATAACAACGTGTCCATGGTATTGCACATTGTTACATTTGCAGTTTTGACAGCTTTGTGATACAGCAGTAACGAACAAACATGTACTCAATCCCTAACTGTTCTCAGTGGGATGCATGTTTTCTCTTTTTTCAAAGTGAAACCAAGTCCATAAATCCTCATCTGTTTTCTTCTGCTTTTATTGAAGAACCCTCTCCCATCAGTTCAGAATTTGCCTCAATTTTCTGTGGATTTCCCTTCCTTCTTTTATAATCCTAAATGTGCTTCTCTCCTGCCTAATAAACTACTTCCTTCCCCTCTCTGAACGTCATTGCTGGTCGCTGACTGCCTTCTCTCTGTTAGGTTATGTGGTAAAAGCTGTTCTGCACACCCAAAAAGGAACACAGAGGATGAGACCACAGCACGGTTGGCTGCTGGGGACCATGAGAGACCTGGCCAGATTGTGTGTGTGTGTGTGCGCGCGCTTGTGTGTGTCTGTGTGAGTGTGTATGTTCCAGCAGATGGAGTAGGACTGTGGCATCAGGGACTCATATGTACCCAGATGCCAGCAGCTGGGGAGACTGGGGGATCCAAGGGCCAGTTACTGGTCAGAATGGGTGTCTGAGCCCCTCCTGTTGGAGGGGTCCACATTGCACACACGTGTATCTCTCTCTGTCTCTATGTGTATATGTATGTGTGTATACACACATATACATACAGATATATATATACACACACACATTCTCACTAGTGGTCTTCCATTCTGCTCAGCCAGAGAGGGCAGCAGGATGAGGCTGCTGGTGCTGCATGTATTTGTGTGAGTGCTGTGCATGTTATCTGTGTGGCCAGCTGCATATATTCGTATATATGTGGTGTATACATGTGCTCTGCGTGTGTCTACTGGGAGTCCATACTCAGCCTCGCTACTCAGCCTCGCTACTGGCTGGACCCAGGCTGTGGAGCTGCAGCAGCCTCACCTCCCTCGGGCTGCCAGATCCAGCCGGATTTCTCCTAACGTTCTCCCTTTTACTCTGGGCTTTAAGCTTGGGAGCTGATAACACTGCATTGTTTCAAGAGCTTTCTCACTCCTTCATTGCGATGATGTGTTTCAAATTCTCATAAACTGTGGAGCTTGCTGCATTAGCAACTATGAATAGGAGAACCTCTGATGTAAGAAAAGAAAAGGTCTGGTTTAGAAGCATTTATATTCTCTGCCTTCTTTACCATGACACACACTGCCCCCCCCCCCTCGCCCCCATTAGAAGCAATTACCTTACTACTTTTCTCTTTCTCTTTATCTATCCGTCTATGTGTGATTCCTTAGCAAATAATTAAGAGCTTGTGCTATCATGTCAGATTGTAGCCCAAAGAGGAAACAAAAAATACTAGTAAACCAAAATTCACTGCTGAAACTCCTAAGTAACTTTCCAATTCTTATTCATGTGTTTCAGTGGGTCACCACTCTGACCTAGTCAGATGTCAGGAAGGTAGGAAGAAGACTTGTCTGCAAGGCAAATATGCTGTGAAATCTGGAGACGCTCTCTCCAGCTATGGAAAACCAAAACTGAAGAGGAAATACAAGCTTACCCTAAAGTCTCTGAAGAGAAACACCATTATCTGACTGAACAGTCAGTTTTGTAGGTTGTCCATGTCTGGTGGGGTTTGGTCTGCAAATTTTTTGACATTTATTTGATTCTCACCTGAACAAGAAAGTGAAGATTCCTTTTGACATTCCCCCTACTCAAGTAAAGGTTCAATGCTACATCTAGGTCATGGCATACAGGATGATGTAATGTGGTACTATTCCTCCAGCTTCATTTTCCAATGTAAACAAGTGAGTATGACCTTCCAGCTGAAATTCTTTACTTACTGAGCCAATTGATAAGAAGTAAGGGTTATTACCATGTACCTCAAGTCTTGTAAGGAACTTTGCTGTGCTGAAATGTCACAAATGAGCTAAGTTTCTTCTGTGAAAATGCATGATTTGTTTATGGTACTATGGGAGCAAGGTAGCATTAAAGAAGCGGAAATCAGGTGAGAAGTGTCATTTCAATTGATATGATTTTGGAGCTGATTTAGAATGGCTTCCTGATAACAGGCTGTATTTTTATCTTTATCTTGCATGTTTTAAGGACTATGCATATTATCAAGTATCTGGTCCTAAAAATGACGGATCAATTTATGCTCATAAATGTCCCAATTAATAAATCATGCACTGAACTAAATCTAGTCAGTAATGTCTAGTTGCGCTTTTTCAAAGGCAGATTAATTGACATACTACAGGCACAGGATTATTAAGAAAAGCTGAAAGAAATCAGGATTTAGGTAGGGAAGTCTAAAGATGGGACAATTGGCTTGTCAAAGTAAATAGGCTGTTGCAGTTTCAATTCATCCAGTTATTGGTTTGATGGTAATATGAAAGAATTTAGTCTAGATTTTTAAAATTTTTTTTCCCAACTGACATGCAAAAAAGACATACTCAGGAGAAGCCAGCTGAGCCATGAAGATTGTGAAAGACCATGGAGTGGTAATGATGGATTCGATCTTGCCTTCCCTTTTGACTTTTCCAGCTGAAAAATGCTCTGTTCTTTCAACCTCTTTTTACAGTTTGTGTTTTCTAAACGATTTCATTGCTCTTGCTGTGTTCTGCATTTTCTTTGGCTTATTTGCATCTTTCTGAAGGTGTGCTGCTGAAAACTAGACTCCAGTGGATGCGACTCTAGTGCCTTGTACAGCGGGATGGTTGCCTTCTGTTTCTTATATGCCATACTCCTACTAATACATCCCAAAATATTTACCTTCTTTGCAACAGCAGCACACTGTTGACTTGTATCCCATTTTTAGTCCTTATATACCCCAGGTCCTTTTTTGCAGTGTAGCTACCTAGTCACTTGTTTCCCATGTTATATGTGTGCACTTGCATTTCCTGTAGTACTTCACAGGTGGTGTTATTGAATTTTGCCATATTGATCTCAGACCATTTCACCAATTTATCAAGATTATTTTGAATTCTAAACCTACTCTCCAAAGTGCTTGCAAGCCTTTCCAGCTCAATTATCCACAAATATTATAAGGAACTTTTCCACTATCCATATTGTTCATGAAAACACTGACTAGAATTATACGTAGTGCAGCCTTTCATTGTCCCCACCTAATATGATCTTCCAGTGTGATGCAACCTAGTGATAATTGCCTTAAAAATGGCTCTTTTACCTGTTATGCATCTGTGTTCAGGCAGAACCAAAATGCCAGACACTGATCATTCTCATTAACTCTTTCAGTGGCTGGGGTGATGTCATGGCAGACCATTTCCTCCTGCTTTTTCTCCTGAGAGTAACTGTTCCAAAAATGTACCCTAGATCCATACACAGATTGGCTTGTATTTTTTTCTCTGTTTACTGAGGAAGAGACAGCTAGAAAAGGCAACAGGTTAGTAACTGAAAAGGTTTTGTCTCAAGAAATGGATAGTGCATGCTTAATGTTACTTCATTGTTTTTAGGAGCTTATAAATAGATTATTTAATCATTTGCTTCGGTATCATTCTGCATAACAAATTTATGTTTACTGATCTTTAATTCCCCAGGTGTTTATTTTTCCTTTTCTTAAATGTAAGATCAATATTTATCCTTCTCCATCCCTTCCAAATTTCATCTACTCTCCAAGAAGTCTAGAAGATAATCACAAACAATTCAAAGATTGCTTTGCTCTATGACAAATTTTCTCAAGCCTTGTGACTTGAATATATATAACTTTCCTGAATACCTAAGTATTCTCTGATGTATTCTTATTCTAGTCTGGCCTATGTTCACATCCCTTTGTTGTTAACAGCAATCTTATGAAGCATCTGATCACTATTAACCTTTTCGTGAAAAAGGAAGTGAAAAACCCTGGGACATTTCTGCCTTTACTATGTCATCTGTTAATAGCTCACCTTTTCCATAAAACTCAAGACATTTTACTTTGCTTTGCCATGCCCTCTAACATTTTTATATATTGCTTTTTATCCATTGCTGGATTTTACACATTTACACTTATCCACTCCTGGTTTTGTCTGTTTGTGCTTCTGTGCTACTTTCTTAATCACCCTACGCAATTTTTCCCTGTTTATACTTTTTGGACAATCCTTTTTTTATTCCAAAATACTCAGAGAGCTCCCTGTGAGCCCAAATTAGTCTTATCGCATTTCCTTTTTGGAATTGTTTAACTTCAGTACTGTTTGGTTTTGCACTGGTTGCAGTCCCCAAAATGATTTTCCCCATTATTCCTTGCCCAGGACTTTATTTACCAGATACTAAGTTTATTTAAGTCTGCTTCCGTTTTAGGCTCACTGTCAATAATTTCCTATTCTTACTCTTGCTTACTGAGAACTCTTGAATTCTTAAGAAATTAAAGCTACTGTTGCAGGACCTATGGTTTTGAAAAAGCTGGGGTGGTTTTTTTCAGTGTTCTTGCTGGGGCATCATGCTACTGAACAGGATTAATCTGCCATGGTATTTTGCGATACTAAACGTAAGAGAGAAAGAGGATATTCTACAGTGTGATACTCAGCAGAAAAGTGCTAACTCTGCATTATGAAGAATGGTCTGGAAAGGGACTAATAGTGAAAATGACATTCTGTTTACATTGTAGTTTTTTTGGCATGTGTATTAGGAACAATGTTATTTCACCTCTTATTGAAATGCAACCATTCCAGAGTGGGAAGAATGCAACAATACCGTATCCTTTAAGACTGAAAGCAATAGAGCCATTATCAGGAAGGATGAAACCTCTTTTGTGGAAAAGTGTTATTTGCAATTCACAGATTATTATCTTTGAAACTGACCAGGAGTTCAGCTCCTCCTTCTGAAAACGGATATTATTTATTGAAAACTCATATTAGAAAATGAGTTTTGCATTCAAATGTACCATAATTATTACATGTTGAAAGCAGTGTAATTTCCTCTAAATGTAGAGTAAGAATTCATAACTGACTCTGTAAATAGGGGTATTATTGCTGGCAGGGAATATATGAGGTCCTGGAGTACTTACAGTGCTTCACCCTGGGAATGGAATTGAAGGGTTAACAGAGGACCATGTAGCTTATGGTAGTCCATGTATCTTAGGATCTGACCAGAGTCTCTGTCTCACTATGCTCAAAATTCAGGTATGAGTAAAAGGCATTAATGTCATATACATAAAGCTAAAAATGTATTGCTAGCCCAGTTAATGTTTTGACAGTCTAATAGTCCAAACTAACAGAGAGAATCTTCATCAATAGTATTCTTAATGTTTTTATACTAAGTCTTCCTAGTATCTCCCCATTGTTCATTGGTGTTGTGCTCACCCTTTCAATGTCCCTCTGGGTCCAAGGTTGACCCTTCAGTACTTCCGAAGAAGAGTGGAGAAGGGAGGTCTATAACAAGTCATCAGACTCCTGAGGTCTTTGTCAGATGGAGTGTGATGTTCATGACATGGGTTTCTTCCCCAGTCTTGTATCTGCTTAGATTTATTTTTATAAGTTTTCTTCACACTGACTTCTTATATCTTGCTTATTTTAATTGTTTTCAGATTATTCAGTTTTTCTGTTTGCTTTTTTCTTTACAACTGGTGTCACATTACTCGTGAGACTGCACTTGTATAGTGGCCGCTTGTTGGCCATTGCCATTGGTATTTACAGTCTGGGACCTCAGATCATCTTTCCAAATTTTGCTCTAGAGTACTAGATTGTTCAATCCACATAGAGTAACTACTTGTTATTATGTACTAAAACTAAGCTAAAGCAAATTTTGACAATAGTTACCTCACTCCTAGACAATTGATATCATGGCTAAGGCATGCCAAGACAAGCACTGGCAAGTCCTCAGACACAGCACTCTAAGGGCAATAAAAAGCCTGTGGCCTTTTGTCAATAATGGCAAAATTGTATTTACTGGGCTACTCTCTATCTTGACAAGGGGAACGTGATGTGACTATACTCCTAGCTTGACCCAGTTAAGTGCTGTTAAATGAATCTGTGTCACCATTTCTGTTCTTTTTTTGTCTTATATGTGATTCACCATTTATGTTTGGTATAATAGCATTTCTATTCCTCAGTTTCCTCAGTTTAAAATGCAAATAATGCTTTTCCTGGACTGTCATTTGTAAAGTAATTTAATAGCCCTTGAGGATATGTGTCTTATTAACTACTAATATTACCAAATTGCTAGTATAGGGAAGGTCCTAAAATAAGTTTGTTACCCCTGTTTTAGGCAACTTAATTATTTGGTATGATATTTAGAGGCGTTAATAGAACCTTTCCCTTTCCAGCAGTTATTTGTGTTTAAGGTACCAAGAGAACTAATGGAGCTCTGGGAGACACAGCATATATTGCAGCTGACTGATTTTATTTGGGAGTTCTGAAACAGGTAATAATAACAGAGCAAGTCTGTTGAATCACTTTGTCATACTGTATCAATTTATCTTGGGTAATGGAACTGCAAATTATAGTATGTGCTATAATTTTTTTGGCAGCTATAAAATGCATTTTATCTAAATATTCAGCAAAGAAAAGATGAGAAACCTTAAATCCTCACCTACTGTAGAATTAGTTATTACTTCTCATCTTGCCTTTGGCCATGAAAATCAGCCAAGGGTCAGATGGGCCCTATTGGATTGCTACGGCACAGATCTCTGCTGAAATGTTTCTTATACCTTTAAATGGTGCCATGTGAACAGTTATGCAGACATGCTACTGGTAAACACAGGGTTCATGAGCTGTGGTGAGATCAAGCAGTTCTACCCCAACATACCAGTAAGAAAATCAGAATTAGGGAAAGGAAAAGGAAAAGAGAAACCAAGAGCAAGTGGAATAGGGGAGGGCACAGGCTCATTGGGAGTCCTCTGTGCCTAGGGAAGGACCATCTAAAACAACTGTCTCTGCGGTGACTATTTTCTTGTGTGCTTTTGCAGAGGGAGGAGGGGCCCTGTGACCTGATCTGTGTTTCAGGTGGAGAATTCCACCAGGGACTATCTAAAGTACAAGTGTTTCACTCTGTATTTAGTTCTGCATCTGTTTTTCCTTCTGATCACTGGTAAACCCAGAAAGGAAGGACTTACATGTCAATAGCTGGAGGGCTATGTTTCCTACAGTAAGTGTAGAGGACCTTCCAGATGCTGCAGGCTTAATTCTGGGTGAAGATAAAGCCTTTTTATCCCTTAAAAGCTTCAGGAGAGGAAATCCATTAAAGCTGTGAAACAATTTACAGTTAGTACCCAACAGGACTGGGAGCAAAAAATGACTGATTTTATTCATTAAGGTAACCACAAGAAATGCTGTCATATTCTCTGTAGAAACAAACTCCTCCCTGATCTCTAATGGTTCCAAATTAGAGTCTGACTTATAAGATATATTGTTGTACATACTTAGATGTTATATTATTTAGTATACGCATGTTTACCAGTTATACTAGTTTGCCATATATCTGTAGTACTATACAGTTTCTAAATGATTGTATGGAGTAATTCTGTTCAATGTGGCATCTATATAAGTACAGCAACCTTTCTGATAACAAGCATCAACATTTTTAATAAAAGAAGCAACCAGAAAAGGGCACAAGAGGACATTTTAAAAATGCTTGAAATCAGACATGAAAAAACACCACCTCTGTAGCTATAAATGCTTGTTGAAACACTGTGTGCTCTCCTTCCATCTCTTCCCAGCCTCCCCCGATTATGAAGGCAGTACTACTGATTCATTAAAAGACAAGGGCTTAGCCTCTAGTTTCACACCGGTAGTTTGTTAAAAGGAAGGGCTCAGCTAGTGTTCTTAGACTAGTGTTTAATGAGCTGATATGTCTATAATCAAAGGAGAGAAAGGTACCAAATGTACCTGTAACGTTACATGAGTGAGTTATTAGCCATCTTTAACTACTGCATTCCGTACATTGGAGTAGAATCAATGAGATGACATACACTTAGCAATAGGACATTTATATGAAAAGCAATCCTGAAATATAATTGGTAATAAAAGATCTATTAATGTCTTATAATATGTTAACAATGTCTTAACAATGAGTTGGTGAATGATGTAATAATTAAGAAATCAGAGTTTAGAATGTTATTAGCAATCATATGCATGGATATGGAAACCCCCCCAAAAGTCTGACTGCTTGCGGCAGACCTACACATGCTGACTCAGGGTGAGATGGAAATATTGTGTCATGTTATGGGCAATTTTTAAAGATATTTTCTATTTTATTCTCTACTTTCTGCAGCAATAGAACTAGAAATTTTAGCACATGCTGCAGATTTTGGCAGCAGCAAAATACGTTTCTAAAATATTCACTAAAGAGAGGATGAGAAACCCTGAATCCTCATTTACCGACGAGTATTTTATCCCTTCTTATCTTGCCTTTGGCCATGAAAATCATCCAAGAATAAGATGGCTACTCTTCTGTTTACTACTTCATATATTTCTACCATAATTCTTATACAAATAATTTGTATCCTGTGATGGGTTATACAAAGCTCATATCAATCAACACAGAGTTAATAAGAAGCACTAACTCACTGTAACAGAGAGTGGCATCAAACTGAGAGGGAGACTCTAAAGCAGGAAAACATTACACAGCTGGAAAGAGACTAGATAACAGTCCCTAAATCTTGGGAAGGGCATCTGACTAACAGAAGTCTCTCTTGGAGACTGGTTTCTGATGTTTCTTCAGTGTCTGGGTGATGGATCAATTTTTCGGGGCTATTAGCGCAACTGAAGACTCTGCCAGTTTTGCTTTCAGTTCTAAAAATTTATTGTGTGATTTCAAAATTTCTGCTACCAACTTTCTAAGGAAGTTGATAGAAGCAGAGAACTTCTTACGGGAGAAGCTAAACTGATGTAACTCTTGTAGATCAGCCTGAAAATGGGGCTGTGATATCTTAGAAAAGTTCGTGGTATCTGTATGCGCAAGGGTGATCTAGCAAACCTCAGTGTTACCACCGTCTTTATCCATAATGCCCTGAAGCCTAAAGCAGAGGGCCACAGGTGGTACATTCACTCCTCAAAAGCAGCCGGTTACACCCCAGACTACCTCTGAAACTAGGATCACTGACAATACTTGATTAAAACCAGAGCACAGAGGAAGGTTTACTGCTGCCTGTTGAACTCACCATGCAGATTTTAACTCAGGAAATAATACACTCCTCTGCTTTCCGGATTTCTCTTGACCTTCCTAACTCCTGGCTGGACAACATCTAAGACAGAACTAAATGAAGCTTCATATATGTCAGGCTGAATTTCCCCTTTTGTCACCAGGGGAATCCTTCTGGTTTAGTAGGTCAAAAATTAATGCCCTAGATTGGAAACACTTGTCACAGAATTGCAGCCAAGACCAAAAACCAAGTTCCTTGCCAACATTGTTAACTAGTGAAGATGGCTAATAAAAACAAGCACAGCAGCATTGGCGGCTTCCTCAAGCTACAGTTTAGCGTGCACTCTTCTGGGACACCCTTGGTTCTTGTCAGGCTGTCTTCTGTCAGGGACAGAAGGATTAATAGGGGGGAACGTATTGCAAAAATAATCCACTTGACTTTCACTAAGCCACTAATGCAGTCAGCCATAAATGAATGTTTTTTGAAATGCTGTCATATTTATAATAATATGCCATACATTTAAGTAGCAGAGGAGTCATAAAGCATGCTCAGACATAAGAGTTTTGAAGCAGAAACTAAATTAGGCTTAACTAAATTATCTCCTCCTATGGTTTTTACATGACTCCCCTTGACTGCATCTTTTGTCCAAGGAATTTTTCTCAGTCTCAGGGTTGTATGAACTCACCTACCTAAACAAAACCTTCCAAAGACAATTCAGGAATGATACAGCTTCACCTCACAAACAATTATGTTGAATGCATTTCCTAGTCCTGTGAACACAGAAAATTTCTGAATATGTGAGACCTAAAAGCCCTTCATCCACGTAATCCAGTTGGTAAAGATTTGCAGGTTTAGGAGTTCCTTTTGAGTGCCAGATGTTAATCACCTTTAAGAAAAATAAGAAGAGGAATTGTCTCTGGATGCAGGCAAATTAATTCAAAAGTTCCTGCTATTGCAGTCTACCCTGTCATAGGTTTAATTAGCTCTACAATGTTCTGCTATAGCACTCTAGTTGTGATAGGCTTTTTTTTCTTTCCACCCTAAATTCAGTTATGGTCACTTTATACTCATTTGTTATCCTGCATATCATTATAACCTCTGTTAGGCTAGGCTAAACCAAGCTCCTTTTCCCTTGTCATCCTAGTGACCACGCTCTGCAACAGTTCTAGTTTGAATGTGTCTTTCTTAAGCATGGCTGATTACAATTATACCAAGAATCCAGATTTCTCATTTTAATTTAGTTTCCCCAATTACAATTTAACTGGCTCAACAGATCTAATCTTCTACAGGGTAATATTTTGGAGTCCTCCAAAATTTGGAAAACCCAACCTGAGAAAGAGGTCTTAAAGATCTTGTCTTCAGAAAGCTCCAGGAACTAGCTCTCTGATCTCTCTAAAAAACTGGTGTCAGTTTGAGTACTCAACAGCCCTCAGTTCCCGATACTCTAAATATTGCTATGTTTGTTAAAATACTTATGTAATTGATACATGCCTACCTCATTAATAAACTGTTAATTTTTTTAATCTCTTTTCTTCTGGATAAATAATGGAAACTTTAGTTTGTTAATATCATATATTAGATCTTGGAAATGGCAAATGAAAAAAAAATTGAGAAACCCCATGTTTTGGAATGTTGTTAACTAGTTGATTTACTGGCTTAAAATGAAAACAGTGCATTCTAACACAACACACTGACAATGTGAAATCAAAACTTTTGACTTTTTCTGACCTGAAACAGGATAGCGTCTCTTGGTCAATTTGGCTTTAATTTTATTGCACCATGGGGAGATAGCTGAGTGGTAAGCTGAAGATTTATCTCTTGTTCTACAGAGATTGATCTGTTTAAAACCTTGGCTGGGATGGACAAAGACTGTGTGAAAATTAGGAAAAAGGGAGCTGGACCGGTGCATAACAGAGAAGAGAGAGTTTTGGCCCAGGAAGGTGCTTGCTCTCTGACCATTGATCCGGTGCTTGTGAGCACATAACAGTGGTGGCAGATGTTGCTGAGTGCCACTCCTGCTCACATAGTTCTGTTCCTTTGCACAGGATGCGTCTGGGTGCTATACCTCTTTTCTGAGTGTGCGCATCCCCCAGATGGTGCTTGGATCCTGTTCTTAAAGGGTAAGACAAGGAATGACTGTGCTTGCACTGGGACAGTCAGCTCAGCATGCTCCTCACTGGACAAGGGCAAGAGAAGGTGCAGGCTCATGTGCTGGCCAGGGAACACAAGAATTAGTTGTGTGCAAGGATTGGATTTCAGAGTCTCAAGTCTGAATTAAGGAAAGGAAAGAGGCATTTCTCAGGGGCAGGGTGTGGTTGTGTCCAATTTCTAGACATGGGTGTAGTCCTGAGCTCTGAGCTATCCTAGTTTCATCAGTAGAGGATAGATTTATGATCTTTCTTTCTCTGTATATATGTATGGTAAACCAAACAGTTAATATGTTATTACTTAATTGTTATTTATTAATAATCCAGTTTTTTGTGTTTCTTCCCTTGGTATTGGTACATGCAGCTATTAGAACACATGTTAGACTACGGCATAAAATTCATCCTTACATACTGCACTTCATACTCTTTCCTCATGTCCTCTGTGAATTCTACCTTAGCATCTAGGGTAGAATAGAGTAGAGGAGATTCTCTTTTAGTATCCACATCCAGACTAAATGGGAGAAAGTTATGACAAAATCTAGATGTGGACTTTTTAGTGAAATGAGCCCCATAGAATAAGAAGCAAAGCCAGACTGTTTTATTTGTGGGGGGAAAAAAAGTAAATAGGGAAGAAAAATGCTGCCTCTTCTTCGTATGCAGTTAGTCTAATACTATCTCCCTTCTTAGCAGATGAAATCCTAAAACACACAACTGTAATGGTAATGACCACTCTGAGCCATGGCAACCAAGAAAATCACTTGTTGTCCTCCATTATTTCAAATTAAATATCTCTGGAGAAGGTGCTTCTGATAAGTGGGTGCAAAAAAACTATTGACAAATTTTTGGAAGAGAAATATGTTGTACACTGGCAAACATGATGACCATTATACCATCTCCAGAAGCAAGGAAACCATCCCAGGAGATATTTTTCTTTGTAATGAACTGTAAAGATGCTGGATTTAAAGATTTTTGATGCAACAGAGTTTTATTTAGCCTTTTAAAACAATTTTCCTTGAAAGTTGCCTCCTCAGACTTTCTGTAGAAAGCACCATATATTCTTTGAAGAATTGACAAATCAATAAAAAAAAGAAAAGCAAGTACCTTTGCTACATGATTTTAAAATCATCAAAATTGATATTATAGGAAAGGATGAGACACAGCAGTAGGATGTGTTTTGAAATAGCAAGAAGTTCCCCACTGAAAGGGGATTAGCAAAATTTGTTATTAAGGGTGAGACAGTAAAGAGTAATCTTCATTGTTTTGGTCAAATTGACTGGATTAAATAGAGTTGAAGAAGGCATGTTGCTTCACTGAACTCACCTCTTCTATTTCACACCTGTGGAGGCCTATTTTACAACAAAGGAAAAGAAAAGGAAAAAAACTCCTTTTCCGTTCCTTCTTTTACGTGGCCTCAGAATTTTCAGACCAGGAGGCAGTGATGTTGCCTCTTGTGCTCAGGTTGGGTTTTGTTGGAATACTACTAATCATAGAACTGGAAATCATTGGATGTTTTCCACTGAGATGTGTCTGTTGCAGCCTGTGGTCTGTATTGAATTAAGTTATGTGCTTAGTAAATGTCTGATGGTGAGCAAAGCTGGTGGGAGATGATAAACGTAGCACTTGAGGTGATATTGACAAAGTCAATCTGAGTGAGTTACTGTCAGCGTCATTTCTGAATAATATACCTCCACCAACCTTGGCACAGTGTGTGCCCATGTGTTTGGAAGGGAACATGAACCAGCCTGTTGTCTTCCTCCCTATGCTAAATGACTGAGTACTTTGCGTTCCATCATTCAGCAACACTCATGTCTTGTCACATCCCAGTGCAGAGGCCTGATTTCAGTGGCAAGCTAGGAAGGAAGATTTCTTCCTACCTCAGACCTCTGAGAAAGAGCCTCAAACCTTGCAGAATTGAGACTTATGTTTCTGAAAACTGATAATCACTGGATAATAGCTCGGGAAGGAAGCCACCTTATTATGTTGCTTGATAAACTGTGCATGTATTAATTGTTTTCTTTCGTGTTTCATTAATGTCACCAGCTTTTGTACCCAAATGGATAAGTCTTTTTGACCACAGTTCAGGTAAAGCAATTTCTGCTGGTTTCTTCTCTGGGATTCATTTTGCAGAAATAGTCCTTTTTCCCAGAGAAATTTTCTTTCTTTTTCCTGCTTTTAGAAGACTGTTGTTTAGGAGGAGCCTTACTCTGTTGCAGGAACAACAGGGCAAAACTGCCTAAATAGACTGGATGGCCCATATTCGCTCTTTTGAGTTTGAAAGAAATCCTGTTTCACTCCCCTTTCCCCCTCAATTTTGTAAAACTGAAGAAGAAAAAAGGAGAAAGGAAGTTTAGGTTATGCAGATGCCAGGAAAGTCACATGCTGCTGCTTTCTACAAGAAGGGGGTCAGCAAAACCACTACGATGGACTTCTGGAGGGCAGACTTCGGCCTGTTCAGGACACTGGTCGAGAGGGTCCCTTGGGAGATGGTCCTGAAGGGCAAAGAGGTCCAGGAAGGCTGGAGGTTCTTCAAGAAGGAAAGCTTAAAGGCGCAGGAGCAGGCAGTCCCCATGTGCCATAAGAAGAGCCAGCGGGGAAGATGACCGGCCTGGCTGAACAGGGGGCTTTTGCTGGGACTCAGGGAAAAAAGGAGAGTTTATCACCTTTGGAAGAAGGGGCAGGCAACTGAAGAAGAGTACAAGGGCCTCGTTAGGTCATGCAGAGAGGGAATTAGAAAGGCAAAAGCCCAGCTACAGCTCAATCTGGCCATGGTCATAAGGGATAACAAAGAATGTTTTTTCAAATACATTAACAACAAAAAGAGAGCCAAGGAGAACCTCCATCCTTTACTGGATGCGGGAGGGAACATTGTCACCAAGGATGAGGAAAAGGCTGAGGTACTTAATGTTACCTCAGCCTTTAATAGTGAGGCCAGGTATCCTGAGGGTATTCAGCTCCCTGAGCTGGAAGACAAGGATGGAGAGCAAATTAAAGTCCCCATGATCCAGGAGGAAGCAGTTAATGACCTGCTATGCCACCTGGACACTCACAGGTCTATGGGGCCTGATGGCATCCACCCAAGGGTGCTGAGGGAGCTGGCGGAGGAGCTTGCCAAGCCACTCTCCATCATTTATCAACAGTCCTGGTTAACAGGGGAGGTCCCGGATGACTGGAGACTTGCTGACGTGGCGGCCATCTAGGCCAGAAGGAGGATCTGGGGAACTACAGGCCTGTCAGCCTGACCTCTGTGCCGGGGAAGATTATGGAGAGGTTCATCTTGAGGGTGCTCATAGGGCACGTGCATGGGATCAGGCCCAGCCAGCACAGGTTCATGAAAGGCAGGTCCTGCTTGACCAACCTGATCTCCTTCTATGACCAGGTGACCCGCCCAGTGGATGAGGGAAAGGCTGTTGACGTTGTCTACCTGGACTCTAGTAAAGCCTTCGACACTGTCTCCCACAGTACTCTCTTCGAGAAGCTGGCAGCTTGTGGCTTGGATGGGTGTAGTCTTTGCTGGGTAAAAAACTGGCTGGATGGCCGAGCCCAGAGAGTTGTGGTGAATGGAGTTAAATCCAGTTGGCAGCCGGTCACAAGCGGAGTCTCCCGGGGCTCAGTTTTGGGGTCAGTCTTGTTTAATATCTTTATCGATGATCTAGATGTGGGGATTGAGTGCATCCTCAGCAAGTTTGCAGCTGACACCAAGTTGGGCGGGAGTGTTGATCTGCTGGAGGGTAGGAAGGCTCTGCAGAGGGATCTGGACAGGCTGGATTGATGGGCTGAGGCCAACTGTATGAGGTTCAACAAGGCCAAGTGCCGGGTCCTGCACTTGGGTCACAACAACACTACAGGCTTGGAGACGAGTGGATGGAAAGCTGCCCTGCAGAAAAGGACCTGGGGGTGTTGATTGACAGCAGGCTGAATATGAGCCAGCAGTGTGCCCAGGTGGCCAAGAAGGCCAGCGGCATCCTGGCCTGTATCAGAAATGGTGTGGCCAGCAGGAGTAGGGAGGTGATCGTGACCCTGTACTCAGCACTGGTGAGGCCGCACCTCGAATACTGTGTTCGGTTTTGGTCCCCTCACTACAAGAAGGACTTTGAGGTGCTGGAGCGTGTCCAGAGAAGGGCAACGAAGCTGGTGAGAGGTCTGGAGCACAAGTCTTATGAGGAACGACTGAGGGAACTGGGGTTGTTCAGTCTGGAGAAGAGGAGGCTGAGGGGAGACCTCATCGCTCTCTACAATTACCTGCAAGGGGGTTGCAGAGAGGTGGGTGTTGGTCTCTTCTCCCAAGTGACTAGCGACAGGACAAGAGGAAATGGCCTCAACTTGCACCAGGGGAGGTTTAGGCTGGATATTAGGAAAAATTTCTTTACTGAGAGAGTGGTGAAGCATTGGAACAGGCTGCCCAGGGAAGTGGTGGAGTCACCATCACTGGAGGTGTTCAAAGATCATGTTGAAGTGGCATTGTGGGGCATAGTGGTGTTGGGTTGATGGTTGGACTTGATGATCTTACAGGTGTTTTCCAACCTTAGTGATTCTGTGTGTGAAGAGGATGATGTAACAACTCGTGTGGGTATGGTTATTTAAGAAAGGAAACCTTGCACTGTTCTGAAATGCTGGAGGAATTATGCCTATAACTTGCTCTCGCTGTTTCTTTCACTGAAGATGTAACCACAGTGATACAGAAAAGGACTAACTTAGCTTCATAGAAAATTATATGGCCTATTTGAAACATGACTTGGAGTATGACTTGAAGTGCCTACCCTGAGCTGGTCAAAACTGAAAGCAAGCTTACCCAAGGAGATAATGAATGGGGTGATGTGGAACTGAGAAGTACTTCTATCCTCTGGTGGAATCAAAACCACACAGCCAGTCAAAAAGCTAAAAAGCAGAGGGGTCTCCAAGTTGCCACACAACAGTCTTGACAGAAAAGTCATGAAACTCAAAATGGATGGGGGAAAGCCTCTATGTTCAATGGATCCACGTTTGGTGAAAAATGGCATGTTTAACACAGTGGAGGCTAACTTGCTCTGACCTTACTATTTGTACTGTATTTTTTAAAATTACTAAGTGTGTTCTGTAGTGAGCCAGGATCAAAGACAGAAACATATTAGAGACTGGGGCCCTCTTTTTCCAAAGTGGTGCTGTGAAAGATGTGACCATTTATTAAGAGTTGGGGTCCAACCTGGAAGACCTTGAGCTAGGGCAGTGGAACAGTCACCACTGTGGGAAGTGGGATGACACAGGGAAGTTGAGGTGGGCCAGGACAGGAAGACTTCTGCTATGGCAACTTCTTAGCCACATATCTACCACATGCTCCCTGGGAGGAGTAGCATATGCGGCATTACAGCTTCAGCATTACAGCCATGTAGGAGATCTTTCTGCACAGGGACTACTAAGATTCTTTAAGATTGTAAGTGTATATCCTTAAAGTCTGTTTACTGTAACACTTTTAAAAAATGGAACTGCCTTTTCCTGTTCCCCCTCCCTTGTGAAACTCCAAGTACTGCATCATCTTTCGAGAAGTAACAGTAAAGCTGAACTCCCTCTACTGCCTGTCTGTAGCAGTTTGTTGGTTTGCAATGACTGATATTAATAAACTATTAAAGCAGTTCTCCAAAGGACTATAATGGAATGATTGTTCGGTATATGCCTATCATTTGTTTGAGTATATTCCTCTGTGCATGTCAACATTTTATTTTATCACTTAATTACAGAATCAAGTATTAGGTTTTTGCTACTTTAATAATCATCAGACACATTTACACTTTTTGATGAATTTACATGCAAAAGAACATTCTTGTTTGAATGAAGCTTAAGCTTTGTCAGTCTGTGTAAGTGAACAGTCCATGTTACACATTGCTATCTTCAAAAACGTAATGGAAAGATATCGTGCTGTCACTCTCCTGTACTGTTCTAGTAGTACTATAGAGTAACTTGACTAAATCACAAGAAAGAATAAAATTCTGTAGCTATTAATGCTAACAGAATAGAGATAAACTACAGTTCTATTTGAAATGGAAAACACTAATTATTAATGGCAAGCAATTTTCTCTTATGATACATTACTAGACAGTTTTTTTTTTTTTTTCATTTTTACTCTTTTCTTTGAGTTTACTAATAAGAAAACAAATATTACAACTTTCTAGGTGTGCACCTGTGTAAGTATTGATATCAGGGAAGAAGACCACATATAAGACACTCTTCTAGAAGGAAACAAATCTTATACATTCATAATGGCCTGGGAATTATATGTTACCTAACACTGAATTATAATCTTCACATAAAGTTCAATGAAAACATGATAACTTTAAATAGAAAGCACTTTGCTATTATGCATGTGAGTTCGTTATGCCTTCTGGTCATTTTCCCTTTAGAATAATTTACCATTTTCACTATACTTTTTATGTTATAGCAGAACTATAAAAAAATATTCTGTGCAAACTTGCCAAATAATTTATGCTTGCAAATCTTGCTTTTTAAAAATAGAGAGTATTTTATACTGCTTCCAAAAAAATATGACTATGTTTATACCGAAGACAGATGATGAGACTGGTGAAGTGCTATCCTTTGCTTTCCAGTTTGCATTAAGCTAGAATTGCCTTGGAAAGCCTTCTCTGTTGGTGTTCGTTTTCTCCTGCTTCTGAGATGTTTCCCTCTCCCTTTCTCTGTTTTTTTTTTGGTCATCTAGATCTCTGAACTCCATTGTGGGAAATCCTACTTGTGAGACTGCATAGGTACCAGCCTATGCTGGTCATTTGTCAGGCAAAAAAAAGCTGCTGATGGGTAACGTGTCTTTTAGTAGGGCTTTTCTTGGATTGGTAGCCCTACTAGGAAAGGTTTCTTAAATCAGCACAGCACCAGTTTCTCTACTGCTCTGCAAGATACAGGTGCTGAGTAAAAGGTTGTCATGCCTCGCTACCAAATGTGGAATATCAGTGTGTGGTAGGAGAACATAAGTTGGAACAATTGCATTCAACACAGAAAGTGTGAGTCTTGATACGCCCCTAACACAGTCAAGAAAACAATGCAGAAAACATTTGTGATGTTTGCAAAACAACACATTGCCCCCTCTGCTAATACTGTTTCCCATGCTTTCCTCTCTCTGAACCAATGTGTTTTGCATGAACTAGATGATCTTTTAGGGAGGACCTCTCTTGATCTTTGTTTGTAAAATCCTTGACCTAATATCATCCTTCACTAGGAAGGATGATAGCCATGATAATAATTGATAGCACTGATAACAGTGTAGAAATAAATACATGAATGTAAGGTTCTGACTGCCCTGAATCTATGTCATAATTTTTTTCCTAATTCTCTCACATGTGAGCAAAACTACCATTAGTTACTGATCTTTTTCTTAGTCTAGTTGTTTGCCATCACGCTGTTTAAATAGTTATCTTGGTATTTAAATAGTTATCTCGGTATTCTGCCATTGAAAATGTGGAAAAGTAATTAAATCTTAGTACCGCTGCACAGTCTCTACTCTACCAGTTTCCCGAAATTTTAGATGTGTTAAAATTCTCAGTATCTCATTCATCAATAACAGATGACTGTTCTCAAGTCACAAAAAGGTTAGCCAAGACCTCTGCCCACAAGTAGTCAAATTAGAACATACAGTGACTGATAGAAACAGTATTATTAGAATTGTAATTATGCTGCCCAATTTAGGCAGTCAGATATGGATCCCCAAAACAATGCCATTTAAAATGCAAAAATAATACATAAATGGTTTAATTTTCCTTTTTCATGTCCTGGGTCACATAACATATAGATTCTGTGAAAATGTTACCAGAAAAAATCTTCATTTTTGTAAAGCAAACTTATTTACTCTTTGGACCCAACTTTTAGGTATTATTTTAAAATATAGTTATTATTTCTATATTTTGCAATTGTAACTGCAAAAAATCAAAATACTGTATAATACATAAAATGATATTTCATACAATAATGGTGCAACATTATGATACACAACCATATAAAATGTCATAGTCATAAATGTAAATATTTGAGTGTTGAGGCATAAAGATTTCCAAAGACATAAGGAATGAGCTTCATGACAATTAAAAATCAAACAGAGTTTCAGGAATTAGAGAGTAAGAATCAAGTAGAAAACACTTTCATGTCAGTGTTTTATAACAGTTTATGGGGACCTCAAACTTGGTATACTAGCCCTAGAAGAAATGAAAATTTGGGGTAGAATAGGATAAGAAATGTAAGCGTATGTGGAAGGAGAGAGTATCTACTCCCTTGAGGGTATCTGGTCAAGGACCTTTTCAACACAAAAGGGGATAATAAGAAAAGGAGGAAGCCATAAAAAGAATATACAGAGACACAAACCTGACAAATGAAAATAAGGGACGCAAAGAGAAGAACAAACCTCCTCAGACACACTAACTGATGAGCTGTACCAAACCTGCAGGCAAACTGGCACTTTGCATCCCATAAGGATGCAAACCTGAGAGTCCAGGTTGTTGAGGGTGGTGGTGGTGTGGGTGAGACTGTACAAACTGTTGGGGGAACAAGCAGAGGAAGGGGATTGGGGAGTAACGAAGGCGGAAGAGACAAAAAGGGGTGTGAAAGGGTCAGTCGCCTGTAAAACGGGGCTGGTCAGTATGTAGTCTGTTCCTGTGTTCTTATTAAATCCTTTCTTAACTATCTCTCTGTGTAATCTCGTTCACTATCCCATGTGTCCTGCCAGGGCTAGGTGCCAATTACTGGTGGGGTTGGAGTGAGCAGATTTGGTGCCAGCATCTGGAGTCAGACTGGGGGTGTGGGTGCCCCCCAGGCTGTGGCGTCAGTTACTGGAGTCAGTGGAGTCTCAGCATTAGCTGTTGCAGCGGGTGGGGGTCTCTGCCATCTCTTGCCAGTGGGGTGGGAAGGGTGTGTGTTCCAAAAAAACAGCTACTGGGCGGGACGAGTGTGAGTGAGGCAAGTGAGGGGCTCAGTGCTGACAACTGGAGAGGGACCACGGTCACATCCCATGAGGCTGGTGCCGGCTGCTGGGGGAACCAGTACCTGCATCTTCCCCAAACTGGGTGTGTGCGGTTTGTGTGTGTGTCATTTGCTAGCAAACCTCAGGCTGGAGCAGCTGGCGAGCATGGGGGCCTGGGTTCAGGCAGGGGGATTAGGCAAGCGGAGGGTCCGTGCTGGTATTCAGGGGATCTGCAGACCTCTGTGTGTGTGTGTGCGTGTGTGCGCGCGCGACTCCAGAGAGTGCCGTGGGTGTGCCTTCACTAGTGTGTCAGTGGGGGGGGTGTGTGTGTGTGTGTGAGGGTATGTGCTCACCTTCACTACAGGTTGAACCTGCAAGCCTGAGTAGAAGCTCTGGGTCCCTGGGTATACTAGGCTGGGATCCAGCAGTCAGGCAGGAGTCCTGGGCCAGAGATGCTGGAGACAGCATCTGCTCCTAACATTCCTTAACAAGAACCAGAAAAAGCTTCTAAATAAGGAGAAAATATAGGAAAACTCCAGCTTGGAAGAGGGATATTGTGGAGGATTATATAACCATGAATGACTTGGAGAAGGTGAATAAGGGCTGATTACTTCATCATACAAGAAACAAGTAGCAAAGAGTTGGGCCTGGTGAAGACACTCTTCTTTCACATAATTCGTAATAAAATTATTGCATTTGTTGTCACAAGAAGCTGTGGAGGCCAGGAGTAAAAATGGATTCAAAGACAGATTCAACAAGCTCCTGGAAGGCAGTTCCCGTGGTAGCTATTAAATGTGATGGCCAAATGCAATGTCCAGCTCATGAAATCTCTAAGCCTTCATTGCTGGAAGCTGTGAGGCTATGCTTGGATCACACTATTCCTACTCTTCCTATTAAAATCTTTCCCTAAGCATCTATTAGCAGACTACTATTGGAAGCAGGACTGACATAGTTTGGCAATTTTTATGCCCTTATATTACTGAGGCCTAAGCAAGTTGGCAGTTCTGAGTTATTCTTGTCTTGCCCTGAGTACTGCTATAAAAGCTTCAAATATAATCCTCCAGTACTGAGAACAGATGTGTCCTCCAGGTCTTTTGCCAGGCGATAATATTTACCTGCTTTGTGACAGCCTGTGTTTAAACCTGTTCATTTACCATGTGCTGTAGCCAATTGTTGAATATATTCCTTTAAAAGGCTGTGATTTAGGAGAAAAGAGAAAGGCTGCCTTTTTCCTTTGTCAGGTGGAGTCCTCTCAGGGCAGAAGATGAGAGCCCTTTTCTGAGCAGCTGGATATGGAGGCAAGCAGAAGGAGCTGGCAGAGAGAAAGGCACACTTTGCAGGATGCTGCAGCAGGAGCCAGGCTGGGAGGTTACCGAGAAGTGAGGTAGACCAAAACACAGCCAAAGCTGTGATGGAGAGTAGTTTTTTTTCCCCATGGACCAAAGGAGAATGTGTTGTAGAAAGCCACTGCAAGTTGCTAGGCTGAGAACAAAGCTGATCTATGAAGTACAAAGGACTAGGGGGATTTAGATATTTTTTTCTCACTCAGCAGATCAGAGTTTTTCTATTTGAAATGTTACATTTTTCTAATTTGAGTTCAAGTAAAATGCACCTTTTGAAATTCAGATTTGGTGGGGGACCTAGGTGTGTTTACTTTAGCAATAACATGTAGGAAACTCATCTCAAAGCTTTGGTTCCATTGGAGTCCTGTCACATGGTCCAGTGTAATTTGGATACTATAGAAAAAGATTTGCTGAAGGAAGCAAACCTAGACTGTAGTGAATATGGCATTTATTAAATCTGCTGTTGTCTGAACTAATTGTCTTTTCAGCTGGCTTGAGCTTTATCCACAGCACTATAGCACTACACTTTTATGGTAACTGACTATTCAAACTGCATTACGGTTAAAATATGAATGACAGGCTTTTGGTGGTGGCATAATATTGTTTAGTTCAGCTTTGTAGGTAAATTCCAACATAACATGTCTGTTTGGAGTGGAATTGTTTTCCTCTTTGTAGTCTTAATTTGTGGCAAGAATGGGACTCGAAGATGGGAAATATATCTCTTTTGGAGTTAGCAGCAACTTAAAGCAGTACAAATATCTCTAGAAGGATGATTTTGGAAAAGGAAGAGAAAATTAATATGTTTGTGCAGGGGTTGAATGCTGCCTGCAATTACAGCAAATCATTCTCATACTACAGAGTCACTTTAGTTTAGGAGACCTTTTCTTTGATTAGTCTGCATTTATATGAAATGTAGTGACAGTCAGTCAAGTGAGACTCACAGGAGGGTGGAGAGAGGTGTGAGAGGGAACAGCAGCTAAAAACAGAACAAGCTAGCATCATTGGAGGAATGATCTTTAGGAAAAGAAAGATTTCTGGACAGAAAGTCCCACATAAGATTTTAAAACAGTGGAAGCAAAAACTGCATCAGTTTGCAGAACTGACCACTGAAAGTAAAGATGGGGAAAAAAAAAAGCAAGCAAGTTATCATTGACAGGGATAATGCTGCTGTTGTGGGAAAGGCTGATAACAGTATGTGTGTATTGGAATGAGACTGTAGAGAGAGAGGTTGCTTTGATTTTCATTTATTTTAATCTGAAACCAGGAAATAGAATAATGAATTAATGCATCAGAGGACTAAGCATTCTGCCATATCTAACTGCTGCTCTGAAACCGCCTACTCTGTAATTCCCTAACTAGAAACAGGCTCGATTGTGGAAAACTTGATTCCATGGTATGCAAGAAACTATTCAGAGGATGAGAGCTAAACCTGGGAAACTGACCCCAAATAGCAAGGTTTTTAAACTGCTCAAGGAAAGGATTAGGACAACGATAACCAGGAGTGAAGACCCCTGGGTCTGTTGAAAAAAATCTTGGATTTGGAGCAGGGACAGACTGTGACGATGTTCTTACTGCAACATTTCATGAAAGGGACAAACAGGAATGCTGCGATTACTATAACATTGCCAGGATTGTGGGATACAAGCCCTCTTTTTTTAATCTCCCAATATTGCACCAATAGAGGAAATTGATGCAATAACAGAGCAATGTCTTTTTTCATTGGAAGTCTGTAGCTGCAGGGTGACTTGACAGATCCAAAGCCTCTTGAAATACACTTAAGACAGGAGAATGCTTCTGGCCTTTATGCTGTGTTCACATGGCTCTAGATCTGAATTTTATAAGCCCTACTGAGAAGCTGAACTATGTGGGTTTGCTGAACGTCCGTTAACTTGGGAATATTTGCACTGAGCTCTGCTGCATGACAGAAATGCATCCAGTAACTTTCTGGGTGGTGAAGAAGTCTTTATAGAGGAAGTAGTTTAAATCTTGCAGAAAACAATCTACTAATTACAAGATAAAGGCAGGCAAATTCATGGAAACACAAGTGGACTATTTTTAATTAATGGCAAGTATATCTTATTCTTGAATATGATGGATTGTTCATCATGCAAAATTCTCAGATCAAGATTTGACATCTTTCTAAAGGTACAGGCATTAGCTTGCCTGGGGTTATTGCTTTGGTGCAGGAAAGGGTGGGTGGAATTCAGTGACATATATTATACAGGTCAGATTACATTAGCCCATTAATGCCTGTTGGCTTTAATATCCTTGAATCTATAGGACTTTGTGCAGTGGAGTAGCTAACAATGCTGACATTTTAAATTGTCATCTTCAGATTTCAGAGCTGGAAAAAAATGGGGCAGTTCATCTGTGTGTTTGCTGTTTTCTTACCAAGCATGAAGGTCAGAAAACTTTTCTTTTCAAATATAAAATCTTAGATCATATAGCGAGAGGTCCTTGTTCTAGAGAGGAGGGTTTCTAGAGAGGAGGAATTCTTACCTTGGTATTGTTAAGTCCAGTATCATGTAAAAATCCATCCCATTTTTGGGGGGGAAGACTTTTATAAGAGTATCATGGTTTGTCAGCTGTACAAAAGTCATTATATATTAAGTCAACAAACCCTGTGGTGCCTCTGTTCTATCAGGGTTTTGTAGCTGGCTAACTCCATCTTTGAATGGTATACGCAGTTGAATGCAGCCGTGAATTGGTAGAGAGCCTGTGTAAATAAGGGTCTCTACCCAAAATACATGTGGACCTGGGTAGTGGTAACTCCCTGAACTTTGATGACTCATGGGAAGGATATGGAGACATGAAGTGGAGATAAAATAATTCCAGTCAACCTAGTTGTGAATGTATCTTGCAAGGGTTTGGTAGTTAAAAGCAGACAGGAGCAGTCTGTCCAACACGTCAGTCTGTAGTGTATTGATGGCAACAGAAGCCAGTGTGCCTTAGTCAGACTAGCAGGGTGGGCTGTGTAAGGCTGTTTGCAAATATGGCGATTAAGCAATATAAAGCAGTACAGGCTTCCACTGCTGTTTGGCATAGCTATGGTGTGTCATACCATTATTCCCTACAGCAAACAAGAAGCAGGGCAGTACTCATGCATCCTCCAACTTCATTTGCTCTTGAATGAAGGGAATCCACCAAACACATCTATCTTTTGACAAGAAACAAAATCTGTGCTTCCTGTTTCTTCATCATATTAAAAATTATTACATTAATTAAAATGTATTTTAATCCTTTAAGCCATGCTGTAAATTGTTAATATCAGAAATAGTCATACTTATTTCACTTGATTTTCAGCACTGTTGAGTCAGCCGTAAAGCTATTTTGATAAGACATTGGTGATGTTGCTATAACTAGTATGTATAGGTGGCAGGTGGATACCAGAACATTGCGTCTATGTGTGTCTGTAGATATATACATCTAATGGATCATTATTTTTGTAGAGGTAAGCTGTTCAATGCCCCTAGAACATAGATATATGCATGGTTAAGTTATGCTACTAAAACTTTAAGGTGTGTTTTCAGGAAGCCACAACCTGAAGGCTACTGAAGAGAAATGGGGTTGTAATATAGGCCTACAGAAGTACAAAAGCAGGATGATAACAAGAGCTTTAGAAGTGCAAGCATAGACTGATAACAGAGGTCCCTGGGCTATAAACACAAATCACAGTCAATTACAGGTCACTAAAGGAATGTAACCTTGGGAGCTGGGTAAAACTGGTACTAAGGATAAAAAAGAGAGCAAAGAAGTCTCTACAGACCATATAAAATGAAACTCAGATATAACATGGAATTAGAGCAAATGGTCTGTGTTGGCAAACATAACGATAACCCCAAGCAAACCCAAGAGTGACAAAGAACAACACCCCCCCCCCCCCCTTCCCCCTTGCCCCAAATGTCCCATCAGTTTCCTACTCCTGGTGAAGAACTTGGGGTGCTGACAGCTCACTGGAAACTCTTTCACCTTATTGAGACAGACTAGTACTACCAAGCCTAACATCATGAGGGACTTAGGAAAGGTTGAACATTACACCAGGAGAAGGGGGAGATATCAGAAAGTTTGCTTACATCATTTCGACTGTATCATTACTGGGAATGAGCTGTAAAAATTTGATCTGTGTTAGTATTATTGTAATGGACGGATCTTTGATTAGATTGCCAGCACTTTAATTAGACCGACTAATGATAAAATCTTGGTTCTGCACATAAGGTATGTTTCTTTAGCTTACTGAATTACATGGGGTGTTTAGTCTTGTACTCACCCGTGAGACTTGATTGTAATTTATATGCAATAAGTATCGTGGAGTGTTAGACACTAACATTTTCAAGTTTTCATTCTGAATGAGAAAGACTATTCTAAATAGAGGGAAGAAAGAGAACACATGCAGAGAAAGTGTAGAATGAAAAAAATAAAGGAAACACAAACTTAAATTGATTCTCCATTGGACCCACACACACACTTTGGTGTAAATCAGGGTACTAAAAGACTTTTCGAACTTATGGAGAGTTTACATCACCCTAAGACTACTATATGATATTTCCTTAATGTTCAGTGATTTGTGCCTAACACCTTCTCAAAGTGTGCTCTCTTGTGCCTCTTGGTACAGATATGAAAAAAATTGTGCTTGCTTCAGAGATCTTGTCTACAGTTGAACGTAGTTGAGCATGATTGAAAGTGATTGAATTAGTACAGCTTAATGAGTCAGCTGAGCCTCAGCAGCTGATGGTGAGCCTGTTGTTACACACACCTGCTGTGCCTGTATAAGTAAAACCTGCTAAATTTAGCCATCTTTTTGGTGGACATGATAAGGAGTAGTGTATTGGGTTTGCGTGGCAGCGCTTTGGTAGCAGGGGGGGCTACAGGGGTGGCTTCTGTGAGAAGCTGCTAGAAGCTTCTCCTATGTCTGATAGAGCCAATGCCAGCCAACTTCAAGACGGATCTGCCACTGGCTAAGGCTGAGCTAATCAGCAACAGTGGTAGCGCCTCTGTGATAACATATTTAAGAAGGGGGGAAAAACCAGGAAGCGGCAGCTGGAGAAGAGAGGAGTGAGAATATGTGAGAGAAACAACTCTGCAGACACCAAGGTCAGTGAAGAAGGAGGGGGAGGAGAGGCTCCAGGTGCCGGAGCAGAGATTCCCCTGCAGCCCGTGGTGAAGACCATGGTGAGGCAGGCTGTCCCCTGCAGCCCATGGAGGTCCACAGTGGAGCAGATATCCACCTGCAGCCCGTGGAGGACCCCACACTGGAGCAGGTGGATGCCCGAAGGAGGCTGTGATCCTGTGGGAAGCCCGTGCTGGAGCAGGCTCCTGGCAGGACCTGTGGAGCCGTGGAGAGAGGAGCCCACGCTGGAGCAGGTTTGCTGGCAGGACTTGCAATCCCGCGGGGGACTCACGCTGGAGCAGTCTGTTCCTGAAGGACTGCACCCCATGGAACGGACCCATGCTGGAGCAGTTCGTGAAGAACTGCAGCCCGTGGGAAGAACCCACGTTGGAGAAGTTTGTGGAGAACTGTCTCCCGTGGGAGGGACCCCACACTGGAGCAGGGGAAGAGTGTGAGGAGGAAGGAGCAGCAGAAACAATGTGTGATGAACTGACCGCAACCCCCATTCCCCGTCCCCCTGTGCCGCTCGGGGGGGGAGGAAGTAGGAAAAATCAGGAGTGAAGTTGAGCCCAGGAAGAAGGGAGGGGTGGGGGGAAGGTGGTGTTTTTTTAAGATTTGGGTTTACTTCTCATTATCCTACTCTGATTTTGATTGGTAATAAATTAAACTAATTTCCCCAAGTCAAGTCTATTTTGCCCATGATGGTAATTGGTGAGTGATCTCCCTATGTCCTTGTCTCGACCTACGAGCCTTTTCCTCATATTTTCTCTCTCCTGTCCAGCTGAGGAAGGGGAGTGAGTGAGCAGCTGTGTGGTACTTAGTCCGGCTGGGCTTAAACCACGACAAGTAGAGTAGAAAGGAAGGATTGAAATGTGTTTAACTTTTCAAAAAATAGTTTGACATTTCCATGCCTGTATTTTCTTTGAATATTTCCTTATTTCACTTAGAGTGTGAATGTTTAATTGTTACAACAGTATAATGAACTCCTGCTAACTTTGCAACTTAAACTGCAATGAAAAGTCTAAGGGACTTAACCATGTAATGTGTTTGGTATAAATGTCTCAACATTATCTTGAAGGTTTTCAGTAGAATGTGATGTTGCCAGTTTCTAAACAGAAAAAAAATTTAATCTACCTTAAAATATAGAATCATAGAATCGTTCAGGTTGGAAAAGAACTTTAAGATCATCGAGTCCAACTGCTAATCTAGCATGACCAAGTCCACCACTAAACCATGTCCCTAAGCACCACATCTAAATGTCTTTTAAATACCTCCAGGGATGGTGAATCAACCACTTCCCTGGGCAGCCTGTTCCAATCCTTGATAACCCTTTCAGTGAAGAAATTTTTCCTAATATCCAATCTAAACCTCCCCTGGAGCAACTTGCGGCCATTTCCTCCTGTCCTATTGCTTGTTACGTGGGAGAAGAGACTGACACCCACCTCGCTACAACCTCCTTTCAGGTAGTTGTAGAGGGAGATGAGTTCTCCCCTCAGCCTCCTCTTCTCCAGGCTAAACAACCCCAGTTCCCTCCAGCATTTCAATGTCCTTCTTTTAGTGAGGGGCCCAAAACTGAACACAGTATTCGAGGTGCAGCCTCACCAGTGCTGAGTACAGGGGCACGATCACCTCCCTACTCCTGCTGGCCACACTATTTCTGATACAGGCCAGGATGCTGTTGGCCACCTGGGCACACTGCTGTCTCATATTCAGCCGGCTGTCAATCAACAACCCCAGGACCTTTTCTGCAGGGCAGCTTTCCAGCCACTCGTCCCCAAACCTGTAACATTGCATGGGGTTGTTGTGACCCAAGTGCAGGACCCGGCACTTGGCCTTGTTGAACCTCACACAATTGGCCTGGGCCCATCGATCCAGCCTGTCCAGATCCCTCTGCAGAGCCTTCCTACCCTCCAGCAGATCAACACTCCCGTCATCTGCAAACTTACTGGCGAATACCATTTGTGACTGGCCTCCAACTGGATTTAACTCCATTCACCACAACCCTTTGGGCCCAGACATCCAGCCAGTTTTTTACCCATCAGAGTGCACCCATCCAAGCCATCCATGAGCAGCCAGTTTCTCCAGGAGAATGCTGTGGGAAACAGTGTCAAAGGCTTTACTAAAGTCCAGGTAGACAACATCCACAGCTCTTCCCTTTTCCACTAAGCGGGTCACCTTGTCATAGGAGATCAGGTTAGTCAAGCAGGACCTGCCTTTCATAAACCCATGCTGACTGGGCCTGATTGCCTGGTTGTCCTGTACGTGCCATGTGATGGCATTTAGGATGATCTGCTCCATAACCTTCCCTGGCACTGAGGTCAGATTGACAGGTCTGTAGTTCCCCAGATCCTCCTTCTGGCCCTTCTTGAAGATGAGCATCACATTTGCTAACTTCCAGTCAACTGGCACCTCCCGCCTCAGCCAGGACTACTGGTAGATGATGGGAAGTGGCTTGGTGAGCACTTCTGCCAGCTCCCTCAGTACCCTTGGGTGGATCACATCTAGTCCCATAGACTTGTGGGTGTCTAAGTGGTGTAGCAGGTCGCTAACCATTTCCTCTTGGATTATGGGGGCTTCATTCTGCTCCCTGTCCCTGTCTTCCAGCTCAGGGGGCTGGGTACCCTGAGAACCACTGGTCCTACTATTAAAGACTGAGGCAAAGAAACCATTAGGTACCTCAGCCTTTTCCTCATCCTTTGACACTATGTTTCCCCTCTCATCCAATAAAGGATGGAGATTCTTCTTAGCTCTCCTTTTGTTGCTAATGTATTTATAGAAACAGTTTTTATTGTTTTACGGCAGTAGACAGATTAAGTTCTAGCTGGGCTTTGGCCCTTCTAATTTTCTTCCTGCATAACCTCATTACATCCTTGTAGTCTTCCTGAGTTGCCTGCCCTTCTTACAAAGGTCATAACCTCTCCTTTTTTTCCTGAGTTCCAGCCAAAGCTCTCTGTTCAGCCAGGCCAGTCTTCTTCCCCACCGTCTCATGTTTTGGCACATGGGGATGGCCTGCTCCTGCACCTTTAAGATTTCCTTCTTGAAGAATGTCCAGCCTTCCTGGACTCCTTTGCCCTTCAGAACTACCTCCCAAGGGACTCTGTCCACCAAGCTCCTAAACAGCCCAAAGTCTGCCCTCTGGTAGTCCAATGTTCTGCTGACCCCCCTCCTTATTTCTCCAAGAATTGAAAACCCTATCATTTTGTGAATGCTGTGCCCAAGATGGCCTCCAGACATCACATCACCCACAAGTCCTTTTCTGTTCACAAAAAACAGGTCCAGTGGGGCACCTTCCCTAGTTGGCTCACTCACCAGCTGTGTCAGGAAGTTATCTTCCACACACTCTAGGAACCTCCTGCACTGTTTCCTCTCTCCTGTGTTGTATTTACAGCAGACATCTGCTAAGTTGAAGTCCCCCCCGAGAACAAGGACTGGCGATTGTGGGACTTCTCCCAGCTGCCTATAGAATATTTTGTCTGCCGCTTCATCCTGGTTGGGTGGTCTATAATAGACTCCCCACCATGACATCTGCCTTGTTGGCCTTCCCCCTGATTCTTACCCATAAACACTCAACCCTGTCATCACCGTCATTAAGCTCTACACAGTGAAAACACTCCCTGACATACAGGGCTACCCCACCTTCTTCCTTGCCTATCCCTTCTGAAGAGTTTGTAGCCATCCAGTGCAGCACTCCAGCTGTGCAAGTCGTCCCACCATGTTTCTGTGATGGCAACTATACCATAGTTTCCCTGCTGGACAATGACTTCCAGCTCCTCCTGTTTGTTGCCCATCCTGCGTGCATTGGTATAGGTGCACTTTAGTTGGGATATTGATCCTGCCACCTTTTTGGTGGGACAAGCCCTAATTCCTACATGACCATTCTCAGGCACTTCCATGGTTTCTAACACATCAAAAACCTTTGCATCTTTGCTGCCGCATGGATGTCCATTCCCTACCTTCACTGAGATGGCAGACCAAAGGGCCTCTCTAGCACACCATCCCTCAAACACTGGCGTGCTGCCCCCAGCCTTATCTCTAGTGAGCCTAGTTTTATCCCTTTTCCCTTCAAATCTAGTTTAAAGCTCTTTCAATGAGACCTGCTAACTCCTGTGCAAAGATCCTCTTCCCCCTTTGAGACAGGTGTACCCTGCTTGTTGCTAGGAGGCCTGGTGTCGTGTAAACTGACCCATGATCAAAAACCCCAAAATTCTGCCAGTGACACCAGGCTCGGAGCCAGGTATTGATCTTCTGGTTCTTCCTGTTTCTTCCCTCATCAACATCGATGCAACGATCGCACAATATTAATAATTTTCTGGGAACTCATAATAAAATGCATATTTCATAGTTTTAGTCTATCTAAGCAGTATCTTCTTACCACAAATTCTTGCTTATTACGATAGACATGCAATAGTTTTATTATCCAATGTACCATTTCTAAGATATCATGAGGAGTGGAATTGATGTAACAAAAGCATGCTCCATATTTTTTAAACTTGCAAGATTTGATGAAAAATGGAAAGAAAAGGAATTTTCTAGAATTGTGTTTATAGAATAGCTTATGGATCATTTGAAAAAAATGTATTTTTCTGCTGACAGACCAGTATTGGATCAGCATGAGTAACAGAATGAATTTGTGACCTTTATGGCAAGGCAGTCTGTAGCATGGGTCTCTGGACTTAGATGTGAAATAGTGGTGGGAAAAAGTGACAGAGGACATGAAGTTTCATGTTTAGGGAAGACCAATGCAACTTTTTAGGGTAATAATTTCCAAGATACATATAAGGGGCTAAAGAGGCAGATAGGCTACTTAAATGATTTTTTAGAGCACATAAACTGAAGTCCACTGAGCTCAACGGGAGTTGCTACATATTTGCAAATCTAGTGACTTTGCTGGATGTTCAGTTTCTTCCACTTCTTTCCCTGAGGGTTTTCTGCCTGGCTGCCTTTCCTTGGTTTGTTGTTGAAGAATATGGGGAAATTGCTCAGTGTGGATGGATTTAGATATGAGGTAACAAGCAATCAACATCTTTTTCTTGGCAAAGGTAAGATGGTCTCCAACAATTTGATTTCTAAACTTCAAAAAGGGTTTCCAAGAAAACTCAACCTGAAAGATCTCATTTCTTTTAAAAATTTACAACCCAACGTCCTATTCTGCCTAATTTGACCTTAATATAATTTCTCTACCCATTTAACTTACTTCAAGTATTTTCTCTTAATCAATCTATGGATATTTCACGCACTAAGTCTTTCCTGCTAAATTATTCCCTCTACACCCTCACATTGCTTTCACGCTTTTGGTCCCCTCAGTTTTCTAATGCCTATCAGGCTATGCTTCTTAGAATAGAATACATTAGTCTAAATTTTACTAGCTTTGTAGAAACAAATTATTTTTTCTTTGCTGTACATCAAGATACTTCTGTACCTGCTGCTCAAAGTCACATTGTCCTTTCTGTGCAACATGCTATTGTTGCTATCCTGAAATAATAGTTTCTTTTCTCATGTTTTGAAAAACAACTTCATCTTGTTTCTTCACCTTCTACTTAGTCAGCTGAACCTAAGGAAATTCTATATTGTATTTCTTTGCCTTTATTGTAGAAAGGTCATTTACTACACTTCCCAATTTATTATCATCTGCTAATTTAATTATGGTGCTATTTAACCTCTTCCTGATTGTTAATGAAGATGAATCTCTTACAACGTTTCCATCTTTAATGCTGATGATCAATTTTATGTTAAAAGAGTACAAATCCAACACTTACAGACCTTGCAAAACACACCCAAGATCATTCCATTGATATTTGTTAATATATTATTACTCTTCTGCTTATGTTTTCTTCATCTGGTTTTCCTATGATGACCTGTTTATTTCCAGGCCAGACAGATTGAGCATGAACAGATAGCCCAAAAATACTAGCAAAACTTTTGTAAAACTTAGAATTGCCTCCACATGCTTGTATCCCATAGCGTATTAATTTCATCCAACATAATAAGCTTTTAATAAAGCCAGGGTATTTCTTTCTTATTGTTCAGTTAATGCATAGAATACAAGCATTTTTTAGGTTACCTACTTCATTTTCTAGACCTGAAGTGAAGTCAGGCTCATGTATTTATTTTTGAACGCTCATTCTGTATTAGTTGCATCTCAGATTAACCATCACCTGCACATTTCTACACGTGTCCTCCAAGACCTGCTGGTAGGATAGGTAATTCATTCACTAACTGTGTGTCTCATGGATTTGATAATTTGACTGCCTCCCCATTTTCTTGTATTCCTGTTCCTGCCCTTTATTTGTAGATATGCTTATTTCGCAGTTGTCAGTTTTCTCTTACTAAGTGAATCAAGAAGGATGCTAAGAGGGTAGTTCAGCCTTTCTGTGAACACACTACACTGTGAAGCGTAGTCTTGGATTCCCTCACCCTGACACTGCTCTCTAGATTGTTTTAGTGCTGTCAGTTCATGGCATTGTGACTTCTCTTGTAGTAATAAACCACTGCTCTGGGATGTTTCCTTCACAGGTGTATCCTCTCTCCTGTGAAGCTTTCCCCTTACAGACCTTTTTATCAAGGAAATTACAATGCACTAATTATATGTGCCAGGTAAGTTGAGAAACAGCTAGCCTAAATTCTCTGTTGGGCCAGGATATGAAAAATGAGAAGATCCTGTCCCTAAGCAGCCTGCTGCACACAGTGAATCCAGAGGAGGAAGGACAGACGCAAGTAGTTTTCTGTTCTAGTTGTGAGAAACAGACATAACAGAAGCTACTGAAAAATGTTTTGAAGTAACACTTTTCTGAATTAACCCAGTCCATGCTGAGATTTGTGATGATGTCCATTTTCAGTAAACACTTAGCAGCCAAGGTTCCTGATCTGGATGCCTGTTGTTGTTGCAGAGGGATGCAGGTCATTACATATGCTGTCTAGGCTGGCTTGTCTACCTTAGGCATTTTTATAGTCTTTGGAGAGAAAAAAAAAGCAGCTTTTTCACAGTACTATTCAAAACAGGACCCTGTTGTCTCTGTTGCTGGTTGTTCATGGGCATCTCCACTCATATGAGTCCATTTACTCTGGTGAGCAGTTTTATATGGGCTATGGGAAATTAAACGGTGCCACTCAAAGACATCAATATCTGCTGTCTGAGTTGATGACTCATTAGGTTTTTGGAGTGAAGCTGAGTCCATTAGCACCTAAGACATATGTAAGGGTAACTGTCCTGCAGGTATTTCTGAACATAAATTGAAAATCACCATTTTATAGTAGGAGGATGCTGTACCATTTTAAAGTCATGTCCTTTAATTCCCCTGAAATGTTGCAGAGATTAGGGAGTCATGTTATGGTAGCTTTAATTTTCAAAATCTATGTTTCTATTTAGATGACTTAACAGAAGCTTTGTCTGTTTTCCAAAAGCAGCCACAACAGCAGCTTTTGCAAGACTTAGAAGCATTTAATAGAATATGAAAAGCAGGGATTACCCATATATTAGAGAAATGTCAATTACACTTCTGTTTGTAATAGCAGGTAAGGATTAATAGCAGATTTTCGCAAATGCTGAAGTGGGACTGAAAACACAATCTGATAGTCAATTAAAATAAATTAGGTCATTTTGAGGAACCATCAAGTATCACTGAAACTACATGCCTCACTGTTCTGTTAAAGCTTCCCCTTCAATCAGCTCACAAGATGTGCCTTTTGAACAGACTCAGATATGCTAATAAGCATTTCAGCTTAAAAGTGTTTGTCAGCAGTTTTAAAATATTCACAATTCAACTCATTGAAATTGCTTTCCTAAGGTTTAGCGCATGCTTGGGATCATCTGTCACAAAGCTTTTCCATAAAGGATCACACAGTGTGGTACTTTAGTTCCTATTTCAGGTGATAAAGCAATACAATAAATAGTATGAGGTGAGGTGATTTCACATTAATTTCTGCTGTTGAACACTTCTTTCCACAGAAGCAGTTACTCTGGTATTCAGCAATAGAAAATGTCTCGAACTAATGGTCCAGCTCCTCAGATGCTGTAAACTTGCAGAGATTCACTGACTGCAAATTCATTTGAGGTCCAGTGTAGTTAGTAGAATCCTAATGGTGTGATACAGTAAGAGAGTCCAGACAGTTAAACATATTTGATACTGTCTTTCTAAGTAGAGTTTGCCCCATAGTATTGTCTACCACAATACCTAACCCCACATTTATTACTTTCAATAGGGAACTAGAGCAATACCTCAATTTCTGAAGTTTTGGAATTATCTGAAGATGAAAACTATAATTTATCCCTCTTTGCACACAGGTTCAGATGAAAACCTGGGATGCAATTCTCTTGTCAAATCTTATGTTTGGTCATTTCAAATTGCAAGGAAAAAATATAAATCCTCTTAGTAAAACTATTTATCCAAAAAATAGAGAGAAAAATATTTTTCCTACTGTTCCTTGCACTCCAGCAGGATTGTTTACAGTGACTTTTAGCTACTTTGCATTTATTTGTGAATGGGCTGACGATGTTAAGAGCTGTAAAGTAATTTAATTTATATTTCTAGAACCCTCCCAATAGATCATAGATATTATAAAATGAACTGGATGAACAGCAAGTGAATATGGGAGCAGAAGTAATGTGTGCTTTAATAATCAAACATAGTGGAGTAAATAAAGACTAAATGTCCTCCATTGGGCTGAAACCTTGGAAGGGGGTGGCAGTTTAATTGCTAATGACGCCCTGGTGTAAGGTAGTCTAAAAATACAGTGTAGCTGGTGAACTGTGAAATAAGTGAGAGAGTGAAGAGCAAATCACTCCTATTCCAGAGTGGGAATCCCTCCTGCAGATAGGGAGGTGGTACAGGCATTTCTCTCCTTTGTCTCTAATCCCCACAGATAGCGTACTGGGTCTGGCTGGAATGGAGTCAATTTTCTTCATAGCAGTCTGTATGATGCTGTTTTGGATTTGTGATTAAAACAGTCTTTGTAACACACCTGTGTTTTGGCTATTGCTGAAGAGTACTTGCACAACATTGAGGCTTTTTCTTTTTTTTCTCTCTGCCCCTTCACCCCCAGTGAGTAGCTGGGGGTGGGCAAGAAATTGGGAGGGGACACAGCTGGCACAGCTGACCCAAACTGGTAAAATTCCCTACCATAAAATGTCATGCTCAGCAATAAAATGGGTAGCAGGAGAAGAATGAGTAGGTTTTGTCTTCTAAGGTAGTTGTTGCTCTGAGACTAGCTGGGCATTGGTCTGCTTGTGGGATGTGGAGAGTGATTGCCTTTGCATCACTTGGGTTTTTTTTGTTTTTTTTTTTTTTCTTTCCTTCACTTACTAAACTGCCTTTATTTTGACTCATGAGTTTTATTGCTCTTGCTCTTCCTGTTCTCTCCCTGTCCTGCTGGGAGCAGGGAGTGAGTAAGCAACTGTGTGGGTGCTTAGCTGCTGGCTGAGGTCAACCCACCACAGAGAGCAAGCTGCAATAATATTGAAAATATCACTCCTTGACCCAGTTCCTAGTAAGGCTGCTAGTACAATGGGTAATGGCTAAAGAAATGTGCTATGGTCCCTCCTGCCCCACCCGTAGGTCTCAAACTATTCCACCTTCTCATATTTTTTGGCTTTACCATCTTTTCAGCACAGCACAGATCTGGCTCTGAAAACTCAATTGATTCTTTTCAGTTGTCGGAGCTCTGTTAAAATTAATCTGTGTCAGGAGAATACTGACCTAGAACACAGATATTTTCATGCAGTTCCTTTGCCTTTGGTGAGAGCAGACAAAACCAGGAGAGTGAATGGTCCCTACTGGATCAGCACTGGAAAATTTGGCTTTCACTTTCATGGTGTCATTAGTCTGCATTGACCAAATGTAACTCATTTTCAGCCTGGATATCAAACATGGTGGCCGGTGCAGGACTGAAGATCATGTTACTTTGCATGGTCTGAGAAACTATTATCTTGATGTGTAGGCTGGAGTCTCTGCATTGTATTTTTTGGGGGGGCAGAACAGACAAGAAGTGGGGGTGGTAACAGAGAGAATTGAGAAGAGCTGATAAGGGTCGTTGAATAAGAACAATGACGTGGGGATCTCCAGCTTCAGATGCCATAAGTTCAAAGACATGTAAGAACTAAAAGATTTAAGTAGTTTCTTTCTTAGAACATGCAGGCAATATATTTATGAACTCGGTTAATTCTCCAGACAAGTCACAGGTCACCTTTGGTGTGCCATGAATGGTCAAAACAGGAGTAAGAAAGTAAGTAAGAAAGGAAAAAAAAAGTCTCAGCTTTCTTTTATAGTAGAACCTTCTGTGTTTCAGAAATAATCTAACCTCTACCAGAGCAACAGTAGCTAAACCTTGTATCTAGTTAGCAATACCATTATTTAACGCCAAGAGTCTCCTGTAGCTTCTTTAAAAAGCCCTTTTTATTCCAGCCATGCTACTTTTCTGTGCTGCAGTAACCCTTGGGGAAACTCTGTAGTGTAAGACTGCATTCAGTCTATATTACCAGCAAACCACTTTCACACTTGATCACATCTCTTTGGATCGATTGTCTGCATTCACACTCCTGTTAAAGCATCCTCAATTTGGCCCCGAGGCAAAAGAGCAAATCATATGCTGACATCATAAGTCTTCAGATCTGTGATGGACTCTTCCTGCTTGTCTTCTGAAATGAAATCCTGGGTGCGTCCAGCGTGCTGCAATCACATCTGCTATGCGGAGGGCCCTAGCAGCTGCTGTGCAGGCTGCGGAGGACAACGATGGCCCATCTGTCTGCATCTGCCACAAGGTGTGATGGGGCATTCAGGCTGCAGGATCGAAACTGAGTGAAACCTGCTGGCCTAGGGCTGGATCAATCTCAGGAGCAGCCTGAGAATGAGCGTTAATGAGTAATATGGTTGTAGCCACCTTGCAGGTTTCTCTGCACTTCAAAGTTTTTCTGGCATAGTCTTCAGCTGATGTATAACTATCTTGGAAGCCCCCCAGACAGACCCAGTATCATAAGCAAGCACTGTTCTTCCAGGATTGCTTACTTTTCTGGAAGGAGAGTTTAGTGACTGAGATTATTTGTTGGCCAGAGGATAAATCAACCATTACTATTTCCTTTTGGCAATCCTACACTTGTAGAGTATTTACCTGGTGTATTTTCCGTTGTCACTATTTAAAGTAGTTTGTGAACTAGTTTCTAGGCAGTTGCCATGGCCCCCAGATGGGGAAATACTGATTCTATGCCTGAATAAACTGCAGCAGCACTAAAAATATCAGCAAAATTCTGCTAAGTGTAAATTAACCTTAGATAGCTCTGTGATGTCTTTGCAAACTTAACAGATCAACACCTCTAAGAGACAAAAAATAAACAGCAAATCCTAAAGCCAGCAAGTTCAGACTAGGGTAGATCACTATAACGAGTTCCACATGTGGCTGCTGATGAAAGCCAAGCACAAACTGGATGGCAACTTGCCATGGTGGCAGGCATGACCATGCGTAGCCAGGTCACCCAAATGGAACCACTTATTTTATCCCTACTAGCTTGAAGAAATTGAGGTATATTTGTTGACATAAACAGCACTGAAATAACATTGCAATACAAGAATTTAAGTTGCAAGTGGTACAATTCCTACTCTTTATCTGTTAATTTTATACATCATGGACAAAATAGAAGATAATCTCTGCAGAGTGGTAGAAATGCTATCCATTAAAAGTGACAAAGATAAGGGAAAAGTACCGCTCTTTGTCAGAGGGGGATTCTAGTCATGGAATTCTTTCTACACTGAGGCACAATCTCCTACCCAAGAAAAAAATACTGTATTACCTAACCAACTGCATAATGTTATCGCCAGTTGTTAAAGGGACTGCAGAGGAAGAAAAGAAAAACGAGCTGTAGATTATTCTTGTGGGTAACTTTTTTTTTATCTAATCATAAAGCACATGCCAAAGTGTGATGTTACCTCGTCCAAAGACTGTCTGAAGAGTTATTTATAGACATGTTACACGAGGGCTTTGCTTGTTTATTTTACACTCTTTTGGGTATTCGTATTCAGACTTCTGAAGACGGATTTTTCACGTCAAGTGGTGCATACCAGAAAGTAATTTTTTTTTTTCAAATTTAGCAGTAGTTTTCATTAACAGAGTCACTGATATGTCCCATTAAAACGTGGATTTATTATTCTCAGGTGCTTCTTGTGTGAGGATTTATTTCAGTGTTACCGGGAGCTCAGAATAGCTGTGCAGGTGTAATAGAATCTGCTGCAGAAGCAGGTAAAGTGTTTTCAAATACATGATTTCCATTTCTGTCTTTCCCTCTGTCTCCTTCTGCTCTTTTCCACCCTTTTTGGCTCAGATTCTCATTTTTTACTCACCTTGAACAGTGATGGCTCTCTACTTGATATTTGTTCACCTGCTCAAGGTACTAGCCTTCATTGTGATTATTTTTCATTTCCTGTAGCCTTCTCTATTCTAATAAACTGAGAATGTCCAGTCAACATGTTCTTAATTGGATTGAGAAACATATCAGGTTCTGGTTAATGTTTAGCATAGATGATGTGGGTCCCTAACTTTGAAAGTAGTAGGAGAGACCTGTGCCTATGCAAAAGGGTGCTTCCAACTGGCAGAATTAGAGGACGAGCTGAGTTGCTTCTCTGTAGGGGGAACGTGTTAATCAATTGTGTGGGATTAAAATTAGAGATTAAGACACATAAATTTATGGGTATACAGGTCAGTGAGGTCCAAACTTCTGTTATGGCAAACAGATACCCAGTCAACACAACCAGTGGAGCCCAGGGAGACATTGAGGTCATCAAATGCTGAATATGAAGTTTATGATGAGCTGAATTGTTCCACTGACTGTATCGATTATAGTGGGAGTTTAGACATTCATTTTGAATGTAGACATTAACATTTATATCTCTTAATTTAGAGTTATCTCAGCATTTAGATGTGTTCCAATTGCCTAAATATAGATGCCTTAGTGCCATTAGAGATGGCCCCATTGTAACCAAGGCATCCACACAGGTCTGCCATATAGGATGTAGCATCTACAGGAGACTCCAGTCCTCTGGAGTGGCAGCTGGAGGCCTGCCAGCGCACATTAGGACATCTGAAATGCCACCAGACATGTGTGTTTAGGCAGCTGAATCTTACTCTTTATGTCTATCTATCAAGACCCAAGTGGTGGAAAAGGCAAGTCTTCCTGGTGCTAGCTTGCGCTGCAAAGAGTTGGGGTGTGCATTGCTTTCAGTACAGAGTAGTTCGCTATGGTCTTCTACTACATGGAGACAATAAATTCTTCAGACTGGAGGAAGTCAATCCAGAAAGCGTATGAATAATAAATCCCAGAGCTGAGCATGGTTTTGAGGGTGACCCTGGATTGGATAATAGGGCAGAATATTCTAGATAGGTGTCATGACCAACTGGAAAGTGTTGTGAGAAGTTTTCCATTTTTAAATTTTGCTTATTTGGGACTGCAACAGCATTGGTTGCCATATTACCAGCATTGGTCTATAGCATGTTCTGCAGAGAAATAAATGGAGTTGGGTGCATTACTATTTGCTGCCGTAGGCAACAGAAATCAGAGAGTGAGAGAGAGAGGGAGGAGGCTAGAAGTTTCTCTGCAAATTTCCCCATGTCCACTGCCTGCTGCACTACACTGTATGACTCTTTCCCTACAGAGCTGGCCAGCAAGAAATATTTACTTTTCAAAGGGATTTTCTTTTGTTCTGTTTGTTTTGTATTCACTCTGAATTAGAGTAAATAGAAAAAATTTTCAAACTCCTTCAAACCTTTGAAGTTCTCTGCCCCCACAGCTGGGAAACCGTTGGTTTTTTTCAATGTCAAGGCCAACGGCATGCCATTTTTCCAGGGAGGCTCTGTGATCTGAGGAGCTTCCGAGGGTCTCTGCACATTTTGAAAATTTTTGATTTTTTGGCAAAGCCAGAGCAGATAGGTGGTATTAGAGCCTTCTGGCTTGGGACATACTGCTCAGAGCATGTTTTCACTAAGATAGGGTTTTGAAGCTATTTCTAGATTATTAGTGTCTTTATGGCAGACCTCAGGATCAGAAAGCCACCACTTCCACATTACTTAGCTTTGTAGCACACATATGGTAAATGCAGACAATGTTGCCTTGAAACCTTGCATTCAGTGCCATGAAAATTACTTGTCACCAAGACATTTAGAAAAAAATATTTTAGGCTTGTTGAACCCAATAGCTTTGTAAAAGTTTTTCTCCTTTAAAATTTCCAGGCACCTCTATTCCCACAGCAATACAAGTTTTCTCCATTCTAATTCTGCATACACCATAACTGTAAGAAAGAACCTGACTTTTAGTTATTACAGTGGAAAACTTAGTCATTACAGTGGAAGGAAATTTTAACAGAAACGTAACACTGCATTTGTTTTAAATGATTTTCATGTTCCTTGGCAGGCTCTGCATTCTACCTGCTACAAATAATAACTGTAAATAAATGTTAGACTTCTTTTCCCCTGGCATAGTCCAAAAGAAGGGTAGGAGACAGGGAGGAAAAGAGTGCGTGAGAGCTTATATGTCTCAAAGATTGTCTTGGCATACCAGAATAAACATTTTTCTGTGTGCTGTTATCTTTCAAAAGCTTAATAGACTGAGCATTTGAAACATTAATGCATAGTAAAGTCTCACTGTTGCCATAAGTAAAGCCCATCAGATATTTGAGTCCCAGATGCTTTCTTCATTCCAGCAAAGTGCTGTGGTGGCAGTTCACTACGTCAGTTGACTCAGCTCCTGGAGTCATCTGTGCCATTGGTATCAAATATGCTAAACACTACAGCAGATCCCCTTGTGAACAGCAACTGAAAACGGAAACTGTATTAAGATAAAGCCCTTGTGCTATTTTCAGATTAAAATGAATTTTTTTGTTATCCTTTTTGCTGCTTGTATAATCTTTGACTGCTCCCAGAAGAGTAAATCAAAAGCAGTGGCCTAAATTTCAGAAGTGATTGGGAACTTGGCAGTTTACCTTCAGGGGGCCCAAGTGCTGCTAACCAAAACAGGCTGAATTTCTGGGAGAGTATCTGCCTTCCCTGTAATGTGTGACACTGGCTTTCACTAGTATGTAATTTCTTTTAAGCTTAAAGCTTCTAGTAGCAGAAGTTTTAGATGCCCTTTTTCAGTATGTTTTCTATCTCAGGATCCCTATAGAACAAAACCAGACAACTGAGCACACAAAATCTCTGCTGGACAGAAATAACACGACGTTCAAGAAATCCCCTTATGCTTATAATCCTTGGTCCTCCCTTCCCCCTTGAACTGTCCCATTCACCCACTTACAAATACAAGCTGTGTCATTGATGGTTTGTTTTCCATGCTAGCCCATTACTGTATATGTGGGCATGATGTCTATGTCATTTTTGTCCTTGTTCAGCCCCAACAGCTGGAACGTCCCAGCATTTTAAAAACCCTCAAAATATGTAGCGCCAACCTCTAATGCACACGCTGTGCAGATGCCTGGCTAGGAGTATGAGATTAATATTGACAGTTATTCCTTAGGCCCAAGAGCTGCAACCAGTACCATCCAGATGAGAGTCCTCGCTGGTAGGCTTGGTTCTGCTGCGTAGTTCTACATGGCCCCTGCTCAAGCCCTTTCTGCTCAGGTAAGATTCATGGGCTGCAGGAGAATGTGGCTGCAGGTGGGGGGACTGAACAAGTGGTAGTGAGAAAGGTCACTTTAGTTTTTCTGTGGGGAGAGCTCAGCACAGTGAGGAAGGGGAAAAAGGGTATGCCTCAAGGGTAAGAAATTTTAAATGTTTCTTTTGCAATGTCTTTTATCAGCTAAGCACAATGTTGGTAACAACCATTGTAGGGCTGGTGTAGGATGCACCACAAGATGCTCCGGGGCACTGGCTTCTGAAAAGATCTGGCAAAGTGCTGTATTTCAGTCACCATGCACCTCGGAGTGCCCAGAGCTCTCATCCAAAATATACCCACCATGACCCAAGGTAGCCCCTGTGTCAGAGAAATGAGTTCATAGTGAGTATTGCTGCTGCCACTGATAGGTTAGACAAGAAGTTTTGCTGTAACTTCCAAGACTCTAAAGCCATTTCAGAAGGGAGCTGGAGGACAGACAGGGTGTGCTTAGCCGGTCGTAAATTATCTTTTCATTTCCTTGACAAATATGTTGGTAGGTAATTCTCAATAGGACAGACATGCAGGAGCTGCCTAAGCTCTTCTAAGATGAAAGATAGTAAGCCTTTTATGCATAATCTAACTAATCTGTTTTCAACTTTTTAGTTTCTGACTTAACCCCTTCCTGATCATACATATAGTTGTTATCTGAAAGAGCCTCCTGTGCACCGCATATGATGCATATCCAAACTGAAAATCTGACAGCTTCTTTTTACCCTCCCCCTGCCTATTCATGTTTTTGTCTCCTTTTTACAGAGTATTTGGTGTTTGGTTTTCGAATAATCTGTTTCAATTTCAAAGCACTTAGAGAAAAAGAAAAGGAGTACTACAGGGTTTCAAAACTATAGTGGCAAGAAAAGAGGAAAGGGCTGTGGTTCCAGCTGATATCTGGCACTTTATTGTGTTTAGAAATTTTTGCTGCTCTGTGCTGTTTGACTGACACCACCAAGGAAGCAGTATTTTTTAATTGCCAACTGTCTGTCCTAGTTTTGTGCTGATGTAAACCACTGCCATTAATTATCTTATTACAAGAAAGATTTTCTCTCTCTCTCCAAATCCCTCCTTAATTAAGACCCTGTCCTTGTTAAAATCAACCCTACATCATTTATTTCCCTTGTTAGTAGCTCACGGTCCCCTCTTTTTTTCTGCAGTGCTCTTGTATATTTTGTGTTGTCGTTGACAGTATCTTAGGTTATAAATTGTTTGGGGGCAAATAGGGTAGTTTCTGGCTTTTTTTGCTACGATGCTTAAAAGGTTGCTTTTTGGGGCTGCAAGAACTTCCAAATATGGAAGTTTTTCACGAATATGACTCTATGAATGACAATTGTAATAAAAATAATCAAATGCAAAAAAGTCTAGTTCCATATGAACTGATTTTATTTTTATTTTTACTTCTCTCAAAAACTAAAATCTGGAAAGTATCATTCCAGGAAGAATGCTGAAAAATGTATTGTGTCTTTTAGAAGTTTTAAATTAAATGAAAGCAATTGAAATGAAAGAATGAAATATATTTACATAAACAGTAAGAAGATAAAGATGCTTCCCTTTATACACAAGAAGGCACTAGTTAGGACAATAGAAACTTTCTCAGTATTGAGCAAATACTGGTTAGTACCTGGTGGTACTTTACTTTCCTCACACAAATGCACAGTACCTGGAACACAGCTTTAGTAGGTTCTTCTAAGAGGATGAGGATGACCCAGCCTATAGCAAGACTCCAAGACTATTCTGAAAGGGTAGTACAAATTTAAAGTTTATGTTACTTTGTAAAGAAAACACTATTAAGGCTGTCTCACTCTATAGACATGGAAAATTAACAGAACTCTTTACTGGTCAGTGAGGCGTATATAATCTTGAGTGTAAAGAGGCAATGCATTATGATTACTTTTATTTTTCATTGTTAGTGTTATACAGAAGTCCATTTGTGACATGATACTAATCCCGAGTACAGCATCTCCCCTTTGGGGTTACAGAGGGACAGATCACCATATGATTTAAATAATTTTCAAATTTCATCACTATTAATCTGAGTGTATTGCGTTTATGCGGCAAGGTTTTGGTAGCAGGGGGTCTGCAGGGGTGGCTTCTGTGAGAAGACACCAGGAGCTGCCCCCATGTTGGATAGACCCAGTTACAGCTGGCTCCAAAATAGATCTGCTGCTGGCCAAGGCTGAGCCCATCAGCGATGCTGGTGGCACCTCTGTGATAACATATTTAAGAAAGGAAATGATAAACAATGCTGCACAGCAGCTGTGAGAGAGCAGTGAGAAAATGTGAAAGAAACAACCCTGCAGACACCAAGGTCAGAGAAAAAGGAGGGGGAGGAGGTGCTCCAGGCACCAGAGCAGGGATTCCTCTGCAGCCTGTGGAGAAGACCATGGTGAAGAAGATTGTGCCCCTGCAGCCCATGGAGGACCACGGTGGAGCACATATAGACCCGGCAGCCCATGGAGGACCCCATACCAGAGCAGGCAGATATGTCCTGAAGGAAGTTGCAGCCGGTGGAGACATCATGTAGGAGCAGGTTCCTGACAGGAGCTGTGACCTGTGAAGAGGAGCCCACACAGGAGCAGGATTTCTGGCAGGAACTGTGGCCTGTGGGGGACCCATGCTGGAGCAGTCTGTTCCTGAAGGACTACACCCCATGCAAAGGACCCATGTTGGAGAAGTTCATGAAGGACTGTATCCTGTGGGAGAGACCTCAGGCTGGAGCAGAGGAAGAACATGAGGAGGAAGGTGAGGCAGAGACAAAGCATTATGAACTGACCATGACCTCAGTTCCTCATCCCCCTGCACTGCTTGGGTAAGAGGGAGGATGTAGAAGAGTCAGGAGTGAAGCTGAGCCTGGGACCTGTCATGCCAGTGCAGCCATAGTACAAGCTCTTCCCACAGTGCACTGCCTGTAATCAGGACTTGCAAAAACACAGGTAAGTTTGCTTCATTGAGCATTGTGTTTTGAAATACGACCTTTTTGTTTATTTATTTTTAACAATCAGTATTATCTTTTTGATCATTTACTTCGGGCTGTAACTTTAACTTTCTCTCCCTGGAACCCAGGCACCAAGGACATTATGGTGGTAACATTGTGAAAAAGTGTTTGTAACACCAGTGTTTCCTATGAGGTTCTCTAGGAAAAGATGAGGACTTGTGTTGAAGAGCTAATGTACCTTTCTGGGGGGAAAAATAAAGACAAAGAAAAGATTATTTGAGTAGTAGAAGCCTAATAGAAGCGTAATGTAGGGTTTTTGCTTATTTTCAAGATAAGTAACATTTACATACAAATGGTTGATCAGCTGTAAAATTGATGTACTTAGACTTAAAGGAGTTAAAGCCACCAGTAGGAACCAACAGAGATGCAAGACTTGGCAAGGAGGTGTAATATGTATGTACAGTGGCTTTTCCCTCTTGCTAATCACTTGGGTGTGTGAGAAGTTTAATTACTCCTGTCATTTCTTCCCCTGTGCTCTGATCCTCCTGTTCCTCTTCTTTTGTGAAGAACAAGGATGATGAACCAAAATGTTGGCTTTTTCTTCCTGCACAGGGCGGGCCAGTAATGACTCTTGAGTAGCCTTTCATGATTAGGAAATGTCAAGTTTTACTTTTAGCATGGATTTTATTGTTTTGATGAAGTGCCTTCCAAATTGCATTGGGTATTCTTTCACTTTTTGTTTCTTTTCTTTAATCAACACTTTGAACTTTTTTTCTTTGGGCAAGTTTCTCCAACAAAGAAACTTGAAATAAATTGTTAAACCAGTCACAGGTTGGTAGCATGTTTCTTAATGTTAGTAGCAATAGTATTAAGCTATCAGCAATACCACTCATTTCTGATGGGGCAGGTAACTTCATTGAATAAAGGGAATATCTATCACCTCCTTCGTACAAAGGTTTACTTGAAACTAGTATGAATAAATGTTGTCTGAGTGGTGTGTTCATCTCATTTTGGAACATTTTGGTAAAGAATCTTCTAGGACATTATTATAGATATGTATTTTTCAACAGAAAGGTTAAAAACATTTTCCCCTCATTTTTGAGCTAGGTTTATGTGATGGTGGGACAAAGAGGCTGGTGATGCAAATTTCGCTTAAGGAACAGTAAAAAAGGAAATTAGTATCAGAAAATATGGCCTTTAGTCTCTTCAGTCAGATTTTGAAGATCATTATTTTTGATGTTATGTTTTTTTCAAATTAGCATTTTAATATTATATAGCTACTTTTAACTCTCCAGCCATCTGTAACTAATTTTCTTTTCTCAAAAAACCTGCTAACATCTGTTTATATGCAATTACAATTGCAGGCATGTAGCAAACTTAATATTTGGCTAAAAGCTTGGGACTCTGGAATGATATTAAAATTAACGTGCAATTTATTATGCTTAGACATGGGTTTAGAAAACTGTTAAACAGTATGTCTGTTGACATACTCTTAAATCTTAAAGGCACATTACTATCTTCTTTTAGTTTTAGCATTTTTAGACACTAGTATTAAAAAAAAGTAATATCCAAAATTCATCTTTGTTACTCTAATTTAAAGAATTTTCCAAAACTTAAAAACTCGTTGAAATTCTGCTTAATCTCTCTAATAACTCAGTTTTATTTTGGTAATGTTTTAGCAATCTAGGAAAAAACCTCAAAAGGGAAAATATATAGTGAGTGAAGAACAGAACACAATTTTCTTTAGTTCTACAAAAATGGTTTATTTTGTGCAAAAGGATTCCTCTTTCAAGGGATAAAATTTCAAAACCAATGATAGGTCTATGCTAATGCACAGAGATTACAAACTGGAAGTGGCCCATGAGTTCTTATTCTCCAAAGTAACTAAACTGTAGATACAGTTTTCCCCCCCATAATTTCAGTTTGCATAGCCTAAACTGTAAAATGTAACCACAGTAAAAATTCTTTACAAATTAATTTTAATTAGAGTATTCCTTTGAATTATTACTCGAAGGTGACTATGTATGTTTTTCCTCGTCATAGTATAGGATATGAAATGTCAAGAAAAAAATAAAAGGAAAAGGTATTTCTGCATTTATGGAAGAGGGTAAAAATAGATGCTACTGGGGATTTTCTTACATATCAAATGTATGTTCTTGGTAGCAATGGACTGTGACTAAGGTGTGGAGATTCTAGTGACACTGGCAGTTACGTTTCTATTGATGACAAACTGTTGTTAAATCTGTTGTACAGTAGCTGGGATTTTAGGACATCATGCCTACTTCTGATCATCTTTTCTCACAGAGGAGGAATCCTGGCTGGATTTGGGACAGGGAAGAACAGCTAGGAAGACCATAGAACAGACGACAGGTATCATGTGAAGAGAGAGCGAAAGAACATTTTTCTCTCTTCCATTTCTTAACATAGTAAGAGAGACTTGAAAGGGATATAAGTACTTTCTATCAAAACATCAAGGGAGTCCAAGAGTTCTTCCTTCCAGTACTGAACTAATGTACAAGATTTGCCCCAGGTTCAAAGGAGTTTAACTTTTATGCTGAAAATGGGAAGACTTCTAATCAAAAGTTTAATGAGGTTCTGGAAGAGGCCTTGAAAGGAGAACTAAACACAAACAAGACCTTAGCTTAAGTTAAAACGGAGCTTTGATGGAAGAGACTATATGAGGCAATTGCTCTCACTTGGGGATTGTACCCCAAAACGCATGTTGATGGCAGATATCTATATGAGATGCCCCATAGGGTCCTACCAAGAGGTACGCTCTCTTGTGGAGGGTTCATGGGAAATAAAGTATTTGTACTGTTCATAATTAGTTTCCATGATAGCTCTTCAGTGACTGGCTATAGAAAGTAGCCAAACAGCTGCAGTGGTGGATTTTTTTGCATCCTGCTTGCATCCTTTTTGCTTAGTATTAAAATGTGCCAATACTGTGGGGTAAAGACTGGTGATAAAGGCATATTTAATTATTTTCATTTTACTGTGAGTGAGACTCTCTTGTGAATCACTGAACTTTGGACTGGATGTGCTTGCAAGAAATTCTCGTCTTCTGCCTTGCTCAATCTCAGTCTGATCACGTTAAATAAATCTTAAATTGGAGGAGGAGGGGGGAGGGGGAAATCCAAGCCAGTTCCCCTAGTGAATAACACTTAACACTTAATCCTTAAAGTGCTGATAAGGCTTTCTTCCCTTAAGCCCTTTCTAGGCTGCTTAAAAATAAAGCACCTGCATGAAAAATGTTGTTAGGTTATTCTGTCTCTGTCTTAGTGTCTTTGGTGTTTTAAAACCAAAAAAAATATTTGTATTTACCAGTCCTGATCTGGGATTTTTGGAGTGTTGTCTTTTCAGTCCTAGAAAATTTCTACTGACATTTCAAAATCCTTTGGAACTCCATCTGAAGAACTGGTGTTTAGGAACCTTAAGCCTCTTAAAGGCTGCATGGCAATAGAATCTGAAATGGTTTGGGTTTTCTGGTTTAGTACCAAATAAAATCACTGGCAATTTCATTTTTCTTTTTCAGGTGAGGGTCTCATTCTCTCGATGACATGATTCAAACCATCCCCTTCCATTTTCTCTCTTTTCTCTTCCTTCCTTTCACCTTCTCTCTTTTCTATTCCTCTATTCTATGATCTTTCTTTTTTAAATGGTTAATAGCAAGAGTGATACAAATCTTTCTTAAAGAATCCCACTCAGTGATTTTATTAAAGATCTGATTTTTTCAAACTGAAGTTTATCTCTAACCTCCAATATTGTAGAGGACTACCATGACTGATCTCTATTCTTGTTGGTGAGTCATGTTACCTCCTTTCATTGACTTATATAACATTCTGTAAGTAATTTCATATATGGAGTAGAGTAATTCTAAATATACTTCCATACAATCTTCATTAGTGAGGCCCCAAAGGAGAATACTGCCTTCTAAGGAATGTTATTTGTAGTAATGTGGTCACAGTAGGTGGTGGAGAAAAATAAGCATCTTTCACAGGCAGGACTTCTTCCTTGGCTGCTCCAAAGATAGTACTTCCTCGTGCCAGGGTTTCTTACTTTTAGAAGTAAAAGAACAAACTAGTCTACTGAACTTAGTAGGACTGAGTGTCTGCATGTCTTAAAACACAATCAATGCAAAGTCTGCAATGAAAGAAGGCTGAGCAACGGCTACTACATCCAAGGAGGGCAGCAGGCGTGCAAACTACCCCCTCCTGACCCAGGGAGGTAGTGATGAAAAATAACAATACAGGACTCTTTTAAGGCCCTGTAATTGGAATGAGAACACATTAAATCCTAGGAGCGTGCATGTGAACAGTGTAATACATGGTAATGTATTCAGCTACATGACCTGAGCCCTGATATTGTGCATTCATATGAAAGGAATGAATTCTTCAGCACTGTGCATTTCCTGTGTGTATCCTTCCTTGATATTTACTATATTACATTCATACTGAAAATATCTAAATGTACTTGGTTTCTCAAAACCTAATATTAATGTAAATGATCTACTCTCAAAATATATCTGGTGTTACAAATACAAGGAGGCTTGGACAACAGCTCTCTGTACCTGGAATTGCTCTTAAAATGAGAGAATATAAAAGAAGATTGTAATTAGTTTGGCCAAATCTTGTAGAACCTCAGATGCACTAAAATCTAACTGTTTCTACACTGAAATCAATGGGAACATACACCCTTTAAAAACTTAGTCCAGCTACATAGTGAAAATGTGTAATGGAGAACTATCATTAGGCTAATATTTTCATTTACCAAAATTGTTCAGTCATGATACCAGCTTTTTCACGCACATCAACAAAGCACAGATCTATGTAGAACTTCAGTGTAATGCTGATGTGCAGGAACAAAGCATAAGGAAAAAGGCCCTGCTGCAGCAGTACATATGCTTGAGCACACTGTTTGAGTTAAAACTCTAGCAACTGCTTATGTGCTGAGTCAGAGCCTTAGAAATCAATACAAGTATCAACCAGCTTCTATAAACTGGCACGGTCTAGTTCTCCGCACAGTCCTTCAGACTTAATTAGACATGGACTGAATTGCAACAGTGTCTTTATCCCCTTTCACTCGCACCACTTACCTCTGCACAGTTTCCATTGCACTCTCTTCTCATCGTAACGTATCCTGCTCTGTCCATACCCTGCGTGGTTGTGCTGGCTTGGTGTGGGGAAGAAGTCTCCAGAAACTGAGAGAAGATATAAGGAAGTTGAGGAAAAGGTGAACTTTAGCTGAATGAGTTTAGCGATGAGTCAGGTTCCCATCTTATATCAAGAGCCTGTTTGCTAATTTTTTGACTCAGGTAAGAAAGGATTTCAGATCTGAAATTTTTTGTATATACTCATGTACCTTCAATGTGCAGGTGCTCTTACGTATTTAAGTCTATAATTTTTTTTTATGTTTCTGAGCTCATGTTATGTATATAAAGCCACTTGCAAAATCAATCTTTCTATTTCTTGATGTGAGTGAATGTTTCCTCTCTTTGCTATATGTGTACTTCCTCTGATATTTGCGAACATTTTTTTCTCTGTTATTTATTGCAGGAGAGAGATTGTCCATTAAGACTTTCTAGGCCGATTCAAAAGCTGTTATTTAGACTCCTGATTCCATTAGTGCTTACATCAGTTAAAGTGTCTAGAAGATCATGATGAACAGTACTCCCCAAACCTGAACTCTCTTCTTTGAAAAACTACCATGCGTGAACTCTGTTTTTTCCCCTCTGATGATAATTTTAGGTAGAGAATAAAATGGATGAACGAGCTGAAGCAGTGGGATGAGATAACATTGGCTGAATTGTATAATGCTGTATAGGCAGGTCTGTTCAGCTACAAAAGGGCCTATATCCTCACTTGATAAAGTGCTCTGTGAGTGTACTATTTTTCAGAAAGGTATAGCGTGTAGTCAGAATAAATGGAACTCAAATGTGGTGAAAAGGGTTGTGCATGTATATGAAAAAGCAATTACTTTCTATGAATGTGGGAAGAGAAAGTTGAATACTGTGAGCTACACAAAGTCAATAGAACTCGTTTCTAGTGAGCTTATACTTTCTTTATTTTGCTCATACTGGAAGGAGAGGTGAACTTTAGGTCTGGTGTCCACATACCTCACCAAAATATTTCTCTGATTTAAAAAAAAAAAAAAGGAAAGGCTGACAGTGTCTAATTACATTCACTAGATCTTCTATTCTACCTACTTACACTTCTTATTAAAAAAATCAAAAGCCTTAATGAGTTCATCATGGCTTCTGATTAGAAAGCTCTAATTAAAAAGGAGGCAATATCATGAGATTTTGATGACCGATCGCACAGTCTGAATACTGAATTCCAGTACTGAGTTCTACTGAACACCAAGTTATGTTATCAGTCATCAGCTCTTAAGTTCTGTAAGCCTGTGTATATATTGCTCTCTGCAGTTTCCACCCTTGACCTTTTTCAGATTGACTCCTAACCCTAAAAATGCTCTTGTCAAAAATGCCTAAATATACCTTCAAAAGTATGGCAATTTAAGATGTTACACTGAGATCACCCCCTAACATCTTGGCCAACACTATCTCACTGTTTCCTGTGATATCTCTGCCTGTCTCCATTAATTTTTACCTCTTATGTTTAGATTGACGCAAGGACAGTGACTGTCTTGCTAATCTCTTTTTCACAGTGTGTAACAGAGTAGGATCCTGGTTCAAGAATGAGTTCCCTGAATTATGGTAAAATAAATCACAAATATTAAGAATCAGGGGATGGCTTTTTAGTGGTAAGGTAGCCACATGATTTATAATGGATTTTGGAACCTTTGGGTCTGAAAGGGTTTTTAATTTAAGACATGATCGTTTTCTCCCTACATTTTCTGATCAAGATTATTCATGCAGGTTTTTTTAATTCCAGTAATTGTTCTTGTGTTTTTCTTTAATGAGAAAATTGTGCTAGTTTCAGCCAGCACCTGAACTTGACTATGTATTACTAACATCATGCTTGAAGTCACAAATTACTTCAGATAGCTATACTCCAGTGGGTTATTAAATCGTGAAATGTCCTCAGAATATTGTGTTCCTGTACACATCACTGGGTTGTCCCTTTAGGTTAGTAACATCCTGTGAGTGAAGACCTAGTGAGTACTCAACTTGCTGCTCTATGTGCAAGGGACAGACATCAAATCGTGTCTCTGAATCGTCCTCTGAATCTTCCTCAGAATTGCACTCTGCTAGGCTGGAAGATTTGCACTGGAAATAAATATTAGATGTTAAATAGTTGCTAGGACCCATCTTACTGAGATGTAGCTTCTTATTGTAAGATCACCTTACCTATTGGCATGAGGAAAAACTGCATTTGATATGTGACATGGAGTAGATCAGTAACTAGAGGGTCCTACTGCCCTACATATATTGCAATTACACCTGAAGGGTTGCAGGAACAGAATGGAATTCCTCCCTTTGGTCTTATGAAGAAGCATAATTTGATTATTCAGTTATCATTAGCATAATTCCTGAGAAAAAAAAAGCCACAAAAAGTCTACCTATTAGTTTTTTAGACAGAAAAGAAAGTGGCACTAAAAATCATTTGCAGTGAGCATCCTTAGACTCTTAATGATGTGGTGTTTCCAGGGCTGATACTAAATTTCAGTATTCTGGTTTCTTTCTCACAGGAAGGAATATCACTATGAACTCTCTGGTACTGTTGCTATATAGATAGTACCTTGCCTACACAGTTTGCATACTTTTGCATTTGAATATTCTTACTCAGCCTTTTTGAAAAATAAAATATTTAAAAGAATCAATTCATTTTAGTTCAGATATGCCACTCAGAAGGATGCAGATGTAATCAAAAATTCCTGTCTCCCTTTTCCTCCCCTCCCTTTCCAAAGAGGAGCAATGTGCTGTAGTCAGCCTGATCATAGCTCACTGGGCTCTGACTAGGAGAATAAGAGTCTGTCTTGCCTGCCAATACCTCTCTGCCCGTTGCAATGGAACTGTATTGCCACAGTGCTATTATCTTCTTTGCTGAACAACCCCATTCTATATGTTGCTATCCTACTGGAGTTTCAGTTGAGAAAATTAAATGGATATGCTAATTTAACAGGAAACTGAAATGTCTGAGAAATACTGAAAAGGGTCTATTCAGACATGCCTTACTTTACAATGAAATAGTGGCAGGTTTCAAAAAAGGATTCTGTCTATTAGAATGCAAATAAACACTGCTTTCCCCTAGAGCCCCTGTCTAGCTACGGAATACTAACTCTAGACAAAAGCTGCATATTGTCATCTTTGACATTTTACCTTTATTATATGCTTAGTTTTTCCATAAATTATAACATTCTTCAATTATGATTAGATGTGTGCAGTGGTGAATCAGGTATTATTAATCAAAATTGTTTTAAACAGTCACTTACGAGAACAGGTATCAGTGCAATACGGAAAAGGGCATGATGAAGAGAGTATCTGCAGTCTTAAAAGATACCCTTTAGTGGGATGCCATTTTAAACAAGGTGTTAAGAGAGGTAATGTGGGTGTGTGTATTAAGCAGTGTGGCAGAAATCAGGTTCATAATGGTATGAGCTTTGATGAGCTGGCTTAAGGGTTGAAGAAGGTATATTAAGCCAGACTGACAACTGAACACTTTTATGTGCTCCTTTTAACTGTAATATGTGAGAAGCAGAAGGGAAGAAAGAAGAGAAGAAAGAAGAGGGTGGAGGGAAGGGAAGGTGGGGCCGGGAGAGAAAGAGAGAACTAATGAAACCTACAAAAATATACTGAATATTTGAGAGAGACAAGCATGCCATTCCAGATACTCAGTTGCACTGACACAATCTTCATTTGCCGAAGGAGTAAAAAGTGGAAGTATGACTCAAAACCTGGACTAGACCTCTGCTAAGGCTATTGATCTGGTGGGTGATTGCCACACCCGCAGTAGAAGGGAGGTATTTTTAATGCAGTCTGTTCTAACTTCAGCCTGATTTCGCTGGCTCTCATAGGCTACATAGCTGCTGAACTTTAGGCTGGTGTCTCCCTTACCAAATGCAGAGGCTATGGTCCCAGATCTTTACTGCTTGGAGAATCCCCCTAACAAAAAGTTGTCCTTAGGTAGCCAGTCTGTAGGTTTTTAGTTGCTTTGCATGACCAGTGTATGTGGGTGCACACAATACAGGTTAGAATACTAAAAAGAGTTATAGTTACTTTTTTTTTAAATCAGGCATTTCAATGAAAACCTCTTTTTCATTAGCTCTGTATTTTGTTCTGTGTGATAAACATTACACACTGATCCTAACTCAGTTTTGTCAGGATTTTAATTTCTTTCTATTTGTCTGTGATATAGTCAAATAGTAGCCATCTAGAAAACCTTTGTAATTTCTTTGGAAAGGGGCCTCTGGTTTGGTCCATATGGGTTTGCTGGCAGAATTTGTGTAAAACCTGTCTCTGTGGCTCTATTACATTTAACATCATGTTCATTGATGTAGTGGCATATCTTATATCTTGTATATGGGGAGCAATCAAGAGGTTGCTTTGTTGACACACTGGTTAACCTGTGAGTTTGAATTGTGTCATCCTGCTTTGTATGCACAGGAAAATCCTATTTATGAGATAAAGCAGACAGATTGGCATCTTTGAAATTCTCTATTTATCCATTGACGAGGGTTTAGCACACATAATTTCCCAGCGTTCTCCTAACAATAGGTCCCAAACTCCAGCTGTACTAACTTGTTCTCAAAGTATGTATTTAAGCAGTTCAAACCAGAAGTCTTTAGCTAAGATTTCTGAAAGGATTAAAAATTAATCAATGATGGTAAGTTTTATTCTGTGGGTTTTGTTTCATGCAGAATAATCAGTTTCAAATGTCACTCAGTTGCTTAAATATCTTCACAAGGGGGTTAAGAGCTTAAATACCTTTTGCAGATCTGAAATTGAGCAGACTACAATCATAATGTTATATAACCCACAAACCCCTATGTTTTTTACAATATTATGATATATGTATATACATAAACATAGCATAATATCTTAAATCAATGTACCTCCAAAAAATTCCAATAAGAGAAAACTATACTCTGTGTGTGTGCTTGATTTTACTCGTATGAAGGTTTAGTACATATATTCATCAGAATGAATAGCATTTTCTTCCCAATCTGCTACAAATTGGTACCTGGTGGCTGTCAACAGCTTTTAATGAAATTCAGTCCTAGGCTTAGAATCACTCCTGAGCCCATGTAAACCCTCCAGCAGCTTTTAAGTGGGGGATTGGACCTGTGCTCTTAACTCCCTTAGCAGAATGGAGCTGAGTGCCAAATCACCTTGCAGATTTGGGATAGCTTCCCAATGAAACGGGGAGTAGCTGATTAGTGGGGAAAGCAAAATATCCTTGAGTACAGTGACTGTCAGTTGCCAAGAAAGCTTAATCCACTTCAATGTCAATAGTAACAATGCTGGAATGACTCTGCTAAGGCTCTGCCAAGACTTCATGGCTTGAAAATTGGTTTTCAGGCAAGCAGAGAACTTGAGCAATGTGTCCCCATTTTAGTTTTGCACAGGCAGGGTGGGTTCAGCTGTCAGATACTAAAGGGGACCTTAAATGTTTCCGCTTCTCTTAACTTATTAGAAAATAAACACCCTACTACAAAGTAGTTCATCTTCACCTTTATGTTTAGCCTATAGCAGATCACACTATAAAATTTGTGTAGGAAGCTAGTTGTTTTCATTTTGAACAAAATTTTTATCGTAGGCTTAGATGCTTTTCTGTGGCTATGTGTACTTGTCTCAGTCCATAAATAACTCACACAGGGTTAGGCTGAGGTGTTTTAAGGCTTTTTCACTGCAGTCCTCCTATCTTCCTGGAAGACCAGGAGACTTCTGCTGTCCACGGTGTGAATGAGGTATTGATTCTGAGGGGATCAAAGCCTCTGGGGTGCTTCATAAATCAGGAAAACTTAAATGAATCAACAAAGTTTTTATGGCTGGAAGACCTCAGAAGAAGAGTTACTCACCTTCCATGAGAGCTGTTCCAAAGAAATAAGATCAATGCCAATCTTAATAGAAAAATCTAAGGACTGTGGGTGAAATTATGGTTCACTGTCACCAGCAGAGCCAGGAATTGACCTGTAACGGGCTTGATGATAACACTCAATTGCTAAGCTTTGATTTAATCTGCCATTTGGGTTTACCATAATAGTTTACAATCCCCAGTGACCTCCTTAGTAGTGTCTAATGTAATTATGATTTATTTCATTGTGGCCATCATTACCGGTGATTCATTTATGCTTCATACAAAACATTGCCTGAGTTCTCTCAAGCTGGTGCTCAAGTCCCTTAGGAAGTCTGCACATAAGGTACCTGAATATCAAAGTTCAGACGTATAAGGGCTTGGAGTAACAAGTTTCATTAAGTGTATTTTTAGGTCTCCACAACTTGATTATTGGGCATAGTTCTCTTACATTGTTCTTTTAACTGTACCTCAGAACTCCAGTCACAAACTAAGTATTAATTGGGATGCTGGCATTTTCATGCTGCCAGACAAATGAATGTTTAGGAAGATGTATAGGATCATAGAATCATTTAGGTTGGGAAAGACCTTTAAGATAATCAAGTCCAAACGTAAACCTAACCCTGCTAAGTCCACCTCTAAACCATGTCCCTAAGCACCTCATCCACACATCTTTTAAATACCTCCAGGGACAGTAACTCAACCACTTCCCTGGGCAGCCCGTTCCAGTGTCCGACAAATGTAGATGCCTTAAATCACCAGAATCTTAACTAACTGGTGATTTCCATTCCTCCAAAGTGCTGTAATACCAACCCGATGAATGAAAATGTATTTACAATGTCAGCTAGAAATGAGTGTTATTTCTTCTTACATTGTGACAGGAGCCTCTTTACAAGGCAGACACATGCTAGGGGAGCAGAAGGAATGCCACTCTTCAAGTGCAATGATGAGTTGTCTGGCCATTGAGAAAGCATGAAAGACTGTGGAGCACATCAGCTTTTGCCTTACTTTAAGTACACATTTACGCCTCGAACACAGATGTTTTCCTCAACCAGAAGTTTATTACTTTTGTTGGATAATCCTTTTCAGCACATTTTCTTCAGTCATTAAATAGTTGAAAATAACAAATAGTTGGTTTCTGCCTGGTTGTGTTCCTAGCCCAGGCTTCATGGTTCTATGTGCTGTTTAATCAGTGGTACATTTGTCCCTAGCCATCCTGCCTGAATAATTGAACTTGAGACAGTGATCTAGTCTTGAATCAAACCAGTAGTTTGTGGCTACTGGGGTCTAGGGGCAGAGGTGGACTCTGTTTGTGGAGCTGACCTTAGAAAATCCATGAGTACTTTAGGACTCTTTTGAGGCAGTATAAAAGGCAGACTGTGCCAACAGGAAGGAAACGTTACGGATCTGGGACTGCGTGCATGAAATGTCATTATTATCAATGTATGTGTATCTCTCTCTTTCTCTGTATAAACACACTACCTTCCGTTCTCATTCATTCTCAACTCTGACTTTGATTTTAACTCTTCTCTGAATTTATTCACACTCACCATAAACCTGTCAGCTGGAAAGCTAAAATAATCCAGACAGGGAAGAAGAATGTACCAAATGACTGATATATCCAATTAAGCCTTCTCTGTGGAGGTATGAGATACTCAAAATGTAATGCTGGTAATCAGACCACAGAGCAGAACTTAGTTATATGAAATATTATTTTAATAAATGAATTCATCTAGGGAACCCTTGATCTACTGACAAACTTTTTTTTGTCAACAGGAAATAAGGTTGAAAAACATTGTTCCTATTTAATACATTCCCATATATTCCTTGCTGGTCTTAAAATAATGGCTATTATATTATTTCTTCTATGAACTTAATTTTCCTATGAGTTGTTACTTCCCATTTCTCCTGCTCTGCAGCTTTTAATTTCCATAGAAAACTTCACAGTTTCCTCATGTTCCTTTCAAGCTAGGCATGTTCTGTCCTTGCATGCTCTCTGTGAAGAATGTCTCAAAGATCTCAGATAATTTCTTAAGTATTCATTAGTCTTTGGTAGGAGTGTGTGATGTAGATAAGTGCATAGGGAGCTGCTACTGTGAAGGATGAGACAGACACCTGTGCCATTGGCTTACAATTACCAATTAAATGGTGTGGAGAGGGTGAAACTTAATTTCTATGTCGCAGGAAAACTAGACTTTGAAAAATTATTTATTTTGGTTCTTAAAGAAAATCAGTCCTTTCAGCAGAAAAAAATTTTGAGACATTGAAAAACATATTAGAAAAAAGAATCATTATGGATTTTCCTTTTAACCAAACCAAACAAAAAGAATGGAGCTTCTTGGGTTATGTCTAAGCAGCCACCAAATCCCCAAAGACTCATGAGGTTGCCTTAAATTCCTGGCAAATGCCCCAAAGCAAGGGACAGCTGTAGGTACCCATGGAGCTGAGAAAACTACATACCCTGAGGAGCACAGTTTTAAGACTCCAGTCTGGGATTGCTGCCTCCTGACTGTCTGTAGGAGCCCAGGTCTCTAGAGGTGTGCACACAAATCTCAGGTCTCTGGAGATGTGCACACAAAGCTGAGGGCTGCCATGTGTCATGTACCTCCGGTTGCTTGGTGAACACTGCTGAATGTGCTGCTAGTTCCAAGCTTATGATGTGAAAGTTGCAGAGCTCCTGTTCGTGAAAGAAAACCTTAAAGCCATGAAGTCCTGGAGCTCCGAGGCAATCCTCTTGTCGAGATTGTGGACTGTAAGTGATTGGGCTTTTGAGCGCCTTGCTAGTTAATCAGGTTGGAGCTCATTTTTCAGCACCCAAGCCACCAAGGGGAGTTCAGTTCAAAGGACCACACTAAAGAAAGTCTAAAGTAAAGCAGCCTGAAATGCCTTAGCGTGGACCTCAGTCCATCAGTACCAGTGATGCAGATTTAGCGAATAATACAATTCAGGCTTGACCCAGCTGGGTTTTACAATCACATTCCTTTGGTATAAGGAATTCCTTGGTAAACTGATAAACACCACCACTCCAGCGTACCACTTACAGAGGGTCAGAATTAAACAGTATTTTGTGATAGCAGTTTTACGGATTATTTCAGGAGTAATTATTTCAGATCCAAGTGCTAACTGAGCACAGGGACTACAGGGAAACATTTGACAGTGATAGGAGGATTTGAGGTTGTGATCTTTCCCTTTTAATTTTAGCAATATAAAGGGCAGTTAGGTGTGTAATCTAAACCAGTAATCCCACCTCATAGATAGACACCTACACAAAGTTTTGAGGTTTAAGTCATCCTTGTTTATAGCTTAATTGTCAACTTCCAGTTCAAACCAATGTAGATTTACAGCTTCTGTTGAAATTGATGCAGATATTTATGTAAAAAAAATAGAATAAATGGATAGCATAGGATATAGAAGTGATATTTAACACAAAGGATTACCATTTCCACTATGAATGTCTTCTTAGATAGCTGCCATTCTTCAGGTCTTCTAAGAATGGATTTACTACCTCATAGAAAAAGTTAAAGAGTGGAAAGATGTTTGACAGAAGATGGCCACTGAAGTAGTCTCTTTACATTTGGCTGCTATTCGTAGCCTTCTCTTTCTGTTATGAAGGAATTCCTTTCCATTTTTCCTAAATTTCCCTCTTACTCCTGAGGACACTTAACATTTACTAATAATACTTGCAAACAAGTGGGGAAAAACATTCTTATGAAGTGGAATTGTTAAGTTCTGTTCTTCATTTTCTAATATATTTATGGAATTCCATAGTATTTCAACATTAGGTATTTTATTGTCATGTGCTGATATGTCCTCAAGAAGAGGATTATTTCCCTGAATGGGTGTTTACTCTCTTTACGCTCTCTAACTGTACTGTCCACAGTAATGGACTTCTCTATTTTCTCCCTATCCATAAGCTTACTTTTAATTTAATATGAAAAAGAGAAATAAAAAGTGCATGAAGTTGACTGTAACTGCCCTTGTCAATAATTTAGAATATAATGGTTAGATAATAATTCACCTCTTCATTCAGTTATCAGAGCACTCTGACATACAGGGCGCTGGTGAAAAATCCTCCATCTCCCTTCATTGCCTACCACTGTTTGTGTATTTACTGTTAGGAATATGATAGACCTAAGCTGAAAATGCTGTTATCAGATTTGTATCTGAATACACAGCATTTTGAATTCTGACCCAGAAATTGAGTTGTGATGCCTGAAAGATGTGCTTTTGGGAAGACAATGAAGGAGGATGGAGATGCATGCTTGGTGGGCTATAAAAGGCTGCAAGCATCTCACAGAAATTGATTTAGAGTAAACTTTTCATTTTCCAGGAACCTCTTGCAACCCTCACCTGTCTGATACCTACCCTTCAGCACCCGCCAGCTGTTTTGGAGCTCTTCAGTCTGTTTTAACTCCAATAGTCTCATCATGGAGTTGCACAAAGAAGGACCATCGATTAATTTCTACCTTCAGCTTATCTAGGGAACAGGCACCCTGGGGAAAGGAGTTACAGGAGCAGTAGCAACTCTGCTTCCTTCTGGCTGTTGTGGAGGCCACAGTGGAAGCACAGGTGCTGTCCTTGGAGCTGTTCAGATTTAGTGACCCTGATGAAATACAGACAGAACAGTTTAAAAACTGGGATTCTTCAGTCCTTGAGTGCTTACCAAAGAACTAGTCAACTTTTTTTTTTAAAATTCTGAATAAATGTAAGTTCAATCCAATGAAGAAGTCTTCTCTTCACATTTATGGTGGCTTTCTTCTGTTACAGAAGGGAAAAAAGTGTTTGTTTTTCTTTACATAAATAATATAAAAGTTAGGAATGAAGTTTCTATTGGAAAAATCAGTAGTTCTGTATTTTCTTTTTTCTATTGAACCCTGAAACACCACCCCTTTAATTTAATTTTAAAAGCTGCTATATGCTTGGGAGCTGCACTACTCCTTCACAGCTCCTTCCTTGGCAGTCACCATTCCTCAATTCCTTTTCTACACAGGCTGCTCTCTCAAAAATAAGTAGAACCCTCTCTGTTTATTGTTTTACTTCTAATAGTGTCAATAAGATATCTCAGAAGAGATGAAAACCTTCTTATGTGATAAAATGACAATCAACTAAAGGTCTCTATATCACAAAAAATAACAAGTGATCAAGAGCTAAAGCAAATAGTTTATTTTAGCTCATCTGTTCACAGCAATTACATTAATGACATGAAATACGTGTGCCATTAACAGTTTCTGTAATTAATCAAAAACTTTATCTGAGTTTGATGTTTGATCAAATTTACCAGCCATAGGTCACTATATAATTTCTAATACCAAAAGCATTACACCTTACATGATTGTCATACTGCATATAAGTAGGTAGATATGATAAACCTAAACAAAAAAAAATGTCATTGTACTACAGGTAGTAGTGAGAGACAACTATTATAAATATTCCCACAGAATAACACTCTGCCTGAAACAAAGCAACATTTCTCTGAATTATAGGTAAAAATCCAAAGAATTAGGTCAAGTGTGAAAATAAAACTAATGTTTTTTGAAACTTTGTTAAAGTTTTGGATATGATCTTCCATATTCACTGAAAAACACTGGTAATGTGGCCCTCAGACATATGATATTTCTGTGACCTGTCCAGATTTTGTAACCTGTACTATATCATTGCCTTGAAATAGCTATTGCTACAGCTTGTGAGCAGCAAAAGAGTGGCCTCCTTCACTGTAGTCCTCAGGATATTTGCTTAAATAAAAGCTTCTATGGCACAGAATAAGCCACAAGCTTTGGAGAACCCAATGGTATCAGCCTCTCATGAAAGAGCCCATAACTGGGCTGCTGGGCACCATTTCAGAGGATTGTGTTGACAAATTTCACCATTCATGTTCTTTCTTCTAGCTTCAGGAAGCATTTTGTCTGAATCTGCAACTAGACTTACATCCATAGTGCTCATTATAGCCTAGATTCCCTGCACATCTCTGCCGCACAGAGCTACACTGCTAATTTGCAGCCTAATGTCATTGTAGTGAATTCTTTCTTTCTTACGCAATATACAACATTGTATGTTACTGTTTTTTTCTTGCAATCTACTCCTTATATTCTGATACAGTAACTGTAAAGCCATCAGAGCTCCTGAAGAAAGAGAGGAAGAAATCTTTTGAGTCTGACTTTATTGCTGTGGAACTAAGTAAGAGCCAGTTAAATACAACTCTTGTTATATGTTTGACTGAAAATAGCCTTACCTATTCTGTGACATCTCTAGGAATCTTGATTCAAGAATTCCAAGACCTAGATTTGTGTCATTTTTGTTTTTCAAGGGTCGTATTTCCCAATAGCATATTGAATCACTTATAATGACAGCTTGGTAGCATTTTTCTTAGAAACAGCTAAAAATGGTGTATATTATATAAAAAAATCCTTCTGATGATGATGAAATATAAAGCTTTTCTTGCCCTTTGCTTCTTCAGAAGCATGGTGACAAATTGTCCTAGTACAGTCAAACTAAACTTCTGATCCTAAATTGCTCATGTTATGTCTTAACTAAAGATTGTGCTGAGACTCAGGTCACATATTTGAATCAGAATTTCTCAATGTCCATGGACACGTGAAGATTTTTCATGCTGAAAAATGCACGCTGACATTGGCTGCTCCCACCAATCTCATTGCAGGACTGAGACCCCAAATTTGTATCTGTGTCCATACTTAAATTTCCAAAAGTCAGTTTAGAATAACCGTTTTGATTCACAGCTGTCTTTGCTGTACTGTGAAGCCCAACTTGCTTCCCTATTCTAGTCTATCAGATATAGTGCTGCCAGGATTACCTCTGCTCCTGTTATACTGACCATATCTCTTCCTGTTACTTTAATCCCTTCACTGGCTTCCAATTTCCTTTTATATCAAGTTCAATCTCATGCTTTCCCTTTATCTTCAATATTTGATCTATTTTTTTGCTCAACTTATTTACCTATGTCTTACCTATAGCTCCTTGCACTGAAGAGTCTAAATGCTTCTTAGGTAAGAAAGATCTGTGTCATGTGCAACCTGGGAATTATTAAAGCTTCTCACCCAATTTCATTTCATGTTTGCATTATAATGCTGGTAGTAATGATACTCAGTTTAAAAAGTGCATTGAAATCTAAATATCAAAAAGACTGTAACACTTACCTATTATTTAATAGATAATTTCCGTTGCAGATTGTTCATCAGAGTGGTAGTTATAAGGTATAATATTAGGCTTGCTCTATTCAGGGTTATATACAAAGAGACCTAGATGAGAGCAGAATCCCTTAATCAATGAATTTCAGTCTTTATTTCTTGTTTTTTCCATTTGATTTGTTCTTTCTTGTTATGGGCAGCTGTCATAGCAAATGATCAGTGAACACCTGGGCACTGAGACTACTGAGATTTCTCAAAATGAAGGCTTTGAAGGCCAAAAAAAGAACAATACAAAATCCACTCTTTTTGAGTGAGGAAGTCACTCTTCAATATCTAAGTCTGACAGGAGGCTGGTTACACAGGGTATCATGCCTCCTTGAAGAAACAGTCAGGAATTTCATCCAGGTTTTTATAGATCACAACAGTCTTGTGTTACGTCTGTTTCCTTCAAAAGGCTTGGCATTCTGGGTATTTGTAGTGACACTCTTATGGTACCTGTAGTCTCAAAGGACTTCTATATTGATGTCAGCTGGGATTTCAATACTGCTGGACATTGGAGTCTTGGATAACTTCAAGGAATCAGGAAATTAATTTTACAAATTCCAGGCACCTGACTTCAAAGTTGGGTATGCTTAGCTCTGCTAAGGAACTGAGCCTTTCATCTGGAAATCAGCACTTTACTAAGACAAGCTGTTTCCCCTCATTTGGATGAGGCAAAGTTTTATTTCATGTACTTAATTTCTTTTCTGATCTCAGAGTAACATGCATATTTTTGTAAAATAGGGCTAGTGGACCACAAAGTGGAAAAAACACAAAGTACATTCCTTTCCTCCTGAAAACCAGTGCTATTTTGTGAAGAGTTTTAAATGTAAAAACACATCACCCACTTCGGTTCTCATGTGAAGTATCTACCATGCTCAGCTTGCCAGTTTCTTTAGACTGCAAAGTCTATGGTATTGTAAGATAATACCTATTCAGGTACAGCTCTGATTCTAAGGATATTATACAAGGGCTACATTAAAAAAATAATAAATAGTAATAATAAAAGGGGAAGGATCAGGAGGAGGAAGAGAACCTGCAGTGAACTAACTGTATGACAGAAAGAAAAATGTAACTATTATTTTTCTATTCTTCTAAAACTATTTTTCTAAAATGAGGAAAATACTTCATAACAATAACCTCTGTCATTTCTTACCCTACAAAGTTTTAAATATTTGTTAGTTTTTCCAGTATGCAATTAATGTTAAATACTTAAAAGTATTTTTATGTATAATTAAACTGTGCTGTTTCTAATTTCCTCTGCTTATCGTATGTTTTATAAGTACTTTTTTCAACACACCCATATGTCTCTGAAAGGTATTCATCTCCAGTAACTTTTTGTTGATTTCTACACTGAAATCGCTTCACAAATGCAATAACAAATGGGCCATAAGCCTCCAGGGAGGTGACATGTCCCAGGTCAATATGTATGCAAAACATTTACACAATTGACCAAAATTATTCCTTTGGTCCCCTTATGGCATCTTAAAAACCTTTTACTGCATATCTACACAGCTGGCCAAAGCACCTCTGAAGCCAGGGTGGTTAACTGAGTCAATAGTTACTATTTTAACAAGCCATTAAGTAAAAACTATCTGAGCTTTCAGAGCAATTAAATTTTATCCCTTGTATGGAAGTTCTACAGGAGATTTTGAGCAGCACAACGTCTCATAATAGTTAGCAGTACTGATTTTGATTTATTGCCATAGAAAAATATGTGTGCTTTGGGTAAGAACTATCCCAGTTCTTGAACAAAACCAGTGCTGTTTTCATCAGTGATTAATGATTCATGCAACTACTGAACTGAGTGTTATAACAAGCTTCTTCACTGGCTTTGCTGAAGAATACACTGACCAACACACATGAAGTGTATGACATTTAATATGACTGGACATCTGGAGTGGGAGGGAAGGTAATACCTAATCCCCTCTCCTTGTAAAAGCTGAGAAAAATCAAAAGAAGAGAGATCCAAAACTGAGATGAATGCGTTTTATCTTGTCTTACTGTATTACAGCTGAAGGGATCCTCAATCAGTTCATGAAATTGAACTTAAATTTTTTTTTTATGGGTAGAAACTGCTACTGCTAATTGAAGTTGTATCTGTAGTTATTTTAACCAGTTTTACAGGCCTGAAATAGCAGCACCTCATATTTTATTCAAAAAGATGGATGTTCTTAAGGGTGAACTTAGTAGATTAATTTCTTGAGTTACAAGCATTCCTGTTTTGTTATAGATTATATAATAATTCTGTGAGGTCATCCCTGACCTAAATATTCAGTTTATAGATGTTAGTGTCTATACCAGGTTCAGTGGTAGAGCTTCTAAAAACCTTGAACAGGATGAATTGATTTACAGAATTTATAGAAATTACTATACATTTGTGAACTATATTATGGAATTTATAATCATCCTTACCCCAAACGATACTTCTCTTAGAGTTTTTCAAGTTTTCAATACTTTGAACCATGTAATTAGAATTGCACAGCTTAAAATCATTGCCCTTGTGCACCTGCAGACTTTGTAATTTTTTTTCTTAACCAAATCTTCTTGTTTTACTAAGTTCTTATAAACTCTACAAATTGTTAAAGGAAGCTCCTTTTTAAACATTGTTTTTTTAGACTTTTTTTTCATTCAGATCCAACTTTCTAAGTAAGTGTGTCATATCATCTGGGGACAGTATTAAGCCTATTTAAGTTAGAAATATTGTTTGCTTTAGAAAAGAATCTATACATGATTAGTGGAAAATATTTAATTTTCTTTCTGTAGCTATTTGTTTCAGGAAATTGATAGGTGCTAGAGACACAGTCATGTACTCATTTACAAGAGTACTTATGGAACATATAGGATAATGTTCAGAGACTTTCACAGAGCTCACAAATGTCAGCAGTGTTCACCTTCAGTAAATCCAGCTTTGGCAAATATGCAGTGATATTATTCTTCTTATTGGAGAATTATAGATAAACCAGGCTATTACACCAACGTTTTTTTTAAATTTTTGAAAGAAACTGCATTTTTCCATAAGTTTCAAAACTTTGAATTATGAGGCTTTAAATAGAAGGCTTGACCATTTAGTCACAAATAACATTTCAGTTTTGGTCAATAGGTCACAGATAGAAGTTCCCAAGGGAAGGGAGATATTTTTTTCTTCAGAAACAATGATTAAATAGGTATGGAGTTGTCAAAACAGATATAATGGAACCTGTGTGAAATCATACAGGTTTTCTTTTGTAGTTCTATAATTCAATATGAGATATTTTTATCTGACAGTATTCATATTATAAATGTACTTTAACAGAGAAATTATTAAGTTCTAATAGCACATACAGATTTAATGCATTTACTTGCAAATAAGGGAACATAATACTGAGTTTGTAACTCAGTCCCACAAAGGAAAGGAGATTGCTGTTAATTTTTATAATAAGATAACTCATGTTAGTTATTTAGGCATAAACACAACTATCTACAGTACTCAAGGCTCAGTTTAATTTATTGTGGTTAGGCAGTGGACATCATCTCTAGGTCTGGATGAGGAACTGATTTTTATAATCTTTTTTTTTCAGAAAATAATAAGATACAAAGGGAGAAATCAGTTTAGAGTCAACCAAAAGAATAAAAGTAAACCTTAATGAGTTAAAAAATGATTTGTGTATCAGCTACTGTTCCCTTCCTTCCCTGTTGCTTTTCATCTGAATATTTCATTTTCTGGTTAACGATTTTTGTTTGTATTGTTTTGTTTTAAAATATAAACCCCCTTCTTTCCTTTCACCTTAAGCAATTTGTAGCTTGTCATTTTGAAGTAACATTTTTTATTTCAAACTTACATTCTGAAAATGGCGAGGCAAAGAAACTCAGCGATTTCTAAAACTGTTATTTTTCTTAAGAAATATCAAGAAAAATCAGCTTTTAAACTTTTCCATTCCTCCTATCCTGTCACTTTCTTTCAATCAAAACCATTAGAGAGATATAATCCAAATAAATAAATAGCTTTGGTTGTCCTGAAAATATATTTTCTAGCAAGCCAATAATTTTCTTACTTTCCCTTCCCAATTATGTCAGTATTATTTTTACATAATTACTTCTCCCTGGAAAGAACTCTGCCTTCCTGAACATTATTCCTAGAAATACTGGATACTGGAGCATCTCTCCTGTGAGGAAAGGCTGAGAGAGCTGGACCTGCTCATCCTGGACAAGAGAAGGCTCAGGGGAATGTCTTCACTGTGTACAAATATCTGAAGATAAGGTGCAAAGCCAGGCTCTTTTCAGCAGTCCCCAGTGACAGGGACAGAGGCAATGAGCACACACTGAAACACAGGAGGTTCTGTCTGTGAAACTATATCTGATTTTCACAATACATTCCTGTCAGCTTAATGCTACCTGTCAGGCCTCTTTCTTTTTGAAAATACTGCCTAACTTGAGTGAATTCAAAGAGCTACTAATCCAAGTAACTGTAAGATTGAAAGGTAGTGGAGATTCAGATCTTGTCTCTTTTCATTATCATGAAATTTGTAAGGGATTGAGTATGCTGGATTACATATTGTAAACAACTCAAAATTTTGACATTTCTAGAAAACACACTCACAGAATATTATCAAGAAGCAGTGCCATCAAAATCTGAAGAAGTAGAGGGCTTTAGTTCTTAAGAGTAATAGTCAATCCAAAGTCTTATCAGCATTATCAGCATAGAAAATTCTTTGTATGCCTATGTGTACACTGATATTGACAATAATTTAATTTGAAAACAAATAAAAAATGAAATTGCCCCAGAGCTAATAGAAAATAAAGAAAAAACTATACGTGTAGGTTTTTTATATTCAAACTGTCCATGCACAGATGACAGTTCTTTCTTTTTACTATAGCTGATACTATGATAGCTGAAACAATTACATGATTAGGACTGCATGCAGAGGTAAATGAGTCATATAGAGGAATATGTGTTGAGGATGAATCACCCATTTACTTAAAAAATATAAAATATGAGCAGAGGTGACACACATTTGAACAGAAGAAAAATTTCAAGATTTGAAATACGGGGCATTGTCTGATTTGTTGAAGAAAATAAACAAGCAATTCCATAAACTGACCTATTTATAAAGAGGCAATTTCTCAGGCAAAAGCTGTGTTACTAGCCGTGACATTTTTGCACGATTAAAGCTACTGGACTGTAGACAAAGGTAAGTCCAAGAAACATTTCCTTCATTCATACTGTACTTTAGAAAGTGATAAATAAATTACTATCCTGTGTAGATTTGGTCTTTGCAGCATTGTTTAATTATTTCAGCAAAATCTGTACTCCCACATTTGCGGAGTTACACTGATTATCAAAAGTCAAATAATATATTGAAATGTTTTAGAAACAGGAAAAATCCTGTTCAGAATCATGCATATTGAAAAGATCTTGTGCTGAGAGGCTGTGCTGAGTTTCTACATGGAACAAGTGTATGGTTTATAAATGAGAATTTGCCACTCATGTCTTTCTTTTCTTTCATATTGATTTTTAATACCATTGAGATTTCACATACTACTGCCAGTGCATTTCTCAAAAGAACTGCAAAGATCTTTCAAGTAACAAATACTAACAAATCAACCAAAATAGGGTAATGCGGTCATGAAGAATATCTTCTAAAAGCATATTTGTATACATGTCACTTCTTAATATATCTTCACTTTTTATGGTGGCTTCAAAATCATGCTTTGGAGCACAATTACCACCTCAGCTCTTTTTCCTTTATATCCTCAAAGTTGCAACTGATTTCCTTATGTAACATACTAATGGAGGTAAAATGCAAGTTTTTAAGATTTTTTCTCAATTAAATAACATCATAGTTCAAGATAAGAGTGAGAACTGTATTAGCTTGTAAGTATATTTAGTTTAACTCAGCTTACCTGCTTGCTATTACACCACCTGAATTCAGAGACCTATGTTAAAAATGGCTGTTTGAGGAGGGGACAGTAGGAAATGAAACAGAAGAGACAGATATTCAGTATTTCCAATGTGAATTGGAATGTCCTTAGAAAAATTAGTGAGCGAATTAACCATGAAAAAAACCTTTTAAGTCTCCAGTTTAGTTTTTCTTCCTGTGGCTAGAGAATAAACTCAAGCCTCTTCCACTGGACACCCCCCCCCCAAAAAAAAACCCCAGCAGACCAAACCCAAGCTGACTAAAGTTTCTGCTGTAGATGAGGAAGCTGCAGGGCAGGCAGAAGCTTCTCAGGGAGGTGTACTAGTAGTAGAAGCATGCAGCAAGTATAGCACTGAGCCGGGAAAATTTGAATGCTTGCCTGTAATAATCACCTCTGAAAGAGCCATAATGAGTGGTAGGCAAGCCCCCAGAATGTGGGTTTGGGGTTTAACCCTTTCTTTGTGCATGCTTTTTCCTGCTGAATAAACAGTGTCCTCTGATTTCAGTTCCTTGGTGCGCTGAACACCAAACCGCAGAGGCTCAGGAGTTCTGCAGCAATCATGCTCTGCCCAGCTGTGCCCTGCTCTCAGTGGCGGCTCTGATGCCTTTTAGGCAGTAGGGATCTCAACAACTAGTAGACTTTGAACACATTTGTATGTGCACATATGTAACACAACAGGTGACTAAGGGAATAATATTGCACCAACAAGAAAGGTCTTTTCAAGATACAGCAATATTCAAGATACTATCTTGTGTATTCAATATTCTCATCTTGTGCAATCAAGATAATACTAACAAGATGAGAATACCTAGTTGCAAAATGCTGGAAAATGGAAAAAAATGGTCATTCTTTTGTAAGAAACCTTGCAACTTTCTCCTTTATGCCCCTTACTGTGCTGAACACAGGTTGCCACATGCTTGTCTCTCTAAGCTAGGGAAAGCCAGCAAAATCCCTTCTGAAGGCTGCTACACAGGTGCACAAATGTGTGAGAACTCTTATATTTTAAGGAACAAGTAAAAAGCAAACCAAACCCTGCCCCCCAACCCCTAAGGAAAATGGCTCCATGTTGTAACTTTCAATGCTTTCTAACAAGCTAGTACAAGACTCGCTGTTGCCACTTGTTGCACACGGACATAAATCTCCTTTGCGCTACACTGCTGCAGCAAGTAATTCTTAAGATAGTATGCAAAGGAAAGATTTTAATGAGGTTTCTCAGGTTCTGGTGGGGCTGAGCCCCTCTCCTCCCAAGAGGAGCAGCACCTGTTAATGTAGGAGCAGTAACATCTGCCTCGGTGCCAGGATGAAACATCTGGGAATGTAAAGGCTGTGGCCATTCTGGTGAGGCCATCTTACGCTTCTGAGTCATAAGAACTGCACTGGGAGAAAGATGACAGTTGTTCTTGTCATGGTCCCTGAGCTGCTTATAATCTTATTAAGCTCTTAAAGTCTTAAAATTTTGTTGTCCTTGCTCCTTCTATTGGAAGTTTTTTCCCAAGTCTCACTATTTGATGTTAAGATCTTCCTTCTAATTCCTATCCTGAATCATGGATAGCTTATATTTATTTGTCAGTTAAATGAAAAATCTTTCTTTTTCCATTTCTGACATGTTTGTACGTCTTTTCACCTTTCATTTTGCACCATTAAAAGCCAAGCACTTCTGTCACCTCTAAGAAGCAGCATATCTTCTCACTGCAAACATACATTGCAAGAATAGAGCTGAAAAATAAACATAGAAATTTGATGATTAAACAAAAACATAAGTCTAAAAATTAGATTTCCTTTTTTGCTGGTACATGGTTATTGTCTGTTTGAACTAGTAGTACTTATGAATCCAGAAATTAAATAAAATGATTTCTTAAAGGCTGCACTAAAATGTGCTTGTGTGAAATAACAACTTTGACCTTACAATTTGTACTTAATGAAACTTTCTCTTAGTTCCAGTATAGCTGGACCTGGGGCATTGGTTATGACGGGTCCAGACCAATCTTTAGCTTGTAGACTTGTGGCTCAATGCAGGACCAAATGATACCATGTTGGAGCTGCAAAATGGAAAGCAAAACCACATTGTCACCAGCATGTTCCCATTCACAGATGTTACATACAGCAAGATACTGTTATACAGCTCCAGAGGGCCGGTGGCTTAACCTATGAAAGACTGAATTTGTAATGCTTTAGTTACAAAATAATATCTCTCCTTAAGAGGACAGGTAATCATACTGGACTAATCCTGGACACTTCTGTAAAAAATTTGTTGGCACTGATGGAAGATTTGTTTCATCAAGTCCTGAAATCTGCAGGATTAGACATAATGAAAAGAAGACCTTGCATTTGTCAAGTTATTCTTTTTGTCTTCTAAACCTGTTCAGGGAACGCAAAACCAGTTCTGATACAGACTTTTGATAGATCAGGACTTCTTGAAAATCCTCAAAGTTTTGAGGTTCAAGAAACATCTCTAAAATTAAAATAACTCCTTTAAATTTAAACTCTGACAAATTAAAAGAAATACTTACTACCCACCAATTTCAGACACTTGAAGAAATTCCATCCTTCCACATACAAGTTAAAAGCACAAGAATATTTGTAAATTGTCTGTCATAAAGAAAAGCTTTCAGTTTTCCTAGAGAAAACATTATCTGAAAAAGAATTGAGAAAGAAATATATATGGATAAGAGAAGAAAGTGAATGACCATCCGTCTTTCCGTTTTCTTCTTTTGGAGTTTGGAGATAAAATGAGAATTAAAAAAAATCAGCAAAGGTTGACTTTCTATTTTGTAAAAGAAATGAAAGTAATAAGTAAAGTTTTTTCAGCCAAACTAATAATATAGAACATGTATGAGGGTGAAGGAAAATATACAGATGACAGGCCAGAGGTTAAAGATGGAGGGAATGTAGAGCCACAGGATAAAATTACTACTTTTCTTACGTTTTCAGTACAGTTGCTGACTTTGAGTGTAGGAGTGAAACCAGAGCTAATTAGAACAGAAAACAGAAAAAGGCAAGTAGCACATCTGAAAAGCAGAGCTCTGAGAACTTGACACAAGAAGAACTGAGGATTTGGCTCACAAATTGAATCAAATTGTAGGTCAGTCAGAATTTTTAACAAATCTGTGAGCATGGGGATAGCTTTTGTTAATGAAGAATCTCTAATAACACTGCATCTGCTGGAGAAGGAAGCAGTGACTCAGGCAGCTAGAGAGACTCAATAGTTGATTTTCAAAAGAGAGTGTGCATTTTTTAAGAACACTTTTTGAGGGAAGTAAATTGAAGACATGGAACTGAAAATAAAGTATCGTAAAACTGAGCATAGTACATCAAAGACAGCTCATGTCTGAATAATAGAGTATCCTTCTTTGATTAAAATAAATAATTTCCTAGATAAAGGGAAGTAGTAAATCTATTTTATCTGCTTGTCACTAAAATGTTTGATCTGTGTCTTTACTGGAAAATGTTAGTCAAATTAGAATAGGAACTCAGTATAATGTTATGTGGTGGAGAAGAAAATGCAGCACATGTTGTGATGAAAGGTGAAATTTCACGCTGGAGAGAAGTTACCAGTGGACTACTTTAAGGATTGGTCTTGGAATCAATCTTGATCGGTATTTTCACAATTGTAATAAATTAAAAGTGTTATTAAATTGCCTGATTTTAAAACATTTAACTCGTCGATAGAAATGAAATTCTAAGTAGAAATAAAAAGAATAATGCTAACAAAATGTTAAAAAAAATTGCCAAGCACCTGATGCTTACACAGGAGTTTAAGCATGCACTGTGAGAGTCAAGTAAAAGATATAACTCTAACCTTGCAAATGGGTGAAATCTTGGAACCTAACCCCAGAAGTGCTGTATCTACCTCACTATTTCATTTTGGGATCTTAGCATTCCTTAGCGTGCCTTCATTTTTGCTGTGCTGAGCAGTTTAGTGCTCACTTTGTGAAAGAAGTATCATTAAGTAAATATGCAGGAGTTCCTTTATTGAAACACTTCCACCTCATACATGCTAACGCTCATACAGAAAAGCAATTTACATAAATAGTTAAATGGCTTATTTATTTATTTATTTAAATATAAAGTATAAAAGGCATACAGGGAGCAGGGCCTGGATTCATTCCCTGGGGGAATACCATATTGTATGGTGTCATGTTCTTAGTTTTCCTCACACACCTATTCTTCCTCTCTGACTCAGAAAACTGTGAACACTTTGCTGCACAGCTCTGCAGAACTGTTAGAGACTGAGTTAAGCTCTGTTATGGCACTGGTGGCAATGGCATTCTCCTGGGAGAGGAGCAACGGGCATCAGAGTTCGCTCAGCAGGAGCAGGACAATGCGCCTGGGTCCCTCCTTTCCTGGCTGAGTGTTACTCTGGGAATGGTAAGCATCATCATACCCTTCTTACAAACCTGTGCTTCAGAAAAGAAAGACTGAACGCTACTTAGCTCTTTAGAAAAATGTTACAAGCACCATCCCTAGGAGGAGAGTCCAAGTCAATGGTTTGAAGCTGGATACCAACACCTCCAAGAAATCCTGCATGAGGGTTGTCAGATTTAAAAAAAAACATCTCTGCTCTCAGCAGTTCTTACTCATGTCTTGGTGTTTGGATCTCACTTTGGATCTCATTTTGATCTTTTTATCGCTCCCTGGTATTAACTAAGGAGTCTGACCTTTTAATGAAGAGTTTTGGCTCATTGCAGGTTGTTTTCAGATGCCTAAGGCTTTTGCTGAATCTAGTCCTCATAGAGTATTAACTGCAATATGAACAGGAGTAGAAAATGGCAGGGAAGAATATCTGGATATTATTGATCAGTAAATATGCTTTTGAGCCACTAACTTGATATAAAAATATAAATGCAATTCTAAGAATGATACATTACACATTTTTTCCAATAGAGAGAGAAGTATAGGAACAGTAATGCTTTTATACATTGTGTTGATAATATTGCATTCAATGCTGGCTACAATTTTCATGTTTCAAAAAGTTTTAAGATGGAGCTTCACTATTAAGTGAAAATCTCTCTGTGCATGCTTGTGTCTCATCCTAGGGACAGAACAGAGGGTCTATTTTCTATAACCCCCTAAAGCATGTTTCAAATAGGTGGTCAGAAGCATTTACCTGTCTCTCACTTGGGCAGTCCAGCAATACGCTCATTCTTATTAAAGTAGTTTCAATGTTCAATATAGGCTTGCAAATTATTCAGGAAGTATGAATGTATCTGACATAGAAAAAAGGCAGAGAGGAAAAACAGTTCAACAGCACTTACCATGATGAAATTTAAACTAAAACAAGCTTTTTATATTTTTATCTTTTTAGTCTTCAGAGTAAAAGAACACTTTTCTAATATCAACTTTAGTTTTTGAGTACTTTTTTTTTAAAGAAACATTATAGACAAATTTGTGCAACTAATAGAATGAAATTAACTGAGAATTCCTAAATTGCAGAAAAGTAGATGGAATTTGCTTAATTAATCTACAAAGTCTTAATTAACCTCTCCAGTGGCCCAATTAAGGTTCAGGAGATATATCAGAAGGTATCCTTAAAATAAAACCACAAATTACTTTAAATTGCACATCAGTTGATTCTACCAACTAATTAGTTTCATTCCTGGTTTAACAAGCTAAATTTGAAACATCAAATATGTGGGGGAAGAAAGAATAATCAAAACATTTTGAAAGCAGCTTTGACTAGAAGAAAACATGCACAAGTTGCTCCAGCTGGATAGGGGCACATTGAAGATTATTAGAAAGAGAAGATTATTTTAGGAAAGTACCTAAAAGAAAGTAATAGTAAAGTCCACTAAATTTGGAATTAAATCAGCATGATACCTATTCCCTTGCTGAGTAGAAGATGTTAGTATTTTGTAGCTACCAGACATTTTTAAACTTTGATTTCTCAAAGAACGAGACTCTGTTCTAACAATGTTTCTGAACTCTGGCCTTGTGACCAAACTCTCTTCAGTTTGCTGCTGCAAACTGAAATATCTTCAGTGGATTTATTTTGGATGTACTCTTGGGAATGTGAACATTTCTAACCCCAGGTGTCATGGAGCCTGATATGATTGCTTCTTAAAAGTCCTTGATCTCTCCCAGTTCTTTCCTGCTGCATGTTATGATTGTAGCTTTTGGTAATTACATTTGTTGTGAATTTATTATATGAGGCTGGAAAAATGTCCTTTGGTATGAGGTCAGTTGAAGCTCAGAGAGTAGAGGTTAGGTTCAGCAAAACCTTCTGCATTAAATGTTTATTTCAAAATTGGCTTCAGCTGCGGGTAACTGGACTCATGGTCCCAGCAGCCTGTGCAGCTCCTACGCAAAATCTACCGCATAAATGATATAGCCATGCTAGCATCCTTACAGTGAAATAGCTGAACTAAGGTAATAGAAAAAAAAAGGTTTGGGACTTGATGCAAAATGTTTGCAAGTCTTCCAGGTATTCAAAACTATTGAAAATCATATTGCTATTATGTGCCTTATTTGGATCTGGGAGCTTGACTTAAAGTTGTAGTTTTTATAATTAATTTGTAGACTGGATTTCTTCATGCTAGAAAAAAGGTAATAAATAGTAAAGTTTCAGGAAGGAACTACAGGCCAAAGAAAGCAGGGGTGAAGATAGAAGTAGAAAGAGGACTTACTCTGAGATTAGTAATTTTACACCATATTTTTATGTTCTGGAAGTTTTGTTAATGTTAGATCTGATGAATTCTGTCTCAAAAAAACTGAGAAATGCAATTTCATTGGAAATGAAATATTTTATGAGGTCAGGGAGATTTCAAAAACGTTTATAACAAAATGAAATAATTTTCTGCTTTCTCCTTCAGAAAATATCAGGATGTTTGATAACATTTAAATAATTTGCATGGGAGTGATCACATGTAACTATACCTATCTGAAATTCATTTATCTGTCTTCTAGTTCCCTAAGATCTCTTAATAGACAGTGAAATATGGAGGTAGAACATGAATAATCTCACTTCTCTGACGTATGTTTTCCAGAATGACATAAATGGTTCCCTGCAAAAGCTGATCACTTTTCAATTTATGTAAAGTGAATCTGTGTAACTGGGTTTGATCATTTTTGTTATTTTTCTTTCTCTAGGAATATAAAGATTTCTGGGTTTAATTCTGACAAATTCAGTCCTGGCCAACTGTAAAAAATTTTGCATTTCTTTTAAGAAAAAATGGTCCCTACACACTGAAACGTCATAGTGCTATTAAAAGGTATTAGTTTTAAGGAAATGTAATCAGGGAAATAAGACATGAGGAAGTAAGAGCTTTGTGTGTTACTCATGTGGACAGTAAAAGGTGCTGGTCCCTGCGGGCCCCCACAGGCCAGGTTGGACCTGACCAGCCCCCTGGGGACTCCCACCCCTCCCCCTGCCCTGTTTCGGCTCAGCTTTGGCCCCCAGCCCTGCCCCAGCCCTGTCTCGCAGCAGGTGGGCTGGGGGCTCCCCTCCGAGAGGAACCCCCAGAGGGATGCTGTCTCCAGCCCCCTCTCCTGCCCCACCTTCTGCTCCTGGCTGGACCCCAGCCCTGGTTCATCACTTGTCCTGTCCAGGACTGCTGATGGACCCTGTTAGTAGCCCCTGGCTCTGCCTGCCACAGTCAGTTCCCAAGGGATGGAAAGCGTTGGTGAGGGCATGGCCGGTGCCAGGGTTGCTCCCAGGTCCCAGCTCCTGGCCCTCCTGCGTCGAGGGAGCAGCTGGCCCTCATGGCACCCTGGTTGTGACTGGCCTGTGGATAAATTCTGGCATCCAGGTCAGAGTCAGGAACTGAAAAAACAAGACATATGAAAGTAGACATGCAAAACCAAACCAGAAATGCTGGAAGTTGGGTCATGAAATTTGGAAGCCTGTGCAGTGGCCAAGAGCTGAACCAAGAGGCTGAAAGGAGCAGACTAGGCTCAACACTTGAACAAAGATCAGCAATGTGCTCATTAATGGTTTATTAACTCCTTCAGAGCTGCAGCAATTCCTTTCTGGTAGACTTGTGGAAGTTAGCTTTTAATAGTTAGCAGCTGTGAGTTTTGGTTCACCTTGTGACAGACTGGTCCTGAGTGAGCCGCTACAGGGTGTGCATGTTTTCTTTGAGGCACAGCTGTGGGGTTGGAAGCTTCTGAGTGGAGAGAAGGCAGTACAACTCGACCAGAGACCACCTGACAAAAAATACCAGAAATCCATGCCACCAACTTGATTGCAGTAAAGACTTCTCAATATGCTAGTATCTGTTCAGAAAAGATCACAGTGAAAATGGTATCTGTCCAGGCAGCGGATGTACAATCTTACACTTCCTACCTTTTAGTTGTTTATCTACCAGAAAATTAGAATCAAATTATAAATATCTGTGTTGCCTAGTGTAGAAAGGAAGAATAAGGACAGTATAAAAAAAGATTTTGGACAGTCACTCAGATACTCAGGCCTTTTTGTAAGCTGATCTAGCAAAACTAGAAAGCTGTAAGTTTTTGAAATAATCATATATTAACAAATTTTGAAATCATTACAATACAGATGCATTACATGAAAATGATAGGATGCATAGTAAGAGACTCAAAGTTCTTTCAGCTGAGATCTTTTAAGCTCTGCAAAGTTAGTCCTGCATTTAGATTTGGACCCATGTAACCACCTTCACTGCAGGGTTAATTCATGTTGCACTGGACTGTGGGTCATATTGGCTAGCAGAAACTCGTGATTTTTTTCCTAGAGCTTTTAAATCTGAATAGTATAAGTCTATTTTTATTTTTTATATATTCAGAATTTCATAATCCCTTATACTAAATTCATATTTAAATAGAATGTGTCTATAGTGTAATGGATAATATATGTTTAGTGCATAACACATGGTAACAATTTCATAGATTTTAACTGAATTTATTACATAAAAATATTATTAGATGAATGGGAATGTCAAGAACACTTTCGGCAAATGGAGTTGGGTGAAGGAGGCAGTCATGTTGGAACTCAGCTAGTCCATCTTAAATGTTTCTCTCCATGCTTCATGGTGTGTGGGTTTAAAATCTGGACTCTGTCAAGAGACGCAGAAAAGTTCTTTACTTGTCAAAGACCTACCTGAAGGCTCCCTCTCACCTTGTGTGGCCAGGGAACAGACAGCACTAATGAAACATCAGCATTACTCTAAAATATTATTATTATCCCTGAATTATACACTTTTCTTTTAATAATATAAACCAAATTTTAATTACAATAGGAATTATATGGTAGAGCCATAAAGCAGTAAACAAAGAACTAATTTGTGTTCCTTCTGCACTTATCATTCGTTTACTAATTAGTTTCTTTCTCAGGTTCTGAGTGACTCTTACAAAGAAAAATCTCCTGAGGATACAAAGGTTAATTTTGAAGTGATTACAAATATTCAGCTAACATTATAATTAAGAGTAATACTTTGAGCACAGCAGTCATCTCCCATCCCAATAAGGAACATTTGCTAATTAGCCAGACTATTGGCATTATTCAGGATATTTAACTTTTCACTGTTCAATCAACTGAGCTCATGAAGCTGAATAATAACTCTTTAAACTGTGAAGCTAGTAGAAAGGTTAAACCCCTTCAAATGTTTAAGCATCTAAACAAATAAATCTTATACTTCTGTACTTAATTTCATCTTGACAGATTCTCAAAATCTTTATAAAATACTGGACAGATCATACTGTTACATGGATATAATTCTTCCATGGACACACAAATATTTTTATGTTGTTAACAAATAAAAATAGTTCTTGGCCTGCAGATTACAAAGATTAATTTATCCACCAGAGAAATTTATTTTTTTAGTGGTAACAGAAATGATTACAAAGTGAAACAAATTGTGATATTAGTCATAGTTTAATATAAAAAGATATTCAGTGTTTTAAGATGGAAAATACTATAACCAGTTAAAATGAGTTGGAGAAATAAAGAAATTTGCTTATTTAATGTAACATACATGCATTTTATTGTAGCTCATGAAAAGTGCTATGGGAATTTCTGACCATGGTCAGGTTAGGATACAACATAGCCTTTTCAAATCTAAAGTAATTTTATTGACCACAGAGCAGACATGAAACAGAAAACATGTTTGGTTCATTATGACATTCAAAAGTCTTGTGAATGAATGCAGGTAACCCTAAGTGTGAACTTTGCTCTGAGAGCTGTTAGTAATTCATCCTCGGGTACTCAAAAGTCTTTGGCAAACAAAAGCATTGCAAATTCCCATTCCAGGTTACGATTCTTGAAAAAGAAAAACCTATACCACCAACATGTTGCTGACCATTGCTGGTCCACATTCCTTATTGGAGAAGAAGGACTTATAATGTACCTGCTTGGATTTACAGACACATTACAGTAAAGCAGACAGCAGATGCAGCCATAATTTGTAGGTACTTTCTTAACAATCCGTTGTGTGTTTTTTGCAGAAAAATTGGTATGATTTTTTCCCTTAACTTTATTAAAAATACTCAGTTATTTATATTTATTTGTCATCATGTCAACAACAAGTTCCAACTGGCACATTTTTATTTTCCCTTTTATTATTTATTTTCTGTTGTTTGAAAAAAATCATAAAAGGAATTAGTGTCAAATGTTGCTCGCAATGGTCTTTTTTTCCCTTTTTATGTCCTTGCAGAATAAGAACTGGGCATGAAATGTGTGCATGCTTGACTAATATGAGTCTTATTGTAATCTTTGTGTGGAAAGGTCTTTTTCTGATTAAAAGCAAATCAATTTGAAAAGGCAATAATCTTTTTTAATGTCAAATAGAAAGACGAAACCTGGGATCCATTTTTTTTTTTTGTTAACATTAAAGTTCAACCAGAAACTGCAACAGAAAGAAGGGCTGCACAAAGCATAATTTCTTAAATTAATTTTTGTTATGTTTATTCTGAACTCATATAGTGTATCTATTTTGTTCTTGTTTTTAATAAGTGTTTTTTTAAATAGTCATAAATTCTTGAGAATTGAACAAAAATTTATGTAATATGAAAGCAGAAGTTGAAAGAGCTACTTAGAGAAATAATGGTGTTTGTATGCTAATTATTTTGAATGTTACATGCATATGGAAGGCATCTGCTAGAACCTGACCTTTTCTGTAAAACTTGTTTTATATTATGCATTTAAAACATATTGCGTTTTTTGTTAACAGTAAAAAAGAAAAAGATTATTATTTTAATAACAACTTAATAATATTTATAAGTATAATTTTATATTTAATATTAAAATATTACATTATTATTTTATATACAATTGTATTATAATATAATTTAAACTTAATACTGCATAATTGATATTTTATATTTAATGATAATATAATAATATTTTGATCAGAATATTATTTTAATAATAACACTCTTTGCTGGGTAAAAACCTGGCTGGATGGCCACGCCCAAAGGGTTGTGGTGAATGGGGTTAAATCCATGAATGGCGGCCGGTCACAAGCAGAGTTGCCCTGGGCTCAGTTTTGGGGTCAGTCTTGTTTAATATCTTCATCAATGATCTGGATGAGAGGATCGAGTACATCATCAGTAAGTTTGCAGACGACACCAAGTTGAGCGGGTGTGTTGATCTGCTGGAGGATAGGAAGGCTCTGCAGAGGGATCTGGACAGGCTGGATCGATGGGCCAAGGCCAATTGTATGAGGTTCAACAAGGCCAAGTGCCGGGTCCTGCACTTGGGTCACAAGAACCCCATGCAATGTTACAGGCTTGGGGACGAGTGGCTGGAAAGCTGCCCAGCGGAAAAGGACCTGGGGGTGTTGGTTGACAGCAGGCTGAAGATGAGCCAGCAGTGTGCCCAGGTGGCCAAGAAGGCCAACGGCATCCTGGCCTGTATCAGAAATGGTGTGGCCAGCAGAGTAGGGAGGTGATCGTGCCCCTGTACTCGGCGCTGGTGAGGCCGCATCTCAAATACTGTGTTCAGTTTTGGTCCCCTCACTACAAGAAGGACATTGAGGTGCTGGAGCGTGTCCAGAGAAGGGCAACGAAGCTGGTGAGGGGTCTGGAGCACAAGTCTTCTGAGGAGCGGCTGAGAGAGCTGGGGTTGTTCAGTCTGGAGAAGAGGAGGCTGAGGGGAGACCTTATTGCTCTCTACAATTACCTGAAAGGGGGTTGCAGAGAGGTGGGTGTTGGTCTCTTCTCCCAGGTGACAAATGACAGGACAAGAGGAAATGGCTTCAAGTTGCACCAGGGGAGGTTTGGGCTGAAAGGGTTGTCAGACACTGGAACAGGCTGCCCAGGGAGGTGGTCGGTCACCATCACTGGAGGTGTTCAAGTAATGTGTAGACGTGGCACTGCGGGACATGTTTCAGTGGGCATGGTGGTGTCGGGTTAATGACTGGACTTGATGATCTTACAGGTCTTTTCCAAGCTTAATGATTCTGTAATTGTGTGATTTCTACAGCACAGAACTGCTTCGGTAGCCAAATGTCCAGTCAATACCTAATGCCTTCCTGTACGCAGAAAATCAACAAAGCAGTAACTACCTCCACAGAGTTCCATCTTAAGAAGAATTTCTAACTATGGATGATGTTAATAAGATTGGCTTGTCATACAAAATGGTTGTGGTTCTTCTTTTTTTTTTTTTACCCTAACATAATCAGCAGTAAAAGACTCTGTACAGGAACCAGGAGACAACTATTCAGTTCTCTTGAGTTTGAGTGTGACCAAGCAAAATATTTCTAATTACTTTACTTTGTACGTTTTTTCCTTTACTTGCTAATTACTTTTAAACTGGGCATATTATTTTATGCAGTCTGCTGTTGCTGCATAAATCCAGTTTTATTTTGCTTTTAACAGTTTGCAGCAATTGATTTATTGAGAATTACAGAAAAGAAGTAGGCCAGGTTGGTAATATTTTCCTGATGAGATATATAGTTCAGAACTCTAAGGCCATGTGAGAAGATTAGAGACATTTTCAGAGTGGTTGGGAGGAGGCGTGGGAATTGTTTACAGTAGGTTTTGAAGGAATGAGAGAGTAAAAAGCTCTGCTGCAGAAGTTGACATTGTATTTATTTGGCCAGACTGCTGTATATATTTATGCAGTCCACAAGCAAGATGATAACATGTTCCAATAAAGTGTTTGGAGCATCTAGAGTAATTATGTCATATAGAAAGTGAAAAATAAGCAAGATAATTTTTCAAAATTTAACACAATCTCAGTGGGTTGAAATGCCATACCAAAGCAATAGAAGTATAGTATTAGGCTGTATTAGGCTGACAGTAACAGTAACCACGACACGCTAAGGGAGATTTAGAGGGTGGTTAAGGCAGAAAATTAATTGTACTGGGAGACTTTGATTATTCCTATGCTGACTCTGTAACAAAAATGCATGATGCAGACTCTACATTTTAGATCCCCTGAATGCTTACTTATTGGAAAAACTGGTCAGTTTGCAAGCACGAGGAGACATGAGTCTTGATTTACTTTTTTGTTGTTCACAGGACCTGCTTCTAGAATTGCTTCAAACAGCTGTTGGGGAATCACAGTTATAACACATCCAATTCAACATCTGTGTAGGAATGGAAAAGCACATAAACCCAAGGCAGCAAATTTAACATGAAAAAGGAGAATTACAGGAAAATGTTTATATGAATTGCATAAAAATTTAAGTGAACAAGTTAAAGAGGGAGCTGAGAGGGTAATATATTCAGAGGCAGCATAAAGTTTGTTTAAAAATTCTACTTTATAGACATGGTGAAAATATAAAATAATCAATAGACTCTCTAAGCAACAAAAGTGATTACTGGGGTTAACAGCAGAGCAATGGAAACCATTAGAAGCAAAAAGATTTTGCTGCTTTTGAAAAGTGGAAATCTTGTCTAAATGACAATTTAAAAGATATTATATTTAGACAGATTAAACAAAATATTATTTTGCCAAGTCAAGACATTTTATGCTGCATCTTAAAAAGCCAAGAAGTTAGTGAAAAATAATTTTAAATTATTTTAAATGTTGGGGAAATGATGTCTATAAATTAAGATGCTGCTGCACTAGAGCCATTCTTTACAGGGAACGGATGTCAAGAATAATATCCAATTGAGCTTATATAAGAGATTTTAGAAAAAATCAATACAACGATCGGTAGGAAATCACTGAGAGTGGATGACATGCAAGTAAAGAGAACCAATTATGAAAGTGCTGAACTACTGATGTTATGTACATACTTCTGTTTAAATCAGGGTTAACAGAATTATTGTAGATTATTCTCTGAAAACATGAGGTCAAGACTCAGCTGTGCCCCGAAAATCTAATACAGTGTCAGGAACGATTAGGAAAAGAATTAAGAGGAAAGCATAGTTCTGAAAATAGTTTTGTAAGACAATGATGCACTCAAATGTAGAATATTGAGTGATGTGTTGGTCAATCCATCTCAAAATTGATTCAGTAGAAGTAGAAAAGTTAGAGAGAAAGGCTCTTATGCAAAGAAAGATCACATAGACTAGAATTGGAAAAATAGTGTAAAGAGCTCTGATTGAAATCATAAATAGTATGCAGAAGGTGAGTACGGAATATTGACAGAAAGGAAGGGGTGCCTGCACACGACTAAATTATCAGTTAGCTGGTTTAATATAAGGAAAAGGAAATATTTTTCATTTACATTGTGAAACTAATTTTCATGGAGTCATCCACAGGCCAAAACTACAAAGGGATGACAGCAGGAATGAAAAAATTCATGGAGGCTGGGTCAGTCAGTGGCTCCTAAGTCTGATAGTCCAGATTGACCATCCAGTTCAGAATCCCAAACTGATAATTGCCATAAGCTGCAAATAAAGAGTTACTCTACTATTGTCCACATTTTTAATAATCTTCCTTCATGTTACAGTATTATCCCCGAGTAGAAACAGAATGAACTACTGGGAATTTGATCTGACAGGATCAGGATTGTTCTTACATTCTTACGAAAACACACATGAAAATAGATCCAGAAAATTGTATCATATAAAAAAAAGAAAATAGTTGGAGAAGTCAGAATGCTTCACTTAAAAATTTTCTGACTAGAACTTTCTAATTTTTTTATTGGGCTAATAAAATGATTACAATTTTTAAAGCCATACAGCAACAAATGCTAAACATTTTAATTTGTATTAAGGGCATTTTTATTTGAGCATATGATTATGCCAATATCTCTAAGTATAATTAACTTACAACTTAAAATGTTTTTTTTTTAATTAATTGGGAAAAAGGGTTTTTTTATTATTTTATTCAGTGTATGTCCAGTAGTTTAGGAAAACAAGATATTTTGTTGGTTACAAACTACTATTACTGAACTTCTTCTGGTGACATTTTATCAAAACTGTGAGTGCCTGAAGAAGGAAGAAGCCAGATGAATTTTTAAAATAAGTATTCTACAGATGTGCTATCGTCCTGAATTTGGCTCACCCTTGGTTTTGCAAAGTTTCCCATCTGCCTGGTTCTCATTTGGATTGTGAGCCGTACATTTATAAATTGTTTGTGTTCATGCAAATGAAAAGCTCTGTGTTTGCACAAGTACAGTTTCTACATTTGCTGTCACACTTTGACTTCCACCAGCTCAACCTGAAAATTATTTCTGTGTAAGACAAAGCAGGTGAAAATAGTCATTATTTCTCCACGTGAAAGAAAGGAAACATGGGATATTTGGCCATTCCTGAAAGACTGAAAGGGGCATATAAATAAAACCCACAGGCAAAGTTGCTTGTATTTACTGCCATGCCCTGACTGTCATCTGCCCCTCTTTTGCTCCTCATTTTCTTATCTCTTAGTGTGATAGTAGAATTGAATTAATCTAATAAGAGAAATTTCTCCTGTGAAAGCAGGACACAATTATTTGTTGCAAGGTGCTAATTTCTAATACTACAGCAACTTTCTGCCAGTTGGTGGGGAGGCGGGAATAGTAGACTGCTAATGTATTACATGTGTGGCTTTTAAGATTAGCATCTCATATTATGGTTTGAGAGTATAACAGGTTTCAGACAGCAGTGAAACAACACTTTTTTCTCTTGCAAAAGTAGGGTACACTTACATAATGTCAGGTATTAAATCACAATAATAACTTGTTATTGGAGACTTATGGGAAGAGTATACGCAAGCTTCTTTACAGGAGTAGCATGGTGTAAAAACAGTCTGTTGGCACAGGGAAGCTTTGATATCAGTGGGAACAAATCTCTAAAAATGGGAAATTCTCATTTATTACAGAAAGTAATAAATGCTGTCAGCAACTAGCCTGTCAGAGCCAGCCACAGTATTTATTTTGACCTGGTTTTTTTTCCTAGTTGACCAGAGGGATCAGTTTAAATGCAGGCTGCCTGTCGGAGAAATCATATCTGAAAATGGCTTCTGCGGAGGTGGGCTGATCATATAGGTTAGACTCAGCCAATTAGGAGTATGAGAAATGCTTTGTGACTTGGCCCATCTGACACCTACTAATGTACCAGTCTCAGAAGTAAAATATAAGTACATCAGCCTGAAAAACTTGTTTTGCAACACACGTAGAAGGAAAGAGGGAGGGAGAGACAGAGAGAGAGAAAGAGAGGGAGAGTACTTGTCTGTGTGAAGGCTGAGGTATAAAAAGCTAAAGGCAATTTCTGTGGGGAAAAAAAAGAAAAATCAGAGAGAATCACTCATGCTACTTCGTGGATAAAATTCAGGCTTGAACCAGGACTAGTTCTGAATTCATCCAGGGTGTACATAAAGCTGTTTTCACCTCAGTTGTAATCTTCTGCTGTGGAGAGAGCTTCTATAGCATATGGTAATGCAGCACGCAATGTTTGCGTTTTGTTGTTTATCGAAATCCCCAAGACTTTGTCCAAAAAGTTACCCATGATAAAAATAACTTTAACCAAAAATACTTCACTTTTGTGGGTCTGCCCCCAAAATATTATTGCCTAGTTGTTTGTATGCATTCGCAACTCCACTCTAGTATTCCAGTTATTATCTGCTCCTCCATCTATCTTGCAGTTTTATCTCTTCAGTCTTCCTTATTTTCTTTTTTTTATACTCTTAGTTCCCCCTTTACAATACTGTCAGCTGTTAAAAATGTTTAATGCTGTTGAGAGGAAGACAGGTAATATATTTTGTCTTTATAATGTTGGGCAGTTTTTGGTAGTAATTTTTCTTACACATTTCCTTCAATGCTTTTGGGAATTTTTTTTTTTTAAATGAATTAAAGTATTCTTTAAAGTAATTTACGTAATATTTAAGTAACTGCTATGAACTGATCTGTGTATATATCTGTAATCTATTCAGTTCTTGAAGCCGGAATCTTAGTAGGAAGAGTGGAATGATATTTTGCATCATATGAGTTTGTTCTAATGAACAATATTTTAAAAATGCACATTAAACTTTAATGCAAAATAATTTCTGAGTTTGTTCTTTAGTTTGATCCTAAAATTAAATATTTTGTTTTAAAAGGAGAATGAGCTTAAAATGAAAAAATATAGGAGAAATATATATATAGACAAGTAAATTTTTCACTCTCCATTTTATTTTTTTTATTTCCTTTGTGACTTCTAGTTGACAGTAGATTGCATTTCCCCTATTCTTGTTTTGCATTCAAATAAACAAGAAATTTTTTCCAAATTTAGAAGAAAATAAATGCATTTTGATGATGTCTGAATGATCTCCCATGGATACATGATACTAAAATTTCCTCTCAGCTTAAGAATGGCTATAGTAATGAGAGAGCATTTTGTACTTAGTAAAGTATTTGAAGTCTTTCATGTTACAGAGTGTTACAACCTGCTTTATTTTCGGTTCCCCAGGTTTGGATAATACCAGTTTCCAATTTAAAATTTAACACTGGCTGGAAGCATAAGCAGCCTTTTTTGAGGTCTTATTGGCAGAGTGAAGATGTTGCTCTATGCATTATACTGCTTTTGACTGTTACTACAGGCAGTACTGCAAAGTCATCAGAAATTATAAAGGAAGGGCAGAACTTAGCTCAAACCATTGGTGTTGGACTCTGCTTGGTCCCCACAAGCCAGGTCAGTGCTGGTGCCAAATGGAGACAGATAAGGTGGCTGCTTGACATCACTAAGATGGCAGCAGTAGCCAAGAGCTATGAGACCGGTTACTGAAAGAGATGCACCTTTGCTGTGGCTGTTTTTATGCAGTATAGTTACAGGTGGGGAAAGTGGTTTGAGCCTTCTGCAGTCTTGACAGAAAGTCCATTGCCTTGATGTTCATAAATGCATTTTGGATCAAGAGAAGTAGGTTACCAATTGTTAAATATTGCACAGCTTTTAGCCAGTTTACTTAAGTTATAATTAAGTTTGAAAGCTATATTTGTGATTGCAGTTTAAATCACCATGAAATTTGAGTCAGATCTCATGGATGTGGACAACTGGGGAACACCTAAGGAAAAGTTTAGATTAGCATTGCAGTGGAGACATGTTCATGGAGAATGCTATATTAGCTAAAGATTTTCTATTACAGTGAAAGAAACTGCATAAAAATGTGTTGTCAGTCAATCGTACCAGTATAGCATGGGGAGAAGCAGACCATGCTGTAAATCAGTCCAGCCATTTGGGCTGGTAAGCTCTGACTGCATTTGTTGTTCTAGAGTATAGTTTCATGTATTCCTGGTGCTGTGAATTCAGTGCTAGCTGAGTAAATTATACAAGCTTCAGTTAATGAGTAGTTCTAAGATGCTCTGTTCTAAGTATTTTGTAATAGCTTAAATCTGAGGTGACCAATTTGCATACAGCAATGCTACTATCCACATTTAAAAAGAAATGTGACAATGTCATAGCCAGAGTGATATAACAAAGAATGTTATATCACCTTTCTCAGCAAGGGACTAAAACCAGCTGCAAGTTATGTACATCATGAAGCAATGACAAATGAACTTCCTCAGCCAGACCTCTTGGCACTACCTGTAAGTTCTACAGGCCAGTTCTACAGTTCTCTCTCTGTTTAAACTCAGGCCATGTTTGAATTGAGCTGCAGATTTTCTCCATTCCTCAAACATGACTAGACACTAGTGCAAATAATGAATTAGATCACCTAAATCATGCAAAACCAAATATCCATATCCTAGTGTCAGTCCTGTCTCAAAAAGTCTTACAGCAGCTTCCTGTGAATATTGAGCAGAAGACATGTTTGAATGCCACACTGGAGAGGTTTTCACAGAGGGGAGCAGTTTCTTTTAACTATGCTTTAAAATCTTGTTTAAAGCAGTGGAAAATGGCCTTTGAAATGAACAACCTATTAGTAAATTCTTATTTTGGCCTATGTGGATGTAAATTAAGAATTTACACTTCCTGTTAATTACAGTAAGGACTTGGTTATTTTTTAACCTGATCTGCAACATTTAATACAGGAAAATCACATATAATTTATAAGAGGTAATGATCCTAAGCAATGCAGTGACTGCAGAATGAAATAAATCATGGAAATGATTTAAAGTCAATGGCAATTTACTTAAAGCCATTCTTCAAAGTGGTTGAAGCTAGCCCATTCCTTTGCCTTTATTATTGTACTTTTCAACATGGTATCTAAATGGTTTACAATTAAAACACCCAACAGCCTGAAATAGTGTTGCACACTCTATCTTCTTCTTCAAAAGAATAGTTACACATTTTGTTACTTACTACTAAAAGTTACTTGTTACTGAGCCATATCTGATACTTACTGTTACAGATCAAACAGAAATAAGAGCACACTCATTCTGTAATAATTTTTCATATATTTTTGTACAGTAATCTTTCCAGTCTTACCGGAAAGTCATGTCTATTTTGGTTCAATAGATACTTTAAACATCTGCACTATTAAAGATAAAAGAGTTAAACTATAAAAGGAAGTACTCACTGTTCTTGGATAAAGCTGTTCCAAATGGGTCTTTCTCTTCAAATGATGTCTCATCATTTTCTTATATGCCCTGTTCATTACATTCCTTTGTTATATTTCTTTCTGAGATTTTAAACTCCGCATCATATGTATATGAACATATGATAGGAGCCTCGTGACTGTCACCTCTGGCAGGACCTCTAGAATCCAGCACAATGTTAGTAATAACAGTATTAGCAGAAAATATATACTACATCCACCTTAAGAATGGGAAAGGATGATACCCTTTGGAAATGTCTTTCATATTTCATGCATAATATGGAAATCTGACTACTATCTATATCAAACTAGATTTAAAATGACAATTTTTCAGAAAAGTTTGGGAATAAATTGAATTTACTTGGAAAACTTTCTTTGCCCTAGTTTATAGGTTTTTTCTTGCCTTGTCTGTGGGACACAGTTTGGTAAAAAGGGAACATCTTGTTAAGGCCTGTCAACATTTGGAACACAAGCGTTAGCACCTGTTCACATCTTTTGTAAACATATTTGATATAATTATAATACCATATGTTACCAATGGTTGACAAAATATGATTAATACACAGTACTAGCTCCAGTCTTCTCATGCCATTTAAGTGTCATACAGTACTTACCAGCATTTCCCTAAACACTGACAAGTTTTTTTTGGCTTCTGGGACACATAAAAGTTGTAATAACAAATATAGGAGGAGTATATATTTAAATAGATGTTTCAATTAGCTCTTTTAAAAAATTATTTTACTTTTTACATAACTGAGAGTATTTGCCCATTACTAAATCTCTTACATACATGTATAGCATATATGCATGTTTCTACATGGTCCTGTAGTAGCAACAGAAACAAGTTATAAGGGACTGCAAGGTATCTAACATGATATGTATTTACTTTTATTTTCTCCCACCCAACTGTTTTTATGTTTGTTTGCTTGTGGAGTTTTTTACAGTCTTAAAATGCAGCAGTGGCTTATCCCTATTTAACTATAATCATGGGGTCTTGATCCTGCTGGGATCTTTGGCACCACACATTATAGAAGGTCTTCTAAGCAGTGTTTGAAATGGAAGTTGAGAAGCCTTGGCAGGAAACCCCTCCTGCAACCAATTAGCTGCTGTCTCCTTGGGAGAAAAAATGACAACATGTACCTGTTGTGCTGGGAGAATTACCAACAAGGCATATTGGTCCATTTTTGCTCATGCCATAAAGGACAGTATGAATCTGAGGCTGCCTGTGAATAAATAGAACAAAAAGGGTAGGAATATATGGAAAAATTTGTGGAAAAGGAAGGCATGTCAAATTTCCAGGAATGCTCTGGTGAGAATTGGATATGTGACGTGTTTGGTCAAAACGTGATTCATTTAGAATTGACGTTTCTTGTGGACAAGTTGGATTTGTGAAAGCATTTATAGATTAAAGCAAAAGGAGAGATAGTGTACAGAGTTAAGATTTTAGGACTTTTTTAACAGCTGAAACCTGGGATATTACTTCAAGGGGGAAAAAAGCGATTTCAGTAGACTTAATTCTATGGTGTTCTGTAACATTAAGAATATCTTAAAGGATACATAGAATTTAGAGTTATGTTGAGGTCTGAAAAGCAGCAACTATTTCAATTCTTTAGCATTTCTAATCATATGTCCAGATTAATATGAATGCCCTGAATGAGGACATGGAACTGTAAATAAAATAAAAATCTCACCAGCTTTTATCTTGACATAAAATGCAAGTTTTCCTTGGAAGCCTTTAATCTGACTGTCATCTTTTTACATTCACAGCAGTGAGCTTGTAAAGAGCTCTGCCTGTGCAGTGAAATACTACTGTATAGAAAGACGGTTATCGAAAAGCAATGTTTGTTTGTTTATTGAAATCCCTATCAACAGCATGTCAGTGCTTTTGAGAATGAAACATTTTTACTCCGAATTCTATGTCTGAGCAAACAGTTTCTATTAGATTTGGAAATGATAACGTCTGCTATAATAAGTCTTTGTCTGTGTCTGTTTTTCCCCCTAAGGATAAAGAACTCTAGCAAAGTAAAAAAAAAAAACAACTGTCTAACTACTGCTACCAAATCTGCTTTAAGAAAATCTTTCTTAGAATATTCTCAAAACTCCCAATCGAAACCAACTGAGAATATTTTTTGTCTATTAAAATATGCATTATTTACGCTGAGTCATCCTTTAGAACATGCTTTCCATATTAAGAATCACAAGTATTTAAAGCCCAGCTTCTGACAGTAGTCATCTCATTACAGCTATCAATAAGCATCCAAAATGTCTTGCTCTTTTTCAGCTTTCTCTGTAAATTCCATTTAAATATCAACCCATGGGTAAGGGAATAGATGTTAAGAACAGTTTACATTGACAAAAGCTGCTTACGGTCCAAAACGCTGGAGTGAGATTTGCAAGCCTGACAAAACCAAAAACACACAAACAAACGAAAAGCTTCTTGTTATATGAAGAACATTTGATGAAACACATTGATTTATTTTCATGTATCTCTTAGGTAAGGGGAACAATGTTACCCTGTTAGTGAAAACATATTGAAGAGGACATCTGCCTTAAGCACAGCATTTTCTTTGTTTTTCTGTCCAATTCAGCGTCAGTTGTTCTCCTACATTGCTCAGGCGAATCATTTCATTGCTTTCAACTAGGGTTGCTCATGTGAGAAAGGTTTCAAGACAGGGTTCCATGTTCATTCTTCAGTATTTTAGAAAAAGTTTCCTAATAATTCTTCACTGAAGGGGCAGGTTATTTGTCCATACTCCAAAGATAACCTTGTGGAGCATTGAAGTCTGCAGCCTCTTTAACTTCAGAACAATAAGAATAGAAAGATGTTTGGGATCTCACATCCTTGATGGAGGTTTTATTGTGCCTTCATTTTAATCATCCAGCTCTCAGAGGGAAGGGAAAATGATCTTGTCCTTCTTAGATCAAGTATCTATGTTTTCAGTAATCAATTGAAGGGGATAGGTGCCTGTGAAAATCCCAATTTGTCTGAGGCATCCATTTAGTGAGTAAGAAACATAGTTACTGTTTGAAGATCAGCTATTCTACACAAGTTATTCTATTGCAAGAAAAAAATATGAAATAAAAGATGTTTGCATATGCTATGGATTTAGTCTTGAAGAAAGGGATAAGGTCAGGCTCCTAAAAAAAGAATGTGGTAACAGTGTCTACCACTTGCTTCCTTTTCAAACCAATGTCATGGATCAGGCATCCACTAGGAAGGATCCTGAATCTTGTTGGGACACTTTGAATTGGGTCTGTAGGTTTGAGGTTGGAGTAGGATCCCCTTATCTTTTCTCTCTGTGATGGATCTTGCTTTCCTGGATGCACACTCACTTACCATGCCAAAGACTGGCATTTAGCCTCTGGACTTCTGTGTTGCTTAGAGGAGATACCTTGAGTGTTAATAAAGGCTTCACCAGTTGAAAAAACTTGTTTTCTATTACTAAACATTTTGTTCCATAAAAAATGAAGGGCTATTATCCTCCATGCTGTAAATACAGACACGCCAGGCTTAGTCATGTTTGGCCATGTGGCTCATAGATCTAACAAAAGCAGTGAATGTAAAATTGTCAGTCTCCACAATCAATCTCACAAACCTCTTCCACGTTTAGGTTTATATATTATTAGAGAAAGAGTGTTGCACTAACTGCAGTGATGCGGATAATCCTCTCCGCTTATAACTAGTAGATATATTTGGTGGGAAATTTTACTAATGCTTTCACTTACTTAAAATCTGAGAAATTTTCTTTTTGAATATACTGTATAGCCTGCGCTAAACCTTCAAAACATCATTGTCCTCCTTCCTAATTAAAAGTGACTCTAATTATCTTAGGTATCAATATTTTTGTTTATGACATTCATCATTCTCCCATTTTTAAATAGCTTTTTTTATGTTGCAAGTAGAAATCCTACTCATGAAATCAGTAGACAGTTTATTTATATTTAGGCTAAGAAAGAACTGCAAGATCAAGATGAGAGAGTTTACTGTCTGAGCAAGTATTTACCTTAGGAACCTCTACATGCAAAGAGGGAGTATAGATTTCAAAACATATCCGGTGAAGACAATAAAAGCACCACATAAAGAGCAGAACTGAATCAAGTAGTTGAAATAAGAGACTCTGGATCATTTCCAGATCTAATCTGACTCTGACCTGAATATTCTTGAAGTTCGCCAGGGTTTGACTGTGTTTTTAAAAAACTGTTTTTCAGTTTCCAGCTTCTCTGCTGGCACCTGAGATTGAGGTTGAAGGTGGGGGTAGCAGGAGGGACAGATCCCAGTCCTGGAAGAGCCACCAACCTCTCTGAGAACATGAGCAAGTTTCTCATCATCCATTCCCTTCCACCTTTCCTTCTCCCTTAGACAGAGGAATGAGAACTAGGGCAAGGTTTCTTCACTCATTCGAAAAGATGATTGAGTTAATTTACCTCACAAAGTAACTGAAGAGCAAAGCTTAACCATAAAAGAAAGAAAAGTTCTGGTAGCCTTGTAATTACAGCTTTTGATGCTTATTACATAAAATATAAATTAAATTCTAGTTGGAAAATGGTAAAAGCAACTAGTTCACCTCTATCACAAAGAGATTCTTATGCACAATTATCTTCTTGGTTACTGTGCTAGCCGAGGCAGAGACTTCTGAATAGAGTAGGGTAAGGAACCTTAGGGCTGAATGACTATAAAATATTATTCTAAAAACTCAGAATCACAGAAGCACGGAATCAGTAAGGTTGGAAAAGACCTGTAAGATCATCAAGTGCAACCATCAACCCAACACCACCATGCCCATTAAACCATGTCCCACAATGCCACGTCCACACGTTCCTTGAACACCTCCAGTGATGGTGACTCCACCACCTCCCTGGGCAGCCTGTTCCAATGCTTCACCACTCTCTCAGTAAAGAAGCTTTTCCTAATACCCAGCCTAAACCTCCCCTGGCGCAACTTGAGGTTGTTTCCTCTTGTCCTGTTGCTAGTTGCTTGGGAGAAGAGACGAACACCCACCTCTCTGCAACTCCCTTTCAGGTAACTGTAGAGAGCGATAAGGTCTCCTCTGTGACTGTATAACCTAAGACCTAATAAAATCAAGATTTTCACAGATTTTGTTATACTGGGAATACTGAGGAAATAAAATGCAACACTTCCTATTCCACTACCTGTATCCAATCTAGGTGATGAAAACTGAAGGTTTATTTAATTTTTATAAATAGTAGCATTTTCTTAAAAAGACATTTCTCTGCTATTCCACTCATGTTTCAAGGATAAGATCTGGTAAAGGAGAAAGGCCTAGATATCCTAATTTTCATTTTTGTTTGTTTGTAAATAACTTGCTGTGTTTATTCTTCAAGTGGACAGAATTTCCAAGAATAAAGATAGAAGCCAGACTCCTGTGTCAAGAAAACATTGCAATATTTTTACTATAGGACTAGTTATTTTACTGAAATTTTACTGTCTTCTCTTTTTCTTTGCATATTGCATAACTGATTCATTTACAGAGATGTCAAAAATAGAAAAACATAGCACTTTTTTTTGTTGCTTCTAAATAGAATTCAATGTGATAACATGCTTAGAAGCAACAAAAATTATATAGTTAAATATTGTTTACCTTATTTCTCTTTTGGTAAATGTATTATTATTTTGTTAGAAGAATGAAAAAATAATTGGGAAAACTAGATTTTTTGGGGGACGATCATATAGTGTAGCATCCTTTTGATTAAAGAAGTTGTTTACATGAAATCTTGGAGAAAAGTGAAAATTCTGACAAAAATGGTCTGGTTCTTCCAGTAATATTTGTTGCCAGTGTAATTTTATAGTCTAGAGGGATAGTATCATCTCTTCATCAGGTTAACTCTATGATAATATTCCCTTCCAATTTGTCTTGACATTTTTCCAACAATCACAGAATCACAGAATCACAGAATCACTAAGGTTGGAAAAGACCTGTAAGATCACCAAGTCCAACCATCAACTAACACCACCATACCCATTAAACCATGTCCCACAATGCCTCATCCACACATTCCTTGAACATGTCCAGTGATGGTGACTCCACCACTTCCCTGGGCAGCTTATTCCAGTGTCTCACCACTGTCTCAGTAAAGAAATTTTTCCTAACATCCAGCCTAAACCTCCCCTGCCGCAACTTGAGGCCATTTCCTCTTGTCCCGTCGCTAGTCACTTGGGAGAAGAGACCAACACCCACCTCTCTGCAACCCACTTGCAGGTAATTGTAGAGAGCGATGAGGTCTCCCCTCAGCCTCCTCTTCTCCAGACTGAACAACCCCAGCTCTCTCAGCCTCTCCTCACAAGACTTGTGCTCCAGACCCCTCACCAGCTTCGTCACCCTTCTCTGGACACGCTCCAGCACCTCAATGTCCTTGTAGTGAGGGGCCCAAAACTGAACACAGGATTCGAGGTGCAGCCTCACCAGCGCCGAGTACAGGGGCACAATGACCTCCCTACTCCTGCTGGCCACACTATTTCTGATACAGGCCAGGATGCCATTGGCCTTCTTGGCCACCTGGGCACACTGCTGGCTCATCTTCAGCCGGCTGTCGATCAACACCCCCAGGTCCTTTTCTGCAGGGCAGCTTTCCATCCACTCGTCCCCAAGCCTGTAGCGTTGCCTGGGGTTGTTGTGACCCAAGTGCAGGACCCGGCACTTGGCCTTGTTGAACCTCATCCGGTTGGCCTGGGCCCATGGATCCAGCCTGTCCAGATCCCTCTGCAGAGCCTTCCCACCCTTGAGCAGATCAACACTCCTGCCCAACTTGGTGTCGTCTGCAGGTTCACTTTTAAACATATAAACCATTTTGAAAAACAGGCTTCAAATTCTTAGTCCATTAAGAAATGTAAAACTGGGAGTTTAGACAACTGATTTCTTATGCTGCATCTTCTGTTCTTTTATCTGACCTAATCTCCATCCTTCTGTGTTTCTGAACGTTTTTTCCCTTGGGAATATTCGAAGAAATCAGGTCAACTTCACATTGAAGTGAGAAGATTTGCTCTCGAAGTTAATGTCCAGTATGTTTTGCAAGGCTTGTTCACCTGAAAAAAGAGCTTCCAAAACCACTGGCTTTTCAGGTTTATATTTACTCTTGAGAATTTCTCCAGAATTCTGTATCATCTCCCACATCTTTCAAAGCTTCGCCCAAATGAGTCCTTTAAGAGACTTGAGGCCAAGGGAATGTATAAAATAAAATTAAGCTCAGAAAACACAGAGCAGCATATATTTTCCGCTCTCAAATTGGCAAGAAAAATAGTCTTGTTTTTCTTTCCTGTATGTGAATGCATTTATAGTTTCAAGTTTATTTCGCAGCTTTCGTTGTGCACCAGCTTGTTTTTGTCTTTGAAGTGGTTGAGTTCCTTGATATCTTGAATAATGAACCCACTGTCAGTTAAAATAAGCACAGTAATTTTTTTATTTGTCAAATCATGCAACTGTATGTCCACTTGCTGACATACTGAGGAAATTTCCCTACTCTTCAGTTTTTCATTGCCAGTTAATACTAGTATTACTGTGTAGCTTGCTTGCTATTTCTCCACTTTATCCAGATGATATTTCTACTTTCAAAATATGAAACTGTTCAGTTGAGTTTTGTCTTTATCAAAAAGTTGATATATTGTTTTTTCTAATAAGGATCACAGTGGTTTATAATTGTAAATCCTCTGTAGCTCTTGGAGCATTGGTTAGAGTATTCATTTTCTGTAAAGCAAACTGAGGATAAATGTTGGCACAAAATGATAATAATCAACAAAAAATAAGCTGGAAATTTGTCCATTCAATAGGTATTAAGATCTTCTCTTTTCTTTTCTTTTCTTTTCTTTTCTTTTCTTTTCTTTTCTTTTCTTTTCTTTTCTTTTCTTTTCTTTTCTTTTCTTTTCTTTTCTTTTCTTTTCTTTTCTTTTCTTTTCTTTTCTTTTTCCTTTCCCTTTCCTTTCCTTTCCTTTCCTTTCCTTTCCTTTCCTTTCCTTTCCTTTCCTTTCCTTTCCTTTCCTTTCCTTTCCTTTCCTTTCCTTTCCTTTCCTTTCCTTTCCTTTCTTTTCTTTTCGTCCAGTTATGAATAGAATTTGGAAAGCACTGGAAGAGGAAGGCAGAATATAATGTTCTCATACTGATTCTAGCTACCTGACTTCCCTCATTAACACATTCAGCTGTTCATTATAATGTCATTGCTCTTCCCAAAGTCCTGAAGTTGTCCTGCAGCTATGTCTGCTAGTCCCTTCAATAGATTTTGGAATCAGTTTATCTCTCTGTCAGCCAGTGCCTATGCTGCTTCTGGGGCCAACATGCAAATTTAAGGTCTCCACTGTCATCAGCTTCCACAACCCACACTCCGCTCCTAAAGGGTGCTCAGTGCAAGCTTCCTTGCTGTGCTGCAGAATGCCTTGTGGCTCTCTTCTTCATGGGAAACTTGCAGTCCCTCCTGCATTCCATTCTTCTGCCTCCCCAGGCCCTTTCAGACAAACATGTGCCCTTAATCTGTCTCTAACTGGCTCCTGTCCTTTCTGCCACTCTCTCAGAACCCAGTCCTGACCTTTTAGTCCTTTTCCTGCTTGTTTAATAGGTATATTCAAGCTCAGTCTATTTAAGGGTGTGCATCTATAGATTCATTTGCTTATTCTAAAGGTTTTATGTGATAAATTCATGTTTATGTTCTTTAGGACTCTAAACTGTTTTCAAAACAGTTCTGGTCTATGTTGTCTGTCTCTGTGTCCCTTCACATTTTTCCATTATTTTTCCCCAGCAGTGGACTTTTCACTTGCTTAATCTTAATGTCAGCTTTGCTCATCTTCCCCTGTTGCAGTCTGCAAAAGTCACTGGCTATGCTCAGCTCAGTAGCATTAGATTGTATTACAAGCATCCTGACATTTTACATAAATAATATAAGCAATGTGGCATCCTAGGGCACAGGATTCATTTCAAAAGTATTTTTAAACCTTTGCTGCGAAACTGTAATTTCAACCAATTCTCCTGTCACTTAAATACACTCTCGGTTCTACTAGAAACTGCTTTCAAACAATGCCTTACAGAGGGAGGGGAACACCTTATCTAGGTATCTAGCAAGGGAAAAAAGTTACCACTCCAAACTGGTGCTATTATACTTAACTACGGCACACACTTCCTAAGGAACTTATGAAGGAGGAAGGTGGATATAAATACATTATATTGTGTTGCAACTCTGGCGCCAGTATCCAGAGTTTCAATCCTAAGGTGCTCATGTCTAAATGATTTAATCCCAAAACCATGTCCTCATTCTTTTGATCCCAGATCTCAAAATCTGCTGTTTGCCAGGGCTGTAGTTTCAAGAAAAAGCCAAACCAGCTGCTACCTCCCATACCCCAGCCATTCATGTTTTTGTAAGCTTAATTTGCTGCAAGTTCATCTGTGTGTGCCATTTGAAATGTGCCATGCAGCTAAGAACCAGCAGTGGGGTAGGCGGGAACTCCTACATTAGACCACCTTTCCTACAGCTTACTGCAAAACTGTGCCTTTAGACTTGGCAGCCTCAGCTCCATGTATAAAAGAGAAGAGGTTTATGTTACTGAGTTTCAAGAGGCCTTATTTGCAAGTTCTGAGAGGTTATGATTTTTTTTGTCTACCCCTTTACAAGTCACTAGTCACTTACAGTAGTGCAGTAAAAACTCAACCCTCCCAATACATATATCCTTAGAGGTTTAAATGAAATGTGTGAGACTTGCTAAAATTTGGCAATAACAGACTTACTGGATGCAGAAAAGAAAATGGTAGTAATCACTAAGAGAGGTTAGACAAAATGTGCGTATGTGTCTGCCATCTTTTACCACAGTAATTAATAACAGCTGTGGCTGGTAAGAGGCATCTTTTTTGTAATGGAGCCCCAGCCATCCTTATCATGTTTTTGTACATATTTTTAATGTATTCTCCGCACTATTTTGTTATATGCCTGTGATTTCTGTTTGGAAAAGCAAATGTACTTTCTACAGGTAATGTCTGTGAATGCACCAGTGCACAAACCAGGGCAGCTCAGAGCCCTGGGCAGCATATGTTCCACTTGAATGGCAGAAGGACTTTGTCCTGGTCCTGACATGTTCTCTGTTTGGTTTTGTTAGTGAATCCTAAACTACTTTCCTGCAATAGTTCAGCTATTCAGCTGTACTTGGCGCTGGTAAGGCTGCACCTCGAATACTGTGTTCAGTTTTGAGTCCCTCACTACAAGAAGGACATTGAGGAAAAACTTCTGTACTGAGAGAGTGGTGAAGCACTGGCACAGGCTGCCCAGGGAGGTGGTGGAGTCACCATCACTGGAGGTATTCAAGGAACGTGTGCATGTGGCATTGTGAGACATGGTTCAGTGGGCATGGTGGTGTTGGACTTGATGATCTTACAGGTCTTTTCCAACCTTAATGATTCTGTGATTCTATGATTATAGGCCTTGAAAGAAAGGCCACTGCTTAAGAAGAATCTTCACTTGTCCGCCACGGAGACTTTTACAAAACATTCATGAAAAGTTGAAAGCAGTACCACATTTAGCACGTCAGTCTTAAAAACAGGGCAATTTAATTAAATATGATTATGCACAGAAAAGAGATATCCCTAGAATTAGAACCTCCAACAGTATCTATTTTTTACACTTATAAAATACTGAATATTTTCTCCAGAAATTGAAAGGGACGTGGCAAAATGGTAGTTCGAGTTGCAAAGCTCCTTTGCTGATCTGGTGGAACATTGCAGCTTGTAGAGGAAAAAAATAGAGTTGCAAAGCTCCTTTGCTGATCTGGTGGAACATTGCAGCTTGTAGAGGAAAAAAATAGAGTACAGGATATCTGAGCCAGTTATAATAATTGCAGATGCCATGAAAAGACACGGAAGTTTCCTCTTGCTGCAGAAACAAGACACTTGTCCTGGAGAATAAACTCATTACTCATTCCTGGAGTAATGCTGGGAGGTTTCTGAGTGAATTATTTTGGAAATTGGTTTGGTTGCTGGAAAATCCAATTCTGGATCGACTGAATCCTGGAAGGAGCTGTGCACACACAGACACAATTACACGCTTTTTACCATGATGGTTACAAAAAGCCCCAGCCACCACTCTGTCAAGTTTCTAGGTCCTGATGTCACATATAAGATGATATTAAAAAGTTTTAAAATGCTTCTTGTCACTTCACCTACAGGATCCCTCTGTCCTGAGTTTTCTTGCTGCCTAAAACAGTATGTTTCCACTCCATGGGCTAAAACCTGTGTACTGTGAGAATTAATTAATGATATTTGAACACCATGCTCACAGAGACTACCTAAGTTGGCCATAACTCAAGAGTTGTTGAACCTGCCTCAAACTGGGGAGATGATAAATCCCAGTTTATCATTTTAGCTTTGCCTGTTTCTCACTTCCCATTTTCACATTATGCTCATCTTTGGAAACAGGAAACTTTAATAGAACTGAAAATACTAGAGAGAACAGCCGCCCAGAATATGCATGTTCGGGTCATTACAGATGTTACTGTTATCTTGTTATTCTGCAGTATCAATTCTGTCATCTGCTTCACTTGTATTGTTAAGGTGTTTGAGTTTTGATAATGATGATGATAACAGTAAGTTTTAAAAGAGGGATTTAAGATACCTCAGAAAAGTGAATGTCCTGGAGAAAAAAGAAAAAGAAAGAAAACAAAAAAGAGAGCTTCAGAAGTGTTTATCATATTTCCCTGTGATTTTGTCAGCTGACAAGTTCACTTGGAAATTCAGCTGGATCACAAGGATTACTTTGCCTCAGAAAGCTGGCACGATTTTTTTACATCAGTATTTTCTGTGATTGCAATATAGGTGTAGCAGTATAAAATGGAAGATATATTGTAATAATTCAAATACACTTATGTGCAATAAAAGATCTGTGATGTTTAGCTAGAACTATAAACATCTAGGTACTACAGCTTGATAATATTCAATGGTACTACAACAGTTTTGACTTCAGGGTTCAGGCATTATCTTTATCTAGGTGAGCGACTTGAGTGTTAGAGACTAAAATATGAAAAATAATTACTGAAGAATCAATTTTAAATGGAAATTGAAACCGCTCAATTCTTAAGTACATGTTTGTATCTCTTCATTCCTATTTTTGTAACTTTAACAGGTGTTCACTTAGTCAGGTACTTGTCTGTTTGTGAAAAAACTGTTCAAATGTTTGATTTTTATCTCTTAGTATATCTGTTGAAATCGAGACAAATATTTTAAAGACAAACGTTCTAATAGAATAAACTGTGAAATGAACAGAATCCCAGTGTGCTGAAATTTAAATTCCACTAGAAAATGAACATGATGGAATACTTCATACTTCTCCTGCTATATGAATACCATTTTGGTATTCATGTAGTAGGAGAGTCCTCTAAAAGACATCTGCCGTTACAAATAAAACCCGAAAACATTTAGGTTTGAAAGGTTAGCGTTTTAATAATTGTGTGTTGCAATTTGAGAAATAAAGAAGTGGCTTGATAAAAGGAGGACAAAATGAAATTGCAATAAACATTCTTCACCTCTCCGTTGAGACTAGAAGCAGTCTCCCAACTTACTGTTAATTCTGCAGACTAAGTTAATTTGTTACAGTCAGAATTGTTTGGAAATTAAACTGATGTTTGTTAGATGTCTTCCTGTCAGGTTACAGCTCAAACTAGGCTGCTGATCTTCTGAATTGCACTGTTTCAGTAATATTTAAGTTTGCCAACATATTATGGCACTCAGTGGGTGGTTGGTTCAACCGTTTCCACTGTCAAAGCCACAACTCTCATTTCATATTTGATTAGTAATGACTTGTTTGTCTACCTTTCAGTTCTGAAACTGTGAAAAGCAGTGATAATTTCAATTAAATAAATTAATTCTGGTTTCTCTCAAAAGGAGATGGATTCATGCACATTTTACTTTAAAGACCTGAGAGGAAATTATTTTTTGTCATTTATTGTGAAAATATGAATGCTGCATTTGTGCTGCTCTTAGAAGTTTTATATGAAATCTGTCATGGCCCAGTGTTAAATAGCAGCTGACTTCAACTTCATAACTTTTTTAACTCACATAAGCAGTTCTAAAGTTTTATTTCTCAGTTGACTGGTCATTAGCAGACCCTACACCAAGGGTAACATTTCAGAACAGATATTTATCATGAGGTCTGCTCCACCACTTCAGAGTTATTTGCCTGCCAGAAAGTGAAGCAGCAGGATGAATTAGCCCATGTTACTGACTAGACCCTTACTATTAAGGGTTTTTTAACTATTTTTAACTATTCCTTAGTTAAACATGTCATCTTTAACATTGCTAAACTATGCAAGAGAATACTTATCAACTGAAAAAGCAAAGAAGCATACAAAGCCATTTCCCTGGGACTAGGAATTATTTACTAAACTGCGACACTGAGAAACATCTCTGATAAAACCATTTTTACCTGACACCGAAGTTTCCCTTTAACTAAGGCTGTGTTTTAAATTCCCTCTTCCCTAAGTCCTGCTCACAGAGTAAATTAGCTCCAGCTGATCCTGACTGCTTTTGGTACATGAGCCAGCTTGTTAAGTGTGTTCAGTACCTCTATATTACATTTCAGCCTACCCTTAAGTAAGTCAGCAAAAGCTATTTAGGCTTTTCCCCGCAGGACTGACTCCTGTAAATGTTGTCAGTGTTTCAGTTGCTTCTGTTTTTCATCTCCAACAGCCAGAGGCCTAAGGTAACATCAGTTCACAAAAGAGCAGTTGCAAAAGCTCATTATGGAATAAAGGGAAGAACTAACAAAAATCATAATTTTTACCCATTTTTTCACTGACTTCTTTCTACTGTACATGGCCAATATCAGAGATAACCTCTTAAATGTTCCTGAAGTCTCTCAAACACTAGCTTCTTATATTCCTCCCTCTCTCTGTTGACAGTGATATTCCTTGCTCCCAAAGCTTGCATTCACCTTTCTGCTCCCTCCACCCAAATTCTGACTCTTGCCTCTCCACCTTTCATCCTCTGACTAATTCCTGCCAAACCCCATTCTGGTATTTGCAGAACATAGGCTTATAATTTTTCTCCATTTCTCAATCCTGCTTTTCAAGTCCTTCCATTGACTCTTCCATCTCTCACAAAATCTGTATTCTCTATATAAAGCTCTCTATATCACCCTGCTTATAATCTTTACTGGTCTTTCTCTATCTGAGACATAGATTCCTGCTATGCCTCAAGCAATTTCCTACCACCTATTCCAGAAACAGCTTTTGGTGTGCTTTTTCCTCCTAATTTTTCCCAAAATCTTATTTCAGTAGTTGTCAGCAGTGGTCCTGCAGTGGTTGCTGGCATTTCACAGAAAATGCTTGTTCCAAGAACTAACAGAGCATGTCCTTCCAAAACATGTAAAAGATCACATGTGCTTAGGTCCACATTCACCTTGCTTATCATTAGACACGCAACTGGGGTGCCTAAATGCTGAACAGAACTGCCCTATGGACTCTCTTGTAGGCAGCCATGAGAGAAAAAGAGGCACCTTCTTTAGGATCTGAACTACCGTGTGAAGGTGTCTGTTTCACTGCACTGGTGGTAGGCATAAGGTGATTAGTCACTTTGTTTAGGTGTCTAAAGTGAGATGGAACGAGTCTTGGTCTGGCCTTGACATATTAATGTATGGTAAATAAATACGTTATTGCAGTGAGCTAATAAATTTATTCTGTTAAAGTAGTCTCGATACAGTTCAGTATGACCCTCCTTACAAGGAAAAAGGAAGAAAAATATTTTTCTAGATGAGGATTAAACATAGAAATATAGTATTTGCAATATTAGCAAGCCAGTATTTTAGAGGAGGCATTTTCCCAATTGTTCAAAGTAACAAATGAAGTTAGAGTTTCCCGCAGTGAAGTAAATGCTATCTGAATTACCCATATGTCATGCTTGATTTTTTCCCCATTAAAATAAGTGTGGAAATTTAGCTTACAGACATTCTAAATGTCACCTGGAAACAACAGTGCTGTGAGTGAGACAGAGGCAGAAAGGGCAGGTTAAGTACTTAGAGGACGTAGCCAGAGGGTGATGCCCTATCAAACAAAGAAAATATCTGAATAAATGAATTTTGAAGTTTTCTTTCAATTTTTAAACTCTTTCCGCTCTTCACCTAAGATTTTATTACTACTATTAAGTTAGTCCAACAGCTCTGAAAATAGCGCACTTTGCCAAATATCTCTTCTGCTACAAATGCTTTTTATATAATTAGGCAACTTTTCCCATAGATGTCTGAGGGAATGACTTATGATTAAAGTGAACCACGAGACCATGGAAGAGACAGAGGAGAGTGAGAGCATATTTGTGTATAGCATCATTTATTGATTGCAACCCTCTGTCTAAGTTCTGCTATGCTTCCAACCTGCTTTTACTTATCAGTTTCTTTTTTTCTGACTTTGCTTTTTGCTAAGGAATACCCTGAAGAAGGAATGAGTGTTTGTTTTTCATTTATACTACGTAGGGACTCTCAGTCTCAACTTTCATCCTGAACTGGCTTGACGTAGTGGAAAACACCAACAGGCTTTACAGGACTTACAGTATCAAGTTCTGCTATGTCCACAGAATATTTAGGGGCTTGAGTGATCCTTAAAGTTTTGGAAAAAAACCTTTCATTTTTCAACTAGAAACATGATGATCTAATTCAGGTCTTGTTTAGCTATCGGCATTTCAGAGAAGAAAAATGGATGTTTAGAAAGAACCTGTCTTCTGTTTTTTTAGTTACACTCAGTGCTATATATCCTTTGAATGATGTAGTATAAAATACAGTTATGTTGGTTGTATTGCAGGATTGATACTATGTTGGCCTTGAAATTTATTTACACAGATTGATCAAAAGTGAATGTCAGAAAATCATGTGTCAGTCACAGCTAGAGATGTCTCATAAAGGTTTTTTAAACCATTTAGGTTGATGAGAACTTTGCATTTCTCTCTCTCAGAAGTTGACCTGTTACATGGATCCTTCTGATATCACGGTTGGATTGCTGCAGCGTGCTTGATTGTGTGCTGCCAAAAAGGTTCATCTATCACCTCCAGCTAGAGCAGATTGCAGCAGAGTGAGTGTTTGCAGGTGTGGAATGGGAGATTCTGCTTCTCTGTGGCTTTGCTCTGTGAACTGAGTACCATTATTACCAAAAATCATAACCAAGAAAACTCTCCAAACTAAATACAGTTTAGAAAGCCGACATTGGTTTATTGCAGTGCTGGGTGCATGGGGGATTTCTCTTCCTAGCATGCACGCCGGGTTGAAATCATGACAAGTATTTAAAACAGTTAACAAAGTTAGTTATGCCTACTGGTCCCACCCCTTAACTAGGTTAGTACCCTTCTTACTTCATCTTAAAGATACAGTTATCTTCTAATTCACTACACATGCCCAGAGAGTAGGGGGCTTATTTGGGTTGGGGGCGTTTTCTAGTTAGAAGGTGTGGTTTTCACATTATAATGAGGCAGGTCACCCTTTAGGACACTATTTTGGCACTCTATTCTATTTTCCTAGAATTCATCCTTGTGTTAATCCTTACTGTTAGTTAGTGGAGACAGTTTTTATCTTTAATATGTCTAAATACCAGGTGCATTCATTACAAAATATCTTCTTTCCATTCTTTCCATTCTCTTTCACTTAATTTTGACCTTGCGTTTTAAGATGTTCTATAGCACCTTGAGTTTAGTTTCTTTTGTTTTGTCGTAGCATCTACCTTTTAAATCTTCTCTGCAAAAGGCTTCAAAAGTTTCCCCAGCTTTAGAACCCAATAAAGGGAGTTCTGCTGGTGAATCCACAGAAGTCATAGCTCTCCATGGGAGCTTTGTGGCTCCCTTAGCCGAGCCTGTCTACAGACACTGCATGAGCACCTGGTGTGAATCGTCCTAAGCCCCCCTTCAGCAGGAACTGAAGCAAATCTGCCCCTCTGCCAACCTTTTTGCAGGCTTTTGTTTGCAATACTCTTGTCTTCTTATCTCTTATTATCACAGTGATTACTTCTTTTAATAGGTTTGAGAAATGTTTTTTGAGGGTTGTCACAGGGAAAAAGCCTGCTCAGTTCATGTAGTTTAAAACAAATAAGGAGAGAAGTGGTGTATTGATTTGTTAATGATATATAATCAACGAGGAATCAACAAGCTATAATTCAGGTCCAATATCAGCGATACAACAGATAAACCACAATAGTAGACATTTACAAAATATTAATAAGCACCTTTGTAAATACCTTCTATAATGAATCCCCAGAAGTCTAACGCTCTCCACCATGTATTCACAGTTAACTGGACCCCCTGCCCCAGGCCCTGTGGGTTACCAGCACCTTTCCCCCTTCAGGGAGTGCAGGTTTCCACAGCTGCACACCCCTCCCTCCTTGGGGACATGTGGGTGCTCCAGCTCTGTGTCTGCCCACATCACTCCCAGCTATCCACAGACCAGCAAGAAAGTATTCCATCAGTTGCATAGGCAAAAAAGTGTGGGTCCCTGCATGCTGCACCCTGCACTGTTGTGCCACTAACAGGATGCAGGTTACTCATGGTGTCCAATGGGGTGCAAAATAATCCTGCTCCATTAACTAATGATTTTAATTTAAAACCCTTGATACCTGAGGAAGTTTCTCACTCTGAGGCACTCTACTACATGAGCCTCAAGTCTCTGAGCAGCCTTGCTGTGAACCACAGTGTTCAGAGACCTCAGTAACCAATCTCCTTTCCCTTATTATTGGGTAATCATTTTCACAAATGGTGTTGCCAATTTAAACCAGAAGTTCCTGGAAGGACAGCCTTTAATAACCTCAACTGAAAATGTGCTTTGTGTTCTTGTTCCACTGAACTTTGAGATGCAAACTGAAATAGCCTTCCCTGTAAGGCAAAATCTAAATATTGCCTTTATTTATTTCTGTTTAATAGAACATAATTAGCTTGGGAAATTCTAGTCTAACCAAGATTTTCTACAAGCAATACAAGCTATGGTTTCTGGCAGTGTAAATGGGCATAGCTCTGTTTTCTTTTAGAACTAGTTATTTATATCAGTAGGAAACAATTATATCAATTTACTTCAGTCATACCCAATATACAGAAATGCAAAGAGTATTTAATTCATTAAGTTAAGAACTTGAAAAAAAAATAATTCTAGAGATTTATGGGCCAAATGCATCTCTGTTTTGGGAGGAATACACTTATAGCTGGCCATGTACCAAAAGTAATAATCATTTACATATTATACTATAGGTGTAAGTTTACAATGAAGTGATAGTGTGGCAAGTATAACAAGTAACATAAGATGTATGATGAATATTTGTATGGTAGTATTTTCTAGTACTGGGAAGTATCTTTCTACTTAGATTTCTTGTACATACAGTCCTACTTCATCTCGCTGTGCAAACCAGAATCTGGTCATTCTCATGTTAAACTGGGATGAAATTCACAGTTATTTACCATTTGCAGTGGTATTTGAACAACTTACATTTGATACACGTTTTTTTGAATGTAAAAAAATATTTTCCTTACACCTAAATTTAGATTCATGAGGAAACTCTATGAGATTTTCACTGATTCACTGGAGACTGAATTTGACACTGTGGACTAAGTTCAGAAGTGTTATAAATGAATTGTAAGTCAGTCATGTGAATATAAACCGATATAACTTAAATACACTAGGAGACATCTGATGTGCAGAATTTAAACAGAAAAAAAGAATCAGTAAGTGGGTGCAAAACATGAATTGGGGAATCAAGATATATTAATGTATATATATTAATATATATAAAATATCAAGATATATTCATATATATATGTCTTCTCCCCTCTTACATCATAACTGTTATATACTTTGTATATCCTGACCTTGATCTTCCTAGAAACAAGCCAAATGAGTTAACACAAACTCATCATTTGCTAGGAGACAAATATTGGGGAGACTCTGTGTTTGAAACAGATCAGAGAGAGACCTTGTGCTAAATTTAGATGAGCTAAGGTTAAACCATATTGATCAAACATTATGGCTTGAGAGAGTGATTCTGAAAAGGTTTCATATAATTAGTATTATATAAGCTCAGTAGAAAGGACTGTTAGGAATGAAGGTATCAGAAGTAATACTAACAGCCTTTGCAATTGCTATGCAGATCTTTGATTTGCCTTTGCATGACTTTGCCCATCTCTGCAAAAGGGTTCTCTGATGCCGAGAAGAATATTATGGCATCCTTGTTAATTCTGAAACTGTTCTGGAAAAATACTTTCAAATAATCTTTGTCCATAATGCACCATCTCCACATGGTGTTACAGAAATAATCAATAATAACAAGACAGATGTGTAAGATCAGATGTGGATATCAGAGGAAAATCTTAAGATGAAAGATCAAAGAATAATTGCCAAATTAGAGTGTAAAAATTTCTGTATGGTATTTCTGTTAAGCTGTGCTATTTGAGGAATGTAAAACATGACTAACTACATCAGCAGGTGTGGTGTAGGTGTAGTGCAATTATACATTGACATTTTTGCTGAAGCCTGTAAAGTATTATTTTGTACTGGCTACCAATCTAAATGTAGACCTGATTAAAAATAATTGAAGGATCAGTTCTCTATTGAAAAATGCTTTTTCCCTACAATTGGAATGCTTAGTAGGAATGGATTGATTCTGAAGATAGTTTGGACAGGCAAATGGACTTTAATCAGAAAGGAGTATTATACTAGTTTTAAGATTCCTAGTTTTGTCTTATGCTAGTGTTCTTCATTTAAATAACAAACATTTCTAAATTTATTACCAATCGTGGTTTATGTATGTTAACTATTTGATGTTAAGTTTAACAATTATATTCAAGTAATATTCTGAATACTGTTAATTTCGTTAGACAGATTTAATGATTTTTCCAGAAGCAAAACTTCTTTGGTCGTTGCTGTCTTTGAATTGTTCCTCATATTCTGTGTTAACATAGACTCACATTAGCAACACAAGACATGTTTCTATGTTTCAGTCATTTTGTTAATCTCTCTACAATATCAGATTATTTCTGATTCCATATTTTGTCCAATCTAGTTTGTAATGTTTCTTTCTAGAAGCTTTTTGTGCTGGGATGAGAAGACAATTCTACATTCAAAGTGTCTTACTAACAGGAGGCTCATCTTGATAACGTAGATACTCACTTCTTAAGTACTTGCTGCCTGGGTCAAATATATTTGCACTAACAAGTCATCCCCATTCAAATGCCTTCTGGTTGTTACATGAAAAGATATAATACCTTATGTTGTCTTCTTTTGCAAAGCAGCACCAGAAAACATTTTTATAGCTAAAACTAACTTCCCAACTAAAACTAACAGCCTAACATCCTTTCCTAACTATTTTCCTATAACTAAAGGTAGTTATAGTGAAAGGTATGGAAGCACTTTCGAAGTTGTTGCAAAGGACCATAAACTGGTACCAAAAATACCTCTAACTGGAGCCAAAAAGGGCAGACTCCAATATCCTGTCATATATAGTGGTGAAAATGTTGAGTAACTCAATAAAGGAATGGAATGTATTTATTGACTCCTAAGCAAGTAAGAGTAAAATGTAATTTCAAAATGAATTCTTAGAAACAAAAGAATGTAGAAAAACTTTCATCCACATTTGAATATTTCCAAGTGATCAGGAAAAGGTGCACAGGTCTTCAAGAGTCATAAGATATGTAAATTCCAGAGATTAATGCATAATATGAATAGTCAGTCCTGTCTGACTCACAATAATGACTTACTGTGTTTCTTTCCATCTCTTCTGGATTGCTAAATACAAAAGAAAGTTATGGTTTGAAGAATACAAAAAAGAAAAATCTGCAAAATACCCCCAAATAAAAAATGAAAACTTTTGCTGCCAAACATTAATCTATGTCTAGGTTCTGCAGCTTTTGACCTTATGTGCTATGTCATAGAAATCATCTTACAGATATGAATTGAAAGATAGCTTTAAGTAAATGATCACAGGATGTTAGCAGTGGTAATTACACAACACAACTTATCATGGATCTAGATATATTCCATATAATCAAGTGTTCTTTAAAATAAAGAACGATAACAAATATGAATTAAATGAAGAAGGAATTCTCCATATTAATTTAATTTTCTATGCTTATTTATTAAAGTAATCAACAGCCAAAGAAGTAACTCTGTAAGCCATGCTGCACCTGAATAGCTTATTTCAAGAAACCTTCCACATGGGTAATTTTTTTCCTACATGTTGAAGAAGTAAAAATTAACTCTTGACTAAGAAAGAATGTTATTGCTCAGCAGTTGTTTCAGAAATGGTTGAGAACTATACTTGACCCTGTAGTAAGAAAGAACATTTTGAACAAGAAAATTTCTTCTTTTTTTTTACATGAAATGAAAGAAAGTATATAAAGGTGACGGTTGCAGAACCAGCTTTGTCAAAGGGCAACAGAATAATGTTTCCAGTGTGAATAATGGCTCTCTTGACGGGATTGAGACCCCTTCTGACTTCTATGCTTATGCAGCGGCCACTGTTATGTGATGCAGACACAGTTTAACAGCTAATATGAATACTGGTGGCAGCATCAGTACAGAACAAGACCACAAAACCCATCTAAATTGGTGATAACTGGATAATTAGTTACATAATGCACTGTGCTGTCATGGCTAGACTTACTGGTAACTGACTTTAGGGCAAAGTTGGTCATGTGTAAACTATTTAGTGGTCACTACTAAAGTAACATACTTCCATAGAAGAGGAGCAATGGGATACTGTCATACTGTGGACTGGTACAGATTTTTAAGCTAGCCCAGTATGGTGCAAGAGCATAGCTGAACAACCCTGGGTGGGTTGCTCCATTTTTTTCCTTTGCTGGAGGGACCACTTTCTGGAAATTATCTCAGTGGAGTTTCAAGTAGCAGCTGTGGTGGTTGTGAATTTTCCACAGTTACTGACTTTAGTCTGGGTGATTTTGTATGCAGAAATAACCTTTATATTAGTAATGCTGGTGGCTACCTGAATGACAGCAGAGATGAGAATAAAGTAGGTAATTTACAGTTACATTCCATGTTAAACACTAAGAAAAAAATCTGAGGAAGAGGAAAAGGAGAGAGAATACGGTGAGGAGGGATGGTGGAACATGAAAGGGTATCACAGAAAATGTGTTTTGGTTGAGATGCTTTAGTATCTATATGGTAGTTTTAGTAGGTTCTGGTACAAGAGATAATTTGAGTATGAGACAGCAGTAGAACAGAGATGGCAACAGAGATCTCTTTGTGTAAGAACTCTCATAAAATCTTACCTTGGACAAAAGGCCTATTAGCAAGGCTTTCCAGAAACTTTTCAGATGCTGGCTACCATGTAGGAATCACATGACATGCAATGAGTATTGTATGTTGGCTCGATCACGGACCAATAGGATCATCTGCAACAGCAGCTGGAAATGCTGGTGAAATTATGTGCTGTGTGATGATGTGCCAGAAACAGCTTGATCTGGGACAAGAGATGATGTTGCTGGAGCACGGTTGCCAGTATCTTGATAGTATACCTATTTGATAAAAATAGAATGGAAAGAAAAACAAAAGTATAGTTGTGGGTTGATATTGCTGTAGTGTCCTGTTAATACCCAAATAATGAACAAATAATGAACAAAGATAAAACATACAAATAGAACTCTTTTGGATAATGGTGTGTACCTGTCAGACACAGGATCTATTATAGAGTTAAATAAAGCAAAGGACTGCATTGATGGAAGGTATGGATCAGGGGGACAGTGTAAGTGGACTCAACACAGCCAGATGGTCAAAGATGACTCTTCCGGAGTGAGCGAGCTGGTACACTTTGGCCAAAGGGCCAACGCAGTGTAGGCCTGTATTAGATTATCAAACAGGGCCAAAACACAAGTGTGTGTGCGCTCAGTCTGCAATCATCCTTGTTAGCACATTCTCTGATATGTATTTTGCCTGTGCCAGCTAGCAGCATCCCAGAAAACACTCAGCCATGGTCTGGGTTACTGCAGACCAGGTATTATTTCTAGTGGTTTTGTTCCTGGCTCAGGGGTGACCACTCTGTTTTGCGGAAGAAGAAAATTTAGGTGGGTGGATATGAGTCGTGCTGGGCCAAGTGGCCTCCAGACCAGATAGCAGTCTACCAAATCCTGCTCTTTGTCACAATCCCTAACTGAGCTGATGGATTTTGATGTTTTCACAGCTGTGAAATGGATTAGAGAGCGGCACCCACACCCAAGACATAATTTTTTCTGAGAGTATATCTATACATAACAGTTATAAATAGTGGCCTGCCATTTGGTGTCTATGCCTTCCTTTAACCTCTTTCAGTCAATGAATGGAGAGTTGACCACTGGGGAATTAATTTCCTTACTTGACGTATAGTTATGGTGGCTCTACCCTGCACACTTGGAACCATCCTTCTAAAAGAGTCATTTGAGCTTGTGAAAAGTAACTGAAAGGCAAAGGAAAAAAATCTTTGCTGTACTGAGGGATGACCCTGAATCCAAATCCCAAATCCAAACACCTTTAAAATCTTCAGACTGATAAGATGCATTCTTTTCAGAGGAAGTTTCTAGAGGAGAGATTGTCTTATTCTTTGGAATGTCGCTTTAAAAAACACTTACCCTAAACTCACCACAAATATTATAACACACTTGTTTTTGTTGAATAGCTGGCACACAATTTCAAAAAGCTCCTTGCCTAGTAATTAATGATTCTATTTAATAAAATAAAAAAAATAAAATTAAAGCATTATCTTCTCCAGTAGTCGTTTCTCCTGTCTGTGCTTTCATATCTTACAGTAAGTGTTTACTGTTTTAAAAACTGACAGTTCAAATCTAGCACAAACCCAAGTGGCACTAACAAGCAAATTGTTTCCATTTCTGAAACCTATTGTAGTAATTGCTACCGACTCCAGAGACATTCCCTAGGCAAGAGCAGTAATGATAATTTGGTAACTTTCTTTTAAGTAGACTTCGTTTACAACAGCTAGCAGATATTTCTGCCTTCGGGGCTGAGGAGAGGTTTATGGACTGCAGTAATAGCTTCTCACTTTTAATTTTTCAAAAGAGGTTGCTTTAGTAGTGAGCAAACAGTCTATGTTTTCCAAATGTTATTTCTTAATCATTAACATTAATATCTATTTTTTGCAATGCTGATGCTTTGTGAGGCTCCCAAAAATACACATGACAAAACCCTTGTCAAAATTTCCAGAGACTAATAATTAGGTTTCTTATTAGAAAAACCACAGGGACAGCTTTATTTCTCTCAGGAGGACCATGCTTGATCATGTCCCAGTTGCTGATGACAACTTGTTAATTTATTATTCACTGCCTAGACTGGAGCATCAAAGAGACATATTTGGGGAACAAGACCAAGCTGTAAAAAGCAATGTAGAGCAAAAGACAGTTTCTGCGTTCAATAGTTTATAAATCAATGCTAGTACCAGTAAGCAGTTAACTGATGCTTTTACTCTCCTTTTCTGTTTTGTTTTAAGAACTCAAGCACCTTTAACATATTGGACTTCTTAAGGACCTTAGTTTAGGTTAGCATTCGAAAAAAATTGGTTGACTTGACAAAAGATCTTAACATAAGGGGCAAATCTGTTCGTAAGTGTTCATAAAGAAAACATGATTTTGAAATCTGGTTTTTAATTTATACCTAAATAATTTTCAAAGTAAAAAAAAAAAAATTGCATATTACAATTACACAATATATTATATGCTTATATGATTTTTGGAAATCTGACCCTGGATCATCTTTCCCTTCCACAGGATTCTTCATTGACACAGCAGACGAAATGCTTGCAGTAGTCAGTTACCCATCCTTGCTGCAGTGTCAAGTGATTACTTAAACCAGATATAAGTAAATGCGTCAAACCTTTTTTTGTGAGGGCTACAACCTTGAGCTCTTTTTTCCTATACCCATGTGCTAATATAACAAATGAGAAATATTTCTGCAAATAGTGTAAGTTAATATGAAGAAGTAAAACTAAAGAAAAATGAGAACAGTAATATAAAACCTAGTATAGACTGTGTTCTACTTGTTTTATCAAAACTGTTACAGCATGAATTTTGACACTGATTTATAAGAACCAAACCATGTGTTGACAGTCTACAGTGCAAGAACTGTTAATAAAAACAGCACAGAGAGAAATCTAAGTAAACAATTAGAAGACAAGTGTAGGTGGCTCACAAATGGGGGAAATGTTTAAATTAATAGACTGATCTAATTGCTAAATGTAATTTGCTCATTTCTTCTTTTCTCATGACACATATGAAGCAGATACCACTTTCCAGCCTGTTGTGTTTACTCGTGTTCTACACTTAGATAAATAAACCCCATGGGTTCTCAGTTCAGTAGATATTCTGCAAGAATATTTTGGGCGCCCCAGTGTTTTCTGCCAGCAGTACTGATTATTTCTTGAAACTGGAGCAAGTATAGCAGGGATGCCTACTTCCTGCAAACCTTTGTGTAAAGCAAGTACTGGAAAAATAATCCTTGCAAGGAAAGTAGGTAAAAAATGGCGTTTCACATCTTCATGTTTGAACCCCAGTGTTTCTTGGATTGTTTTGTCTTTGTCACATTCTTGTTAGTTCAACACATCAAGGGCATGGAGACTGGAATGGCAACTGAAGAAGTTATTAATGCCAAGAAAACTATCAAACCACTTTCAACAAAGTTTGTTCCTCAAGTTCACTTAGGACTTAGACGTAATTGAAGGTAACTTTGAGCTTTTCAATCACATAATACCTAGCATTTTCAGAATAATTCCTCAAGACTTAGACACCTCTTATTAAATATTCTAATGCTAGAGAGGACCTTTATTAAAACTGTCTCCATCTTCTCTTTTTTAACTAAAGTAAGAGGGATGTAATGCAGAATTTTTGAAACAGATCACAGAGAAATTATGCTACCATAAACTTACTAGAAACAAATGTATGGTTTTAATCCCTTTACTGCCTGTCTATCTCTTTTTTTTCAAGCACACTCTCTCATTCTCCCTTCTCATTCTTGAATAAGATCTCTAAATGATAGCCTCTTATTCACAGTGACTCCATTTACTTCCTGGTAACTGGTGTAATTTCTGTGGGAGAATATCACAGAATAAGTCAATTTTCTACTTTCTTTCTTGTACTTCAGTACCTCAGAGAATTACCCAATTGCTCTTCCTGTTGAGTGGAAATCCTGAAATGGACTGTTTGTGTTGCAGTCAAAATTATTCTTGATGAAAACAGCAGTCTTCAAATTCAGCACAGCAGCACCTCATTTTCAGAAAAGGTTAGATAGAAAAATATAAAAAAGTTGCTGATATATTTAGCAACTTAAAGAAAAACTCTGGCTGATTTGAAAGTGAGTTCTGGAAATAAAGTAGTTCTACTTTGTAAATAAACTGTAGGACTGGATATCTGTTGTCAATGATGACTGTATGATGTGAGGATGTGTTTTCTACTTATTTCACCTCAGTCTCCACTTTTTTTGTACACATGTAGGTCTACTAAAGTGAAAACAGTGTATCTTCTGTCTGGTCTTTTTTATTGGGAGTAATCAGCCCAGATTTATGAAGGAGAAATCATGCCTGACCAACCTGATAGCCTTCTGCAAAGACGTGACTAGTGTGGTGAATGAGGGGAGAGCAGTGGATGTTGTTTATCTTGATGTTAGCAAGTCTTCAGACACTGGCTCAAATAACATCCACACTGACAAACTGATGAGGTATGGCCTGGAAATATGGACAGTGTGGTGGACTGAAAACTGGTTGTACTGCTAGGCTCAGAACGTTGTGATCAGTTGCACGAAGTCCAGCTGGAGACCAGTCATCAGTGTTTGACATCTACATTAATGACCCCACTGATTTTGTGATCTTTGATATTTTTGAGATTTTATCTGAAAAAATTGTTATCAAAATTAAGTGTGTATTTCTTTCCATGCTGGGGACATTATGTTTGTTATGTAAGCAGGTGTTTTCAATCCAAGACAATACAATAACTTGAAAAATAAGTGATATAACCAATGATATCTATTTAAAATGTCCAAAATATATATCAACCATTCAGAATTATGCAGTCACAAGATGGAAAAATTCAGTTAAGGTTATCGGTGCAACTTTAAATTCTGCAGCTTTGCTAACCTCATTGCACATACATATTTTTGTATGATGTGTCATTACAAGTTTATGTTATATCAGTGAGTATCACATGTATTTGACGATAATAAAAAACAATGCATACATTTGGTACAGTAAGGTGCAATTCCAGCATTAGAAGGAAAATACGCTCAAATAGAGACTGCTTTCAGCCTGTAGCTTTTGACTGTTTTTACATATTTTCTTTCTTTTTCTCCTTATTGCTTTCATTTGTCCCACCCAGATTATTTTGATCACCATGCTGCTATATAGTCATCTTCTGGACTAGATTTATATATTGATGCACTCTCAAGAAATTAGGGACGGGAGCTTGGAAGTCAAGAAGACAATTAGATTAGAATCAGCTTCAGATTTAGGCACACAAATGTAGGTGTTTACATGTGCAGTAGATGTATAAACTCTCATTACAGTCAATATGATACTTGTTCATAGAGCTCATGGACCCTACAATCACTGTAGCTGCTGGCTAGTAATTTGTCTCCACTCCCTAGGCTTTATTGAGTGTTTACCTAGATGTCTATTGCCTATAACAGGAGCTTAGACAGCAAGCCTACCTAGACATAAAGGGTTGCTTGTACATATCTTGCTCTTGAGCTGAATCCCATCCATGGAGATTGTATCTCTGAAGCTATAACTTTATATTAAGGAAAAATTAAAATAAAATCAGGATTCAAATGTTATGATCTCTGCTCCCTGAGATGGAATTATTAATGAGTCATTTGCTTTATATTTGATAATCTAGTCATGATAGAATTGTACATGATTTAGTGGGCATGGTGGTGTTGGGTTGATGGTTGGACTTGATGATCTTACAGGTCTTTTCCAACCTTAGTTATTCTGTGATTCTGTGATTGATGTTTGCAGGTAGGTCATGCTAATGTTCATGGCTGTAAATATTAGCTGTGTCTCTTTCAATTCTTGACATACAGAATTGGGGTTTCTTCAGGACTGCTTTATGTCTGTGGATTTACCTAAACTCTGTGAGGCCTCATTTTGGTGGTGGCACTTCATGCCTTGCTTGCTTGCCCTACTCTTCATTTCTCTGTGCAGTCCTTTCCTCATTACTGTCAGTGAATTCTGGTCTCTCCCTAACTTAATTATTTATTTTTATTTTAGTCTGGAAAATGACTTGTTTATTCCTTCTTTTTCACCATAGCTTTATTATGTATTCTTCTGTATAGGTGTTAGAGCATGAATACCTTTAACACATCTAGTCCCTGTATACCATCATGTTGTATTTTTACTTTGGTTTTTTGTTCTGTCTCAGGATGCACCCCTATGGCATTCACTGTTACTTCACATTTTACCAATGTCAGAATCATCCACATTCCTGAGCACTATTCTGGATTTCCTTTTATTAATCTCCAGTATATTTCATTTCACATTTTTGTCCAGGAAGATTACCATGTGTTATCCCTGGTATTTTTTCTCAGTGTGTGTTGTATGAGAAGTTATTTAGCACAGGCTTCTGCAAAAAAAGAAAAAAAATGTGCAAAACTGTCAGTTTAAAACCTTCTGTTGTTCATTTGGACTTGCATACTGTGGGTGGCACTTGGGGGCTGGTTTGTTGCTGCCTAAAAAAAGATGTGCCTTTTACGAATGAGAACACTGCTACATGACAACACATTGAAAGATTCAAATTAAGATTGAGTACCTGTATTTTTATCATGAAACATCTATATGATATCAGCAGCAGTCAAGCTAGCTTGCTGGGCTGACCTTATTCAGTTTAGCTCAGAGTGAAACTGCAATTCCTTGCCCCCCTCTAGGCTTCTGGGTTGGTAACAGCAATGTGCGTTAATAAATTTGCAGTGAAAAATTCTTACATTTAGTTTTTAAATAGAGAAGACTAATCCTTGATGTTCAGCGGGGAGAGATGGGAATAATGACAGGGATGTCATCCGACTTTCAGGACTTGCAGCCTCTGACAGTCAAAAATGAGGGAATACCCACAGCCGGGTTTGTTAAACGTCCTGAAAGGGGCAATGCATCCCTGGAGCAAAGACCGCTTTTCCTCTCCCTTCCTTTTTCCCCAGACATGCTGGTTTACTGTTGAAAGTATTCAGCCAGTGCTAGCATGGTTGAGTAGGAATTCTTTCAAGAGAGTTATGCCTCAAACTGTTTTTTCTCCCCTGTACCTTGGGAAGGTCAGAATGCCTCTGGAGATTATTAAGTGGCCATTTGTTTTTAACTCAGCTTTGCAGCTGTACCTTATGAAGTCATTGTAGGCACTGAAACATGGCCAAGTTTTCTAACTTTAGGCAAATTTTTTCCAAGCTAATTTGCCTTCACTTCCACTTACAACAACGTACTGAAATTTGACATTCAGCTCCTCTAGACTGAGAGCTCAGAGCGTTAGATTATATGATTAAAGGCTAATGACCATAAACAAAAAGACCCATGGGGACCAGGGGAACTGTGGCAGGTGGAGGGACTCCAAGAAGCTAATCATTGCTAATGGAGTACCCTGACCTGGCATTCCCACCACCGAGACAAGTCAGTCCAAGAAACTGCCTCCTCTGAATGCCTTGCAGACTAAAGGGGGTTGCTGCCTACAGGGTACAGGAACTATTATGGGATGCAGGGGGAACAGAATTTTGGGCTTGTGTAAAATTCATTATCAGATGTTTTAAAGGGAATTTTGGGACTGTGTGACACTCATGATGGGATGTTTAGTGAATGGAAAAAAGGCAGGGAAAGGAAGAGGCTCGGCTGTACTGGGGAAGAACAAATGTGGGAAAATGAAGGGGAAAGGGTAAAAGAGGCTCGTTGAGTATAAACAGGGGCTGGCCAGTACACTTGTCCTGAACCCTGTGCTTGATCACTGCAAGCTATCCTGTCATCTTACTAAACCCCAACTACCTCTTTCGTGGGTATATGTGGATGCTGCGGAAATGCAACCTGAACTGGTTGGTGATAGACTAAGAGATCTGATTACCAGCAACTGGAGTGGATCCACAAGCCTCAGAGGCTCTAGGGCCCGAGGTTAGAGCAAGTCAGGAAGACCCAGGTCTTGGAGACAGCTACTGGGTAGACAGACTGTCTAAGACCAGCCTCTGGTGAGACTCCTGGTGTGTGTATATTCCACTAGCAGATTTTGATCCTGATCAGCCAGAGAGGAGGACCAGGGCTGGGCCATTCACACTGTTCATATTTGTGTGGGTGTTCTTTTTGTTTAGGTGGATGCCACAAAGACCCCATTTTCTGTCTGTGTTGGTCTGTTTATCCAGCCGTATGTTTAAAGCATGTGTGTGTGTATGAATGCATGTGCACATGTTGGGCTTACCCTTGACACTGCCTGGAGCTGGGGGCATAGCACCACGGCAGCCCCACATCTACATGGCTGGGTTAGGAGTATTTTCTGGGTCCTGCTGACCTCTGGGTTGGGCAATCTCTAATACACAGACACTAACAAATTAGTGTGTGTCAGCCAAGTATGATCTGCTTGTAATCCACAGCCCTGGGAAAGTAAAAAATACTCGCAATTCCCACTGAATGTAGTTTAAGCAAACACATTTCACTCGCATTTCAATTTTTTTTTTTTTTTTTTTTTTAAGATGGTCTCTTTAGTAACTTGAAATAAAGTATGATTTACTCTTGCTGGGCACAGTTCTGGTGATGAGGCCAAACAGGAGTAATCCCATGATCTGCAAGAAAGGTGGAAGGAAACAGATACACAGAAAACATGCTTTTTTTTTTAAAGAAAGTGCAAGTCACTTCTCACAAGCCTGTAGTAGATATAAATCTGTTAAATGTCTAGAGGTTTATTGTTGTCTTTTATAAAATGCAAATAAAGCTTGGAGCATTCCTTCTTAACTTTTTCTTTTTCTTTCTGTGTTGAGCTCATAGGGTCTGGAGGTCATGTTACCAATGTGTTTCTAAGCTGCACACAATTACCCTCAACCCTGTAAAGCATTGCACAGCAGGAGACTATTTATGACCTGTCACAATGAAAGCCACTGTCTTATGCAGCCCAACAGGAGTCCAAGTATAATGCAGTGGTTATGAAGAATGTGAAGGAACAATGTAGGGATAACATATTTAAACATCACATTACTACACTTTTGAACATAACTTTTTCAGGTCCATATTTTCCACTCAGAAGTTAAGCTGCATGTGTCCTCAGCAGGTTGCTGAAGTAGAAATTCTATTTATCTACTACCCATTATTTTCTTAGCAAAATTATCATCCTACATCCCATTATTTGGAGGGATTATTAACCTTAACTACTGAGATCCAAGGGCACTTCACAAGGTATTGCACACTTAGTCCTCATGGTCTTCGACAGTTTGTTTTAATTTTTGTTTTTTCTTTTAAGAACAACCTATCACATAGTTCTACATTAACTTCAAAATAAGTCTTCGTGCAGCAAGTTGTTCAGGTTATGTATACAATGAAATGGGCATATATTCACACCACGTGAAAATAAGAAAGCCATTAAAGTGATGCAGCATATCAGAAAGAGATATTTTGCTCAATATTTTGCATAACCCTTTCACAATATGGCAAACAAATGTTGGTATGATAAATGCAGAATATTAGTGTCATTTAATGATTTTCTGAAAACACTTTTCCACCAACAATATCGCTTTCATTCCTCCAGTAAGAAATGTGAAGGGGATTAAAAATAAAAATTATAAAAATAAAATGGAATATAGTAAAGTGTGTTCTCAGTTTATTTTCCCTCATTTTGGTATTATCTTGCTGATGTCCCTCTCTTTCTGTTTACAGTCTTGCAGATTTTCAAAAAGTGACTTCTTGGTTTTACTTTTTGGGTGCTTCATATGAAACACCTTTCATAAAGCTCTCATTTCCCCCTCTTTTTCTCCCAGGAATCTAATGAACATGCATCCTTTGAAAGTCTGTAATTTTAAAATTGCAAACCCCAAATTATGACATACTTTTAAAGTGTAGAAATGTGTAAATTTTTTCACATGAATTCTGATAGCATAGAAACTTGTTATGAATACTTCTTTATGCACTTGTCTGAAATCCATCATGCCCATGATTAGTATCATGACTTTAGCATCAGAATGCATTGCATACTGATAGTTTATCCAAGCTGTCAATGGTTTACAGCCATTCAAGTAAACATCCTACAATGCTAAACACTCTCTTTAATTTATGAGGAGATAGAATATCTGTTAATGATTTTGTCTCAGCAGACTAACAACTTTGGATCAATGTCAGCTGTCACTTGATTAATTACGTACATTAGGCAGCTGATCACAGAAACTTTCCACCTTTTCCCCTTAGTGTTTGTATTTGTTCTTCACAATTAGTCATAGTCACTCAACGGCTGCACATGATGAAGTCAGCAAAACAAACCTTAGTAGGCTGTTAAATACTGGGCAAAATAAATATAAGATTTTTAGTGCAGTATATAGAAGAAAGATGGCAAAGACATTGCTGTTTTTGAAATTAATTTTTTTATCACTTTGTTAACTTGGGAGAGGTACTATCTCTCCTTTAAATTGCAATTACATTATTTTTGTTAATACTTATTGATATTGATCTTTTCCTCTTATCACTACCTGGTTAATAACCTTTTCTCATCTTTTTCTTAATTATATCTGACTTAACTTAGCAATGTAAGATTCAGTGATAGGTTTTTTTTTTCAACATAAGTATTATGCTTAAAAACTACATTACATGCTCAGTGACAAAACCCAGCTTTTGTTCTGTTACTGTAAAACTCATTAAGTAGCATTTTGCAGGTCACTCTGGTCCACCATGAGTAGCATTATTCTGTGATTCTTTGGGGCACTGCGTGTTTACTGCTGATCAGAGATGTCAAGAGTAAGAAGGAAAACTATGGAGGAAGATAGCACAGACTTTGGGGCTGGTGTTTTGCAGCACTGCAGTAGCACAACTAAACTGCATCCCATCCTGCGGACAGGGCTGGCACACCCTTCCTTGGTCTGCAGAGCTTACCTGTTCTGCGATAGCGTGGTTCTTTGTCCCATGCTCTCAGCGTTTGCTCAGAGATACCTAGTGCACCTGGCTGTTCCTAAAGCTTTAGGTGAAGCACTGGTTTCCTGAATGCCTGACCAAGATGTGCCTCACCAGAAAAATGAGACACAAACCTAGACAAGTTTGAGGTAAAAGTAAGTAGGAAAAGGGGTGAATTGTGAGAAGGTATGTTTCTCTAAAACATTTTCCTGCTTGATAACACCTGCTTTCAAATGTTTGAATTGACTAGCTGGCTTCTATGGCTTTGCAAATGTGTTAGATATATGATAGCCACGCTGACTGAAATGCTCATGTAACCAGTCCAGCTCTTAGTGGTCACACATGACCTGCAGGATGGCAGCCCTCTTTTGTAGGAGACCAGGTATAACTGTTGGTAGTTCAGTCCCTTCTGACTTTCAGTTAAAAAGTGAAACATGTAACTCCCTAAATAGGTTGGATCAGCATCCTAGACATGCATTCTGTGTACATATCCACATGTAGCCTTGAAGTTTTACAGCTGGTAATTTTAGGAGGAACTCGTAGTAGTTGATCGAAGACAATCATAAGCACCATCCAGGTGCTTTCTTTCCATTCCTAGATGTCACTGAACTATCTATTTGCTGCTGCAAGTCTCCTACGGACCTTTTCCTACTGTCCTGCCTTTCTCTGTGATTATGACATCCCTTACAATATTCTGCAAAGATGACAATGGAGGACAGAATATCTCAATATGAAGATGTAGATGACTGCAGGTAATCTGACATTAACAATCAGATACAAAACCTGTCTATATAACCTGTCTTATTATCAGAATGCTTTGCAAAAATAGGGCAGCTGCCAGACACATGTGTATAAAACAAATACATACAACTCAGTCATGCATTTTCTCTTAGACTCTACCAAGAATGAGAAAGTGTGAGATTTCTGTTGTGGTTATTGTTGCTAGACACAAGGCAGCATTATAATACCACGCTGTGGAAATAATGGAAATAGGTTTTTTTGTTTGTTTGTTAGTGTGTTTGTTTGCTTATTTGTTTTCTTCAGTAACAACACAACAAGCCTGCATCATGGACATCAGGGGAAGTAGCTGAAATTTGCATGAGGGCAACAGAGCCTGCTGAGTGGAAGAACCTTTTTTGTGGGTTGTTGAACATTAGGAATTCTGGATTAGAGCATCACAAGTTGTTAATGTTTCAAGAAAAAAAGCAGACTATATCTTCAACTATTTATAACAAAGTAGAAATACATCTGAGAAAACAGGATGGGAAGACATCTTATTTCAAATTGGGGTGATAGAGAGCAGTTCAGCTTTCCCATTTATTCTTTCTCATGGTGCAAGATAGAACTCAGCCTAATTGTGCTGGAAGTAAATTTAAAAGGCAGAAAAAGAAAGGATTAAAAGCTAATAATTTTACACTTTATATTCAGTCAAGCAACAGAAATCACTGTTAAGGGCTTACGGAGGTTCAAGAGCTTAGAAGGTGTCAAAAGAAATCAGACATTTTTATGAATAAGGTTATCTATAGTAGTTACACTTGCTGTGATAAAAAATACAGAAAGCAGCTGAACCTCATGGTTTATGTCAGGAGTTGAGCTGCCCACCACACAGATTTTAGGACCATAGAGTTTTAAAACCTTTGCCATTGTGGGAGTTTTGTGCCCATCTTGACTGCCTGGCTGAATTAGGAGCACCATTGCTTTGACTTGGTATGTCAAGTTTTGCACAAGTTTTACACTGCCATAATGCAGTGAGGATGAGCAGTGGTTCTGGTATGTGAGGGAGATACAAGTTGTGATGTATTTTCAGGCAGTTAAACAGAGCGACACACATAAAACAGCTCTCTGAATAGCAGGCAGTTAACACCTGATTTTGTGTTTTCAACCAAAAATTAATAATTTGCCATTTGGACTAAAACAGCATAGTGTTTATTGTGGACTTTTTTTTTCCCCTTACCATTCTACAACTGCTACAACTACTTTAAGGGCTTTTAATAACTGAGCTTATAAATCAGCTTAAAATGAATAGTGACACATTTCAGCTACAAATGAGTGACCCTGCTCTTGTTTGTTGATGGCATATAGCTCCATGTTATTTTAGCATTGTTTATTATGGCTTTACTTCCAATTTTCTTTCCTTGAATTTAGATTTTTTTCCTCTGAATAACTTCCTTTATTTTCAAATTTTCCTTTTTATATTTTTAAAGAAAATAGTATTGAAATCCTTCAAACCCCTTATGTGCTCATATAAGCCTCTTTATAGCACCATGGACAAGGTATGTATTTCTGCAATATATTTGCTTTCGAAAATTACAGTGTTGCTACAAACACTGTCTATCTCTGCTATTTTTTCTTCCTTGCTGAATGGGAACAGGTAACACTGGTATCAAAACTAAAGCTCTCAAATAAAATTTTTGTAGTACAGATTTGTACATGCTCTTTAAAATTTTATTTCCCTCAATGGGTACTCAAGCTTTAAATATTAATGTAATTTTAATAGTACATAGAAAAAGACAGAAGGTTGAGACCTTCTTATATCTTAATATAATTCCTACAAAGTAAGAAACAGTTATGTATTATCAAGACTTGATTTAGCTAGTGGCATGTCAATGAAAAATAAGAAATCTGAACGCAGTGCCGTGAATGTTGAGTTACTCTTTCATCATTCACTCCAATTTCATAAGTTCAGTGGCATGCAAGGCATGAAATGCATTGTCAAAAATATATAGTTCAGAATACAGTACTATTAAATATTTTATCCAATTGGCAATGGTGCTGCAAAAAGACTGAACGTTAAACTGAGCCCTGTTCTTAAAAAAAAATGACACTGCACTGTGCTTTCCAGCTCTGTTTCTACAGAAAAAAGTTTTCTGTCAGCAATTTCTTTTTAAGTAAAGTGAAGCAAATCTCTCTCTCTTTCTCTCTGTATTTTTTTGGTGAGTATACTGAAGAAAGTCTTTACCTCTGTAGACACGCTGCTGAAGTCCCTAAAAAAATGAAAGGGAACTCTTCACTCTGACTACTGGCATGCAGATTTCACCTCTAGTTAGCAATTGGTTTCTTGTAAGGTAAAGTTAGAATATTTTCTTAGATTGATAGAAGGTAAGGAAATTCTGAGTTACAAAATATGGTTTGTAGACCATGCCAGGGAGAGCTTATATACCATAATTAGTAGTTCAGGATTTCCTTATTTCCTCAGCTCTTATTAAATCAGAACTTACCTATTCTACACCAGTTTCTTAGTAGGTACCTGCTTTGCCTGTTTATCTTGTTTTGTCTATGGCAGTTGGGACATTTAATGAAGTTTTTGGCCTTCTTTAACTAACAGCCCAGTATTTTTTCTGGACAGAGTCTTCTACCCTATTCTACACCACTGACACTTATGTACATTATGGCCACCAGCACATTTTAGAAGATTGTCCAAAAGCCTTTTAAGTATACATTACAACCACTACAGGCAGAGGACAAGAGAATACTCACTGTTCACACAAGCAAATAACCAGGTTCCTATAAATCTATAGTCAAGATTTTTGTAGGTTGTGTGCAAAAGGGATTTTTAAGAAGGGACTTAAAGGATAGTACTGAGATGACTTTGTGTAAGTTTAAGGATAATTTTTCCCAAGTGTGAGGGATAGAGTGGGAGAAAGGATTTTGTCTGAAAATCTGGCAAGTGAGTCCTGAAGGAAACTCTGTAGAATGTCTGACCTTGACTCCTCTGCCCAGCCAAGCTTACAATATTACAAGTCTGAATTTGTATGATTTTGTATAACCTTTTAATGTGAACACATATAATCTTTCAACTTGTGTATGGAAAAGTGTCCCTAACTTGCTTGACTGCTCATATAACCTAAAATGTAACCAGTTAGTGACTGTGGGCAGGGCAAAATATAGAAATTTTGTTCAGTCGGATAGCCGGTCACATATAAAGTGTAGGTATGTGGTTTATACTGGACAGATAAAAGTTGCCAGCATGCACGGTCTGGGGAGTCTTGCCTGACTGGCTAAGGATGCCTCCACAAGGAAGCCTGCAGAAAGGACTCCTGTTAACACCCCTCAGACGGTGACTGCCATCCTGTCCAAGAGCTTTCTGGTTGAGCTGTACACTGTTCCGAGGATCCAAACGCATTGCTGCAGTTTTTCATGTACTAAAACTGCAACATGGTGGAACATGGAATGAGCAGTCTTCTCTTTTACTAGCTAGATACTATCTTTTTATAGCTTTGAAAATAAAGGTTAGCATCTCAAAACCACGATTTCTTTCATTATTCTCATGTACTGAGTTTTTGCTTCCCAACAGCTATCTGCAATGTAACTTTCAATGAGTTTGAATTAGTCCCTATTACAAATGATGAGAAAGTTGATTATAGGTTTTTTTGGGTAGGATGCAGCTGACCAAATTTTCATAAAACTACGGGTGACTTTGTCAACAGCTTGCCTTGGTGGCAGATATACTTTGTGTTGGGCAAGGATTGTCTGGGTGGTATATTGTTCTACCTGCATTACTCTACTAATAAACCATGTGTTGCTATTTCTGGGCTCAGGAGCTCTTGATTAGTACTCAGTAAGTGAAAGGCCTTTTGAGGGCTTGGGGGAGAACTTAATTCAAAATTATTGGAAGACTTCTTGCTTGTACAACCTTTTTTGCCAGGTCAGAAGTGTGCAAGAGAGATTATAGGAAGCTGACATTTGTATTGTTTATAGAGGGATGAAAACTAGTTTTAAACAAATATCACTCCAGCCTCTGTGCATGCATCTATTGCCTATGCAGACATATTAGGTGCATGGGGCAAGGATTTCATTTCACTACATCAGAAGCAATGAATTCCTACCTTGTCATTGCAATTTTTCACACGTTTTCAAGTTTCTCTGTTTTCAATATCCGAGTAAACTCATCTCTTCAACCTACTGCCACAGGCTGCAAAAGATAGCAACAAACCTCAGCTGAGATTCACACTTAATGAAAACATAAAAGGTAAGAGTTAATAGCCACAGCCATTCAAATGGGTCCTTTACTCATGGGCTTTGCATGTTTTGGAACAAGCTGAGACAATGACACGATATTGCTTTTACCTCCTTTGTGGTCTATCTTGTTTGTAGTCACTGGGGAATTTTCTGGCAAAAAATATTCTGGAGGAGAGTACAACTTCAGTAGCACTTTTGAACACCTCCAATACCTACTATACTTTTTCTAGCTAGCGAGCTGTTAAAAGATTCCTGCATTTTCTGATCAGGGTTTAGACAGCAGGCTAAATGACTTATTGTAGCAGTGCACACAGAGCACCCAAGTACCAACGTACTTAGTATGATTAGAAGTATGAAAATGAGTGTACTTGTCTATAAGCACAAGTTAATGATTCAAACAAATTAATTTAGTTTATGTTTGTGCCTATTCTGTATTTGGCTTCTGCAGCACCTCCTGAAATTTTGTTTAGTCACCCTGGAGATGTGTAAAAATAAATGTTAAGGCTTCCTATGTACAGATGTTCATATGGACTTTCTTAAAGTAACTTTTTCTGAGTATATCTATGCTCACATGACTATACATAATGTTGCCTTTAACTAATTAGTTGGTTTGCTTACCACAGGATGCTAAAGCTGTTCCAAGGATGAGCTAGCTGTGTACTAGCAAATAGCCTGTGATGTGTTGCTGTAGCTAGTCTGTTCCTCATACCAAAGACTGAGCAGGCCTACATTACAACAGTAACTTCAGTGGATACGTGCCCTTAGAAATGTGGAGTTATGTTTAACCAGTCAGGCAACAGAGAGGGGAAGTATGACGTCACATAGACAACTGTTAAATTGTGTTCTGGTAACAAGCGTAGCTTGGAAAAAAATCTACAGTGTGGGGGATGTGCTTCTTAAGCAGCTCAAGCGTTGCTCCTACCCTCAGATGAAGTGATGTAAAGGTGACAAGGACATGTTGGCTTGGGTGTGGTAAGCTTCTGGGATGCATTTGCTGACTAATTAGGTTGTCCTAAGACTAAAATACTTGTCTAGCAGGAGAACTGTGCGGCCTTGTTTTCATCCTTGAATCACTCCAGAAAAGACAGAGCTTTCTGAAGTATATGCCAGTGTGTGCTGAATTTTTTACCCAGGAAATTATTTTAACATTACAGGAACAGGAAGTATGTAGAAGTCATCCAGAGAATAGTCAAAGTTAATGAAGAATAGTACTGAATTAGTAGAACGATTAAATTAAAAAAAAAAAAAAATTACAGTCTGTTTGCAGGAGTAAGTATCTATTAGTTTTAATCAGAGCAGGTTTAAGCTGATGCTGAGAGTTTTTTTGAAAATGTTATCTGGAAGTTTTGTTCCATCTTGTGTATGCAAATATTTAGCAGAGCATCTACCCACTGGTAGTATGAACATCTGGTAACAACCACGAAAACACTGTTGTTCACAATGCAGTTTGCCTTCTATTTACAGTGTTTTATCAGGGGAAACTACCCTCTAAGCCAAAAAAAAAGAGCTAACTAAATGTTTTGCTGACATCCATAAAATACAAAAAACCCAGATAAAAATTATTTTTACAATATATTTTTATTACTAATACAGTTACAGCAGTGATTAAACGTAATGCCATGCTCAGGGGACTTGGGTATATGGGTATTAGCAGAGAGAAAGTAGTTACCCTTTTACCCTTACACTGTTCAACTCAATAAAATAAAATTAGAAATGTAGGAGCATAACAGGATTATTGTAGAGTCATCATTTCCTGCAGGATTTATCCTTTAAATTTGACCTTTGCAGGAGTTCATTATGCCAAATATGATAGATCATGCTCATAGAAAAAAGTCATCTGGAATACCTGAGAGCTGTTGATATAACTAAATAAACAACTCTAGACAGTGTATTTATATATTTAAAATAGGTTTGTGTGTGTGCGCATATATATATGTGTATGCATATAAATGCTGCAAGACCTGTCACAGTAACTTTCTTTTAACTACCATTTGTGAATATAAATACAGATTTATTTATGATGGATACTAGCACAGTGTTTAAAAAAGAGAGAAGGAAATGACAGAAATATGCCACCCCAATCTAAAGACATGTCACCAGATCTTCACAGCAGTGAAAAAAATCCCAATTTTTCCTTTTTTTTCCCTCTATTCCTGGTCTAGGTAACTGGTGGGGTGAAAAACATCAGGAACTAAGGAAGACTGGTGTGATACCTTCGGGGGGATGGAAATGCTGTAGAAAAACAATACTCTCAGTTCGATCAGTCCCACCAAGGGAGCTGCTTCCAGGCCTTCAGTGAGTCCCGCCTGATCTCAACTTCAGAATTCGCTTCTGGAGAATTACAGAATATCCATGATGCAAGTGCTTTCCAGCAATTGTAATGTACCCATGTTTAGAACTCAGTGGTCTGCATTAGTCACTACATCGAAGTTGGGTTTAAAGCCCAAATCAGCTCTGCCACACCCATCCCAAGACATCTCAGCTCTCTGCAGGAATAATGAATGTCATACATAGATGTCTATCATCCAGACTCCAGTTTCTGTAAACAAGCATATCACTGTCCAATTAATTGTAACCGAGCTACTTACTGTTCACTTTAATGATTAAATGTTTTAATTGCCTGGTTCTTTTGTGAGATCTAACAGTCTATCTGGGATACCGACTTTAGAGATTTCAGTGACCTCTTCAAGTGACTCATTCTGTATTGAGAACTGTAGTAAGTATTTTTTTAATGTCATTTCTTGTTATTACCTATCTTTCAGTTCTGAGGTTGAAATGGCAATGTCAAGCTGTAGCATAATCCATCAATTTATATTAACAGATTGGAAGAAGGTTGTAAACCAAACAAAAAACTTCAAACCTTAAAAGAGTTTACAAGTTCAGTGATCAAAATTCTTACTACTGTCTCCCTGCTATTCTCCCCTTCAAGTTAAGGACAAACTCCATGCTGCTTCTGTAAAATGACAGCACTGGAAACACCCTTAATTCACTGAAATGTTGGTGGATGCCTTGAAGTAGAGGCAGCAAATAATCATTGACGTATCTGAACGTTTTGGAAATAATTTTGGTTTTGTTCCCTAATGTCACAACCAAAAAGAATACAACCAGTAAACTGAAGTGGCAGTGTGCTCATTATTGCTAATTGGGGTATTCACCAGATAATCCTATTACTGATTCAGTTTCAACTTTTTTATTGTAATATTTGCTGGTGACCTATAAAATTGATTACTATTCATTCATTGTGAAAACTATTATCCTTTCACTTTTTTGCAGATGAGTAACTTTTATAAACCCACAATATACTGGTTCATTATGTAATAAGTACAATGTAGCTCATAACTCTTTTTAAAGACTTGTTTTGAAAGATGTAGTGGATGTCTGACTTTGATTTTCGGAGTGTAGTATTAATCTGTTTTAATGCTCTATATTTTCTTATCAGTACATATAAGTTATAGTACAGATGAAGGATCCCATGTTAATTCCTGGAGACCAGGTATTTCAGATTCTTATTTGCCTGGATCAGGGTACCTCATGCAAAAGAGCTTGTGAAACTGAGATCTCTGACAGTTTCATTCTTGTATTAAAATTAAACGTCTTGCAAATTTCACATATTAAAATTAGCTGGGGTAAGGCTGGTTCTGATAACCACCTTTGCAGACTTGGTTAGAAAATGTAGATTAAATCTCAGCAAACTTTAAAGCTCTTTATGCTGGGACTTCTGCTAAGATTCTTTTAATTTCAGATTTCTTTTTTTTCTTGTTCTGTAATAAAATGTATAATTAAAATTTATTTTGATTAAAATGAAAGATGGTTTTAAAACTAAGATGGCTGAAGATTACAGAATGACTGAGGGTGACGAATATTAATTACTATTGGAGATAATGGGACTGTATCTTGGGGCTATATCATACTTCAGTATTTAGTACCTCCTCAGATGACACCAAGTATTTCTGATGGGCGTGCTGTTCTGGGAAGAGCACTGATTGTGGAAGAGCATCCTTGATGGATTCTTAGAGAATTTTCTTATGCAGTTCAAGCCTTTTCCTGTTTCTTTTTATTTTTTATATTTTAATTTATTTATTTATTTATTTCTGTTTTATGTTTATTACTCCAGAATATCAAAAAACCTGCACTGACAATACAGAATTTGCCTGGACTTAATCTTAGTCCAGTGAAAGGGGTCTAGGGAACATATGTTGTAAGGATAAAAATAGGGCATCATTGTACTTATAATGAAGACAAACCCCAAATTGATATTGACTGGGAAGATTTTGGCTCTTTTTGGGAATACTCATCTACTGAAGCAAAATTTCAGAACAAGGAACTCAGGACTTTAGTTTACCTCTTAATGTCTTTCCTTCCAGATGACAACAACAGGAAACTTCTCTTTTGCTTTGAAGTTCTTAATGTACATGTAGCTAAACAGTTGTAGCTCTTTTCATGACTGAAGTATTTAAAAGGCCCATCAAATACAGGGAACTGGATGACATTTGTCACATTGTTGTCAATGTTGTAATCTTTTCCTCTTTTACATAACTGTATAACTGACAGTAGCTATGGTTTACATACACAATTCATATGCAGCATAGTGAAGTATTAATATCTACCTTCTTTTTCGACTGGTAGCTGCTAAACTTTCTATGACTTTTTAAATGATTTGGTGTCCTCTTGTTATTATTTTAAATTAAGGAACACAACAATCCTCCTTTGGGAATGGGAAGAATAAACCATTAGAAAGAAAGTCAGTGATGGGCATTATCTGCTACAGGGAAGCCCTAACAAATATGTTCTTTTATGGTTTAGTATACTAGGCTGCTATATAGCTATTAAAAAAGGAGGGAGAAGATGTTGTCCACGCTATGCCTAGGTTAATGCAAACTAGTGAGTATTTTTCTATGACAATAGCCTTTTACTTGAAAAGCATTGCACTTTTAGCAAACCAGAGCTGTGTATGCCTTTTCTGCAGTTTTTTCAGCTTTGCGGAGCACTCTGATTCTATTTTCAGTCTGTGATTCATCCACTTCTGTTTATTTTTATTCCACCTCTATGTTGGAATCAGTTATGTCTCTATTTAAGGAGTTTTGAGTTTTGCCCATGTTGGAAAGACGACTTTTTTTTTTTTTTTTCCCCCATAAAGGGTAGATCAGAAAAGCACTGACATTCCTCTTCATGGAATCACTCTGGCATCTATGAGCTTGTCATTCTCAATTCATTATTTCTGCTCAGGGCAGAAATCCAGATTCTCTATATAGTCAAGGGCTATATAAATAGGCCCCCAGAGGCAATTCCTTCAGTGCTTACATTACAGACACTTTGGGTGGGACAAGGTTTTTCAGGAGTTGCCTCTCTCTCCCCCTCTCCCTGGCTGTGAGGAGGACCTGGATGGTTGGTTTAGGTTAGCAACAGAAAGGCGGGTGAGTGGGATCCTCCCCAGGTGCCTCCACCGCTTCTGGAAAGTGAGATGTTCCTGGGAAGGCTGGATCCACCACCAAAGTTAAGGAATGAGAAAATCTGCACCTAAACTAAAGCCGTGCCAGATGACTATGAACCTGTAACAGCCTGAGCATACCAAACTTCCCTGTTGCCCAGTGCACTCTGGCACCAAATGTTTAGCAACGCCTGTGTGGCAACTGCTATCACAGGAATACTTAGAAAAAGTAAGTTTCTTGTTCTATGGCTTAAAGGACTAAGTAGGTCAGTATCTTCTCCCAGCTCTGCTTTATTTCCCCCCCTGCATGTTGTGTGTCATGTGTTTCTCAGCACCAAAAGGGCTCTTTTCTTGAAGGACTTCAGGGACTGCAATTTGTCCTTGTGGAGCTATAGCAAAGGCACAGCATCTCCAGTCCTGTCTAATTCTTTACTGTTTTTCTGTTTTGACATTGTTGCTACCTTATTATTTCAGCCAAGCTTTCCCTTCTGACAAGTAGCAAAACAGGCCATTCGAAGCCGCTAACAATTTCAGAAGCTGTCTTAACACGGTACTTCCTTAAATGAGGGATGCTTCCTCACAGCTTTTCTTTTTCTTCCACCAAAACTATTTTCAAAACACAACCAGCTCAGATGATTGCCCCACATTCACAGCAATTTTCACTTCATTTGCTCGCAGTCATGGAAATTAGTGTAGCCCTAGGAGGACTTATTCAGCACCATTTATTAGGATGTTTTGCCGTAGAATAAACTGCAAGTCCTTCCAGTTTTGTGGCATGGGGAGTGTGAGTGTTCTTGGAGCTGGGAATGCTGCTAGGAATACTAATAGGAGAATCCTCTTGCTGGTGCTCATCTTGTTTGAAATTTTTGAAAGCTATCCCTAGTGTCTGTAAGGCACAGATGCTTGCTGTTTCTATTTTATCTACGCTTGATGTTTTCCTGATGTGAGGTGTATTTGTGCAGCAAGACAACTCTCAAACCTTTCCAAGGTCTTGTTGCAATTAAAAGGATATACCTTTAGGTGACTGATGTGGCTCATGAAGCTAGCTCCCTGCAGACAAGTATGTCTCTGTGTGTGGACTATCCTCAGACATGCTAACATTTTTTATTTTTTAGTTCAATGACACAAAAATATCTATTTAGTAAGCCAGAAAAAGTAAGCCAGAAAATATAGATCGTTTGTGCTGCTTCTTTGTCTTTGTTTCATTTTTTTTTTCCTTTTTTTCAGATTGGATGCCTTCTTTCCATTTGCCTCTGAATCAGCAAGGGAATTTTTAGTTTGCTGATTTGCAGAGGAAGCTCTGATTCTTGTGGAAGAGGTGAAGCTTGAGTATTTAATCTTAGGACAAACAAGGGAGAAGACTGAAGGTCAGGAGCCTGGGTGAGCAAGCAAAATAATTTTTCTAAATCTCTCTTCACTAAGATATTGAAAAGGAAGTTAAACATCCTTCTCACTTTTATTCTTTATGAGCAAATTTTTGTACAAACATTCCTTAGTCTAAAAATTTTGTTATCGAGGAAGTGATGGTTTTCGTGTAGATAGCATTCCCATACTTATTTATTTGATTAGTTATTTTACTGGAAATCTGCATGGTCACTTCTTAATCTGTTCAGTAATCCTAGAAGTTCCATATGGGACTCCTTAGGGTCCTGTTGCTTTGAAATTACCTCTCTCAAAGCTTAAATGTTTATAATAAAAGAGGGACACTTGCTACAGTAGCTACTGACAGCCAGACTGATTTGTATTCCTAACGCCCTTAAACTCTTTGGAGAATAACCGTTAAGAGAGAGTCTTTTACTGGGGCTTGGACAAGGCCTGCAAAAATGCGCAGCTGCCGGGCTCTTTTATGGTTAATGGAGAGAGAGAGATGCTTTTGGAAGGAGAAGCTTTTGAAGAGAAATTTGGAGTTGGAGCCTAATTTTAGAAGTTTTCAATCACTGTCTGCATGTCTTTTTCCCTCCACACTGAATAAAGAAGGACTCTGAGGACACCAGTCTTGCCAGCTAAAACTGACTGTGGCGATACCCTCTTGAAGCTTGTAAATAACATAGATATTTTTAAATGTTTTAGGGAATGCCTTTTCCCTTCTATCTGTAATCTATCTATTGGATGCTCGTAATGCATTTATTTTAGGACTGCTGTGAATCAATGTGTGTGTTTATTGTTACTATTTGTATGACATTGAAAGAATATAAAGCTGATTTCAGTTGTCCTTTAGAATGTTTGTATTTGCAGATGATTAAGACTTATAGTAAAAATTGTCTAAACAATTTACCTTTAATCAATATTTTCATTCCCGAGCTACAAGGTAGGGCAACAAACTTTGAAACTGGTTTTTTTTTTTGCCATCTCAGTATTATGTGAGGCTGCATAGTGTGCAAGAGATACAATTGATCTGGGTTTTGTAGGTTTGTTTTTGTTTGTTTTGGTTTTTTGTTTGGTGGGTGGATTTTTTTAGAAAATACTGTTCTATGATTTAAAGCTTCAGAAAAAGCTTGCACATAGAGAAATGCTTCTTGTTCCTCTTCTTTTAAACAGAAGAATTCAGATGATGGTAAAATTCAACAGAAGCAGACTTCCAAAATGGCAGAAAAAGATAAAATTGGAAATAAATAATGCTAAATGTCTGCTTCAAAAAGCCAAAATTGGACTAAGTTATAGTACATTTGAAAAATCTTGCTTTTGTGATATTATTTATATGTGTTTTTAAGAAGTATATTTTACTATTTCTGAAGTGCTGTCAGTGTGGATCTGCCAAGATAGTTTAATATAGAGGTGAATTCTTACAAAGTTATTATATCGCTCTTCCATTTCTTCTTTGTTACTATTATCATCCTGAGAAATTTAAAAAATGCTTTCAGAAAATGGGAACTATTTCTACATTGCAGATGAAATACCAACATTTGGAAAATGCCTATATGTGAGGAAGAAATAAAAGCAGTGACTTAATGACCAATAGTGTCATTGCTTTAGTCAGTGTCAGAGAAGGAGGCAATGGTGAGAGCTTAAGTGAGAACGTAATTTTGGGCATAAACTGGGGTGATCTGTCTGGATTGGTATACGCAGGTGAAAATACCTGTCAGGAAGAAACATATGTTGCCTCCTGAAGTTCCCATGGTTTCACGTGAAGCCACCAATTGCTGCCTATCATCTGTCACTTATTGCTGATAGGTCCAAAAATACTGTACCCTCTTCTTTTGATCCTCTATCTACATGTCCCTTACAGAAAGTTTCTTTTCTAATTTAAGCACTAAAATAAGAAAACTAGATGCCTGAAATACAAATACTACTCACTAGTATACAATCAAATGCATTTTTGGCAAAAGGAATTTGATGTTAACTAAGTTGGCTTACTAAAACTGGCAAAAAGGTGAGACCAAAGCTAAAAATTTTACAGCTGCTGAACCACTTCTGATTTTATTGTAAGAGACAAAAGCCATATGTGAAAAGCTGAAGTAGAAAAAATGCAGAAAAACAGAAAAGCTCTCATGGACATTTAGGAGGCTTGGAATAGGTCTACACTAATAATGATCAAGGCTGATCTTCTATGCATCTCAGGAAATGTATTTTGCATCCAGTAAATTATATTAATTCAGCATATCCAGCTTATAAAGGTTTCTTTTAGTGTTTGTGAGTTTATCAACAAAACTGTGGGCGGCATGATGCAAACACTGAAATGCTCATATTAGAGATGGGAGAACAATGGAAAATTCACTGGGAAAACAACTGTTTCATTTTCCATCTGGAAGAATTGTGAAGTTCAGATTTCTTGGGTTCCTTATGCATTATTTGCCTGTAAGTTCCTGGCATGGGGCTGGCTATTCATACTTGCTCTGGTTTTCTTTCCTATTTCTTCTGCTTAGGCCAGAAAAAGACCCTTAGTTAATATGGTCGCTTTCTAAACATGAAGAATGTGAATATTCTTTTCATTAAGGTTTTAAAGAGTGCTCTTACTTTTCAGTGCCAATTCCGTAGCATTTTTTAGTTCCACAGAAACAGCAGTTATATGCACGGGCTTACTCCCACTGTGCATCGGTTATCTTCCATTTTTTGATGGAGTCTGAGTTATTTTAACCTCAGTCATGAAAAAAATATTAACCAACTGTCTTCCATGTTTCTATAATAATGGTTTAATTATTAGAAATTTAATTATTACTATTTCATCATTAAAGTCTCATTTGCAAACACGTCTGAAGTATGTATTCCTATATAAATGTATCTTTAATTATTAGAATGTAGTTGATCCACATGTTCACAGCATATTTAAGCTCTTATGTATTATCGTTTTTGTAGTACAGGTAAACAAAAACTATTAGCTTCAGTATTTTCACAGCATAGCAGGCATTTACTTTTGTTTTGTAGGGTTAGGCTTCGCAATTGCTTACAATTGCTTGCAATATAGACTCTAGTGAGCTGAGTAACAGTAGACCTGCTGGACAATTGATCGCTACCTAAAAAAGGAAGAATAACAGCAATAAGAGGAGCAATAAAAATGTTGCAGACTGATGAGTACTCCTTTTTTCATTTCTGTTGTAAAGCGTATATCAGCTTTGTATATCAAAAATAAAATAAGTAAAGTCTCAGGCCAGCTGCAATTCCCCATACTGAACTACTCAATCTGTTACAAGAGCAAAGCTCACATTTATGCTTTCCCTTATCCATCTTTGCAATGCTAGGTAGCAGCTATGATGGTGCGTAGCAAGGGCATTCTAATAAAAATTCCTTCACTAAATGGAGGAATTTAACCATGACCTAACTCAGGGAAGCAGATTAGGTGATATCAATGAGAGAAGAGACAAAATGAGAGAGAGAAAAATAAAAATCACACATCCTTGCTTATGCATGCCTGGAGCACACCAGGATCCTAGTCCAATGACCATCCAGAATGGTACTTTGTTGGGATGTGCTGTGTTTCCCAAATGGACTCCAGTGGGTCTAGTAACTGTCCATTGCCTATCACTATCAATAAGGATTATTATAGCTGTGCAATACAGCAACTAATTCCAAGGATGAAAATAAAAGGGATGCAGCGCTCAGCCAGGCTTTGCAAGTAAGGAACATAATACAGAAGAAGGGAAGAGTTCTTAGGAGCAAGATTGCACAAAGCTTTCTCAGTCTTCTTTCTTGGTCTGTAGTATCTCATTGTTCCCTATCGTGTCACTCCAGAACACACACGCTCAGTGGGTTATTTTTTACGCCAAAAGAAATCCTCCACAAGCCTTGAAGAGTTCACAGGAACTGCCCACTAATTTCTCTGCCAGGTGAAGAACACAAAAAAGATGTACTCTTGACAGTTGATTTTAAGTTTAGTGTTCCTAGCTTCCATCACATTAGCGTGAATGGAGTTGCAATACAGGCAGTGACTGGAGAAGACTGAGAGCAGAAAGCACTTCCCTTATCTGATGTGATGTTAAATTGGGCTACATATTCACAAATGAGAGTGTGCTGGTTTTGGCTGGGATAGATGAAATTTTCTTCATAGTAGCTAGTACGGGGCTGAGTTTTAGATTTGCACTGAAAACAATGTTGATAAAGCAGGGATGTTTTACTTACTGCTGAGCAGTGCTTACACAGAGTCAAGGCCTTTTCTGCTCCTCACCCCACCCCACCAGTGTGTAGGCTGGGGGTGCACAAGAAGCTGGGAGGGGACACAGCTGGGACAGCTGACCCCAACTGACCAAAGGGATTTTCCATACCATATGATGTCACGCTCAGTATATAACCTAGGGGGAAACCTGGCTGGGAGACTGCTTCTTGGGGACAGGCTGGGCATAGGTTGGAGGGTGGTGAGTAATTGTTTTCATTTGCATCACTTGTCTTTCTTGGGTTTTTGTTGTTGTTGCTGTTGTTATTTTCCTTTTCATTACAACTTATTATCATTATTTTATTTTATTTTATTTTATTTTATTTTATTTTATTTTATTTTATTTATTAAACTGTTCTTATCTCAACCCATGAGTTCTCTCACTTTTACTTTTCTGATTCTCTCCCCCATCCCACTGGGTCAAGGGGGGTGTGAGCGAGCAGCTGTGAGGTGTTTAGTTGCCAGCTGGGGTTAAACCATGACAGAAAGGAATACAGTTGTAAGTTTAAGATACTCCCTACATCCTCTCTCAATTGCCTGGTACAGGTCACGCCTCTCTTCCAAATGCTAGATAAGATTAAGCAGAGGGGAAATGACTTCTTGACTACAGGGGAAATGTTTTCCTTCCTTTCTAAATCCTATTTTTCTGATTTCTGTTAGTTTCAGGTGGGCTTAAAAAGATATGGGCACACGTAAGAACTTGGGAGGACATACATTTTCAGAGATTATGTCTTGGGATTTCTTAGGTAAGGAAGAGCAGTAACATTAATACTACTAACAAGCAGAGCGCAAGGTCTTGTTGTGCCATTTTTTTTTCACTGTGTATATTTTAGAATGATCGTTATGCTCTCTCTGCTGTTGTAGAATGTTGTCCTTTATGATATTTGGATACCAACCTGGCTCCAGGCAGTGACTACAATTGAGTAAGTTTGTGTTGACACAGTTTAAAAGGAAAAAGGAGAAAATTTGACTTAGTACTTTGTATTATGTATGTGAAATAATACCATTACTTCAGAGAAAATGTTCTGAATAAAAGATGAGTTATGTTGACATTCTTACGTCTTCTTACTAGCTGTCACATGTGGTTTCATTGCCCAGAATTTTTCTCATCTGTATACATTATTCTTATTAGTCAAATTTATTTATGTTTTAAGAACATGGACTGTTTTGTCATGTAGTAATCAAAAATGTAATTTGCAATGTAAAAAAAAAAAGGTAAAGTTTCTTGGGTTATTTTACTAATACTTAATTTTGATTTCCATGATCAAAAATATTTTCTAAATTAATTGTGATTGTAAAATAAACAATCAAAATTTACTCCATAAAAGGTATAAATATTAATGTCTTTTGTTTTGCTTTTTCTTCTTAAATTACAGAGATTAAAGTAATTGTGAAACACTCACAACCAAAGTCAAAACTTGTTCTCTAAAATTTTTTGTTCTTACAGTGTCATTTCATATATTATATTTTATTCTTTTAAACTATGAAATATTTTTCACTGCCCAGATTTAGAATCTGAATTAGATGTGAAACATTAATGATCAATCTCTTTTCCCAGTTTTTAAACTCTGTAGTATTGGGAACAAAGGGAAAGTTTTTGTATGTATGTGTACAGGTATCTGTATATACCTGGCAGGCAGGAAATGGGCAATAATTATGTGGAGAAAACAACAGTTTAAAGAATGGTATGATGGTTTTGAGCTTTGAGTTGAAATCTTGGTGTCACCCTAGGCAAGCTAGCCTTTGAAAACCATCTTCATTTTAAGACCTTCGTTTCCCAGAAAAAGAGTGAAAATATTGTGAAAAAGAAGGCAATCCATTAAAGTGGAGTGCTCAAATATTACTGCTGTGGGACACCTCAGATACATGAGGAGTATTGTGTGTGTTCACAGTTGTAGCATTTCAGTGTCTGATGCGTACAAGTCAGTGAAATCTGAACTCACCAACAGTTTACTCTCACCTTTTGTGTCCCTGTGGGAAATCCATTGTGTGGTAGTCCTGGGGTACAGAAGAAAGACGTTTTACAACCAGCACGCTTTCAAAGCAACAGCAGTAGGGAACTTAAAACACCTACTTCCAATTGATAATTCTGTCTATCTGTAAAGCTGCATTGTTGAAGCAGCTCTGCTATTAATCCCTTAACAGTGTTTCACATTGAAACTGAGACTGGTAAAAATGGGACTGTCTGTAGGTAAATATAATGTCAATGAAAGAACTGTATCTGATTGCCACGTTATGCAGAGGCTCAAAGTTATGCAGTAATGAATGAAGCACACTGCTGCTGGACTCCTTCCTCAGGGCTATTTTAGCAGATTAAACAATGCCTAGCAGAGTGCAGTCATTTGTGCTGCTGAGCTGTGAGAATGATTGCTAGCCTGCTTTTGCCTCCTGGTGTCAGACACCCTCCGAAATTATTTCTGGGCATGGTTTGGGACTTAATGACATTCCAGGGACCACTCACAACACATAATCACCCTTTTTTGAAAGATAGGTGTTTACTAGCAACAACAATGACTCTTCCATAACAGTGCTGGGACTGTTCCTGGAAATGTTTCATTCTTTGGTTTCCATGCAGACCTTAGTTTTTGATATTAAAAGATACCATCCAACAGATTTGGTCTTACCTAGAAAGCAAAGGGAGGATGAACTGGATTTGTAAACTGCTTCAGCGAATTTCAATTCTATACTCCAGTTCTGTTTTGCAGTATATTCCTGTAAATGTCTCCTATTAGTGGGTTTTGATACATCAATAGCATTATTCGTAACAATATTGTTAATGCGAAGGATGAGCAAGTTAGGTTGTTCCAGTTGTGAGACAAGAATGAACAAGACTATTAACTTGCCTTTTACTTTTCTAGGCTTTATTTTTCACCCTGTTCCCTGAAACTGTAAAGACGATATGCTTAGTCTCTCCCTTTCTCTTTTTCTAAATTAAGCTGAAAGTTTTACATGTATACATGGCACCGGGAGTTTACCAAATACTGTGGGGCTTGGGATGGATTTGTGAGGGTGGGCAGCATTGTAATCATGAATAGTTGTTTCACGATAAGAGTGTCTCCAGGATTTGAAAGTTCGGTTCTAGTACACATAAAAGAAAAAGAAGACTTTTCTAAACAGCAAGCTTTCCCTGGGACTCAAAGCTATTGCTTACATTGTATTTCATTGGTTTTCAACCTTTATTTTAATGAATCTGTAGATCCCTTAAGGAAAATTACCAGTGTATGCTGGTTTTGGCTGGGATAGAGTTAATTTTCTTCATAGTAGCTAGTATGGGGCTATGTTTTAGATTTGTGCTGGAAACAGTGTTGATAATACAGAGATGTTTTAGTTACTGCTGAGCAGGGCTTACACAGAGTCAAGGCCTCTTCTGCTTCTCACACCACCCCACCAGCGAGTAGGCTGGGGGTGCACAAGAAGTTGGGAGGGGACACAGCCGGGACAGCTGACCCCAACTGACCAAAGGGATATTCCATACCATATGACGTCATGCTCAGCATATAAAGCTGGGGGAAGAAGAAGGAAGGGGGGGACGTTCGGAGTGATGGCATTTGTCTTCCCAAGTAACCATTACGCGTGATGGAGCCCTGCTTTCCTGGAGATGGCTGAACATCTGCCTGATGATGGGGAGTAGTGAATGAATTCCTCATTTTGCTTTGCTTGCCTGTGCAGCTTTTGATTTACCTATTAAACTGTCTTCATCTCAACCCATGAGTTTTCTCATTTTTATTCTTCTGATTTTCTCCCCCATCCCAACGGGTGAGTGAGTGAGTGGCTGTGTGGTGCTTAGTTGCTGGCTGGGCTTAAACCACAACACAGTGAAAAAATAATTAGAAAAAATATACATTTATTTTATTTAGTCTAATATGAAAAGATGGATCTGGTTGTCAATGTAGATTCTGAAGCTGCAGTATGTCTCTAGAAGTGCTGTTGAATACCATCAATGATGCTAAAGTATAACATTCTGAGCAATTGTGTATGGCCAATGATAGGGAGGAAAAAAAAAAAGATATTATTCTTGCTAATGCCATGGATATAGTTTTAAATAGTTTCAGGAACCAGATCAAAATGCCATTCACGTTCATATACACTGAACTTTACCAAGCTCATGCTGTAGTACTTGTCAGCCTTATCTTTGTATTTTTAATAATACAGAGGCTGAATACGCAATTTTTGACTGACTTGACTTATTTGTTTCAGTGGATACCTGGCTAATTTATGTTAGCGTGAATTGGGAAGAGGTGTATGGATTTTCCTAGCTTGTTTAGGAAAGAAGAGCAGTTTGCTGTTATTCACCCACTGACACAGAAATAGACAGCTGCTTACTTCTGATGTTCAAAGGCAATCTATTTGGAGAATTTTTTGCCTCCTTTATTAACATAACTAACACTGATTTATTTAATTTTTTTTTAAGCCAGTAATGTCAAACAGAGGAATCAAGGCTGAATAGAAGCAGGATTAAATAAGTGTTAATGTTTGACCGAAGTTTAGGTACATGAGGTAATAATTTTCTGAATCTCATTACGTTTTTTGTAGAACTGTGATTTTTAGTGAAACTGCTGGAGGTACAGAAAATATATTGTTCAATTCATTCTCCTTCCTTTTCAGATTTATAATAAAATTTATATGAATTAATAACAGTGCACCTAAAAGTACTTTTCATATCATTTTAGTTACATTCTGAAAACTTTAATGTGAAATATAGCCTGCTAGTACCCAGCTCCTTCAAGTTCCTGCTTTCACTTGTATAGTTTAACACTGATACTATAATACTAAGGGGAAAAAATACCATTTTTAAACAACTGTTATGTTCAAAACTCTGTCAATTCTAGAATGTACTAAGGTATTTCTTTAAGTCTTGAGCTGTAAAATCATACAGTCTGTTAGGTATCATGTTTGTATGGATTTTTTAATCTTTTAATTTCCAAGTAACACTTAAGAATACCAGGATTAAAAGTAATTAAATTAAAGGATATTTTTTACAGCTTTCTCTTTTTTTTTTCATTTGATAGACCTCTATTTTAAATGAATTTTGGTGTTTCCCTTGCATAGCTCAGTGGGCAGAAACACCAAAAACCCTGGGAAAAAAGCACTGTGAGTGTGAGTTTGTTTTGCAGACTTTAGTGGGACAAAATCTGATTTTGATATATGAGCACCATATCTGATATTTTAGTAGCGACAGAAATATTTTCATGCATCACAGGAGCAGGCACAGTTCCTAGTGATTTCAATGGGACTCGTGGGTGCTTCATACCTCCCAAAATACCATCTCTTAGTATGAATTAAGGTTATCATCATCAGACAGTCATTATTGTTCAGCTTTCAGCAAATTCCAGCTATTCTTGCCACATTTTAATATTCTGTAATAATTCAGATGTAATTCTTAGGTGTTTTAAAAGGTCTGAGCTATGTTGATTGCTCTTCTGAAGTGGCCCTTTTTATTTGACAGGTGTAAGTGGATCATAGCAATAAGACAGAGATACATTGATTTGACTTTGACATCATTTTTCTTAGCTGTCCCAATAATTGTATCTCCATAATGTACTGGGGTAAGCCACAATTGCCATTATTTATTTTGCTGCATCTATCCCACATATACCGGTGTCAGCTGAACTCAGCGGAACCTTTTCTTCATTTTGCTTCACAGAGAGAAAACACATTTTATTTATCTCTACTGATGCAGATGAAAAAGTCAAGAGAACAGAATGTTTCCTATTAGATCATAATTTATGAATTAAACAGATGCAGACACTAATATACATTGTTATCCACTGTTTGCCGTCTTCAGTGGAACCTGTAGATTTTTCATAACAGAAAAATATGTAAATAACATAATTATCACTCACAGAAATCCAGCACAACCTTTATGGGAAGATTGCTCATATGACTTAAGAATTCTATACATATGTGAAAAATACTACTATAATCTTTGTTTTTCAGAAATAGATCTAAAAAATGAGGAGATGTGAGAAATGAAAGGAAAAATGAGAATGAGACAGTGATGGTCATCAACATACTGAATCTGAGCCTTTAGAGTTAAACATGGATAGACTTACATGATTTCTGATAATTTCTTTTACTAATAATGAATGAAATATTTTCCAAGCTTGAACTGCCGTTTTCCAGGTTTATTCTGTTTTCTCGCTTCTTGAAATACACATCCTTTCCCTTCTCTAGGAGTAATATCTTGCTATTGTCTCATTTTCTTTGGGGTGCATATTTTTTACATTTCTTCAAGCTCTTTTTACCAACCTTAACTGTTAATTTTGTTTTTCATTGGAACTGTTATGCGTAGTAAGACATTTTTCTTTGGAAAATCCAATGTAAAAAAAATAATTGAGAAATAAAATATACGCTTTAACTGCTTACTGCTCCAGTGGTTACAAAGGTGACCTTTTTCCTCTAATTCCCACCTGCTATTTTCAAGGGAAATAATATTCTCAGGGAAGACTAAGACATCTGCAAATACATAACTACTTTATGTACTAATGTTGATGCTTCAGCATATCAATACCTTGCTCATTTAGTTATGAATTACATCTTCAAGTCTGAATCACTATTATAAAAACCCATTCCTGTACAATGCTAAATTCATATCCATTTTGGTTATTCATTTTTGTTCCTCAACTATCTTTCATTACTACTGAGTTCAGACATGGTCATTTAAGGTATGATGTTCATGAAGAAGCAAGTCCAAGAAGCTATATATCTAATTGCAAAATGGTTGCCATTCCAACCCTGTAGCCACTTTTATTTTGAAGTTTTATAGCTGCATCCCCTAGATGCCAAGAGCTGCTCAGCCTTGTCATAGCTAGAAAGGGTCCAAGATCTAACTCCAAATGCTATGTCTGTTGTGTTTATCTACAGCTTTGATTCTGCTAGAAACAAAATGGTGTAAACATTGAGAACTGAATGTTTTATCAGGATAACACACATTTATGCCACCTCAAGGAGATACTAATAAATTACTTGACATAGAGAATATGCTGTCTTTTATGTGTTTGAAACAGTGATTTGGGGTTGACTGCTCAAAGGTGAGGTGCCGCTTAGCTGAAAGTATGTGTGCACAATGGGCCATTTGCACTTACAAAAGTGTTTCAATGGTCCAATGCATTTGCTAAACCGTTTATGAAATTATGGCCAGTTATCACTGGGAGATCATTGGATCCTCTGAATGCAATATGGTTGCGTTGTAATACAGCTGAGTTTGATTCCTTTTGCGTAGATTTGCATCTGAGTTGGTGTGGAGGTTCATAAGCTAGGTCTACAGTGTCTTCTTAGTGTACTACAGTACTGCATAGAGACAATAGCTTCATCTCCAAAGTGATATAACTATGCTGCTATAGTACTCTGCTGAGTTACTAAGTGATGTTCACTTGGCCTGGTTATTTTTGGTGTGATGTTGGATTTTGATCGGTACTTTGAAGGTCAATTTCTAAGAAGGCATGTGCAACATCATAACCTGGACATTTCCTTAGTTACGCTTTTATATAGTATACGCCAGACAACATTAAGTGGATTAAGTACAATATAAGTGCACACAAAAGTGTTTCAGAATGGGAGTGATATTTTTGTTCTGAATCTAGATTAATAGATTATGTATATATGCATCATTTTATCCATCATCTTTAGAAGTGCTTTCTTGACCTCGTTTTTACGATGCACAGGGCCCAGCTACTGATTTGGTAGGATGATGCTTTGTAAATAACAGGAGAATTATCATCAGAATGGATTTAATATTTGCATTTCTGTTCTTCCCTGTTTAGTCCTCTCTTGCAAGTAATGTAACTTAGATACTCTCTGCCTTACATTTTTTCCAGGTCTTTAGGACTAGTAAATTCCAGTGTCATAATACAAAGCTGACCTTACTTGGCTCAAATTGACCCCCTCCCACCCTGTTTTGTTACTGTGACAACTATAACCAGCAATTTGGCCTTAAAGACAATTTTTCTCCACCCTTTCCTCCTCTATCAGCTTTTAGTTTATGGTTCTGTTGGATTGTCTAGTCTGGGTCATGGACTTACAGATTCAATGCAACCCAATGCAACTGAACAGTAAATGTTAATGGTGGAATACCTAGCCACCACCTGAAGACTTCTGCGGTACTAAAAACTGAGTAAAAATAAAATTTTAATTTTGGAGCTACACTTAGTCTTTTGATCTGGAACAAATTTCCTGGTTTTAAAAGAAGACATGAAGAAAACTCTTTGGTTTCAGTTGTTTATCTTGGGAAGGGTGAGCCATGCCCAAACCTTTTCCCTTCTCTAGGAAAGTGTGTGACAAATAAAATATGGCTAAATTGTTAGGTCTTCCTTGTACCACTGTGGTACTTTGCACATTTACTAATCTATTCCTCACCTCCTTTATCAGTAAGTGATTTCAGTAAAGCGTTTAAAGCTTCCTTCACCGGCTCCTCACGACTGCCCTGCAGCACTAAAAAGCAGATTCTGGCAAGAGGGCCTGCAGCTTTGGCAGCCTGCCAGGGTCTGGGGAAGCAAATCCTTTTTGAGGATCAGCCTAGTGGAGCATGAATAAAGGAAGTGCACTATTCTGTCTGCTTACCTGGCAGTTCATACAACCTTTAAGGCCAGCTCTTCAGCCCTCCTTATCTCCTTCATAAATAGGACAAGGATTCCAAATAGGCTCATGCTCTCAAATAGGCTCTTACTTGCCCCTGGGGAATTAGCTTTTTCCTTTGACCAGGCCTTACTGCCAGGTCACCACAGAAGTAACCTTCCCTTCTCAGCAGGGCTTGCTGCCAGGTCATCACTTAAGCACTCAGAGATCCCCAAGTGATATCTACAACCAGTTTCTTAACTTGGTCTTACCCTTTTTCCTCTTCTAACTTGGCAGTTCTCAATCCTTGTTGAACAAACCTGGCTACCCTACAGTTTGTCTTTTGTTCTCTGAGAGCATAACCTGTCTGCTTGCTAATATTATTCACATCAGTAAAATATTTTGAGATAGAGCTTGTGTAGCATACACTGCACAAAATAAAGCCACACTGTACAGCCTGTGCTTTGCCACTGAACGTCTGAAAGGAGAAAGCAGCTGCCAGTTTCTTAGCATTCTTCGCATCTATTTTGTTCTAAAGTTGCATGTTGAAAAAAGAAATACAACTGCTTAATCCATGGATATAAGATTCTAGAACTAGAAGAAGTCACATCATCATCATTTGAATTATGTAAAAAAGCTGATGCCCCTATTATATTTATCTCCTGGACTTTCCAGTGCAGAAACTGTACCTGATCTGACTGAAGATGCTGCTGCAAGAATCCTTACAATGCAAACTTGCAAAATCTCAATCTGGTCAGTGACTGAATGTCCTGTTCAAGAGATTTGATTCCCCATCTTACTCTATACCAAAATCCCTATTTATTAGGGTATTTTTAGCAAATATTCTGTTCATGGTTTCTGTGTACACCAGCCTATCAGTTTACCAATAAAGGAGGTATTTCATGAGGAATAATGGCAGATGTTCTGCTACCCAAATTTACCCAGATGGCTTTGCATTCATTTGGCAAGAAAGCTGGTTAGTGGGCCTTTTCCTTTTGTTGACACATGCCTGCCATTGTTTTTCGTAGGTTTTGGTCATTCAGTATGGAAGATCTTTTTTTTATTCTTAATAATGAAAAATAATTCTTAATAACAAAAAATATTCTCAGTAATAAAAAAGTGTGCTTTCCAATAAAAAGATACAATTAAGCAACACACTACAATATGAATTTGTGATGTATCCAGAGATGCCAGTGTAAATTTTTAATACTGACTCTGAGTCCTGTTGTAATATCCAGACTGTGTATATTCATACAAAAGCTCCCTGGTGGATAGTTATTCAAAGTTCTTCAGCTTTCCTGAAAAGACATTAAGGAGACATGACAATCTCTGGTGGAAAGGAATTTTTGCATTAAGAAACCACCAACTTCATGTAGAAAATGAGGTGGAACAGTGAATTAATTAGTAGCCCAATGTTTTATTTGAATAAATGGAAATGCCAGAATGACTGAAGAATGTGGGCTGAAGACCGAAAAGTTCAACTGGTACATGGAAACCAGATATTTGTGTTAGAAATCTGAGGCAGTTTACTCAATTTCTTTTCCCATTATTCACGAGAGAATTCATTTTGTAAGAAACAGAAGTGTGTCTGAGCTTCTAACTAGCTGGCGGCTGGATTGGCCTGGGCTGACTGGCTGGGTTCTGGATTGCACATTAATTGGGGAGAAGGTCTTTTGGAAAAAGAGGTGATGAGGTGTGTCATGCAGAGTTGGGGAGGAGGGCTGCAAATGGTGCCATTGTCTCCAGTATTGGGAAGAGCTGAGTAAGGTGGTGGATGAAGGTGATACAGAAGAGGCTGCAGAAGCTGGGGAAGATGGACATTGGTCTTGTGGGATTTTGCATGAGGTGCTTTTGATGTGTCACTTGATTCTCTAGAAATATCAACATTTTCTAAGTGAAGTGTACATGAATCGCCAACACACATTGTACTTGCATATTTAATCTGAAAAATTGGGGAAACCCAGTTTTCAATCTCATTAAAATTTTGCAGACTTTTTTTTTAATGCTTTGAATTAACACCTTCTCACCACAGACGGGGTTATTCTTTTTGAGAATCAATAAGCCATAGTAAACCCCCACAAAAAAATCAGACATCTGTTCACCTTTTTCCTTCATCTCCTCTAACCACTGGCTTATCGATTGTTCTGGAACAAGTTTTTCTCTCCCTCTGTACATCCCTCACACTCTTCCACTCCCTCTCCTTCATATACATGAACATCTCTTAATTAGAAATTTCATGTCGAACCTGAGATACTTTTTCCAATGAAAACTTTTCAAAAAAGTAATGCTTCTTTATGAAAAGTTATGTATTTAGGAGATGGCAGTCATATTTTCCAGTAGAAAAATGTTTTGTCAAGATTTTTTTTTTTATTTTCCTTAAGCAAATTAGAGGGATACAGTGATTGCTTGTTTCACTTGAAGGTTCAGGGTTTCACAGTTATTCATTACCATGACAGAGTACATTCAAGAGGAAAGATTTTTGAGAATATCAGCCATACAGGTTAAGTCAGAAAAGCATTTGGCAGAGCAGACTGCTGCATTCATTTAGGTTCAGCCTTGCCTATGTGTCCAGGCCCTGAGGGCTCCTGTAGCCCTGACTGTCCCTGACCCCCTCTCTGGGACCTCCCCCCAACCCGCCTATGTCCCAGGACCCCATTTCAGCCCCCTGGGGCCACCAGCCCCTCCCTGACCCAGGGACGCCACAGCAGGTCCTATCTCCAGCACCCCACAGCCCTGCCTTGCCTGGCCATGGGCCCCCCGAAGCCAGGCACACCCCCAGGCCCATGTCCTGGCCCAGCCTTGTCCTGGCCACATTCCCACTGCCCTGCCCAGCCATCCTGGGGCTGTGTCTGACCCCAGTTCTTCTCATCAGGACTGATCCTGACCCCACCTGCAGGATACACATCTAAATAGAAATTTAACTCAGTATCAGATTTTGTAGCAGATCTGCATTTCCTACGAACATTTGCCATTATGGGAAAAGCTGTTTTTTCCATCATATGATTTTTTTTTCTCTTGAAAGATTGGAACCCAGATAACTTGAAGTTTGGTCAGATTGTATAAAAGTAAATACATTAAACTGAGTGTACTGTAATATCTCTTATAACTAAAATGCAGTATATATTTGAATTGGAAAGTTCCTGTCTTTTATTCAAGCTTGGAATTTGGGATTTTGATTGCCCAGGTTCACTGAGAGAATAGACTTCAACTTGTCTATTTGAGCTGAATTTTGCAAGGATGTGTAAAACATCCATGAAGGAACATGAATGTGAGATCTGAAGAACTGGCTGTTACGGTTGTTAGCAAATAGTTACTCTGTGTAATCGACTTCCCTTTGTCAAATAGCAAGACCATCTTTAGGTGATGGGATTGTGGAGGAGGAGGGATCCTCCTTCTACTGTGTCCACCCTCCTGACAGAGAGGAAATATAAAACAATCTTAACCATATTCATCTCCTTTACCGACCAGTGATCTCCTGCACCAGCCTGTGCCCTATAGAACCAGGCTCTTACACCTCAGTCATCTTCTACTTGGGATCTTTCTCAGCAAACTTTTTACAGTTTCCCTGTCACTAACATTGGTAAGCTCCACCTCCCACACAGTTGTGTCTACACTTCCAGTAAAGGAGATTTATACATCTGCCTTCTCTTTAGCACACATGCAAGCATGTATGCACACACAGGCACACACTATCTCTACAAACTCACAACATTTAGAATAGTCCTACAGTGTATATAATTTTTCTGAACACTAAATTAATGTGTTTAAAGATTTAGCCTTATGGGTGTATTTCTTGACGGGTGTTTTTCTTAAAGCTGATAGTCAGCTGTCAGCAAAGGACAGAGGAAGAAACAATTCCAGCCAAAAAGAACCAGCGGTGTCTCTGTCTTTCATTTGTGTTTTACTCAAAAAGCAGTCAAGACAGATGTAGCCTTTTTTTTTTCTGATAAAAGTGAACTTTTAAGTAAACTCATGAGATTTTACTTCCGTAGGGAACTATTTACTGCAGAAACTGTTTTGTTAATAACAAGACAGCAGTCCTCTAAAAATATCTATCATCTCAAATGCTATAGCCATTTATAAGAATATTTCTTAAAATATTGCAGGGAGGAATTTGTTAGATTATGTCCTTTGAATAGCCAGCTAACATCACAAAAGGACTGTTTAAATGCACAGAAAGAAAGAAATTCCAGTGTTGAGTAGCCCTCACAAGAAAAGGTTCCATAATCTGGAGAAATATGCATACATTTTTACTGCCTTCAGCTTGAGTGCTTGCCTGCCCAAATAGTCTTTTTAAGTAGGGGTTATCAGTATGCTGAACAAACAAAAGATTATGTCCTTTGATAATTTCCATACTCAGTTAAGCTCAGGACTGATTTTGGTATAATCATCACTGCCCAGAAGTTCACGTGCTTCACAGTGTCTTTCAGAGTATTCATCTACGAATATTTCAAAAGGACCTCAGAAGATTAAATGTGCAAATTATCATAATAGCTATTGTTTACTAGTCCAAAGACATACCTAAACGGACTTGTTTTCTATGCGTGAACATCAGCTTGAAGTTGACTTGAATGAGAGAGCTCTTACAAATGAATTGTTTAAATTCTCCTTGGTAGAAATAAAATTTATTCTAAAAAAAGTTTTCCTAATTGTCAATTTAAAAAGCTACCATTCTGTATTTACTATGTGAGCTCTAGACTTGGAACACCATTATTAATGTGCATTTTGTTTCAAAAAACCGAGTGCACCCCCTATGTTGCTGTGCTGTGATGCCTCAGTGCTCACCAGCTCAAGTCTGACAGGCACATTTGATACTGCGAACTCTGTATCCATGACAGATTTCTTTCAGACTTATACAACAAGATGAGTGATAGACTAAGTCTTTATTTCATTACCACTTAAATTCTTCATGTGGATAAGACAGGAAATCACTTGAATAAAATGGAATCAGCAGGAAGTTATGATGTAGAATACTCCCTTGCTATACAACACCTGTTACCAAACAAAGAATAAGGAAAGCTTTTTGAAAACACTCTGAACATAGTATTTTACTTTGAAAGTTTACAGTGCAAAATGATGCAGAAAAAATCTAGTGAAAATTATTGCGAATATATACCCTTGTTGCCTTTATTGAATTTGAACTATGGCAAATACAAGTTTGAGGAAAAATTGCTAACATTCATGTTTGTGTGCATGGAGGGTAGGCAAAAATGGTTTGTGCACTTGTCACCATGGTGGTGTGAGTGGCTGTGGACTTTGCGAATCTCAGTCTCAACTGAACTGCAACGTTTCTGGCATGCATTTTAATAAATACAAAAATAACAAAAAAAATAGGACAGAAAAGTTAGTTTGAGACAAATTAACTCTTTCTCTGAAGAGTAAGTGCTACTTGGGAGCTGAATATACAAAAATTATGCCCTATTGTTTTTTGGGAGTGCAATAGAGAAGACCCAGAACAGAAGCAATGTATAGATAACATTGCAAAATCTACAATTTATACTGGAGAGAGGCAAAGTGTATGTAAAGGCAACCAGTGTAAGAATCAAAATGTAAGGTGGCAGGATCAATAGCCCAACTAAAGTGCATCTACTCCAATGCACGCAGCATGGGCAACAAACAGGAGGAGCTGGAAACCATTGTCCAGCAGGAAAACTATCATATAGTGGCCATGACAGAAACACTGTGGGACATGTCACACAACTGGAGTGCTGCACTGGATGATTACAACCTCTTCAGAAGGGACAGGCAAGGAAGGAGAGGTGGTGGGGTAGCCCTTTATGTCAAGGAGTGCTTTGATTGTCTAGAGGTTAACGATGGTGACGATAGGGTTGAGTGTCTGTGGGTAAGAATCAGGGGGAGCTTTGGATGGAACGCAGGAAAAGAAGAGAGTTTATGACCTTTGGAAGAAGGGGCAGATCACTCAGGAAGACTACAAGGATGTAATGAGGTTTTGCATGGAGAAAATTAGAATGGCCAAAGGCCAACTAGAACTTAATTTGGCCTCTGCCATAAAAGACAATAAAAAATGTTTCTATAAATACATTAACAACAAAAGGAGGGCTAAGAAGAATCTTCATCCTTTATTGGATGAGGGGGGAAACATAGTGACAAAGGATGAGGAAAAGGCTGAGGTACTTAATGCCTTCTTTGCCTCAGTCTTTAATAGTAAGACCAGTTGTTCTCTGGGTACCCAGCCCCCTGTGATTGTAGATAGCAATGGGGAGCAGAATGAAGCCCCCACAATCCAAGGGGAAATGATTAGTGACCTGCTACACCACTTAGATACTCACAAGTCTATGGGACTGGATGTGATCCACCCAAGGGTACTGAGGGAGCTGGCAGAAGTGCTCACCAAGTCACTTTCCATCTACCATCAGTCCTGGCTAACCGGGGAGGTCCCAGTGGACTGGAGGTTAGCAAACGTGATGCCCATCTACAGGAAAGACTGGAATGACGATCCGGGGAACTATAGGCCTGTCGGTCTGACCTCAGTGCTGGGGAAGATTATGGAGCAGATCATCTTGAGTGCCATCATGCGGCACGTACAGAACAACCAGGTGATCAGGCCCAGTCAGCATGGGTTTATGAAAGGCAGGTCCCGCTTGGCCAACCTGATGTCCTTCTATGACAAGGTGACCGGCTTAGTGGAAGAGGGAAGGGCTGTGGATGTACCTGGACATTAGTAAAGCCTTTAACACTGTCTCCCACAGCATTCTCCTGGAGAAACTGGCTGCTCATGGCTTGGGTGGGCATACTCTTTGCTGAGTAAAAAACTGGCTGGATGGCTGGGCCCAAAGGATTGTGGTGAATGGCCTTAAGTCCAGTGTGCAGCCAGTCAGAAGTGATGTTCCTCAGGGCTCAGTACTGGGGCCAGTTTTGTTTAATATCTTTGTCAATGATCTGGATGAAGGGATCGAGTGCATCATCAGTAAGTTTGCAGACGACACCAAGTTGGGTGGGTGTGTTGGTCAGATGGAGGGTAGGAAGGCTCTGCAGAGAGATCTGGACAGGCTGGATCGATGGGCTGAGGCCAATTGTATGCGGTTCAACAAGGTCAAGTGCCGGGTCCTGCACTTGGGTCACAACAACCCCAGGCAACGCTACAGGCTTGGGGAAGAGTGGTTGGATAGCTGTCCGGCGGAAAGGACCTGGGGGTGTTGATTGACAGCCAGCTGAATATGAGCCAGCAGTGTGCCCAGGTGGCCAAGAAGGCCAATGGCATCCTGGCCTGTATCAGAAATAGTGTGGCCAGCAGGAGTAGGGAGATGATCGTGCCCCTGTACTCAGCACTGGTGAGGCCGCACCTCGAACATTGTGTTCAGTTTTGGGCCCCTCACTACAAGAAGGACATTGAGGTGCTGGAGCGTGTCCAGAGAAGGGCAATGAAGCTGGTGAGGGGTCTGGAGCACAAGTCTTATGAGGAGCGGCTGAGGGAGCTGGGGTTGTTCAGTCTGCAGAAGGGGAGGCTGAGGGGAGACGTTATCGCTCTCTACAGCTACCTGAAAGGGGGTTGCAGAGAGGTGGGTGTTGGTCTCTTCTCCCAAGTGACTAGTGATAGGACAAGAGGAAATGACCTCAAGTTTCACCAGGGGAGGGTTAGATTGGATATTAAGAAAAATTTCTTCACTGAAAGGGTTGTCAGACATTGGAACAGGCTGCCCAGGGAGGTGGTGGAGTCACCATCCCTGGATGTATTTAAAAGATGTGTGGATGAGGCGCTTAGGGACATGGTTTACTGGTGGACTTAGCAGAGTTAGGTTTACGGTTGGACTTGATGATCTTTAAAGGTCTTTTCCAACTTAAACAATTCTATGATTCTATGATTTAAAAGCCAGTGAAAGCATCATTTAAAGATTAGTGTTCAGGAAAGCTCTCCAGATAAGTTTGCCCTAGACATTTTAGATAGCTGGCATTTAGTGCAAAAATTTCATGCTTACTTTCTTGAGTTCTCTTTCTGCTTGTGACCTAAACAATGCTTTGATTTTGGAAAGCATCCTTCCAGTCCTTAGACATATGTGTGCTGCCTAAGGACATTTATGCTCAGGTATTAGACGTCATTCATTTTCGGAACCTACCTAAGAGTTTGAGGAGCTCAAGCTGTGGATAATTACTTAATATGCTGGAGTCATAGAATCATAGAATCATTTAGGTTGGAAAAGACCTTTAAGATCATCAAGTCCAACTGTTCTTGTTAGGAAGAGGTCAAGTCAAATCCTTGCTAGGAAGAAGTTTTCCAGGTTTCCAGTTCTCGATGTGGTTGATGGTTGCCTACCTCTGATGACTCAGCAAATGTTCTAATTGCTAGAACACATACCATCCTTTCTGGTAAGGTGGACGTGTCAATATACAAAACCATGCCTCCAGGAGAGAAATAACAAGAAGTGTGACTCTAGTCCTGTAGATAAATGAGCTTGGTGGGAAGCTATATAGTACTAATTGTTTTTTCCCAAAAGTCTTTATGTATTTAGCATTAAACAGTGTTTGTCCATTATAAAACTCATTTCCCCCCTCCAAAATGTGGACAATGTTCCTCCCATATATCTGGGATGTTCTACATCTTCGGACTTGACATGTTTGTTTTTTATTTTAAAAGTGTGAATTTTTGTTTAGTCCTGCTTTGCGACTGAAAACCTTATTTTCCTTATTTTGTGCAGTGCGGCGCACCAAGTTGTCTGAAAAAACCATTGCAAACCTGCAGAAGCATTGGATTATTTTTAAATGCAGGAATTTAATTAATTTTACATAAGAGAACAACCCAATCATTACACTGCTGCATCTTTTGTTCATCTTGATAAGTGATACTATGTATTCTTCCTGGCTCTTCAGTTCTATGGGTTTTGTTTAAATAAAACATAGCTGCTAAATCATAATAACTTCTACGAGAGCTTATGGAATTAGTAACTGTTGGTTAAGGATTAAGGATTAAGCAGTCTATCTCAGTCAAATACTAAATGTTGGGAGAACTACTCTGTTGGTAACTCTGGTCTCAAGAAAATTTGTGACCAAAAAAATTGACAATCCATATTTCTGAGCTATTACTTCAGATGGTCTGAAAAATGTCATTGCAGCAACTGTCTTAGATCATATTGCAAAGAAATTTTGCAATTTGTGAATGTTGAAATGTTAATAAATAAATACAAAGAGTATCTGATGGAGAAATCTTTCGGGAGATTCAGCTGCATGCTGTACAGGTGTAGAGTCATGGACTGTCCATTGTCTGGGGCTTTTTATGACATTAAATACACAATCAGAAGCACAAATCTGTGTTTCTTGCCTGAGACCATGTCTGGGACCATGTCCTCAGACTTGTATTGTGTCCTGCACAGAAAATTCTGCACAGGAAATTCTGTGAAAAGTATTCAATTTCTTGATCATGGCATTCAACACAACTTGAAGAAATGTGGGTCACTCTGCCAGTCTGAGTGATTATGAAATTGTATTTTTGTATTTACCCTGGATATCTTGGGAAAAAAGAGACTGTAAAAGAACCAGTTCCTGGAAGGGATGGCTTCTTGTGACCTTGAAAACATTCCAGAGAGAACACTACATCTTCAAGAAGCTGAGCTAACTAGAGTAAAGTAAGTTTGCTCTGGCAAACAGTGGATGTTTGTTATTTATTTTAAGTAAGCATCTTGCTGCAAGAGATTCCAGGAGACAGGATCACATTCTATTTATCCTTTCAGATAATGTATTTCTAAAAAAATTTAAAAAAAAATTGCAGGAGAAATCCAGCAAAGTCTCTGGGAATAGCAGAAAAAAATTGTATGGAAAAGGACTTCACAAAACCAATTTGATTTAGTCTTGGTTTAGACAAACTGCATCAAATGTATGTGATATATACTATTACAGGAATTTATTGAGTTGCATTGGGTGCTTTTCATTCATTTTTATGAGGTTAAATATTCAGCACTGTAGAAAGCCATTTTATCATTAGGAAACTGAAAAGTTTAGGAACAAACTTTTCTTATGCTGGGGTTAAAGTGTAGTTCAATTTGAATATCTGGCAAAACTGTCATTAGATTGAACAAGAACAGAATACACTCTTTAAAGAAGTGACAGTGAATGAGTATCGCTCTTGTTCACACATTTGGTGAAGATATGCATATATCCAGTGCTCTGAGCTAGTGGCATAGGGACACTTTGTCAATATTGCTACAGTAAATGTTGAAGTGAAATGACAGATTTTCCTCTTGGGGCTCCCACGAGAAGCTGATGTATAATCATTATTGAGACTTAATTTCTTTCCTGCTCTTAGCTGGAAGGAACGTGGAGTTCAAAGCCGGAAAGGAATCTGCAGTCCATCTGAGAGCAGAAGATTTGTGCGTAACTTTCAGAATGTGACTTGAATCTGTTTGCAACCTGGAAGATGGTGCTAATTGTCTTTGTTAAAGTCCAATGCATTCATCAGTGATTTACGTGTTCCTTATGCATTGTTATAATAGAGAAATATGATCAAATGTTTAGGCTGCCCAGGGAGGTGGTAGAGTCACCCTCCCTGGAGGTATTCAAGGAGCGTGTGGATGTGGCATTGTGGGATGTGGCTTGATGGGCATGGTGCTGTGTGGTGTTGGGTGGGTTGGTTTTTGGTGTGTGTGGGGGGTTTTTTTGGTTTTTTTTTTTTTTTTTGGTTTTGGTTTTTTTTTTAGGTTGGACTTGATGATCTTACAGGTCTTTTCCAACCTTAGTGATTCTGTGATTCTGTGGTTAGCGTCAGGGAAGATGATCCCTATAGAATCCTATAGAAACAGGTCTAATGAAGTTCTTAAACATGAACACAGTAAGTGACTCATCAGAAGACTTGACTGAGAAAAAAACTGACAGCATGGTAAGTAAAAGAGGACTGATTTGGGTAGGAAAAGAGAGAAAGAAGGTGATGGCTGGACAGACAGGAAACTCTGCCAAAGAAAAGTTTGGAGCAGGTGAGCTGTTAACTGACAAGGACAGTGACAAGAGGGAGATGTCTCAGTGGGGAGTGGTTGGCATGGGATGGCACACCAGATATGCAATTTCAGTGGGGGAATTATCATCTCTTCAGTTGTAAAAACTCAGGCTATGACAAACTTTAGGTGGAGGAATCCTAAAGTATGTAACAAAATCAAGACGACACGGTAAGATGACATGATAGAAATGTGGGGAGTGGGATGTATAATAGAGATCTAACATAAATAAGCCAATAGTTAAATGCAATACGGCAGTATGTGGCTTCCAGGAAAAGTTTGTCTACATGGAACAGTTATGTACCATGTCTTTCCTCCTCAAAATATAAATGATATACCGCTTGATTTCCATAAGGAGGCAGGTTATCAAAACATTCCTCCTGAAAAAACTCTTCTCAAGATGTAGAGCTCTCTTGAGTCCAGTACAGCCCCACAATTGCCCCTCAGATCTGTAATCACATTGTGACATTCTTTGTTCTGATAGAACAACAGCATTGTTCACTTTTGATCATATGAGACAGTAGTTAGCATGCATGGTTAAAAATAACCCGCATAGTAAGGAACATTGCTGCAACAGGAGAGGAAAAAGCTAGATATTAAGTTGGAGACAATACATTTCTAGAATCTATGGTGTGTCTTTCAACCCAGGTCAGTTTGTCCAGGGTACAAAGAAATTGAATATTACATAAAAACTACACTAGAGGTTCTTTCTTTATACCCGTATTCTGAAAGCAAGGTAAATCTTCATATCCCTGTGCATATACCTAAAACTTATTGCTCAGCAAATTCTGCTGAATGCGCTGTACACCTGAATTTCAACCCAAACACCACCTGTTGGTCTTGAAGCTTTAATCAAATCAGTCAGGGAAAGATTTCTGCAGTTTTTTTCAGTTGAGCAACAAGTCTCAGAGGAGAAAGGGCAAAAATGGAAAGCATCCTGGCATCAAGAAAAAGAAAGTGCTTTTTGCCTTTTATTTTTCTTGAAGCTGTTAATGTTTTTAAAGGCGATTCCAGCTTACAATAATGTTTTACTTTACAGAAGCATTGAGTGCTATCCTAGTTTAACTGCCTTGAGTCTTGCCCTGTGGCATTTGTTTGGTGGAATTAAAGAAATAGCAATCTGTCCAAGAACAAACAACAGACAACTTAACAGGCAGGCATAGACAAATGTGTGATAAAATTAACATTTCCTTTAGAAAAGAATCTGCAGTAATGAAAGTGCTTCTGCTTTCAAAGACCAAGAAGGGTTAAAAAGACATCTGTACAATGAGTCAAAGCCTTTGAACAAACACCAATAAGTTATTTCCATAACAAGAATTCCCCAGTGTGCTCCATATATATTTTTTTAATATTTCAAGAAAATCTTTAAAATCTCTGTTTAATCTCCCATCTGGTGTTTATTCCAGCACTTGCTCTTCTAAAGGTGCTCTTCAAGCATCATACCTGCTCTCACTTGATACCTGCTCTCAAAAACTACCCATGGGTAATCAATACTGTTTTACTTGGAGCACTTTGTGTATGTTCAGCATGAAAAGAAAAAAGAAGCTGATTTCTTTTTAACAATTCTGATGCATCACGCTGCTTTAAAAGAATATTGTCAGATGAAGTAAATGTGTCATGTGATGCAACACAATATAATGCAAAAGGCGCTAACACAGAAGCTTTTCTTGCAGAAGTATAATGTAAGTTTGGTTTCAAATATCCTATCTTTCCCTCCTATTGACAGATAGCCCTTGAGATTCAGATATTTCTCAGCACATTCAATTAAATAGGGTTAATATTGCTCATCATTAGCCTTCCTCTGTGCTGATTTTCCATTGTAAGCTCGTAAATGCTATCATTAGAAGAACCTTTCAAAAGACGTTACATTTTCAAAGGCGTTTAATGTGCATTTCCGGGTGGATTATTACTGCTGTTGTATTATTATCCAGCATAAAGAATCATACATCAGGTGTACTTAACATCAAGCTGTTTAACTAAGATTACTCCTGCTGGAGATACACTGTGCATAATATTCTGTACCATGTAATACAACCCAAGAAGCAAAAGCCACAGGAGCTGAAACAATGTATAACTTTTTCTATCTTTCCTGATTTTTCAATTTCAGAACACAGATCTGCTTCCAATGAACTTAATCGCAGAATTATGTTTTATAAAATCACCTGAAATAATGCATTTTTTGTCATGCGTGGAAAGAAAACTAATTTTCTTCTCTTTTTTCCCAGACTTTATTATTTCCAGTTGGTAGACTGAAATGATTGCTTCTGTCTCCTGGGTCTAATAAAGCAATTTGGCTCTTTAATGGGCCTTGTTAGGGTTGAAGACCAATGTCTTTCTGGTACTATTTTTTGCATTATTGGTGCACTACCTGCTGAGTCATCAGCACAGAAACCAGAGGTTAATTTCACTTCTACTAAATGAAGCAGATAATCAGCCATCAGAGGATGGCTCCTGTGCTGTAAATAAGTCTTGACAAGCTGAGGGACAGCACTGTGCATCACTCAGCCCTCTTCACACCATCTGTCCACAAATTAAGACAAAGTAAGGATATTAATTTGTTACATTTCAAAAGCTGTACTGACAAACCCACATGGACATTTTTAAATGTCGATGAATAACTGAAACATTTTACTAATATTCCATTGAGTTACGGGTTATAGTTTTGCAAACTTCTTTTCCAACAATGAACGTGTGGAAAGTGTTTTGACCAGATGTACAGCTAATGATTATCAAAGCAGATCCATTCCAAAGTATTATGCTACAGAGCATTTTTTACTTAGGTTGGAAGTGGTATGGCACAAGAACCTGATGGCACAAGAATCTGTTGGATTTCCCAGAGATGTTACATGGAGAATAAACTTTCAGCTAATGGGGAAGCTGTTACATGGTTTCAGGAGCCAGAAACATTTATGAAAAAAAATGAGCTTACCAAAGTAATGTATAGTGGAAAATAATTCCTGGAAATTGCTGAGGTGAGAGCATGCCTTATCTATTTCACTAAATCTGTGCAACATGAAGGCAGAGCAGTGGTTCAATTGATCTTACACTAAATCACACCAGCTTGCTGTGGAAGTGTGAATGGATGTATCTGCAAGAGAATTAGTTTTACAGATGCATTTTAATTATTCATAACAGATGCATTTTAATTATTCATAACATGATAAGTCTATTTATGTGCAACTCTATTTTATTCTCAGATAAAATAGAGTTCAAAGGGTTCAAAGGTCAAGTATGTATTAATGACTGAAGTATAAAAATATTACAGAGTTATTCTAATTATTCTCCAAACTAAGCACTATGAAAACAGGGAATCCAGAGCTGGAGTTGAATTGAAAAAAAATTAAGGCACAAAGCAATTTTCATTTTTCATTGGAACCATACCACACAATAGCTACAAGGCTATGAAAGAACTACAAGGCTATGATTAATGAGTAATAATGCTTCCATATCCAAATTAGGCTAAAGAACTTTTTAAAGACAGTGTTTTTAATTTTCCTTCTTCATTACAAGACAGATAAATTTGGGCATCTAAACAGAATTTAACAAGATACTTTTTTGTATAATGGTTTTGTAAAATGCCTTTGAGGTTTCACATAACAGGTCTGTAATGATTCAGTATAATGGGAGCTTGGACATCTAGTTTACCTGCTGACACCTGAATTTAGATGTCATAATCTACAGCTGAATCCTACCCTTTTACAGCTCTCTTAGAATGGAGTAATGCCCTTCAGTGATGTCCGTCTCTACATTTACTCCATGGGGATCATAGGTAACAGACTTAAATTAAGGAGCTAATTTTTCACCTGCTAAACTTAGATGAGATAGGAACCACCTACAGTTCAGAGAAGTACTTTCTAAGCATTTTTAATTAATGGTGATCAGGTTCTCATTACAACCAGAGGAAAGCCTGTCACTGAATTGTGTCCTCAGTAAAAAAAACACGTAGAGAGTGAATGAAGTTACACTAGAGTTTTGGACAAGGTTATTATTGAAGTTTGTTTCTATAAGAAACTTTTATATTATTAATTGCAATTGTCCATTAAATTTTGTTCTTAAAATCCTCCAGTAACTACATGCAGTGGTAAGATGTAAGAGGTGAGCACTATTAAAACCTGTAGGATTCTTAAGCATTATGAGATAAAATATTAATGAAATCATTATTAATTAAATGACTCAGTTTTGGTAAATTAATCCACATTGCACAGTAAATAATCAGACTAGAAATTATTAAAATGATTTAAAAAAAATGCACTCATGTTAAAAATTTAAAAATACATACAACTAAAAAGAATACATAATATATAAATTATATACATCAAGCTAAAACTGATTTCTAATTAAGTGGGAATAGGTGGCTTCACAAGAGCTAACTTACCCTATGTTTGGCTACTGCCAGGTTTCTGTGCTTTGTACTGAAGCATTTGATCCTGATGACTTCTTGGAGCCTGGCATCAGTTCTCATTGGGCAAAGTGATGAGTCATATACCAGTGGGTTTTGATTTTGATTCAGGCCCAGGTGAACTGAACTTCTGTAATCATCTATTTAATGTCACCCTTGCTGACAGCATCTTTTAGTATTCCATTCTTCCTCTTTATTCCTCATATTTTCTGTTGCTGCCTTCTATTTAATTGTGAAAGCTACGATCCATCATAGCTGGCTCTAGAGTCCACACTTTACTGAATATAAGTGTTTAAAGTTAAGCACTATTAAATGGTTGGGCACAGACACTGTGGAACTTCCTTTTGATCACTAGGAGGTGGAAAACAGGAGACAGCTGAAATAAAATGTATTTGGAAGAGTTGGTTAATTTGGTTATTGTAATGTTTACCTAAACTGTGCTTATGTATAGATATTGTGTCTATAATATTGCTTAAAGAACAGGATATTCTTTTCTGGGATAAATGTGGAAGTAAAATGGGATATGTCCCTTTCAGCAATTCAGGATGCAGTTTTTGAGTGTAAAATGAATATTCAGAATATATTGACTTCTCACTTTCAAAGGTGAGTATCCATGAGAACTGGTTTTGTAAAGCTCTGTTCTTAGCACAATAAGTATATAAAGAAGAGAAAAAGGGAATCAAATTGTCCTTCAAAATAGCTGTGCTGAATTATTTTTAAAGACTCTTGTGATTGCATGTAGTTTTAGTAGCTTAGCTGATCACAGCAAAGGAAAGATGTTCTCCTAGCTTAGAAAGTTTGGCTGAGTATGTTCAAATGAAAATGCTTTGCTTACCTTCTCTTGGATAAATCCCCACAAGGACTCCAGAAAAGATCTGATGTAGTTTACCAATGGGAAGCAGAATACTTTCTTATATGTTACTTCATGCAGTCTCCCCTTTCTGAAGTGCCAACAGCTTTGATTCTGATTCTTTTAAAAGAAGAAGGGAAAAAGCACAGAGGTTACAGAGAACATTACGGATGGCCTTTGCTAGTAGTGACTAGTGATCTATGGTGTTACATGTATCTCCTATTTGAAATACAGAAAGTGAGCTAGGTTCCTCATAAATTACTGCAAACTAGTTTATCTTGAAGAAAAGGAAATTAAATTTATTCTTCAATACCTAGAGAATTTCTGCTAGTAAGTTTCTCCTAAATTTTATAGCATTGGTATTAGAAGACATACATTACCTTACTTAATCTTTCTGAAAAGATTAGTTCCAATATTTATTAAATTGTATCTTCCCTTAGTATTTTCTAAATTGAGACTAAGAAGTAACATACAAGTTCTAGGTAATTCTTCTTTAAAGCTAAAACTGCTCCACTTTTATGATGAACTGATATTTGAGAAATACTTCACTGTTCCACAGCTGTGCCTTTTTCTAATAAAAATTCTTTGGTAGCTGCAAGCCAAAGTAGTTTGTTTAAGTTTTGAAGCTGTGCAGCATAGTCTAGAAATTGGAGCTTCCTTAGAGTCCCTCAGTATTGGCTTGAGAGAAAGAAAGAGAGTTTTATAATGAATTTTATTCTTCTTTATTCTCACACTCTTAGCTGTATTTAATTTTACTTTTAAATGTGCTCGTACTACACAGACATGAGCTCTCTCCATGGAGTGCAGAAGAAACAGCCTCCATCAGCATGTAAACACGAAGGGCATTTCCAAAGTTTTCTTGTATTTTTTCTCTCTCTTCCTTCTTTGGTTCATGCTTACTTGGATTATCAAGATGAAACAGAAGAGGTTTAAAATAAATTAAAACTTCATTTGCATGCAAGCAGTGAGCTCATTACCATGGGTAAATATCAGCCTCATTTGGTTTGAGAAGTCTGTTATTATGACTTCGAGGAGTAGCTGCTTGATGGCCCTTGGAGCATTGTGGATGCCACTTTTCATTCAGCGTAAGGTTTTGAGAAGTATTAGAAAGAGCTGCTCACATGCTATTTGGAAAAGCCTGGTCAAAACATGATCTCGTATTTATTTATTTTCTGGGTAACACATCTGTCTGAGTGTGCAGGATTGTTTTGCTGTTATTCTAAGCAGAGCTTACGCGGTATCAATATCTTGTTGTGCCTGTGATCTGGCCATTACTTGTATTAAAGCTGAGATAACAAGTGGAATCCCAGAAGAGGCAGCAGGGCCCCTCGAGAGCACAGGATGGCATTTGGGAGGCTCATTGCACTTCTTTTGATTCACATAGCAACAAGCATCTACAAACTCTGATGGCAGACCAACAGGGAGTTATGGGAACTCATCTGTCAGATCTGGCAGCCATTCAAGCACCATAGACAAAAGGGCTTTGAACAAGTCCTTTCAATTGGTCATTTTTATTCGATGCTGGCTTAAATGATTTCTCCCTTTAATGTGCTTGCTTTGTGGTATGTATACTCCCTCTCTTTAATCAACAGTGATTTTATTCATCAAACAACTTTCAACAACCATCCTCTTGCACTAGTTGCATTTCTACTGACTGTATTTCCTTGATTTGTCCAGTTTTTATTAAAAAGTCAGTGATGATACCTTCATTTTTCTTTGAGCTGTATTTGAAATGTTTAATTTTCTTGAGTGCTTTCCCCCTTTCTTTAAAAAAAAAATCCCTTATCCATACGTATGAACCAAATAGCAATATTTTTTAATACGTTAATGACAGAAGCACCTTTGGTACTCCTACAAACTATTGGGAAGCTGGAGACTTACCCTCAGTAACTCAATAGCTACAGTGTCACACAGACCAGACACACAAAGTATTGGGGGTTGAATCCTGCAGTGTTCTGAGCACCTCCTATCAAGTGAGAAATGGAGTCAGTTCTTGATCAGTGTTTTGCAGATCTCCACGCAGAGAAATCCAAAGGAAAGCTGTGCCTCAAAGCACTTTTTCATTTGGCACAATGCAAATGTATATAGTTTTCTTTCTAGGTGTACTTTGAGAAGTAATTTTAAAATGCATCATTAGCAACTGTGGAAAGTAACATGATTAGCAAACTAACACTCATCTTTGCAAAGGACTTGTTATTTATTTGAAGGGAAACAGATTATTTCTGTTTGAAAAAAAAATTCTTCCTTAGTCCCATTCCTGTCACACCAAAGTGGACCTTACAATGGTTTGTCCCCATTGTAAAAGCTTGGGAAAAGCTTATACTGCTAGAGTTCAAGTGGTTTAAGGCCTTTTTTCTGGCTGCCCTTATATTTCAGATTTCAGGTGTTAGGAAATTAAGTTCTCCAGCCTTATCTGCTATGAAAATTACCTGTTGCCAACAAAAGCTGTTGGCAATGGATAAAACTAAAGAAATGTTAAAAACAGTTTAAACGCAAACATAGACAAGGACAAATCATGTTTTGAATCGCTTCAGAAGCCATGTGTAATTCTAGCTCAGAATCAAATCCTGCACTCTGCATCACATGGATGTATGTCAATGATGTTCAGTGCCATACAGAAACAGCGAAGAGAAAACAAAAAATATTCTTCTTTTCACAGATACGTGAGGCTTCAGAAGGCAATGCCAGATGTTTGTTTACCCATTTAGGATTTTTTATAAATGTTCAGCTTTAAACATCTTTGCATAGTAATCTTGGAAGAAAAGGACTTTTTTTTCTGTGTTAGCACTAGTTATTTACATATATATTTAAGAAGCAAAAGTATTTCCTCTCATGGAAAATATGTAAGGAGATATCCTAAATTTTTCATGGCCCTATTGTCAGTGGGCTTTTAAAATGAGGTGATGTGTATGGAAACACGTGTACTCATTCATCTTCTGGTTTAAGACTGGGGATACCATTCTTTCTAAGCCAGAAAGAAAACATTCATTTTTCTTCTGAAATGTCATTTAGGTCAGCATCACAATCGAGTAAGTTTGGATTTATATGTAATAATGGCCATACTTAATAAAACACTACTAATTATGTTTTTTACTTACCGTTTCATGCTATATGCAACATAAGGAGACAGGAGGGACAGGATTCAATTTGAGATTAAGACAGCTAACTCTAGATGTCTGTGTCATGTAAACTCCCTTTCTAATCAAGAGTCAATACAGTCAGGGGAGCCTAGAGATCTATTCGTCTGGCTAGCCAGTAGACATCAACTTTTACATTGGGTTTAATCACATTATTTAAGCTCTGCTGTCTATATTGACTAGATCTCCAGCAACTACCATGGCAGCTGAAAGCACTTAGCTCACCTATAGACATGCAAATTTAAGTATCTTATTTAGTGATCCTTCCATCATCAGTTTCTATGCAAGTTGTTATTTCTACAGTTCTTTCTTATGTTGATGTCCATCTTCAGACCACTTTTAAAGATGATGAGTGTTATCCTCCATTCAGGAAGAGGAAAGGCCTTATAGAGAAATTGAGTAATCAGCTTAAGTTCACTTATCTGAAACAAACTATTAGGAATTTTTGCATGGGATTTGGTGTTCAGAGGGTCAAACAATCATAGTTGCTAGCTATTCACAGCATTCATGATCTAATGACTTACAGGCACTCATACATTGGCAGTTTCTGAAAGCAGTGGAGACAAATGAGGAAGCTCTCAAATTACTCAAAACATGTCAGCCTTTGCTATTCATTGGATGGACTCTGACTTTGTAACACTTGGTTTGTAACCTCATGTCTTCCACCACTGTGTCTTCATGTGCCTGCTTTGTGGCATATTTATGTAAAATACTCCCTGTAGTGGTGTCTTTGGGATTATTTGGGCCGTTAAGCCTGTTGCTCGTGAGATTTACATCATACTTTCCCATTTGAATTCAGAAAGTATTTAAAAGTGTTTAATTCATCCCCGTTTAGGACATCTTTTGATCCTCATGTTTAATCAATATTTAAGTGCTGCACAAAGGATGATGAGAGATGGGCACAAAGTTTTATTCATGTGGTCCACAGCTGATGGCATAAATTGACTTCAAACTTACTTGGGGTGGAGGAATCCAAAAGAATGAGAGAATGAGAGGGGAAATATTTTTAAAAAGGAAAAAGAGAGTGAGAATGAGAAAATCTTTCCCTGGTGGCCAGCTGGGAAATGAAGTGGTGGGATCCCCAGAAGAAGATCCTCCTCTCTTGCATATCCTCTGCAGTGCAACAGTGCAGCAGGTGGTGATGAACATGATGATTTTTTCAGCCATGCTTTTTCCCTGGTACTGCGTAGTTATCCTCAGGACCTGGTCAAACTCGCTGTTTTTTTTCCTGTTTATGATGCTTTTAGCACTGATGGGAGCATGCTTAATCAGGTGCAAGTGTTACACACCAATCGGTTGCTCAGGTTTGGGCATGCATGTTGTTGGGTAATGTTTATCAGCAATTTATTACTATTATCTGCAACATTATTCACTAAGTCCTGTATTCCTGCAGTATAAACTAAAAGCTACAAACAAGGGATAGGGAAGGGGGGTAGGGGAGACGATTATCATGCCAATGGAAGTAGCTTCCCATGAGAATCTACCATAGCTACAACATTGGGGTTGACAGGTGCACAGCTGTGAGAATAACAACATGAGAAAAACAGTGTGGGAACAAAAGGGGGAAAATACTGCCACATCAGTTTAGGTGAGAGGCTGCAGAACTGGGAGTGAAAGTCAGACTACAGAATTGCAAATGGAGGGCTCTTAGCATTATGAAAGTTAAGACACTCAAGGCACTCTGCAGTGTAAGTGTATGTGCTTGAAGATGAACACCCACTTACATGCACTGAGAAATGGGTATGTTTTTCTGAGCTGAGGTCCATGTGACCTACATTATAGAAGGGGCTCAATTGTAGTCAGGTAAGCAGTGGCCTATTCAATCACACAGCATCTTATGCTAGCTAGTGGTTTGATATTGTCTGTTAGGAGTTGACAAAAGGTAGTAGTGTTAATACGTTAAGGACTAGCTAGATTAGAATACAGGATACAGTTCTGCAGGTGCAGAATCTTGTCTACATTTTGATTTCTGTGAAATGCAAAACCTTGGACAGTAAAAATCAAGTGGAAATCATAATTTACAAAGCTTTTCCACAAGCAGCATGCAGGAATTCACTGAGAAGTCCTTCACACAGCTGAAATATTACAGGTCTGGACAATTACTGCAATGTTTTTAGTTACCACTCTATTTACCTGTGATTTCATTTATTAGTCTATTTATTAATGTAAAAAGCATACTGCTTTTAATTCGACAATTCCAAAGTATTGTTGCTGATTTACTTGCCAATAATAAAGCATGAAGTCAGTAAAACAAAAAATCAAAAGCATTTACACTTTCTAACAGTAATTTGGGATTGCATCACCTTTCAACACAAACATCATTACATTTTACCTATCAAATGTAATTCTTCATCAACTATTCTAGCTTGGGCTATTCATGTCTGTGCCTCTTACTAGCTTCACCAGTGTAGAAATTAGCAGAGTATTTCTGAAAATATCCCTGTTAGTGCAGACTCCTTTCTATTGAACTGGCTGATCCACTAAAGTCAGCAGAAGGTTTTGGAGATCTCCAATTCCCAGTTTTTAGACAATTATTCAGACAGAAAAAAACTGTGTGATACTTGTAAATACCAGTGATTACACTTTGAGAAGCGAGGATGGAAAACTTATTGAAGGTTTATGGAGACATACATTTTGACAGGAAATGACATTTTTTGTCACACCAGCTTGCAAGGCGTAGTAGAGTTTTCAAAAGTATTTGCTTTTGTTCTCAAACTGCTTTCAAATGCTGTCAGTTATTTTCCAAAGATTGCAGTTGACCTCTAACCTCTGAACTGTTTTTCAATTCACTGAGTGTATGGTTCCTAGTCTTGGGATAGGTTTGGAATCAGTGTCCATTTTTCTAAGGTATCTATGGGTATGGATATTACAAGTTTCTTCCCACAGAAATTTGAACTTACCATGACTATTGACAGTAATGTATGGATGATCGGATGGTTATCAATCTGCTATATGGTATCCTGGATATATCAACTGGAGTAAAGGTCATACATTTTTGTGGTAATCCAGCAAATATGTGTAACAGGGAGTGCGTTACTCAGCAAAGATATATTAGCATGTCAAAACCCATTTGATAAGCCTTATTGAGACTATTGACGCTAAGCATACAATTTGGGCGCACTGAGATGTCCTTTCAGAGAGTGATAAAAATGGTAGGGTGGAAGGGTGGAATTGTACTGCCCTGACTCAGGGCCAGTAATTTAGGGAAGTTGCTGAGGGTTTTTCTGGTCTAATGCAGAGCGACTGACATTCTGAGGGTATAATTCAACTATCTGAAGTGGTGGGTAAAGCACCTGTTGATGCTTATTTCTTTACAGTAAGTTAAACAAGGACAAGGGTGGATGCATGAAGAGGGACAAAATGAGGCTGATCTGGGGCCAAATATAAAGATATCAATGCTCTTTGACGTTTTAGATAGACAACACATGGAAGTGCTTCAAGAGACTGTTCATACAACATACAGACATCTAACAACACTTCCAAACAACACGATGTTGGGGGGCAAGCAGTTAGGGAGACTTTGTGAGTGTCACAGAATAAGAGAATCACAGAATCACTACTGTTGGAAAAGACCTGTAAGATCATCAAGTCCAACCATCAACCCAACACCACCATGCCCACTGAACCATGTCCCGCAATGCCACATCCACTCGTTCCTTGAACACCTCCAGTGATGGTGACTCCACTACCGCCCTGGGCAGCCTGTTCCAATGCTTCACCACTCTCTTAGTAAAGAATTTTTTCCTAATATCCAGCCTAAACCTCCCCTGGCGCAACTTGAGGCCATTTCCTCTTGTCCTGTTGCTAGTCGCTTGGGAGAAGAGACCAACACCCACCTCTGTGCAACCCCCTTTCAGGTAGTTGTAGAGAGCGATAACATCTCCCCTCAGCCTCCTCTTCTCCAGACTGAACAACCCCAGCTCTCTCAGCCGCTCCTCACAAGACTTGTGCTCCAGACCCCTCACCAGCTTCATCGCCCTTCTCTGGACACGCTCCAGCACCTCAATGTCCTTCTTGTAGTGAGGGGCCCAAAACTGAACACAGTATTTGAGGTGCGGCCTCACCAGTGCTGAAGTACAAGGGCATTGTATTTCCCCTCCATAGTTGAATAGTAAGTAGTTTGCGTGATCCCCTGAAATTAGCTTTACTGAGTATAGACAGTCTGCTGTGAGTTGTGCTTACCTCTGAATCATAAGCACATGGACCATGATTAATGAACAATATTGCTACTTCCTGCCTGTTTTGTGGAAGTTCAGTGATACAACTGAATCAATTTACTAAGGTAAGAATAACCTGATTTCAAAGATATGGCACATTTTCAGTCCTCACAGACTTCACCAGACTGGTTTGCTGAGGAGAGGCTTAGACAGACTTCTAAATGAAAGCAGAATAGTTAGTCACAATAAAATTTGAAACTGATGTCATGCTTTTGGGTCTTTGCTGGGAAGAGTTTCTGCTGCTTCGTGTGAATCTCAAGTAAATATGACCCAATGCACACTCTTCCTGTCAAACCTGGCAAAGTTACAGCCAGAATAAATTGCACAGAGAGAATGCTAGTATAGTAGTAATTCTTTTTTTTTAGTTAACCATAGCAGACTCCCCTAATAAATTATCATCAATATATTTTAGATTTTTATCTAACAAAGAAGAAAAAAATGCACAGTGTGGAAAAATTACCAGTCTTTAATTAAGGTTCTATCCTATTTGTTGCATTCTACATTTCTAATTTTGAAATTTTTGCCTTTGCTGTAGTGTATCATATTTGGCACATTAATAATTCACTTTCCTTGTACTGTTACACCAAATAATTGCTCTGTTGACTCCATCACTTATTCTAAAGAACAATGTATTTTCATCTTTAATTGGAAAAATGCTTCTGGTAGAATTTTTCCAGGTTAGCTTTACCTGTGTGAAATTAACCTGTGTGAAATAGAAACTTCCACTACAATGTGAATCTGCTTGCTAACGCAGACAGACAGATAGGCAGTGCTCATTCCTAGGAGAAATGAGATGAACTATCCTTTTGCAGAGGCTATCCTTTCATTATTAAATGGCCAAAGTGACTGAATCCCACCTTAGAAGGCAATTGTCTATACAATAAATAAAGAGATGTAGACAAATCTCAGGGACGGATGATTCAAGATAAGTATACTTGACTCTGAAAGCCAACAGTTTCAATACGCCTCATTGTCTGGGTACTGGGAGTCAGCCTAATTTGGCTAATACAAGTTCAGCCAGGTGCTACTCCTGATTTGCCATCAAAACAAGGAGACAGTCCTTCTGAGATAGATAAGGATATCTGATGAGGAGGTATAACATGCATAAATGTAACATGAATAGATACCATATGGATGTGCACTCTCTCTCTCCCCCTTGATTATTGGGGTATAGAAGATGCTTAGGCTTGACCTTTGATCTTTGGATGGTGTCGTGTTTTAAGCCCAGACAACAACTAAACCCCACCCAGCCCCTTGCTCACTCCCCCCCAGTAGGATGAGGGAGAGAATCGAAGAGGTAAAAGTAAGAAAACCCTTGGGTTGAGATAAAGACAGTTTAATACATAAACCAAAAGCTGCACGGACAAGCAAAGCAAAATAATGAATTCATTCAGTACTTCATATCCCCAGCCATCTCCAGGAAAACAGGGCTTCATTACGCATAACGTCTACTTGGGAAGACATGCCATAGCTCTGAACGTCCCCCCTTCCTCCCTCTTCCCCACAGCTTGTATTGCTGAGCATGAAGTCATATGGTATGGAATATCCCTTTGGTCAGTTGGGGTCAGCTGTCCCGGCTGTGTCCTCTCCCAGCTTCTTGTGCACCCCCCGCCTACTCGCTGGTGGGGCAGTCTGAGGAGCAGAAAAGGCCATGATACCATGCAAGTGCTGTTCAGCAATAACTAAAACGTCCCTGTGTTGTCAAGACTATTTTCATTACAAAACCAAAACTCAGCCCCATACAAGCTACTATGAAGAAATTTAACTCTGTCCCTGCCAAGACCAGTACAGATGGTCAAGGCTAGTTGAGATGAACCTACACCTTAAAATTTTGTTGAACCAAAGTCCATGATGAAGTGCTTTGCCCTAATGGAATCAACGGTAGCAAAGGTGGGAATGCTCCTCTCCTCTGTTCAGGTCTTTTACAGTTACATGCAAATATTCACTTTAAGTACACATTTTCCCCTTTCAAAACAAAAATAAGAAAATTAAATTAAAATATACAGTAAATTCAACATTGATAAACAAACTTGCAAAGTAAAAAGAGAAAAAAGCATTTAGTATATCTATTAACTACATTTATACAAACATACTGAAGCTTAAGTAGTAATGAAATGGGATTAATGGTGAATCATGTTTTGCATTTGTTGGTGAGGTAAGAATTCAAACAAACTGAATAGAAATTTAAGCATATAAATCTTCCTATATTTATGTGCAAAACTGCCCCTGTATTTGCAGTATGTATAAAGTGCTATGTCTGTACAACTGTGAAAGTGCATTTAAACTATATTTTTGCATTTAATATGTATGTTTTTACATTGCAAAGCATATTTTATTTTGAGCAGCAAAGACATTCTTTATGACAACTTATTGAAATTTCATAAGTATGGTATGTAAATCCTTTACATTGGCTGAGCTGGCAGGGCTGTTCTATTTAATTGGCAGAGAAGAAAATACACTCTGCAGACTATAAATGAACAAAACCAGGTTTCTAGAAAATTACATTATTGGCAGGTTCGTAAAGGGGTTAATAGAATTCCACAAGGGAAGTTCCCTTTTATCACCTGAAGTAGATGCCTGTAGCAGATTGTTGACCCTGCTAAAAAGCTTTGTCTTCTGTGTTTGTAAGGGAGACAATGTATTTCTCACTTTTCTGATGTTGCTGATTTGTGTATTGTTTTAAACCAAAGGAAAACAAAACAGATCACAAAATCCCTGATGTTCACGTTTGCAGTAAACACAGGTAATTGATAACAAAAGCTTAATGTCTTTATCCCTAAAAATGTGAAATTGTCTGGTGTCCATGAATGAAAATTGATAACTTCCAAAGACAAATATAATTTATGTGCCTACATTTCTGGCTTGGTAGTTGGAGAGATACAGTTAAAGGGTTTTGTTTTCTAAGGAATATTAACACATGATTTTAAAAGATCGTCAGTCGGATTTAGTAATCAGGTAAGACTTGCCCAAAGTGATTAGCTTTGTCATGGCCTGTATCTATGTGTCCCAGCCTCCTTATATGAGTTTACCTTTGAGAATGGTCACCATGCAACCGGGTGTGGCCTATACTCCTCCCTTGAGCTCCGCTGGGTTGTTCAGACTTCATCCACCACCTCTGCTTCAGGCAGCTTCAGCATTCACTGCTGGCCTTTCTGGTACCCTGGCAAGGAGCCAGCCCCCTGTGACGCAGTTTCCCTAGCCTCCAGAGGCCAATTCTGGTGTCTTTAACCACTCCAGTAACTGAAGACCAGACCATAAGTATTATGGGTACTTTCGTTATTGTTTAAAACAAGTCCTGTGTTTGAAGCAATGAATGTGATTTCTAAAGATGACTTTATAAAACAGACATCCTTTATTCACGAAAAAATGCTAGAGATGGAGAAATAATTCCCTCCCTCACCATCCTCAACACTTCTGAGCTTACTTTAAGGTCTGTAAAATGCCTCTAGGAACTCCAGGTGCTTTTTTCTGTTCTAGGTCCAGTGATTTTTTTCTCACTGATTGCACTCTAACTCCTGGTAATGACAATAAATTCTCTTTACTTGATTAATCTTGGATAATCAGAAATTCCTGCCCTTCAGTGAGCAAATGTCTTTTTGGGAGAAACAGTTCCAGATTCTGTTGTCTGTTTTCCTTTCGCCGTATCGATTTTTTTATGTGGTTGCCTTGGTGGTCTGGAAATGGCTTAGCATTTTAGCATATCGTAGGTGGAAGCCATATTACTATTCTAAAATTACTTCCAGAAGGATGAAAGTGTGTTTAGGGTGACAACCCTCAGTTGTCCTTGTTGCACGTCCTGGAATATTGCAGGAGCTATAAGACTCTAACCTTGTTAGCAAGCAATTCTCCGAGACTTCTGAGTATATCCAGTGAAGTAGAAGCCAGTAAAACCAAGCAGAGTTCCCATTTTTTACACAGACAAGTGCCCAGAAGTGTGATATTATGCTGTGAAATGGCCCCACAGTTGCTGGGGTTTTTCTATTGTTATTGCTTTTACTATTGGACTGTTATCTTTCTTGTTGGAAACCACAGATGCTGCTGCTTGACATAAGAAATGTCTTTAGAACAAGGTTGGACTGATTATTTATTTTTTGGTAGAGGGAGTCAAGACACATTATTTTCCAGCTTCTGTGAACTACCACAGTAGGACTCAGATGATGTCATCCACTGTGAATTATTGGAAGTCCCTCCCTATGCTCAGTTTAGGAGACAAAAAAATGTTGATTCACCCAACCTCAGAGCTACTAACAAATTTCATCTTGTGGAATTTTATGTGTTGCAAAAGAGGCAGAAAAGTGCTGAGAAGAGTAGACCTCACATTGTAAAAGAACTCTAAACAGTACACTGCTTAGTCAATAGCATGGCTATATATATACATGTGTGTGTATGTGTACATTTCATGTGCTGGACAAGGTGATTCATTCAAAGGGATTTAGCCGGAAAGTTTTTTCTTTTTTTCCAACTAGCATAGATGGTCTAATAAAATCTATTATTTCTCCTTATTAACATTGCCTTCCTTGTTGAAATATACTAGTAGACAATATATATTATTAAATTATTGAACCACATATATAATACAGTGTAATATGTTATCGTATTTCATTTAACATTACTTTATTTTTCAAGGCAACATTCTGTCCCTCCACTTTTCATGTTGAACAAAACCTTGTCCCACCAATCTTCCCAGTCATATTCCACTTTTCTTGTGCACAAATTATTTATAAAAAACTTAAAATACCTTCAAAACCTTTATTAAAATTTAAGGGTAATAGTCTGTATTATCTCTCCATTTTCTCTGCAAATTGCCCCAATAACTCTTCAGCTCTGCACAGACTAAAGTACCACTTAATGTGAATATGAATGGTAGAATTTGAAATCTTAATGCTTCATCAATGTCCTATTATTATTAGTATGTGTTACTATCAATACTGAGAAAGAACAAGTGAAGAGTTGTTTTAGTTTATATCACCGGTCAAGAAAACTAATGGTCTTGCATTTGACATCTCTCATGCCATTTCTAATGATGACAGACAAAGTGAATGTAATTTGTATTTATATAATCTGTCCCTTTATCTTCCAAAATGCATATAATTATGCAGTAGGCTTTGAAACACATGATTTGCACTGTTTTCTTGCAGAATAAGGATACCATATATTTTTTATATATATATATGTTTATGTTGAGCACCTTTCTTATTTCTTTGTATTCCTCATTTTCTCTGGATATCTTTTCTCTTATATTTTTTTAGATCTCAGCTGACAATTTGAAGAAACCTTGGTGTCTGTTGTTTTCCTGAAGACAACCACTTCCACAGCATCCTGTCCTATATTCTTTCCAATCAACTTCACTATGTAGGTGGCACTATCAGAAACGAGATGCTTGAGCATCTGCTTGAGTTCTTCTGTAATATGCCAGTGCTTATTGCCCCCCAAACATCAAATGATGTAAAGCAGTCAGCTGATACTCAGTGAAAGAGCATTTGGACAAATTGCTGAAGTTAATACTTACTGAATTGGGATCTAATAAAAAAAAATTATGCCAAAATCTTTAAAAGCTTGTTTCTGAAATGTAGTAAGTGCTGTGTAGGTAACATAAGATGAAGTCTTAATTACTAATGAAGTCCACACCTTAATAGAGTACCGTTTACAGTCACCAGCAGCGAGAACTTGGCAACATTTCTTGACATCACACTTTCTAGCAAGTTTTTGCTATCTCTCTTGAAAGCAATTTTCACTTCCCAGAAGAACTACTGTATGAAAATGTTATTTCTGAGTGTTCTATTTCACACTACATGTAGTGTTCCCTCTTTAAAAAAGGGCAGTAATGCTATGAGACTTAAAGCACCAAGCAAGACATATACCTATAGAATTTCAGCACAGTTTGTTTTAATTCCTTTCTTCTCAGAACCGACTTAACACTTCTTAGTGTTGTACTTGTAATCTTGGCAAACATTTTACCAGATCATGAATGTGGATATTTTTCAGCAGCTGAAAGCAGAGCACATTTTATCCAATACATTCCAAATTATGCTGGGATAGCTTAAGGCATTTTGATCTAAAGTCAGTATGCATAATCAGTCTCCGTCTGTTGTGCTTTCTAATTCTATCATCTGCTTTACAATTAATTTAATTAAATTTTTTGGCTTCAGTCTTTCCATAAAGGAATACTTCTATTTGTTGTCACTTTTCCTGAACCTATTCACTTGTGGTTTCAATGTGTTGTCATTTATGTTCACTTTTTGTTTTCTCATTGCATTCATTTTCCATAAAGTGTACATTTTTTCCAACCTTTCCACAGCTGAGGTATTGTAGCTATTGAGGTAACCTAATCAGGTGCTATACCACTCCCAGACTTTGCAGAGACAATCAGAACAACTGGCATTCTGACTTCCTGGGGGTAAGCCAGCAAAAGGTCTCCTTTGTTATGATATCATCTAAAATTTAATCGAGGTCTGTTCAGTAAAAATGAGAACTAGAGATGGCTGTTCCATCGGACTAATGCCCTAATACTGCTAGCGCATTGACTTCAAAAGTTCCCTCCTGAGCAAAGAGGAACAATGCTTTTCTAGTCCTTTTTTTTTTTTTTTTTTTTTTAAAATGCCATGTCTCGTTCCAGAGATGTGATGGTCAATGTAACTCGGCTGCTGCAGGAGTTGCAGCAAATGTAATTGGAGGCATTTGTTGAGAGCCTGCATATACTTCTCAAGCCAATAATGTTATTTTTTCAGTTTTATAAGTAGGAAATTTCCTCAAACACATTAATATGAAGAATGAAAAGCACAAATTATTTTGTAGTGTAAATAAGACAGCCTGGCATCACCACACATTTGACCATACTCCTTCTTCCAAGAGTTTTAGCTGACATGCTGGACTGTACATCAGTGTACTTTATTAATACAGCCAAATTTAAGTGATCCTGTCTAATGAATTCCTTCAACTCACATTTTTCTGTGAAACATGATCTTGGGAATAATCAAAGGATTCTGTAATATCTTCTGTCAAACCATGTAAAATGTCAAATACAGAGACACTGATAAAATTGAACCCAGATAGCATTTCTGATGTTGTAGTTAGTACAACAATATAGTATCTGTTGAAATAACAGGGTGATGTGATACATTTCCAGCTCATTATGAAACTGCTGTGACCAGCAAGCAGACACTACAGCTCAGTTTACCAAGTATATCAGGAAGATGGATCCTCTGGTCCTCATAAACAAATATACAATCATCTCCTCTGTTTTCCAGATTGATTGCTCATATATATATATTTTATAATAAGACTTTTTATTCCTTAGTCTTAAAGGGATTACTGACTTTTACGTCTTTTAAAAATCTAAAATAATACTTTAAATTGTTACCAGAGCACCACAATGATACTTTGTATGATATTACGGCATGCAGCTGCATATTGTTACCTATCTGCTTGCTGTGCTGCTCCTGGGAAAGAACTTTCCTGGCAGATAGAGGCAGCGACTAAGTTTGTTCTAACTTGTCTGAACTTTACTTTGTTAATGAATGCAGCTGCACACCCGTTGTGTCAGGCTAAGTGTAGTCTGTCAGAGGAGAGCAAAGAAGCAGCAAGTGGGGTCATTCTGTGCAAGTATGGAAGAAATATGTCAATTTAAAATGTGTAAGACATAGGAAAATCTCAATTTCATAAATTTGAAAGTGCCAGGTCTCAGATTGATTTCTTGCAGTAGGACACTGAATGTTTACCTCCCATGAGCTGTGTACTCTGAAAATAATAGAGGAAAATAGTTTTTGTTATACTGAGATAATCTGAACTTGTTTCTGGCAAGAGTTCTGTGGGTTGGTTTTTCAAGGCGATTTATGCACAGACTGAGGTGAACTGCTTCTGATATAGAAGTCATATCGGAAGCTTTAGCCATCATCTCGTTAATGTATAGTCCCTCTACAATGCAGTATGATTTCTATTGGTAATGTATTCCAGATATATATGAACCTCACAGTTGCATAGACTTAATAGGTAGATACCATTGGAATACACAAAATCTGATTCTTTTATTAGGAGTTTTTAAAAGTGTGTTGTTCAGGGGCTAGGCCAATGTGCAAACCAATAAGGGATATTCAGTGGCAGTAGCAATTCTTTTTCCAAGAAGTGTCATATGTATCAATCTGAACACAGAAATATCACTGTATCTCCCATAAAAGTGTGTGCGGAATAATTCAGAACAGGCAGAAATTTCAATCTGCTGAACCTGGTACAAGATTGAATTAGCTTTTCATCTGGGAATTAAGGTTTTAGTATTGTGTTACTCATTACAGCTAGGCTGTCTCTAGCATTGCTTGATATTGTATAACCTGTTCTGTCTTTCCAGACAAGAAATACAATTCATTAGAGAATAAATAAGTGAAGCAAAATATATGAATCAGGAGTTATTGCCCTGAACCTTTTTTTTTTTTACAGGGTGGATTTCTAATGTCAGATTAAATCTGAGCTATATTAAATAGGGAAGACACTGTGGGCTGGCTGCATCATGTGTCTAAACCTGGGCAACTAAAACCTTTTATGAATGTCTTATGTCCTTCTCTATGTGTATGGAAGAAATAAAAATAAGGTAGGCATAGTTAAAGGGAAGTTCTTATGAAACTTTCTCAAGTGTTTATTTCTCCAGCTTGCTTGTCTGTGTACTGTTTGATAATGCTGACCAGAACATGACACCCATTTGGTGAGAAATGTCAAGGCCTTAGATCCTCTCTGTTTATTTTGTGGAGCACAATATATTTTCTTCTCTCCAAGACTGGATCCTAACGACTGAACGGGCCAACTTTGTTTAGGTCCTTGACCTTACTCCGTTGGAAAATCCCCTTGATATTTTTAAAAAACATCTCATTGTGAAAGTGTCCCAAAACCAGGCTGGAATTCATGGTCAAAACCAAAAATATGATCCCTTCTTCAGCTCTCAGAATGCAAGATTCAGGCTCAAAGAGATAGTCCAGATTTTGCACTGTGAAGCCTGGCTTTGGGTCTCTCATCTCTGTATAAATCATTATTAGCACTTTCTGTGGTGACTCCTTCTCCATTTCTAAACAGAAATTCCATTCTTCCAGACCCTTTGGTAAAGTTGTCTCTAGATATCTGCTACAGTCTTTTTCTTCTGAAAAACAGACATTTTTCTTTTCAATGACTCATCTAAAAGTTCCTGACCAGCTCTTATGGTAGAGAAAGTGTGGTGTCGCTTCCCTGAAACTAGTCGGGAGCTGAGACTAGTATTCAGTCAATCACCCATGAATGCCCTGTTCTGCTGGGACCTCCATGCTGCCAGAATTTCCCCATTGCTTTTCCTAGACCTCTCCCACAATGGGATTTTACATTTCAGAGAGGGTTCAATGTAGAACATAACATAATCTCAACCTGAGAAAGAGATAGTTGGTATAGCTGATTTATCCTTCTCAATGTTCTCCTGTTGCTTTCTCCATGGTCTGATGTGTGGCTACTCTGTAGATTAGCCAGGGACACTGGCTGTGTACTGAAGGGTGGTCAACAAACAGGTTTCTACCACTGCCAAGTCCACCTGTTTACACTGACCATGAGTAGAACTAACACACAAGTAATTTGGTACTTGAGAACTGTTTCTGTGAAGAAACAAATAAATTTATAAAATTATTTTACAGTGCTTCTAGATACTTGCCATCTTTTTTGTTACTGAGTTAACAGAGTACAGCTGCACTGCACTTGTAGTAGTGGGAGTAAAGATACGGAGGAGCCATTCAAAAAGCTTATAGAGAATTTACAAGTCTATGTAAGTATTTTGGATGAAGCTGTTAATCTTCTACCAAGGGCAGGTTGTTTTGCATTCTTTCAATATAAAATATTAGCAGTTAATAAGATAAAGTGAGCTTGTGTATGAAAACAGGTGTTTAAGTAATGTGACACCAGTTTTTGTGTTTTCATAAAGATTTTACACTTAAAATTCAGTAGGATAAGGAAAGTCATTTGACAGTGGAGCAGTACAGAGCTGTGTGATGCTGTGAATCTGTGACTGCGCCCTGCCAATTCCTTTTAAATTCACCTCAGTGCAGCAAACAGTCACCTATATAGTGCTTTCAAGGGCGTTACAAACAGATCGGCAAATTCAAGGAATGTACTATGGTCAGTTTAGGATAATCTTATACTCATGCCCATCCTTTCCCTTATGATTTAGTTTAAATCCTTCCTACCCACTACCTATACACCATTTCATTTAATGGAACTGTGGTACAGATTAGTTAATTTAAAAAAAGAAAAAAATAAAATTGAGGTTTCCCCAACCTCTTCTATACACATTTTAATGACTAGTATGGAATGTGTCAGTATGAACAGTGATGAGCAGGTAAATGAAGGGCATAGGGTAGCATTTTCAAGAAAGAATCACTTGTAAACCAGCAATGTCATTTCAGTTTGCAAAGTCGCTGATTTAAGTATTCATATCAACGTAGCAGCAGCAGCTTGTCATGAGCTAACTGCATAAATATTTACTTATGGCCCTAGATCTTTTACAGGCATTAGTTCATGTTCCAGGGCAGTCAAAGGACTAGAAAGTGAGTTCATAAACCTCAAGCAACAGTGGAGGATATTGGACCATTATAAAATTAGGCATTTAGTGGCTGAAAAGAACAGGGAACATTCTTGTTTCTAATAACTTTGTTGTCAATAACTGTATTCATACTAACTTTATTCTGGGGGATGTTTGCTACTTCCTTCTACTGTCTTGCAAAACTGTGTCCTGATGTCCTAGACTTAACAACAGAAAACTTGGTGGTGTGCCCAGCACTCACAGGATCGGGCGGAAGCTTGTATCTAAATGGCAATAGAAAAAACATGAGAAGTATTCTCTAGTTGTAGTATGTTATGTCCTTTATGAGACTTCTAAAGCATAAGACATATATTTATGTACATAGTATAAATCTAGGACTCTGACAGGCTGCTGGTCCAGACAAACATGGCCCTCAGGCTGGCCAGAGGTTCAGGGTAGAAAAAAAAGTACAGCTACATGTTCCTGTGCCCTGGAAAAGTAAGAACTTTCTGGTGACTAAACATTCCACACTTATTGATTAAGAGTAACATACTGTGTGGATGTGTTCTGTCATGTTCCTTATATTTTTTTTCTGTATTTTAATTATGTGCTAGTGTGTTTATAATATGTGCAATGGAAAAAGCAACAATAAAAAAGTTTCATAAACATTTCAGACTTGTATTCATTATAGATTTTTCTGATCTTGCTTTTGAGGTATGCAGTGTTTAAATAGGCAGTGCATGTGTGTGTGTGTGTGTGTGTGTGTGTGTGTGTGTGTTAAGTGTTCTGTCAGCATCTTGCTTGCTAAAATTACCAGTTTTATGTGTTAGGTATTTATTGGTGTGCACAAAAGAAAATAAATAGACATCCCCTACTCTCCACATGGACCAATTAAATGCAGCATAAACTGGTAAACACCTTCTTTGGCAAGGACATCCACTGATAGTAGTTAATAGTCCCATCCACTCTACTTTTCCTTTCTTTTGTCAGCAGGTTTTTGCTTATGTTGCACTTCACTACATAGGAAGGGTGCAGTTCACAGAAGCAGAATACCTGCCGCTCACCCCCATTGCTAGGTTTGCCTATTGCCAAAGCAACTGCAGACGTTTCTAATTCCTGTACTGACTGAAGAATGGTGTGAGGTGGAGGGAAGTGTAGATGAATAGGCAATAGTGTCCCAGGCTGACATACCACCAGTTCTAGAACATGAGCTAGTACACATGCTGACATGTGAAGTTTCATCCTGAGACTACAACCCATAAGTGTGTGCCTTTGTACCACAGTTAGGTATGTCTTTATCAGACTGGCATCCTACCTCTGGCTTGGAGATCCTTCCCCTTCTTATTCCTTTTTTTATTTCTTCAGCTTACTTTCATTCTCTTCTCATGTAGACCGTCAAGTCAGGTAGTGTGATGAGGCTTGAAACGTTGGGCCATAAAGTAAAAGAGAGCATTGTATTTTTCTTAGGTGAAACAATGGGTGAGTACCTGCTCCTTGACACAAAGGCACAGTTTACTGGTTTTAGCACTTTTCTGTAGGCCTCTATATTTTTATTTGTTAGATCAGTTTCTAGAACTAACAGGTGAAAGCCATGAAAGAGAACAACTCAATACTTTACAGGAAGATCATTCTGCACTCCAGTGGAAGATATAAAAAGATGTCATAAAGTTATCATAATAGGCTTGGGGATGGGGGCCAGTATCCTACAGACTTTGTTACCAACATGAAATCCCGTTTGTTGTTTTCAGGTTGACTAACTGACTGCAGACATAAGTGGCTTGAAATCTTTAGAAACAAAAAGAAAGGTGGCATTCTGAGTGATGGTGATCTCTCTTTGCACACAAAGAAGATTTTTAGAAGCCTGTTGACTGAATGGCATACCAGTGAATAGGGGAGTGTGGTAAGGACCTGCAAAGCTTTTCTTAACCACTTAACCCTCTTCACTGAGGGGCTTGAATGACAAATTCGAAGATCCCACATTTTGTGGCAAAAAAAAAAAAAAAACCTAGAAGAACCCTAATGAAATTATAAACTGGGCAGATATTACAGATCCCCCCCAACTCCCATGAAAAATAATCCACAAGATGCTCATGAAAGGACAGAAGAAGGAAAATAGGGACTGATATTTGAGGATTTCACTACAAAGAAGTGTCATCAGTGTGCATTTTCAAGTCCATTTATGTCATGTGATCCTAGGTATAAGAAGTTGATAATAACTGAGCAAAGCCACTGCCCAGATATCTGTCATTTAGAAACAGAAAAAGTTGAGCAGGCTGAAAACAATGCCCACAGATTAAATACCACGGCTGTTAATACGTTAGGCAGAACAGCAAAACTGCAATCCCTGGTTAACGCTTTCACAACAGACATATAAACAGATAGTAGAACATGTGTTTGGGCCATTTACTAAAGCAAGAATTTGGGAAAGAAAGCCAAAACACATAACTAGACATATAATTCCCATAATGTTAGTAAACATTGCACATACTATAGCTTGAAATAGCCAGTAATTGTGTGTTTATTTTTTCCCTTTCTTTTTTGTGGCCTTATCATTTGGGAAAACTACTAGCAGTGGGGAAAAGAGCAAAAGGAAAATGTTTATACATAAATATCTTCTGTATGTTCAGCCTTTTGCCTAGGGACTAGAATGTCTGGTCCTTGACCCTTTACTTCTCCCTGTCCAAAGGCCACCTTCAGGCTCACCACTGAACTGATACTCAGAGTTCATATAGGTCATTTACATTAAATAAAATTAAGCCAAGGTAACCCTGCAGTCTTAACTGAAATCTTTCCTTGGGGAATACACTGGCAATTCTGTTTAAAAGCTCTATTTTTCTTTGTACATCAATTAATTAACAGCAAGGTAATTCATCGTAATAACGGCATTTGTGAGGTCTGCAGTAAAGTACCTCAGCAGCAAGAGTTCTTCAGAGGCAAGTAGTGGTTAACATCAAATAGCATCCTTACCTGTTTGGTATTACTCTTTAAGACACTTAAATGAGGCAAGACATTTGTGTCCAAATCAGTCCCTAATGCTACAGAAGATTTGAAACAAATTTGTGATGATTATTTTCAGGATTCCTGCTAAGCTCACACTTCTGGATATAGTCTGTTTAGATTAATGGCAATCTCGTCATACTGCTGTGGCTGCCTGCATGATGGGAGTGCACATTACACTGATGGAGAAGTTCTTAGCTGCCCTGGGTACACTGAGTGAAAAAATAAAGAGTTAAAGATGGAAAAAGGGGTTATGAGTACAAGAATCAATCATCATACAAAGGGCGAGGTTGAAATTACTGGGTAACAGAAAGTGACGAAGACAGTGACAAAGAATTTAAAAAATATCGGTGAAGGATTGTCTGTTCTGGAAACCAATTTCAGCTATCACCTTCACCCTGTAAAGTCTCATATCTATCCTAACCTCCAACTGAACTTGCCAGCACAGTCTATTGAATATATTTATGAGAATCCTGTTACCTAGACATCAATAAAATCTAGAGAGAATATTCAGCCCCTTTCATCCTTATCACTTTGTACCTCTTGATATCTCTAGGCCTACGTAAGCTCTACTACACTTACAGTTCTCAAGTACCGTACAAATGAGTCTCAGTTATGCTAACATAACTCCCATCCACACTCAGACTCTTTGTAGCTACTTAAAAATGCTCTGAGTTGTCTGAAAGAGACAATTTTGATGTAAATTGGGATATCTTTAAACAGACATACAAGCAGATGCAAGTAGCTTTGCCCACACTTATAGCTGCCAGACCTGATGAGCTGTGATCAAGCACCATACAGCTGTGTTAAGGTAATGGTAACCTGAGCTAATGCATTCACTTGTGAGGCTGAGCTCGTTACTTTGAACACAACACCATCCTAATGCGACTATGTGGTTTGGAGCTGGTGCTCAGTATGGGCAGAATGAACTCAAGTTGCCTATGTGGAGAGATATTAATGCATGCTGAGGGGAAAAATGGGTCAGGGGAAATTCATTGGAGCCACATTCAGTTGAAATATGCTGGTTTGTTTGTTGAGGTTGAAATTTGGTTGTTCAAGCCAGGATACTTTTTTTTAGGGGGAAAAAAAAAAATAAAAAAAAGGAGAACATGAATTGCTTTGAAAAATCCTGTTCTGGCAGTTTTTAAGTGATGTGGTTTTTATTTTATTCTGCCATTAACTTTTATTTAGATTTGTAAAAATGACATGAGGTACCACTGGCGAAAGGATAATAATGAGCAGGCTTGTGCTGAAGGAAAGTTTCCTAAAATAGCTTTCCTATTTTAAGGATTACAGCTCTGAAGTATATAATCCAAATAGGTGATGAGATCTCTATCACTGTTGAGTCTTAAGGAAAGATCTGGCAAACACCTGCTGTGAATTGTTTGGGTACAACTGAACCTGTTTGGAAAAGAAGAGGCTGGAAGAAAAAGTCCAGGGCCTACAACACTTGCACCAAGATGATGGGTTCTTACATATGAGATGCCACGTAGAATGAGATTTTTGATGAGGTGCCCTTGAGAGGCAGTAGTTTCTGCATCCCACTAAGTTTTGAACTTAGTATAATGAGGACTGTTCTCTGTAACAGAAGCAAGGTTCTGCTGATCACCCCATGGCAAGTTTTCCCTCTTTCAGTCACAGAATTTGCTGGCTAATGGCACAATTAACTTATTGTTCATTTCCTGAGGAAAAGAAAATACAACCTGACGCAACAGCTCAGGAAGACTGCTGATCCCCGGATAAAGGGAACACCTGAGATCCCTCCCTGCTTCACTCTCTTTTCAGGTGGAAAGTAGCAGAACATTTAGATCATCACAAAACCAATAGGGAAAAATAATTCTTTTTTTTTTTTTTCCAATCACTTTGAATTATTTTTAATTCAGCTACATATGTGCTGAAGGCGGGACATAAAACCTCTAAATGAATTGCAGAGTTGAACGCCTGTTCTCTTCACGTCTCTAACAAGGACGTACATGAAGATGTAAATCTACATAGTACTGTCCTGCTCTTTTGTCATCACTGGATAATTTTCGCTAGCTTAGATTCCTTTAGTCATCTGCACAGTGTGAATGGATTCTCTCAAATGGAAGTTAAAGTGAGTGCAAAAAAAAGACTAATGTTTGTATTACTCCTGAATTTTACTATGAAGCTTTAATCCCATATGTTCATGATTTTTTTTTTTTATCACCTACATCTGTCTAACCACAGATAATTTCCTGTGCTAGAGAAGAAACACTAATGGCCCTCTGGTAAGTTAGCTTGTTTTTAAAACCTGGTATAAAAGATAGGAACCTATTTTCATATTTAGCTGTGTTGTTAATAGTCGTCTATGAATTAGAACTGATGAACTTCCTCTTTGAATATATTTGATGTTTCTGCTTGGTCTACATATTTGAAAATGAGATCACTTTCATCTAAGTGTCTAAATTAAGATTTGGGTGGAAGTTAGATGGAAGTTTAGATGGGAGTTTCTGAAATGCTAACTTTTGATATATGTTTCTTATCTTTCCTACAAAATGTTATTTTCTCCATGGTGACTTTCCAATGAGGTAAGTTTTCTTTACCAGCAACATAATAAATGCTAACAAGGTTGTCCTCTAAAATCTGAATGGAACTATAATTCTCCCTTGATGCCATTGTATTGTATATATGTCATTCATGTTGTTCCCTGTATAGACTTCAGGCAAGGATAACCTGGGAGACAAAAGAACTGACTGATGAAATAGATTTGAGTAGAATGAGTGAAGAGCTGGAAATTCAGACAGCGTCGTTCCAGCTGGTCACCCTGGAGTTAAGGCTGTAGCTCCTGACAGAGCAAGATCCTGGATGAATGTCACAATATACACATAGTTTGAATCCAATCTACTCTGAAATACACCAGACCTACAATTCATGTATGCAAGGTACACAGCAGGTGCTCTGAAAATAAATTGGCCTGACGTGTCTGGAGAACACTGGGCTCATGCAGTGTGTGCTACAGGTTCCTGTGTTTTTGCCTTGGTTTTCCCAAAGAGAACACAAGAGCGAGGTGTGTAGGTGGTTGGGCATGCAGTGCAGGAGCAGTAAGAGGCTGCTCAACCCTGCAGCATCTGGACCAGGGCTGCATCTCTCCCAGCTTTGGTTCCACCTATCTTACAAATATGCAAAAGTATCTTTCTTTAAGAAAACATTACTGGATGCTGATGTAAGAAAGCATTAAAAAAACCCCACAGAGGGGATGTGAAACACCTCATATTGCATTGCTTGCCCATTTGTTTCTGTTACCGGAAACTAAATATTAAGTGAAGAAGGAGACTGCAGGAAGAGATGAGAGAGTTAAGGCAACTGGCTGTTGATATGGAGAATTCATTTCTGTCCTGCTGCTGTGAGAGAGTTCCTACAGGCAAGTTGCTTGAATCAAACTTTACAAAGGCAGTTACTAATTTGGTGTTTGGGCATTAGCTGTGTGCCCAACTTAGCATCCTCCACCTTGATTTACATAATTGCTGAGCATTCACAGCAGCAACTAAAATCACTGAGAGCTGGGTTTTGTGAATGTTCTGTACAGTGAGAAAGAAATCCTAAATATCTCAAACTGGGTGTGCTAAGTTAGTGAAAACTTTTGTCTTTATTTTTTCCCTGCCTCTATAAAATGGACATCTTAATAATCACTTATCTTACAGGAGTACTGTAAAGATAAATGAATTCATATTTGTGAAACAGAACTAGTGCAATGAGGACTACTGTAAGAAGGAACTAATAATGTGGGAACGAATAATTCTGTCTTCAGAACTGAGTTCAAGTAATGATGTGCTGTAAAAAATCCTGTGGGTTACAAGCTGAGCAATAAAGGTAAAGTAAAATGCTGAATAACTTTCCATTAATGTGGTACCATTCATACTGCCCACTGAATGAGATAGAGGATACCTTGAAAACCTGGAAAGCCTAGAGTTAAAATTGTATAATTGAGGAAACAACCAAAGGCTGAATCCAATTTAAACCTGGTATTTTCTATGCTGTAATCACTTGATTTAATAATAGTTCTCCCTTAAGGTTAATGCCTATGAAACTAATAGCACTGTAGATACTGAAAATGACTGACAGCCAACATATGTAAGAAAAAGCAATTAGTATGATGTTTTGTGGGAATAAGGCTTGGAGATGCTTTTAAAAACATATCCAACAGAGGAAGACTTTGTAATGTAATGTTGTAGCTTTGATAAGGCAGGAGGAGAGGAGGATGGAAAATAATGTAATTTAAAGAAAAAACAATGGGAACATGTAAGCAAAAGCTGGTAACAAAGACTAAATCTCATTTCAGCCTTTCACTTGTTTGGGCTCTTTCCTGTTGAAAAACTGTAAACTATGCACATAATTAGACATTCATGCTGCCACAATAAATCACTTTTCTGAACACACTGATGCACCCTGACACACTAAGCCCAAGCTGGCAGGTCTGCTCTAAATAAGGATCTGCTGAGCAGCTGACATGAACTTCTGATGCATTTCAAATAGAGCCAGTGAGAATCCTTTAACAAGCATCCTCTCTGTTTTTCAAAGACTCCAACAGAGTCTGAGCATTACTGATTTATCAGAACAGTCCTGTGCATATACTGTACATCAGTGGAACTATGTTCATCACAGCATTTCGCTGATGAACTGTGACTCCTGTTCTCCTAATTTTCTGGTATTTGTTTGTATTTATTGTAAACAGTTTGCAGCATGCATGAGATGTTTTTATAAATGCAAATGCTTCTTCATGCACACAGGGAGCTATTTGACCAGATGACATTCAAAACAAATAAAATAAATACAGCTTTGGAAAAAAAAAAATAAGTTTAACAAATCTTCGAAAGCAAAGACTGCAGTTAGAAATGTTGAGCATGATTACTTTCAACTTAGTTACGTGAAAATCATTTCAAGTCTCGCTCTGGAAACAGAGAAGTACTGAAAAGTCCATTTGTGTGGTAAAACAGTGATATAAGAGAAACTCTTGATGACACCTTAATAATTAAAGGTGTTGCTGCTGCCTAGGTTGTCAATTAAGTTAAATGTCTTTATGGGAGAAAAGAACCAAACATAGCCTAGCCAAACAAAGGTAGTGTGTGTCTTTGTGTTTGTAGGCCTTTCCTTGATGTTGTGTAGATGAACAAGTGGAAGACTAATACCTTTGGCAGAGTCACCGCTATATTTGGCTTTGCCAGAAGTGAGATGGGAAGACTGAAGACATCTTCCAGGCTGGCATGTCATATCATATAATCCAGTTGTAGTGCTCACTGATACATTGAGCCTATAATCAACCAAGGTGTGTTGGCTGGTGCCAGGCAGGTAGGGCTCCAGGAGTAATAAGTGAAGGAGGAGTTGATAAAATGCAGTCACTTTAATTTGGAGGCACACCTTGCTATGTGCTGTTTCGTGGAATGACTCCAGATTTGTACGACAAAGTGTAAATTAGACCAGTTATTCTGACAAACCTTACACTACCGGTGTTTAAGGATTACTATTGGAAAGGATGGTAAATACGTGTTTTTTTTATACACTACACTGCTATTCCATCTCTCTGACCTGGAGACAAAGAACTACTGAACTGTTGTTCTAGCGACATGCTGCACCGTAATCCAGATTGTGGGGTTTTTGTCCCTGTTTGTCAATGTTCATCATGCTCAGTGTTTCTCAGGAGACTCTTTCTCTGCCACAACCTCCAAACAGGCTTGTAGCTGTATAAATCAAGGTGCATAGGAAACAAGTATTAACGAGTTGATGAAAGAACTAAGTAGCAAAAAGTTTTGTTACATAGTTTCCAAAAAGGAACAAGAAAACTCATAGGCATTTTCAGAATGGGATTTCTTCTGATGCCAAACACTATTATTTCAGCTATTACATGTCTGGTGATTCAAGTCCCATTATATTTTTATCCATTTTTAATTAACACATTACCTAGACATCAGACTATATTTTGATCTAGGTTTTGAAATAATTTTCCAGAAAGCGTAGGTTTTCCTTATCAGCTCACACCTGCCTTGAAGGCAGAACAGAGTGGTGCAAATAACTTAAAAAAGAAGAAAAAGCTACTAACCCCCTTTTATCTCATAATCTACAGTCAGATGGTGACTCTCATCAGTGCTGGCAAGAAGAAATGAGGCTGACGGTTGATTGATTAGAGAATGCTTTGGCAATAGGACAGTGTTCTCGGGCACTGTGGCAAGCAGCTTTGGTCTTAATAACTTTCTACTACACACACTTCTTGTGACACAAGCAAAACAAGGTTTGATTTATTTTTGATGGATCTTCTCCACACCAGTTTTAAAACTCATTGCTTGAGAAACACCTGAACTTATTTTATTGCTTCCATAAAAGCGTTAAATGGTTTCAGGTGCAGAATCCCTCCATGTTTTACTGTTAGTAAGAGAAGTCACTTGCTAAAAGGTGTTTTTGTGCTATTTAACTTCTGACAGACACTCAGATAATCTGTATTTTTCAGTGTCCAGGAAGTAAAAAAATTGAAAATGCACAAGAGACCTGAGATTACTTTGGCAAATAGCTGCAAAACTTTCCAGGAATATTCAGGCTTATATTAAGGATCCATCACAATATACTGCTATTCTGTCTCCACTAAGATGGCTTCCAACGAGCCATCTGTTAAGCTTTCATTTTTAACCCGATAAAGGTCTAAATTCTCAGCTTTGATATCAACCGATCTATGTCAGTTTATTCCAAAAGAGAATTTTATCTTAGCTTCACTATTATGAACTGGTGGATTGCTTAATTGTCTGTATGTGAAATCCATACTCATGTCAAATGATACTTTTGTTGTATAGCCTTGTTGAAATCTTACTTATGTTTATGTAGAAAATCAGTAAGGAATGAAAAAAGAGCACAGAGAAGAGAAAGGATTGGATGCTGAGAGACTGACAAGGAAAGGATGACAGAAAATTCATGTGGATAACCATTAGACACATTTGGAGCAAATAAAGAAGCATCTTCCATAGAGTGTTGTCATGCAGGGTGAAAAAGGATGAGTGACTTTCATTCCCACCTAAGACTGGGACTGCACAGTTTAGGAATGGGGATGCTGGGGAAGCTCCTTTCCCAGTGACAAAGTGGAAGAGAAGGTGATGGGAACAGATAAATACCTTAAGCAGGAGGAGATTATTAATGGAAGACTGTGGAGCTGAACAGATATAGAAAGCATAGGAGCTAATACGGAAGGAAAGATACAACAGGGCAGGACTGACAAAACCATAACTCAAAGGATGTTTGCATAGAAATGGACCTGGGTGGAAACATATTTATGGGGATAAGGCCATAAGAATCTTAACTCTTAAGACCACTGGCATCTGGATAGCAGCATGCAATCCTGAAAATGCATGCTTTGATTCAATCCCCTAATTTGCAAATACACACCAGTTTTTCCACTCCTATATGGATTATTGGAATGAATGGGATTAAGAAGTAAGACCTGAATTTGTATCCTTTGTACCCTTTGTCAGGTAACACACACATTTTCTGAGCCTTTTCCCTAGTTGATGGAGGAAATTAAGCATCTCTTAAAACCAGGGCGGTTTACATGGCACTGGGCCTGCTGGCAGCAGATGGAGCTCAACTTTCCCCAAGGGGGAAAAGGATTCTCTCTCATGAGTTGGCGAGCATCATCGAGCGGGCTTTAAACTAGATTTGAAGGGGGAAGGGGATGAAACCAGGCTCCCTAGAGATGAGCCTAGGGGTGGCGTGCCAATGTTGGGAGTGAAATCGATAGCGCAGCTCAAGTGCATCTACTCCAATGCACGTAGCATGGGCAGCAAACAGGAGGAGCTGGAAGCCATTGTGCAGCAGGACAGCTGTGATGTAGTTGCCATCACAGAAACATGGTGGGACGACTCGCATGACTGGAGTGCTGCGATGGATGGCTATAAGCTCTTCAGAAGGGATAAGCAAGAAAGGAGAGGCAGTGGGGTGGCTCTGTATGTTAGGGAGTGTTTTGATTATATAGAGCTCAACGATTGTGACGACAAGGTTGAGTGCTTATGGGTAAGGATGAGGGGGAAGGCAAACAAGGCAGATATCCTGCTGGGTGTCTGTTATAGACCACCCAAATAGGACGAAGAGGTGGAGAAAGCATTCTACAAGCGACTGGCAAAAGTCTCACAATCGCAAGCCCTTGTTCTTGTGGGGGATTTCAACTGACCGGACATCTGCCTGGAAGTATAACACAGCCGAGAGGAAACAGTCCCCAAGGTTCCTGGAGTGTGTGGAAGATAACTTCCTGACACAGCTGGTAAGCGAGCCTACCAAGGGAGGTGCGCTTCTTGATCTGCTGTTTACGAACAGAGAAGGACTGGTGGGAGAAGTGATGGTCGGAGGCCGTCTTGGGCTTAGCGACCATGAAATGATAGAGTTCTCAATTCTTGGTGAAGTAAGGAGGGGGGTCAGCAAAACCACCACAATGGACTTCTGGAGGGCAGGCTTCGGCCTGTTCAGGACACTGGTTGAGGGTTCCTTGGGAGACAGTCCTGAAGGGCAAAGGGCTCCAGGAAGGCTGGACCTTCTTCAAGAAGTAAATCTTGAAGGCACAGGAGCAGGCAGTCCCCATGTGCCGTAAGAAGAGCTGGCGGGGAAGATGACCGCCTGGCTGAACAGAGAGCTTTTGCTGAGACTCAGGAAAAAAAGGAGAGTTTATCAGCTTTGGAAGAAGGGGCAGGCAACTGAAGAAGAGTACAAGGATCTCGTTAGGTCATGCAGAGAGGGAATTAGAAAGGCAAAAGCCCAGCTAGAGCTCAATCTGGCCACGGTCATAAGGGATAACAAAAAACGTTTTCTATAAATACATTAACAACAAAAAGAGAGCCAAGGAGAATCTCCATCCTTTACTGGATGCAGGGGGGAACATTGTCACCAAGGATGAGGAAAAGGGTGAGGTACTAAATGTTGCCTCGGTCTTTAATAGTGAGGCCAGGTATCCTGAGGGTATTCAGCTCCCCGAGCTGGAATACAAGGATGGGGAGCAAAATAAAGTCCCCATGATCCAGGAGGAAGCAGTTAATGACCTGCTATGCCACCTGGACACTCACAGGTCTATGGGGCCTGATGGCATCCACCCAAGGGTGCTGAGGGAGCTGGCGGAGGAGCTTGCCAAGCCACTCTCCATCATTTATCAACAGTTCTGGTTAACGGGGGAGGTCCCGGACAAGTGGAGGATTGCCAACGTGATGCCCATCTACAAGAAGGGCCGGGAGGAGGATCTGGGGAACTACAGGCCTGTCAGCCTGACCTCGGTGCCAGGGAAGATTATGGAGAGGTTCATCTTGAGGGCGCTCACAGGGCACGTACAAGACAACCACGGGATCAGGCCCAGCCAGCACGGGTTCATGAAAGGCAGGTCCTGCTTGACCAACCTGATCTCCTTCTATGACCAGGTGACCCGCCTCGTGTATGAGGGAAAGGCTGTTGACGTTGTCTACCTGGACTTTAGTAAAACCTTTGACACTGTCTCCCACAGTATTCTCCTGGAGAAGCTGGCAGCTTGTGGCTTAGAGAGGTTCACTCTTCACTGGCTAAAAAACTGGCTGGATGGCCGAGCCCAGAGAGTTGTGGTGAATGGAGTTAAATCCATTTGGTGGCCGGTCACAAGCAGTGTTCCCCAGGGCTCAGTTTTGGGGCCGGTCTTGTTTAATATCTTCATCGATGATCTGGATGAGGGGGTTGAGTTTGCAGACGACACCAAGTTGGGCCAGGTGTGTTGATCTGCTGGAGGGTCGTAAGGCTCTGCAGGGGGATCTGGACAGGCTGGATCAATGGGCCCAGGCCAACTGGATGAGGTTCAACAAGGCCAAGTGCCGGGTCCTGCACTTGGGTCACAACAACCCCATGCAACGCTACAGGCTTGGGGACGAGTGGCTGGAAATCTGCCCTGCAGAAAAGGACCTGGGGGTGTTGATTGACAGCAGGCTGAAGATGAGCCAGCAGTGTGCCCAGGTGGCCAAGAAGGCCAACGGCATCCTGGCCTGTATCAGAAACAGTGTGGCCAGCAGGACCAGGGAGGTGATCGTGGCCCTGTACTTGGTGCATGGTGAGGCTGCACCTTGAATACTGTGTTCAGTTTTGGGCCCCTCACTGCAAGAAGGACATTGAGGTGCTGGAGCGTGTCCAGAGAAGGGCGACGAAGCTGGTGAGGGGTCTGGAGTACAAGTCTTCTGAGGAGCAGCTGAGGGAACTGGGGTTGTTTAGCCTGGAGAAGAGGAGGCTGAGGGGAGACCTTATCACTCTCTACAATTACCTGCAAGGAGGTTGCAGAGAGGTGGGTGTTGGTCTCTTCTCCCAAGTGACTAGTGATAGGACAAGAGGAAATGGCCTCAAGTTTCACCAGGGGAAGTTTAGGCTGGATATTAGGAAAAAATTCTTTACTGAGAGAGTGGTGAAACACTGGAATAAGCTGCCCAGGGAAGTGGTGGAGTCACCATCACTGGAGGTGTTCAAGGAACATGTGGATGTGGCATTGTGGGACATGGTTCAGTGGGCATGGTGGTGTTGGTTGATGGTTGGACTTGATGATCTTACAGGTCTTTTCCAACAGTAGTGATTCTGTGATTCTGTAAATAACTCTCAGTCAATGCCTATTTCCACTGACAGTAGAAGATATCTTACAGCCAGGAGGCTTCTAATTTGGCCTCAGTTATTACATAGCTAAAGCTAGAAGTGACAAATCCTGACCTGAATTAGGCTGTGGTTTCCCTTTCATTTGTGAGAGAAGTTGAAAGAAAGGGATCAGCAGAGGAGAAAAGACATAGCCTCGGGAATTACATTATTTTCATTCATAGAGATGACTGTTTATTCCATATTTTTACAGCTGGACAAGTAACTGTGTGTCCTTCTGTCTGCATGACCAGCAGAAAGGTCTTCTTACTTGCTCTGCACAATTACTGAGATGTCGCAATGCAACTGAAACTGTGCTGTGTACAACCAGCCGCTATGAATCTCATGTGGAAGAATGGTATATTTCTGACAGCTACAACACAAGCTTTTTAGGTTTTGTATGCATTAATGGGCACTTACATAGCTGGCTGCACATGGAGCTGAGCTTGGTTCCAGACACTGCCTGTGCTTGGAGCCAACTGGATGCAGCATTTGTGTAAACATACCCCAGCAGTCATGAAGCAAGTGATTACCTTGGTGAGAAGAGCATAGAAATACCTGTGAGAAAGGCATATATATTTACTTCTGTCTTGTGTGAGGATACATGTAAGAGGTGAAATACTCTTTGGTGAAAAAAGGAGAAAATTAATCTTCAATTTAATTACATAATTGGAGATTTATTTTCACAAAAATATAAAAAAAGCATTACAATTAAGCACATATGGAAGAAGATTGTCAAACTTTACACAGGCAGTCCTAGTTGAACGTCTGAACTTTCAACTACTTGTCTTTCTGTCATGTGTATGATGGAGGAAAATTTTATGGTTTTAATATGGAAATTAATCTGAACATACAGCTACATTATACTTTTCCACCATGACAACTATTGCTAGATTCCTCCAAAGTATTCTCCATTTTATATAGGAGAAATTTTAAAGGGAAGATATTCTTGTGCTCAGTTTCTAATTATGAAGAGGCTGATGAAATATTCTGTAAGCAGCTGGGAGAAGTTTCACAGTCCCTAGCCCTTGTTCTCATGGGGGACTTCAACTTAGCAGATGTTTGCTGGAAATACAATACGGCAGAGAGGAAACAGACTCAGAGGTTCCTAGAGTGTGTGGAAGACAACTTCCTGAGATAGCTGGTGAGTGAGCCAACTAGGGAAGGCACCCCACTGGACCTGTTTTTTGTGAACAGAGAAGGACTTGTGGGTGATGTGATGGCTGGAGGCCATCTTGGGCATAGAGATCATGAAATGATACAGTTTTTGATTCTCGGAGAGCTAAGAAGGGGGTCAGCAAAACTACTACCTTGGACTTCCGGAGGGCTGGTTTTGGCCTGTTTAGGAGCCTGGTTGACAAAGTCCCTTGGGAGGCAGTCCTGAAAGACAAAGGAGTCCAGGAAAGCTGGACATTCTTCAAGAAGGAGATATTAAGGGTACAGGAGCAGGCCATCTTCATGTGCTGAAAGACGAGCCAGTGGTGAAGAAGACTGGCCTAGCTGAAGAGAGAGCTTTGGCTGGAATTCAGGAAAAAGAAGAGAGTTTATGACCTTTGGAAGACCACTCAGGAAGACTACAAGGATGTTGTGAGGTTTTGCAGGGAGAAAATTAGAAGGGCCAAAGGCCAACTAGAACTTAGTTTGGCCTCTGCCATAAAAGACAATAAAAAATGTTTCTATAAATACATTAACAACAAAAGGAGGGCTAAGAAGAATCTTCATCCTTTATTGGATGAGGGAGGAAACATAGTGACAAAGGATGAGGAAAAGGCTGAGGTACTTAATGCCTTCTTTGCCTCAGTCTTTAATAGTAAAACCAGTTGTTCTCTGGGTACCCAGCCCCCTGTGATTGTAGATAGCAATGGGGAGCAGAATGAAGCCCCCACAATCCAAGGGGAAATGATTAGTGACCTGCTACACCACTTAGATACTCACAAGTCTATGGGACTGGATGTGATCCACCCAAGGGTACTGAGGGAGTTGGCAGAAGTGCTCACCAAGTCACTTTCCATCATCTACCATCAGTCCTGGCTAACCGGGGAGGTCCCAGTGGACTGGAGGTTAGCAAACGTGATGCCCATCTACAGGAAAGACTGGAATGACGATCCGGGGAACTATAGGCCTGTCGGTCTGACCTCAGTGCTGGGGAAGATTATGGAGCAGATCATCTTGAGTGCCATCATGCGGCACGTACAGAACAACCAGGTGATCAGGCCCAGTCAGCATGGGTTTATGAAAGGCAGGTCCCGCTTGACCAACCTGATGTCCTTCTATGACAAGGTGACCGGCTTAGTGGAAGAGGGAAGGGCTGTGGATGTACCTGGACATTAGTAAAGCCTTTAACACTGTCTCCCACAGCATTCTCCTGGAGAAACTGGCTGCTCATGGCTTGGGTGGGCATACTCTTTGCGGAGTAAAAAGCTGACGGGCTGGCCGGGCCCACAGGGTGGCTGCCCGGGGAGGTGGTGGAGTCACCATCCCTGGAGGTATTTAAAAGACGTGTGGATGAGGTGCTTAGGGACATGGTTTAGTGGTGGACTTGGCAGTGTAAGTTAATGGTTGGACTTGGTGATCTAAAGGTCTTTTGCAACCCTAACGATTTTATGATTCTATGGTACCTGGAGCACAGGTTTCTGATCAGGGGCAGCTATTTAATGAGAGGAACAGTGGATACAGACATCAGTAATGTGGCTGTTCTGGTAACTGTGATCTTAAATCATATTTTTTATTGCTTATTTTTTATAGTATCTCTTTGGTTCACAATTTTCCTAGCGTTCCATTGATTCAATTACTTTGATTTATGCATGTTTTGATGTCTGATTAGAGCACTGCTTAAATACATTTGGTCCTCAAAAGTGCATTAAATGAGTCTTCCATCGATTAAATCAAATTTTATTGTACAAGCAACTGCCTTTGTAAATAAAAATAAATATGCAATCATTACATTTAATTACAACTGAGAAATGAAGATAATATGGACCTATTAGATGGCAGACAAAAGCATTGATATGCCTCGAAAATACTCTTCAAGTTTTACATTCATACACAGATGGAATTGAGTTTGATATTAGGATTTGTCTTTATTCTGTGCAGGCAGTGACAACACAAATAACAGGCTTAATTTAAGATAACTGGTGATAGTGCAGCAGGTTGGCTGTACACATAATGTGACAGAACCTTCCTTTCAGAATGCAACAGAGAAGGAAATGTGTCCTAGAATTAGTGGGCTTTGATTCAGTTCCTGCTCTGCCGAAGTTTTCTTTTTGACTTTTGACTTGCCACATATACCCATACTTTTAATACCTACCCCTTTTTTAAGTAGCCAGATATTTGCAGTAATCTGGTCTTCAATTTGCTCACCTGTTAAAAAAGGAGACCATCCACTAGCAAGGTTAATAATATAAAGACTGCAAGGCAGTTTAGATATTATGATAAGGAGATATATAAATATCATTGACTGAAGTAAAGAATGGAAGGAAATAATGTTGCTGAGGGATTCCGTTTCTCTGCACGAGCTGGAAGGTCAACCAGCAAGTACATTTCATTGCTGCATTTCTCATGGTCCTTGGTCTAAATTAGAACAATGTAAATGTGGATCCAGTGTTTCTCTATTGATGTCTCCCAAGGGCTATCACAGATACTGGGAGTTAGGGAGTCATCCCTAGGAAAAGGTGATCCAGTACTTGCCTTGGTGAGTGCGCACTGCCCAGACACTGGACAAGTTCTTTGAATGACTTGTCAAGATGCCATTTGCATAACAGAGGCACAAAACATTCCTCATGCAGTCTAATTCCAACTGACATTTTAATTTTAATCAATATGAACTTTATATTTAAAGTCTGATTATTCATTTACTCTGCTAACATCCATATGGCCTTTGAGCATTACTTTTTATCTAGCATTTTGAATAATCATATCCCGTTCCTGACCTGAGCATCTCTCAGTGTAGCTGAACTGTGGCCATGTCCACAGCTCTGCTTCTGGTGACCTAAGCAGCTTCTTTGATGTTCTTAGCAAGAAAGGATGGCATATTATTTTCTTTGTGATAAGTATTACTCACTCTGTAGTAAAGTGGTTACAGTGTGTGAAGTCGCCTGCTGGCAGTCCTTGTGAACAGTTTATCATTTTGGCTCTTGCTTTGTTAAATGTGGGGGTTTCAAAAATAAATTAATCTCTTTTTTATAATTACACATTTACATATTTTACTCTAAGACTGTAAATTCTGCAGGGCAGGAGGGGAAGGTAGCAGCTTGTTCAGCACCCAACACTTTTTTAGTCTCAATTTGTACTGTGCCTGATGCAGTGAGTTTCAGTTCTGTCCAGGGCTGACTGATGCTGGCACGCTCTAAAAGAGAAAAATTGACATAGAGTCAGCCTGTTCTCAACTAGACCCAGGTCTAACCATGCCAAAAGTTTGACATTATTCAACTCCAGAATTTGAGTTAGATCTTTTTCATAAAATGATTAGAACTTCAGGGTTCAAATACAAATATGAAATTACAAAATACTTGGGTGTGTGTAGGCAGTAGGTACGGCTGTGAGATACTAGGAGAGAAATGAATGTGAGTAGAATGTGCTTAAATTAACTGAAGCAAGAGATGTGTTTAGTTTAACTGAAGCATTACAAATGAAAGTTGCTAGATATAAGATCTTAACAAATTATTATATTATGTTTTTCACTAATGAGTTCAGAGTTTAAAGACCAATTGGTATTTTGAATGAAAATGGCTCCAACCAGTAAATCTACTAACACTGCAAAGATGAACATACTTGTTGACCTTGATAACATATGGTTCATTAAAATTGCCAGCAATATTATCAAGAATCATCCTAAAATACGGAGTTAAAAAAATATAAAACCTTGGGGCTGTTGTCTGACTTGAGCTAATGTGATGGATTCTCTTAATAGGAAAATCATCCTTGTCACTACTAATTTTCAGTGATTGATATCATGATTGATCTTGAAAGTAAACATAAACATTTCAACTTTTCTTTTCATTGATACAACTCTTGTCACTCAGACAGAACACTGAAGTCAATAAGATTTTTGTTTGAATAACAAATGGAATACAGAAAAATTAAAAGTTTTCTGTTTAATTTAGTTAATGACTTAAATACATTGCTCTTATGTTTTGTTATACTGTAAATGTACAAATCACTGTACTATAAGTCTCTTTTTCTTGATTATCACCATAATTTGCTTGCTATTGTAATTTACACACTGCAAGTACTATATCAAGTTATGTGCCCTATGTACTTCCAAAAATAGTGTAATTTAATTTAAGAATTGTTGTAAAATGCAAAAAAGGTGCAGAACAGCATAAATGCATATAATAAAATGTAGTAACCGATGGTAATTCAATTTCAGAATCAGGCAATTAATCACAGTAGTTCAGTTAGGCATCTACTGTTCTTTGTATGCATAACATGGGACTGATCATACCATCCACTCACCAGTAGTGATGAGAGCAGGGTAAATGAATTTCAGTGGAAAGATCCCTCTTTTTTCCTTCCTTCCTTCCTTCCTTCCTTCCTTCCTTCCTTCCTTCCTTCCTTCCTTCCTTCCTTCCTTCCTTCCTCCCTTCCTTCCTTCCTTCCTTCCTTCCTTCTTTCCTTTCTTCCTTCCTTCCTTCCTTCCTTCCCTGTCAAACTAAGCCTGAGTTTAATTAAAAATATAAGGGCTTCCTATTCTACTGGTATTTTCAGTTGAGGTTGCACTGTCCCCTACTTAGTTGTATCTCCATATATTTTGTAGATGTGGAATTTCTTTTTAAGACCACATCAGCTAAACCTCCTGGAGTTCGGCAGCCCCCCACCACCCCAGGGTTGCGTTGGGATAAGGACACGTTAGTGCCACACCCTAGGGGAGGCATGGGTAGCTAAACTGTGGTGAGTTGACCCTGACTGGACACCACGTGGCCACCAAAGCTGCTTTGTCACTCCCCCTCCTCAGCTGGAAAGGGGAGATAGAATATAACAAAAAGCTCATGGGTTGAAATAAGCACAGGGAGAGATCATTCACCAATTACCGTCACAGGCAAAACAGGCGCAACTTGGGGAAAATGAATTTAATTTATTACCAATCAAATCAGAGTAGGATAATGAGAAATAAAACCAAATCTTAAAAAACCTTCCCTCCACCCCTCCCTTCTTCCTGGGCTCACCTTCACTCCCTATTTCTCTACTTCCTCCCCCCGAGCAGCACAGGGGGATGGGGAATGGGGATTGCAGTCAGTTCATCACATATTGTCTCTGCCCCTCCTTCAAGGTGAGGACTCCTCACACTTTTCCTGGTCCAGCATGGGGTCCCTCCCACAGGAGACAGTTCTCCATGAACTTCTCCAACATGGGTCCTTCCCATGGGCTACAGTTCTTCACAAACTGCTCCAGCATGGTTCCCTTCCATGGGGTGCAATCCTTCATGAACAGACTGCTCCAGCGTGAGTCCCCCACAGGGTCACAAGTCCTGCCAGCAAACCTGCTCCAGCGTGGGCTCCTCTCTCCACGGCTCTACAGGTCCTGCCAGGAGCCTGCTCCAGCACAGGCTTCCCACGGGGTCACAGCCTCCTTCGGGCATCCACCTGCTCGGGCGTGGGGTCCTCCACGGACTGCAGGTGGATATCTGCTCCACCGTGGACCTCCATGGGCTGCAGGGGACAGCCTGCCTCACCATGGTCTTCACCACGGGCTGCAGGGGAATCTCTGCTCCGGCTCCTGGAGCACCTCCTCCCCCTCCTTCTTCACTGACCTTGGTGTCTGCAGAGCTGTTTCTCTCACATGTTTTCACTCTTTTCCTCAGCTGCAATTGCTGCTGAGCAGTAACTTTCCCCCCTTCTTAACTATGTTATTCCAGAGGCGCTACCACCGTTGCTGATGGGCTCAGCCTTGGCCAGCGGCGGGTCTGTCTTGGAGCCGGCTGGCATTGGCTCTATCAGACACAGGGGAAGTTTCTAGCAGCTTCTCCAGAAGCCACGCCTGTAGCTCCCTGGCTACCAAAACCTTGCCACACAAACCCTATACACAAATGCAAGAAACAAAGCTGTAATTGCTGCCAGAGTCCCAGTACAATGATTCTATTCCCTTAGGTTTCCAGGAGCAATATTAATTATTAATCATCTACATTGCACTTATCTGAGTAACTGGCAACAGTCTGAAGCACTCTTCTGGGGTGTTCCTCTTTGAATAGTCACAGAAAATGGACAGCTAAAGCAAAACTGGTTTTGTATTTTTCTCAACACATGGCTTCTTGAGGTGATAAAAGATTTCCTAGACAAGGGAAAAAACCCCAAAAACAAACCAGTGAGAGTACAGTCGGTACTCCACATGTTAAAGTGTACATTTTCCAGATGAATGGCTATCTAACCCCTCTGAAAATCCTGCACCTGTTGTTACCATTTGCTTTTGTAGCTCTTGGAACTTTGTTGTCTTACACAGTTAAAGAAAGAAATAGCTGTAGGCTCTGTGATTTTTTTTTTCAAACCAGTTTTGGTGAAGTAGTCCAGTAAGCTCCATTGGGGTGTATGTGCTGATGCTTTGCTTTTCCTGCTTCTGGTTCTATGTGGATAAACAAGAAAACTTTTATTTTTTGTATATGCCTTTTCTTGCTGGGGATAACAGGGCAGTAACTGTCTGTAGCCTGGGGTGTTCAGTTATTGTGTTTGAGAAATCTAAATGAAGGAATAAAATGCAAAGTTGTTTTTAATAAGCTCATCACCAAATCTCTAGCCACAGCCACTGTGATTTCCGATTGAATAATCTACTGCCCCAAAAAGCCTAAGGGATGAGTGTGTGTCCTGGTACAAGAGAAGAGAATTTAACTGTTTGTGAGCATTTAAAAAGACAATTGTTTCTTTTGTTTGTTTATTTGGGCTGAAACCACAGAGCTCACAATTTTTTCTTCTAATCCTATACTGAGCTCAAGAGCACGAGTGGGAATTGAAATGTCTTTAAAGCAACTTTGTGCAGACCTTGGCATCAATCAGGACACTTTCACAGCTACTTTAACTTACTCTCTAGCTTCCTAGAACCCATTATACTCACATTTAGCAGAGAATCGCCATCATATCAACAGCTGCACTCTTCACTGTCATTGATGCGTCCATTTAGCCTACAAATGATCCTTTTTCACCAGGGTCCAAGGCATTAATTATACCCCATGGACTGTTTTCTACCTTTCTTATGACATTCAGAAGGGGTCATTCTTTGGGCTTAGTAGCACAGAGTATTTTGTCATTGGTGTGGGAAAGAAAATTAAGATCACTAACTTCTGTACATGTAGGTGAATGAGAAAATAGTATAGACTCCAGGCTTCTGGCCAATGTTCAGTTTTCTTAACTTTTGAAGGAACACCAACATTGAAAAAAGTGATTTTTGTTATAAACCGGTAATTTTCATTTATATGTGCCAAAAAGGAAATGTGAGAGAGGTTCACTTCTAATTAAAATGGATTCTGTGAAATATACATGGATAAAGATGAAAGCTCATAAAAAGAAAGTGTTGAAAGGCAGAAAGGTACCTGGCTTCTTGGATGTTGATGAAGATTCAAATCCACTGTGACATAAGGTATTTCTAAGTCCACATCACAGAAAGCAAACAGCACCCTGTAGAGGGAACTTTTAATTACCTCCACGATAGACAGTGATGATTATAGCCTGGTCTCGTCTGCCTCTTGCTCTTTTCAAGAGGGAAAGAACTTTTAGATAAGACCAGTAAGTCACATAGATACGCATGTTTTCATCCTGTTTTTGGACTTCAATCATTCATTCAATGGAGACACAGTGTAGCCCTGATGTCATTCAGCAACACCTATGTCTTCATGTCTTTTTTTTTTTCTTTGAGACTTCAAGTACATTGTAATGGCGGCCATCTCTTTAGATGGAGGGCCATCTTTAACCTTTAATCTCTGAGTGTGGAGCAGAATGAGTGGCCATGAGCTGCAGGCTCATCATTCCCCCTCAGCAAATACAGGGAGTGGATCTGGATGAATCTGCTTTGTCAGTGTTCAAATGCCTTTTCCAGTGTCAAACACATATGCCATTTCTCAGGCTTGGTTCTTTTGGTGGGCTGTTTCTAAAGGCCCACTGGACACAACAGGAAGACAAAGTGACTGAAATACTAAGTTATTTTTTTACAAATCTGATGTTAAAATGTAAGGAATATCCTTGACATCCATTGCTCCTCTGAGATTTCTGTGAAGTTTCACAAGTGCTCAAAACACCTGAGGACAAGGTCACAGTTTGGACTTATTGATAACACAGACTTTGAAGTGTCTGTTAAGAATAATGATCACAGTTTTCATAGACCCATCTTTTATGCTGAGTAACTAAGGGTGTTCGCTTTAATTAAGCAGCAGTATGTGGGATGGAGAGAAAAGTGAGAGCTAAAATGAGCCCTGAACTGAAATGAAGAATAAATATTGGGAAGAATGAGACAAAAAGATCATAAGTGACTGTCTGCACCTTATTCCATCTCAAGGAAGAAACAGGAGCCTAGTAGATATAACATTACAATAGGAAAAACAGTGTTTCAAGTGCCTGTCACAATGATAATCATTTGTATAAAATGCCAACAGGAAGAGCTAGGAGAAACTCATTCCACTGTGTTTCAATTTTCTAGACAGAGTGGTTAAGAAATGGGTGATCTAGAAATGAAGAATATCAGAGCAGCTAACCAGAAATTGTCTTCTGGATCTGAAAACACTTTGTTTAAAAAGTACAGTCTCAGTAATCTTCTGTTGTCTATGCTGCCTGTGCTCCTGCTATCTATGTTTTCAAAACACATTTTGTTTTTGACTAGTTGATATTTTCCAACATAAACTTCTTCCAGTGAAGAGTAACTCCCTGTATTCTGTCAAGCCAAACTCTAAGTAAATCTGTTACAGGTTTAGCTCTTCTGTATGGATGCTTTTTCTCTGTTTTTAGTTGGTGGAATACAGTCCCATTTGGCTTGGGTTTGGGTTTTGTTTGTTTTTTTGAGTGTTTATTATTTTTTTTTTAAATGTGTTCTGGATATCCCTGAAAGAATGTGTTGGAGCCATGTCTGTGAGTCTGAAAGATGAAGTTAGAATTTGTGAAAAGTGTTCTCACAATTCTGCAAAGAGGCAAAATGCTTACTGCACATCTTTAAAATTTGTTTCAGTAAAATCCCTAGCCAAAAGTGCTTTTAACCTCGATTTACATATCTATTACTCTGCAAGAATTATTACTCTGTAATTTTAAATATTGCCATCTTGCAGTAAGGTAATACTCAGTATAAAAGACTGGGGCTGGGACTGGGTCTAGAATAGTAGAATGCTATAATTGCTTGCCAAAAAATTAAATGATGCACTGTTGAATTGAATAGAGGCAGAATATAAAACATATAATAGATAACTGGTCTTTTTCAAGTATTGGACTGTAGGTTGAAAATTTTAGTACAGCAGTTTGGAGGAAAAGAAGAAATAAAATCAGTGCACATAATGTGTTTGTGCACATATATGTGTGCTTACATACATGGACAAATGTGTGCGCACATTCAGTCACACATTTTGGTTGAAATGTCAAGAAACTATGCCACTTTTCCTGGAGAGAAAGTAAGATAGGATAGTAGAATATTAGCATTCTCCTTTCCCCTCATACTTGTAAAAATGTCCACACTATATCTTTACATGAATGTGCAAAGGCTTGTACATATTTCTTCTGTTTTCAGATCTATATGCATAGGTGTGCATGTATACATCAAAAAATCCATAAATAAAATAAATACTCATGTCCATCTAAGTCTATATACATACAGAATATGCTCCCCCCTGAAAGATGCAGGCAGTAGAAGGTATCAGTCCTGACAATCCCTATAGTTTTGCTTCTCACAAGTTTCTTTTCTGATATCCTGTTACACAATAGAAAAAAGCCACGATTGAGGGCTCCCAGCCAAGCTTGCTTCAGGTTTATCAGTGCAGCAAAGCTTGACCTTGTTATGTAAGAAATGTCTTTTAAATTAGAGCTTGCTCATAGCATTGCACAACCCATGTATCAATTAAAGTTCTTGTAAGTGGAAAAAAAAGGAAAAGGAAGTAAAGGAAAGAAGAGAAAAGAAAAAAAACATTAAAGAGAAGATAATTTTCATTTGAATGCCATTAGTTGTATTTTGTCTGGTTGTGTGTAGGTTCGCTCTACACTGTGCTTTAATTATGTCCACCTTCTTGACATTTCCCTCTCTCTTCCCAAAGTCATTTGCCTCCTGCCAGCTGCTGTAGGCCTGTGCTGAAGGAGTTGAGCACCAGTTATTTCATGTCTGAAAGTCAAGGCCATGTAAGAACCATCAGGAAGCTCATTATACTCGTCATCGCTGGCAGGTTCCTCCAGTGCAAAACATTACCACAGGTCACTTTCCTGACTACTCACCCTCAGATATAGTGAAAGAAGGTGTAACATCCCTGTAATCTTTATTTAGTGCTGGTTAGAGTTGTTATTTGTACTAGTTCTTTGCTCAGGTCTAGCTGTCGATGATAAATAAATTACTCCCCAGCTAGTAAATTGCAGTACTCTTCTGAGGTTTTTGGAGCAAGAAAACAGAGTGATAAATTGGTAGCCCTAAGAGGTTTATTCATAAATATTCCCTCCATTTCGTTCAATACTTTTTTTTCCTTTTTTTAAATGTACTTACTTAGAGGTTTATTTACATCTTTGGTGAAGCTTTTATATGGAAGGCAACCATAATGCAATAGTCCTCGTATGTATTATTATCAGCCTTAGAAACAAAGTCAAAAAGAACAGTATAAGAAAAGATCGAGACTTCCCTTCTGCTGGGAAAAGAAGAGGATATTTAAAGTGTGCCCTGAATGTTCATTTCTTACCATCCAAAATGGAACAAGCACGCTTTCCCCCTCCTTTTTTCTAAGCTTTATTTTTGCCAGAAACATTTACGGATTTGCTGGGACAAGAGCAGCTCTCCAGTTGTTCTTATTTAGAGAGAAAACCAGAGAAAGTTCTAGTAGTCAAGGCTATATATCTTAAATGACTCAGATAACAGTTTTTAGTAAATGCCTTTTTCTTTTTATATTCAAATCCAGATCAGCAGAAACTAAAATGCCTTTCCTCTCTGACAATGTCTGAGCTCACAGGGGAAATAAATTCTGTCACTATGAAACAATTCCTATGTGGAATAAAAAATTCTTGACTAAAATTCAGCTACTTAAGATTCAGTTTACTGAGATGTTTTATGATCACAAAGCATAAAGCTTGGCAGCAAGGCTGCCCGGAGGATAACTGCATTAACTTTTATTCTAATTCGGTTTTGGGGGAGTAGTTTAGAAATGAATATTGTTTCCTTTTAGGCTTATTGTTCAAGAGGTTAGGTCATGATATTTATGAAATCACTGTTTAAAACAAAAGAATTAATGGCAGACATTAATTGAATTAATGTGTTATACAGTCCTATGATCATTTATGGCTACTAATTCGCAACATGCTCATCTATTTGTCCTCTATGAACCCAGTTGGGATTGAAGATCAGTTCATTCTTTCCAGTGAAATTTAAACAGATATTGATTTTTAAAATTCTCAGTATAAGTAAAAAGAAACACTTTCTTCTTCTTTAAGAAGATTGCAAAATGAGAAGTCAGTTTGGGAGCTTCACTACAAATTCCAAATCAGATTTGTTGTTCTTTTTCTATAAGTCAGCGAGATACACCACATTAAATTGATGTTTGTCTTCACTGCTTTCACTGCTTTGCAGTTTGCTTTGTGCTGCTGTAAGCAATGCACAAATCGGAGCAATAAAAATCAGGATGCCTTCCTCTTCTTTGTCATTTCTCTGTGTCTTATTGTGTCTTTTGGCTGTCAGCTCTCTTGTCTTAGCTCCTGCTTTTTTCTTCTTTCCCATCATCTACACTGATGCCAAACAGTGTCTTTAACTCAATTATAATGCCTTAAAAAATCCAGCTGTGCAGATCCAAACTTAAAAAGAGCTGATTGACCTTGGGTCCTGTTAGTTTCAATGGAGATTGATAATATCCTTGTGACAAAATTCAGCCATTTAAAAGTACTGAAAAAAACCTCCCTGATCTATGTTAGCTGATGGTGGAGGGAAGAAAGTGTAATATTGCATGTGTTTATTCAGGTTTCGCAGCACAAGCTTACAACATGTAATTAAGCATATTTGGCCTAGAGGTACTGCTGTTTGAAAGTGTTAGGTGAGTTAGTAGAATTGGAATATGTCAGAGCTACGGTGAGAGAGTCCAGCTATTGATTTCCAAAAAATTTATTGCGATAGTGTGCACCTCTGGGGGGAAAGAAAGCAAGATGTTTTGGATATCTGTACAAGTGAACAAATGCATATCGAACTGGCTGTTCCAACAGCTATTTCTGCAGTCATCACAAAATTTATGTGGAAGTTTGTCAGTGTCCTAGTGGGTTTCTTTCCCCATTCTCAAGCACATTTTGATTGAACTAAATTTGGAGAAGGGTTCCTTCTTTTCTTCTAATAAGGATTTAAATTTAAAATTTAAATGTAAATAAGATTTTATTTCAACATATAGAGCAATAGAAACTGTCACCTGAATATTTCATTCTGTGTCTTCTCTGTCTCATAATTTGTATTGATTTTGTTTACTACTCTTGTGCAAAAAGATTGGGTCTCTGCTTTTAGTTGAAAACAAAGAATTATATAATGGACATAGACTCTGAGACACCCATGATGTAAAAAACCATGTGAGCTAAATGCAGTTTAAATATCTCTTCTGCATCAACTATGCATTTTCTTTTCCATCTTTAAAATTCCAGAATATGAGTTTAGTGCAAATGAGAAGTGATTGAATTTAAAGCAGAAAACTCTAGAAGGTTTGTGGTCAGAAGCCAGGAAGTGTTGAAAGCTTCGCATCTGTTCCCATGCCCCTTTTCTCAGTTTTGTCGTGTGACGTTTGTATGTAAATGGGAAGAGTAGCTTAATCATATAGTAGGAAACACAACAAAAATCTCAACATGCTATTTTGACTGCTGTAGAGCATGTGACTGTGTGAGTCTGAAGTGTGGCATTGCTTTCCTCTTATTTAACACGTTGCAGAAACTTGCCCACTGTTAATACATGATAGAACTGGGACACACAAATGAAAATCACTGGTATTTAAAAATGCAATCTCCTTTCTCTTCCAGCTTTTAATAAAAGCAGGCAAGATTGAAAACTTTTGACAATGCTGATAGTATGATCCATACAGGTGTGACAAAATTGACATTACTTCAATGTAACTTAAAGTAGTTTAACTAATTGTATTGAAGGAAATACTGATATTCATGTCAGCTTGATGCTTAAATGCATCATCTAAAAGAGGTTTTACTTCATCAAACAATGAATAAAGGACTTGAAACAAATAAATAAATTAATGTGACAAGTCCAGAAATGAGGCTTTCAACATGAGTCTAACATTTTCTTTAAGATTTTTCTTGGAGAACTTGAAGGTGGGCTTAATTATAGGTCATCTCGTATATTATTCATAAGAATTTACAGGATTCCAAAATGGATTGCAAAAATCAGACAGCTTCCAGTCTGATTTGAAATCAAATAGATTCTTAGGTTTCATGGTGAGGCAAGCTTAAATTTATGAGCAAGGCTTAAATATGGTTCATTTCCATGTTTCCTGGGGACTTTCTCTTGCTATTAGATCTGGTTCATCCAAGTACATTTTAGGCCTCTGAAACTTAGATCACCATGTCTTAAATTATCATCATATTCTAAAAGTAGATATTGAAGACAGATGTAAATTCTCTCCTTACTGACTATAAAGGAGGTACAGATCACTAATTTGTATTAGATAACTAATAATCTAAAAATTAGTTAAGTGAGCTGGCTCTGAGCTTGGTATATAACTCATAATTTCTTAATAGTTCATCTCAAGTAGTCTCACCTGCTTCTGGTTTTCATGTTCATGAATATTGTACTTAATGTTAATTAAATGTTCCTTTCATGTAGTGGCACAGCCTGGTAATGATATAAAATTGGACATTCTATTCAGCTACAATGGATAACTGAATACAGGTAGATTCCCTCCACCTACTTGGAAATTACCTTTTGGATCTGTGAATTATTTTCTCAGGGTACTGATTAGGTGGTGGTGGGGGATTTGCCAGTATTTTAGACCTGACATTTGAGAGTGTTATGGAACCGCAATGAAACTGTAAGATGTTTAGGCTAAATTGAAAGGCCTCTACCCAAAAGTTGACAGTAAGGGGTATATAAAATTGTAAAAGCAGCATGACAGCCTAATCCTGGCAAAGAGAAAAATGAAAATAAATCTTAAATTTTCCTTAAATCCTAATGTGTATGTTTGAGTACTGCAAGACAAAACTGGCAGTTGCTGTCAGCAGTCCTGCAAAGGCAGAGCACACAGGCCCTGTTAGCCCAGGCAGTCTGAATAGAAACGGGTAATAAGGCTTAGCGCAGCTACCGCACCTCAGCTGCCGAAACGCCTCACCTCTGCCTGAGCTGCGGGACATAGGAACACTTCTACAGGCTGAGCATCGCATGTGCTGTACTCCCCCAGTTTCTTGGGAGCGTAGGTAGATTGTATGGCCTGGAGAGAGGTTGTGGCATGCTCTGGTTAGGTTTGGATGATCAGGGGACCTGCCCTGCAGTCTGCAGACAAGAGGGTTCACCAGGTAATGAGTCAAAGTAGTGGCATAGCTATAAATAAAAGCTTACAGGCTAGGCACTGAGTTTATTCTAGTGTCCAGATAAGAGGTAGAATTTCTTCCAAGCATTGTTTCACAAAAGATGGTGGCACAGGCTGCATGTGGGGTCCACTGCATTACATATGTTGACTATAGATAGTGAGTAAAGGTTACTTACTTTCATGGAAAACAAAACAAAACAAAACAAAACAAGGGAAAGAGAGACAGAAACTGAGTGAAAGAAAAGGGAAATTACAAACTTTCTGCAGTGGCCTGCTGGACAGAGAAGTGACAGAGTGCACGAATGTCCTCTCCAGTGCAGCAGGAGGTCCCCAAATGTAGTTTTTCCTTAGTACTACACAGTTTTCACAGGGGCCTGGCCAGGCTCCCTCTTGGAGAACCTGTTCCTGTCCCTTTCATGTTCCTGCTCTTGTTCCTGTTCATGGTGCTGCTGGTTGGACCATGCTTTGGTCATGACAATTTTCTGCTATGTTGTTCACTAGGCCTCCTTTGCCTGTAGTATAAACTAGAAACTACAAAACTAAAAGTATGAAAAGGGATGGAGAAAAGGGGTAAGTCTCAGGTCAGAAGCAATCACTTCCCATGAGAAGCCCACTGTAATGTCTGGGTATTCACAAATGTAAGACCATGAGAAAAATGTCATGGGAACCAGACGGAAGCACTGGTTCAGCAGCTGTGGAGTCCCAAGTCCACAGGTGAAAAGTTTCACAGTGCAAGTGGAAGACAGTGTTACCAGCTAAAAGCTGTATGTCATACAGTAGTTCCACAGTAACATTTAAAAAAACGGACTAAACATGGATTGTCAATATGAATTTAAACTATAAACTGATCAGTTACATTTGTTCCAAAAAATAGAAGAGAAAAAGGATGGTCTGTTTGACAAGTTTAACTTTTGCTCAAAAGATGACATAAGAAATGAGCCCTCTGTCCCACAAACAATAAATATTTTGAGAGAATTACATAAATATTTGGAAATTGTCTTAACCAAGCTGATATATAAGAATAATTATGAAAACAATGTAAATTCTTGTAGCAAAAGATAGACACAGTATTGAAAAAAGTCAATTTTTCAAAGTTGCATTGTGTTATCATAATTCTACTTAAGAACCTGGAAAAGAATGAAATATTTTAAAAATACTGCCCTATTTAAGGCAAAATGCTGCTGTCAGATTTGCTGTTATACTTATCTCGGCACATTGACTTTTTTAAAGTCTGTTGTGAGCCCAAATCCTGATACCTTGGGGGATTTTACTATATGCCGTAGTGTGCTCCAGTACAGCAGTACATGTAGACATGCTGCTTCCTCATGGGTCCTCATGGCTACCTCATTTTAGAAAGCTGAGTTCCAAGACAGGCTATGATTTGGTCAAATGAGGAGCTCTCAGTCACAATTATTTGGTTTCTATTGCTGATTCGGCAATATTTTTTACATGGGAGATATGAACAAAATCAGTGCAGCTCATCAACATTGTGTGAGGACATGACAAATAAAAGTAAGAGAAATGTACCATCTAAAGTGAATGGGAAATTTAACTATGTGTAATAGTTGTGTGCCACAGAGCATGACTTGGCAGCATACTGCATCTGAAAACCAGGCACTGAGCTAGTCTTTTTTGTCAGTATCAGCTCCTCCACACCTGTATCTGGCTATGCTTTGGATTTTTCATCTTGGTAAGAGGAAATATGCTATTGATAGGATATTGGACATTATATGTTTATAATTTTTTACTTACCAAAGATATAAAATGTATTGCAAATACTTTTCAAAGTCACAGAGGAGGTATTTACTGGCTCCTTTGTTTTGAGGGAAATGCAGACATTTTTCAGATAATGCTTCAATAGATGAAAAAATATTTTCTTCTTCATTTTGGGAAAAAAATGTCAATTTTAATTTAGAAACAGACTATAGCATTCACAGATAGTAAAAACCCATAATACTAAAGTTAGATATTGGATAACTATTAGCCACATGCTTGCAAAATGAGGACCAACAGTCTACTTACACATCCAGATACAAATATGTCAGTTTGTGGTAACAGTAAATATGTTGTGTTTAGAATCTTGCTGAACTCTGGGAGGTTTGGCGCAATACTATTTTCTGGACAGCTCCATTTGTTGGAAGCAGGAAATCTTGTAATAAATCGGCTTTGAAACTAACCTTAGATATTACATGCGTAACAGTGCAAACTCTGTTGATAATATAAATTATTTGTAAGGCTTTATTAGCAATTGTTTTTTGGGATCTCTATCAAAACCGAGATTAATAAATATTTGTGACATCTGAAAAGATAATTCTATAACTTTGTCCCTTTCAAAGAAAAGGGAAAGCAATGTAGGACTTAATGTGTATGCTGTAGACAAAGTTTTGTCTACAGTGTGTTTGTTTCTTTTTTGTTCTATGGAAATTTGGAGACTTAAAGCACCTTTATGATCACCTCATATTATGCAACATGGTCATGAAGTGCTACGTGTATGTACACAACTGAAATTATGCCAACAAGGCCAATGTTCTGTGGCTGAACTAGAGTATGTCTCTTCAGAAAGGCATACATACCTGTGTTAAAAAGTTCAAACAGAACAGCTCTGGATAATACCTGCTCCTTGTCATACATGTTATTTACTTCCATTTGAATTTTACTTAAACAGAACTCAGCAGGCTGGGCACCTGAATTTCCTTGAGTGGAGAAAATGAGGTGGAAATGAAGGTCTTCTCTCCCTCTCTCTCTCTCTCTCTCAGTCTCTATTCTTCCCCCTGCCCCCTGACTTTGTATGCTATGGCTGTTCTTGTTTACATAAAATATAGAGGAAAAAAAAATATCATTTGGTAGTCATTCTCCAGCTATTGTGTTGGCAGATTTTTGCAAATGCAGTCTTATGCAAGGATCTTATGCAAGAATCTTATGTCACAGTTATGGCTCTTTCCACATGCCCTCCAATAATGAAACACATCCGACCCACGTCTGTAGCATAACATGTCATTGATTTGCCTTCTGACTGGAAGTAACAAACACAACTCGTTGATATCCTGCTATAAGAATACGCTCCTCTACTCTAGCACAACATTATAGCCCCTCACCCATTATGTGACCTGGTGCACCAGATATGTACATGTCCCACAGGTCCTATGCATGGGAAGAAGAACTTGAGAGGTGTATGTTACTTTCCAGAAGAAGCTGGGTAGAAAAAAATAAAAAGCACAGATAATTCACTGGGGCAATGAAGGTAAAAAATTCAATGACATTCTGGGATATAAGAAGGAGAAACATGAGAAGGGTATGTACAGAAACAGAGGGAGAGTAAAAACTTCTAGAACATTTGTCCTGAAGGGAAATATAGGCTTGACATACTTTACAACTGGTCTGACCATAAAAGCTTTATTAACTTAACAACAACAACAAAGGTTTTAAAACTTGTACTTTTTTTCCCCCAGATTTTATTAGAAGAAACACTTTAATAGTTCCCTCAGGTAACTGATAGTCTTTGCTCAACATAAACAAGTGATGAGGTTTGGATGCTGCAAGTTGTAGTGATGTGTTGGACTTGATAAACCAATTTCTGTTTCTTAAAATGAGTATCTTTTGTTCTTCTGTGTAAGTACTTTTTTATTTCAAAATTATTTTCATATTCTGTTACATATATGAGTTACAATCCATAAAATACACATTCTATTAGCAGTGTGTACAAGCTAGCTATCTGATGTGACATTCCTGGTGATATTTCTGTATGGGATTTAGCTGTATTCTTGTTATATTGACATTTTCACCTGCATGTCTTTGAATGGTCAGTAGCAGTTTTACCAAAGGATTAAGACATGGGGTAACAGTGGATGCGTTGTTCACTGCCGCTCCCTGAACCATTTAGTTCTCATCTTTATCTTCAGACTGTTATAAACTGAAGACTCACTCTTCTATGAAGTCTGCCTCACATTCAAAAGAATGTAAGAGTAGTATTCAAGAAGTTGCTTGCTCATGTAATTGGCCTTTGCACAAGTCTTGGCCCTCTTTTTCTGAACAAAAAAATCAAAGAGCTGATTGACTTTCTGCTTTAAGCGTGGCAAGGTTCCTCCACCTAGCTTCCAGGCTGAGCTGCAGAGCAGAATCCCAGTTCTGCATGGAAACTGCCATATGGAAGGAGGCATGGCCTCCTTTCCTAAGACACTGGATGAGTCAGAATGAAGAGTCCATCATTAATAAAACTAAGTTAAAGTGATCTACACTATAGCATATTTTTATAGGTAAGATATGCATTCAAATATATGCACATATGTAGCTTCCCTTCTATAATCTTATAGTTTTATAATCTTAAACTGTTTGGCATATAGAACAACATCAAAAATAGAAACCAGAAAGATCTTTGAAGGGACTTGTTTGTTCTGTTCCATAGTGTGTGCTAAAAATCAGTTATTTTTCTTCTTCTGAACAATTATGAAAGTAGATGCTGTTAAGGCTTTGGACCAAATCTGAAATTCTCTTAAATCCATGTAGCTTTATCAAATTCAGTACCATTACACTGCTTCCCATACACTGAGAATCCGTATCATTTTCCAGAACAAATTTCATCAGCCGGATTTGTTACATGTTCAAAGGAGGTGATAGAACAGGAAAATCTTTTTCAGTTACTGTGATCTTTAGATAAAAGACACTTCCATAAGTTAAAAAAAGTATTCTTATTATGATGGTGAGAATTACATTTTACTTGAAATTTACCAATTTGATTGTAGTTTTGTTTTCTTAGTGAGTTTTTTATTCCACAAATGTCAACTTCTTCCAAATCACAGTCCCTTTCATGCCTACAAACTATTAAAAACAGACAGGGGTATAGTTTCAAAGTAGTGTGTAGGCGGTATTAGCACAAATCCTGTTATACATGAACAGATTTTAGCACATACTTCCTTTGCAGTGCTTTGAAAATGTAACCCTTCATATAAAAATACCTGCATGGATGATAATATAGAGAACTGACTTTCTCTGCTTTGTTAGAAGAGCTTTGAATCTTTGAGTGCCTAAAGTAATTAAAATTAACCCTTTCTGTAACAAACAAGGGAGAAGTCTGTGATTATGCAAAAGAGATTTATTCAAAAGCCCACACACTTTAGGGTGTTTTTTTCCAGCTTGATCCACTAATCCAACAAACATTAGAGAAGCAACATTAAAGCTAACAAAGAAAATACAGCAAATCAACAACAACTCAATTAAAACATAGCAAAACACAAGGTGAGATGGATATAGATGTGGAAAAGACACCTTTTACTTATTTCACCAGGGATTTTTTTTTTTTTTACTTAAAAAATTGTACAAAAACGTAAGCTTTTGATGACATTTTTTCAGCACATGATTAAAGTACATAGATGCATTAGCACAATAATTAGGATTTTTATATCAAATTGGAATTCTGTCAAAGGCAGAACCCTATCTGCCAAAGATCAACATAAGATACTGTAGAAACAAAGATTTTTCTCTTCCTTAGTGTTAAAGATGGTACAATAGCCCTCTCTGACAGACATTTCTACCTAACATCATGTCTAGCTTTCCTCCAAAGCATGAAACTTCTGGAAATTGTCTTATTGTATTTAATAATGAATAGTCTCCATAATTCTCTCAATTGCTGCATAACTTTATCATCTGTTTTACATAATTTTAATATTTTTCCAAAATAATATTTAGTACCAATAAATTATACCTATACATAAATATAATTAATATTTATATTTTTGTATGTATTAGCTATCAAATTATTATTTTACCCATTTTACATAGGCTATCTTTCAGCTGTGTTAAAACTTGTATCTTGCATTCTGAGAACAGGGAAGTCAGAAAAGCTAATTTATTTTTCCTGTATTATTTGTTACTTTATATAATTTTATAAGAGTTTTTCTTTTTCAAATGGATGCAGAGCCAATATAATACTTTGAACAGGTCACCTTCATTGGTACTTATGGTGGAAAGAAGTAGGATTTAGACTCCCAGATCAAAAAGAAATAGTTAGACTGTTAGAGTGTTTTAATACTCTAGTCAGTGCTCTTGTAGTACACCCATTTCATAAAACTCTTTTTTGTTCCAAAAAACCCAAACGTCCATGCAGGTTGGACACATCCTTCCCTGAGCAGCAGCACACCTGACTCCTGCATCAGCTCTGCCACAATTCAGAGAGGTGCTCCAGCTCTGTGTGTAAGAAGCAGATGCCTGTCTTACAGATAATAGTGTTGGTTATCACGCTCATCATGTAGCATGAGGTTGAAACTGTCTTTCATTTCTCTGGATCTCCAGACAGAATTGAGCTAGAATCACTGCATTTCCGAACTGGTATTTGTTCAAGGACAAGGTAGGACCTACTGGTTTTTTTGGGAATGGCAGATTTTTTTATATCTGTACACAGTTCTTTCTCTTCCTGGTTTAAGAAACTTTGGTAGAGCATGAGATCATGGACATAAGGAAAAAATGGAGGAAGACTGCCATCAGCAGAAGCTCAGCTACTATCCAAATCTGACATTGTTTTGTCTGTGAGGGATAGAAAAATGGCTTTCCAAGCGGGTAGCAACATATTGATGTTTCTAATTGGGCATGCCTGAGGGAAAAAAGCACTTGAGGACTGAAAAGCAAATGTTCAGAGGAGTGCTATACATATTTAACTGCATCTTAACAAGCTCATGTGCATCATTTATGATGAAATGAAATAAAAAAATTTTCTGCTTCTTAGACAATAACGTATGACATGTAAGAGAGAGGTCAACGTTTGTTACAGTACATGTGGTATCCAAGCATTTTCTGGTTTACCACACATTTTAGAAGCTTTTATTCATGCAATGGAATACTGTACAATCATATCCCAGAGTGGGATTAGCTAAAAGTTGAACAGCTGGTCTAAGCTGGTTTTAGGACTAGCTTAGGAACCTGGCTGAAGACATCCGAAAGAAGGTTCCTATGCCATTTCCTTTTCTTTTTTACCTCACTTTTAAAAATGCTATAGTCATGTGAGATGAATCTAACCCCAGAAGGTTTATGATATGCTCAGCTGTAAGCATGTGAGGAAGTGGATGCCTGTTCATTAGAGCACTTAAGACCCTTGGGCAAGAGCTTAAGTACATACCTAACTACCTTGCTTAGTAGAAATGGGATTTATGCTTGTACTTGCAATCTTTATAAGGATTATTCTGAACAGTTTTGTAGCAATATAATCAGGTTGCATAAAAATTAACCAAGAAACACATGAAGATTTAATAGATTGCCTTTTTAACTAAGCAATAGAGTACTAGAGAATGGATATAATTCTCTATTAATATATTTCAGCTGATGGAACACTAAGTGAGAATAATATTTCACTTTCACACTTTTGTTCTAAAGCAAGACACAGGGGTTTATTCCATTTCTCTCCTCCCTCTCTCTTCCCTGTAAGAAGCTTGCAGGCTCATCAAATTCAGATATGCAAACACACAAAAACGATCCTCCCGGCTACCTAATTCTAATTCAAGCTGCTTTGCACAGCTACACTACTAGAAGGCCACATTCTGCCAGAATGATTGCCTTTTCTGCATACTTATTAGCTAGCTCAGTGCCTGGAAATGTTTTGTCCTATACTGTATAATCATTTTTGGATGTCCATCTTGAAAAGAAACTGCAGCTCAGCTGCATCACAGGCTTTGCTGTCGTCCAACCTGGCATATTAACTAGGTCAGACACACGTATCACTGTGCAGTGAATTATGCAGAATCTCCTAGTCCTTTACGGGATGAATCTCATGTAATTTAGCAGAACAGTACCTTACAACAGAAATCATAAATTAACTTTCAGGTGTTTTTGTAGCAGAAGAACAATTATATGTCATTAACTGTTATTAGAAAATGAGAAAGAGAAAGAAAACGTTCTCTATTAAAACCTATACCTTACTTAAATGATTTCTATAAGAACATTTCTGAACTTTCAGTTCTACAAAATATTATAGGAGATTTCTATTAGGAACACATAAAGCCAGTTCATATAGAAAACTACAGAAGTACCCAATCCATAAGTACTGTTTAAACATAGGAATCTTTTTGGATTACTACCTCCCTAGCAGGACTTGAGGTATAGTTTGTGTCAAATGGTACACTGAACAAATCTGGCCTCCTTGGCTTGTGAAATGGCAGTGAGCTGACTGAGATTCCCTCTGGTTATTCAGTATTCATATTTACAGAATTGGTGTGCGTGTGGTTAGTTGCAATTTATTATTTTTATTCCCTGTATTGAAATAATGGAAGGGAAACCCCACTTTTTCTTTGTTTATATGGCATTGCTGAAAGACAAACACGGCTTTACCTGGTGCACTGCTTCTCTTGTGTTTCTCTTGGGACTCTGACTGCACCAGCAACAGCTTTGAAGTGTGATTAGAGAGCTAACACCTAACCCCGAGTAGTCACAAGTATCCACATTGACTAGTTCATCCCTTCCTCTGCTTTAATTCTTGTGCCTTGATGAATAAGATAAAAGATTACATTTGCCAGCTGTTAATCTGATCACGTTGTTAGGACCCATTATTCATTTCATCTGAAGTACCTTAGCTGACCACATGCTAGGAAGAACTTCAGAAATATATTAATAATTATTGAAAATGTTATTGGCAAATCATTAGTTCGATTATTTAATTTCCTATGAGACAGAATTCTGGGAAATACTTTAGCAATGTTCTCTTCTGCTGGGAAACTGTCCCATCCAGTTTGAAACCATTATCTCTGTCAAGTTCCTTATGGGTATGTGCCTTGACTGAAACCTTTCCTGAGCTTTTCCTTATATTTTGTAAGAAGTGAGTTCAGACTAACACCTTTTCATCAATGGATGTCCTAATAAGAAACACACAGCTTCAAATACTTTGTTGGAATTTAATATCTTTGAGATTCTGATTTCAGTGGATGGAAAGGTTTAAAAGTTTTTGAGCATCGATGCGTAGGAGGGAGGCAGATACTCAGATATGGCTGCACACACAAAAGCAGAATGTGGTTTCATAAACTTTGCATCCTTGGAAGATTTGGTGGTGAAGCTGCTGATTGTCACAGCACATGGGTGGAAGTTCCTTTGTGTCAGACTACCAAAAAAGGAGGATAGTGAGGATGAGCCAGGTACTTAGGATAAAATTTGGAAGTCTGTCCAGCAAGCAAATAACATAGAATATTTTGAACGTGAGCACTGAGAGCCATGTACAAATGCCTGTGGTAAATTTTTTAACTCCTTTTTAATAGATGAAATGTAAAAGTTGGAGTCCTCTCATCCAGAAGTTAGATATTTATTGGAAGTTATTTGATGTTTGATAAAGAAAATAACTTCCAGAGGGTGATTCATCCCATTTTTCTTCTAAAAGTTGGAGTCCTCTCATCCAGAAGTTAGATATTTATTGGAAGTTATTCGATGTTTGATAAAAAAAATAACTTCCAGAGGGTGATTCATCCCGTTTTTCTTCAACTTTTTTTTTTTGTTCCTTCAGAGGGTATTAGGTACTAGCTTGGCATAGGTGGCTGATATTAGGTGGAACAAATTCCACCCACCGATTATTATTTTCTGTATCACCTTCTATATTATCCTTAACCTCTTTCATCTGCAGCAGGTTTCTGCAGGATGATAAGTCTAGGTGGGTCCACCCAACGTAGCATTGTTACCACAACCATAATTGACATGGATTTTTTAATATGTTTTTAGCAGGCACTATTAAAATATCTCTAGGAAACCTCAGTAGATTACTGATGATTGCAAACCATATCGGAGATTATATTATGAAATTTAAGACACAATTTTAGTGTTCCAATGTTTCTGGAAGTCTTGATGATGCCAAATGGAATTCTGGATTTATGCAGGATCGAGCCCTCTATAAGCCAAACAGAAAACATTTTCAATATCAAACAAAGATTTCTACCATATGCCTCTTAAATGGACTTATCCATGGATTGTCACCAAGCAACAGAAAAATGGGAATTCATCACAATGATGTATTTATGAGATCTATAGCAATCCAAATTCTTACAGAGATCACCAAGGATTTCTGTTTTAAAACCTAAAAGGCAGCACCACAGAATAGGCAGTATATTGGAATAGCAATGACGAAGTTGCTCTACATGACATTTCATTTCTGTATGGCAGCAAAGATCAATGTACTTGCCTACACCTCCTGAATTAATATCCCTTGCTACCAAGGAATAAAATACTGTTACACAAATTCGTGCTCTACATTGCAAGCCTCTCACCAGAATAAAGTAAAAACGCATGAGTTTCACTGAAGAGGATTCTTTCCGATTAATATAAACTTATAAAATAATTTGATATTATGATATACTGTATGTATTTTTCCCTTAGTGGGTTGTGTGTACAAATGAGGGCTGTTCATAGTTATTTTATGAACTCATTTGAAATCTCTTAGAATAAAGACCAGACTTTTTTTTTTTTTTGACAAAATATTTCTTGGAGAAAGATAAAGATGCTCCACTTCAGCATTTTGCAAAACAGCTCCTCTTTTGCTATATAATTCACTTAAGAAATTGAAAAACCTCTTTTGAAAATGTTCTATATGATGAACCATTATTTTTTTCATTATAATTAATTTTAATTTAGATTAAGATTTTTTATTCAGATATTATTAGCTGAAATAAATTTTTCTAAATTTTTAAACCAAACTCTGTATTTAAAACATTTTCTCTAGTAAAATTTATTTTTTAAAAAAGCTTTTGGCTTCCTGAATATAAAAAGAATATAACTTTCCGTCTTCACTATTTTATATTTTTTTTGTTATTTGACTTTCAGATGTTCATCTCCTGATGAACACTGTTACACTAAGCTGTATGAATATAAAGCTCTATATGAGACATAACATTAAAAGGGATTTGCTTGCTAGTGTATTTGTAAATTTAAACCATCTTTTATGGAAATTTGGACATGCTAAATACATCTCCCAATGTGGGCAAATGAAAGAGTGTGTTGCAAGCTATAAAACACTAACAATAACCTAAGCTTGTTCTCTAATTTTCGTTATTTTTTGTGATGATCGGGGGAGTACTGTTGTATTTAAATACAGTAGCAGGAAAAGTTACAGAACAAATACTGTTGTTTTAATTGAGCATCTTCCTGCACACCACATCATTTGAACTCCTCTTCCTCAAGTTGCATTTAAGCAGCCTGAAGTGCCAGAGCCTGGAGAGAAATAGCTACTCAGCATCAGCTCCCCCACCTCCTTTAACAAATGATTTGACTGGGAGATTTTTTTGCTGCTTATGTTAGACAGCTAGCGGGGCAGCAGGTAAAGATAATGAGACCTGGAAAAGGGTCCTGATATATGAATTGAGTCTGTGAGAACTCAAAGGGGAGCAGGCAAGCTTCAGAAATGATAGAAAGAAGGGAATTTCCCTACCATCTACTGGAATGGCTGTGGTATACTGTGTTGCTACCCACACAGCCACTGAAAATTGCTGGGCTGAGAGTAAAGCCACAGCAAAGGGACCAATCCTTCAAAGACAGGGTGTATGGGGAAGACATTTGTTTCTGAACTTTTAAGCCTACCTCACTCAAAAAAGCAGAGTCTTCTCTGTTTAAAGAAGTAGCTCATTCTAGCACAGTATTTTGTGACCTAAGGAAACCTTCCTTTGGAGACAGTGGCCAACTTTAATGTCTTCTAGTATTTTGCCTTTTGGTAGTTCATATTAAAGAAAATGTGCAGGTAGTCCAATTTACACAGCTCTGGCATATAGAAGGTCTTTTCACATCTCCCTTACTCAGTGCATGAGTTCAAGGACTGGTAAGACTCACACTTCTCCTTCCCAGTGTCTCCCTTTGCTTCTCAGATTGGAAAGGAAACATGTGCCAGATGGAGATCTTAGACCCACAGTTTTCTTCTTCCTCTTCTCCTAGTCTATGATTGCTTTGAGCTGTTTTCAAAGTTACCATCTGATCCTAAAAAACCAAGTTAGATTTACCTGGGATATTGTTGTATGGTTTTTCTGTTCTGACAGGATAACCATCAGCATGCTATAATTTCTTTTTCACAATACAGTGAAATCCAGAAATTCCTCCCATAGACTTTAATAAGGTTTACATCCAGGCTCCTAATGATAGCAAATTCTGTATGTTTTGACATGTGCAGATTATGGCAGTGTTTAGCTGCTTAACAAATTTTCCAGTGCTGAGGAACACATAGCCAAATTGCTGAATTTTCACCTGTTAGTAGTGCTTACATAATATGAAGCAATATATTCTAATGGCATCTGACCTGAAACCACAGCTTCCTAATATTACATCACAAATTTAAAAAAAGCAGCAAGTACTTGGAAGGCAGTGAAGGGTTTCTGCTCTGTTAAAACTCACTGACTATCCTTACTCAGTGCAGTTAATGCCTTAGATGCATTAAATTGCAGTTAATGCCTTAGATGCATTAAATTACCCTAAGCATGATTTTTTTTTTCAAATTCAATTGTCTATGAGGTTATTTAAAATGGCATCAAAGTCCTGTACTATAAAGGGATCAATTTAGATGACTTCAAAACCAGTAAAGTTTGATTTAGACTTTAATTGAAAGTTTAGCTCTCTCCCCTTCTCTCACTGATACCAAATTATTTCCTGTTAAAAAGACTTTTTATAAAAACATATAAAAAGTGAAGTAAGACCTAAAGGATATATATACCCAGGATTTTTAAAGCATTTCTTAACATGAAAAACAAGGGAGCAAGCAACAAGCCACAGCCACCAATATCTCTATAGTTATCTATTAGGCCGGTCACACAACACATCCTGCTCATCCACAGCCCAAAGCCGTGCTGCAAGGGCTGGCTGCTAAAGGCTAACAGGTGGAGCACGGACGTTTTCATACTCATCATTCTCTTGGAGAGCTACTGTCCCATGGCAGCCCTTTGGGAAGCACTGGTCTACAAGAATGGCTCACATCACTTTTGCACTCTTGAGAGTGACTTCAGTTATTTTGTTTCCACATTGAAAAATCTCTAGCTCCTGGCTAGTTTGCCTTCCAGAAGTAGTATTCTCACGAGCCTGGATGGGAGCCAGGGTACCTCCAAATTGCTTTCTTGCAATAGAAGAAAAATATATTGCAAAATCTGTCTATGGCTACCTTTTAACTTACCATCATTGCCAACTTCATTTTAAAGGCTTGCAGAGCTGATAGACTTCTGGACCTGTTCTGTGGTGCACTTTTCTTTCCTCATTTAACGATGCAAAATTGATTCTATTGCAGGAGCTTTAAAGAACATTTTTTCCAAGGAAGGAAGATTTAATAGTTGCACTAATTGATCACCCTGGCAGAGTAATTTGATATTAGTATAATGCAAGGAATAAGCACATCAAGGATAGAAAAAGCATGCAGGAAAAGTTGTTAGCCATGGATAGGAAAAGGAAGAAGTTTAATGTAAAATAGAATAAAAAGAACAGAGGGATTGTTGTAAAATGTTCAATAACATAGCAAGGTATGTTATATAAAAAATAATCTGGATGGCTTACTTAGACTAGATACCTAACTTTGAGATATCTACTGTTAGTTGCAATGAATCAAAAGGTAAGTAGCTATGGAAATCACCATTTTTAGGAGATAAGCATTCATGAAGACTTTTTTCTTGTTTCCTAGTGAAGATAAAAAAAATGACTGATTCGTCTTGTTATAGTGCTGCACAGGTTAACAATTATTTCATATAAGTTCCAGAAAAATTTGCTCTGTAGATGAGATCAATATATAATAAGCTGTAGGTGGAAGTATACTAAGGTAAAAACCAGATGATTTCAAGGACTTTCTGTCATGTCGATACAGAAATAACACTTCTATAATTTTTTCTTCCTGATTTTTTTCTTGGTATAAAAACTGTGTATAATCTATTTTTCTCTACTAATTATCCAGTTCTGATCACTTTTGAGGTAGGATTCTGAATGTGATAGAGCTACAATCTCATCTTTGCGGTCACTTTGCTCTAGCTTATATTGATATGTTTGCATTTATACTAGCCCTTGTAAAAGGCAGTGTGTGCTGAGGATATCTGACAACAGTGCCCTGCAACATTTGTGAAACTCCAGTCACCACACAGTCTTACCGCATCTTAAGGACTGTACTAAGTTTAGACTGGGCGTTTATGCCAACAGGCCCCAACAGGCTCCGGAGTCAGAGGGAGCCTGTTGGGCACACCCAGAGGCTGGTGGCTGTCTAGGCAGACTGTCAGCAGGCTGCCTGTAAGAAAGGTTGTAAAAGTGAGATAGGTGCTTTCAGTTTGTGAGAATACTCTTGGACTCTGGTCTTGGCTTCAGCAAGGTAAAGAAGCAATGTCACAATTATGTCCAAAGACACAGAAAAGAAGATCTTAGAAAGTTGAACTTTGCAACCAGGGGAGAAGCCAGGATGTTGTACTTCATTTTCAAGCAAAAAATCAAAATAGCAAGTGTTTAATTAAAATAAAGGCAAACCCAAAAAGTTTCTCATCACTTATTTTCCCTCTTTGTCTCTTTGTACTTAGCTTCTGTCTCAAGGCTTTTTCTTAACTTGAGTGGAAAATTCTGAACAAAAATGAAAGCTTTGCCCTCAGAGGCTTGTTTGCAGCTCATTCAACCATGGCAATCTGTACAATTCCATCAGCAAGAGAGAAGGACCAATTAAAACAAAATACATGTGTTGTGATTTAGCAGACTTGTACAGGTTCTCTTGTTTTCCTGGTATAATTCTGCAGTTTTCCTGCAGTCACATCTGTTGTAAATTCAGCCCCCTATAGCTGTCTATTTATTAAGTCACGCAGGCTCTTTTGAACTTTGCAATAAAATACAACTCAAAGAGGATCTTCATCTGTGTCAGATGAGGCTAAGGGGAATAAACTCTCTTCAGTATGTCTGATACTTGCTTTGGTAGGACACTGCCCCATTGTTCATTTGAAGAGTAAAGAGCTGACAAACAGAGAGACTTAAAAATCCAAAAGCATTTTTTTGCATTATTCTTACATATTTTGTCCTATTGGATAAAGAGGCCTTTCTATGATCGCTGACTGCTTTTCTGTGTTTGTTCTCCCAGCAGCCTGAGTACAATTAAAGTACTTTGGACAGTCTTGGCACTGTCTATATTGAAGCATATCACATTCATTTTTAGGCATCTGTTGAATTCATTGAAACATTACTTACGTTCCCAACTTTAGCTGCTCTTAGTTGCATTGAAATTTCATACCTTAGAGCAGAAGTCTTTAAATCCTTGCAGATGGTCACCTCACCTGCCTTTAAGACATATAGAAAAATGATACCTGGTTAAAACTAGTCAGCTATACTCCCTTTACAGCGGATCAACGTTACTCCCAGAGGGAAATTTATTCTTGGCTATAGTGGCTATAGAGAGTATCTAAATATCGGGAAGTCTGCATCTGACCATGTAAAGGAAGGAATTTAGCTGTGTTTTCCTAACTTTCAGCAAACACCTAATTGTTGATTCCTTTTTCCTTCCTTTGCTTTGCAATTGAAGAATCTGCTCGGTTCATGTTCAATATTTTCTGTGTTACAGTATTTGCAGTATTCACGGTGAATGAGCCATGTCTACTGATCAAATACAGTGAGAACAAAATCACAAATTCTTCTTAGTAGGAGTATGTTTGGGTTCAGGCGACAAGCAAACATTTAGAGCTGACTGTTCCTATCACTAGTGCTACGCTGATGTGGAGAGACATGTTCCTAATACCTTCTTTGTGTCTAATGAACTGAAAAGACAGTAGGGATGTCAGATGCCTCTCAGTGACCTACAAGAAGACATGAAAGATTGTCTGTAGTCTTTATTCAAAGCTATGCCTGATACAAAGAGCTAAAGCTACATGCTATCTAACCTCTGAATGGGACATTACGTAGCAGTATTTCCTGCAGCTGCTTTTGTCATTAAAGAAAACAATACTTGTCCCATTACAATGACAATTTTTTAAAGGAATAAGTATGTCTCTGCCTGCCTTCCTCAATTCCCCGTTGGTGACTTTCAAGCAGGGATCTTCAGGAAGTGTAAGTTTTATAAGAATAGGTGCCTGTGAAGAGGAACAAGTTTTTAGTGATCAGCTGCTTAATGGTAAATCTCTGCAGTGCCTACAAAAAACAGCCCAAGTTGGTAGTTTCTGCTTCCTGGAGCTTCTGTATCTTTCTGTGCAAGGCATCAGATCTATTTTGCATTGTGTGTCCCCACTGACACTTTAGCTTACCACCTCCTTTTTTATCCAGGACCCTCAGCACACATACTGCATACATGTAGATTTGTCTGGGCTTCCTTCTCCAGTAACTCACCAGCTTCTTGTAAGATTAAATTGTTAAGTTCTTCTGATGTGAGAATTACAGTTTAGCACACCACATCTCTTATTTATCCCACTGAAAGCTCAGCCTTTGACAATCATCTGCCTATACTCTCAGATTAATTTCTAACAAAACTGCAATAACTGAAAACTAGTTCTCTAAGGAAGACTCCTCCTATAGTGACTTTCTGCATAGTTCAATTCATAAAACATTATTTATTACTTATTTTAATGAGCATAAGATCAGTTGTAAATTTGCTATTAGGACTAGATCAAGTAGGTTTATACTTAGGCACAAATCCATATTAATACAAATTGTCCAAAAGAAACAGAGGAACCCATTCAAGGAAGTGCATGTGATTTGTTCCTGTAGCATTCAGTCTTAATTACTATATACAAATGTAATCTCATTTACGAAGTTACAAAAAGCCAACATGATGATTTTCAGAGTCTGAAGGCCTTGAAATTGCACATCAGTTTTGGGTCTCATATGCATGGATGGCAGCACAACATTGTTTAACTCCACTTGCAATATCTGCAATTACAAGTACAAAAACTCAGCTGTCAAACAAATTAAACTAAGCCTTGCTGCATAAAGCATGTTATTTAATCTTCACAATCTGTTTGCCACCCATTGCGATACAACTACATTAATGTATTAAGTGATTTTATTTTACTTCTTGCATACAAATCAATATAGCAAGTGAGCGAATATTAACTAACCTAAGCGCTAATTAAAGAGCAATGAGACACCAATGGCTGCTTTAGCTTGATATTTGAAAATTATTTTTTAAATTATTATCTGAGGTCAGACACTCTTTCATAATCATCCAGAATATGCAGCTATTTGCAGTATTAAAGTGCTACTCCTTGTATTAACAGTTCGGGCTAAGGATAAGTGTATCTGCAATAGGGACAGAAAGTTGTGCAGTCTTTTAATAAGCCTGTTAAAGATTATCTAACAAATTTTATTACTTCCTATCTTATGTTTTCTCAAACAGCGTAGCACACACCTTACTTGTATTTGAACAGAATTAGAGCAACAAATTACTGGTGCAGTCACTGGTCACTCATTACTGCTTGTAAATTTTGCATGAATGCAGAGATAAAATCAGTTTTAAAAATTTCACCATACAAATTGTAAGTTGTATATTTTTCTTGTTTCAAAGGGAAAGTTAAATGAGTTGTGACTTCTTAAATATCTTACAGCTCCAAATGTGTTAGTTAAGGAATTGAAATGTCTCACGGGTTTACTCCTCTTACCTCCAAGCTGGAAGCTTTCTTTCTGCCCTGTTTAAGCAGAAGTGCTTACGTGTGTGCTGAATTTTTTTATAGCCTTTTGATTTGAGTGAAACTGTTCTGTTGATATTAAACGCATATATATTTTGCTAAATTGTTCATCTACTTCCTGCCCTAAAGATTTCTACCTCTTGAACTAATGTCTAAAGAGAGCCAGATGAAAATGTTCTTTAGTGCTGTGCAAAACTAGCAAAGACAAATTAAGACAGCATGTCATGTGGGATCCCCTATGCTGTAGACACATTCTTCATTGGGTTGCACAAACTTTAGGAGTTATGATGAATGGGGCTGTTTGTCAGTCTTTGGGGGTTTCAGACTCTCAAGAGAAGACAACAGAAATTAGTTATGCAGTTCACATTTACAAGTATTTCTCTGCATCCTGCAGAGGTAGAAACGTGAGGGAAAGCATAAATGAAACTGGAACTCTGATTTTTGAGTACCTGAGTACTGGCAGAGTCCTGAAATGCTAATGCTTTGCTCCTGTCCTGGAAATCCCTTAATTTCTGGTTATTCCACATATCCTAATCTTGAGATTGAAGTCAGTTATGTAGCAAAAAAGATTACTTCACTTCTAACCAATTCTGGCAGTGCCACTGCCATGAGGTTTTACCATCATTTTCTTATGCTTTTATAAGCTCAGTGCCTCCTTCTTACAAGACTGCCAAAGGTCACATTAACTTTTTGAGGGAATCTTTATGAAGTCAGTGAAACTATGTTATGAGTGTTGTCCACTCTGCTACTCTTAAACTCTATGCACTTCATCTCCATGTGTTTTTCCACATGCCAGGTTCCTTAAGTACCTTTTAAGGCACCTTGAGCTGAAAAAACACTGCCATTGAGTTGGCTGAGCAAAATGGGAGATTGAGGATAGATACCTACCTGCAAAGGTGAATCAAAAGAACACAGTCCTTCATTTTCCAGGAAAAAAAATAATCTGTTTAGTAGTGTGAAGGCTACAGAACATAAATCAATATCTTTACTGGTATCCCCATTCTTTTTCAAGTTACAATAGCAAATAGTTATTTTTACACAAAAACACCCTCTAGTCTCTCTTGATTTACAGTGGTAAATTGACATACTATACATGTTCCAGAGTAAACTGCAGTCTTTCCTCAGGTTATCATTTTCTTGTCTCCTGCGAGAACTGAAGTTTCCTTTAATCTACTTTTTTCACAGTTCAATCACATTTCCCTTACATGTTAGTTCTAGATCTGCCTATGTATGTATTCTAGTGTTGAGCTGAATACAAAGAGAATTAGTATTATAATATACCTTTAATTAACAAAATCCAGACAATTATGTTCTGAAGCCAGTCCCATCTGCATTTCATACCTATTTTTGTTAAATGATGACTCAAAACATTGTACACTCTTGATGAAACCATGATGTCAATCACAAACATCTGAAATGGGATCAGAATTTCTCCCATGCTGAATGTGTAAAAGAGTATTATACTGATTTATTTCATCTACCACAAACTAGATCATAGAAAAGTTGACAATTTGTATTGAATACGTCTATCATTTACTATCTCTTTTGTCAAATCATATGTAAGGCAACCACATATTATCTGATCCTGTGATGAAAAACTAAATTATAATATATAGATGTAAAAGTGAGAGAGAAAGTTATCATAACTTGAATTTTTTTCCTGTACCTCAGTGTTAGATCAATGAATTTTTGGATGCAATGCAGTGGAGAGAGAGGGACAGACAGAGAGAATGAGGGTGGGGAGAAGAAAGAAAGAGGGAGAGGGGATGAGAGAAAGAGCGAAGAGAGAAAGCAAGAGAGAAAGCAAGAGTTAGTTTTGGGTAATGCTTGCAGTGTTGCACAGAGAAAGTGCTTGAAGAGAAATGTTTTTTGTAACAGTTTACCTCTGCAACTTTGATTACACTTAGTTTATGAACTCTGGGAAGGCAATAGCATGGCATATCTATTTGTTACTGGTTCAGGAAACCTAACCAAAAGGAATGCAGATCAGTTCTGGGATCTGGCCATTGCAGTCCGTACCAGGCTGTGGGAAAGTCAGGTCACTCCAGAGCAAACTTCTCCCTCCCTGGCTGCCCTCAGGATGCAGGAGACCCAGCTGGCAGCCCCACCTCTGGTGAAAGGCATGGATTCCCCTTCAGCTCCTTTGGCTGCCCCTGACAAAGGAAGGAGCAAATTGTCCTTCAAAGTGTGATTCAGAGGGTGCAGGTGAGGAGCCAGCACGGCTCCCTGCCCACTCAGGAGTCTTGGTGTCTTACCTGTGAGCGGGAGGAGGCTGTGCCACTGGGACAGTCTCTGCCTCTCCTGGGGGGGTGCAGTGGGGAGTCTGAGCTAATCTTCCCTGAAAGCCTCTTTTTCTCCATGCATCAGAAATAGAGAGTCCCTGGCACACAGAAGAGAGTTAGCTTGTATCAACTTCACTTTTGGTTTGGAACTGTGATTTCAAAACAAATCCAGCTCTCAGGTTTAAGGGTCACTTAGTAAGTTTTCCTTTCTGGCTCTTACACAGGTTTTCTTCAGTGTTCCCATGGCTTATAGGAAGGGGAAAGAGGCTGTCATTTAAATATAAACTACTTTTTGAAACAAAAGTGAAAAAAAGAGAATGCTGTAAGCAATGGGTGTGTGACAGTGTACATAGAACAATGACAAATTTTAATTGGCTGTCTATTAGAGGATCTCCGATTTTTCACCTCACTTTCCATAATGCTAACTAATGCCTGGAAGCTTTTATCCCCTCTTTCACCCTGTAATATAAAATTGTTTGACAAGGCCTGATAGCCACTGTAAAATGTCCTAAGCCTCTACTTAACATTTCTAATAGCAAATAACTTCATTTGAAATAAAAGGAGTTGTCAAAGTATAATAAGCGTTTCCCGCACACTGTGATTGCATTGCACTGGGAAGTCAGTATTCTATTTGCTGTATTAATTAAAGAACATTTCCTTTCACCATGTCACTGTGTTTTAGTAAAATATGTCAGAATACTTCTTTTTTTGCGGGGGGGGAGGGTAAACCGTTATTTCAGAAAGCAAGTAATCTATGACATTTCCATGATGATATCTATTTGTTCCAAATTACTATGAAAACATGTCCAATTTATTTAATGATATGGGATTTAAACAGTAGCTAATGTTTAATTATGAAGCTACTTTTTGGAATAACCCATTCCTTATACCCTATACGGTTTTTTCGAGCTACTCTGGAGTCTAAGTGTTAATCTTCTATTTACCAAATGACTGAAAAGATAATATGACATAGCATAGGCTAGTAAAAATGAGATGTCTTGCCTTACATCTTGTTATTTTCTTTCTAAACTAGTTCCAGTATGAAATGAGAAGAGAATGCTGACAGATGCAGAGAGTCCCGCCACAGTACCCTCCCTACCTATGGAGTGTTGCTTTGTTTCACTTCAGAAAGGGAGAGCACTGTGCAGCGGCAGCACCGTCTTTAGGGTCATCACATTGACTCTGTATCACCCAAGTGACTGGGAGTCCTAGCATGCTGCCGTCTACCTGATTACCAGCACAGCACAGCCACCACTAACAGATAACACAAAACATAGCAGAGGCCATAAAGTCAAGAAGCAAACTAAAAAATCTAGTTGTTAATTCAAGGAGAGACCTTTTTTTGCTATCCAAACAGATGCAACATATTTTCTAAGCAGACTTTTTCATCTAGCATGAAATGTCATCTATGCTGAAGAGAAAAACAAAAAAATAAATACTATTGGACTATTCTGTAGTTGTATGTGAGGAAAATTACTGAGCTGTATAGGACAGATGATACGGAGAAACTGGCAGAGGCACTGAATATTTAACCATGATTTAGAGATCTATGTAAGGTGAATTTGTCACTATCTGCTTTCCCTCATTATTGCCATTTATCCCCATGTCCCCTTACCTCATGACCTGTCATAAAGTTGGATAAATGACATGCAGACAACTATTATATAGCCACCAATACTAGAATAAATGAAGATAGCTCAGTGCAGAAAAGCTATTAAAGTGTATCATAAACTAGTATTATATTAAATATAACAGTATATAACATTACACAAAGAATTATATACAAAATTTTAGAAATTCATGGAATAGTGATAAGTATAATCTGAGGCAGTATGCATTGTTTCCTTAGAAGAGATAACTGGAAGGTTATAAATGTATGTAATAAACTGTTGTATGGCAAGACTCTGTATTCATCTGGTGATTTTTACTACTTATTTATATTTAAGCCATCAAGATCCACTAAGCAAAATATGTTAAATAATGAAAAACAACAACCACATGAAAATAAATAGAAGTTGCCTTATATTTTCCTTCCACTGAAATGAAAGACAAACATGCTGTTTCAAAGAGTTGTGAGGTCTGTCTGATGTAGCAGGCTTTTGCGTATCCGTATAATAAAGAATTCAAACAGCCTGACAAGTCTTTGTTCCGCTGAAATGTAATGTATGGTCCTGGATTTGATCCCTGAGGTCGCTCACTGAGGAACCAAGATCCTTTTGGGCATGATCAGGTTACACACTGCTGATGTGAGTCCCACTCCAGACAGCTAAATAGGTATCTGGGCCCACTCCAAACATCAGCAAAAATAACTGAATGCCACTAAAAGGTGAGTTATTCACCTGAATTTAGGCACCTGAAAGTTACGAGTTTAAACTTTTAGTCTAGTCCTTTATTGTCAATAAGAAGAAATAGATGCCACTTAAAGTAAGCATCTCAGTCTCACCAAGGGTTGCCTTGCTAATAAATGCATTCTACTTAGGTCTGATATTATGGAGCTGAGAACAGACCAGAGAACAGTAATTCTACAGTAAAATGGAATTATATGGCTTCTCTTATTCAGGAGTGCAGATTATATTGTCAGAGCAGTCTCTTCTGCCTTTAAAATACATGAACCTGTTAATTTTAATACACTTTTATACAGTGTGTAGCTGTAGGACAGCATAAGTTAGTCTCGTTCTCTGGATCTTACCTTGTAGTGGTAAGGTATTTTCATTGCCCTGTCAGTTTCATGTTTTAAAGATGTTGTCAATTATAAATTGCATAGCTCTTCTTCAGTTTGTATGCATCATGAACTCTAGTCAGATTGGTCAGAAGCCCGAGATTCACTGTCTCACAGGAAGATTAAAGTGATAACTTGTAATATACATTCTGGTAGTAGATTATAGTATCTGAAAGACCTGCTAAAGTAATTTTCTGGGGATTTTTTTTGGTACTGTATATCTATTTTCTATTCTTGCCATTATCTGCAGTTCTTTCATGTTGCTGTAATGTTTGTTGAGGGTTTTATAAAACTGTAGGTTTTGGGAGAAACATAATTTTTAGTCACAGACAAAGTCCAAACTCGTGGCATGGCCTCAAGAGCTCATCTTAAGAGTTCTTACTCCATTGGAAAGGTAATTCCAAATTCTTATGCTCCCTTTTCCCATGGTAATAGTCTCTGCATGTCCTCGGAGTATCTTTGGGTTTCCTCAGCAATGTAGCCTTAGCTATTCAAACCCAACCTCTTTAATTGTTGCTGCTTTGACCCGCAATATGGGGATATGCATGCACTGTTCTCAGATTGTGGTTGCTGAACCCTACATGCTGCCTATGAGTGGCAGCTGGCCTGAGTGAAAGGTCGTTATTAGGCAGAACTCAGAGTGCAAAGAGCAACTGGGTCCTCATTATAAACCCCTGCGTTTTAAACTCTCTTACAACAGCAAACTCTATCTTACAACTAATAAAAGCTAACCCTTTATCTATGAGACAAAATATTTAACACAACTTCATAGGCAAAAAAGAGTTCTGCTTCAAACCTTGCCTTTCTGCAGTCACCCTTGTCCTTTTAACAAGCATTTAACTGACACAAAAATGCTGTACAACTTATATTCAATATTTCAAGTCAGGCAACGGATGTGCGGAGCAGTAGCAGTAAATAATTTAATAGTGTTCTTGCACTGCTTGCTCTATGTACAGCTGAGGCCATCTTTCAGAGAGAACAACTGATAGTCAAGTGCCTCACTTTTGTGGTGCGCAACCTGAAATACTTGGGCAGGGCCAGTGTGGACCCTAAAGCGTGGACCATTGATGTCATAGGACCTGTTCTATTTGATATCAGGAAAGTAAATATTGTACCCTCAAATGGCATTAAGCACAAAAAAATTAAACAGTTATGTTGAATGAATCGGTTTCAGACTTATGACTACCTTTTGAGAATTGCAGAGTAGTGATATATGTAATACCGGCCTGACAATAAATGTACACTTAAAAGCACATGTAATTTTTCATAAGCTTTTTAAAAAAAGTTTCATATCTACCCACAATCCTCACTAGTCTAATAATAAAGAAGTAAGAAGATGTAAATCCTTCATTCAAATCTAAGGGTTACACCAGGTTATGGAATGATGTGTCACTTTATCTACCGTTAGAGACAATATGACATAACTCATTCTCATATTAAACAATTCAGTAAAAACCCTTCAGGATTTATCCGTGCAGGAATTGGATATATTTGGGGATTTAATGCTTGATCAAAATGTGCGCAACTTGCCCTTGTAGAGCTGGTAGGTAGCTATAAAATCTTAATTAGCAAAATAAAGGAGACATTTCCTGGAGCACAGGAAACACTCACAAAGACAGACAATGATAATTAAAATAGACTGGACATCAGAACTTAGGCCATAATTCTCAGTCAAACATGTATGCTGCAAAGGCCATAGATGTGGTTGCTGTGTTTACAGCATCAGCTAGGCCTGGATTCATCAGGAGAAGTTAAGTGGGATACCAGATGTGATGTATAAAAAACCAGATGATTACAGCTGGAGCAAAATCTTTGACTGTATAGACAGAAAACAAAGATCAACTATTATTTCAGGCTATTATGGACCAGAAGCACAATACCTAGGTACACTAAATTCAAAGAGATGAAAGGAGGTGAAGGTTTTCACAAGTTATAGGCCTATCTGACAAAGAAATCAATGTTGTCAATGGTGAAAATAGGAAGCCTTTGGTAGCATTTGGCAAATGCTATTTTTGTAAAAGCCTGCTAATTCATGGTTCATGTTTCTCTCCCTCTTTAGACCATAACTGAGGATGAGGAACTAAAAAAGGTTTCTTTTAAAACTGCCTGTCTTAATGTTCTCCTTCTTTCCTTTCTTATATTTTTACGGAATAAGAAGTTCTTTAAAATGCTTTGCAGCTTTTTATCAATACCTTCTTCATTCCTGTCTTGCCTTTAGGAGTGTCTTTAATCTCACCAGTCTCATGTGCATATTGAAAACATTTTATATGCAATCTTGATGCACTGATCATGTTGCTCTGAACAGTTGCTGACATTTAGATAGCTCTGTTGCATCCACTGCCAGTCAAATTTGATTTTCTTGCTGGCTCAATGACACCAATTTTAATTATATTTTTATAAAGTTCATCTGTATATTGTTAGCCTAATGTGTACCTTCCAGTTTATGAAAAAAATGAAGTCGTTCAGACAAATAGCATCTTGTCTGGGATGCTAAGAGCTAGCTGCCTTTGCCAGAATAGGTGGCATAATGGAGAAGGGAGTGACATCCTCCACTGCAGTTGATTTGAATCCTTTTATCTCTTTTAAAATTGGTAATAATTCCCCCCTCTCCCCCAGTAAAGTCCCCTCTGTAATTAATAACAAGGGCAGAATTTAAACAGGAAATTGAGGTTCCTTGTTATTTTCCTGTGTACTGGAAGGGGAAAAAAAAGGAATATTTGCTTAAACAAGCCATGTGCTGTCCGTAGTAATATGGCTTGGGTTCTCTGTGTCTACATAGCAACCTTAAATTAAATCTTGACTCCTTTCCTTTTTCGTCTTCATCCATCCCTTTTTTGGCTTGATTACTAATGAATATCTTAAAAGAAATGTGGCAAACAAAAAGGCTTTCTTGCAACAAGCTTAACCTGTGCACATTTTCACTTTCTAGAAGTAAAAATTCTCTCTCCATGCTTCTGACTCCTTTAGTAATTTGTAAATATTCTCAGGATAACTACTTGCCTTGGGGCAAAGTCTAAAGTTACAGTAGCAAGTTTCTGACAACAGTAACTTCAGAACTCCCCTCCTAGATTTAACTTACACTTTTTACTTTCTACTCTATCATTAACACTGTTTATGTAAAAGTTAAACCATATGCTGATACATCATTTACTTCCTGTTGAGGTTTTCTTGCTTCCCTTCCCATCATCAACATTCATTTAAAATCAGTATTAAAAAGGCCTGCTTATACAAAATAATTAGATATAACCAAAAATAAAAGGAAGGATGGAAGTAAATCTTACTTCTCTGACTGGTTCTGTGATGATTTACACACACTGGGAATCTGACTCATATGTTTAAAAGGAAAGTCTACTGTGGATTAGAGAGTAAACTTCACCAAAAAAGATTTTTATAATAGCCTTTGTCTCACAATGATGTTTCACTTGAAAGACTTTGATAACCAGCACTTTCTTCCAAACCTGTTCTAACCCTTTCTTCAAGCCTCCATGGTATTTTAGAAGTTTTGCATGGATTCTGCCTCTGAAAAGGGCAAGGGGGGAAATAGACTATGCAATTGGAGGCTGACCTGTCATTACTGACCTTTTCAGGGAAGAGAGAAGGAAACACTCTACAATGACAGAGCTGTTTCTTTCCCTAAAACATCACATGTCTGGAATCCAGCATCCAGACTGGCTGGGACTGTGGTGTGTATGCTCCAGTTAGATGGGTCAGATGATAATGTTGTGTTTCCATACTTCTGCTATCAGCTTTCTTGGAAATTGTAACTGAAAAGCTAAATACTAATCAATCCATTAAATACAAAATTAAGATCTCATGTTTGTTTGTTTTCTTGTTTTTTCATCCCTTATAATGTTGCATTCACACAGTATAGAATTAGGATCTTAAGACTGTTGCCTGTTATAGTACATGTTGGTATCTCAGCCTTTTTCCCACTGACTTCAGAATGGCAGCTGGGAAAAAAAAAACAAAAAAACTTTGAAAAACAGACAAGCAAACTAAACCTGTGGTTCATGCCCTTCTAAGTGATTGGGGCTATAACAGTGTAAACACACTGTGAATCCTACCAAAGCTTGACAGCAGTCCTTTTTAGTTTGGGATGTTAGATGTTATCCATTTTCACATCTGATACAAACAGTGGCTACTCTTGCAGTAATGAGTACCATACTAAGAACACACACCAAAGATATAAAACTATTTTAGAAAGTAATTGCTATTCCAAGGTCATACAGCTAGGTGAGGTTGAAAGAGGCTGAAAGAAGTAGAAGGCAGAAGTAAAGAAGAACTTTGAAAGATATTTCCAAGAAATACATTTGTTCACATTGAAAGGATTGGTTGGTTAAGGGCATGATGAGGTAGAAGGAGGCATGGGACCGAATGAAAGTGATGATATGTGAGATTAACAGCAAAGCAAAGCAAAAAGCGAATAGCGTAGGTGTGATCATGTGGAATGTCCCACGCATGGAGGGTATTGTAACTGTAGCCACTGTGACTATATACAGGTATACATATACATGCGGATATACCTCAATTAGTTTCGAAACTGCTAGGTCAGGCATTGCTTATATGTGGTAATATTGGCATAAATATGCAAGAAAAGAATTATAGGGAGTTTGGGAAAATCAGAAGAAAAAGAACTATGTTGAGTACAATCATAAATGTGATCTGCAGAAGAGATAAGTAGGGTAAGAGTATATTCTGAGGTCTTCAACTCCTATAGAGTGAAGATAACAGAAACATAATGTGCATTTATTAATATCATACAAAACGAAGTGATAGTTTCTGTTCTGGAATTGGTATCTGGGGACTTAGCCAGTAAGGTAAAGTTAGAGTTCTAAATTTACTTCTCGTTAAAATATAGCATTCTGTCTGACAATATTTTTATGATTGATTTAAGGCAGCTAAATTAGAAGAAAACTTACATTAATCAAAAATATAAACAGCTACCTGATAAGAAGTATACACTGAAGTGAACCCAAGTGCCACAGCTCTACTGTGCTTCTGTGCCTATCTATGCCAGGTGAATTTTGCAGTTTCTGCAGGCAGTCATCTCCAAACTCCCAGAGCCACTTCATGCTAAATTCACCTCTGCGCATTGCTTAAAGAAACACACTAGACAAACCAGTGATGGTGTCTATCAGGCTTGCATAGGCAATGCTTTGTGCTCTGTCTGCTCACAGCAAGTCATGGTTATCTAACGTAAATGTTCCCGTAGCAGTGCTGATCTTGTTGAGCCTTATGAACATCACTCAAAGATTGTTTTGGCATGAGACACTGTATAATTTGAAATTGTTATTAGACAAAAAGTTTCATTTTCTTTTCAGTTTCTTTCTGAATACTGGAAAAACAAAAGTAAGGGAAAAATGGACTGAGCGTTTACTCACAGTGATTTCATCTTCAAGAAGGCATTAGAAGACCCGAAAGAACAAAAATTCTAAGCTAAAACACTTAACACTTCACATTTCTAGTAAAATTACATCAAGTAAATAAGCTTAAACCTGCACAATTAACTAAAGTGTGGGCTGTGAAAGGGATGGTGCTGTGAAAGAGACAATGTCAAATTATGCCCATTTTGTAAAAATAAATACACTTATAATAAACTGGCTGAGAAGGGTAGGGTTACTGGGAGCCTCTTCCATGCTTGTAACAGCAGGGGTGGCTGAAGACAGAAGCTGTGCAGAACAAGGTCTGCTGCTGAAGTGTGTGCCAGACCACTTCAAAAGATACACATGTTGGGGCCTGCTGTGATCACATTTACATTTACATCTGCCTAACACCTGTCCTGTGTGACATCCATGGCAGGATCAAGGCAAAGACAGCAGCTATGCTGACATGTCTGAGCTAGCTTTAATGCACGTGGTCTAGGCACTACTGGAAGTTCAACAGGTGCTACTATTTGTTCAGTATTGCCAATTCTTAATAATTTATTCTAAGACATAGACTATTTAGAAATCTTAAAATATGAGTTTGGAGAAAAGATTCCTTCCATGAAAATATTGAAAACAATATATGAATAACACCTAAGAATACAGAAATCATAAAGTAAATCAAATGCAAGATACCATTTTATAAAATCTTACGACTTTTCAAGACAGTTATAAGTCTGCTTATAACTTTTGAATGCCTGCAACTTTCAATATTATATTGAAACACTAGACGAAATATTGCTTTGAAACAATTCTCTGATGAAAACCCAAGTCAAGAACTATCTGATTGAGGGTCCATCCAGAGTTTCATGGTTTAGGTACAATTGACTCCAACAGGCACTAGTGGAATCAATACAGCAATTGGGGTTTTGCCTTTATGAAAAGCTTCGATTACATTCTTTTATCACTTGGATTTATTTTGCAGACAGTATTTTATTCTTGTCAAATTCAGATATGTTATACCAAAAAGTCTGTTTACTACATGAAAATCCCCTGTGCCAGTCACTGTGCAGACACTTTGATGTGGCTTAAACATTGCTTTGATACTTGAAAAACAAACTGAGTTACCATATATTGTTCTCCCGAAAAGAGATACGATGCACTTATGACTTCATAAATTGAAAGAGACACCGTCTATCTGAGGAATAGCAGTAAATGTCAGATGTTGTTATTAAATGAAGGTTGCCCTTCATGGATCTTATAAGATGATGAAGAAATAAAGAAGGCTGCAAGAAACCTTTGAGATCATTATTTTAAAGTAATTTTTAGTCTAAGTTTTTCAATCAATTAGTATTCTAAGCGGCCTTCTCTACTTTCCCTTGACTTCTGTTATTGGGATCTTTAGATTAAACAGTTTTAGGATGTCATATGTTGACTTTGCCCATATATTTTTTAAATATATCAACTGGGAGAAATCTGGGAGGTGTTGACCTATCAATTTGTTCCATTGTTTGCAATGTTCACTAACAGGGACCAAATTCAGAGTTTACTGCTACATCTGTGTATGCAGATCACTTACTCAAGAAGGGCAAAGCTTGGCAAGGTGTATCTGTTCTTCAAGGCATGAGGTTTGACTGCAGATTTTGTTCTATGTAGGATGGCACTTAATTAGTGGTAAGCCAGTGTTGGGTGGGGCATGGGGGGACAGGCTTTCTTTGTGATGTTTTCCTCAGCCCATTGACAAGCTGGAGTGATATAATGAAGCTGGAGTACCTACCCAGGCTTTTTAAAACATGAACAAAATGAATTTTTGAATGTATACGGAAGATGTGCTTGTAATATTATTCAAATATTAAGTCTAGTCCTGATCAACCTGGAGAACATATGGTTCCTTATGGACCCATTGACATAGCAGTGTCTAGCACATGCAGATTTAAGGCACAAGGGTTATCTTTGACTTTGTGTATATAACATGTAACACATCAAAATCTTAGTCTGTGAGCAAGACTAGAAGGTTGCCATTTCTGCTAGCACTTACTAGCACTACTGCTAGTGCTACTGTTAATAGGCACAAAATTCTCTAGAAAACTAATGATGAAGTAAACTGTTAGGGCATAATTGGACTCTATTCTTTGTCTCCATTCACAGTGATCCAGATAGTCTAAGGAACAAATTCTAAGTTAGTTTTCCCTGATTTCCATATGCATCTGGAAATAATTTTTTTCCTCTAATATATGTACTGGAAGGCTAAATAATGCCATCAAGTCTCTGAGTTATATAGTATCTTTTTTAACATTGAGCTATCCTTGTTTAGATTGACTCCTCAGATTCCAACCTGATATATTTTGGAATGTCTACCTAATAGCTGCTTAAGAAAAATGAAAAGGGAAACTTTATTTTTAAATTCAAACTAATTTTATACTATTATTTTAATCCAATTTAATTTATTATTTTATCACTCAAACTAATTAAATAACTGTTTCTTTTAACAGTTCCTCCATATCAGATTTCTATAGTTTCTTAAACAGCTTCCTTTTACTGCTCTCGGTGTTGAGGTTATGGTACAAGATATAAAATGTTGTGGACAGATTCTATTAAAAGAAGTTGGTGACTGTTCGCCATTTTAGAATTTTAGTGAGAGCTAAACGCACTTCACAGAATGCAAATTTCTTTTACCCTGCTAGGTTCCTTATAACTGTGAACAATATTTTTGAGTTAAGAGGATTTTAGTTCCACACTGACAAATAGTTTGCTGCTGATACATAGAAGTTTGCCTCAGAATTCCAGAAAAATAGTAATCTCTGCAAGCATATATGTTGGAAATGAAAGGGAGAAAATCTAGTGTTTATTTCTTGGAGATATCTGGACAGTAAGGTATTTGAATGAGGATTTTTTTCATTCTTCCTGCTGCATTTCTGATGCATCCTTTCTTTTCACTCTTTATTTGTGTTTTGCCTTTCTAGATTGTAAACTCTGTAGAGAAAAGTGAACTTTTGATTTTACACAGTACTTACAATCATGAAGATGCTGTGTCAGGATAAGTAACAAATAATAGCATCTGTTGTCAGCATTCAACTAGATCAATGTTTTAAGATATAAAATTGTCAAAAAAAATAGAATTACTATTGAAGGCAACATCTCTTTCACTCATTTAGAAATAATACCCAAAATAGCACCACATACACTTTGTTGTTTCAGGTTTTCTGCCTGACTTACAGCATTCGTTTATGTCACATACATAATCAGAATGTCTGATATTTCTGTGGCAAGGTTTTACAATGCCAGTTTAGATTCACTTAGTCAGTGCACATTCTCTAAAACTAAAGTTATATTTGCATTTTACTACAAATGGTAAGATATGTGAATGAGAGTGACAGGAGCAAATATTCATATCTTTTTCATATATGATTAAAACGTATGGAAAAAACCATTTTTGATAACATGACTGAAAATTGTGTTTTCATTCAAATTGTCTGAAAGCACAAAAAGATAGAGTTAGATGATTCTCTTTCCTTACTGTTTCTATTAATGAATATTTATAAAGGATTAGATCAATTAAAAGACTGATATTTAAGTATATGATTAATTACCTGGTATGAAGACAAGCATGTTGTTGGTAAGGCCTTCTAGTAATATGTTCATTCTGGTCGATTAATCCCAGTAAAACAAATGTGACAGCTCTCTTTCTATAGAAAATCTTTTAAACACTAACCTGTTCTTTTGCACTTATCCCATGTAAATTAAAAAGTACTATAAATAAAATCAGATTAAAAATAGGTAAAACAAAAATATTTTCAGTTTAATCCCAGATGATTACTGGCTAGCGGTGACCTTGGGAAAGGCTGAACTTCCTTACACCAGCTCTGTCGCTAAGTTTAACTTGCAAGTAAATAGGGCACAAATGCCTACTTGTCTTATTCTGTGCAATAAATGTGACAACTTCTCCCCCACTTTTTTATTGTTAACTATTTCTGAAACCTGTAATTCTTTCACATCAAAGTCCTTTTTTCTTCTCAGACTATCAAATCCCTGTGCATAAGTTTTAAAGCTGAAAATACAGCTGGGGTTCTGGAAGATGATTTCAATGTAGTTCAATATGAAATCGCCATAGCAAATAATACAGCCTCAGGTCTTTAGTTCTCCTAATTGGGCCATATGAGATGGTTATGCCTTTTTTGTCAGGACTTATTATTTTAAAATGTGAATATAAGAGGAAAGTCATCACGATTCATTATGATTTTATTTAATTTGTCTTGAGTGTCGTCAGAGAGCACTGAATAATTCAGTTTTAGGTCCTCAGGGAACAGACCTTATCATCTACATAAGCAAAAAGTAATTTTTCAGATACTTATGGTATTAAGGATTAAAAACTATGGGAAAGAAATGTGAATATTAAGGTGTATGGAATTTATAAAGGATCTCTGATTTATATAACTAGTGTAACGAATATTACCTTATATTTCTAGGTAGTCACAACTAACCTTTGATTACTTATGTGAAATAAAAGAACAGAGTCTACCATCTAATTTTAGCTATAGAATACTTGGATGATGAACAGTATGCATTTTTCCTAAATGAACTAATAAGAATCTATATTACTCTAATGAATACTATGTGAATCTCTAGCAGTTTCCACCTTAACCCTTTAAAATAACAATACAAATAACCTCATAGAGCAATTTGTTCATTAGACCTCTGTGGTGGTATGTTCCTTTTCCCTCTCCCATGGACCACTCTACGATCTCAGAAATTCCATCTAGGCCCTGACCTTTGTGTAAGGAGTTGGGTGGTTAAGCGTCCCTTGACTGTTCCAGGAACTCTTGCATGGTTAAGGCAGGGAATAGCACCGACTGTACCAGGCACTCCTGTTACCTGACTGAGGCAGGTAATGAGAGCAAGAAGAACAGGATGGTCCATAATTCCCTAACAGCCCTGGAGCACTCCTTATTAGGATCATAACCCAAGTGGAATGACACCAGGGTTACTGACATTCCATCATTTTACTAGTGATCAAAGCCAATCATCTTGCGAACCTATAAACAGCGGTCCCAAGAGAGACTCTGAGCTCTCCTGGACTGCAGGAGGCTGCAACCAGCCTCTCCCTCTGAGCGGGACACCTCTCAGAGTTTCGCAGACTCTGCAGTTTGTGAAATTTTGGAGGACTGCGTCGAGCCAGCAACTGGACATGGGCTAAAACCCTCTCCTCCCCGAGACTCAACTCTGGCCTGTTGAGAAATGCCAAGACATTTGAAGTGGGTATTTTCATGGAACTCGAGGGGTATTTTCAAGGGGTATACCTTTGTATATATCTATATCTTTATATCTGTGCGTATGTGTGTGCGTAAATCAATATGTAATCAAGCTATTGTTGTGATTAGCTTGCTTTGTAAATCTTAATGATTTTAAGATTTAATCATATACTGTTGTGATTAGCTTGCTTTGTAAATCTTAATGGTTTTAAGAATTAATCATATACTTAATCCATGATTAAGTGCTGCTAAGATCTTATGATTTACCTCAAATCGTGAATGAACCTCAAATTGCTGCTAAATACATATAATCCTTTAAATAAAACCCGTTGACCAAGTCTGGGACTAGGATTAGACCTAGCCACACCTAGACTCCTCTCTGAGGAGTTTAGAAAGGAAGGGGGTCTATTCCGAACCTCGTAACTCAACGGGAAGATTTCTTTATTCCTTGTACCCTCTCTTTTCCTCTAGACATAAACTGTTGACCAAGTCTGAGACTAAGTCTGGATCCAGCCACACCCAAACTCCTCTTTGCGAAGTTTAGGAAGCAAGGGAGTCCATTCTGAACCTCGTGACTCAACGGCAGGATCTTCCCTATTCTTTACCCCTTTTGCTTCTGCACGCTCGCTCGCTCTCTCTCTGTATAAATCACTCTGAGTTGATTCTAATTTGATTTTCCTTTGTATGTTTTAGTAAGTAGTAGAGTGAACCTTGCCATTGAATTCTATTAAGTCGCATTTTTACAAACTTCTATTAAAATCACTTTTGCCAATACCCTTGACGGTGATTATTTAAGCGGCCTAAACCACTCATTCGTGACAACCTCATGTCTAATGAATACAGACCTACTGTCTCCTTGCTGTAGTCTTGTTTTGGCCACAAAGTTAGAGTATGCACACATATTTATTCCATAAACTCTGATTTTTGTTGTGCCTGGTCAACGTTGGCAGCACCATTGCCAAAGGGGAACTGTCTGACCAGGTCTGCTTTAGGGATGTAGATGCCTCATGGTGTTCTTGATGCAGCCCTTGCCCACATACTGCTGCTCCTGAACAGATAGAGATTAGAGATTATTTCCTGGAGGCATCTTGCCCATTGATAAACACTAACATGCTCTTTTCAATATTTATAATATTGTCCTAAATCTCACAGCACTATATTTTATTTTGAAATCTGTTGGAAATAGGATGTTGTCTGACAATGTCAGCTTGTATGAAACAATAACAATGAAGGATTTCTAGTCTTCACTGTTGCAAAGAAATAAGTTATTTCTGTTTATTGTTTTGTTATAAAAAATTGTTTAATATATATGTAAAATAAAGAGTCAGGAAACAGTGTAAGATAATCATCATCAAACCACGGACTATGTATCAATTGATCAGAGAGAATATAAAGGAAGGACACAACAGGAATGGAGAGGAGTAGAGAGTGACAGAATGCTGGAATACAGAGCCTTCCTGATCCTGCAGGATGTAAATTAATATAGCTACTATCCAACATTTGAATAAAACAGCAAAAGCTGAGTGCTGCACAGCCGTTTTGTCATTTAGTCCAGGAGAACTAGAACAGTACATGCAGCAAAGGAATTCCATAAGAATTTCAGCAATGAGGAACTGTTCACAGATTCCATAAAGCAGTTGTCACAGTAGACAGGGTAAAGATCACTATACTGTCAGCGAAGTGGAGTGTGGATAATGGCTGCCAACAATCCAGAGTTGGTAGTGACAGTGGATATACAACAGAGGTCAAAAGTAGACTTCTGAATTTCAGGCTAAAGGAGACAAATAAAATTCAAAATGACAGGAAGCCTGATTGCTAACATTTCCTACTTTTTAATCAAGCAGGAGTGTTGGTGGTTGAAAGAAGAACAATGTGCTCAAAGCAATCTGTTTGAAAGAAGCATCTGTCTGAAAGAAGTAGATGTACCAGAACAAGAGGTCGCTCATCATATAGCTGGGAATGTGTTCTGAGCCTGAGAGGAAGTAGCTGGAGTGGAATGAGACCAAGCGTTAAAGAATTGTTACCAAACAGCAGATGGTCTTGTGACATACTTTCAGACCAGAGTCTTGGATTTTTATATTTCGCACTCTACAGAGAAAATATAAATTGACATGCTTAAATACCAATTCTTGTAACAATGAATAAACTGGGAGTGGAGGCCTGCAGCATTCCTTTTCTTCAAAGGAGACAGATGTGTGCAAAAATTGATGTGTTTCACGATTCCATGCATAATGAAGCTATAAGGAGTTCTTTAACCATTAGTCTGAGCTCCTGTGACAGTGGCAAATTATATCAAGCTTGAATATGAAATTTAATTCAAATGGTTAAGTCTTCTCTCCTCCATTAAGACAAGGGGAGGGAAAAAAACATTTCCAAAATGAGAACAGGAACGATCAAACCACAACCATTGTCCAGAGCTTTTGCAATGGCAAGTGATTTAGTAGGGCATTTCAGGAATTGTTAGCAGGGAAGGGGGTGAAGGGAGAATTTAAAAAATAGAGGTTTGCTTTAATTTAAAAAATAAGTCTCTGGTCTTAAGGGAACTGGAGATTGAAGGAAATGGCTATGGTGTTAATTAAGTCTTTAAATTAAATTTATATTTAAAAATATAAGTATAAAATACAAACTGTTCTTGCATCAAAAAGAACTTCACGGTGTATATGGAGGGATGCACAGCTCTTCTACAGGAGCAGTGAGCATTGCACCTAGCCCACAACTCTTAGGAAGCCCTGATAAAGAATCCCTTTCAGACTGCTGCTGTTATAATCCAGGCTCCCCCACTCTGGCACTTAGGCCATCGCAACATTGACAGTCAGGAGGAGATGGCTGCAGTTTTGCTAATGCCAATATCCATCCTGTAACTCCATGTGTGTGACTGTATCCACCTGCCCAAGATGGTGCATTCCTCTGGAGATATTGTCATTGTTTCTGCCTTAAGCTGGGCTAATGGCTGAAGTCATCAATGCTTGGTCACTATAGTGGCTAAGCTTCCCTTTATACCTAGTATTGGAAAGACTTGGAGGGCCATGATTTACTCAAAAAATATCTATATTATCACTATTAATAATAAAACCATTTTATAGGGCTATTAATTTACATGGCACTTCACAAATTTGTTTTCCTGCACAAGTAAAAGTATCCTGAAATTAAAATTAACAGGAAAAAAACCAGGAGTTGTGGGCTAGGTGCACTTTCCTTACCAAGTGGGAAAGTTGAAAAGAGAACAATTAGTTAAGAGAGAATAGAGACGCTACCGGTTTATATTTCACCTGGCTTATTTTCACCATACTTATTACTGGGCATCTACCTATGTAATAGAATAAAGGAGGACCGTAATGTCTATTTCAAATTGTAGTAAATGGTAAAGGCAACAGTGTAGTGTGTTTGAAATGGGCTTTGAGGCAAGGGAGAGGGAGGGGGTTTTGTCCAACTATTTGCATTCCAGTCTGGCACCTACCGGCCTGGGAGCCCTTGGCCCCTATAGGTGGCAGCTGTACTACGGATTGATGGGCATTCAAAGATATTATAAGAAGCACCACCAACATTCATGGTGGCTATTTTTCAGGCAGTATGAGGGTGTATCATTTACAAGTGTTACAGGAAACTTTTTTTCATGCTATGAAAATATTGACCATATTAATACAGTTGTGTTCTACAAAAACTCGAAAGACTGTTATGCTTCTTGAAACACAGAAACTTGCTGATGACTGGTGCATGCTTGGAATGTCAGCAGTTATAAATTACATTTAAATCGTGATTCAGTATATTTTTAGCTAAGAATTTACTACTAGAGCTACTTTGATTCTTGTAAATAATTCCAAGAAGGTGATCTTTTATCAATTTATTATTAAATTAGTTTTAATTCATGATACGTAAACAACTACATTTTAGAAAAATAAAAATACATGAAGGCTATGCAATAATTTAAAATCTAATGAGATGTACAATTAATATTATATTTGTGAGGTGCACCACATTTAGCAGCACTCATAAGAGCATATAGGCATATTTTTAAATTATCTTTAATTATCTTTCTTTAATGACTAACTAAAATTAACATTATTTAATGATTTAACAAAACTATTTTTAGTACTGTGTTATGTAATCACATGTGTGCTTGGAAAATCCTCCACAAAACCAGCAATACATCTACAAAGAAATGCATCAATTTAACCTAATGTAAATACTGCTCATTTGGTTTTATTGCTAAAGCTACAAATCCTACTTATATTTATAAATATAAATGGTGGATCACAGTGTTCTGTTCCAATTTTATAATTTTTAACAAACTTGTACTTAAAAAAAATAACTGGGAAGGATTTCAGTAAGTAATCTGAGACAGGATTATTTATTTTTTGTGACAGCTTCTAACTTTACTTACTGGTATTCCACCGCAATCAAGAAAATACATTTGTGTTTTCTTTAGCAATGCTTCACAAACTTGGAAAGAGATGACCATAAATATCTGCAAAGACAACATAGTGTTATTCATCATTTTTCTCCTTAATAGCCTGCTCTTTGACAAAGTATAAAAAAATCCCTGTATGCTGTTTTGCCAACCACTGTGACAACAATCAGTATCGTCCTATTGTAGCCCTGTGTTCATTGCTTTGTTTGTATGAATCCAGTGCTGGTGTTCTTTCCAATGTTAAGAATGTAGGATATCTAACGGCCTGAAGTTCTGATTTTGTTCTGTTTGCAGACAGACAAGGAGATCCTGTCACTATGTCCTAGGTAATAAATAGCACTAAAAAGGTGCTAATATTGCAATTGTATTTGCAATAAACAAGTAATAGACAACAATTCCTGCACAAATAAGTGGTGGTGAGAGGCAGTGGGAAGACAAGAGGATCCAATTCACCAACTCATACAAGGAATGTATTAATAAGCTGTGGAAATTTTTTCATTTTGATGCAAATTTAACAAAGTTGTGCAGTGGCCAGAACAAGGCCTATGGACTTTGCAATACACCATTGGCCACTAGGTACTTAAGTGAAGTACACCCTTTATATTGTTTGTCAGCACAAAGTTGGAATTAATTTTTAGTCCATTTTCCACTGCTGTCAGCAACTTGCTGAAGAGAAATACTATTGTGTGAATGGAGACAGTCCCATTCTTCATTTCAGTGTCCTTTGAGGTTCTTCTCTGCTGCAATAGGGATGTAAATCTGGCAGATTCTCTTTTACTTTTACAGAAAAATCAAACAGATATTTAGACAACCATCTTTGTACGTCCTAAATGTATTTCATTTTAATGTGCAATGGGAAAAACTCCTGTTAGGTTGTAAATTAATGCAAGAGTTAGCCAGTACATCTTTCTCAGCCCAGCAATGATGCACTTGGCATATAGCAAGATATTTGACATTATCTTACATCTCTTATTTTGGCATAGACCTGGCAAGTTATCTAAATTCCAAAAGATGGTAACAATTTACTGAAGGCAATGCACTCATTGCATCCTTCTCCTCCATAACATAGTCTCAAGAATCCTTGTGTGGACTTCCTGAGAAAAAAATTCAGGGGCGAATATAGAGGGGTTGAATATGAATGAGAAAAATATCCTTCATTGCTTGGTTGAAAAATTGCATTCTAGTTAAAGTTCAAACACTGAATCTTTCTGACCCCTTCTTTTGTTAATCAGCTGGAAAACTGTACTTCAAATAGCTCTTGGATTAGGGAGACAATCTCCTCTCCACCTCTTAAACTTTGCAGATATTGGGATATTTGATGAAACCCTCATAAACAAAATGTCATTATTTTTATGGATATTTATTTGCTAATGTTAGAATATTCCCAAATGAAAGAACTGACTTAAGCTCTATGATCTAAATGTCCCATATCCCTCCCTATATGACTACAATGAACCAGAAGTAGCATATCAAATCTATATTACTGCCTACCTGTCTAACTTAATTTGAAGATATCTTTAATAAGAGGACGTGAATGGAAATATGCTTAGATAACTTTATGTTTATGTAACTCTCACATCTATCACAGTGGGGCAGTTTTTGAGCATAATATGGAAAACATCAGATTTTTCATTTTGTTCAGGTAGGTATGTAGATAGTCTAGGAGGCACTAATCAGCCTTTGTTATCCACCATTTTTATACTTAGAGACAGTGATTGTTGATGATTCTACCATCATTTTTAAAACCCCATGGAGAAAAGTGAATATGGGTGTCAAGTGCCAAATGTTTAGACTACAGAGCTGCAACAGGAGGAAGTTGTACTTTAAAGCACCACATTTTATATCCCTTGGAACAGTACTATGTGCAGCTATTACAATGATTTAACATCCATGTAAACCTTTCTTGCAGTCATTGCATAACACATTTTCTGGCTTTCCAACCCTGTGAATTACGGACATTAAAAGTCAATTCTCTCCTAGGCTAGCTGTTGTTTGTTGTTTGAATGTTTGAGCTTGTATTCTTGCCATATCTCCCTGAAATAGATATGCTTTGACTTGAAAACTTCCCAAAGCTTTAGCAGAAATTAAGCAGAGTGTGAAGAAGCCTTTGATTAAGGAAATTAATAGGTTTTTGGAGCAAACCTACTGGATTTGTGCAAATTATCCAAGAGAGGAATGTCAGAATTCAGCTCCAAAGCAACTAATATTGCAGGGCTTTTTAGGAAAGATCATGCTTAAGTACAACAACAGGATTTCTTTTTTAATTACATAATGGTTCATTTGAATAATTAAATATGCTCCTTTCGGGAAGCACCTGGAAACTCAACAGAAGGCCACATTCTCGTCTATATAACTGTGTTTATATTTTCTGAATGTGTCTAAGGGAATAATTTTGTCACTTATTTATTTTAAATTATCAATATAGGAAATGACTATGTACTTCTGACTTAAGAAAAATCTGTATGTTATCTAAAGTTTGTTTAATACGTCCCTCTTCTATGTTTAATGAAATGTGAAATGACCTGCTCACATGATCTCAGAATAACACTAGGACACTTCTATGTGTCTGTGCACACCTGGGTGCATACACACATATATTGGTGCTACTGAGATCAGATATGAAAATGACATGCTTCCAAGCTTCCACTTGCTTGCTTTACTGAGGTATCCCCCAATCCGTTTCAGTTGCCACATATTACAAGGTGACAGATGTTCCTTGTTGGTATGGGCTCCAAGTCTCTACAGGCTACCCTTTCTAGGATCGGACATTTATTTTTTCACCTTAAGATGAATTTTCAGTCATTGTGAAACTGTGTTCCTATTCAGATTGAAGCTGTGAATAGTGTTGACTGGAAAAGTATCCAAGCCTAGAATCTCAGATATGATGAAAGGGAAGTTTTGTTCTTTCACTTAGCAATTAAGATTTTTTTGCACTCTCATAAAAACTAAGACAGCAATGATTCTCATTCCTGATAATTTTTCAATCTACATCTCTTAGAGCTTTGGTAAATGTTGTAATTATTGAGATATAAGATATCTTGAGAGGAAATATGCATACTTTATATAAAATATTGAAACAGACTGGTTATCCAGCCTGATGTTCAAATCACCCTTACAGGAAATTATATACTTGCTGATCATTCCAGTCCTTGCTAAAGTAAACAGTGTAAGCTTTTGAGAGGAGAACAAGATGAGCTCAAATTGTCTCAGACAAAAGAACAAAAGAAAGTTGGATTTTCTAGAGCCTGAATTTCTGAGAGACATTTTCTTAATCACAGAGCTCTTAGACAATGCAGAGTACAAAGCACATGCCTCCTGTGATTTGTGAAATTATTTTCTTAAAATATTTGCTGTATGAAATCGCAAATTTAATTCTGGGTCAGATAAATAGAAGTTTGATTATTACAGAAAGTCAAGTACAGCAGTGTGGGCTGTTTATCAACTTCATTAAGAAGAAAAAGAAATAAAGTTTTCTCAGTTTGGAATTCCATTCTTTCCACTTCTTCTTCTAAACCCATCTATCGTTCATGGGTTGAAACAAGATGGAAATGTCATACATACTCTATAGGAAGGAACTTAAAATTTCCTCTGTGTTAGTATTGGCTTGGAGTACATTAGCAAACTAATGTAACATCTTTTACCTAGGGAAAATATTTTAGTATTGCTATTTTGTAGTTTATTCATTGAGGTTTCTCAATAATTTTTAAAAATACCTGAATGTACATGGCCTATTGCAGCAGATTTAAAGTAATGTGGGTTGGGGTTTTTTTTCATTATTATTTTGAATGTCACTTTTCCTAAGAGGCCAATATTAGAGGCGGCAAAGCTGATGATACACATTATTTATTCCCTGGTAAACTAATGGGAGTATAAAATAGCATTATCAAAGATGGGGAGCTCGCACAGAGTGCTGGACTGGGGAAGCTAAACAGGGAAAAGAAAACAAAAGTGTTTTATAAAGGGAAAGGTGGTTTTATAATGGGTTTTATAGGAAACACTGACTTAACCGAGGTTATTGTAGCTATCCATCTTTACCATTATCAGTACAGACTTCCCTTTCTTTATTCAGAGGTTCAAAAGCCAGTCCTGAGCCTCTCTTCCAGTCATATCAGCATCCAAATTATTGCAGTTTTTGACTTAATGGAACATACCCTAAGTGGCAGTGAACTGGCGATGACTGCAGTCTACTACTTCATATAGTTCTCTATGCAGTCTATTGCAATGCCATCATCTCCTGGTGTCCTCACCATGCTTGGTATTAAAGAGTTTGAATCCCTATTGCCATTCTCTTTCCTGAAAAGGCTCTTCTAAGGAAAGCTCTGTGTCTGTAGCCATCCCTTCTCAGTGGTGGGCTCATCCTCTCTTTGTCCCTAAGCAAAAAATGAGAACAAACAAGTCCTTTCTATTCAACTTTGGTGATTTCTCTTTTATTATTATTGCAGAAAGAATGGAGAGGAAACAGTGCAGCACAGAAAAGGGAAACAAGACAGCACGGGATGTACTTGGCAAAGCATCACTGGTCCACAGCAGCTGTGTATGTAATTGTACTAAAGATGTCATCAGCTTCATAAAAATAGAATAGGCATTTTTCTTGTTGCCAGCTGAAATTCACTTATGGGGAAAGTAGCTGAAAGATACCAACAATAGCAGCCATTTAGCACAGATTTGTAGGGGACAGAGTTTTGGCACACAAGACATCTCGCCATCAGCTATCTAGAAAATGGTTGCCAGCTGATATTAGGCTTTATCCCAGTTGTGGTTTGTTTGGGTTTTTTCCTTTCTTTGAGCTAATTGTGTATAACTCTTGTGCTACAGGGTTCTTTGGAGTGTTTAAAATCTAACATTTTTACCTGTAGAGAAACTCACATGTACACCAATCCCTGTTTGAATTTACATGTGTACCTGTATGCAAGGCACACATAAACTGTTTCTCATGCACTGCCTATGGAGGAGATGGGAAGATTTCTTCGGCTTCCTGTAGACTTGGAGAAGCTGACTCAATTCAGATCCAGATGAGGGCATTGAAAGAGTTGGCTGATATGATTACAAGGCCAGTATCAATTACCTGTGAAAAACAATGAGGATTGAGAGAGGTTCCAGAAAAAAAAAAAAAAAAAAACCAAGGCTAACTCTATGTTCATCTCATACTGAGAACAGGACTTGGGGAACCTGGTCAACCTCATGGCTCTCCCTAGAAAGGTCTTGGAGTGGGTGTGCCTTCTTGGAATACACTTCCAGGCATGTAAGGGTCATCTAGCTGGACTAGATGACCTCCACAGGTCTCTTACAACTAACTTTTCTGTGGTTTGATGATTTTATGAGTGCAAGAGATGATAGGTTCACCAGGACATATATGAAAGCTTTTGTATACATCTCTTTGGAAAATGGCTCTTTATGCTATGGGAAATTGCAAGTACGAGGAAGTAGTGGAGTTCAGTCATCTGTCTGATCACTTTAACTTGTTTCTTGCTTACTAGACCCTTCTAACTGGGGAGTACATTTGGGAGTGAAAATTTACGATGAGTAGGAATGAACACTCATTTTACTTGAGCAAAATGAGCAAGCTTGTTTTGTTAGGCTTTGCAGTTGAGTGTGTCATTTGTGATATCACATAGTGAATTCAATGGGAATGCATGTGCCTAAGAACGAGCTACATTTTTAAACACATCTGCTGATTTGGATTCTCTGTAACTTCCTTTCTCTTTGGAGAGAGAAACATAAACAACTTAAAGAAAGAAATTCTTAAAGAAACAAATTTGTTTATATCAGTTTGGTTTTAGGATATAATTTCATGGTGTGACTTTCTTAATATATTGAATACTGTGTGGTTTTGAAAGCTTTTTAGAACATAATCACAAAACCATGTTTGGGCAATTACTCTCTTTATTACGTTTTGACTGGAATCATGAGTCTACACAGCATTATTTTCTACTTTAAAAGCTGCTCTTCACTCTAGAACCATGACATTTGCCAGCTTGACTGGGACAGCTTAGTATAAACCTTCTCTTTCAGTAGTGAGCTTGGAAGATATTTATTTAACTGTGTCCTAAAGCATAGACAGCATGATACTCTTGAGTGTTTCATGCTCTTGTAAGGAATGCAAATGTTATGTTGATTCCAGCATATATTACTCATGTCTACCGATTCCACTTGTTCTCCACCTCTTGTCCATCAGGTTTTTTTGTTAGCATACGAAGTTAATGCTAACAAGTAGAATAATCTATGTTTAGGAAAGCATAAGAACAAGAAGCTACAGTGGCAATGCACAGGAAAGCTCAGGGGCATAAAATGTCTTCACCTTACTAACATAAAAAGTGATTAAAAAAAAGTAAACATTTTTTTTCCATGATTTAACTGAATTATGATTTAGAAATCAGGCTCATATTTCCTCCTGGATAATTTAGTGAAGAGAAGGGATTCTTATAACCAGCACTATGTGCTGGCCTCGGAATAGCAGTAAGGCTCACTGTGTTCTGAAGACACACTTCAGCCATTCCACAGAAAGATCCTTTTGTTGTTCTTACTGTAGGGAAGTATCTGCTTAGCTAGAGCAATACAGATCTTTAGATATTTTTGCATTCAGCAAAATCTGGAGAGAGATATATGATTAAGTGCAAAGCCATTGGGTCCTGACCCTGACCTGAACATAAGTGTTTTGCTAGTATATATCACGGCCACTTCCTCATTGTACAACTAGGATTAATTAAATGGGTCATTCATATTCCTTAAGAGGGGCCAATCACTTTTTTATGCAGGGGCAGACTGTGAACCTTTACTCACTCTGATGTACTCTGATGAGTACTTTCCAACATTATTGACTTCTGTGAATAATTGCAGAGGTAAAGTTTCATGGTCCCGCATTTAAGGTATGTTAATTGCCTTTAGTTTCACTTCTGCCTACTGGAACTGTGAGATCCCAAATTTCACAGAGATGATGTTTTATGATTGGCCTTTACTCTATCATAGTCACTTACAAATGATCCTTTTAAGGAAAGGCAAATATCTTTTATTTTATTATGAAATATCCTTGTCAGGCAATTATAACAGATATGTAGAAAAAAAGAACCAAGTTTATGAAGGAGAATCATTTGTATACCTGGACCAACACTAACTCTAACAACCTATTATTATAAATGTATGCTGAACCTTAACTCTAGTCAGATTTACAGAATAACAGATAAATTCACATGTCTTTGACAGCTCTTACATGAAAAGCTTTCTCCATGGTTTTATAAGCAAGCTGGTGTGGAAATCATAATTTTAGCTTCCTTTGAGGTTTTTATATACCTGTCAAAAATTTTTTAGAATTTCCAGCTTCAAGACCTAAACTCAGAAATTGTTTATGAGTTTCCAAGTTTTTTTACTTTAGATAGTTTTGTGAAGGTTAATTTAACTACTACACTTTTTTACTGGAAACAACACTGACACTGCTGCCTAAAGTCTTTATTCAGCCATTAATTATCTAAAATGCTCAGATTTGTGCGTCTGATAAAGTAGACAATTATTTCTGGTGTTTCAGGGGGGTATTTCTAAGGATATATTCCATAATATAAGAATGGTACCTATTTTGTCCAGGGACATATTTCCATGGTATTATGCACTGTGGTACAGAGAAACATTTCTGAATGAACTTAACCCACAGTTTAAGCATGGATAAATCCAAGTTAGAACATATATGTAAACAGAGCTAACTCTATTAAACCAGGAATGCACATGTTCTTGCGGTTTAATTCACATCATCCCTACAGGGAGCTGTAATCACCATGGCAAAAACATGCTGAATTAATAAACAAGCTAAATTTACACCTACAATTTTAGGAATTGTCCAACAGTGGACAGGAATCTGGATCTGGGTATCACTTTTGGGGACCGTCTCGGAAGGTGACTATAAATCATTATTTCATTTCATGTCCTTGAATGTTATAAAGAAGCATTATGAACAGAGGTCCTGAAACACAAGGGGGTGAACTTGTCTGGTGCCACCTCAAAATAAAGTGGGGTGAGTGGGCATTGTTGTTTGCATTCAAACTGCAATAAGCAGCTGCAATTAAATATCTAGACTGTAACAGATTCTGAGAAAGACTGAGATTTTTAAAAGTCTTGATGCTCTAATGAGAGTAGTTGTAAATATAAACAAGAGCATTAATATTATATTTTTCTCTTAGTTTAACACAGAAGCGTGTGAGAGAAAGGTGTTCTTTTGTTAGTATTTTTATTTTCTTATCACTTGCTGCTGCAGTGGTAAAGTTGAAATATTTATGGCAAAAAACTGCGGTGTTGCAGTGTGATCTCTTAACTAACATTGACCTAAGCCAGTAGGTCCACTGAGCAAAGCAGAGTCATGCAGAGCTACATACATGCATCTGGAAGGAAGATAATAATCTTCAGCAAGGCTTACTAGCTTGGTTTCAGCACTATGCCAGTGTAATCATACTGCTCTGATAGACCCTGCTCGGGAAGGTGCATCCTCTGCATCTTCTAAAAGTTCTGGACCTTGGGTTAGTGTACAAAAGGCCATCTTGGCTGCTTGTGATGCATTCATTATTGTTGAGAAATATGCCAAATAAAAAAGATTTTCCACTGGAAGTTGTCTTTATGGACCATTGCAATGCTTGAAGGGTTTGACTATAAGAAAAGTGTGTAGAGGAGAAAATATCCTTGAAAAGTGTTTATCAGCATGCTCTCTATGAGTACACTAGATGCACAGGATTCATGCAAGTAAGCTCAGCAATTAGAGTGAAAAGTTTGCCCTATTATTTGTCCCTTTGCAAACTGATGCTACTGGTACAACATTTATCTGATTTCCACAAACTATTTAGGCTCTTAGCATATAATTTATCTTAACTAATTTTACATGTTTATACTGTAAACACCTACATTTGTGCTAGTTGTCCTAGCAGCCCTTTATGATCAATTACACAAGATAATAAAATGAGACTAATTGTAATTCAGATAGGCCTATTTCTCTACATCGTCAGAAAGAGGAGTATTCACACCTAATTCAAATACAGATACCTGCATCATAGGTTTCTGAAGTTAGGCAAAATTAGTCTTAATTCTGCATATTTTTAAAGAACAAGTTGGCTATGTTCTTAAGCCTCTACTGAGTTATCAAGAGACATATGAAACAGCCTTCATCTGGGTAAAGCCATGGCAATTTACAACAGTAGAATGTTTAATTTATAGTTATGGCAGAACTACCTTCAAATGACTCCTTTAGTTCATGCACATACTTTTTTTTTTTTGTTGAACTAAAACTTCTGTGCCTTATTTTTTTGATACATTTGTTTGTTTTGATCTATTTTATGAAGTCACCAAAGCTTTAACTACTGTGCTCTGGTAACAAAATTACAATGACTTTCCTTCAATTAAAGGCAATAAATCAGTAAAGCATCTCAGTGCAATAATTAAAGGCAATAAATCAGTAAAGCATCTCAGTGCAATAATTACTGTTATTTTAAAAGGGACCTGAATCCTACAAAACTGGAAATGAAATTTAATCAAAGACAAAAGGTGAAGCAAAATCCACAAAGTAATAAATCCTAACAAAATATTAAATAATTTGAGAAGCGATTTAAAGTACAAATATTAAAAATAAGCTTATAATACAATCACAGGTTAACAGTATACATTTATTAAAATAATAGTTATTGACATATAATAGCAGAACTTTGAAATGAAGAATATTGCTAAACAGAATATATTTTAGTAATCAAAAAAACCCCAATCATGTCATATCAGGCCACCTATGGCAATGCTGAGATGGGAGCTTTGGTCCCTGCCTACACAGCCAGGACGCTGTTGATTCATGAGGGCTGCCATATCCGAATGCTGAGGGTCTGCCATTGTGCAATGGGGGTGAGTGGTGGCACAGGTCTGGGTGCTCCTGCTGGACTGAGGGCAGGGGGTGTCCTCAGGGCTGGACGCAGTCCTAGGGCACCCATCCTGGGGTTTGGGGCTGGGCCTGATGGTGCCAGGGCCCCCAGATCCCCAACCGCCCCATGAGGCCATGGGGATGGGGTGGGAACGTGGCCGAGCTCAGACCTGGCTGGCATGGTGGGGTAGGAAGGACAAGGCATGTATCTGGGCCTGGTGCCGTAGCATGATGGCCAGGGCAGGGTCACGGACAACTGTCTTACCTTTAGTTTCAAAGATACAATAGTTTGTAACAAGTGTATTCGTAAAAAGAATGCTTTTGCCCATTTTAGTGTGTGCAGCTGCCTGTGTGCCAGCGCTGCACTATAGACACTTCAAAAAACTGGAGTTTCCATGCTAGGGTTTCATAAAGAAAAAATTTAATCTTATTTCCTATATAATATTAAGTAGGACTTAATACTTAGCCCAAATCCTTTGTTTTAGACAGAAAGCTGAAATCCTGGCTGTGCATTCTGAGAATTTTGATGGTTGAAGTAATCTATAACGATTGAGTCAGCTCTTAAATGATGAAAGAATGAGTATAGAGTGGTTACTTGTTCCTTGCCCTCAGGAAGACAGATATTGACCATGGTTTTCTGCCATTAAATTTGATCAGGATGGTAGAAGAAATTTAACTTTATTACTACTGCACATGTAGAGAATGATTAAACCATCAAAACACGATGTTGTCCTTTCAAATCACTTCAGTGTACACTTTAGATCCACTTATCCAGAAGCTGGAGACAAGTCTTCAGTGCTTGCTTTTCAATATAATAGTTTCATTATAGATGACAGACTATCCTTGCAACAGTTCTAGGTAAAAAGTCAATCATCTTCACTGACATTCTACTTTACTCTATATGTGATATAATGCTTATTTTCAGTTGAGCATAAAAAGAAGTGTGGCATTATCTCTGTATATACACTGCTGTATAGTCACTATTTGTAAAGGTTGATGTTCTAGATCTGGCCCCTGCCCTTGTTCTTGAGGAATGAATCATCACAGAAATTGTTAAGTTGTGGCACAGATCTCAGACCAGAGTTATTTCACCTTACTGTACACGTGTTGTTAGCATTTCACTTTGTACTTTGCCAAGACCTACTTTTGCTATTTAATCTTGAGCTCTACTCTCAGACCTAAGTCAGATGCTTTTTATGTGTAATAGAACTGTATCTAAAATTATATTTATAAAAGTTTATTATGCATCTTGATTCATAAATACACAACATACTCCAGTACTTAAGCACATTTGCCCTCCATTTTCCCCCTGTTCCTCCAAATGTAATGTATCCTGTTCCCTGTTAATGAAGGAAATAACGGAATAACTATATTGCAAGAAAAAAATATGTTCACAGAATGTTGAATGTACTGCTGTGATGCCATCATAAAGCTTATTTCTCGCATCTATTGCTTTGTTTTATGAGAGAAGGGTCAATTTTAAAGACTCCCTGAAGGAATGTAAATAAATATTCCTGGAGAAATTTTAGTTAATCCTTGTCAAAATACAACATTATCTCCTCCCTTTACAGTTACTTTAATGACAGAAATATTTTGACCTGTTGTTGATTTTAACTTGAATAAATGAGTAGCCTTGGAGGATTGAGTATGTGAAAAGGCTTCTATGAAGACTGAACCACACTATCATGAAATAGACGCGTTCAGCCAATTAATTTAAAATAATAATATAAAAAGTAACAGTTATTTTGCATTCCCTTATCATTAAGTTAATTCTTCCTCTTCATTTCTCTGGTTTAGCCAAAATTCCCTTAGGCAAAGAGAAATGTGATATCACCTATTTTCTCAAGAGAAACATAAAGTTTGACATTATTTATCTTCTTAAGAACTCACACTATTAAGCTCCAGTGTTATACAGATGCAGTGTGTTCATGTAGTATAGATAATAAGGTAATATTTTATGATACAAGACCCTTTGACATGCTTGTTCATAATATTCCTTACAAGAAGGAAAATTTTAGCCATTTCGCTCTTCCAAAGAGTTTGTGTCTCGGTAGAGATTATGGCATGGTCCATACTCCAGTATATCAAGAAGAGTGATTGTGCGGTAAATGCACAGAAGTCTTGTGATGCTTGACATCAGTGTGCTTTTCTGCAAAAAGTATCTGTGGAGTGCCCTGAAGGAGATACATATCTAAAAGGAGAATTCACAAAAGACCGCAACCTGAATAGAAATCCATAAATGCTGGTCAATGGGAAGTGAAAGGAGGAATTTACTGGGGATGGTATATTCCAGTAGGTGGGATGGTATTAAATTCATGTTTTCCTATATAATTCTGGGACTAAGCTGCTGAATGCTATAGTTAGGGATTACAGAATTCAAACTCTTGCAGAAATATGTGGTGGGATATGAATATCTTAATGGAAACCTACAACTGTGCCATCAAGAGATGCATCCAGAGAGGCAGGAGTCCCCTTCAGGTTTTGTTCCATGAATAATATCTACAAGATCGAACAGTGAGTTGTAGATTAAAACTACAGGAGATCTTCATTTACCGAACAGTTTTCCTAACAGCTTTCTAATATGCAGAAAAACACTGGAGCTGTTAAGTTTGCTATTGAAAAATGCAACACAGTTTCATATGAAAAGTATATATATTTCCTATTTATGGACGCAGACTGTGAAGAAAACACAAGAATTAATGTAAAGTGCTTTCTGCTTTGTAAGAAAAGAAGATTGAATGGCACATGAAATCACCAAAGACAAAAGAATCCTAATGAGGTTGTACAGAAACTTGGAGGAATCTTTGCTCTAAAGGGGAAGTCCTACAAGAGAGACACAGGAACCGCTACATGAAATGATACAGAGATGGAAAATTACGAAAAGCAGCAGAATGTTATAGCAAAGAGGTAGGAAAAAGAAGCGTAAAGAAAGAAATATGTAGTAATTTAACCTTGATATTCACAAACCCCATTTTGTTCCGGAAAACAAATGGTGAAATAAATTAAAAAAAAGAACACAATAAAGTCAGGAGAACAACTGACCACAAGCTGAACATTTAAAGGGAGGAAATGAAGGAAAGAGAGAAACAAGTAACTATGGTGACTTCATCACTGTTCAATGTCTGAGGCTTAGATTAAGGAAATAGAATAATATACTGCCCTCTGCGTAGTAGCAAAAAGATGTCACAGTAATACTGCTGGATATCTGAAAGAAAATACTTGTAATGTGAGTGAACGACCCAAGCAAAAATACCTGATATGATTAAAAACTTCCTTTGGAACCAAAAGGGCATTTTGTGCTAGGGGCAATACAAGTGACCTTCAGAGAGGTGCTTGCAATACTTTAGAAGAGCAAAGGAGAGTGATATGAGAGCTTTTTTGGTACTTATACCAGTGTTGTAGAGGAAAGAATTTTGTCTTCTTCAAAGAACACAGCAAACATTTCTCAGATGATAGCTTAGCATCTTTGCTTTCAACAGCCTCTCTGTAAAAAGAAGTTGTACATATTGTTACAAAACTTAAAAAAACTGTAGCATCAGCATGGGGGCTTAAAGCTGCTGGGGGAAAGAGGCAAAAGCATATTATGTGAATTGAAAGAAACCCTGGAAGCCATGTCTAATGCACCATGTAAACGAGAATGTAGAGATTTGGTAAACAAGAATTTGGTTTAGAGAGGCAAGACACTGAAGCATTTGTACATAAAAGCAGAAGTATAATAAAGGAAACTAAATGGGATATTAAATAATATTAATTATGATTCTAATTTTGGAAAAATAGCCCATAGCAAAATCCATATAGAAAGCAGAAATTTAAGAAAAGGCAGAAAATTAGATTTACATGCCAGAAATTAAAATATCAGTGAGACACAGAACAAAAAGGGAGAGGGTTTGTGAAATTCCAAGGGTGAGGATAAGAATTCTCTCTCCTTTATCATTTAGATCTGGGTATTTGCTAGGGGCCATCAGGAATACCAGGAAAACTAAAGAAGAACTAGTTAACAATAGTCAATATAATAAAACAGAAAAGGAGACCAAGCAAGAGAGAACATGTTTACTAAAGAGGAAATGCTCCATTTCTTACACATTAATTGGGTAAACATTTTCACTGTAAAAAAGTTGTTTGGAACTAACAGTAGGAACATAATGTCCTCAGCTGGACAGTAGAGGTTGACGCTTATGGAAGAAAGACCTCAGGCCAAAGACTGCTTTTCTATTTTCCTGTAAAAGTACATTCTGAGTTGCTGAATTGTAAATAATAATTTCTTCCTCCTCTGTTTGCATTATGCAAGAAATCTTTGGTACTTTTGGCAAAGCAATAGTAACATGAGAAGTGGGTTTTCATTGCAACCAAAGCATCAAGGACTAATAAAAAGCACACAAGAAGGCTTCTTCAAAGAGAGTTAGTAATTAGACTGGAATAAAGTAGGTACCTCAGGTTTGTATTCACAGTTATGACCTCTGATCTCAATCTAGGTTCATAACACAGGTTGTTTTTCTGCTTAAAAGATATGACAAAAGTTGTTGGGTCATTTAAAAATCACAGAGCCAGGGACAGTGGTGGTTACTGTAGTCACGTGTGGGGCTGGCTCCACTCCCATTTCAATTAACTTTCTTTTTTTTTAAATACAAATGAGAACATTAACAGGAAAGGAATAGAAAATTCCTTCAGGAATATCTTGGGCTTCCCAATGGCTGTCTGATTCTCTGGGAAGGCAGGAGACACAGTTTCAGACCACTGCTCTGAACTGGGTTAATCAAAAAGATTTGAAGTGGCCTCATTGCTCACCCATGTGAATACTCAGCTATAGAACAGCTTTCTTTGTTGGAGCACAGGTAGGTCGAGAGGACAGATATGCAGCTATGGGATCGTACAGGCAAGATAGTTGATAACTGCACTTGATTTCAGAGCCTAAATACCTTTGATGACTCTGATCCTGTCTTCACAAGAGTTTTCCTCTTTTTGTCATGTCCTCTGTGGTCTATTGGCTAATGTTATAATACCTAACCTTACAGCTGATGAGGGACAGGTAGCTGCTTCTGGTGTCCATTGGTAAATACTTAGCTAGACTGAGCCATATGTCTTCTGAATAACTAAAGCAGCATTTCAGTGAATAGGTTCCAACTATTTTTCTTACCCCTTTCAGTTTCCACTGTCTGTTAAGTCAGAGCCGACTCTACCCGTGGAATTTATCATCCTGGTTACCAATATAGGTGAGTGAACACGCAATTTTACTCTTCGCCATTCACCCTTAACAGAAGCTGACAATCTTCTTTAAAATTAACCAAATATCTTGAAGGAGATTAATTTTGAAATGTCATGGGAAAACAGGAAGACTGCATATGACTGAATGCTTGTGATGCAGAAACCTTAACAGGAAATGGTAAAGGCAGCAAACAAAACAGAGTGAGAGAAGCTAGATGGCTGAGTACAAAAGTTGGTGGTTTGCCCTCTGTTCATGCACTAATGGAAAAAAATGAGTTTTAAGAGTTTGCCTGAAGGATTGACTGCAGGTTATGACACAAAAATATATAGCCACAAATTCATCCTGAGAGTTGCTGTGAAGATGCAATTTATCCTTTTCAAAACTTGGTGGATTTTGTTCATCATTGGTGTACTTGGACTTTTAAAAAACAATATGTCATAAATGAGAAAAAAATTATAAGTTTGAGATGGAAAAGATCTAAAATAGTGCCTCTATTTAGCTTCACAATTTAGAATTGTTTCTGTATTCTTGTGTATGCTGTCCAGTGCAAAATAAATGATTCCTGTAATGGGGACTTTAACTCTCCCTTTGAAAGAATGTCCTCTGTTTAATAATCTGGAAATTTCAGGTATTTTTTATTATATTTAGCACAGATTTTCTACATTCAGTTTCATTTTGACAGTCTAGGATGACTCAGTGGCACTAATTTTTGCACCAACCTTAGAAATCCAACAGTCTTAGAAATCCCACAAATGACCATCCAACAGATGCAGAAGAGGAGAAAGGAAAATATTCTTTGTGATTATCTGTTATCTACAGTCTCAGAGAATTAATGATGACAGATTCCTCTGAAACATTGCTGAGTAGCAGCAGTAGTTGCTTGTTTGTCATATTTTGGCTGCAGCCCTCTGGATCGGGAAGTATCATCTGAGGTTACAAATTCTATTTTATGCCTTTACAGAAAAGCATGTGGCATAAGCCAGGAAATAAAATGTAATATTGTAGGGAGTATAAGATCTAAGGATGAGAATGCATTTACTTCCACAAGAGTATTAATATTCTGGAACATAGTGAGAGATCTATGCACTTAGAATAAAATCCTGATCTAAGGAAAAGCAATAACATACTTTAAGGTAGATTAATAAAGCCTTTATCTTATCTTAAGATAGCTCTTTTTATCTGTTTTCATTTTGTTCAACGGTGCTAGGATTTTCAAACTAGAAGTCAAGAGGTGGTAAGTGTCTGTCACTCTTAATGTCAGGCCTCAATAAAGAAGTGTCAAAATATGAGCGTAACTTCTATTGAAAATGGTGGGCAATTTTTTTGAAGTACTTAAACGCTTTTCTCAGTTGTCTTGGTGATGGAAATAGTACAAACATTGTTTAGATAAGGAGATCGCTTTTGAACTATATATGGTATATATTATAACTTTTTAATTTAGATTCTGTTATTGGGTAATAAGTCATGTTCAGGATAGGTTGGTCATATATATTCTATATATGTACATGAGAAACATGTACTTTGAACTGGCAGACAGTCCCACTCTGGATTTCATTTTTTCATTATAGACAGATGATTTTTTTTTTCCTTTCAGTGTTTCACAGTAATATTGCATTTCTTCATCTTATGTCAGGTGCTCATGCCAGGAGCAAGCAGTGAGTTCAGATACGCTTGGGGATATTTCTAAAAGAATTGAACTGTGGCTCTTACTTTCAACCATGCTGTGATTTCTATTCCAGGGAAATTAAAAATCCCCTACCCACTTCTGCATGTGCTCACCAGTATTCAGTACTTAGTCACAGAAGAATTTTAATAGAAAAGGAAAAGAGAAAAATTCCAAAGAGGTACGTAAGCCGCTAATCTTAAGTATATTTGCAATTTTGTGGTGCAATTGGATGCTAGTAGAATGGGACACTGCTGGTTCTCGCTAACAGGAAAGCACTGTTCCAAAACAGAGAGCATGACATTTTCCTCACATAGCTCTGACAATGAAAGTCACTCCAAATTTCCTGTACTCTTGATATTCAAAGGCTTGGGACCAACTTTAAGCAAAGATTGGCAATGATGTTTAGGTGTTTGGTGGTTCAGACAGGTGGAAAATGCCCAAATACTATTTCTAAATTTCTCAGTTGAAGTGCTATGTATTCCAGTGCATCATGTCAAGTCATTTGGATCACATTGTCTAACACAATGTGACTGATGCTATGCCTCAGAAATAGAAGTAACTGACAGTGCCTAATCTAATTCATGAAAACATGACCTTCAGAAGATATACTTTGAGATATATGCCGTGCAATATTTTCATATACTCTTTCCTTTAATTTCTGTTGACTTCACTGCAAACTTTTCTCAGGGGTTTGTCCCTTGTGACAATGTATTTGGTGTCGCTCCTTTCCAGAAACCTCTGTTAATTTCCACAGCATTTGAACCAGGATTTCAATGTTTTTCCGTCTTGCAATCACCTGAACATCTTATCTATGAATATTTCAGAAATTTGGAAGTGGACATCTTTGTTTTATCTTTGGAATTATAAGAGTTTAGATGTGATAAACTATACTCATATAACCATCAAAATAATACAAATATTTACTCTGCACATAGTATTCTTTCATGCATACTTACAAGGTGTTATATCTTTAAAGAGCTCAGTGAGTGTAGTAAATCAATTCTTAAGCTGTAAAAGCTTTCTAATGATTTGGCTTCAAAAGGAAACTAAATGAAGAGAGTCTTGGATAATAAATTTGATACAACTGTATTATCCTTACCTATTATCTTCTCAATATTTCGTACGTGCTGACACTTTGCATAAAGTTATTGGTAAGTATGAGTTGTTCATAAAATGAGCTAATAAGCAGACAAATATTTCACTCATTCTGTGTCCTTAAGTTTAGTCTTTGATAGAAGGTGATCAGTGCAACTGATTAGTTGCAAGTTATTTATTCAGGTTTTTATAATTATGAATAATAAAATTCAAAATCGTAGGAAAGTTTTCCACTAAATAATGACCAAAAATTTTAATATATTTTGGGCTTTAGTCTAAGCTTTTTAATCTGAACATCAGATAGTATCAAGAAACATAGCTTTCTATGGTGGCAGTGCATTATTTTGACAGTTGCACGAAAATACTACATCTGAGCACAAAAAGGAAATCTGTGATTGCTTTGTTGATCTTCCTATGAGAGAATTATTTTGCTGCATTGCTATAATCTGATATTGTACATTAGTTACAACTAAGCCTTATGAAACATCACCCTGAAGGTCAAAAAAACCCTCTGTTATGAATTTCAACCAAGTGTCTGAAGGGAGGAAAAGAGGTTTGGAAACACACAGCTCTGTCTCCTGCAAACCCCATGGGGATTCTCAGTTGCTGACTCCTTATCTTAGCATGTAACATAATAACCAATTACTGTCAGTTACCAGACCCATCAGACTCCTATTGCATTAACCTTATGTGCTGGTTCAAGAGAAATGCAATCAATTCACTGCTAAATTAATTACTAATTTTAAAGTTATCATTAAATAATATGATCCCAAAATTGGCATAAATCATGTGGTTAAGTATCAAATTAGATAGCAAGAAAGGCAAAGGAATGGCAAGTCCTATTCAAAGGATTTCATTATATTCATTTGCTCGAGCACAGGGAGGTCATAATTTTAACCTTGTATGGGTCCAAACCATATGAAAATTATTCATGTCACTGAAGGCCAGCAATAATTCTTTTAATTCCATGGCATATTAATGACCAACAACGAGTGAGCCCCTTAAGTGTCTCATATATTGTCTTAAATATGAAAATGTTTTAGAGATTAGACAGAAAATTGTTTGAATTAATTAACTGAACTGATGCTCAGGGGAACTGGTACAAGATTTTCAGACAAAGGCTGAGAATTTACAATAATGACATTTCTTTCATGGTTAGAAAATATAGTACCAGAGGGACTTTGAGGCACTCTTAACATTTTAGCTGATGTCTGTTGAGGGCTTGAGATTCCTCTGAAAGCATTTATTTTATTCATCGGAGACTCCTCTCAATTACAGCATGAAAGGCATCACATTAAAATAGCCATGAGGCCCACAAATTTCACCATTTAAATGGGATCGGATAACTGACATAATGAAAATTCAGAATGTAAATGGAGACTATTAAAGTAATAAGATCATTTATAAAAAAATGCTTTTTTCAAGAAAGGTAATGTGCAAAAGATAAAAAACAGTACTTTGTTAAACAAGGCTATCAATCAAACTAAGTTGAACTGGGTTAACTTAACTGCTTTTTTTCCTTCTTTTTTCTGATGTCTGTTAAGAGAAAGCCCTTGGTTCATAAATGCAGCTCTGCATCCTTACTCTTTACAGTGGCCCAAATGCTGGGTAGGACCACAATGGATGCTTTGAATTAGTTTGAGGTTCTAGCTCATGTTGAAACCACTTTTGAACATGACAAGCTTTCAGATGGTGTGCTGTTTCTTCCTTGGTTTCAAAGATAAGAATACAAAGCTTGGATACAAAGCTAAGGCAGACAGTGCCTAGGGTGATTTCAATTTCTATTATGATCAAGTATATATTAGAATATCAAGCAAGTGATCTGCAGGGATTTTTAATTTTTATTATTACTTAGCTAAAGGGTTCAGCTATACTACATAATAAAAAAGAGTTTTTCTCACGTGTTCTCTCTTTTTTTTGTAATTACTCAACTGTTTATTTAATCAACAAAAAGAAAGGGTAAAAGTTAAAGGCTACACTGAGCATCAGTGAAGACTATCCTGTTCTGATAATTTCTATCTGATGTTCAAGTCTTAAGATTTTCAGTTAAAAAATCTTTTCTTCTCAGTGGGAGAGTCCAAGTCTAAGAAAACTGCCTTCCAAAAATTAATTTAACAAGATTCATGCCTGAAAATATGCAGCTACTATAGGGTTGTATGGTTTTGCTTTGTTTTGGTTAGGGTTTTTTTGTGGGTTTTTTTTTTCCTGTTTTTGTTTGTTGGTTGTTTTTTTTTTAATTAACTTGTTGAATTGAAATAAACTTAAAAATGGTAAGAAGTAATCACTTCAGTTTTATTTTTATAAATTCTATTTTCCTGACACTCAAGCTTATCAGTACAAGATTTTCAAAACCTTAGCAATGAACTGAGAGACTTAAATCACTTCTACACTTTTTTAGCATAACCTGAGAATGGTCATACTTTCTAAAGGATGTGTGGAGAGGAATTTTTGGAGGCTACGTGGCAGAGTATACTGGTCCTCATTCAACTGAGGATAGGTGCTAATAACAACAGAAGCTTTACACCATGAGATAATCATCAGAAGGGAAAGGATAAAGGTGCCTTCTTCAGCCTGAATCACATATCTGTCAAAGACGTAGGAACCTAACTAAAGGGCTCTGTAACTTGCACCTGCATCCTTGAGGGAACAGAGCTTAGAGACGTACTTCTTTTTTTCCTAAAAGAGCCAAGCACAATGCCCTCTTCAGCTTAAAAACGCTCTTCAGCCCTCACACACTGGGCAGAGTGGTCTGTTGAGTTGCAGGGGAAGTGTGTAGGGTGATAGGAACCTTTCTTAAAACTCTAACAATAAGTTAGTGGAAGTCTGAGATTATTTTTTTGGGCTTTTTTGAGAATCATCATACACATATTGATTGTTATTGATTGTCCCATATAGAGGTCTTTGTCCTTAAGAAGGTAAAAAAGCATGTAAAATATTCTATAATGGCAAAGTATTTCCCCATTGGGAAGAAATAGGTGGCATAATTGTTTCCACAACGCAGAGAAATACTCCGTATTGCCCTGCAAAGTTTCCGCCTCCTACTACATACTCTGCTTTTCAAACTAGATGACATTGCTCACTTTGCTAAACTATTAATACACTTGGTAATTTTTAAGAATATGTAAACATTGCTATCAAGTGCATTAGGTGAAGATTTTTTTGACAAGCATGCCTGCTTCCTTTCTAGGTTTTATTTATGAAGAGAATAGTCTATCTTTTCTGTTTGCAATCACATTTTTGATAAAAGGAACAATATTTTATAGAAACTCCTCATTATTCATTGCTTATGCATCTTTGACTTTGGCTATGTTTCTTACTATGTTTTACTAAATCTGATGATGCTTACTTCAGGTTTTCAATTGGTAGTTTTCCCAGAGGCCCCCTAAATTTTCTTCTGTTGTGAAAGTAACTCCTTATTCCTCTTCTGGGAAGAGCAAAACTCTAGATGCATTTACCTAAGTGTACCTAGATTTAGGCTAGTCTCAGATGTCCAACTTAAACCTAAAAACTTGAATGTGGAAGTCTAAAAATGAGCATTTTGCACTTAAAAAAGAATCTTCACTGACGTTCCAACTTATTTAGGTTCAAATTCTTTCTAATTATCTCTTTATTTGATGAAGATGTTAACTGCTGTAACTACTTAGAATGGCAGAAAAGGCCCTTTCTTAACCATTATACCCACAGACTCCTGGCAATGCTGCTAGGGCTGGTGTCTGGATCACACCCTGTGCTGCATATTGCAACATATTACAGCACTGTATGAGAGAATTATGTTTGAATAAGTACCCTAAAATAATTAAAAGACAGGCCATTCTATTCACTTAAAACAACAGTGCACTGAGAAGTGCAGAGGGACTTGATGTGGCTGCTGTAACCAGGCAGAAACAGAAAATAATGCTCATCCATCATTCCTATACCACCTATCTGAGGTCAGTACACAATTGCATTTATCACTTTGGTTCATCTTTGCTTACCAAATAAAAAAGGGTGTAAACCTAAACTCTAAATTTCTGGTCCAGCATAGCCTGTTAGATAAAAATGTCAGAAAATGATTCCTCATTCTGTGTATACATATCAACGAGTGTGGTCTTCTATTACAAAATATGTAATGGTTATCTGTGCAAATAAAGCAGATAAATCTTTAAGTATATGTGAATGAGGCAGTGCTAGGTGAGCATTTAAAAGCTGGTGCAGATGCATCTCCATATAATGTATGTCATCTGGAAAAAAAACATAAATCTTTGTATTGACCTGCCTCCTTTTATTTCACTGAGTGATACGTTTAGCTATCTTGTATAACGTTATGGCATACTGCAGGGCTAGAAAATTCTGTGGGAACCTGATGGTTGTGTTAGTAATTCAGCTCTAATATTTTTAACATTTATTTTTATCAGTATTTCATTAAAAATACGTCTTTAACAGCAAAGTAAAAACAGACAGTCTTGAAAAAAACCTGGAAGTGCCTTACTTTCTAGCTGTCCATCCATTAAATTTTTGATAGAATCATGGAATGGTTTGGGTTTAAAGGGTTAGAAGACAAATTTAAAATCATCTAGTCCACCCCCTGACACAGGCAGGGATATCTTTTACTAGATCAGGTTGCTCAAAACCCAATCCAAGCTGACTTCCAAACATGGGGCATCCACAACCTCTCTGAGCAACCTGTTCCAGTGTCCCACCAGCCTCATCTTAAAGAATTTCTTCGTTATGTTCAATGTCAATCTACTCTCTTTCAATTTAAAACCATCGCCCCTTGGTCTGTCACTACAGGCCTCGGTAGAAAATCTATCTCTATCTTTCTTATAAACCCCCTTTATATATTGAAAGGCTGCAGTAAGGTCTCCCTGGAACATTCTTTTCTCCAGGCTGAACCCCAGTTATCTCAGTCTTTCTTCACAGGAGAGATGTTCCAGCCCTCTGATAATTTTTGTGGCCCTCCTCTGGACTTGCTCTAACAGGTCCATGTCTTTCTTGTACTGGGGGCCCTAGAACTGGATGCAGTATTCCAGGTAGGGTCTCACGAGAATGGAGCAGAGGGGCAGAATCACCTCCTTCGACCTGCTGGCCACACAGCCCAGGATAGGATTGGCTTTCTGGGCTGCAAGCACACATTGTCAGCTCACGTCCAATTTTTCATCTACCAATATCCAAAAGAGCTTTGCAGGGCTGTTCTCAATCAGCTGGTCCACCAGTTTGTATTGATATTGTGGTTGCCCTGACCAAGATACAGGACCTTGCACTTGACCTTGTTGAACTTCATGAGGTTCACACAGGCCCACTCCTCAACCCTGTCAGGCTCCCTCTGAAAGGCATCCCTTCCGTCTAGCAAAAAAAAGAGAAAAAAAAGTGATTAAAAACATCAAAACATCTCAACAGAAAAGGAGTTATAATTGTTACAAATACTCCATGTATCTGTCCAAAAAACTGTTTGTGTGGGTAAGTCTTGGGAAGCAAAGATATAGATAAGCCTTTTAAGGAGAAAATATATTGAATTTTCTAATATATGCAATATTTAGTTTCTTAATTTGATTTCTTTCTTAAGTATTACCTGAAATATATACCCCTTTTTAAAGACATAAAAGCCTTATGTATACAAGTAAGAACAAATTTAGATATAATTTCCTAGTCTGACTCTTATAAAGTATTCTCTAAGGATGATACATAAGAATGTAACAAAAAAATGAATTACTTCTATGTAAGTATGATTCTATATAGATTAAAGAAGAGCAAGTTCTTTCCATTCACCCCATCCCCCCCAAAAAACCCCAAACCAAAATAAAAAGTGCAGCTCAAAGAGAAGATCAATATTGACCATGAGTAGTCTGCTGTGAAGAGCTCAGGAAGACTGAAAAAAAGCAGGAAGTCAGATGCTTAGAAGCCCATGACCATGCTGTTGTAATTTGGATCTTGAAAGTGAAGGTACCCTGGCTTGATTTCATCCAGATAACTTCTCCACAATATCATATTTTAGAAAGGGAAAAAAATAAAAAAAAAAAAAGCAAATCATCTTGTTATTTTCCTGTCAACTTTAGAGTTTCCCTTTTGCTGTAAATTCTTACAGTTCTTGTTCTGAATGGAACTTTTTTTGCCCTCCTTACTCCCCACATGGATTCTGGAAATTTTTTTAACCATGGAAAATAAGCCTTTAAATCAATTTTTCTCATATTTAAGTTAATGGTATTAAAAATAACATAATATCCATTCTGTGAATCTGGATTTCAGATTCACAGGTTGAGTTATGTTTCATAACAGCCTGAGGTATCAGATACAAATGATAAGAGATACATCACAATCCCGTTTAAGCCAGCTACAGACAAGCTATCTGCATATGCAGTACTGAGCTACAGACAAGCACAGTTTGTTCTTAAATTACTCTTGAGTGAATGTACTCTCCCAAAAGTAGTAGTGGGTCATGAATAGCAGTGACAACCACCATCCAAGCTTGTGACAGGTCTATGTGAATTCACAGCCCTTGATTGCAGCCTGCTATCTTTTCTTGGTCATCCATGCAAGAGAGATCACCAAATGTCCTGAACTCCATCCTGACTCTGTGATGTGAACAAACAAGAATTTATGTTGACTGTGTCTCAGTATTGGTTGGCCTACATGGTCTTTGAACTGATATCTCCAAAGGATAAGGACTTCAGTACTCACATAGTCATACACATAGTGACATGATACTATTAAAAAAGGAGTTTGCTATGATAGTTCAGAAGAAAAAAACCAACAAAATAAACCAAAACAAATTCTGAAGGCTGTGCAACAGACCTTCTTCTGTAGTTAATACAATTTTCTTTTACTCTCATCAGCACACTGTTCTGTATTACAGATAGCACTTCCTTGCTCTCTCGCTTTGACCCATTCGCCTTTTAACAGGGACATTCCCCCTTGCAAGACAGCACTGACCAATGGGGCCAGCAGTGTCTTACTAGTATTTGCTAGTGTTAGCTCCTGAAGGACCTGGGGGTGTTGATCGACAGCCGGCTGAAGATGAGCCAGCAGTGTGCCCAGGTGGCCAAGAAGGCCAACGGCATCCTGGCCTGTATCAGAAACAGTGTGGCCAACAGGAGTAGGGAGGTGATCGTGCCCCTGTACTCAGCACTGGTGACTCTGCACCTCGAATACTGTGTTCGGTTTTGGGCCCCTCACTACAAGAAGGACATTGAGGTGCTGGAGCGTGTCCAGAGAAGGGCAATGAAGCTGGTGAGGGGTCTGGAGCACAAGTCTTCTGAGGAGCGGCTGAGGGAACTGCGGTTGTTCAGCCTGGAGAAGAGGAGGCTGAGGGGAGACCTTATCGCTCTCTACAACTACCTGAAAGAAGGTTGTAGAGAGGTGGGTGTTAGTCTTTTCTCCCAAGTGACAAGTGACAGGACAAGAAGAAATGGCCTTATGTTGTGCCAGGGGAGGTTTAGATTGGATATTAGGAAAAACTTCTTCACTGAAAGGGTTGTCAGACATTGGAGCGGGCTGCCCAGGGAAGTGGTGGAGTCACCATCCCTGGAGGTATTGAAAAGACATGTGTATGAGGCACTTAGGGACATGGTTTAGTGGTGGACTTGGCAGGGTTAGGTTTATGGTTGACTTGGTGATCTTAAAGGTCTTTTCCAACCTAAATGATTCTATGATACTATGAAAGCTGTATCCATTCACATAGTAAATGGTGAGAAATACTGCTGATCATGTATGCACAGTGCTTTGCCATGATGAGTTCAAATAGGGAATATGTTTTGATGAGATGACTGAATCTATTTGTAAGATACAATTTAATAAATCAACATACTTTGTTTTGGGAGAGAGAAAGGAAGAGAGAATTCAGAATTCAACAGAAGAGGGTATCGTTTGTAACAATCAACGTATTCATAATAAATAGTAGAGACAACCAGTAAAGCAGTTAAAGAAATAATTAATATGGTATCATCATTACACTGATTCATGTATCAATATAAACATTAAATATTTATATACATGAAGTATTTGTATACATTAACAATTTAATTATTCTCTTACCTCAGTCTTTAAGAAAAATTGCTGACATATACCCATACTGATGAGAGATGCACATCATTAGGGACTGAGTACATAACCCTTTAAAAACATACTGAGCAAGGTCCTCTGTCTGCCCCATGAACTTAGTACTGTCATGAAGATTGGGTTGGTCTCATTTTTCAGTCCCACGATCCTTGCAGCTTTGAATATACCATGAAGAAAGTCTTGAAAGTCCCTGTGATTATCACTCAGGTACTACCCCTGAAGTTTGGCATTCCTTTAATTTCAAAATAGTTTTTCCTCAGCCGAGCAAAAACATATTCATACAAGATTCAGGTCTGATAAGTAAATTATTAGACCTGTTTTTGGAATTTTCTTTGCAAAAGGTTTCTCAGATTTCTTTGGGTTTATGTATATTTTTTAATCTCATTTTATTTTTCTTTTGTCCTTGTCTTTTTACTGTTAGCTATGACAATGAGATTTTGACTTTGTTTTTAAGGACAAAAGTATTCTTTATTTTGACACACGGAAACGAACTTCACAACTCACGCAGAGTTATAAAGCAGGCATGTTTATTGCAGCGCCGGGTGCAAGGGGATTTCTCCACAAAGCTTGCACACAGAGTTAAAATCATGACAGGTATTTAAAACAGTTAACAAAGTTAGTTACGCCTACTGGTGCTACCCCTTAATTAACTATTGGTTAATACTTTTCTTACTTCATCTTAAAGTTACAGTTCTCTTTTAATTCACCACGCATGCTCAGAGAGTAGGGGGCTAAATTGGGTTGGGGCTTCTCTAGCTAGGAGGTGTGCTTTTTAGTATTAAAATGAGATTATAATGAGACAAGTTAACTCTAGGGCACTATTTTGGCAGTCTTTTCTATTTTTCTATGATTTGTCCTTGTGCTAATCATTATTGCTAGTTAGCAGAGAGTCAGTGAAGACAATCTTTATCAGCAGAGAGTCAGTGAAGACAATCTTTCTCTCTAATATGTCTAAGTACCAGGTGCAATTGTTACAAAGTATCTTCTCTACATTTTTCTTTCTTACTTTTAACCCTTGTTTCTCAAGATGCCCTGTAACAATTTCACTTCAGCCACCGTGAACGTTTGCAATGTTATTCATGCTATATTGAAACAAAAGTCGAGTAGATATTTAACAGACTACAGAAAGAAATACTCTCAGCTGAATATATCTCAGGCTTCTTGGTTTTCACTAACAAGAAGTTGTATTTTCAAAAGCTGATATGACAGAATTTGTAATTGGGAAGATCCCATTGTCACATTAAAAGGAATGCAGTTTCAAAATTTGTCTGTCAGAGTCCCAGGACTTTCACTGATTTGTTTATCAGAGCCCCAGCAAAAGGACTTGCACTGAACAGATGCACAAAAAATCGACATTAGTTATTTTATTGAAAGCAACAGAAACAGATTCGAGATTGCCGCTGAAAAATTCACTCACTACAATAGTGCTACTAATTAAGGTTAATATTGCTAACAAAGTTGGTAGCAATACAACAACCCAGGGATAACTTTCAGCCAGAGGATGAGAGGCGCAGCGCTTACCCAGAGAGGCGTCCCTGCCTGGGGTGGAGGAAGAGAACGCAGCCCGTCGACTGGTCCGTCAGGTATCGAGGTTCTTCTCTCCCACCTTAACAATCATTTTCTCCGTCTTTTATCCCCAAAACTACCAGGTTCCCCCCTCCCCATACGTGATGTGTAGCATGATTTGGGCGGAGAGACAAGTGCTGTAGTCATAGATGTTTAGCATGATCTCTATAATCTTCATTAGCATATGCAGGGGTGTGCTTTGTAATATGCATTTCACCGGTAATGAGGCAAAGGTCAGTTATCGGACACGAAGCCTTTCGAAGAAACAAAGAACCCCTCGGATTCCTGTTATTTTGCTGTCTTTGCTGACCACAAGCAGGTCTGTCCTGCCTCCACAGGGCCCCCTCCTTATCTGCACCCTGTGTTAGCCAGGAGAGTCTCCACTCCTCCAGGTCGCACAAGAGATAGCAAGGGCAATCTTAACGGTTCCTGGTTCCATCTCGTTATCCAAAATTCCACACCCATCGTTATCAAATGTTTACAGATTTTTAAGAGCAGTTTAAGAATCATCATCTGTAAGTATAAACAAAGCAATGAGTATAATAATTTTCCTGCAATATATTATCTGAAATAAGAATGTTTGTCCTACTCAGGATCCTTAAAGAGTCAAATACTGTTCTGGTATTACACCAGCATGAATCTGGGATGTCTCAGCTAAATACAGCAGCGTTTGCCTTCGTATATGCAAGGTAGGGCATATCATGTTTTCATACAGACTTCTGCAGGCTTGTTGATAAAGTATAGAAAAGCGGTATTCAGACTTCTCCTTTTTATCTGTCTCCAAGACTCTTGTAATGGTACTGTATCATGGTAACACAGTTTAGATTGAGAATATATTTTGACTGTTGGTAGGGTTGATTGAATCCATTTAAATATCCAAGATACTGCTGTAATGCCCAGAAGCGTGCTATTAATGCTGTGAGTCATGTTTTGATCCAGTTACGTTCATCCAGTTTCTGCATATGTGACACTGATCATATCTTCCCTTCATTCTACTCTGACACTGGCAAAAAAATACATAATTTTAAGAATTCTATGGCTCTGTAGACTTACCACATGCATAAAACAAATGATGCACGCATTGCACAGGAAAGCTAAGAGCTAGAAATATATGTGAAGGAGATGGCAATAGAAAAACCATATTCTTTGACACTTCTTACCTGGCCAGAGGAAGGTTTAAGTTTCTTGTCATCTACACCAAGTTTCACAAGATAGGGATTCATAAGTAGAAGTTAGATCTGTGAGGTCTGTCCTCCAAACACCTGTGCAGCAGTTAGCTTGATCCCACCCTATGAAAATGCATGCAATAAGAAGTGATTCAACATTCAAGAGATCATATGCCTCAGACAAGCCTTCTTATCTTTCCAATATTAGCTTTCTAATATTAATTTCCCATGTATTAGTCAAGTCTTTAATAGGCATATGTCAGATTATGACTGCTCTTTAGAGTTTTTCTTTTCTCTGACTGGGAGTTATCCCTATGCACATAAACAACAGAAGCATTTTGTGTCTCCTGAGTTTCAAAATTTGAACTGTTCTTCTGCAAAACATAGATATTATAATTTTAACAGCACCACTATGTTAACCTGCTTAATTTTCAGAATGAAAAAGCTGTTACTTTCAGCTTCTGGAGTATTTAAATGGATCTTGCCAGTGGCAATCATATTTTGCTTTATTTTATAGTTCTATATTTTTTCTGGTTTATAATTTTTCTGTTTTTACTTTTTTGCTTCAGAACTTTGCTTGAAGATGGAGAAATGTGATGGAAAGTTAAGAAATCTATCCCGGGCTCCTTTTTATTTCTGCTTGCCTTAGAAAGTAGAAACCTAAAAAGTGATCTTAATAATAAGAATGAAAGGCTCATATTCTGTTTTATGCACCTAACCAGTGTACACAAAACCTTATGGTACTCTGTACAAAGCCACTTTCAAATTATATATGTCTTCCCCGTTTCCTTTCTTGAAAACAAAACCAAGAAGTCATGATGATTACAGAATCTTTGGTATAAATTACTTTGAATACAGACTTAACCCATCTACTGAGGTCCAGTTCTGTCATAAAAGTATGAAAATTTGAACTGAATTTAAATTTTCTGCAATATGTTCTTCACACTCTACTTTTATAGAATGAATTAATCCATTTAAAAAGCATCCATCTCTGAATGGATTATTTTGGACACACCAATTTTTTTTTTCCAAAATGAAACAAAACCGGAGCTTGATGACCAGAATAACAACACTGATTCTGTCAGAAAATTTGCATATGTGTTCATGTACATGCATATGTACATATAAATAATCAGTAAAATTGCAGTTTCCTACACACTTCTTGGTTGTCTGCAAAGCTTCAGTTACAGGAATATTTTTTCCATAGCCCATATAATTATTTTGTACATATGTAGTATAAAAAAAGTCTATGCAAAGCATACAATTCATAAATATGAGCTCTTTTCTAGAATGATTCACTCACATTAAACTTCAACTGCTCTGAGTTTTCTCAGTGAAGTCGATAAGGTTGTACACAGACATACAAGTATTAATGGATGTGTAGGTAAAGAAGTATAATAATTAAAAAAGAGAGCAAAAATGTATATCTGAGAGATCACAGAAGTAATTATTTTAGTCAGGCGACTATTCTAAGAAAGTATCATAACTCCCTGGTAACAAAAGACCAGAATACCTACTGTCAGTCTGTGTTTAGACTTGCATTAAAATGAAAGTAACTTTAAAAATACTGCTATTACAGCTTGACTTCAGGATCTGAGATTTTTATTGGTATAATAATATTGTGAACACACTGGCATACTGTTGAAATGTACCAGATAATTTTGTTGATGGTGGACAAAAAAAAAAAAAAGAGAATAATTTGCAGAAATTCCTCTTTACAGTATTAGCTGCAGACTTGGGAGGCAAAAAATAAGTCATGTTGTTCAATACACATGGGCCTGAGAACACAAGGTGAAAGTATTATTCAGACTCTTACATAGCCACTTTCAGTGTAGAACTGGTTTTATCCAAATGGTGATCCAAGAGAGATGTGACAATACTGTGTCTGGGTCTTGGAGGTGCTAACTATTTGTTCTGGATTTACCTAACATAAAATATAGAAATAAATTAGCTTGACAGTAATGCATACAGGGATCTCCTGTAGTTATGTGGTAAGCCATTAAAGTACTTTACTGGATCAAAGCCATTGGAGTTTAGCATATTTCAGAATCCCTATTTTAAATTTTTAGATGTAAACCAGTATATTGAGAAAATACTCAATACTGCAGATACCGTTTTGTTTGTAATAAGTTAATTTGCATACTACATATGGTCTTTAAAGACACATGATTAAAAGTGATAGAAATACCTTTTCTCCATTTAATATAACCTTTTTTATGCAATTAATGGAAGATCGTGTTAAAGATCACCAGTTTAGTGGGCTTTCCCTGTAAATTTTTAAAGCTATTGTTTCCTTAAATGCTCATTTCTTATGCTTTACAGGTTGCAGCAGAAATTGCATGGATCCATTTTGGGAATGATTAGTCTGTTTTTCAATACTGCATCTTTCCAATAGCCAGGAATAACGCTCTGATTTTTCTAACCTAATCCAATTACACCCTGGTAAATTTACTGAAGATACAGGGTCAAGTTATTGTTTAAAATGCTTTGTACTGCTACTTTCAGGAAACCTGAATATCAGTTTTAGTCCCTGTTACAGCAGCACAGCTAAAATGATCCTTGCTGGAATGCAGCTTTGAATGCCACCTAAAAGCTGAAAACCGCTCTTAGGGTTTTGCCTTCAATTAATTTTTCATTTGAAGTGCAGCACTCTCACAAGTCTACATTTCATAGCAGCTGTCATTTGTTGGAAGTAAAAATAAGGAAATCAGACATCACTAATATTTGAAGATGGAATCTAATGGAAATCAAATCATTCCACAAAATGCATTTGGTGCTTATTTGTAGAGCTGGCTATGAGTTTATTGACACTTAGGAAAAAAAGATTTTCTTACTGCCCTCAAAGGGAAACTGAATATTTGCCAGTCCACCCACATATTTCTAGTTGCAACTGTATTTTGAACATGCTAGATAAGGGACTTATAAAAACACTTTCCACCTCTTAAAAAATCTGTTTAGTGGTTAGAAAAAAGCGGGCTCACTGTTTGCTTTCTCACTTGCCTGATTTGGGCTTGGCAAATGACTATGAAAATCTGCCAAGTGTGATTGGCTTGCCAGGATCTTGGGGTAGTGAGTACCTACCAAGCTGAAGCTGGCATTTACTTTATGAATCAATAAACAGCTGACCAGCTGTCTGGTAGTCAAAAAAGACCACTGTCCTACTACTTGGTAAGAAATAACTCACATCCACTTAAATCTGGATTCTTTCTATTGTCTCTGTTAATTCTGCGTTGGTCTTAAGCTTTTTAAACCAATGGAAAATGTATGAGATTACTATATATGGAGGGTGAAATCCTGATTCCACCCACGTGACAGGATCTCTGTCATTGACTTCAGTGGGTTCAGGATTTCCAATGTAATATGCATGGGACTTTCTATTTCATAGGAAAATTTTTTTTGGCCTGATGACTGACTAGTTTGAAAAGTCTGTGAGGAGTCTGAAGTCTTCCAAACTGTATGATTGCTATAGAAAAGAAAAATAAAATCTGGATTTGAGCTGTAGTGTAAGGATTAGCTCTAAAAGGTATCTAGAATGATGAAGGTGAACCATACAGTCCTCTGCGCTGAACTGCCTGGCATCAACAGATGGGCTAGCTGAGATCTCATCTGGAAGAGAGTGTTAAGTGATGTAAGAGCATGGCTGCCTTCTCCAGCTGCTGCAGCCCAGAGCACTCCTGCCTGGCTGCTGGAGCCCAGTCCACTGCCCTGGGGACCCCAGGGCCTCTGACCAGGCTAAGGGGCCTGGCTGCCCCATTCCTGTTTGCAGGTCCAATCAGTAACAAACATGAACATGTATCCCAGAGACACACACATGGTGGCAGATGTACTTGCAGCTTTGGGAAAAGGTAAAGGAAGCAGCATTTTTTACTGTAGAGGTAGGAACTGAAGCGCTGAAAGATACTGGTACTTGTTCTGCATCTTTCAGATCCATAGGCCATTGACCGTTGCCTTCAGCAACTGTCAAGGCATAGGGCATTTATCCTGTCCTACTCCAGCAACAAAACTCAGTTCTTCAATAAGGTAGTCCAGTGTCCTAACTATATCATGCCTCCCTCCTCTCACGAGATTATCTTGATTACACATTTGCACTTGTCACTTTCTCGATACCATAGTCCTTACCTTCATTTTCCATCTTTCAAAATATTACCATTATTCTTGCTCTCTGTCAGGCACTAGTCTTGTTATTACTGTCACTGAGTTACAACTGTATGATCCACTGTGATCTCCAAAACCAGTTTCAGTTAGGAATAATATTGTTTTTCACACTATTTTGTTCTGCTGATGCTAGAGCTTTGCAGCGTTTTATACATAAATCATTAACTACAGTTTCGTCCTGAGAAGTCAGAGTTTTGTTGATAACAGTTTAATAACTGGTGATCCCTTTTATTTCAACCTCTTTGCTTCCAAATTCCTATTTCTGAGGAAGAATGACATGAAAGATTCTCTTAGAACAGCTACAGAATACAGGGGCCTCTGCCTATGAGACAATAGTTAGAGTAGGAATTTCCTTACCTGGGCTTTAGAGCCCCATAAACCTACTCCCATGTTATTAATATATGTCAATAAGTCTTGACCCGTTTAATGCTGTATACCTTTGATAATATTTTTACATTTGAGATCTGTGGAACTGCTCACTCCTAGGCTGTGCTTTGTTCTCTTGTGTATCTTCTTTTGGACCCCAATTAGGTTTTTGTGCTCTGCAGTAAAATGGCTAAGTTCACTCCAGAACCCTCTTCTCTGTAAATAAATAACATTAGATTTTTTTCTCAACAGTGCTTGAATGTCAAGGTTTCACAGCCAATGTGTTACCCTCCTGCAGTGGAGTCTCATGTTTTAGAATTATACCTTCAATTCAGAGTCAGAGAGCTTCTTTGCTGTGGCAAGCTAGATGATTCAGGATGTCCAATGGAAAATTATAGCCATTCATCAACTAAGGCTAGGGAGTCATCTTTTATTATAAAACCTTCAGTTTCTGGATGATTGTAATGTACAGCAGACAGAAATACTCCCATTGTACTCCTAAGGGACTCTTGCTTCACAGGAAGGAAAAACAGTGATACTGATTTTTTTTAATTTTTTTTTTCCCTTTCCTCCCCCTCCCCCTTTTTTTTTCTCAATTTTTTCCATTTTTTCCTTTTTTTGCTTTTAAACCACAATCTTCCATGATACTTTAAATACAGGAATATGTCAGATATATTCCAGATTGTAGTCTGTGCTTGTTCAGTGCCTGCTTTAACTTCTGAAGAATTTGACAGTTACAATGAATATAGGCTTCCAAACACCTAGGAAGATTGGAAGCTGTGTTTTCTCTATTGATTGCTTTGGACAGAGATGGAAGAGATAGTTGACTGTAGCTGTTTCCTAGCGGGAGGGTGAAAAAAACAGGAAACTGTTTTTTGACAGAACTGTTTGGTTCACTGCAGGACAATGAAAGAGGTTTGATATCAGTTGCAATAAAACATATAGTTTCAACAGTCATCCCACACAATGTGAGATGATTGCTATTATCTTTGCTAACTCTTTCTGTGTTTAATCTATTTCTTTGGATTCTTTATGGGAAAGATAGCACAGATAAATGGGAAAGCAGGCTTTCATGAGTTGAGTCCAAGCAGCAGTTACTGTTAGCTTTTGTCAGTCACTTAGCCATCAATTTAAAGATCCTGCTAAAGCATTGGAGGGTTTTTGAAAAAGTGTTTTAAGCAACTAGAATGCTGTTCAGGTAGAATCATGTATAGAAATTTAAGGATTTATGCCTTGCACTGAGCAAGACCTTAAGTACTTACCCAGATGTAAAAGTAGAATTCACAAAACTAAAGTCAATAGAGTAGGAGATATGGACTTGCATCAGTTGATGTACCTATCTGAGGGCTGCACCTAGATCCTTAAATTGCTGCTTGCACATAATTGCCTACATCTTCTTTAATGGCATAATCTTCTTGAGCTAGAACACTTATCCACAGCACCAGAATGCAGAGATTAATATCTTGTTTTCTTTCTGAGTTGCTTTAATTCACTTTTTTACCAGTATATGCTAACCTTAAGGCTTGTAGGAGTGGAACAATCTACCCCAGATGATTTTGTTCTACATTACATGAAATAAGTAACTGAATGAGAGCGGAAGAGAGGCAAGTGTATATGACTCTAGCATTCAATGGACATGGTCCTCTTTTGGCTGAAGACACTGTCTGGTCTTAGTTTTCTCTCCATTGTACACTTCATAGTGGAACATGTAATGATGTAGGAACAGGCATCTTCTCAGTTCATAGCCTCTGCTCAGAGAGTTTTACAACTTGGTAATGACACTCTTCAAAGAGAGCAGAACTGTGGTGCTGAATCCCTAAAATATAAAGATTTTAATGAAAGGAAAAAGAAAAATAAATTCTTCCTTCAAATGGCAAAAGGGTTAAAGCAGAAAAAGGAATTATTTAGGAACTTTTTCCCAAGAGCTAGGAGAATATTATCTTGAACAACTCCATGGAGATGAAAAATGTCTTATAATTTACTTCTTCTATATGCCTATGACAAAGGTCAGTGAATGTTTTACCTTAGATATATCTCTTTGGAATTCTGGCAAAGAAAGCATAGAGGCTTTTCAATGTTTTGGAGTTTTATTTTATTTTATTTTATTTTATTTTATTTTATTTTATTTTATTTTTTATTATTGTTTTTCCAGATAACATTGTATCACATCAATGCTAGCTCTGCACATTCATTAGGTAAATGCACCACAGAGCTGTTCAGATTATCCTCAAACTGAACATGTAAGGTAAGGAAATTCAGACTTAAGCTATGAGAAATCCTAATATCTTGACATAGAAAAGAACGCCATTAAGGTACTGCACACGTGACACCAGAGACTTCAATAGTCATGTAATTATGATGAATGCATCAGCTCTTCAAAAAAATTAGAGCTTTGACTTTCCAATGTCCACACTTTCCCCATTACATGAACAATTGTAACTTCTAACCAGTAAAAATCCACTATTTGTCCCCATTAGTGTTATTTTAATTAAAGTGCAAAGACTGTGTAAGAAAGGTCTGGATTTGAGTATGGAATTTCCTTTTTCTCTCTCCCTTTTTGTTTCTCCCACCCTCCCCAGTGGAACTATGTAAAGGCAAAACATTCTTATTTTCATTTTCCATGCATAACGTTTTTTATCCCAGGTTTCATTCACAGCTTTAGTCAATAACTGTTCTTTGCTGATGTCACATAAAATGCTTTAAGAAAGAACTGGAACAACAAAAAAAAAAATCCCTAAAGCTTCCAAATGAGATTTGAAATATAAACTACAGCTGAAAAGTTCTCCTAGACACATATTACACCTGCTTGTGTTGCTTTGTACTTATAAACTGTGTATCCCTCTTGTGTAGGTGAAATTAAAACTTCCCATTTTTATTTGCAGCTCTGAAATAAAGTCACTTAATATATGTTTAAAGATATTTTTCTCTCAAACTATGTTTGGATGTTTATGTTAAGACAGCATATCTTTTCTCTAATGACAATTAGACATTTCTCAAATGACAATTGTAAAACAAGAGAAAAAATGATCAAAACATCACTGAGATATTTCTAAGGCGAAATTAATTTTCTGGAAACCAAATCATATAACTAATGTACATATAGCCCATTATTGTTTTATTAATGGGTAAGTAGGAAGGCATTTATCTTCAGCTTTAGTAAAGGTATTGTTTTATCCACAAAATTCTGTTTATAGGCAAAGAGGCAGCACACCTTACATATATTTAAGCAAAGACAACAATTTACTGTTGGTATAATGGAAATCTTAAGAATCTAATCATTCTTAGTCCAGACTGAATTGTTACTGAATAAAGAAACACGAATAATGTACTTAAAATTGTTATACACACATTTAGTTTTTGCCTCTTTTGCTGATGAGCTCACCCTTCCCTTTCTCCTCTGGGCTGTAAGGTTGGAGATACAATTCTGGTTTTGGGAATGTAGAGTGAGTCACTGCATCTGGAGTTTTTTTGCAGGAGGAATATGGTATTCTTGTTGACGATTACTCCTTCCTCACTCTTGGATTCCCTTGGAGTAATTTTTGTAGGTTTGCCTATACACTTTCACACCTTGCTCTTTCTTCTTTAGTCTGCAGCTCCAGGTTACATCCAGATTTACCGTATATGGTGAATTTAGTACTTTTGTCATTACTTCCATTTTCTCCTTGTAACTCCTAAATGCAGTTTTATGCAACTCCAGGTCTGCATTTCTTTAACTGACCAAGGTTGAGTTGTTTATAGTTCTGTGGTCTCCAACGCCAGCCTGTGCCCATCTCTTACCATCCCATGTCGGTACTCCTCTGTGCCGCACCCTGTGTATCCACTTCTTAAGGCTCCTGGTATCCAGGTCTACACTATAACATCATGTGAGAGTCATAAATATCTCATTATACACGGAATAACTGCTTGTTACTGCTATCTGTATAAAACTATAATTGTACCATATAAAGATAAACAGAAGTAAAACAAATTAGCCATAGACACCTGCTCAGTTAGAGAAAATACAGTCACAGGTAAACCAAGTAAAACAAAGTTGCAGGCAGGTCAGGAAAAGTTTAGACAGAGAAAGCCTGACAAATCACAGTCCTGGAGCCTTGCAAATTCAGTACAAAGCTTATGTCCTGTTATTAGCTATGACAATACTTTATTACAGGCTATATTGTTACAAAATGAATGGTATATGGTTTTGGCGAACAAATCAGCAACTGTCTTACAACGTACATAGATCATCTGGAGTACAAAGTGAGTAAAATAATCACTTATAATGAAACTACAGAGGGACTATAGAAAGGCAAAATATTTTTTTCCTCCTAATATATTTGCTTTTGAAAACAGCAGAATCATGCTTGAAATTCTTGCAGATGAACCCAATCCAGACTTTATACATTGTCCAAAAGGACAGGAATCCTGCAGAAAGGAGTAATCCTAAATGTCATCATAGTGAATTGATTGGTGCTAAATAATAAAGTGTCATAGCAGCACCATTAAGTATAACTTACTCAATATCCTTCTTGAAACTTTGTCAAATGAATATTAACAAAAGTATGTTTAATAAACAAGGGCTGGTAAGTATGCAGCTGCTGAGACACACTGTTCTTTCTAAAATTTCTAGGTGTAATAAGAAAAAAACCTGTAGGATAAGGGGATCTTTTGATGACAATTTTGAAAAATTGAGGGTAGATGGAAGATAATCTGAGACTTTCCTGATGTAATAAAGTGTAGTAGTAATATGTACATGATTTTTTTCAGGGTATCCAACAAATCGGTAGGAACAGAGACAAGCAGGTTTCCTTTTCAATATTCTCTCTAATTTAATGTGCTCAGAAGACATGGTCTTCAAGATATGCCTTGCTGTGGTGCACACGGTAAGCACACAGGAGAAAGACAACCTAAGAGCAACAGTTTTGTAAATCTAAGAAAACAAGAGAAGGTGAGTTACATTGGTACTGATGATTCATACTCAACCTTCGTGGTTTGCTTGCTTGCCATATACCAGCATGACTAACCCAAGGGTGCTAAAAATTACCATTGATCAATAGTTTGAAATTGCAGCACTTGAACTTTCACCTTTAATTCTGCTGTGCTGTAGTATGTGTTCAAACATCAGCCTTTTAGAATTATTCATTCTGGCTGCAGATCAGCATTGCATAGACAGATACAGAATGTTAAACATACATTTTTTTCTAACATGGAATAGCAAAGACAATTTCAATATAGAAACATGGTAGAGCTCATATATTCTGAGTTTAAGCAGACAGTCTGGGGAGATTCAGTATCTCCGTGCAGTCAATTTAGATTTTCCTTCAGTTCTGATACTACAAAAACTCTTTCTGAAATGAGCATAGTTATGTATATGAGAGGTGGAGTGTGTTTGATTTCATCCAGAGTCTTTTGAAGTACATGCAAAGATTTCTAGTGACTCCAGTGGGCTCTGGAAAGGGGTCACCAGACCATGTTTTCAAAGATTCTTCAAATCTTCAAAGCCTCCAGACTTCTCTCTGTGGTTCTGAAATGTAATGCTGGGCTTTTGCAAAGCCCTGCCTAATGTGTGAATAAGATTAGTGAGTAACAAAGCAGTTTGCATGGCCAAAGCGAAATCTGATTTTCTCAGTGAAGAAATGTGGACAACTCTCAAAACAGACTCCCCACGTAACTATATAATTCTAACTTTATTGTAATAAGAAGTAATGGATGAAACAGAAGGTGCACAATGCGATAAAAATGATGTTCATCTTTTCATCATTTGAGATACGTGGAAAAGGAAAAAACTCTCACTAAATGTAAGCAAATTTGATCATAACAACACTGATTCTTCAACTTAGTTTCTCCTGTTTAGAGCAGGTACTCAGTGTGAGATTTACTTAACTTTAGTTGTCTAAGATTTGGCATCTGATCTAACCTCTTTAACTTATTTCTTGCTCTTGTCATTCAAAACAGCGAGGCATCTCTAGCTGGTAATTTATCTCCCCTGTTTTAGACACCTATGTAGGAGGACTGACTCCCCCTCTGAAAGTGTTTGGCTCTTTCCACTGACTCCGTAAATTGTTTAGATTACAAGCTTAGAACAAACGCCTGTTGCATGGCTAGAAGTAGGTAAACTGATGACTCATTTGTAATGACACTCCACCTTTCCTATACAGAGCTATACTGATTTCAGAAGGAGTTTTGTAACATTTAAGCATAATTTAAACTGTGTACCTCTATTGCTAGAGAGATACAAATATCTCTAGATCTTTCATTTTACAAAAGTGCTTGCCCATTAAAAAAAAAGAAAGTTCTCTGCTTTCCTATGGAATTTAGTCTTCATGGATTGCCTCCAGTCCAACACCAAGACATTTCTTTGTGTGGTTGGCAGGCTTATTTGGAAAATAAATTCCATGGCTTCATAAAGCAACTTATTTAGAGAAATTTTTCAGATTAAAAATAGAGTTCTGCAATTCAACTTTCATTTTTTTTTCACTGATACAGTGTAATGTGCAAAAAGCCAGAGAGTACAGAGCACAGTAGTGAATACTAGCAAGAACAAGGACTCAGGGAAAAAGTCATTAACAGTGCCAATCACAGGAGTCATTACTCCGATCCTACCTAGTCTGCAGCTTCGCAGTGCTAGCTGCTGATAGATGTTGGCTTGTGTCTGAAATACCAGTGCCTGGAAAGTTCCTATTTCAAAGAAAACAGGATCTCTCTAATAAGACTAGATATACAGACTTTTATGATCAACAGTGCTACTACTGGCTTTCTGAAAGAAAAGGCAAATCGTTACAAGTATTTATAATTCTATATTTATACACGCATACATGTGCACAATATAAGGTATGCCATCATTCAATATGAAACATTTTACATGCATACATATTTTAGCCAAAAGTGAGGATTTTCTTCAGGGAATCATCTGAAATTTTAATCCACATCTTAAGACTTCCAATTTACCAGGAATCTTTTTTTTTGGGGTTGGGTTTTGACTGCCCAGGGAGCCTACCTGGCTATCTTACACTAAATGCCTGACTTTTAGACAGCTGAACATGGAAGACATCCCCCTCTGTAACTCTGTGGATGAGGCTGAAGGAAGGAGCAGGTGAAGTCAGTCTGTGCTTGAGAGGGAAATACGCCTCTCTTCGGAAGCATTTCTCACCTGTGGGAGGACAATCAAATAAGTCTGCCTGCAGCCACAGTGATAGGAGACCATGAGGCCAAGATGATGTCTACAGAGTGTTGGCATTTTGTCCCAGGGAGGCACTAGAGACGTGCCTAGAGACTGGGAAAGTCCTGATATCTTGGGGGCCTGTGTTAATTAGTCTCCGCTGAGGCTTGTCTGCCACTCCAACTCTTGTGTTGCTGTGGTCTTCATACTTATTTACCAAAGTAAGTACTTAATTACTGATGTCAAAAGGAGCTAAAATAAAAATACTGCTACAGATTATTTTCATCATACTGTTTCTCAGTAGTTATTTGAGACTAGTGTAGGTTTATGTTATTCTTGTAAAAAGCTCTTCTGATATAGTGTTTGCAATATATATTATGCATTATCTATAGGTCACACTATTATATAGTGTATTTTTATATAGGTATAACTTTATGCCAGTTATATATTATTGTAAATAATATATGGCTATGCTATTGTATAGTATGATAGTTTATCAACAGCATATCAATACATCAATTTTACCATATATCAATATACATGTGGTAAAATGACTTAGGATCTCTTGATTACTTCTCAAGCATTCCAAACTGTGAAGAAACAGTTTTCAGACATACTTCTATTAGTGTCCAGTTTTCTGACTGAATGTGACTTTCAGTCTTTCATTTCTCACAGCAGTCATAACCAGACAAAATAACTTAACTTCTCTGAACTTTAAGATTTGTGTGCACTACATGATTGCAAAATAAAGTGAATAAAGATGGCGAGTTATTTTATGTGTAAGAAAATGTATTATTTGTTGCTATATTTCAGTTATTATGTCCTGCAAAGCAGGAAAAGAACAGGAAAAGTTTCAGGCTAGTTTTGCTCTGTTACTGATGTTTTTATGCTATAATGTTCTTCTCAGGAACTCTCATACACTTTGTCTTTTTAAATCCTTCCTGTGCTTCATTCTGTGCGTTTTCAGGAAGTGCCTTCAGAGGCTAAGATTTGGACATCTGTGTATGATTTAGTATATTAAGTTTCACAGATTCTAAAAATGGCAAACACCATACTGGCACTTCCACGTCAGTAAATAACTCCCTGAAGACTGTAGAGGATTCACCCATTTAGAGAGTATTAATGGGAAACCTCAGAATTTCTCCATTATCATAGTCTCCTGTGATAAATTATACAAGCAAAGACGTGAAATACATCTTTACAATGATCTCAGCTGGACGCTCAGATCATAGTAATATGTTTTTTTTCCCCTTTAGTTCCCTGGCTGGCTGATTTCTTTAAGCTGCTGTGTATGCTACTGTATTAGCCAACCACTTTCTTCTAGAATTAAGGCAAGGGTAAACCTGATCATGATGCGTGAGACAGGTGTTATAACAGGAAAAAAAGATTAACACCCTTGCACTTCACTTATCAAATAGTAAACTTCAGAGGCAAAGGTGAAGTTCATGGGCTGAATAATAAAAGAACATTTCCTATTGAACCAATTTAATAGGATGATAGTCTAGATATACAGATATAAATGTTGAGATTTGTTTTTAAATCTATTTTATTAGAACTTCATAGATCTGCATTCTGGAAGTACACTCTATATTTGGGCTTTGGTATATTTCTTGCATTTTCCTCTAAATTTTTTATCCCTTCATTTACATATTTTTTTTCCTCTTAATAATATGCATTAAGTATCAACCATAAAAATTTTCAGCATGAATCTTCTTTATCAACTTATGTAAAATGATGCTGATATTTAAAAATCATGCAGACACTAAATGATCAAATATCCTATTTTAAATGACATAATATTTTGTTTTCTTGCCCTTTTTTTGTATTTCACAGCTGTTCTTTAATAAATGTTTTCAAAATGTCTAGTTGTCTTATTCAGACTCTCTTTCCAGCTCCCAGATGTAAATAGGTTCCTAGTCAGATGGCTTCATAACGCAAAGACTTAAACTTAATTACATTACTAATATGGTTAGCATTGGCTAGAGAAACTGGCATGCCCTAACCACCATACCCTGTTGAACAAATAAGACTTGTGCAGGCTTGAAGCTGATTTTTTTTAAACAGCATTCAAATGTCTTTCATTTTAGAGAGTTTTTTCCTCTTGAATGTCATAGCTACTTTCTTCTTTCTTCCCAGCTGTCTGTTTTCTTTGGGTGTTATTTTACAGCGTGGATTTATTTTCATTGCTTCACCATATGTTTTGTTTCTCCTTTTTCTGTGCCTATACACTTATTCAAGCCCTTAATTTCCTCTCCTTTCTGAAGCCCTTTCACCTCTATCATCCCCTGAGACTGGCTGGTAAGTAAAAAACAGATTATTGACAATACATGTGATACCTTTTGACTTCTTTAAGAGCCTATTGATGCTTGGTTTTCAGTCTAGCTTCTATGGTGGAAACCCATCCTAAGATTCATTGGTATTATCTATTTTCTGTGCTTGTACTTGCTGTAGTTACTGTGTGTTCAGGTTAGGTGAATAAGACCTGCAGCTCTAGGTTTGTAAAACCAGTGACTAATGCAGTGACCAAATAAGTTTACATGCACACACACAAAACTTACCCCACCCCCCACACCCCCCACTGTTTTTCTGAATACTGTTTATTCAAATATAAAAACAATTAGCAATGCTTGGCATGCATAGATTCCCAGGCCTCTCTTTATCTTTCACATGGACATTTGGATAGAATTTAATATTTGCAGGGTCCTGCCAGCTCTAGGATGTGGATGGCATAATAATGAAAAAAAAAAGTTCAGTTTTATTTCAGAAAGAATTTTTAAATATATATATATATTCCATTTCAGTGTTCCTCCTTTCCAGATAATGTTTCAAAATTTTTAGACCTTTTACAGAATCACTAAGGTTGGAAAGGACCTGTAAGATCAGCAAGTCCAACCATCAAACAAAAAAACACCACCATGCCCATTAAACCATGTCCCACAATGCCACGTCCACATGTTCCTTCAATACCTCCAGTGATGGTGACTCCACCACCTCCCTGGGCAGCCTGTTCCAATGCTTCACCACCCTCTCAGTAAAGAAATTTTTCCTAATATCTGGTCTGAACCTCCCCTGGCGCAACTTGAGGCCATTTCCTCTTGTCCTGTCACTCATCACTTCGGAGAACTTTGACATACTATTTCCACATGCTGGAGAAGGAGGTGCTCAGGTTGGAGGAGACTGGCTGTGAAAATCCCAAAGCCAATGACTTGCATCATTTTTTCTGCAAGTATTGCTCAGGGTGTTCTTCACTGGCCTATGTTGCTGGTGCCCCTGCTTATTAGACTCTTCTTGAAAGAGACTTTTATTTTAATTAGAAATTAACTTAATTTAGATACCAAAAGGCCATTTCATTGATTAGTCAAACAAACAGCAAACCTGCAATTCACATGTGGCATCTCTATCTTTGCTCTGACATGTATTTAGCCATATATTGCTCTATTTTCTGATCATTTTAATCTCTCTTGCAGCCTTGCTAGCTGATAATAGTCTCTTTGCAGATGTAGAGTCACTTTCTCTGTTGCACCTGACTTCTTCAGTCTAGGCCCCCTCTCAATCTCATCATGTTCTGGGGTGCTGCCAACTGTCCTTTCCAGGCCTTACTCTTAACAGAGAGTCAAAAGCCGGTGCTGAAATACTGATGAGAGAACCTTTCTGACAGAGATAAGCACCAGCTGTTGCATTACTCCACTGGGCTTTTTTAAAAGGTTACCTCTGCTGGAGAGCTCAGAAGCTGACTAGAAAATATTGGAAGGAGTGATGGTTCCGTCAGAGTCTGTCTGGTGTAAGCAGGTAGTGAAAGCAGAGGGGTTTTTTTCTTGCATATTTTATCTACCCCAGTGCCAATACCCTTTCTGACCTAATCAAATCCTGAACTCACACTAAATCACCCTATAAAGAGCGTGATTTGAGGAGTATTTTCAAGACAGAAACTGCTAAGCTATTGTATAATATTTACAAATCATGAGCATGCTCATTATTCTAAGAGGAAAAAAAAAAACATGGGAAAATATGTTGCAATTACTTGCAACTGGCAATTTAGATGTCATTAATCTACTATGCGTTTTCTTGCCTGTAGTGCAAGGTCTTGACGTTTTAATATATGAAACCATTACTTTGGCAGCTTGAATTTAATGCACATACCTGCAGCTGCCTCCTTTCCTAAAACACGCAGTGGTAGGATATTATGACAACATTGTTGTAAGTCTCACCAAAGGATACCACAAAGAGATAGTGTTCTCAGTGCATGCAAGTTCCTATTCCCCTCTGACAGAAGAGAAAGAAATTTTTTCAAGTTTTAACCATGTGTGAAGACGTAGCTTCAATTTATTCTTATTCCTATTATTTGCTATTCTGGTTTTTTTAATTTACTTTTACAATTCTATTCTTTTTTTGTTTATTGATTTGTTTTTTCACCAATGAAGAATCTAACCATATTAGGCGTTGTAGATGCAGATTTAAGTCTATTCAGCACACTTTAGATTCACACACTTTGTCCTATTTCTATCAAAGTGTAGTTATGCATATGAGAGGTTAATCTGTCCATGTTTCTATTCATGATTGCCTTTACTAGAATGAACAGATTTCAAGCAGCGAGAAATTGGAAGCTCATGACCCAGGTGGCATTCCTATTGGGTCAAAAGCCCAAATACTGTTGCCAGTTGATGTGACAAGGAAAAACTGTAGTGAAAATATTCACAGCCGAAAAGAATATGAACTATTTCCATGCATGCTGTTGCTCTGTGCTGAAACACTTCCTGGTTAACGTGTTCCTAGCTGCTGAAAGGAGTGGTTTGATTCTGACTATTTACCCTGTAGGCATGTACAGACTTCTCCTCCTGTTGCAATATATGTAGAATATTCTTTCTTTGTTTCTCTATTAATCTGGAGTGAGATTTTTTACACCTTTGACTTTTGTCTCACTGTGTTCTCAGAGATGAAACTGTAAACGAAACAGCAACCAATAAGTACAGTTCTCTGTGCTGTGTTCTAGGGCTTGTATTAGTAAATATATGTGTATACATGCTACCACTCGTAGGTCCGGGAGTCATCAGGACAGGGTGTTACAATTGATCTGTTCATATGTAGGAACTCCAGTCCATGCAGGACCTCTATCAATCCAGTATAGGGTTGCTCAGCACCTACCTACTTTGGCAATTTCTTTAACAATTCGGTGGCTTACCTCCCAGTCTGGCAGGAAAAAAGGTTTTCACAAGAAGTGGCAATCCCCACCACTGTTTAAGATAGTTGTCAGTTTTTCATATGAACTCTATGCATTCCAATTCAGCTTTTTCAGCAGAAGTGGTCAGAGGTGACTCTAGCTGCGCTCTGTGATGGCATAAATGTAGGCATTTCTCTGGTGCAAAGCCTGGAAGTTGTAAGATTCCATAGCACTGGGGAAAAAGGATAGGTCTGAGTTCATTTAAAAGCTTAACTTGAAGCACCAGAATCACTGAAACTCAAGTAGTTATTTCTCCTTTGCAGCTTCTCCATGTATGTTCCGCTAACAGTGGTACTCAGCTTATGACCTAATTTAATAAAATACGTACCAGAAATCCAAGAGCATAACAACTATTTGCTGTTGTTGTCAAATGAGAGCCATGGTGTGTCCTGATGACCACACAAGGTACTCCTGCTACTAGTTGTGGCTGGCTGTATACATTACATTTAAGAAGGTTTTCCAGGAAGCCACTGAAGCTTCATTGGCTCAAGAACTTGCCATATTAAGTTTCAATGGAATGTGGTAGGAATATCATTAGGTAGTCTACAGTAGCTCATTTGTGGCATCTTTTCACATGTAAATAAATTCAGTTAGGAGTCAAATAACATGGCTTTTCACCTACCTCTGTTTTCTTCCTGAACTGCTTCCTGACATTTTTCTGACAAGATCTTGTCAACGGGTATAAATGTGGAATAATAGTTCAGAGACTCAGTTTTCACAGTAATCTCAATCATGTGACAATAAATCTCTTCTTCTTTGTTAGTGAATGTTATACTCATTAAAAGGGAGTTTTGAAGTACAGTTTAGAAAGGGAATGCATGGGAAGGGGAAAAAAGTTTGATTCCCCTGATTTTGTGGTTATAATGTTTAAATCCCAAGGGAGCAGAAGTTGCTTGTTGGGGGATAAGTGCACTGAGATCATTTAGGAATCCTACTTTTGTGGAATAACAGAAAAGACATTTTCTTTAAATCAGAATGTGATTCAAAGGATGTTAATAAAGTCTGTCCATTGCAAGTCCAGATTCATGTATTTATTTATTTATTTTGAGGAGAAGCTGTGTACTTCAAGTTGGCTATCCCAGTTAGGAAACATTTTCTATTTGGCACTGCATGTTTGTTTTACCGAATTTTTATGTTATGAACAAAAATTTTAAATACTTCATATTCATGCCCTGATGGACATTCAAAGTTTATGTGCAAGGATGCAAGCACTCTCAAATATATAAACTTTCTTTTTGGGTTATTTTTTTTGCAGAATAGTCTGGTATCATCATACCCAATTGATGGCATGAAGATCACTTATAATTTTCTAGTTACTTTGTGAAGATCTAAAAATAATAAGCAAGGTACATCAAAGAAAGAGTAGAGAAATTCAGGAACACATTTGATAGGAAGCCTTTACTTGTGTGCAGAAATTGCAGTAGTTCTGGTGTCTTTCATTACAAACATGAATTTTATGTGCAAGAACGCTTAAACATACTGGAAGCAATGTATGTTCCTTAGGATGGCCTGAAATGAGATATAGAAGAAGATATAGAAATGTGAACATGTGAAACTGGATGAGGTAAATTGTTGCCTTGACAGTCTTAACGGAATATTGCTAGGGTACTCTAAAACTGAAATGAAACATGTTCCTAGAAGTATAGGAAAGGAGAAGCAGAAATAATAGTATGTTCCTTGATATGTGGTTCCTGATAAGGGTGAAATATATTGTATATTGGATGCAAAATGATACACATTCTACATGGAGTTTATGGTGATTTCTTGGATGCTTAGAAAATGTATCTCAAAGATAACAGCACAACCTAGGCCTTGTCTCCATTTTATAACAGATCTATACATTTCTAAAGCTCTGAAGGCTGCTCAAAAGTTCTTAAGAACACAAATTGTCACTGGTTTCAGACTAGGCAAACCTGGATTTTTATAAACTCTTAGGAGCTTGGAGGCTGAATGGTTTTTTTTCCTGGCATTCTAAATAGCTAGATATCTAGCTGGCTTTTAAGTCCACTGTTTCAAACAGTGCTTGCAAGGAAACACGTATCACAAGTTGTTCCTCAGAGATCAAATGCATATTTCTCCCCTGAAAGCCTGAGAAATCTTCTAGGCAACTCTGGAGATATTATCAAGAAACAAAAAGGACATATTTTAGTACTAAGTACTATCTTGTCCATGTATTTGTTAGTAGTTCTAATGCCTAAAGAAACCCCATGAAATAGATGAAATTTCAGACTATAATGGTCAAGATCAAGTATCTGTGAACAAATAGCAAAAAAATATCCCCAAAAAACAAACTACCCCAAAACCAAAAAACCCAGGGGAAAAAAAAAAAGCTGAAACTGTGGATATATCAACAGGATATGACAGAGAAGGATGGCTAACGTTCCGTTGCCTCTGTAAAGTTGCCATGAAAAAGGTAAATGTAGTGTGAGGAGTTACCAAGCAAATTTTTCTTGGCGAATGAAAACATCAACGCTATTGCAGTAAGGAGTGACAAGAACTCACCTGAGCTACTGTTTACGTGACAGGTAGTAAATGTTCAAAAAAGAAGAAGGTTAACCTTCAGCATGTGTGCAAAAGTAATTTTAGGAAGACCATTTTAGGACACTCTCAAAGGGGACTGAAAACTCATATGATGCAGCAAAACGAAGATGAGCAGGAGTGTAACTGTGCTCTACTAACTGGGAATAAAGGCTGGAGATACAGAACAGCTCAACACAGAAGAACAATACTGGTATAAAAAAATAAATATAAGCTGGAAATAAATTAATTTAGCATGTAAATAAACTTATGGGTATTAATTTTCAGAGGATTTTAGAAGAAGCTTGACCAGTTTTAAAATTACACTTGTTTACTGTATAAAAGAGTTTATTTGAAATTTTATCACATGAATGGAAGAGGCTGTACCTGATTATCTGTAAGGTCACTTTTGTCCTGTATTCCTAATAAGGACCTAGAAGAAGTTAGTTCCTTGAGGTATAGTGGAGGTGTAGAATTTCCATACCTTTTCAAAAGAGGCTATCTGGTTATAATTATGGTTTTTGACCATGAGCTTTCTTTACACTTCTTTTTAAGGTCCTTAAAACATTCCCAGAAATGTTAATATCAAACATTAAAATACAATGGCATGCAGTTTACCAAACATTGATACTGTTAAAATTTTATGAGCAAACACTCTAGTCTATGTAAGACACATTCAAATTAAATTCTGATGAGAGTTCTCTTCAATTACTTTTGTTTCTGTTCCAGTTTTAATTCCTGCAGTTTACCTGCAACTTCCTGCGCCATCTCTGTGATGTTCCTTTAAAGCACTCAGAACATCTGTGCTTGGGAGGGCAGGTCTGACAACTGCAGAGGTAATAAAGCTTGTCCAGATGTTTAGGCAACTTTTATAAAGTTCAGTGAAGTTTTGGTAAAGAATCAATCCCCAGGTCTTGTGCTCTACTTGAGCTAATTTTGGAATTGATAGCCAGTGATTTCAGAGTGCTTCTCAAAAGGGGTAGCTGTCACTTCATGCTTTTTTTTTTTTTTTGTGTAAAGGCAGTAGGAACACAAGAAAGTAGCTTGTTCAACATCACACAGCAGATACATAGAAAAACTGTGAATAGTTACAAGGAGTCTGGCACTCCAGTCTTCAGACTGCCCTGTCTTTAACAATTTGAGTTCATACATTATTTATACTTATCCACAGAATAACAGTATTCTACAATGCTGAAGAATGAAATTAGGCAACTTCTTGCACTTTGCAAAGATCATTTTGAAGGGTCAAGCATTTTGCCAGAGCTTAGAGGTATTTTCCTAGCCTTAACTACTAAACCAAGAAGTTATTACACTACTACACTGAAATGAAAAAAGGGCAGACTAGGCTACAAAATCTTCCCTAAAATTCAAATTTGTGGCATCTAAATTGCAGTATGTTGATTCTTCTTTCAGCTAGTGGTAAATGTATGAAAAATTAGCAGTGTAATGTTGCAGTGAAATCAAAGAATAATGGTAGAAATAGTGTAAATAATATAACACCATCAATAAATCTTGTGAGATAATCATAATATTAATGGAATAAAAAGGAATTGAGATACCTTCTGTGAACTCATACTTACATGATGTTTCAGTAGTGCCCTTTGAAGTGCCTACCAAAGGTGCCTTGGGGAAATAAAATGGACTAAATGACCAGTGAAGAGTTTTTCAAGTACATCATAACACAACAATATTTTATATATATATATATTTACTACATGCTATTTATAATAAATAGTAATCTATGTAAATAAGAAGGAACATTTTGAGGTTTCAAATAAAATGTTTTGTCTGATTTAATATCTCATGTTTTGGGGAATTTTATTTTTCTGAAGAATTGAAGAAAAACATTGCTTACATTTCAGAATGGAAATAAACTAAAAATATGTGAGTTTCCTAAAAACCAGAAATTCAATTCTTATCTAAACTCATCATTCAGTTATGGAACTGTATTCTGTGTTTTTCCACTGGAAGATAATATATTTTATACCATTCAGGAGAAACAGAGAAATATTTAAATAGCCTAACTGAAAAATGTATCAAGTAATTATTGCCAAAGCTATTTACAGGCTGCAGAATTAAAGAGACATTTTGAAACATTAGTAACCTTACAGAAATCATGAAAGTGGCTAGATGTATTTTTGTCTAAGTTCCTTTTTCATAACAACAACAACAAAATTAAATTGACCTTGACAAGAACTGAGCATTAAAATATTAACACAGTTCAATGTGTTCTGGGTAAGGAAGAAACATCACTCGTTCTCCCACTGCCATTTTTTATTTTGTTTTACTGCATTTCATCATAGAGTGTTTAAAAGGAGAGGCTTTTATATTGTAAGGGAAGGCAATGGTTTACAGCTTACTTTTACTGCTATTAAGATCTAATCTATCACTCGTTCAGTCGATTGTATTTGACAAGCAGCTTCTTAAACTTGAACTTTGTCATGTGGTGACAGATAACTCTGCCTGTTTGCGCAATTTCCTTCTTTGCAGAGGCTTCACTATGAAGTATCTCATTATTAATCACCAGCTTTAGATATGATTTATTGTACCATATAGGCTTAAAAAAGGGAAAAAATACCCAACAACAACCAAACCTGTGAAAAGCCACAGGATGAAAGGAAAAAAGACTTTATAGCATCACCTTGAAATGGTGGCAAACATTATTTCCTGAAGAGACAGAGAAATAGCAATTTGTTGGAAGCAGGAATAGATGGGAAATAGAATATCTACTTTTCTCAGTTGTTGACTCGTGCTCCTGCAAAAATTGCAGAGATGATAGTGCACCTCAGACATTAGGTACATTTTAAGGAATGTAAAAGAGCACATCTGAAACTACCATTTTTGTAGAAAATAGTTCTGGATCCACATGGTGAAACAATTCATTATTGTTAGTGAACTTAGAACTAAGGAACACAGATGTGTTTAGGTTTGTGGAGTTCTTTGTTTAGAGATAAGAGTCCTAAGGTCCCAAATGACCTTGTAGAGAATCTGCCCCAAATTCACAGGGCCCGTTGTCATTCCTCCAGTGGGCTTCAACCTTGCTTTGATTAGGCCATCGAGCAGTGAGAATAATCTCTATGCCCATTCATTTTTTTTCTCAACTTGCTAGCAACATCATCACAGAAACTGGCCGTAATCATATTTCTTTCCCTTCCACTTTGCCAAGCAAAAAAGGGTTTGTGCACTTTTCTGTCTGTGTGGATTTAAAGAACACTACAATCTAGGAAAAATGGATTTTTGCATCCCTTCTCTTTTGGCATGAGTGGCTAGACAGAGCCATAGAGGAAAGACTTTATGCAGGGAAAACTACCAAAGCCTAAAATTGTTCTGTTACCAGTTTTGCTTTACATGACAACTCACTGATGTTTTATAAAATTTTGTTAAGGATGGCTTTAAAACACTGTTATATTTTAAAAGGAAGTAGTAATTCTGCAAATGTTTCATTCTTGTTTTGAACATAGTTGGAGAGATAAACCATTTATTGTGTTCACAAGGACTTAAAATTATTACAGTGTGAACGTCTCTCCTCTGGTAAATGAAGAAGTGCAACAAGTTCATGTGAAATATAAAAAAAATCCATTCTTCTATCAACATATCTACAAGGAATGATTTTACAGTTGTGACTTTATTCAATCATTCTTTCTTTACTGTGACTTTGGGGAGGCTTAGCTGAGAGCTGTTTTAATGTGAGAGTTTTTACATACAGATTGAGAGAGGAACAGTAGAGTTGCATCCAAGCACCTAAGTTTGCATGGAGGAATCAGGCTGTTGGGTTGGGAAGACAGTCAGCCTGCACATTCCTCACAGAGTTTACAGGGTCCCAGGATAACCTGAAAGAATCCTCCAAAGTTAATTTACAGAGAAATTTCCTATTCCAAACCTCAAAGTTAATCCGCAGAGAAATATCCTATTCCAAAACTTGCTGTTCAGTTGCTTTCTTCTTAGCAGGTTATCATGTTATAAGAACTGAGATCGTATTCTGAGGTCTTAGCAGTGGTCCAATAGGTTTAATTGGTTTGGGGGCACAAATAAAATCAGTTTTCAGAAACCCACTAAATAGGGGCAGGAGGTGGCTTGGGGACACTGGTGCTGGTGTCTACCTACCCTCTGAGTATTGTAAAGCTTTATGTTTCATCAAAGGCAATTACAATTTTTTATCTGAATCTGCTCTCTGTGTGTCATGAGTTTACTTTCCAGCTGATGGTGTGGGGATAGTGTGTACAAGTAATATGATGCAGTTCTGAAACAGGTTTAGCAATGCAGACTTTTTATTTGATGATCATAACACTAGAAAAGCGCTCATTGTGTCCAAAAGCATCTGGCAAGCCTGTTGGCCGATTTCCTTTTTTTCTTTTTTTCAGGTGACTCTATAGCATGTAACAAAATAAATATACAAATATCCAAAATTTTTGCATTAAAAGGCATTATCTAGGACCTATTTTATCTTATATATTCCAAGCTACTTCAGGATATACACAATGCATGCAAGGATACCTTAGTCACTAAACATGAATATAAGAGTATTGTCATTATAATTGCAAATATCCCTATAGAAGATTTGCTCTGATAAGACCAGATGTGACACTGATTTGACATTGGCTGCACATGGATCACACGATGATTTACAAAAAGTTACAATAGCATGAACTGTTATAATGCAGTATTGAATTACACTTGCTGTAAGCCTTTGGTATAGAAAGCATAAAAAAGCATAGGCACACATTAATTAATGTGAACAGATCTGTATGGATAAAATCTTGAATGATTCCTACTTTTTTCAGAAAAGGTTGCACAGTTATTGAAATAATAACTTGCCATTATCATGTCTAGATATTTACTAAGAAAATTGAAGAATTTTATGATTCCCATAAACTGGTTTGGAATTCTCTACTGCCATATGCAATGATAGGCATGGAGTTGGGTGAAATATCACTAGTAGGACCTTTTTCATTTTTCAGCTATGTGGCATTAATTGGAACTTAGAATACAGTACAATGACCCTCTGTTCATGCTTTTTAGTCCAATTTCTGTAGTGATTGCAAGGCAATTATTTTAATGATATACACTAGAGAATACTAATTAATCTGTTGGCAAAGACCTAAGAAGCTTTTTTGGGTTTACAAAAGATAGCATGACATGGCATTCCTGTACAGCTGATCTAAAATCTGAAGAGCATCGCACTCTTTTGCCGCTTGGATAAGCTTTCTGAGCTGAAATAGTGCCATTCTGAAGGGTGAAAAAGAAGTATAGGATCCTTTACAATACAACTTCTGTTGAGATTTAGCACACATGGTCAGCTGCTACTTATGTACTTGAAAATTATTCACCCTTTCTGCCACAGTGCAACCAGCATGCCTTGAAATATGCTGCTTATCATTCTATTGTATTTTTTCATATTACCTCCAAGGGATACAAGCCCTCTAAAAACAGGCAGATGGGATGAAAAACACTAGAAGGCGAGAACACAAGTTCCTAAAATTATCCCCTCTGGTCCTTTATGTAAGATTCTCTGCAGAATGTGCATTCTGCAGGTTAGAAAAGAAAAGCCAGTGATTCAGCCACTGCTCTGACTTTTTTTTTTTAGCTCTACATATTCTTTCCTCTCCAAATTCACAAGCCTCTTTTGTAGTAAATAATGCACATCTAGCACTATCATCTGTTGTTAATATTCCTTTGTGCTGTAAAATTTGCTTTTTTGCCACTCTCCTAACATTAGATGTTTTGGATCGAGCCCTGCTGAACTTTTCTCTAAATACTGAATAATTAGGAGAAAGCAGTGAGAAATAAAATTCTCTGGCATGTAAGATTTGGTCTGTCTTGTAGGAATGAAATTTAGTGAACAGTCTCTACAGTCACCAGCAATAACTATTCTGCTTCTTAGGGCACCCTCCTAACACCTCCGAAAGGTAATGTAGGCAAAGGTGTGAAGAAATGGACATGGAGAAAACAACATGTCCATCAGTTGTGCCTCTTTAGAAATACCTGATTAAAAAGACCTGAGTGAGTACCAAAGGGTATCCAGTGGCTGTTTCCATCATTAAATTATTCCCCAGTCATCTTCGGTATAGCCATGAGGACTCCATAACATCTCCTTCCTTCTGCCCTCTAGATAAAGGGATCATAAGGCAAGTCTGTGAGCTAAACATAAAACCTTAAACGAGAGAAGATACACTGAAAAATCAGGAATTAATTTATAGTTGTAAGACTGAAAGGCCAATCTTTGTTTCAATGGATTCAGTGGATAACCTGCTAGTTGCAGATTTGGTCCAAGTTAACATCTTAAGACAGACTGTTCCTTTGGAAACACAACTACAAATTGCTGAGGTGCTTTAAGGCACTGAAATAAATTGAATTCTTTCATATTCAGCACTGGGAGATTTAATTTTTTTAGTACCTTTTTATATTCATATCTATCCATAGTCTATAGAAATCAAGGTAATAATTGTAGTTATGGGGTAAAAATTTCCTTGTTTGTTTTCTTCTCTTCCATTTGTGCCATTGCTTTATTCCTGTACAGTGTTAACCATTTTTAGCCTTTTTGAATCCAGTCTGAGGAATATCTGTTCAGACAGAACTTGGGAAATGTGCAAAATTCATACATTTTGCCTAGGACGGTATCCTACCCATAGCATTTCAAAAGAGAATTTGTGTCTTAAACAAGAGCTTCTGTAAGACATGTAAGACTAATTCTCGCCATATTCCCAGGTAACAATGATAACGACACCTAAAGATCATTTAGGATAATGACAAGGTTGTATTGATTTTCCAGACAATATATTTCATGTAAAAACTTCTGATTGTAAGATGGCAGTGGACAATTTGTGTAAAGACAGATATTTTATGCATCTTTCTAGCCTCATAATGCTTAATGTGTTTGTTATTTTTGGAAACCAACTAATGCCATTGGATAGTTGCAAAGTGGGTCACAAGTTAAATAACAGTCCGTAGAAGTGGCGAATTTAATTAATACTATGGACATATTTTTCCCCTGTAAATACAGTTATGCAACTTGAGTTCTGTAGTTAGAGAAATGAATGTACGAAATGTATCTGTAGGACAGAAGCAAAGCAGTGAATTTCTGAACACCTTGCTAAACAGTGGCCTATTAAATAATTTTCAAATTGAAATGGAATTAGGAGACATACTACACTGAAAACAGATTTAAATGTCAATGTTTTGAAATGTAACTTTAGTGAGTGAGTTCAGTGGTAACTTTAGCCAGAAAGAACAACTGAATCTGCTTTCCAGAAATTCAGAAGCAAGAGAAAAAATGCCATACCCTACATTTTATGCTCCATCATAGGGCTGGAACTTCTTATCTGTAAGTAGAACTGGAGACTTTTCTTGTAATAAAAAGGAAAAAAAACCTATGGCCTGCTATAGGCCATGTGTATGTGTATGTTTTATTTTGGACTTTTTTAGTACTCTTGCAATAAGGGTCATGAGAGATCTGAGCCTGATTTAAATAGCAGTTCTCCATTGTCTTAATAGTGCAATTTTTTTCGATGATGTCACAGAATCAAATAGATGAAAAAGTATAGCTTGGTTATTTTAATGCCCTCGGTAAATAAAAATGTGAAATTCCACTTTTAGGATTTGAAACTGTGGGGCTTTTGACTTCAGACTGACCTTTCTCAAAAGGACTTTATTTACCATGTATAGGTTTGTTGCCTATAATTTATAGTTGCATGCATAGTCAGATGGAAAGCGAATTCCTTTCTTTGAGACATCTGAATGAGCTGTATGTTGAAAACTGGCAAAAAAGCTTCTTTTCTCTTATTTGTCCTTTTCTTCAGTATTTTAACCTCTGATATAGATTATCAAAACAGCACTTTGAAACTATGCATTAAATGATTTAATGTAAAATTTAATGATTTAATGCAGCATTGCATTTCTTGTCAGAGATATGGCAGAGAGCCTGTTTAGCACAACACAGCAAGAGGGCTAATAATGCTAATAAGAGTAGAAGAGTGGGAAGAGTTAAAAAGAACTGCTTTACTTTTCTATAAGTCAATATTTGGCAGACAGATATGGGAAGTTAACAAATAGGTCTGTACCTTTGAGAAGCTGTAAGGGGTGGACAGGAATGGACAACAGGAGGTCAGAAACCAGATCAACCATGAACTACTATTCACAAAATGGTACTATTAATAAAACAGGGATTTTTGGTTTTATGTTGCTAAAAATCCTGATGTCAATTTTTATGGTAACTTCTTTAGATCTACTTCAGACAATCCAAAGACAGATGCCTCACCTAATAAAGTTAGATCTCAGTTGTGCTCAACACAATGGAAATGACAATGAGCTCTTGGGGACTGAAAATCTTGCCCCTGTCCTACACATCTCAGTCTCCCTGACCAAAGTAGGTTTGTCTATGGGGCAGAACAAGAGTCTGGAGGAGGGATACAGACTACCATTCAAATGAGATGGCTGAGGTCATTAGGTACTTGATTCAAATGAATTAATAAAGCATAAAGTCTTGATCCAGTTATTATGCATAACAATTTGTCATGCATCAGTTGAATACAACCAGTAAGTGCACAGCTTTAGTTCACTGACAGTGTGGATTAAAGTGTCTTAATTTAGCTTGCAACAAAAGTGGACCAGACAACATTAATACTACAGCTCCGTAAACGCGTTAACTTCCATTGCTGCAGGCAAAATGTACAAATGAACAGTTACTGCATATCAGCCAAAGTTAAGCTGCAGTAACTTGATCGCGACTTTAAGCCCTAGAATTTGCTAGCAATTCCAAGGGTGGAGGTTGGTGTCAGTAGGTTGAATGATATGAGTTAAAAGGGAAACTAAAGAAAAAGGATAATGACCTAATGACAATGTCAGGTTATGAGACTGAATGAACAAGGTGCTTGCTATTGGAAATAAAGCTTGTGTCAAATCTTGGTAGGAAGAATTGATTGGCAATTAAAGAGGAGTTAGAGGCAGAATGTGAGTTGTAAAAGTCCTGGAAATTGATTGTGTTGATTGGGACAAAACATAACTCAAATTGTCCAATTCTGGCCTAAGTACAAGAATATTGCTGAAGTAAAATGTGACAAGCTTTCCATTAGATTCCAGAAGAAAAGGATGTGCTATTAGATGATCATGAGGTTATATTCAGAACTCGAAAGAAATGGCTACAATCTTATCATAACTGTATTTTTCACTATATCTGGGAAAAAAAAGAAGTATTCAAATATTGCCATTGTATCTGCTGGTGAAAACCTCATATTTTTATCCAAAAGAAGTGCCCCTGGACACACCTTCAAACAGGAGATCTGCAGTTCCCTTGAGATGCCTAAAAGGGAATTACAGGCAGGGAACTTTCTTCAAGGTGAGATGAATTGTTATCAATCTTGCCACCTTGTCAAAGGCACTGAGAATAGCCTACAGAGATGTGCTGGCTATTATTTCTCTGAAGCGCTTCTACTTGGAATGAAATTTGTTTGTGAAGTACAAACAAACTTGTGCTTGTACAACTAACCATACTTCCTTACAAGAGCTATTAGTTAACTCTACTTCAGGCTACATGATTTCTCTTCTTAATACTTTATTGAGGTATTTTGTTCCCTGTGTGTTGATAGTTTTCATAGGCCCAAGGCAGAAATGAACACGGTTCTGGAAGGAAAGATAATTATCATAATTAATTACCACTTATTTGTTTTCTGTGAGTGTGACCAGCTGATATGTTGCATATTGCAGTTTTCCAGATGTTCTGCCAGTTGTTCTGCCAGGGCTTAGTTGACAAATCCTTCTGCAGCATAAGATGCAGAAATATGAAATACATCAAACAGTTTGTACAGCTCTCAAGCTATTTTTCATGTAGGTTTCCAACTGATCTACTACAAGTACAGCAAAAACTTAACAATACATATTGTTTCATGGCTGAGAATGACGTGAAGACATCTCTGTTGTATCTGAGAAATAATGACAATTGCAATGTGTAATTGAAAAAAAAATTTTTTTTTATCTACTTCCACTGTTTTCTTATTTGAATGGAAACTGTAGGTTCTGTACAAAGAAGAAATGATTGTACTGTCCTTTCAGCACTCCAGAAAACATACTCCAAGCAAAGAATTTAAATCCATAGACTCAGTGTTGAAGGTTGTTAGTTACAAGTTTTGATATATTTCCAAAGATTGGGTGCAAGGTCTCTTGGGATTCGTTTGTTATCTGAAGTCTCAGTAGCATAAGAGGGCTGAGTGATAACTGCAGTCTCTCTGGCCTCATTCCCTCTCAAGTATCAAGCTGTATATTTTGGAAGTGAATACCGCTGTACTTCCTGTCAGCCCAAAATCTTTCCCGAGGAAGTCTGTCATAGACATTCTGAAGTCAACAAGTGGAGATAAGGACATTTTTGGGATGAGACGATACCAGTCCCGGACACTCATGTTTCCTTCACTCTGAAATAAGATGAATGGGAACTTCTAAATGTTTTAGTGAATCTCTTGCTTTCTGAGGCGGTTTTTTTTTTTTTTAAAAGAGCCTATACACAGGAAGCTGTGTCCCTTCCTATGCAAAAAAAAAAAGCATCGTGAGTAATCATCAGGTCCTGTGAATTAGATCGGTCAATAGCTAGTTTCTAGAGCTGGGTGACTTAGTCATGAAGAAGACCAGATAACTCCAGCATCTCCCAGGCCCTTATCCACCTCCATTTTCCTGCTCCCCTACAATGCTCCTTGTACCTTCAGGTGTCTCCTGAACTTATCCACTACCAGGTTTGCAAATGGCAGGAGGTTCTGTGTCAGGTACCACTGATCCAGAATTACACATGCTAACTGACCATCTGAGATGGGCTTGAACTCAGATCGCTGCCATGGCCGCTTTTTGTAGAACATACTGAAGACACTGGAAAGAATTACAGGTTACAATAGTTCTTATTTGAATGCAATCTGTACAAGAAACTCTTTTGAATAAGGGTAACTTAAAGGCTGTGACAAGGTAGAAAGGCTTTGAAAAAAATCCTCCCACCTCCTACCATGTCCTTGAAAAGTTCTTGAAAATGGTTGCAACAATTTTGCAGTCACATTTGGATTTTTTGAAAATCACCTTTTTTCTGCTAGTGTTAAATTAGACTATATGTCTGCTCTCTGCTCTTTTCAGGAGTCTCTTGGTCTATATCGTGCTGCAGACTTCTGGTTTGCCCGTTCTCACCATTTGTTGCTCTCAGGGAAAGAGCCATCTCCTTTGGAAGGGATCTCCTCCGCTTGAACCACATGCCCTTCAGCTAAGACAAACAAGAAGACACCTTTTTACTTCCCAGCTGACTATTTTAAAAGGGCACAATCTACAAGCAAACAAAAGAATTATGCTATTGGACATACCAGCCAGCAGGCTAAGAAAAGGTAACTGTTAATTTCATTCACTGTGTTGTGAAAGAAAGTATGAGGATTTAACATCTTTGGCCACCTAAATGCCTTTCTTGGGTTTGTTTTCAATGTGTCAGCAGACGTTATTGGAGAAGGAGAGTGAAAGACAGAGAGGTAGCCAATAGCTACCACTAGCCACTGGTTAGAAAGTCGGGAGTAGCATACTGAAGAAAGAATTATTAAGCTACCCTTATATTTATTCTTTATATCTTAACTATTTTTATTCTTACCTATTGTTATTGTCCTACTGCATTTTGTTCAGTTTACACTGCTTAATTCTCTGTTGGACTCTAATATAATGCATATATAGTTTTTCTATTATAAAGTTATCATTAAAATTTTGCTGTGTTTAGGGAGAAAAAAACCCTGATATATATATACACACACACACATCAGTTTTCTTCTTTATTTGTACACACCAGTTAACCACACAGAGGTACATTTCAGTTTATATCTGAATCATTCCATTCACTTTTTATATATAGGACTGCATCCATTCACAAGGAATAATTACTAGGTTTCCGTTCCTGTATGGAAGTTGTATGTACTTCGTTCTCTCAAATCACTCTGCTACAAATAATCAGTCCATTTTTCTCACATACAACTATGATTTTTTCTTTTTTATTTTTCCTCCTTTTTATTTTAACTAGAACTCAGATGGAAAAACAGCTAATGCACTGAGTGATGGTCAACCTCATCCGTGAAGACCTGAGTCCTAGGACACTGTCAGGGTAGGTATGGAGAATGACAGACTCATAAAAAACACTAGAAGTTCTACACTGACACTATTCTCTATTGTTCAGCTCTACTATACCAGGAAAAGCTGAGGCTTGACCTTAGGCAGCCTGGTACAGATTTCCTTTGGTCCATGTCTGCAAACAGAATAAATGCTAACTGTAATGCAAGTGAAAGCCTCAGGTCAATATGTCTGAGAAGGTAGAGAGGAAAAGTAATCATGGAGATACAGAAAGCTCTTGAGTTACTCTTACTTGACAGGACCTTTACTCTCTGCTTGCAGTGTCAGGGTCCATGAGAGCTTGGGGTTATTAAATATTAACTGGACAAAGACTAGAAAGAGTTTTTTAAACATATGTGATAAGGACTAAGCCCACTTAAAATGTAAGGACTGCTTTTTCAAAACTGTTCTTTTGTTGTAAGAGAGTATTTGCTAAATGAGAAGAAAAAGAAGTCTAACAACTTCTTGTGCCAACCCAATTCAGAACTCCAGAAATGAAATGTGCTGCTCAGTAGGCCATTGTTACTGCCTACTTTCTCTGTCTTTTAGAGGAGTGTGAAACAAGACAGACAAGTGTGCATTAGTGACTGAAACTCAGAACTAAAATTGCAGTTGTGCTTCTGTGTTTAAGGCTACAGACCAGGAATCATCTCATCCAAGACACACTATTAGGTAGATATGCAAGTTTTCCTTGCACACTGTTAAATAATCCTTTGACCAGATGTCATCGGGAGCATAGATTCAAATGGGTAACTGCTCATCTAAAACCACCATCAGTGGTGGCTTACTTGCTAGGTAACATATGAAACAAATCTACACATGAAGTTAGAAAGGATGAGGTGAATCTCTCAGTGTTTGTAATACAATTTTCACAAATGCATAGTACTAAACCTTCCTAATTCTGTATTTTAAAGCCATATAAACTGAAAAGATTGGTTAAATTGATATAACTTCAGGTGGTTTTGATCTATCTGAATGGGTCTATTTGACGCTTTCACTACATAGCACTAGAGGAGACTAAGCGCATCGACTCAGGGAAACTCCAGTGAGATAGAGGGATACAAACTATATTCAACTCCAGAGACTTAATGTCCCAAAAGAAAAGGATTTCCTGATCTGCAGCCTTTTGGATAGTAACATAATGTAGCTTATTCCTTCCTGCTGAGTCCCACATGACATCCTGTTCTCATGACTTGTGTTCAAGTTGTTTTATCCTTTACATAGGGCAGGAGGGAACATTCTAAGAAAAAAACCCAAAACAGACAAAAAACCCCACAAAACACTTTGTGTATTACTTTTGCCTGAAATAGGTGATACAACTGAGCTGCTTCCACACACAGTCTGTGTTCCAGTCTACCCAGGCCCTATCATCTCTTTCTGTGGAAAGGGCAGGCAGTGCCCTCTTGATGTTGTTTTCACTGTCACACATTCAACTCTTCTTTGGAAAGAGAATGTAAATCTGTGCTTACATTCTTACAGCAAAGGCCATGAACTACCATGCAAATCATGCAAGGCCAGTCACTCTATCACTGGATGCCTATATGGTGAGATGGTTGCAAGCTAGAGCTATTAATTCTCTGAGCTTGAAGGGGAATGAGTCCCCACATGGTCATTCTAGAAGCTGTTAGTGCATGAGTGCTTCTAGTAAACTAGCATTTCTAAATGATTTCAGAATCAGAGGTGGTTTCTATCTTTTGCCCCTCCATGCTTGGGAATGCTGACATGTCCCCAGGGACTTCAGAAGCCCAAGTACAAAACTTACCTACTGCAGTGTTTCTCCCAAATATGAACTTAAAGGTTCACCAAGATGACAAGCAGGAATAAGTCTCTTTTTCTGACCATTGTTTCTTCAGTTACTTAAATCTGTTGTGCTTGTTGAGCCTTTAGCTTTGAAGTGAAATCTCGGCTACATCTTGAAATACATTATAAGTTGAAAGAAGTTACTTTAACCCATCTTTAACCTTTGAAGAACAGACAAAATATCAATGGATAAAGCTCAGATCCTGTTCCTCTACATTTGCAAGTTCTCTGATTTCAGTTTCATAAATGGAATTCTACTCAGTTCAAAAACCTTACTGAGATCCAGTCTTAGGAATTGCTGTAATATTGATTGTACTAATCCTTCACACCCCCCAATACATATAAAGAAATAACATACATAAATTCTGGAGTGTTTTAGCTCAAGTTAGAAAGCTAATTATGATATTGTTTCTGTTTAGGATAGGATTAGTGTCAGAATTTTACTCGTGAAACTTTGCCTTTTCTTTCATAGCACTGTGCACATATTCACTTCCTAGAATATGAAAGTATTAAAAATATTCAAATACCATAATAAATACCTGATTTAAGAAACATGTCAATATTTCTTCAGGAAAAAATATTCATACTATTGTTGTACCTTCCCAGTGCATGGCAAAAAACCAACAGCCCGTAATACTTATATTATTCTAGCTATCAGTAACATTCATCTGGGCTGCTTCACACAATGGGTCTTATTTTTCTTTCAATATTTGAGAATATTTTTTTGGCTTGTTCATTTATTATTTTGCTACAATTGTCATTCTTATTCTCTTCTTACCTTCTAGGCATGCTGAATGTTTATAATTTGCTAACATGATGGCTTTCAACTTTTGTAGAAATTGATTTATCAAAGGAAAAAAAATAACCATGCTAGTTACATACAATGTCTTTTGTGCAGTTCTGTTTTTGTTTTTCCCTAAGGCTTTACTTCACAGTTAGGAATTTGATAAGGTTTGCGCAATGAGAAATGGAAGTATGCTGATTTAGATCATAAAATATATGACAGTTACTTGATACTTGGCAGCTTCATGAGTCAGACACTGCCACATCACATCCAAAACACGCAATATAACAAACTAGATTAAGTGATGTATACTTACATAAATGCAAAAAATATGTGACAGACAAAGCATTATAGAAAATGCAGCAGCATTTCTTGTCTGTAGTTTGTGGGGCTCTGTTATAAAAGCCAAAAAAAGCATACCATGAGGTTGAATTTTGCGGACCTTTCAGGGTATTATATGAAGTTCAGCAGTGTCTTCAGATTATTCAGCCTGAGCATCTGTGACAGAGACATGCCTATAAGGATGTGTCTTCAGAGTTGACCAACTAGGACAGCATGAACTTTGTGTAAATTGTGTCCCTTCTACACCGAATATTGGTCTAGATGGACCCTTTGTCTGGAGCTATGTTGCAGTTGTTTTAACTGATGTTTGGACATTGATTACAGTATAAAACTGCAAACGTGTATACAAGATGATAAAAAATGTGTTGTGATGCTCAACTATATGGTGTGTATATGTGCTTAGCTGTGGATGGTTTATCAGATCTTCAGCATTAATCAATGTTAGATATGTTCAGAAGAAAGGAGGATCTCAGAAACTCTCTAAATCTGTTGGATGTTCAGTAAAATGCGTATCAACAGCTAATCTGCACTTGATTTCGGTGAGGTCAAAGGACTTTGAATAGAGACTACTGCATTTTACAGTGTAAAAACACTCTGTTCCTGAGATAAGCTGAATTCTGTCCAATCTTGTCTGGTTATCTTTTCATTCACTAACTTTTTAAGTTTTGTTTCTTTTAGCATTTTTAACTTACATGGTAAAATCAGCAGTTCTCCATCTACGTGGGGCAAGTGACACAGACAAAATCTGGATTTCTTCAAGCACTGAAATATTTGAACATAGATTTTAGTCTGAGGTTTAGTGCTTTACTTATGCTTAAAATATTTTTTTTCTTAGTAATATAAAACAGAAAAAGCTTTCCAATACTAGTTATGGTAGTAAAGATATTTTTTTTCAACCATATGATATGTGTGACATAATTTTTATGCCTTCTTGTTCATAAATACGGACTTCCAACTGAATGCACATGCATATATATAAATTTCCACAGAATAGTGTCTAGCAGGAACCTAACATATATTAAGAGTTGACTTCTAAATAGTGAGAACTCTTTCTGGTCATCTTTCTAGAAGTTCATTTTATCTCATAGACATCTTTCATACATTTTCCAACATTTTTTATTCTGAAAAGCAAATGGGAAGATTCTCAGTTAGCATTTACTGCTATAGTGCTCTTTAATTCAAAGTATATACTAAGTGATCAGTCTGCAACTCCTAACAAGCATTCTTCAAAAGGAAGACATAGTGTTTGCCTTCCCATTTCATATTTTTCATACTGCCAATAATGTATTCCTTACGTCTTTCTCTGGAATGAGTTGAATGAAGTATTTGAGAGGATAGGCTATCACCATATGATTAACATTTTCCTGCTTTGTGCAGTAGCACCTATTTCCTTTTAAGTCAAATTTCAGTACTATTTGTGTCTTTGATTACTATTATATAAAGAAGGTATTGGTGGTTTGATCTTTTTGTGATATGTTAGGCCATGGCACATTTTGGTAAGAATAAGAAGTAATGATAATTGCAGTCTACAAGGATCACCATTCCTCAGTTCAATTCCTACCTTTTCTTTTCAACAAGGATTACATAACTCTGTATTTCTCAAAAGAACAACAAAAAGATGTTCAAAATTAAATCACTTCAGTGTTCTTTCCAGTATTGCTTTGATAAGCCATTACTATAATATAAGCATCTGAATTGTCACTCTTTTGATCCATTTTGGTACCAAGAAATGCATCATGACATGACAGTGCCTGAGTCATCTCAGAGACTTGATTTCCCCTTATAAATTTTATTGCAACAGAATTGCTATAGTAAAGGTTGTATCAGCACTTTCATTGTAATGCCAGTCTTCAAGGGATGATAACTCAGCTGTAAAAATTGCTATAAGCTCAGACTTGGCATGCAAGGTCACAATTCTGAAAGCCAGTTTTTTTGAAATGGTCAAAATATTTGACAAATTAAAGAAAGTAATACAAATTATACAAATGTTTATATTTGCTCATAAAGAACAGGAATATATAGTTAGGAATTAAAAATTACCTATTGTACTTTCTTCTCCATTTTCTAATTTAATCACTTTTCAGATTTCTTTCATAACTGTGATATTGTTCCATATTTTAATTCCAGAGCCATGCAGAAAAGTCCACCTGTTATTCTCAGTAACAGCACTTGAAGGCTTCTAAACAAAAAGCAGTTGTGAGTGGAAGGGGGCCATTGGTGTTCATACTTGATGTTCATACACAACTTCTGATGTAGTGAACCTACCATCACATTATCAGCTTCCTTGTATAGGAGAAATTCAGTCTGGTGCTTATCTGAATACTCATTGCGGACGGTGAGGAGTACAGACATTAGACCCTTTCATTGCTAACAACAGCACCAGCCAAAATCCCCAAAGAAATCTGAAAGCTCAGAGAACACCCAGGTATACATTTACAAGACACTGGTCTGCATGTTTTCCTTACCCACAGCTGAATTCTGAAGGCAGTCTATCCACAGCTCTTGGAGGCACTCCATAAAACACCTTAAAGGCTGGTTTTCTCTGATGTATACAAGGGCTGTATCATCTTGTAGCCACTGTTCCATAATTTCTGAAATGAAAATACAGAGGAGGCTCTAGCCACTCCCTTTCGCTGTTGAATGCATACCTGACCTTTCTGTGTGCAATTATATGGCCAATCTTTATTTGGCTATTTCTAACAAAGAAATTGCTATTTATTGACAAAATTATTTTTGGGAAGCCTGACCTCAAATTAGGCTTCTTAGAAATTTTATTCCCACACTAAGAAAGATTAACATGGCCTCTCCTACTGTAGGATAATAGATTTGTTTGTTTTCGGAGTACGGAAGCTGTAAGAAAAATTGATTTTTTTTTTTTTTTTAATAAAGAAGAGGAGGGAAAAGAGGGAGGAAACTGAACTATATCTTTATTTATCAAAACTGGGAATATTTTTACATACCATATACTCTTTATTATAGCATGAAAAAGCATAGGAAGAATGACTACGTAGTACAGAAATGGGACAGTACAGAGAAAAGGATGACAGCAGAAAAAGAAAGGGAAAAGAAAAAGACTCAACTTTGAATATAAAATTATCCATTTACCAGCTTACATAATGCTTTAAACATTTCTAAATTTTGATTGTTGACTCTTTCACAGAATCACAGAATCACAGAATCACTACGGTTGGAAAAGACCTGTAAGATCATCAAGTCCAACCTGAAAAACAAACAAACAAAAAAAAAAAACAAAACAAAACAAAAAAAAAAAAACAAAAAAACCACACAAACAACCCACGCAAGCCAACCACCACACAACAACAACAAGGCACAACACACCAAAAACCAACCCACCCAACACCACACAGCACCATGTCCATCAAGCTACATCCCACAATGCCACATCCACACGCTCCTTGAATACCTCCAGGGAGGGTGACTCTACCACCTCCCTGGGCAGCCTATTCCAATGTTTCACTACTCTCTCGGTAAAGTACTTTTTCCTAATATCTAGCCTGAACCTCCCCTGGCGCAACTTGAGGCCATTTCCTCTAGTCCTGTCACTAGTCACTTGGGAGAAGAGACCAACACCCACCTCTCTGCAACCCCCCTTCAGGTAGTTGTAGAGAGCGATAAGGTCTCCTCTGAGCCTCCTCTTCTCCAGGCTAAACAACCCCAGTTCCCTCAGCCGCTCCTCATAAGACTTGTGCTCCAAACCCCTCACCAGCTTCGTCGCCCTTCTCTGGACACGCTCCAGCACCTCCATGTCTTTCTTGTAGTGAGAGTTCTGTTGAGTTCTGTTTCAATTATTTTTGTCTTATGTCTAAGGGTAGAAGATAAGAATACTGCGATGAAGTGGCTGATAGGTTTTTCTAGCACATGCTGACTTGAATAAGTTTCTTTTTGAGTATGGGCAACAGATGAAACAGATTGCATAAATTTTTCTGTCTTTATTTACCCTTTAGGACTGTCAAGGATATTTGGAAAGTGATTATTTTAAATTAAAAGCCTAACAGCCATGCCATTTTGTCACTGTATTCTTTCACTTATTAGACAAAAAAGGGCAATTTTAATGGAATTGTCAAAACTTTCTCCATTTTGCGCTTTTATAAAAATCTGATTATCAGTTCTGATTTTTCTAACTAAAATTAAAGTATCCTATTGAATAAAGTGTCTGTCCACAATTGCATTCTCTCACATTACAGGGAAATAGCACTTCAATATATGGCAGGTGATAGTAATAAATGACCAATATTGTTCATGCAGAAGTATTTATTTTTTGTCTCCCCCTTTCCTAATCATATAACTATTGTGAGAATATTTTTGTTGATATCTCAGGTAGAATGATGGATCTCTTGAATTTTGCAGTACAATTTATTTTGGTAAGCAAAAAGACAAAATACTAATCATAAAAATGTTAGAGTCAGATTTATTTTCTGAAGAAAAAAAATTAAAAGTATATATCTGAATTTAGAAATTTGAGTTTACCATTGCTTAGCTGAAATAGATTGAAACAAATCTCTAGCATATTTAAAAGGTAAAGTACAAACCCCAGAATCGGATATAAATTTTATACCAGGGACCACCACTATAACGTGAGTCTACATATTTCACCTGAAAATCCACATATATCAGGGAGTTTGGAATATAGATCATCAGGCATCTTTTTTTGTCTTTGGTCCATCTGAAATAACTACTTTTTCTTTGTTCCAATTTGTAGTTATTCCTCATCCAAAATTCTCTCATAATCATTGGTGCAAAAGTCACAATAACACAGCATAATGTTTCTGTCAGACAGCATTGATTATTTATCTCTATTTTAAGAGAAACTTTTCTATATTTCGCATTACTTTGTCACTTTATAGTCATAAAATGAGGTGTCATAAAAATATGGACCAAACCACACACTAGGTATTAAATACAAACAAGCATGTTACTGGCCCTTGAAATCTGAAAACTCTCCGGGTTTAAACCTATCAAAGACATTGACTGTATTTCTTATGTTTTTTGTGCTGCATGGGAGAAGCCTGTATCCGATACTCACCAAATATATGGTCTTTCTGTGTGTTTTAACCTTCCAAACCTAAAGACAGAGTATTGCAGAAGATAGCAGTTGCTGTTGATTAGCCATCAAATGTCCTGCATCAGATGCTACTGATGTTGTTAGTAGAATGAGATGAAGTTTGAGGATTTGTTTGATATACATCAAGACACAGCCAAAAAAAAGGTTTTCAATGGTTGGACTCAGTTAAAAATGAAGTACTTTCATGAGGCTCTAGAAACCAGCTTGGAACTGTATCTACTTTTGCAAATTATTTTGATGAATTATGTCTAACACCTGGAAGAGTTTTATGTTATGCAGGTGTGTTGTTTTTATTCTTGGTTCATCTTCGAACTGATCTTCAAAGTAACAGTTAAATCTAACTTTTGCTCTCTGAGAAACACTGTGTAGGTCTTACCGTGTATTTCAAATATGCTTCTGAAAAGCAATAGCACTCCCTTATTATGTCTCAGCTCGTCTATTGTAACATTCTTAGCAGGTCTGCTTGACAAATTGATCGACAGGCTTTGGTTAGTTCAGGACTCAGCTGCAAGGCTAAGAAACCAAAAAGTATGAGCGTATTACTCCAGTTTTAGTCTTGGTACATTCACTTCCTTCACTTCCTTTTGAGTACAGCATAAACTTTGAAATCTTATTGCCCATGTTAGAAGTATTAGACAAACCTGGCTCTGGGGGATAGGCCCAAACTGATCCCCCAGTAACTACGTGACCAGAAACTACAGTTAAATGATGTAGGAAAATTAACTTTTTTTTCTTAAGATTGAAACTTCTGCCCCTAAGAAATAAGCTTTATATATATCATGCAATGAGAAATCTTGCCTCTATCCATGTAGTAAACTTGATTGACTCCTAAATCAGTTTAGGGTTTAACTACTCCATTTCTCAAAACTGATTGCATGTGCTCACCTCCATTTCTTCTTATTAAGGTCTTACTTGATTTTAATCAGTGTTCGTTATCTCGACAGTCTTTTCTGTGAGCTATTTTTCATGAATCTTTTGATAATTTTTAAGTTATTGAGTATCTCCACTTCTGCATTTGCAGTGTTATCTGTCAGTAACGGTCAGACATCAATAGCCTGTGATGAAGTGTTGGAAGGATGTGGATGGTCTTGAAGCCACGTGTGGAGATGATACGGAAGTAGCTTAACAGTGATAGAATGGACTTTGTCTGTAAAATATTTTATGGTTTTAAGTAGATGAATAAAGTAGGATGACAGTTTAGGGAGTTTAATCCTGTAAAGGCACTGGATCCTGGTTAAGAAGTTCAGCATACCTGCTTTATGTAGTCTGCCCCACTTATTTGGGACAACTTCTGTGGAGGATCCTTTGCCAGGTCCTCCCTAGGGAATTTCTTTGAGCCTGGTGGTAAGTTCTGAATGCTGGGCTTATAGTACTGAAATTGCCAAAGAGAGAATAAAAGAAGAAATAAAGATCAAGTAAGGTAAAATGATGCCAAAGTTAATTAAATATTTGTATTCATTATATAACCTAGTATGACATTTTGCATTTAATTATTTTTTTAATACCACTTAATAGATGTGATGGAAATGTTGATAGGTTGGTTATTTCTCCACAGAAGATTGGAACACGAACATGATCACAGCGTATATACTAGGTTTGCTTTTAGATTAATAAAAGAGATGCTCAAAGGTAGGCACCTGACTGCTGTTGAAAGCCATTGATTCTGGCTGCCTCACTTCCAGTTAAACCACCAGGAGTCCGCCTCACAGAGCATTTTCCCCTCAGAACAAGGCAGAGTCAATGAGAATTTTTTGAATCCAAAAATCCTGATTGCCTCCACTTCCAGTTATGTCTAATCCTGTAAAATGCTGAATGCCTTTACCTTCCATCAATTTTTATTTACTGCTTCAGCCAAGACAGTTCGTTATCTTATTAGAGACTTTCACACACACAGAGGTTACAACATTTGTATTTTGAGCAATGCTTTGATTGTGTTTTAGCTTTTATTCTGTTTTCCAATAGTACCTCAATGGCCCCATCTAACTGTGCTAGACAGTGTCATCGACAATATTACCTTTTCCCCTTGCATTTATTGATTATAAACCAGAGTTTACAGCATCCACAATGTGAAAAAATTGAGTCTTTATGCAAGACAGCCAGTTATTTTTTATAGTTATGATCTTTTTAGGATAACCCACTGCAAACACACTTTAGCATTTAAGGATAGCCATAAAACATGGCATGAAGGTATAATGAACCCAAAAAGAACATCTGCTATGGTTGCAAACCTCAGTATCTGTATACATACAGACAACTTCTTGGTATGTACACAAAATATTTGCTCCTCTGAATGCTCAAGTCCATTCTTTACTTGAGATTTTTTTTGGGCCTTTTTATTGGATTATTTATTGAATTGTTTAGTTTGAACTTATAATGCATTCATCATCATTATTATTATTATTATTATTATTAAGCTATTTTATTGCATTTAGGGGAAAATTTTGTATTTTTGTTTCAGGAATTTTACTTAATATTCATCCTACCTCAATTGACAAGTTTTTTTTTAAAACAAATTTTATTTAAAGGGGTAATTTTTAAAGGAAGTGAATATTATCTTGCCTCCATGTCCATTTAACCTTGAAAAAGCATTTTATATTTTAATTCAAAAAATATTTATTTGGGGAAAAAGGAATTAAAACATATACATTTTTAATAATAGAACATTTAATAATAATAAATTAGTATTTTAAACATAGTACATTTATGGCCTAATATAATAGTAAAACAATCAGCTTTTTTTTGTTCTACTTGGTCCCACACACTTTATGTAATCTCTACTAGGAAATAACACAGATTTCCATTTGAAAAACTTTCAGACAAAATTAGGTAATCAGATTTTGCTTAATGAATGCAATATGGTTAATCGTTTAAGAAGAAGAGAATCTTCACCAGTTATCCTGAATTTTTCAATCTAATAGAATGTAAATGAAAAATAAGAAGTTCAACATAATGACTGAAGTAGAAAAGAGAGATTCTATTGTTAGTGTACTATACTAACACTGAGCATTGCATTTAGCACAAATATTTTGTATTTTGTTTCTCCTACTTTGGTAGTGTCAAAATAGCTAATGTTCAACCACTCCATTTTTGAATGAGAAGTATGATAATTTAATTAAAGTTTAAAGTCTAGGAGCTGCTGAAGATCATACATAATCCAATTACTTTTTATTCAATTAGTTTAATAGCAAACCACTTTGCTATAATTACAGTTAATCCCCTGATTTTTCTCCTCAGCTGTTTATCAATGGCCTGCATGATATCTTTGAGGAAATCATACTGGGATATAATTATCAACAATCCTCAATGGAATTAATGCACTAAATAGTACTCAATTGTGAGCAGTATTCCATTGCTAGATGGCTTAGATTTGAAGATGATAAGAACACAATACATAAGTTTGAAGTTTCTCAGCCACTTTCCCTAGAGTTTTTGGGAAGAGGAGACAATAGTTATTTTTCCCACTTACTGATGCTGAACAAAGAAATGCCAAGATATAAGCTAAACTGCATCAAAGAAAAGAGGAATTGCAATCAGGCCCTTCTAACCACTGTGGCTGTTTACTGAATTGTAAATATCAGAAATGACTTTCAGCAGTATCATAGTCTCCTGTGCATGCAGCAAATTGGTATTAGTGTCTGTAATGTTGGATCCTTGACAAGCTAAAGCCACAATTTCATTGTTTCATGGATAAAAGAAAAAATACCTGCATAATCCATTAACCAATTGTGTCAGAGCCTTGGAATTTCTTGAAGAAATTATCCAAACTTCCTTTTCTCATTGTGTGTTCTTTTTAAGCAGAAATAGGTGCTTCATACGTAGGATGCTGTATCTGCAGGAATGGCTTTAATCCAGTATCTATTCACAGAAATTCAGCATTAAATATAGCATTAGACTATTAGGGACATCCCATTAATAGGTTAAATACTGGCTTCCTCTGCAGTCCAGTACAAGCCCAGCATCTTGCCAGACACTGAGTCACAAAACACAGAGAGTAAAAAGACTGAAGTTCCAGACGAAACATGAAAATAAGTGCCTATTGTTGAGATCCTCGCATTGCTGACAAAAAGTGTATTATTTCAGTAGGATGTTCATCAAATCTTACACAAAGCCGAGGTAAATTCAGGATTAATTGCTCAGTCATATGTACCAGTTTTACTCTAATCGATCTATCCTAGAAAAAAGGTTTGAGACTTAGTTTTCCTCGTTCTTACATTCATAAAGACATATGACTACTTCAGGAACACCTTCTTACTACTCCCCGTCCTTCATATAGATATCTGTATTTAAAGTCAGTCCGTTATCAATTAGTGTAGTATAAGTGAATTTCATAGTCTTTCATTTGTTCTTCATTGTGAAAAGATGCCAAACTAGTGCTGATTCTACTGTTTTGTATTTTACTGTTGAAACTGCATTCTCCCATTGTTTCCAAATAGGAAACGGAAACTCAAGGAATTTGCTGAAATTGAAAATAAAATCAATTTAGGACATTAAAAAATACACAGGGTGAAATACAGAGCTTTCACTGAGTAAAAAAAATGAGGCTGACAGAAAGGAAAAGAGGCACATGTCACTTCAAATTTCAAACATCCTAACGAGGTGATATGAGGGTCTGACTGTCAAAGTGGAAATAATATCACCTGCCTGTTTGATGTCATCCATGTCCATATTTTATTGAAGGAACTTTGAGCATGAAAGAAGTAGACTCAGTATCGATTATGATCAAAAAACTTCTGGCCAGGGTGGTGTTGGCTGGCTGTGTCACAGCAGCAATTACACAGCACTGCTCCCCGGAGACTTTTACCTGCTTGTTAGATGAAATCAATAATACCCAGACAAGCACTGAAATGACATTTTAATGTTCACAAAGAACATTTACACTTCAGGGCTGCCTTTGAAAAAGTTTCTAACAATCATGGAAGGGGCAAATGGAAGGTCCTCTGTAGCAGGTAAAGATGGTTGCTCTCAAACAAAGGCATTAGCTGTTTTTCAGGATGTGCCTTGCAAAGACTATGTAACTGTATAGGGTAACAGGTCATTTTGACAGAAATTAACTGTTTGCAAGGAGTTTTGGGGGAGGCAGTACATATAGCAGTGGGGTGATAATGAATAGAGATGAGAAAGGAGAGGAGCTAGAGGGACTTGCATCTTCTCACCTCGAGAGAGACGGCCCAAGCCAACACGGCAGGGGCCAAACTGTGAAAGGCTGCAAGTGGGAACAGTGAGCTACGTTTCTCTCAGTGCTGCCTCTTCATGCCTTCATACACAATATTCCTTACAGTAAGTTGCAACTGTGGCAGCACTGGGCTGAAAAGGACTTTTTACTTGGCTTTGCAGGTGTTTTTGCTCAGGGTGCGTCAGTGAGAAATCCAAAAGTGTGCGCTTTATGTATTGCCTGTACAGACAAGGGAGGATGGGATCCCTCCAGCAGTCAGGCCTTCTGGGCCATTCTCAGTTGGTCTTTCCTTGCATCCTCACCCTTTCTGCTACCCCATCTTATAATTTAAGCAAGGTAATGTGCCTTACATTGCAGTCAGCTGCGCATCTACCTTGCTGCAGCTGATGGAGCTGGGGACTTTGTAGAGACCCGTGAGGTAGGTGCAACATTACACTGCTACAGTAACGCTCACAGAAAAAAAGCTATGTGAGAGGCGCTTGTTGTCTTTCTGCAAGTTACTGGTTTTTCTGTTTGTAGTCACTTGCTTCAGGAAGATCTAGTACTGGCCCTTCTCATAGGCAGAATGTTGGACTAAGTGGACCACAGGTCTGCGCCAGCATGGCAATGGTGCCAGTAACGCTAGCCTGTAATGTTTAGTACCAGTAACAACGGTTTTCTAAGGTAGACAACACATCTGCTACACCAACTGGAAAACTGAACAAATTGTAATTGTAACAGAAACTAAGCTATCATTCAAGACAGGAAGAGTGTGGTAAAAAATAATTAAACTAAAATTCTCCAAGAACTGTTGGTTCTTTAGTCTGTTTTTTATGTAACATATGGTTCCTCACTGAGCAAAATATTTAACCATGTGTTTAAGCTAGCCATAACATTTTGAACAAAGGATGTAAATTGATTAAATTAAAAAAATCTTAAAATTCAATTTCTGTTTAATTTATTACTAGAAAAAGACCAATTTGAATATACTTTTAATTCCTTTAAATAGGGACTTAGAGGAAGATGCAGAGTGAAATTTGACAGATAAAATCTGAGTTAGGCTGCTTTTAATGACTTTATTTCAAGACAACAATAAATTCTGCACTGGAGACCCAAAAAGTCACAAAGCCACCTCCATATTTTTTCTGAAAATTTTCAGATGCCTTGATTTCGATAATGATATTTAAGCATCTAGACCTGGCAATCACTTGATGATATCTAGGCCTGGTACTCACTTTTCCCTTGTTGCGATTTAACCCCAGTAGCAGCTAAGCCCCACACAACTGCTTGCTCACTTCCCCCCAAACAGTTGAGTTGAGAATCAGAAGAGTAAAAGTGAGAAAACTTGTGGGTTGAGATAAACACAGTTTAACAGGTAAAGCAAAAAAGTTACACTTGTGAGTAAAGCAAAATATAAGGAATACACTCACTACGTCTCATCAGCAGGAACATGTTCAGCCATCTCCAGGAAAGCAGGGCTCCATCAACACATAATGGTTACCTGGGAAGGCAAACAGCCTAACTCTGAATGTATCCCCTTCCTCCTTCTTCCCCCAGCTTTTACTGCTGAGCATGACATCATATGGTATGGAATATCCCTTTGGTCAGTTGAGGTCAGCTGTCCCAGCTGTGTCCCCTCCCAACTTCTTGTGCGCCCCCAAGCCTACTTGCTGGTGGGGCACAATGAGAAGCCCAAAAGCCTTGACTTGCTCAGCAATAACTATAAAATAACTATAAAAACTTGACACTGCTCAGCAATAACTATAATATTCCTGTGTTATCAACACTGTTTTCATTATAAATCCAAAACAGCACCATACAAACTGCTATGAAGAAAATTAACTCTACCCCAGCTTCTAAGCACTTGTATTTTTCCTCAGCGCCTGTGGGTTGCGGGAAGCAAGAGATTCCTGCAACCTGTGAAAAACTGCCCCTTCAGACAGACATGGTTTAAACCCATATTTCTTATTTTTTGATGAAAATGCTTTCAGTACCAGGATAACGGCAAAACCCAGCTCAAACTTCTTATTGAATTTACGCTAATAAGGCTGCTCAAATTTTTTGGCATTACTGAAGTGAAAATAAGTTAATTGTAATTTATATTGATTGTTGTAGTTAAAAGTAATCCACTACTTATTTCTTCTCTTGCAAAAAAGATAAAATTAAACTTGAGAAGCACAGAGGTGGGATTAGCAGGATCTTTCCCATTGCAGTGTAATATTATATAGCATATCCAGAGAAGGGCGACAAAGCTGGTGAGGGGTCTGGAGCACAAGCCTTATGAGGAGCGGCTGAGAGAGCTGGGGTTGTTCAGTCTGGAGAAGAGGAGGCTGAGGGGAGACCTTATCACTCTCTACAATTACCTGAAAGGGGGTTGCAGAGAGGTGGGTGTTGGTCTCTTCTCCCAAGTGACAAGACAAGAGGAAATGGCCTCAAGTTGCGCCAGGGGAGGTTTAGGCTGGGTATTAGGAAAAATTTCATCACTGAAAGTGTTGTCAGACATTGGAACAGGCTGCCCAGAGAGGTGGTGGAGTCACCCTCACTGGAGGTATTTAAAAGACATATGGATGAGGCACTTAGGGACATGCTTTAGTGGTGGACTTGGCAGGGTTAGGTTTACGGTTGGACTTGATGATCTTTAAAGGTCTTTTCCAACCTAAACCATTCTATGATTCTATAAGTAATTTAATTCCTGAACACTGGGAAAATATTGGTTTAAACTATCTCTTTTCATACCTATACATCAGTGGATACTCTATAACACTTTTGCCAGAGATTATTCTCTAATATATTTTCTTCCTTCTTCAGTTTAAAAACATACTGAAAAACAGCAGAAAATACAGACATTTAATCTGTAGTAATTCAGACTTGTAACAGTATTTCTCATATGTTAGCTCAAAAAAACAAGCTTTACAAAATACAAACAGCAATTCAAATTTCTGACTTTTAAATGAATCAGATGAAATGGACAAGTGATATGAAAAATGCCTAATACCTTACTGAACTGTGGGACATCTGTCACAGTTCTGCCAGTCTGAAATGAAAAGACCCATTAATGATCTACCTCATGCAATATTTACTGCTGCTACATCAAACAGGACTCCTTGTTATACTAACATAGCCAGCACCAAGCACACTGCTGCCTTATAGATCAGTGAACAACAGTAAATCAGTCAACAACTGCTCTCTAGAATTACTGCATCTACCGAAAACTTATCAAGCATCAACAAAATCCCAAGTTTCCTGGCTTCTCCAGAAGTTGCTATGGGATGGAGAACAACATAATTTCTAGGGTTTTTTTAAAAAGCAATTGAGAAGGCGGGGAACAGATTTGTTCCTTTTCTTCTTCACCTTCATAATTTACAAAGAAAGCCTGAAAGGAGATTTCTGGAGTAAATTTTTTCAATAGAGGTTCTTATCGCAATTTGCTTTTTCACTCTGGAAATGTTTAATCAACTATAGGGGACTTACGTAATAAACTTGTGTTTAAGAATTCCATTTCTCTCTTTCACAGAAACATTGGTATAGGTCTTATAAAAAAAGGTATCAAAAGTTTGCATGAATTTCTGTTGTCTAGACCCTGTTTGAGCATGCCCAGTTTCAATGTTCAGCTGCATACTCCCTCTTGGTCTCTGAATACCATACCTCCACCATCACAGCTTTTGTTGGGAGCATATCTGTAATGAAGTAGTATCAGTCACAGAATCACAGAAATCACTAAGGTTGGAAAAGACCTGTAAGATCATCAAGTCCAACTATTACAAAAAAAACCAAAAAAACCACACCACACACCACCACGCCCATCAAGCCACGTCCCACAATGCCACGTCCACACGCTCCTTGAATACCTCCAGGGAGGGTGACTCCACCATCTCCCTGGGCAGTCTATTCCTGTGTGTTACCACACTCTCAGTAAAGAAATTTTTCCTAATATCGAGTCTGAATCGCCCCTGGTGCAACTTGAGGCCATTTCCTCTTGTCCTGTCACTCATCACTTGGGAGAAGAGGCCAACACCCACCTCTCTGCAACCTCCTTTCAGGTAGTTGTAGAGAGCGATAAGGTCTCCCCTCAGCCTCCTCTTCTCCAGACTGAACAACCCCAGTTCCCTCAGCCACTCCTCATGAGACTTGTGTTCCAGACCCCTCACCAGCTTCATCACCCTTCTCTAGACACGCTCCAGCACCTCAATGTCCTTCTTGCAGTGAGGGGCCCAAAACTGAACACAGCATTCGAGGTGAGGCCTCACCAGCGATGAGTACAGGGGCACAATCACCTCCCTACTCCTGCTGGCCACACTGTTTCTGATACAGGCCAGGATGCCGTTGGCCTTCTTGGCCACCTGGGCACACTGCTGGCTCATATTCAGCCGGCTGTCGGCCAACACCCCCAGGTCCTTATCTGTGGGGCAGCTTTCCAGCCACTCGTCCCCAAGCCTGTAGCGTTGCCTGGGGTTGTTGTGACCCAAGTGCAGGACCCGGCACTTGGCCTTGTTGAACTTCATCCAATTGGCCTGGGCCCATCCATCCAGCCTGTCCAGATCCCTCTGCAGAGCCTTCCGACCCTCAAGCAGATCAACATTCCCGCCCAACTTGGTGTCAGCTGCAAACTTGCTGAGGGAGCACTCAATCCCCTCATCCAGATCATCGATAAATATATTAAACAAGACAGGCCCCAAAACTGAGCCCTGGGGGACTCCGCTTGTGACCGGCCGCCAACTGGATTTCACTCCATCCATCACAACTCTCTGGGCTCGGCCATCCAGACAGTTTTTAACCCAGCAAAGAGTGCACCTGTCTAAGCCACGATTTGCCTGCTTCTCCAGGAGAATACTGTGGGAGACAGTGTCAAAGGCTTTACTGAAGTCCAGGTAGACAACATCCACAGCCTTTCCCTCATCCACTGGGTGGGTCACCTGGTCATAGAAGGAGATGAGTTTGGTCAAGCAGGACCTGCCTTTCATGAACCCGTGCTGGCTGGGTCTGATCCCTTGGGTGTCCTGCAAGTGCCCCGTGAGCACCCTCAAGATGAACCTCTCCATAATCTTGTAGATGGGTGTCACGTTGGCAAGCCTCCAGTCATCCGGGACCTCCCCCGTTAACCAGAACTGTTGATAAATGATGGAGAGCGGCTTGGCAAGCTCTTCCGCCAGCTCCCTCAGCACCCTTGGGTGGATGCCATCAGGCCCCATAGACTTGTGGGTGTCCAGTTAGCATAGCAGGTCATTAACTGCTGCCTCCTGGATCACAGGGAGTTTGTTCTGCTCTCCATACTTGTCTTCCAGCTCAGGGAGCTGAATACCCTGAGGATATCTGGTATGGCTGTTGAAGACTGAGGCAAAGAAGACATTAAGTACCTCAGCCTTTTCCTCATCCTTGGTGACAATGTTCCCTCCCGCATCCAGTAAAGGATGGAGATTCTCCTTGGCTCTCTTTTTGTTGTTAATGTATTTATAGAAAACGTTTTTTGTTATCCTTTACGACCGTGGCCAGATTGAGCTCTAGCTGGGCTTTCGCCTTCCTAATTCCCTCTCTGCATGACCTAATGAGATCCTTGTACTCTTCTTCAGTTGCCTGCCCCTTCTTCCAAAGGTGATAAATTCTCATTTTTTCCTTGAGTCCAAGCAAAAGCTCCCCGTTCAGCCAGGCCGGTTGTCTTCCCCGCCGGCTCTCCTTATGGCACATGGGGACTGCCTGCTCCTGCACCTTCAAGATTTCCTTCTTGAAGAAGGTCCAGCCTTCCTGGACCCCTTTGCCCTTCAGGACTGTCTCCCAAGGGACCCTCTCAACCAGTGTCCTGAACAGGCCGAAGCCTGGCCTCCAGAAGTCCATCGTAGTGGTATTGCTGACCCCGCTCCCTACTTGGCCAAGAATTGAGAACTCTATCATTTCATGGTTGCTAAGCCCAAGATGGCCTCCAACCTTCACTTCTCCCACCAGACCCTCTCTGTTTGTAAACAGCAGGTCAAGCAGGGCACCTCCCTTGGTAGGCTCGCTTACCAGCTGTGTCAGGAAGTTATCTTCCACAGACTCGAGGAACCTCAGGGACTGTTTCCTATCTGCTGTGTTATATTTCCAGCAGACATCTGGTAAGTTGAAGTCCCCCAGAAGAACAAGGGTTTGCAACTGTGAGACTTTTGCCAGTTGTTTGTAGAACACTTCATTGGCTTCTTCATCCTGTTTGGGTGGTCTATAACAGACCCCCAGCAGGATATCTGCCTTGTTAGCCTTCCCCCTCAACCTTACCCATAAGCATTCAACCCTGTCATCACAATCATCGAGCTCTATACATTCAAAACACTCCTTGACTTACAGAGCCACCCCACCGCCTCTCCTTCCTTGCCTATCCCTCCTGAAGAGCTTATAGCCCTCCATCGCAGTGCTCCAGTCACGCGAGTCGTCCCACCATGTTTCTGTGATGGCAACTACGTCATAGCTGTCCCACTGCAGAACAGCTTCCAGCTCCTCCTGTTTGCTGCCCATGCTGCGTGCATTGGAATAGACGCACTTGAGCTGGGCTATCGATCCTGCCTCCAACATTGGCATGCCACCCCTAGGGTCACCTCTAGGTAGCCTGGCTTCATCCCCTACCCCCTTCAAATCTAGTTTAAAGCCCTCTCAATGAGGCTTGCCAACTCATGAGCAAGGATCCTTTTCCCCCTTGAGGATAGTTGAACACCGTCTGCACCCAGCAGGCCCGGTGCCATGTAGACGGCCCCATGGTTAAAAAACCCAAAATTCCTCCGACGGCACCAGTCTCTGAGCCACACGTTGACGAGGTTCACTCTCCTGTTCCTATCAGCATTCCTCCCCACCACTGAAGGGATTGAGGAAAACACCACCTGTGCTCCCAATCCCTCAACCAGTCTCCCCAGCGCTTTGAAGTCCTTCTTGATCCCTTTTAGGCTTCTTCGCTCAATCTCATCACTGCCAACCTGCAAAACCAACAGTGGGTAGTAATCAGTGGGCTGTACCAGACCAGGGAGTTTCCTAGTAACCTCTCTCACCCAGGCCCCAGGGAGGCAGCAGACTTCCCTGGGGGTTGGGTCTGGTCGGCATATCGGGCCCTCTGTTCCCCTCAGGAGGGAATCACCTACAACAATTACCCTCCTTTTTGTCTTAGTCGAGGTGGTTCTGATGTGTGGGGCAGACTGTCTCGCCCTAGGCAACCCCACAGATGGACTTTCATCCATATCCTCGTTATCCTGGCCCTCAAGTTCCAGAGCCCCATATCTGTTGTGTAGGGGCAGCTGGGAAGGTGAGGGAGGCCGGGAGGGGATTCACCTGCTGCCCCGAGCAGGGACCTTTTTCCATGCCCCTTCGCCTCTTAAGTCCCCTCCTTCTGCCCGGCAGCAAGAGGGTAAGGGGTCCTCTGTTTCTCGTGGAGCCTCCGTCCTCCGCCTTTCCCTCAGGGAGGGTAGGGCATGGCTCCACCAGTCTATCTCCCTCTCGCACTCCCTGATACTCCTCAGCCTCTCCACTTCCTCTTTCAGCTCTGCCACCAGGCTGAGCAGATCGTTCACCTGGTCGCACCGCACACAGGCGTTGTCTCCCCCGGCCTCCGGCACCAGCAACAGGCTCAGGCACCCCTGGCAGCCAGAGACCTGGACAGCCGCGTGCCTGGGCAGGAGCTCAGTCTGGGTCACCACATTCCTTCTGACGATGGCTTTCAGCCGAGTGGAGACCATAGCTGGGCCTCTTCTGGGAGGGCGATGACCACTCGTCAGGAGAGCCTCTAGAGCCAGGCGGGGAGGACTGTGCCCTGCCCGCACGCCTTCGCTGTGCGAGCTGACACACCGCGCCCCAGATCGCTCGCGCTCCCTGGGGGCTGCTCTTGTACGCGAGGGGCTTCGGCCGCCGCCGCTCCAGTCCCCGCCCACGCTGAGTCCCAGCTGCCGCTCGTCAGGAGCTCGCTCTGCCGGCCCGGGGGTGTGGGTGGGCGGACCGGGGCACCCTCTCTCTCCCTCTGCGCCTTCGCCTTCGCGGTGTGCCGCCCCGGGAAGGGGCCCCCGTCGCGATCCTCCGCTCCGGAGCCCTTCGCCTCGGTGGCTTCAAACTGTCAAACTTCAAACTGTCAAACTGTAAAACAAGTTTATGATAAAACAAAAGCTAAAAAAAACCCCCAAACCAACAACTCAACAATTGTGTGTACAATTAATAGGAGAAAGTGGTTTTCACTACAAGTTTCAACCTGCATTTTATCTTTGTTTAATTAGCACTTTGAAGAAAGAAGGTATTTGTTAATGATATAACAACAAAACCCTTAGATTAGGTAGTAAACATAACACTACGCATTCTCTGTGAACTGTAGTGTAACCAGGGAAGACCAGAGTTGATATTTCCTTGAAAAAAACAATGAATAAAATTTATATATCCCCCCCCAATAGTAAACAACTCTCTGTTTTCTTTATAAAGACTTCCAAAAAGTTACTTTAAAAGATACCCTTTGACAGTCACCTTTATGAAAGACAGCATGTCATGTTTAAACAAAATTGCTTTTTATATAATGAATTACAACCTTAAAAGCAGAGCAGTTCATGAGGACATGCTTGCTATGAAGTCAATAAGACTATGCATTCAGGTGCTTATTATAGTTCTGCATGTGGCTGCTTTTTCATTTTCTTAGAATGTCAGTAAAACAATTTTTTGTTAGAAAATACCTTTGCAGTCAAAATGTTATTTTTAGATTTTCATTAAAGAAAATATATCTGGCCTTTCATGTTTTACTTCCTGCTCACACAATCAAATCAGAACTCTATAATTTCTATGGGCTGCAGTATTTTGCATTCATTTTGAATTTTAATAGCTGGAGACGGTTATGTGCATTGAAAAACTGAACCTTAATATAGCAGCAATCAATGAACTAAATCCTCAGATCTATTGAAGTGAGTACCAGGAGCAGAACTCTTATTCTCTCTTATGTGTGTCATCAGTACTGGAGGTGATCCTGAAAAACATTCAAGTCCATTCTACCTAGCAAAAGAGGGTGCATTGACGTTAGTGTTTTGAGTAATGCCGTTAGAGGAAATGGGGTCATCTTTGGTTGGGTTTTTTTTTGGTGGAAGATGTGTGCTTTTGAAAAGAAAATCCTGATCATCTCCACTTACTAAACTTTGGAGGTTCATGTTGTGGAGTGGAGCGGATCAGCTGCAGTGCTTGAGAATCAAGGTGTGGTCATGTGGGGCTGCTCAGAATTACTTAATTAAGTTTACAGGAAGAAAATTTTATTCTAAACAGTTTCTCATTTGCAAATACTTTTGTATCCTCGTTATCCTTTTAGGGGTTTTTTGTTTGTTGGGGTTTTTTTATTGTTGTTTTTTGTTGCTGTTTGGTTTCAGATTTTTCCTTGATCTGTATTACTTAGAAACTTTTAATCTTGTGTCTGCGCTTGCTGCATGTCTGTGAATTAATAAAAAGAACAAGTCTCAAAATATTAGGCAATTTGAAGGTCAAAGATGAACCTAGGAGAAGGTGTCAAGCAGAAAGATTAATATGAAAAAGAAAAAACACAAGACATAAAATCCTAATTACTTACTGTCAGGTGATCCTGACTCTCCACTAATTTTTATTTTGTGCTGTCACTTATGTTTTTGCAACCTAAATGTGGATAGAATTTCAGAACACTCCTAGATAAAATATAGAGGCAATTAATACTTATTTTGCACCAATATATATGGCTCTGCAAGACACAAAGTAGTTATGGGTCAAGCTCATTTCATTCAGTGTGCAAGGGTTGTCATATTTTGCTGCTTAGGCAAAAGTCTGTTGGAGTAGCTATTATTCTGTTTGAAATTTTGTGACCATTTTAGAGGAAGGAGCCTTGGGTTCAGTCTTAGGACTTTATTTTGCCACTGATGCAGTTTCTAGAATAAGAAGAACACGTCGTGAATAAAATCAATAGATAATAATTTTAGACTTTTTTGTGTATGTGATATTCTATGGTAATATGATTCAGATGTGTCTGTGTGAGGGCATGTGTGTGTAATCTGTGTGCCCACATTTTGTCCTTAGAGGAATAGCACAATCTGGATTGTAGAGAACCTATGGAGATCATCTGGTCCATCTCCCTGCTCAAAATCAGATTTCACTTTAGGGTCAGATAAGGTTGCTCAGTGCCTTGTCCAGTTTAGTTTTGAATGTTGCCAAGGATGGGGATTCCACAACCTCTGCAGCCAACCTGTCCCAGGGCTTAAAGCCCCTCGTAGTGAATTTTTTTTTCTTTCTATTGAATTAGAATTTCCCTTGAAGTCTCTTGTCCTTTTGTTGCGTGCCTCCAAGTACAGCCTGACTGGGCCTCTTTGCAATCCCCATTAGGTTATTGAAGATAACATTAATAGCCTTGAACTTTCTCTTTTCCAAACCCAATAAACCTGTCTTCCTCAGCTTCTTCTTGTACATCTTCTGCTCCACCCCTCTCCCCATCTTGGGGACTTTTCTCTGGACATGGTGCAGTTTTTCAATGTCTTTCTTTTACTGGGGGCCTAAAACTGGGTACAGTTCTCCAGATGCAGCCTAGTGAGTACTGAACACAGATGGAAAAACACTTCCCTCCACTTCTTTTATGTGTTCTTGCTAATGAAGTCCAGTATGTGATTAACCTTCATCATCAGAAGGCTGCATTGCTGACACGTCCAAAATGCTGCCTAACATGACTCCTAGGTCCTTTTCTACAGAGCAGCTTCCTAACCAATTCTCCCCAAGCTATAAGGCTGGAGTTACTCCATCCCAGGTACAAGACTTTGCATTTGCCTTCACCAAACTTTGTGATGTTCCTGCTAGCTCACTCCTCTAGCCTGTTGCAACTGCTACCCTCAATTTGTTTTCACTTACAAATTGCTGACAGGACTTCCATCCCATCATGTTGTTGAAACACTAAGCCCCTCTATTCATCTCTGATGTGATTTTGACCAAAAGAGCAATTGCCTTACTTTAATCAAGAGAAAATTAAGGCCATACTTGTTCTATGAAATAGGTGCTCAGTTTGAGGAGATAGACCCTCACAGATTTTCTGACTGAGGAAACAGAAGAGGAGCGAAGTCACACCTTTTTAGATACCAGAAAATCTTATACCAGACAGGTACAATTGGCCCTAACTGTGAGGAAAACTACCTGAGAATTTGTCTCAGGTGTCACCAGGAAATCCAGGCAAGAGATACAAATCCAAAAAAAAACTTGGTTTAATCAGCTTTAAAGCTTACAATGATACTTCTTTTAAGTTAGCTGTAGACTTCAGTAGTTTAGAGTTTTGTCTAAGTAACTGAAAATATTGCATGTCATATCAGTGATCATTAATTATTCTGGTGACAGTTATCTATTACTGGTCAAATCTTTAATAATTTTCTTTTCATCCATTTTAAGAAAACTTCAAATTAATTAAAACAGTAATAATAAGCTTCATACCTATATATCTATGTGGTTTTGTTTAGTGTCTAATGCTAATGTTTGTAGCATTTATGTATTCTAAAGTGTCCAGCATATATGTATTCTAGAGTTTATAGAGCTTACTGGAAAAATTTAGAATGATTGGTTTGATTTTCCCTGGTGTTTTTTTCTGTCTTATTTGGAATGGTTGAACTGATAAATATTCTGAAGTGATTGCCTTCACAAGTTTTACCAAATGTATTTCGACATTAAATTTTCAGTCCAGATTCAGTTAGGCTTTTTTGGAAGGTCTGCTATCACCTATGACAACAGCTACAGCAGGCGTTCTGTGCAATTGTTGGCTAATTTTTACACTGTTCAGTCTTTATATTGTCTAAAAACGCATTGGGTTTTGTTCTTTGTCACTGGGGGAAGTTCTCATTCAATATTAGCATTCTACCAACATCTTATTTAAAATGGCATTTCTTAGACAAGATCAATAACTCCAAAGGCAAAGTATTTGTTCTTTCTAAAGTTTTTAATATATTTGTAAAAAAATAAATTGCATTTTCATTCTAAACTGAAAAGTAATACTTTAATCTAAAAATAAGTTTTATTTGCAGTATGAATTTTACATGGAGTAAGAACTTGATCAATGAATAAATACTACTAAAAACCTTATATAGTTTATAGTTTAACTCAGGTGTACAACCATCCCCACCTGCTAAAATTATTTTCACCTATTGCAGTATGAACCTGAGACAATTGGTTTGCATTCTTTTATGGTGTCAATGAACTTACCTTGTTTTATTCTGCAGTTTCTGAAAACAGATATAAATCGTGTAAAACGAAAAACCCTTGTGATCAATGTTATCATGCTGAATACTTAAATAAACAATAACAATAGGAAATTTACTTTATAACAGAATTAAAAATAATCTTTGTTTGCATATCTAAAGTTAAAGAAAGATAGCAGAATGGCATTACAGAGATGCTGGGTGCATCAGTGCAAAGACAACATTACACTTTAAATTTTTCATGACAGAGTTGCATCAGCAGGCCAAAAAATTATTCACATATGATATAGCTGCTCAAAGATGAGACAAAAATACATTGCTCTTTTGAAGCTCCAAGTCATCAATAAAGTCAGAGAAAATAACATTCAAATGAAGCTTCATTTCTGATTCTGCTGAGACCATTAAAGCAAAACAAAACTTAACCTGATACGTGATCAGGAAGACTGAAAGTGTGTGGCTGTTGCCTCTTGTGATACCTGATTAGCAAATGTTCCCTTTTCTCTGCTTCTCTGTCTCATTTACTATAGCTCCTAAGATAGCAGAAGAATGGAACTATGGATAGAAACCACCATTACAATATAGAAATATTGTGTGATGAAAGACATGTTCCAACTTCTTAAAGATGTGTAGATGCACAGCAAATCAGTTTAACTGAAATCACTGAGATACTTAAATATGTTTTGCACAAATAGCCTTGATTTGACCTTGAGGTATCTCCTTCATCTTTGCTGTTTGAGAATCTTTTTAGGCAAGAGATAATGATGTATGATTGGTTGTATCCTCTTCTCCAGACCAAGAAAGGAACAGCTTTTCTGAAGAAAGCAAACAAACATTTGTGTTTTTCTTCACCACACAGCCAGGAAAAAAGTTATAGTTTCTGTCAGTCATCTCCTGCTCTCAGTCGCCTCGTGCTGTTTGAGTTCTGAATTGTTGCTCTGTGACTGAACAGAGTGTTTGTGTATATGTTTGAGAGAGGAAGAAGAAAAAGTCATGGCATAATGTTTTCATAATTTCTATATTCAAAAAATTGTTCAATGCTTATTTAAATGATATATTAAATGATCATTTATTCTATCTTACTGTATTGCTCCCATAGCAATTATGAGACTGAAAGCTAGACTCCCTTTCCAAACAGCCATCATCTGAGAACCTGGAGTATCAGTTTTGATAGTTTGAAAGCTAATCCTCAGAACCGATTTTCAGCCATGATATTTACTCCTTCTTCACACCAACATACAAACTTTGTGAGTGGGCATGTTGCCAAAACTAACAGATGAGAAAGAATAAATTTCTAAAAGTAAACCAGCAGGTGCTTCAGATAACAGGAGCAAGAACCAACCCAGCGACAAGAAAACAGCACCTCCTGAATACCTGCATCTACAGGAAAGATGATGCTCTCTAACAACAAGGAGCTGAATTAACTTAAACATTTTAAAGGATGTGCAGCCACATAGGACACATTGGTGGCCTGCTAGAAAAAACTGTGCTGCAGTTTGAAAGAAAAAAGGAATGCCACACGTAAGTCTTAAAAATTATATTAAATGGAGGTTACAAACTACTAGCATATAACTGCATATATTGACTAGACCTGATTAGCTGCTGATGTTCTAGTAATAGTTATTAAGCTCTTCTTTTGTAGTTTAGGCACAATGCTGCAGAAAAAGGTGAAAATAATCAGAGAGGAAAGTGAACTTGTCCTTTTACATTCTTTCTTCACAAACAAATATCACAGGTAAATCCTCAAAATGTTAGCTCCTTGGGGCAGGAAAAACATTTTCCTAAATGTCTGACACAGTGCTGAACATAGGAAGGCTTAATCCTGTTGTATTAAAGCAATAAAATACTCACAAGCAAAAACTTCATTGAGAGAGATTTATGAATCAGTAATCTGCAATAAAACAGATTACAGCGTTATAATTCCCCAAATAAATAAAATATTTGACAGAATATTCAGTGTTAGAGACAAAATAAATATATTAAAATTTTCTCATATGAAAATGTAGATGCTATATACAAATAATATAAACTTTATATGATAATAATAAGAGTAATAATATGACTGATTAAAAACTTCCTAATATTCTAGACATCAGATAAAAGCAAATTAATTTGAAAGTTCATGGATTGTTTTCTTCCATCACCTTATATTACTAGACAGGAATAATGTTGTTTGGGCATTTTCTCATGTATTGATACTGGAATATATTTAAATTTCCATTCATTTTAACCATAAGAAGATGCTGAAATAAAACACAGGAATCCTCTGTATTTCCAGGAGTCAGAGAAAGACTCTGTTATATTTAAATGGATCGTCAGTTTTGTAACTGAAAGTAGTTGGAAATTTGGGTCATTCAGACAGAAGCACCTTAAGTACAGACAGTTAAACTGTAGTTATTATTTTGAAAGTGGCCAGTGCTTCAGTGATGTCTCCCATGAGATTTTATTTGCTTCTGAATCACAGAATCACAGAATCACAGAATGATAGGGGTTGGAAGGGACCTCTGGAGATCACCTAGTCCAACCCCCCGCCAGAGCAGGTTCACCTAGAGCAGATTGCACAGGAGTGCGTCCAGGCAAATTTCTAGTATCTCCAGAGAAGGAGACTCCACAACCTCTCTGGGCAGCTTGTTCCAGTGCTCTGCCACATACAAAGTAAAGTTGTTCTTCCTCCTGAAGAAGTAGCTTTGTATATGAAGTATAATTCTGCTAAGTAGCCATGAATCTTAAAATATGTAGTATGTAAGCAAGATCTCAGGGAAATTTAACAGTGTGGGAATTGTGAATAATTTCTTATTCTGTTCTTACTTTCACTGTGTATCTGTTTTGCCTAGCAGAAGATTTTTGTGAAGATGTTTTGCATGAGCTGTTCTGTAACCCAAGTTGCAGATACCTAACTGTGGAAGGGATGTTAAACTAAGATACAGTCCTCATAAAGTAAGAATATGTATTAATAGGTTAGTAGAGAGTAAAAAACTTCCAATTTATTCAAATATTAAATCTAACATTCGTTCATAGAGCATGCCCAATAGCAGTCCCTATTGATGCCTTCACCAGTGGTGTATTCTTTCTTCCTTATCCAGCCTTTAAATCAATGTTAACCAAGCTAGATCCTTGGTTAGAATGTCTTACCTGTATGATGCCCATAATTTTGAACCCAGAAGTACAAGTGCAATTCTCTACAGTCTCTGTAATTGTGATTTAAGGTATAAATGGACTGCTAAAAGATAAGTTGATTTGGCCGCAAATGTACACATTAAATTCCTAAAATACAGTACCCCAGCTCAATCCTTTTCTCTTTTTCCATTAACGCTTAAATTAAAAAAAGAAACAGACCAGTTCATTTGTATAATACTGTATCACTCCAGCAATATTGTTACTATGCATTTTATTATTCAGACTTTGGAAGACACAAGCCATCTAAAATGTTATTGCTCTGGGTAAGACAAACACTTATGTTGATGTTTATGCACAGTTTCAGCTTTTATTAATAGGGAGACACAACTCCATTTCTGAAGCACTCATAAATCAAGTTATTAATAATATCGAGTTTGTTTTGTTTTTATCTACCTGTAACTGTTAAGGCAAAGTAAGAAGTTAAAACCAAAGACTAAATTTGTTTGAATAGGTCAAACAGTGGCATAACACTGAGAAATAATAATAATAATAATAATAATAATAATAATAATAATAATAACAACAACAACATTACTTACATATGAGAGTTGATAAGTTTTGTATTGGCAAAACTAGAAGTGATTAAGCTCCATTTTACTCTTGGCTATAAAAATGCATTTAATCCTGGCCGAGTGCACTTACTTCTAACCCAGGCAAACTCCCCATTTTTTCAGTTCCACAACATGAAGAATAAGGAAAATACATAAGATTGCCAGTGAAGCTGATGAGAGTTTGCCTGAATGAAAGTGAAAAAGAACTCATTAAAATCTCCATGATTTGGCCATATTTAAAATTAGTTAAAGAAAGATTAATGGTGTTTATAAGATTTCTCTGCTCAAAACTGATTGCCATGCACTATCTTATATGAAATCACTGACATCAGTGGCATTTTTTTAATTTGGCAATTATAAAGGAATACGTTAAAATTGCTGCTAAAATAATTCTGTTCCTGAATTAGCTAGAGACTTTTTTTCCTTTGAAAACCTAGAAAGTAGACATAATTGTCTAATTGTCAAACCAGCAACCCTCTCTTTCAGTTATGAGCAATGTAATTGAGAATGGACAACAAAATTAAGTAGCTGTCACAGTTTCCTTGGCTATTGTCTTTGGAATTCAGGAGAATTGCAGGTTATAATTTATGTGCTACCTGCTGCTACTGTAACCAAGTAATATCACAGTTTAGTGAATAATTCAACTTGCTAATTATGTAAACAGGTTTGTATGAGGAAACAAAGGCATCAAGGTATCTTTTTTTAATCTGGAAGTTTCCCCATGGTATCTCCCTGTGTATTGCCAGCATTTCTCATCCTGTACTTCTTTACACATTCTCTTCCCACACAAAATATTGCTGTTATTTGTAACAGTAATGCATTATGTGCATAGCATTTATATAGAGAATTATTTTTACTCATTCATACAAAGCAGTGAGTCATTGATACTGTGTTTAAGTCTGCATAAAAGATTGTCTACATCTGAAGGCTTATATAGTGAAGGACTGCAAAAATAGAGAGCTATAGATCCATATATAAAGCTCTTGAGCTTTAGGAGTGATACATAGTGATTCGACTCTTACAGGATGGAATTTTCTTGCTCATTCATTTTGTTGTAAGTTATGAATAGAATATTAAATGCTTGACCTTCATTAGTGCCTTGCAAGGCTTGGGGACTAAGGCTTATCTTTCTTCAGGATGATCCCCATTTCTGGTTATTCTGCCAGCAGCTATAGTTAAGACCTATTGTTCTCTCCATCCCCAATAATCTTTTAAAAAATTAATTAACTGCTTTCTTTTCTGTTATGGTTTATTTGCTTTAAATTGTATAAAAAGAGATTGTTGAGGGCTATTCTAGTAATTTCAAGTGGACCATTCACGTAAGTTAATTTCTAATCTAGTGTATGAATACTAGCATATTTGTGGGAAGATAAAACCATCTATTCTATTTGTGATTGTTCCTTTGAGTTTCTGGGGCTAGCATTTTCAAGTTGTAAGTGATTATAGCAATATCTTGTTTGGAGGGCAGATTTATCTGCCATCTCTGTCTGTTTCTCACAATTTACATTGTTGGCATTGCTGTTTGCCTTAAATATTGTCAATATTAAAAACATTATCTTATTTCAGATAGTGTAAAGTCCCATCTTTTTCTGATTTTACCCTTGCCATAGGCACCTTAGTGGTAGGGTGGATGACATCATAAATATGCAGTTAAAAATAGCAGCAGACAAATCCTATAAAAATTGTTTACTTTTCTGATTTTATGCAACTACTGTAGCAATTATCTTCTCTGTGGTGGAACAACTTTGTATCAAATATATCAATATTTTTTGATACCTTTGTAAAAACTGGACATTGGTTGCTGCACTAAAATTAGATGAAAACTGCTCTGGGTAGATTGTATATGATGCTGAAATATGAAGGGTATGGTATTTGTGCTGATTCTTCTGCCATATTGCAGTCAGCATAAGTCCTGGGGGTGGTCCCCTCTTCCTATAAAAAGGAAGATGTAGCTGGTAGAGAGCATTTCTAGCCCAGTGAGATTTCAAAACATTGCACTACCTACCTGCTCCAAAATAGCTCAGATCTGGTGACTTTCTGGCATGATATGAAGGACATAGATGGTATTTGGGGAAAGAGCAGGGTAAATAACCCAAATGCTGAGGGAAGTGAAAATGAGGTTTTGTAGGTGTTCGGTGGCTTGAGTTCCTGCTAAAATTATTTGAAGCTTGATTAATTTAAGCAGTGTTTTCATTACGAGGAGTTTTGGTTGCCATACAGTGATTATTTTTCAAAGATAAGAAAGGCATACATAACCCTTATTATACAGCAATGCCATCAAAATAAGAAGTGTGTAATTTTAGAGGCTTCAATTTTATTAATTTTCTTGGGGTAGGAAAGATTTCTAAAATGCTGGAGAGTCTGCTTTCTGTCATAACCCTGAGTGCTATTTAACAGACCTAGGTCATATGCAATTACTTCAGCACGTAGGAGATCTACTTACACATGATTTCAGTACGCAAAATTTTGGGCGGAATTATGGCAGGGGAGGAATTTTCAGAATTATAACTGTGAATCACAGCTGCTAATATAGATAAGAGTTTGGTGACTGAAGCTGCAGCAAGCATTCAGGAAAAGGTGAGCATTCACTCAACAGTGAAAAAGAGACTAGGCTGAAGCTCAACTCCCAAATGAGAAGTTCAGAAAGTTAGGTGTTACATGCCAATGAACAGATTCTTTTCTCTGTGTTTGTGGTTATGCTTCCTGTGAAGGTCTCCATTTCTGTATGAATGCATATTTGCACATTTCCCAGTAAATTAGGATGCTCTGGGTGATTTTCCACTTGGATGAAGGCCCAAGCCTTCACGGTTCTTGGTGTGTAACTGTGCACATGTATTTCAAAAGGTGACAACTGAATTAGTGTTGTCCTCAATAAATTCCAAGCATGACGGTCTATCACAGGTGATAACAGTTTCTTGATATTGAAATGGATTCTCTAACAATGGAAATCAGTCTGCCAAATGAAGAATTACTGAACATATGTTAGCATTGTTATTTAAAGAGGTTCTGCATGCCAAAGACTGATAATGAAGCAGTAACACGCATTGCTAAATCATTTTGTAAAAGAAGGGGGAGAGAAAAAAATGGAAGGGGGAAATTTTGTATTTTTGAGCTCTTCTGCATCTGGTTCCATTGGCTAAGCACTGTGCTATTTTGTAACATTGGCTGAAACAAAATGGTTTTTCAAACTATGTGAAAGTATATTTAAAATTTCAAACTGTTTCTCGGGTGGCTTGGGAGGTTTTAGTCATTGCATTTGAATACACTCATGGACAGAATATTAAATGTAAACTTTTTAACACATTTAAGGTGATTAGGACCATAATCTTTAAAGAATGATTTCCACCTTTGGTGGCTTTGATGATGTGGACCCATTTTTCCAAGTATGTAAAGCGCTTTCTAATCCTGTACTTAGATTGCCACAAATAATGATGACAGACAATCAATACATGCAAGCATCTGTTTCAGGTTATACATATGCTTGGTAAGAATAATTATGCTGGTGATGTTTCATAGTATGTTAAGTTACTAAAGGTCCCTGTTCCTGACTCTACAGAAAAAAAGAAACTGACATCTGCTCATGGCTGAATATAAGAAACTGGCATTTGAATATTGAATCCTCAAAAATTACGATATTACATCTAGAATGTCACTTTTAATTTTCTGTATGTCTTGCTTTAGAACTTCAGTGTATATTCGTCGTTACCAGTTCTTTCTCTTTTGATAGGCTGTTGCCCCCTGAATGCTTCCCTATTAAAAATAAGAAAGAAAAAGCCCCAAACCTGTGAGGTATCAGGATTTTCTATTTTGGTTTTTACTGTTGATAGTGGTGAAAGCCAATCAATAAGGAGAAACTTAAGGCAAGATGACACCACACTTCCCGGAATCTTTGTACTGAATCCACGATATTCTGACCAAATGACAGACATATTGTACCCTATTAACAAAGTAATGCAGTCATTTTTCAGTCAGTAGTTGATTCTATTTGTTGCTGGGGCCAAACTTTGGAGTGAGAACTACACAGAATTTAAATTGGCATATCCCATCATTTTTGAGATGTAGGCATTGGGTAGGAGAACACTAATAAGCTTCTTTTTTAGACCATAACTTTTTAAAATGTTTTAAAAGGAAACAGTGTACTTTTGCTGTATGATCATGATTTGAGTATACTTTTGCAAACCATATTATCACGTACATACATATTCATAAATAACATGCAAAACAGTTTTCTATAGACACATCATACAAACAAATATAGATAACTGTAAAGCAGATGTGATTTTTATACTAATTTCATGTTTCTTGTTAAAAAAGAAGGTATTATATAAATTAAATACTTCAAATTTAAATTCCAGGAACTCTAGTATAATGTGGCCACTCACAAAGTCCGTTTATATTGCTAGAGAAATATTTTTAGGGGGGCATAGAAGAAATCAAAACAATTAATGTTAATATCTGCATTTTTATGAAGCAAAGCTTAAGATAAATACTTTCAGCTCAGACCCAGAGGTTTTTTGTTACTATTACTATTACGGTTAAGATTAGAAGTTTAAAGAACTAAATTTCCAAGGCCAGCCTGTTTTCTACTATGCTAGCAAATAAGATTACTACTAGGCTGTGTGGTTTTATGGAAAATAAGTAAAATCTGTGTTTGGTGTTTTTTAAAGAGGAATCAAATATGACCAGTACTGGAGATCTCATGTATGGAATACATTTTATCAAAGGGATTAGTAGCACATAATACATTGGTTTCAAAATAGTTTTGTATAAGAACAGTAAAACACTTTTTGAAAAATTTAAATAACTAATAAATAGCTGATTTTTAAACCCATTTTAAAAGGTGTACTATTGTTCAAAAGGGCTGTGACTAAGCAGACTTTTATGGACTTCTGTTTTTAAGCTTAAGTATTTTCAGCAATAACCTGGTGATAAATAAAATCTGGTATATTCTTTAGCTGATAGAAGGATAGGTGAATAGCACAGGGTACACTGAATTATTTGTATTGAAAGAAAATGTGCTTTATTATAGTCAAATACAAGACCATAAAGGTAGGAAGAACTTTGCAGTTATACCTGCAGAATGGGGGATTGTATCCTGGAGAATGCTGGAATTCTGCACCCCTTTTTTTGGGCCCCCTGGTACAAGAAAGATATTGATGCACTGGAGTCAGTTCAGCAGAGGGTCACCATGACAGCTGGGATTGGGACTTTTGCTTTGTGACAAGAGACTGAGGGACCAGGGCTTTTTATATGAGGAATTGTTTAAAGTCTTAATAAAAGAAAACACAATGTGAACTACAAGAAAGAACTTTGTCCAAAAATGATAACCCAGTCTCTGACTATATAAAGAGGTCAGTAGGGGTCAAATGGTCATTCCTTTTTGTACAGGATAGGTTCTTGTTTTATCCCAACTTTTATAGGATAGATGAAAAATTAACAGGGCAAATAGAATTTTAAAAATAATATATAAAAATATAAAAATATAAAAATAATATATAAAAATATAAAAAATAATTTGAAGTCTGGAAAAACTCCTTTTTTGTGAGATATTTAAATTACAGTCAACTCAGCTTATCAAGATAGATAAAGATTTTATTTTATTATCATGCATAAGTACCTTTGTAGGAAGAAAATACAGGTACATAAAAGTTTTTCCCTCTACTAAAAAAAGCAAAAAACCAGCCATGATGGGACTTTGAGGTACTTGACAATCACGATGGCAATAATAATAAACGTAACCACCACCAGTGGAAGGAAAAAAAGCCCTTAAGAATAAGAAGGCTCATATTTTTTAACTGTGAAGTTAATGGACTCTAGAAAAAAAGAAGATGGTGGATTTTTTGACTCTTAATGGCTTCAACTCAAATGTGGATAGAAGACATTGTAGCCAAACACAAATTACAGGAGTTGTTAAAGGCATTGCTAGGCTAAATTCTATGGACTGTGTGAGCAATCTAGGGGCTCTTTTTGGCCTTAAATTTTCTAGTCTGTGTATAAGAGTCTGTTACATTCAGTAGAACAACACTATATGACTCAAGATGCTCTGCCCCAACCAATTTCATATTGTTCTCTAACTCTGACCTCACCACATTTGGAAGTGGTAGCAAATGGTCTGCAGTATATGAAACTGAGCAAGCTGCTTGAGTTTCCATGAGTCTTTGTTCTTGCCTCCATATAATGTTGTTATGATATTGAACATCAGAGCTGACCATGACTCAGGCATATATCTCTCTCTGTTTATGTACATACACACTGTATTTTGTACATATGCATTATACGTACACATTGTATGTTTTTATATATACATATGTGTGCCCAAATATTGCATATGTGTTTTCATATCTGAAAGTTGATGCCTTCTAAATAATATTTGTTTAAAACAGTCTTTGTATACTAATATAAATAAGTAATAAGAAAAGTCAGTCACTGATATCCTCATCAAATATCTTCCATATAATGGAATGATTTGTTTTTAAATGCAGTTGCTGCCTGCAGAAGTTCATTAGTTTGCTGGTTATAGCTCTTCTTATAAGCTTAGTTCTTGAAGATGCTAAGTGAGTAACTACATTGTAGTTGTCAGATTAAGTCATATTTAGGTTAGCATAGAAAACCACAGCACTAGGATAACCAGGGTTAACAGTACCTAACCAATAACTTCAGTGCTAAAGCCCAGGCCACCACTGAGTCACTGCTGGAGTTCCCTGAGTTTCCAGATGGAAGCTGGCATAGACAGGCTCATATGCTCCACTGTTTTGTACACAACCACTAAATTTCTCCAACTATATGCTTCATATCCTCCCTCATTCCTATTGATTTCTGTATGAGGGGGAAAAAAAAACCAACCCACAATCAAAAACCAACAGAACATGCTATCAGCAATAGTAATAAGAAGGTACTTTCTTCCACCACCCAGTTTCCATCATCCTGTTCTGATCTTTGACTTCAGTACTACACATTATTCCCCACTATGGTAGGGAAATATTTCCCACTTATTCTTCCCACAAAAAACACTCTACATTCACCTCTATTGAGTCACATGTAATTGACTTTGTCCCTTTCTTAAAGCATGCATTTTTTCAAGCCATTTGCTGCTATCCTCAGTCTTTTATCAAAACCAAATTGCATTAGTGCATGGTCTATACTGTATCTTTCCGATTGCTAACGAATATACTAAATAATACTAGACCAGGCACTGGCTCCTGAGGGAGCAGGTCTAACACTCAAACACAGTAAATGCTGTGTTTAGAGCAAGTTATCTCTTCCTTTTTTGCTGGTACTTGGTTCACCTGAAGACAGAACAGAATCAGTTCCAGTACCAGTCACACTTCTGCAGTCTTTGATTACCCACTTATTCTCTGACCTTTTACTTTTACAGTCTGCCGTCCTGCCCTTATCAACTTTCCAATAAATTAAAATAGTACCTTTAAAACTACTTTTGCAAAATCTCCCTCATGATAAAACTCTGCAGAACACTGTTTTGAAATGAAAATAGATGGTATCCATTGCTTTCCCTCTTATAATGAAATAGCAGATTTATGGAGCTAAGTGAGCATATTTACTCAGTCCGTATTTCTCCAGGTGCTTTCCGATCATGCTTTTGATTAAATTCTTTGAATGTTTGCACCTATACAGACACACATCTCTGATAAAATGCTTGGGAAAAACCGCTGAAAAGTAGACTCCTTGTGAAGAGGAATAACAACTGGAATCTCTTTCAGAAATCATCAAAACCAACTCTTCCTCTTCTTGCTCTTTCAGCAGCATGTTTAACCCACCTGTCAGCTGCCACTGAACCAGTGAACGATGCATATTTACGAAAGAAGATGATAAAAATAATGCAGTGTTAACAGGGGTTATGATTCACAGTTCAAACAATTTTTTTTTTATTGCACTTCACTAGCTTTTTTGTGCAGTAAATTATAGTTTTGCAGTCTATTTTGTTTTAGAATCTTGAGGAAAAAATGGATCAAAAATTGTATTGTATATATCTAGTCAAGATGCAAATCTATGTAGGACAATACTTTTTTAGTCAAAGAAATGGTAATGTCCCACACTTGACCTATGTTTCTAATTCACAATTGATTATGCCATCCTACTTCTTCTGAAATACTGATAGTGTTGAAAATAATTTCTTTTGATGGTCCATGGTATGTTTTATAATCAAAGAATATGGCATACACTATCCCTATGGCTATCGTTCCTAAATACAAACCCTATTCCCTGAAATGGGCAGCATCTGTAACAAACAGGTGTCAATTAATCAGTCAACAGAAATACCAATTTTAATGCATGACCTCCTAAGACAGAGCTATTTGGGATTGTTTATATTTGGTTCAATTAATGTATTCGACACAGGGTTGGCATTTTCAATGGAGATAGAGAATATAGTAGGCTCCTGAGGCCAAGCCATAGCTGACAGAGTGGGAGTAGATCAACAAAATTCAGTGGAGACTTGTAACAGAAGATCAGTTTTTTCTTATAGCTTAAAATGTTGGGGAAAAGAGTTTAGAAACAAATGGCTTATGATTCAGAGACTGTAAAAACTGACAATCAAATACTCAAGTCAAATAAGACTAGTAAAGGTTAAGGGTAATGGCAGGTGACACTAAAGTAATTGTATTTAGGAAGCATGCATATAAATTCATGTTCTAATTATTATTAGAACTGAATACTTCTTGTCTAATACAATGTCATGTGAGTTTATTATTATCTTGCATCTATAACGTCAATACAATCACTATCTAAAATAAGTTTATACTTAAAGACCAGGCCTGATTTACGGCACGTGTGAACTGGAGTGGTGCCATCTGAAACTCTAAACAATCTATGCACCAAAGGGATAATAACACAATGTAGGAATGAGTAAATTAATCTTTTGGTCTCCTAGACCAAGCAATGAAAAGGGAGCAAGCCTAAGTTATCAGCTGAGAAACGCTGCTTAGCCAGCTTTTCTTTAAAATTTATCAGTGGAATGTGGTATCACCTATTCACGTTTTTGTACACAAAAAAGTGGTTACTTTAAGTCAGAAATTTTGTTTGGTTCCAAAAAACAAATGTGTGTGCAAATTCAGATAGCTTAAGTTCTGTTGAAAATTTTCAAACCTGAAAGAATCAAGTTACTTTATTATTTTTCATTGAAGACTTTATCATCCTTAATTGAAGTAGAAATAAAAATTAAGATAAATGCTTTTTAGTGGTTTTGATATGTATCCTTACTTATTATTCAGAATTAATACATGGTCTTAGCTACAGTGCAGAATAAACAACGCTTTGCCACAGCCACATTAAAAAGCTCCATAAAAGTAACTAACTCAAAAGATTTTCTTGACTGTCATCAAGAACCTTTGTAAAACAGTAAGGTTAAAACACCTTTCTTAGCATTCAGTACCAGGTTTTCAGATTATTCATTAATGTATATTCAACAAATGTAAATGATTTCGTTTCATGTATTTGGCTGGACCATGACTACTTTTGTTCAGTGAATTCTCTATTGTCAGAGCATTTAAAAACCAATCATACTCTATGTCTGACTGTTAATTTCTTCCTCAATTAAAATAAAATTGCCAAAGTGCAGAGCAATTTTGGAATTTGCTGGTGTAATATAGTTTCTGATGTAAAAGAAAATACAATGAGTAAGAAAACATGAATTTCAATACTTTAGAGACCTCTTTTTGCTTCAGGGAAACAAAAGGAAAAACAAACATCCACTGCAGAAAAGACATATTGACTCTTTTCTTTCTATGGTTTCTCTTTCTCAATCTGAACAACTTGTGCTTTAGGTCAGCTTCAAAGAAACAGAGGAAGACCTGTCTTTTTTAGTGCCTTCTCTTCTCTTCTCTTCTCTTCTCTTCTCTTCTCTTCTCTTCTCTTCTCTTCTCTTCTCTTCTCTTCTCTTCTCTTCTCTTCTCTTCTCTTCTCTTCTCTTCTCTCAGCATACTGTACAATAAGTTCTTTTATCTTTTTCTTTTTTTTTTTTTATAATTCTGCTACCATTTTATTTACATTTATATCCAGAAAGTTTTCTGTATGTACAGCCTAAAGAAAACCTAAAGAAAACTTCTCATAAATGAAAAGGAACAAGGAGTTTCTTCCAGTAGAATGTACCATGAAACAGCTCTGTGCTATGCTCTCAAAACAAGCTGAGTGGTCCAGACAGGATTAACTGAGGGAAGCACTGACATGTTAATCGCTACTCTTAAGGACACCAGTTCGATCACCTCGTTGGCATAGCTCTAGATATCCCTCTCGACACTTGGTACCCAACATGTGGAATTACATTTCTGTGAAAAAATATGCCACAGTGCCAGTAAACACACAGAGCAAGACTCTGGGGTATGTTTTTCTCCTTTCCTGACATAAAGTTTAGTTCTTTTGGAAATGTGTGTGATGCCTTCCACTCTACATCCAGTTCTTGCTGTTGCAAGACAGTGCTTGTATTGAAATACTGACATGTGGGAGACAATTATCTTTTGAGTTTAGGAAACCTTTAGGAAATTCTGTCCACTTCATGTTGTCTTGCTTTTTTCTGTTTTTTCATTTTCATGTTGCAATACTGAGATTGCAACTGCAGGCATCAGTGCGTGTGCTTGCCTTTCTGAGTAGCCCCTCTATATTACACCTTTTGTCACTGCATTAGATACCCTGGTCATAAACACTTTAAAAATGCTGCAGTGAATGGACTCTGCTTAAAGTCCCTCTGACAGTAAGATTTTTATAGCTTTGATTATGTCTTGTAGACATCTTTTCATCCTTCCTGAATCAATCAATACATAACACTCAACCTAAAGCTACCTCTGAAGATTCTGGATAATATGAATTATAGCCTACAGATCTTAAAATAGTCAAGAAAAAGATCTTCTCAGGGACTGATATTTTTTATAATGAAACTTCCATAAAGCTCTAAATGTTGGAAAACTCATGAGTTTAAATTGCATTTAAATATTGTATTTTTCAAACTCACTAATGCTGACTTGCAGGTGAAAGACTATTAAGGGAATAGAAGGTATAAAATGAGTAAAATATGAAAAGAAAAATTCTTTAAACTCTGAAAAGGGTTGTTAATTAATTCAAAATACATTAACAGCAAACAGCAAACCTTTACTTTATAAAGCTGATTTTAGGGATTTTTAGGAAATATTTAGATATTTCCAACAATGCCTCTGTAATGCTTTCCATTTATATGCTTTAATGCTTATTTCATCTTTGAAAACCATGCTGAATGGAAATGACAGACCACCATTTTTTTCCCCTATAATAAAAAATAGGTTTAACGTGTGATGATGATGATGAAGAGGCCCAATTGTATTTCATTTCCAAATGATAATTAAACCTATAATGATTATGGCATGATCTACATATCTGCATAACATCTATCCAAAATGGTGATTTCCTTAAAATAAGGACAGTCAAGAAAACACAGTAATACTTGCGAAGTGTAATGTTCTAATTCAAAATCCAATAAAACCGCTGTGGAAGAACTCACGTTTGTGCTCAAGGACATTGAATTGTACCATAATATATGCAAAAAAAAAAAGAAAAGTTATAAGATCACAGTGTGCTCTGCAGCTGCAGTATAGTGTAGACGCACCCAAACTCTCTTTAGAGTAACTTGAGCAATCAGAGTGATCTGGCAGCAGCAGCACAAAGTTCAATACAGTCTGAAAAACCTTTGAAGACACTGAAAAAATCTATTAATGTCTAGATTATTGTCCAGCTAGGTGAGCTAGCTCATTTAAAACAGACTTCAATATGCCTGTACTACTCTGCAGCCTAGATACTAACTTTTGACTACTGGACAAGAAAGTTCTTGGGTGATAATAATCGATAAAGGCATAGCATAATTTTATTGTGCAACCACTGTCTTCAAGAACAGATTTTCTGAGCAAAGAAGTTTTTTAGTGAACACAGAACTAATTGCTGGATAACTGAGCAAGTTGCATAGAAAATGGAGAAACAGTTTGAATAAGAAAATTTCATGGCTTTGAGTAGTCTGTAGAGGCACATAAGAATGTATAAGTAAAATATAATCAAACAAAACTATGAAAAGTTGATTAAAATCTGAAACTGAATCAGGTTATAATTAATCATTCTAGAGCTGTAAAAATAGTTATATATTGGCCATTAAAAATAAGCGAAAAGGATTTTAATGGCTTAAATTGAGGTTTAAAATTTTCATTAGTGCCCAAATCTATTCCAGCTGAAGAGATGATAGCCTCAACTGATTCAAGTCTAGAAGATTTACTGAAGTATCAGGAAGGTTTAATTACACTAGAGGCAGTCAAAGAGAAAAACTCTCAAATGACACAGTATAATCTGAAGCAAAGTTAAATATTATTAAGAAGATAGTCCTCAATAGACTTAAAAGTTACGGGACATTTTAATCATATAAATTGTGGGGTTTTTTTTAAATATGCCAGCTGGTGAAAGTGTCAGTGTCAGGTGTGTTGGAAATGTTAAAGTATCTGACTAGGATTCAAAACTAACTTTACAGAGAACAGCATTTGTTGCTATTAATGATGACTCTATTATGGCAGGAGATAAAGTAAATGTCTAATGGACAACCCACCATTCCAAAACTGTGGTACAGTATCAATGCTATGTGTTAAGAAACACTGTATAGTGGGTAAACACTGATAGTGGGTAAAAGTGAACTGAATACAATTCCTGTTGGACTGTTGATGCTGGGCTAACTGAAGTCAGTAGAACTCTTTTGATTGACTTGATCAGGTTTTGAAACATATTCAGAATTATAGAACATGAAGCTTCTGTTAGGTTAAATACAGTTATAGTTATAATGTACAGGTCCTTTTACCTGGCTTTAACCACCTTAAAATTAGACCTTTTTTTTTGTTTAAAAGTAGTATTTTTTACTTCCTCAATATTCAACAGAGCTGGATAGAATCATAGAATCGTAAAATCATTTAGTTTGGAAAAGACCTTTAAGATCATCAAGTCCAACTGTAAACCTAACCCTGCTAAGTCCACCACTAAACCATGTCCCTAGGCGCCTCATCTACAGGTCTTTTCAATACCTCCAGGGTTGGTGACTCCACCACCTCCCTGGGCAGCCTGTTCCAATGTCTGACAATCTTTTCAGTGAATAAGTTTTTCCCAATATGCAATCTAAACCTCCCCTGGTGAAACTTGAGGTCATTTCCTCTTGTCCTATCACTAGTCACTTGGGAGAAGAGACCAACACCCACCTCTCTGCAACCCCCTTTCAGGTAATTGTAGAGAGCGATGAGGTCTCCCCTCAGCCTCCTCTTCTCCAGACTGAACAACCCCAGCTCCCTCAGCCGCTCCTCATAAGACTTGTGCTCCAGACCCCTCACCAGCTTCATTGCCCTTCTCTGGACACGCTCCAGCACCTCAATGTCCTTGTAGTGAAGGGCCCAAAACTGAACACAGTATCCAAGGTGCGGCCTCACCAGCGCAAAGTACAGGGGCACGATCACTTCCCTACTCCTGCTGGCCACACTGTTTCTCAGCCCATCGATCCAGCCTGTCCAGATCCCTCTGCAGAGCCTTCCTACCCTCAAGCAGATCAACACACCCACCCAGCTTGGTGTCATCTGCAAACTTACTGAGGGAGCACTCGATCCCCTCATCCAGATCATTGATAAAGATAATAAACAAAACTCGTCCCAATACCGAGCCCTGGGGAACACCACTTGTGACTGGCCACCAACTGGATTTAACTCCGTTCACCACAACCCTTTGGGCCCGGCCATCCAGCCAGTTTTTTACACAGTGAAGAGTGCACCCATCCAAGCCATGAGCAGTCAGTTTCTCCAGGAGAACGCTGTGGGAAACGGTGTCAAAGGCTTTACTAAAGTCTAGGTAGACATAATTAGAGTGTAATTCATCTCATCCTAAGGGAATTGCAGCTGACCATAGACTTCATCTGCATGAAAGTTTTGGCACACACCAGTAATGAGATTTAAAGCAATTCCCTCACTCATCTCTGTTTCCTTTGCACTGGCTCAGCTTGCAGAGCAGTTTGGTGAGCAAAAGCTTGATTCTTTTCTGAGAGGTCTAAATGTGATGATCCAGTCTCGTGTTTGTGGTTTAACCCCAGCCAGCAACTAAACACCACCCAGCCACTTGCTCACTGCCCCGCTGGTGGGATGGGGAAGAGGATCGAAGACTAAAAGTGAGAAAACTCGTGGGTTGAGATAAAGACAGTTTAAGAGGTAAAGCAAAAGCTGTGCACGCAAGCAAAGCAAAACAAGGAATTCATTCACCACTTCCCATCAGCAGGCAGGTGTTCAGCCATCTCCATGAAAGCAGGGCCCCATCATGCATAACGGTTACTTGGGAAGACAAATGTTGTCACTCAGAATGTCCCCCCCCTTCCTTCTTCTGGGCACACATGAAGGTGGTCCTATTCTTCCTGGGAGCAAAGGGTCCAGTCCAATGATTCCTCTCTCAGATAGGTTCACGATATGTGTGTGGCACAGACATGATCCATGGAGGTATGCTCCAGACTAAATTTAATCTGAAGAAGAATCTCTAAACTGCGTATGGTGTAAGTGTATGAGCCTGAGCACCAAGTGCTTTGATCCACTACTGCACCAAATTACTTCCTAGCATAGACATAGCTTGTAAGACTAGTTTAGACTCTAGCTAGATGAGATATAGCTCATATGAGATGAACTTGTATGCAACTGGTCCGTAATGAAAGACTTAAGCCTTTATATGGAAAAGGAAGAAAATTTTCCAGATTCAGAGTAATGTTGGGAAAGGGATGAGTTTACTGTTACAGTACGCATTTGCAATCTTACATGTAGAGCCTTAGGAAAGAGAAAAGAAATAAGGATATCCTTGTTACCCAATATATTCCATATTTGAAAGGGGTCAGTTAGCTCATATTTGTGATTTAAAGAGATGGGACAAAGCATGCTGGCTATGCTGACTGTTCTTCCCCTCATTCCAATATTTCATAGTTCTTAGAAGCTGAAAGGATTTCTGCTGTCTTTAAATTTACACTGGCTTTAAGAAATGCTGATCAGATCTTTTCTTTTTTTTTTTATTTTTTTACAGCATGCTCTTCAGGTATTTGTCCAGACTTAGTTTAAAAATTTCAATCAAAGGTGATTCCTTATCTTTAAATGACAATCTAATAACTATAATCACTATTACCCACTTTGAGTAAGACAGCTCACCATATGCCTAATTTTAAGTATTCAAAAAATGTCATTGACTTCAGTCAGACTGCTAGACTTAACATTATGCCCGTGTTTAAATGCCTTGTCAACTCAGACTGCTGCCATGATGAGAAACCTTGTCAGATGAGACAAAGGAAAAATAGATCCTGACCTACATAATTTAAATATGTATTAAAATTGACAATGATCTTTCCTGAAATTATCATGCGCCATGACTTATAGTTTCTAAATATTTGTTGATGTGCAGACACAGTAAAAATATCAGTGTCGACCTTAAATGAAAATTGTTGCTGATTATTATAGTTAAACTTGCTGATTACTATAGTTAAACTAAGGGGAAGGTTCAAACTAAGCATTTCAAATGAGCTGAGTGCATAACTAACTTGATTTTTAAACAGCGTTGGCATACAATTACAAAATTCTTTCAGTAGTCACCTACTAAACCTGAAATGTGTAATCAACTTTTAAGTATGTGTTAGTATACTTGGGCATCTATATCAGTCTAGTAAAAAACCATGCCAACTGATTGAAATGATAAAAAGGAATATTTAGGGTGCATAATGAAAGCAGGAATAAGTAGATCAAGGATTAAAGGAGTATTTTATTACCTTTCTAATACTCCCGATCAGTGAAAACAGTGTTTATGACCTGTATCATAGATTCACAAGGAAAAAGCTCCTGAGTTCTGTTTTTGCTGTCTTGAATACTACATTTCTGTATATTTGTTGTAGATGTCTATAATTTTAGTGTCTTCTGAAAGTCCCCAACTTTATAAGGGGTTTTGTTCCTGAAAAAGGAAAGCTAATAAAAAGTCAACCAATCTTGAGTAGTCATTCCTTTAAAATTTGGAGGTCTAAGTTGGACTGATGACTGAAATGTGGATTTTGTAGTCAAAGATTTCTGCAGTGCAATTACCTTAAAAAGAAAAAGACAGAAAAGACTTTTTATCATGCATTCTGGGGAATTAAACAATGCTACTGATGAAGATACAAAGGGTCTCAATTTGCCATCAATGGCAGTCTGGCCATGCAGTAGCAATTCATTCAACTTTCATTCATCCGCTGTTAGCTTCAATCCAGAGCTTGGCAGAAAACAGAAAAAAAACCCAGGTTGGTGCAATCTGCTTTTGTTAAGGGGCTTTATCTGGGGAAAATACAATCGAGTGAAGCGGAAAATTCATATAATAGTCAGACTATTTTCTAAAAGATAATCTGTTGAACAAGCATGTATTTTTTGGAGGGGTTCTTATAGTTGGAAACAGATGGGAAAAGTGATTGGGAAGGTTAAAGAGGTTGAGTAAGAGAATGAGATTGTGCGACATGTGACAGAAGTAGATGGCAGGGTAGCTAAGAGTTGAAGTATAGGAGGAGGTTGACAGACCTGCTTGCCCCTGTACAGCAGTGGCAGTCCCACTCCGGCTGAAGTGCCCTTCCTTGCTGTTGGATTTCCAGGGTCTTGCTCCTGAAGTCCCTTTGGAACTGCTTTGAGGGAACTTAAATGCTATTTATTAAAAATATTGGCAGCAGCTTGACAGACCTTGCCTTCTAAACTGTACTTGAGGGTACCGTGCATAGTTTATACCGCTCCCAGTTTTACCAGAGCAGCTGAGACTTAGTCACAACACTGGGAATTTTTTTTGCCCAGAAATCCTAGAGTTGTTACAGCCACTCCAGAAAAAGAATATTTGAGGATATCCCAGTAAAAACTGGGATAGGATATTTGGCTGTTCAAGAGTTGCACTTTCCTCATAGTCAGTATGATGTAAGCATACAGCTGGTAAGCAACAGTGTGGCAACTTTCCAACGAGAGTGGCTTCCTGCCGTGGAACTGCAAGGTGTATACGGGTGCTAGCAGTAAATAAAAAAAAAAATTGATAATCTCATTTATTTAATGATCCACAAAAGGTTCTCAGAAAAGGATACATTTTCTATTGCCTGGATGAAATGTGGGTAAATGCTGTTGTGCTTTTGCTTTTGACTATATTATTAGCACATCCTTTTGCCAAAAGGAAGGAAGGCTGCTCTGCATTTAGGATAAGGAAAGAGATGGCTTGTGGCTGATCCTGCAGATGCTGTGGACTGGCATGCACTCTTGTCTTATCTGGAAGTTGTAAGGCTATGCAACCAATGTGGCTACACAAATAAGTTATCAACAGAGGGAACCAAAACTCTTCAGAGAGCAACAGATCTAGTCAGAGGGGACTGCTAGAAAAAGGGAGATCATTAAGATGGAAACAGTCAGGGCAATCATACCATGAATGTCAGTTAAGGCCATAAATCACTTGATGGGGAAAGGGTAAAGAGAGGAAGGCTGTTTATCTGGGGGGGTAACAGAGTAGTGTTGGAGAAGATAAAGAAAAGAAATTGAAAAGGAAGGAGCAGATGCAATTGGGGCTGTTCAGAGGTGCCTGTGGGCAGCCCTGTGCTTGATCACTGCAGCTCAGAGCAGGACAGTAAATTTGTTACTTTGATCACAAGTCTGTCTAAACGTTACAATCAGGGAATGCCTTGAGCACACATCCTAACAAAAGTGACATTTTGGCTTGCCCATGCCTTAAATTCATTGGCCTGGACTCATCTTGCCTAATCTTTAGCAAGGAAGACATCCAAGATGATGAAAGTCACTTAGATCTTACATAGGATGAACTGTCTTTTGGAAGTGACCATTTCCCTCCCTAACTAAAAGGGAGGTGCAGATAACAAAGGTAGCAACAAAAGAGTCTCAGGTGCTTCAAGGTACATGGGATGAACATGAATGAAAATATCTACAGCTGGTGCCCTTGTGTTTATGGTTAACTGAGCTGTGTTTTGAAAAGTGTTTAGCCTCCATTCACATAACTTTTTGGTATGTCTCAAAGTTTTCGATGTTAGCCTTGTTACTTGCACATTTGCCATATCAAAGTCAGCAAAGCGTGATTATCTCTGCTGGAGTCTTGCCAGAACACGAAGGCTAACTTCACTTCGTGTGGAAAAAGAGACAACTAGCAGCCAGGCCTTCATGTGACGCTAGTCCTCTTGTGCATATAAAGAAACAGATAAATGAATGAGATTACAATTATAATCACAAGGAACTGCAGATGAAGGTATGCACAAATAATATAGCAAATCATTTTCTAATGTGAGACTTTCAATCACTGTTGAAAACTCCATGACTGACTCAATCAGCCTGTTCTCTCTCTTCTATCCCATGGACATTATTATCACTGTCAGAGCATAGTTCACAGTTTATAAAATATTCAGTAGCTTTTGATATTAAAAAAAAATAATCCAAGCTTCAGCTAATAACTTATCTGCTAAATAATTTAGATCTGCTAAATAAGCAAAGCATAAAATTAATTACATTTTAATTAAATTTCTGAAGTTAATCACTGTAGAGAGTCACTGATAATACAGCACAGGGGGGGCACTAGATAACAGATTACAACACATTGCAATGAAATGGAAGTTTGAAAGGATTTTAATTGACTTAAAACTAGGGAAAACCTAACTTTTGTAAGTAAACTCTGATAAGATGTAGTCAACTTCTTTACAGTGTCTCTGTGGTCAAATTACAGCATATCATGTTGCTGAGCTTTCCTAACATTTGTCAGAACATTAAAAAGTGATAGAAAATGTACAGCCCTCTGATTTCCAGAGTTTTGATGTTCTGCCAATACGATACATTTCTTTCTCATTATTTTGAATCATCTTTGCTCTTTACATGGAAAGTTGGGTGCTTTGGCCAAGAATTAATCACGAGTCAGATATTAGCTGTATATTGAAAACAGAAGAAGACAACTTGATAAATTTAAATATAGGTCTCATCACTTAAACTAAAACAGCAGTAAAATGCTTACAGTAGAGTATATTTTTTCCTCTTATATGAAATCTAAAATGCCTGGGTTTCATGCTTTCCTCAGTACTCTTAAGATCTTTTTGGAATCCTAACGAGGCCCCACATGTTGACAAAAATTACAAAATTGTTTGCAACATAATATGTTAGCCTAAGTTGTTGTGATCATGTATTGTACTACCTTAACATCAACAACAGATTGAATTTAAAGACGATCCCTACTTCTTTTCTATGGTGTGTCAGAGTGGACATATTAGGTGATAAATGAATACTAAAAATTCCTGCTCATTTATTTGATTCTTAGAATGTCTCCAACAAGGACCTCTTTTTCTTGTCCTTAAACTTTGCCAGGCAGTCAGGTCCTTAGCAGGTGCTCAGTTTCCAGCTGGAGTGGGACCTGTCGCATACCATGACCAATATTGCCCTCCCGTTTTGATGGAATCGTGCTTTCCTACTTTCTTGAATTATCCAGCAAAGAGCTGATAAGGATGCCGGAGAAACTCCTTTCCCATGTAAAAATTTAGCTTAGACACCTAATGTATGTCTCTCATGACCTAACAATATTTATTGAATGAATAGCATTCATTATCTTCTTGGCTAAAATTTACCAGATACATTCAGTTAAAATTAATCTCACCTTTGATTCTGCAAATCAAAAGTCTCAGCCTTTTTAAAACAGATGCAAGACCATTTGAAATGATGCAGTTCGACGAAAGCAACTGTGGATGAGTTGGTGGAAAGGTTAAGTAGAGTATTTTTTCTGTGCTTACTGGTCCATAATGAGTGACTGCACCGAAGTTTATAGCTCAATGGGAACACGGAAACTACTTGTATTCTTATTGAGTAACCTGCCACAAATATCTGCTTACTATTAAATTGAATGAGGAACTTCTGTGATTACAGAGAGGTTATTAAATTACATTATTTACTTCACAACAAAAATGTGACCACAAATGTATCTCTGAATATCACATACATAAATGCAACATGTGCTTATCTGGTATGAAGTTGTGTATGCTAATGAGCTTAGCTCTTCTCTCTGAGCTGCATTATCAGCTGCTCTTTGATTTGAAAGCTGCTCTTGAGCATCCAAGCACAAACAATTGCTGATTTTCCAAGATATCCAGCAATGTACAGAACATGCCAGCTGTAAGAAAGAAGACTGAACAGTCTTGAATGCAAAGCAATTATAAGAATACCAAATCAGGTAGACATAAAGAGACTGGAAGGTGAAAATACAACATTGAATAAAAAGACCTAATGTTGGCTCCTAAAGCTATTAATTTAAAATTCATCTCTTAGGAATCTTATTTTTTACAGAAGCTGTATATGGTGTCTTTGTGGCTTCATTTGTATTACTAAGAGCTTTCGAAAATCATAGAATTTAGATTGGAAAAGGCCTTCCTTACAAGGAATAAGTTCACTACTTCCCAACGGCAGGCAGGTGTTCAGCCATCTCCAGGAAAGCAGGGATCCATCACACGTAACGGTTACTTGGGAAGACAAACGCCATCACTCCGAACATCCCTCCCTTCCTTCTTGTTCCCCCAGCTTTATATGCTGAGCATGACATCATATGGTATGGAATATCCCTTTGGTCAGCTGGGGTCAGCTGTCCCGGCTGTGTCCCCTCCCAACTTCTTGTGCACCCCCAGCCTACTCGCTGGTGGGGTGGTGTGAGAAGCAGAAAAGGCCTTGACTCTGTGTAAGCACTGCTCAGCAGTAACTAAAACATCCCTGCTTTATCAACACTGTTTCCAGCACAAATCCAAAACACAGCCCCATACTAGTTACTATGAAGAAAATTAAGTCTACCCCAGCCAAAATCAGCACAATCTACCACTAAACCATGTCCCTAAGCACGTTACCCACAAGTTTTTTAAATACCTCCAGGGATGGTGACTCCACCACCTCCCTGGGCAGCCTATTCCAACGCTTCACTACTCTCTCAGTAAAAAAATTTTTCCTAATATCCAGCCTAAACCTCCCCTGGAGCAACTTAAGGCCATTTCCTCTTGTCCTGTCGCTAGTCACTTGGGCGAAGAGACCAACACCCACCTCTCTGCAGCCCCCTTTCAGGTAATTGCAGAGAACAATGAGGTCTCCCCTCAGCCTCCTCTTCTCCAGACTGAACAACCCCAGTTCCCTCAGCCGCTCCTCACAAGACTTGTGCTCCAGACCCCTCACCAGCTTCGTCGCCCTTCTCTGGACATGCTCCAGCACCTCAGTATCTTTCTTGTAGTGAGGGGCCCAAAACTGAACACAGGATTCGAGGTGCAGCCTCACCAGTGCTGAGTACAGGGGCACGATCACTTCCCTGGTCCTGCTGGCCACACTATTTCTGATACAGGCCAGGATGCCGTTGGCCTTCTTGGCCACCTGGGCACACTGCTGGCTCATCTTCAGCTGGCTGTCAGCCACCTCCCCTAGGTCCTTTTCTGTGGGGCAGCTTTCCAGCCACTCGTCCCCAAGCCTGTAGCGTTGCATGGGGTTGTTGTGACCCAAGTGCAGGACCCGGCACTTGGCCTTGTTGAAACTCATCCAATTGGCCTGGGCCCATGGATCCAGCCTGTCCAGATCCCTCTGCAGAGCCTTCCTACCATCCAGCAGACCAACACACCCACCCAACTTGGTGTCGTCTGCAAACTTACTGATGATGCACTCGATCCCCTCATCCAGATCATTGATAAAGATATTAAACAAAACTGGCCCCAACACCGAGCCCTGGGGAACACCACTTGTGACCGGCCGCCAACTGGATTTAACTCCATTTGCCACAACCCTTTGGGCCCAGGTACCCAGCCAGTTTTTTTACGAAGTGAAGATTGTGCCCATCCAAGCCATGAGCAGTCAGTTTCTCCAGGAGAATGCTATGGGAAATGGTGTCAAGGCTTTACTAAATCTGGGTAGACTACATCCACATCCTTTCCCTCATGCACTAAGCTGATCACCTTGTCATAGAAGGAGATCAGGTCAGTCAGGCAGGACATGCCTTTCAGAAACCCATGCTGACTGGGCCTGACTGCATGGTTGTCCTGTACATTCCACATGATGGCACTCAAGATGATCTGCTCCATAACATTCCCCGACACTGAGGTCAGGCTGATAGGCCTGCATTCCCTGGATCCTCCTTCTGGCCCTTCTTGAAGATGGGTGTGTGATCATGTTTCTTTTACTTCTGCAATAAAATAGGTATTTTTACATAGAAGTCTAATTTGCTGCACTGATTTACTACCAATTTCTAGAAGGAAAATCAAGATCTGTTTTTTAGATTTTTTTTTAATGATTTTAGACGGTAATTTCTACAGAGTTATACTCATCTGTTCCATTTTAGATGCACATATCCTTACAGAATCAGATGGGGTTTTTTGCTCACTAAGTCAATAGTAGGAGATGAATCTCTGACTGCAAAACTCTTTATGACAATGAAGTCCAGAGAATTCAGACAGAAGGAATCTGCAGGCAGCTCCATACTTGTGGGAAAGGCTAGGCTGATGTTTATGTTCTGTGGCTTTTGCTAAAGTTACATGTAAAGGCAGCTTTTCAGAATGTGATAAGTTTTTACTTTTCTTGGACAGAAATATGTATGCTTGTGTTATACAGTCACATACATCTGCAGTATGCTAGAGTTATCAAATACGATCACTCTGTCTAAACAGTACAGGTGGAATCCTGTTAAATTAAAAACTGTTTTTAACTACCTTCATTTTTCTGTTATACAATATATATACATATATGTACATATTTCTGCAGCTGTACTTCTGCTTATGGCAGCAAGCATGTATATTTTCTGTGCAAAAGGACCTGTGTAGTCACAGTACAAATCCAAAATTTGTACAGATCTTTGTTGAAGGAATGCTGTAGAGATTCAGGATTTCCCAGATGCATCACAGGAGTTACGCATGTGCTCTATCAGTGATCAGTTGCTGCTTATGTTCTTGTTCCAGTAACCCAACATCCAGAAAGCCCAGAGAAGTGTTAAAAGCTCTCACAATTTCTTGGTGGGATTTCCAAATGGAAGATAAGAACATGGAGAAGTTTTAGTGCAGGTGCCATGGGACTTGGAGTTCAATTTGAAACAATTAATTACATACCTCACATGCTTTGCTTTGTTGGTTCTTTCATTCCATCTTAGTCCTATTTTAGGTCTCAAAGCAAGTTCCTCTCTAGACCTAACCTTTCACTCCTTTTTGATGATAAATGCAAAGAACAGGATGAATCAGCTACCAGATTACTTTGTTACTTCTCATAACAAAGTAGGTTGGTTACTTCTTGAAAAATCTCTTTTCCTTCTTCAGAATGAAAACATGATAGAATGTTATGAATAATGAAACTGATTAAGTTACACTGAAAGAAACTTCCTTTTTGAGCTTTGAAGTATACTTTGAAGTACAGTATACTTTCTTAGAGAATTTAGTTGGCTTGATAGAACCTGTAACTGAAAACATCGATAAGAAGCAGAATTATAAATAATTTAAAGATTTATTATTTAATAGAAGAGATACTCAGCATGTACAAAAAACCCCAGGTCACACTCAACAAATTTGCTTCTATTTTTTAGATTGCTACGTGCTAGTTCAAGTAGTCATTATTTATAAGAAGCTTATAACTGATTTCTGTGCCATAAGACAACAAGATAGGATTGGAATTGATGTGTAAAAATGAGAAGGAAGTAAGAATGGAAAAGGCTTAGTAAACAGAAAATGTACAGAGTGATAAAGAAGGAGTATACACCTGGAATATGAGAAAGAGGTTACAATTTGCCTTTGTTGTTAGTTACTAAAATTATTTCATGTTGAATAGTTTAAGTTCATGATTTTGCATGTTTTGACCCTAAGAGCTCCGTCATCTTCTCATCTCATTTTTGCATTGAACAGGAAATTTTCTGTAGGACTTTAGAAAAGTGTCTTATTAAAGCATTTGTGATCATAGCAAGAAAATGTAATAAATCCTTCATCAATTATTTTAATTAATGCCATTATCTAATTTAATCCTGAGAAAGATGGATTCTTCAAGGAAGACCTATAAAATTTAAGGTAAGTAGAATTACAGGGAAATTTTTGGATAGCAATATTAAGACGTTTCAGAAAGTTAGAATAAAAAATAGCTTAGTGAAAGTAATGTGTTAGATGCTAAAAAAAAAAAAAAAAAAAAGCTAGTGGGTGTTGAAAATTCACCAGCAAATTTTAATGGGAACTGGAATAGCAGCTACATGACTAATGTTGATAGGTGAGGATTTTAACAGAAGTGAAGAATTTATCAGGAGAAAATAATCATTTAAAACACCTAAAATGTTAATTGAATGTTTTGAGTGTGGACTTTTGGGAATATTTCTTAGTCGTCCTTCAGTTAAGATGAGCCAGTGTACATGTTTTTCCAGTTATAAGGCATATTCATTGGCAGAGGGAGTAGTGCCTGTCAATAAAAGATATTTATGAAAAAGGAGCTTTAGGGAGTGGGGGACTGAGTTATGGATGTCTGCACATAATTTTGATAAAACCAATAAAAATACAAATTGGAGGTTACTCAGCTGACATTATCTATATCTTCAAGACTTTAAATATTTGAACAGGGTGAATCTGGATCTTTGAAGTCTTCACTGAGATGGGAAGATGTAGCATTAACTCTACAAACATTGTGCTTGTATCTTCAAACATTATGTGGAGAAAATACATCAGTTGCATGGTAGTGTCTGATATGACCATCAACAAGGATTGCTAGCCAGCCCAGTTTCTTTTGGGTCTCCTTTGAGACTAGTCTTCTTAGCTGCTGGTAAAACACACTAATCTGGGGTCAGGGAGGGGGCGACTTGAATGAAAGAATATAACAATGGGAAGGGACATCAGAGTCCTTTAGTGCTGAAGGAATAGGGAGGTTCAAATTTTCAGTGAACTCTGTATACACAAGGAGTAAAAGAACTCAGCACTAATACTGTGATTGGAAATATTTTTCAGAATCACAGAATCACTAAGGTTGGAAAAGACCCGTAAGATCATCAAGTCCAACCATTAACAAAAACAACAACAACAAAAAACAATAAAAAAAAACCACAAACAAAAAACCACACCACATACCACCATGCCCATCAAGCCACGTCCCACAATGCCACATCCACACATTCCTTGAATACCTCCAGGGATGATGACTCCACCACTTCCCTGGGCAGCCTGTTCCAGTGTGTTACCACTCTCTCAGTAAAGAATTTTTTCCTAATATCGAGTCTGAATCTCCCCTGGTGCAACTTGAGGCCTCTTGTCCTGTCACTAGTCACTTGGGAGAAGAGACCAACACCCACCTCTCTGCAACCCCCTTTCAGGTAATTGTAGAGAGAGATGAGGTCTCCCCTCAGCCTCCTCTTCTCCAGGCTGAACAACCCCAGTTCCCTCAGCCGCTCCTCATAAGACTTGTGCTTCAGGACACAGAGTACAAAGCTATCCAGTGAATACACTGTTGGGCCGAGGATGGCTAGCAAGAGGAACTGTTCTAGAATGATGTTACTCCTTTTTGCTAACTTTTCTTTATAAGTAAGCTGAGAATGCCCATTATAATTCATAATATAAGAAATTTGCATGCTGATATTAGTGCTTAAGCAATTCCTTTCATCTTTCTTTTTCTAATATTTTTTAGTAGTACATACTGTTGAACATGCTTATTTATCTGATGGAATATTAATATACTAGTTTCTTCTTGAACAATTGAAAATGTGCACAATTTTTTAACCTTTATGGAAAGGTAATGATGTGCAAATTATCAGGAAGCTTGCTAGCTTGATTTTTGATATACAAATGAAAACACTTTATGCAATATATTAAGGCTTAAAGCAGGATGGGAAGTGAAGTAGCATGCTTACTACTGTTTTTATATGTCTTTGAAACTCTGGGGGTAAGAGATGGGAGCAATTGGGAAAAAAAGTATGTTATAATAAGTATATAAATTCTGAAAGTTTTTCTAATAAATATAGTTATAGAAGTTCAGGGAAGCCTAGAGAATTGTGAACAAACTAATTAAAATTATTAGAATCTATGGTTTTAGCATTGCAAGAGGGCACCGAAAATGCTAGTTTCAAATAGTACCTCAAATATCTAAAGGGAGTAAGAGTCTTAATATGAAACTTAAATTCATCTGTATGCATGTTTTTCACACTGGCTATAGAACACAGTGGAAGGAAAGCTCATGTACTTTAGAACATTTACTCCTGATTGATCATGGTCTATTGCAGGCAAATGATCCTTATCATCTTTGTCATCATCAGATGTAGGCTTGATAATTAATGTTGCTGTATGGAATACTGTAATGACCTGCTTGCTTTTGCATTAAAACATGATGTTGCTCTTGTCCAAAAGCAGAGGTAGACAGATATTTACTCTGTTAGGCACAATTAGATTTGTATGTTTGGTCTTTGCAGATGGATAGTGTACAGGCAGCACACCATGCACTTCAGTTACTTTGGGTTGGTTGGCGGTCTCCTGAGGATCTGTGTACAATTAACATGGGAGAGTAAGTTATATCTTGAAATAATTTGGAGCATGTGAAATAATTCTGCTCTAAAATGTCATTTCCCCCATGACTGTATTTGAAATCAAGGAAGATTATCTTGCTTAATAAAATAAATACAATACACTGTTTTGAAAAATGCCCATTTGTTCCCCCTTCCCCTTGTATCTATTTTCCACATTTTCAAGGGAATTTGTCCTTGTGATAAGAAATAGATGACAAAAGACCATGTGTTTTCATGGTTTTATAATGAAGCTAAAACTTCACTGATGCAAAGAAATAAAACAGCTGTTTCATCATCTCAGCTTGTGTAAAGGGTTTCAGGTTTCAGTAACTTATTTGAGTCTGCATCAGAAGGCTGAGTTTAGATCAGACTCATACTCACAAGTAAGATTCAGGACTCATTTTCTCTCTGACACTTAAGGTGAAAACTGCAGAGCTGCTTTTCCCACTTCTGTCTCCCTAAGAACTTTGTTTATCAACATTATAAAACATACAAGGAATCAGTGTCCATGATGACCTTTAAGAGTTTTACAAGAACAAGTGTATGATTGCCCACTGAGCCATGGAGATGTGAAATTCAATAATTCACAAGTTATGGATTTCTACTTTGCTTACCAGCTCTTGTAGACAACAAGTACAACATTTCTCAAATGAATTATTAAAATTAATGTCCTGTCCTTATCGCCACAATCTCCTCCTCCCTAGATGTGTCCCTCTTATGGCCAGACTGTCACATTTCATGGAAAATACGCCCTTGGATATTTTTTTCTCTTTCAAGGAGACTCCTTTCAATTTGAGGAGTGTTCCGTGAAGTTTAAATTCAACAAAGCTGTCAGAGGAAAGGGCTGAGGATAAGAAGAAAAAGAAGAATGTTTTTGAACAGTTACATAGAATTTAATGGAGTTAAAAACAAAACAAAAGATCTATAAAAATTTAATAAGAATTCTGTGGAAACCACTCTAAAACTTTGCAGAGCTTAATAGATAGTGTTATGTTCTCCACTGCCTCACTTTTAACCATATCACAGATTCTATTCTGATATTACACTGAGCTACTAAATGCTATAAAACTGGTTTAGAAACTCAAGAAAAATGGACTCAGATAATCATGTCCCAGGCTGTCCAGCGTAACTTATCATTTGGGTTTGGGAAATTTATTTGTCTTCCTGTTACGTTGTTGTCCTTTGGTGCCATAAAAGTTACCCGAGAAGCAGGTATCAAAAGTGGCTATACCTTCCATATTAAAATGATGGTTATCTGGGGCAGCAAATAATTGGGGTAGTAAAAGATTTAATAGCAGACAATGTGAATAATAGTGAGGGACGTGAAAAGGACAACAAAGCCTATAGTGGAGATGCAGTTGACTGGATTCTACCACACCCATGGCTAAACTGGTGATGTCTCAAAGTAGTTTGAAATTATTTGTTATATTTAATTTTCAGGAACTCAGCTGAAAAATAACTCATTCCTGTGTCAGGAATCTTTCTAATAATCATAGTTATCACTTTTATGGTGCATAATTGGGGGTCAGGGCTTCATATGTTTCATTTTAATAATCAGGTAAAAAAAGACAGAATCACTGCTTTTATCGAGACAGGTACCTAAAAGACTAGTAAAAATGGTGTAGAATGACACTGCTGGTACATTTCTCTTGCTTTGTCTTCTACTTCATGTCTTAAAGAGCTTCTTGATTTCTGAATGGGAAGGGAAGCATCATACAAACCTATTGCACCCTGAACCTTACATCTTGCATCTTTTTCTGTAAAGTGGGAAATACAGCTTAAGAACATGTGAGAAGCAACGGGAAATAGCAAATTAGACTCAGTGTACAGTGTAACTTAAATTATATTGTGCAGACTCTGGCAGCTGATTTGGGGGTGTTAATTGATGTTGGGGTTCTTTTGGTTTCTGCTGTTATATGTGTGCTGCTATAAATCTCTGCATGGACCTGTGAGCCTGCTTTATGTCTAACTCATCAGCTGGTGGTCAATGATCAAAACATGCATGCTGCAAGATAGTCTTTACTCTGGAGAACTTGTAATGTCTCATGTTGTTGAAATAGGACAAGATATGGTGGGAGACAGAAAAAAAAATTTACATGGACATATGTGGACATTCATGTATTCACTCTGCCTATGCTCTGAGTAAGATGTATGTGAGATATGTGCCAGACAGCACCATGCTGACTCTGCTAACAATGTTAGTAATGCTCTGTGACCTGACTGATACAGTCCATCTCTCAAAAGACTGCTACCAGTACTCTTTTCTACTTCAAAAATGAATGTAACCTTCCAGTTTTAAGTCAGTGTTGTGGTTTAAGCCCAGTTGGTAACTAAGCACCACACAGCTGCTCACTCACTCCCCCCCTGCCCCAGTGGGATGGGGGAGAGAATAGGAAAAGTATAAGTGAGAAAGCTCGTGGGTTGAGATAAAAACAGTTTAACAAGTGAAATGAAATAAAATAAAATAATAATAATAATGATAATAAAAATTGTAATGAAAACAACAACAAACAAAAAAGGCAAGTGATGCAAATGAAAACAATTGCTCACCGCCCTCCGACCAATGCCCAGCCCAAGCAGTGGTCCCCCGGCCAGCTTTCCCCCTAGTTTATATACTGAGCATGACATCATATGGTATGGAATATCCCTTTGGTCAGTTGGGGTCAGCTGTCCCGGCTGTGTCCCCTCCCAACTTCTTGTGCACCCTCAGCCTACTCGCTGGCGGGGCAGTGTGAGAAGCAGAAAAGGCCTTGACTCTGTGTAAGCACTGCTCAGCAGTAACTAAAACATCCCTGCTTTATCAACACTGTTTCCAGCACAAATCCAAAACACAGCCCTATACTAGCTGCTGTATTGGGTTTGTGTGGCAGCGCTTTGGTAGCAGGGGGGGCTACAGGGGTGGCTTCTGCGAGAAGCTGCTAGAAGCTTCTCCTATGTCTGATAGAGCCAATGCCAGCCGACTCCAAGACGGATCTGCCACTGGCTAAGGCTGAGCTAATCAGCAACAGTGGTAGCGCCTCTGTGATAACATATTTAAGAAGGGCTGAAAAACCAGGAAGAGGCAGCCGGAGAAGAGAGGAGTGAGAATATGTGAGAGAAACAACTCTGCAGACACCAAGGTCAGTGAAGAAGGAGGGGGAGGAGAGGCTCCAGGCGCCGGAGCAGAGATTCCCCTGCAGCCCGTGGTGAAGACCATGGTGAAGCAGGTTGTCCCCCTGCAGCCCATGGAGGTCCACGGTGGAGCAGATATCCACCTGCAGCCCGTGGAGGACCCCACGCTGGAGCAGGTGGATGCCTGAAGGAGGCTGTGATCCTGTGGGAAGCCCATGCTGGAGCAGGCTCCTGGCAGAACCTGTGGAGCCGTGGAGAGAGGAGCCCACGCTGGAGCAGGTTTGCTGGCAGGACTTGCGATCCCGAGGGGGACTCACGCTGGAGCAGTCTGTTCCTGAAGGACTGCACCCCATGGAACGGACCCATGCTGGAGCAGTTCGTGAAGAACTGCAGCCCGTGGGAAGAACCCACGTTGGAGAAGTTCGTGGAGAACTGTCTCCTGTGGGAGGGACCCCACGCTGGAGCAGGGGAAGAGTGTGAGGAGGAAGGAGCGGCAGAAACAACGTGTGATGAACTGACCGCAACCCCCATTCCCCGTCCCCCTGCGCCGCTCGGGGGGGGAAGAGGTTCAGGAGTGAAGTTGAGCCCGGGAAGAAGGGAGGGGTGGGGGGAAGGTGTTGTTTTTTTAAGATTTGGTTTTACTTCTCATTATCCTACTCTGATTTTGATTGGTAATAAATTAAACTAATTTCCCCAAGTTAAGTCTGTTTTGCCCATGATGGTAATTGGTGAGTGATCTCCCTATGTCCTTATCTCGACCTACGAGCCTTTTCCTCATATTTTCTCTCTCCTGTCCAGCTGAGGAAGGGGAGTGAGTGAGCAGCTGTGTGGTGATTAGTCCAGCTGGGCTTAAACCACGACAGCTGCTATGAAGAAAATTAACTCTATCCCAGCCAAAACCAGCACAGTCAGCCAGGACAAAGCAACAGGAGATAAAACAGTAACACCTTTTCTCATATAGTTTATTAAATAGTGATGTGGCCAAAGATTTTGAAACAGAACATATATTTGACTTACCTCATCAGGTACAAACTAGAAATATTTTGCATTTTGAATTTATGGTGGGCATATAGTATCAGAAGATGCTGACTGAACAGTAGTCTCAATAAGTAGCTTTCAGTAATAAAAATTATACCACTACTTTCAACTGGAATCTCAGGTAAGTGCATAGAATAATGGATCATGAAATAAAAGTCACTAGAGCCTGATTCTTTTAGAGCACAATACCTTTGTCAGGGAGCTGTTGCGTATTTCACACTGTCACGTAAAGGTTTTGGAAGCTATAGCACAACCAGTTCACACAAAGTCTATGATTCTTTACAAAAACTGGAAAGAGTAATCTTTTTATGTTTTGTATTACTCAACAATGTACTATGTCTCTTATAGAGTTGCATGTAAAGACAAAGGTCCATGACTTAAATTTACAATACATATTTCACCACTATGAAATTCATAATTTTTTTTTAAATTGAGGCAGTAAAAGTGTATTTGGGTTAGGTACATTTAAGATTTATCAATGAAAGGTAAAAGAGTTGGAGAAAAATGGAGTAAAAAAAATACAGTTAGGGATTATAACTGTTAGAGGATACAAGGCCTAGAAAAGAGAAGCCAGACTATAATTCCATTTTTCTGGGCTCAGACCAAGAAAGTTTATACCATTTCCCAAGTGTCAGTGCAGCTGCATTTTAAAGTAAAGATGTTAAAACAGTCTGTGGAAAATTTTCTCACTGCTTACATACACTGGCAGAAGTGACAAACATTGGATCTTGAAGCTTCTGAGCAAATTTACTGCTAAAAAATGGGGTCCCAGTTCTGCAGTGGGCTCTTTAACAGTGAACCTTCTACCCAGAAGCAGACCACTAATGTTATAGGCTTTGAGGGTCTGCATTAGCTGTGTTCACATACAAGGTTAATATTTTTCCATTTCACACCTTTTCTGTTTGTATCTTGATGAAAATCTTCTTTATCAAAAGCAATTATGCAAAATCAAGATAAATGTTTAAATATCTAGGGAGAAGGGTTTGACACTGACTGTTGAAAATAATGGCTAAAGTTTAGTTCATTCAGATCTGCTTTAAGAGTGGTGGGTTTTTTTTGTTTTTAAAATATCCTATAATACTCTACAAAATTCCAGTAAAAGTTTGCATTTAATCATATCAAGGGATTGTACGTTAGGGAGTATTTTGATTGTATAGAGCTCAACGATTGTGACGACAAGGTTGAGCGCTTATGGGTACGGATGAGGGGGAAGGCTAACAAGGCAGATATCCTGCTGGGGGTCTGTTATAGACCACCCAAATAGGACAAAGAAGCCAACGAAGCGTTCTACAAGCGACTGGCAGAAGTCTCACAATTGCAAGCCCTTGTTCTTCTGGGGGACTTCAACTGACCGGACGTCTGCTGGAAGTATGACACAGCCGAGAGGAAACAGTCCTGGAGGTTCCTGGAGTGTGTGGAAGATAACTTCTTGACACAGCTGGTAAGCGAGCCTACCAGGGGAGGTGCCCTGCCTGACCTGCTGTTTACAAACAGAGAGGGATTGGTGGGAGAAGTGATGGTCAGAGGCCGTCTTGGGCTTAGCGACCATGAAATGATAGAGTTCTCAATTCTTGGCGAAGTAAAGAGAGGGGTCAGCAAAACCACCATCATGGACTTCTGGAGGGCAGACTTCGGCCTGTTCAGGACACTGGTTGAGAGGGTCCCTTGGGAGACGGTCCTGAAGGGCAAAGGTGCTCCAGGAAGGCTGGACCTTCTTCAAGAAGGAAATCTTGAAGGCACAGGAGTAGGCAGTCCCCATGTGCCGTAAGAAGAGTTGGTGGGGAAGATGACCGGCCTGGCTGAACAGGGGGCTCTTGCTGGGACTCAAGGAAAAAAGGAGAGTTTATCACCTTTGGAAGGAGGGGCAGGCAACTGAAGAAGAGTACAAGGATCTCATTAGGTCATGCAGAGAAGGAATTAGAAAGGCAAAAGCCCAATCTGGCCATGGTCGTAAAGGATAACAAAAAATGTTTTCTATAAATACATTAACAACAAAAAGAGAGCCAAGGAGAACCTCCATCCTTTACTGGATGCGGGAGGGAACATTGTCACCAAGGATGAGGAAAAGGCTGAGGTACTTAATGCCTTCTTTGCCTCAGTCTTTAACAGCCACACCAGGTATCCTTAGGGTATTCAGCTCCCTGAACTGGAAGACAAGGATGGAGAGCAAAATAAACTCCCCATGATCCAGGAGGAAGCAGTTAACAACCTGCTATGCCACTTGGACACTCACAGGTCTATGGGGCCTGATGGCATCCACCCAAGGGTGCTGAGGGAGCTGGCAGAGGAGCTTGCCAAGCCACTCTCCATCATTTATCAACAGTCCTGGTTAACAGGGGAGGTCCTGGACAACTGGAGGATTGCCAATGTGACGCCCATCTACAAGAAGGGTCGGAAGGAGGATCCGGGGAACTACAGGCCTGTCAGCCTGACCTCGGTGCCAGGGAAGATTATGGAGAGGCTCATCTTGAGGGTGCTCACAGGGCATGTGCAGGATAACCGAGGGATCAGGCCCAGCCAGCACGGGTTCGTGAAGGACAGGTCCTGCTTGACCAACCTGATCTCCTTCTATGACCAGGTGACGCACCCAGTGGATGAGGGAAAGGCTGTGGATGTTGTCTACCTGGACTTTAGTAAAGCCTTCGACACTGTCTCCCACAGTATTCTCCTGGAGAAGCTGGCGACTCGTGGCTTAGACAGGTGCACTCTTCGCTGGGTAAAAACTGGCTGGACGGCCGAGCCCAGAGAGTCGTGGTGAATGGAGTTAAATCCAGTTGGTGGCCGGTCACAAGTGGAGTCCCCCAGGGCTCAGTTTTGGGGCCACTCTTGTTTAATATCTTTATTGATGCTCTAAATGAGGGGATCGAGTGCACCCTCAGCAAGTTTGCAGCTGACACCAAGTTGGGCGGGAGTGTTGGTCTGCTTGAGGGTAGGAAGGCTCTGCAGAGGGATCTGGACAGGCTGGAACCATGGGCCCAGGCCAATTGTATGAGGTTCAACAAGGCCAGGTGCTGGGTTCTACACTTGGGTCACAACAACCCCAGGCAACGCTACAGGCTTGGGGACGAGTGGCTGGAAAGCTCGCCCGCAGAAAAGTACCTGGGGGTGTTGATTGACAGCAGGCTGAATATGAGCCAGCAGTGTGCCCAGGTGGCCAAGGAGGCCAACGGCATCCTGGCCTGTATCAGAAATAGTGTGGCCAGCAGGAGCAGGGAGGTGATTCTGCCCCTGTACTTGGTGCTGGTGTGAGGCCGCACCTCGAATACTGTGTTCAGTTTTGGGCCCCTCACTGCAAGAAGGACATTGAGGTGCTGGAGCGTGTCCAGAGAAGGGCAAGAAAGCTGTTGCAGGGTCTGGAGCACAGATCTTCTGAGGAGCGGCTGAGGGAACTGGGGTTGTTTAGCCTGGAGAAGAGGAGGCTGTGGGAAGACCTTATCGCTCTCTACAACTACCTGAAAGGAGGTTGCAGAGAGGTGAGTTTTGGTCTCTTCTCCCAAGTGACTATCGACAGGACAAGAGGAAATGGCCTCAAGTTGCGTCAGGGGAGGTTCAGACTGGATATTAGGAAAAATTTTTTTACTGGGAGAGTGGTGAAGCATTGGAACAGGCTGCCCAGGGAAGTGGTGGAGTCACCATCACTGGAGGTGTTCAAGGAACATGTGGACATGGCATTGTGGGACATGGCTTAGTGGGCATGGTGGTGTTGGTTTGATGGTTGGACTTGATGATCTTGCAGGTCTTCTCCAACCTTAGTGATTCTGTGATTCTGTAATTTTTATCTTTGCTTTAGATTTCAATACTGTAAACATTTTATTGTCTAAAAAGAATTTGAATAATGCAAGAAATGTTATATACACAGCACATTTTCAGCTGATTTCTATTTTTTGAGGAGAAAAACAAACTTTCATTTTCTTAGACTAGAATATGCTGCAATAGGCTAAATGTAACTATTTGATTAGTTCGATAAAATACACTTTTTTTTCCTTGAGAAACTCTCACTGCAAATCTTAAAAGGTTACCTTGTTATTTCTAGGTTTAGTAAATTGTAAAATAAATTATCTATATTCACACACATGCTGATTTATCATTCATACAGATGCTGTTTTATAATAGGATTAGAGGAAAGGTTGCCCATACTGAGGATTCTATATTTCAAATTCAAGAAAAGAATAAAAGATGCTGGCTCTTTGAAAATTTAATGTACATCTCCTACCACCTTAATGATGTCTCATGGAGTTAGTCCAAAATGTATAAAATAAAAGCTTTGTCAATTTTTTCATTGTCATCTCAAAAATTATTCCACTAAAGCTTTTAGAATGTTGTATACATGAGCACACACAGAGACATGCATGAATTTAAATAACATAGGCATTATTATTGTTGCTGGTGTTGTTATTATTACTATTATTATTACATTAAGTACTCTAGGTGTACTGAACTTCAACAGAAACATTTCCATATAGTAAACAGTATCTCTAGAGCAGAGGCTCCCTTGTTCTTACTCATGTGAATAGTTTTAGGGATGTTAACAGTGCTACACTGATAGGTAGAGAAGGCAGGACTGTGTAATTAATTTTATTTCCAGCTGTTGAGATTTCAGACTATAATTCTAAGCTCTCTAAGCAAACATCTTCCTTTCTTTACTTCTTTCCAGGCGAACTGATCAGAGGTGCTTTGGGGATTGGCTGTGTGCCCAGTTTCCACAAATGCCAAAGACTCCTGCACATTGAGTTAATTAAAATTGACTGCTTGTCTTAGGCAGAAGAAATAGGCTAAATTCTGGCTTGTTCTAAAAAATGATTGAACAATTTAGGCAAACAAAATAACTTGCTACTAAGCTAGGGAATAAAAATAAGGTATTGCTTTGCCTTGAAAAAACAGATCATATTTTTGTTTTGTTTTCACTTCTACCTCAAAGGCTTTTTTCTGTTGTTTTATTTTTTTTCTTTATCCTGCTGCAGTGAATTGTAAATTGTTAGCGCTGTGTATCCCAAGGACAGGAAGACATATATCAAATGAAGGACATAGACAGATTTTACAGACTGAAGTTATAAATGGCAATAAAAAGTCTAATCTTGCAGGTGTCTAAACCTTGCAGGTATCTCCACTTTTGACTGAAACTTCCCCAGTGCCTAGTGTGACTTTCTCACTCAAGTGACCAAAACTGCTGTAGTACACACAGCTCAGCAGCTATCACATGCCTAAAAGCAGCCAAGTACCAAAGGTCTCCGAAGGACATTAATATGCATTTCCTAAGAACAACTGACTGACATTGACAGTAGAGCTCTCAATGAGGTAAAAACATGTTGAAGACTTATAGCATTCATACATTCAGGTTCAATGCTCTCCTCAGGTTAAGGGGTTAAAGTTCACACATTCCTGAAGGTATTTTACTTCTAGTATATACTGTGGGCTGAGGCTAGCAAGGGGAAGCACTCCCTACTTCTTCTGCTCCTCTACAGGAAATCTAATGTGATTCATAGGAATATAGAGAAAGATGTGAAAGAAGAAATTGGTGTGGAGTGAGAAGAGAAGCACTAGAAAGTACATTATGCTATAATTCAGCATTTACAGTGTTCATAAATTCTGTCTTTGCTTCAGGAAGGTCTTTTATACTTTTTAGTAACCAGTCTTCTAGGGAAAAAAGATGAACAGATTTGACAAGAAACTCGTACCTATTTCCCTGATCAGTGCCCACCCCACAAGGTTACTGAGTCATATGCTGGGTGTTTCTAATGGGTCTTGAATTATCCTTTGTATAGTTGTGAATCTTCATCTGGCAGATAAAGAAGGTTTCTGAACAAAAATGGCCTATAATTTGTTAGAGCATTCTTCAGGAGAAAAGTGACATGAGTTTGGTGGTAGATGACATTGTATCATAGCTTTATTTTAAAAGAAAAGGCTTTGGCTTTTGAAAGGATCTATCTCAGGAGAGGGTTCCAGCCTCTGGATACGAAATGAACAGAAGTGTCTCCTTATGTGACTAATTCCCCAGCTGCTCCTTAGGGTCTCCTATTGATTTTATATATGTGACCTCCCCAGCACACTGGCTGTTCTGCTTTGCAATCTGAGATTTTAACATCTCCCTATGGGTGTAACAGATGCCCTCAAACCAATATATACCCTCAAAATAAAATTCTTTAATAGTATATTTTTGTGTTTTCCCAACAAAATTTGATTTAAAAGCAGGTTTTTGGTTTTTTCATTTGTTCTAAAACAATCCATCTGTCTACTAACTGAAGTTACTGCTCTATCTACATAATTGTGATAGTGTGGAAACATGTCAAATCCTGTTCATATGAGCAGTGTGATATTAATTTTACCTCTTGGAATGATCTGAGGATCTAAATAGAATTATTAAGTAATCCTGGTAGGGTATTCACAATACAAGCCATGGAAGGAATCAGGTAAACTAATATTAGCCCAGGGACGTTAATCTCTCCAGTGCTCTTTCAAGACATGGGCTTATAGGCCTTAGGAACCAGTTTGGAAGGAGGACCCAAGAATCAGCTGCACGTGTGCAGGGTGTCTGTTTGTACTCAGCATTGCAAGTGGGACTAATCTGGACATATCAGGCTCCTGGTACAAGAGAAATACACTTTATCCACCATTGTGCTTTTCTGATAGTCAGATCTCATTGTGCCTGTGCTCCAATATCTATACCTCTTGCCAAGCTGATAATGACTCAAGCAGGGTTAAGTGGCCCAGCAGGGTCTCAGTATGTGTCTTGACAGTCAAAGAGTTATCATAGAGGTGTGATTTTATACCAGCTTGGACTCAGCTTGGATGGATTTTATTCCTCTTCAATTAATTTCTTAGCCTTATCCATACACAAGTGGTAGTTGTCTTCTCATTGACTCTATTAGTAATGGGGGTTTTTTGTTAACATGAAGTGGAGAAACATATTTGAATTTTGGCACATGGGAAATGTGTTTGCTACATGTGTCTTTGCTTTAACTAAGTGGTACCAAACCACAGGCCTTAGGAGGAGAGCAAGGGTAGATAAGGCTGCTACAGCTATGTTCTAGGGTACTGGCAGCATATATCAGACTGAAGTTTCTACATTGCAGGTGTTATAGGCAAGTCCAGGCAAACACAAGGTGGAGGCCCCATCTTGTGTTCTTATGCACATCTTTGTGTATACATGTGATGTCGTAGGCCTCCTGGCTTCTTAAGGATAAACTGGAATCTTTTGCGGTTTCTTAACAATTCACAACTTGTACAGATATGCTTCTGGTCTGAATCACTTAACTCACCCCAACCTGTCCAGGAATAATAATCTCCCTGGAAGAATGTTAGTTTTGCAAATACCCATTTTAGCTGCATGGCTTGGCAACTTTGGATTCAAGCACTACATGAGTCACACTGTTCACAAGGTGATGAAAAAAGATTCTAAAACTATTTTATATACATATTTTACAGGACGTGGTACAACATCAGACCTTGTTTATGGATGGCAAAGTAAAAGAGAAAAAGTTCCAGTTCTGTTTTAAGATGTGTCTTCCTTTCAGAAGAACTGTGTTTAAATAAAGTTTTCTTTAACAGCTGATAAAAGTAAAATATTTGTTGCTCACAATTTACCTGAAAATACAGCTACAAAGAAGAAAAAGAAAAAATCCTATTTCAATGAGGAAGGAAATTAAGAGTGAGGAAATGCTGAGACGGGACGGAAAGAAAGAGGGAAGGAATAATTTTGGAAGGGACTCAGGGAGTATTGTTCACACAGTGTAATGTAGAGATATTGCTTGCAGGGGATTGTGTCCTGTGAAGATTGCTCTGTACTTTTTTGAAAAGAACAATATATATAGGCTAGGCATCAATCGACACTTCTGTTTGGAAGGGTACTGGAGGAGATGCAAATAAAATTGGTAGCAGACCCAAGGTTAAAAAATATATTATATGTTAAGGAATTTATGATAAAGGATATTAAATCCTAACCAAAGAGTAAATGCTGCTATATAAAAAAATAATAATAAAAAAAAAGAAAATTAGGGAGGGAAGATACACATTTGACCCTAATTCTGTGATGAGTCCTATGTGGTTCCACAACAGAATCAAGCTTTTTATTACTTGAATATTGAATTATTTTACATTATACTTACAGTATTTTTTTTCATAAAATATATTCATTAGGTAAAAGGTTAAATGTGCCTTCCTAAAATGTAGGTATTCTTAATAGAGGAACCTCTATGCAGTATATATTGAATCCCCAACTTCCTTCCTAACCTGCTTTTCCATTGTGTTTTCAAATGCCTATTGGATTAAATGTTTCCTTTTGGGGGGTTTTTTGAAGGGAAAGGATAAAAGAGAAATATGAGTAAATATGCTCATGACAAATGCTTATATATGTCATATTCTTCACTATATCATTTCAATGTTAGGTTATTGTTTTCCTTTCTCACTGAAACGAAGAAGCAAAATACCACTTGCATTGCACTGAACAGATTTGCTGAAATCAGGTAAGTAAATCACATTTTAAAGGAAAGAAAATATGATATTTTTCTGAGCAGTTATAAACTTCTCAGCATTGACAATGAGAAATTTCATAGATATTTTGTAGAAATCTTTTCTTTCTCATTTTTGGTCCATATCTGCAATGCACAATGCTAGCTACTGTCAGCAGAATAAATTTATCCTGGTCTGTAACTGCTCCTGGTACCTCATTTAGAGCTTGTTTAGAAGGAACTTGGGTATATTGCTGAATTTTGAAACACTTGCCCATTTTTTCTTTCTTATGCCATTTCTGCACTTTGATTTTTAAACGATTTTCCTCCCTTCAGTTCATTGTTTTCCCATTAGGTATCTTTTATCAATATACTCACATGAAAAAACAATTACATTTTAAATATTTCTAGAATAGCATTTTAAATCAGTAAAAATTTTGTAGCTTTTAAATGTAAATCTGTTTCAAGCCTTAAAGAGATAGAAGTCTGAAAGAGGTCACAAGTCAGATGATTTGTAATACAATAAAAAAATGAAACTAAATACTTTACTAAGGAAATTTGCTTGATCTATAAAAAATTAAATGTTTAAAAATGTGAAGTTACAAACTGCATTGATTCATTTTAAAATAAAACTAACCCAAACTACTAATTTTCTTCTTTATACTGAGCTTTGTGTTACTTAAAATCACTAAATGAAAGACACATAGAGGTAACAGAAAGGCATCTAATATAGATATCAGTTACAAGGAAAAAACTAATATGTCTAAAATGTCTGAAGAATTTAATTCTTCAGCAAAATATGTTTGTAGTCTTCAAAGTGCTGTTGTTGCAATTAAAAGCCAAGTGTAAGTGAACGATCAAGTTTACCTGAAGTGCTCAAAGAACCATAAAACAGGAATGGTTTGAAAGTATGAAAAGAAGGTGAGAAACCTGACACAGCAGCAAGATAGTTATCACAGCCTTAAGATAAAAATCATTACTTGAGAGAAGAATTTAATTTGTTCTTAAATTAAAAAAAAATTCTATTTCAGGTTTCGTTTTCTTATGGAGGTAACAAAACTGCTAACACATTGGAAGTAACATGACGAAAACAAAATGCGCACCATCTCTTAAAGACTATTTCTTCTTTTCTAATACAGCTCAGTACATAAACACACACTTACTATTCTTTTTTCACATACGTTTTTCAGAAACTCTCTGCTGTAGACATAACTGTACTCTATTATTCATTGGTGTATACCTATAGAGAATTTACTAGGTACCACAATATAAAAAAAGAATTTAAAAACAAATGAAAACAGAACAGTTATTTGAGTTTCGTAAACCTTGTGAGCTCAGATTCAGTGGCTCCACTCCTACTTTCTGATTCGCATTACCCAAATCCCATTTTTTTAAAAAAATTATCTAAATGACAAAAGGGTCTGGAATTTGCATTCTGTTCAGTTTTGAGGAGTCTGTGTTACTTTCAAATATGCATGACTTTTAGCCTTCACTATTATGTTCTCTTTGCTTATGTATCGCTGGTTGGTGATGCAGGGCTAGTGATCTAGTGATCAGGCTATGTGTTTTAGAGGTCAGTTTATAAGTTTTGAAAATTGAAGAAGGAAAGCAGGCAAATGATTCTTGGCCTTGGACAATCTTAAATGCTGGATGGAAGCAAGAAACATAAAGTAAATTTCATCAAAATGCTTAATCCTTAAAACATTGAATCAGTTTTCTCTACAGTTGCCTTGAAATTCAGTGTGATTTCAGTGTGATCTACAAACCAAGACATCTTTGAAATTTCTGGCCTTTTTTAATTTTCTAAGTTTAAGTTTTTTTAACAGGAGAGGTAGACACATCCTTTTCATACTTGAGAAATGTCTGTACCTGACTGATGTTTAGGGAAAAAAGCTACATCTTTGTTCATGAAATCAGCTCAGTGTGTGAAGTAGACCTACCTGCTAGGGACACGTATAAGCAAATGAGACCAGTAAAATGTTCTTCATTTTTACCCTTCTGTTTTATAGCAGCAGAATTTGCAAATACATTGGAACAAACCCAACTTTTACCCTCCTTGAATTCTGCCTACTAAGGTGGTTTCCTGTCTTGCCTAGATGCTCAGTCTAGTCCTATATGTGAGACATTTATAACAAACCAAGGACTGTGTTTGTATTTGCGTGCGGGCAGGTATATCTGAGCTAGGCCTTTGAGGGAGACATGTCAAAAGAAGTAATAGAAGGTTTCTTCACAAAGACATCCAAAGAAAGAGTGAAAAAGGATTCCATAAAGTTCCTAGAAGATAGCCAGTGCTATGCCCAAGCTATTGCAAAATAAGATCCACAATGGCCAGCCAGAGATTAATACATTCATCAGGATCTGCCTCAATTAAGCTAAAGATGTGGGGATCAAGGCTTCCTCTTCAGTCCTGCTCTGACAGGCTGTTACTTCCATTTTCTTTTTAGCAGAAGAATAAACTCTAAGAATGGTCCTAGAGGGCATCAGGGCTGGGATTTTTGCCATAAATCCTTAGCTCCAAATACTGTGCTCGGGTCATAGACATTCTTTTGCTTTGCTTTTCTTTCTCTCTGTAACTGTTAAATTGGATATGTGATGTAAAAAAAAGAGTAAGGGAAACCTAAGAGATAGCTGTTTTTACACTTTATGTAAAGTGTCAAGTAAAGCCCAGTCCTGTCAGGATATGTTCAGTGAGTCCTGAGAATAATTCTTAAAGGTAAACTTTATGCAGCCACATCTCACTTTTCCCTTTCCCCTAACCTTCCATGCTGATCAGAGAGTGTCTAAGATAGAAGAATCTTAACATCGGAAATGTAATTCAGCTTCCTGGAGCTTACTGCTGACCTAGGGACCTTTGTGCATTGAGTCTATCCAGGGTATGTATAATTTTCAGGCTGAACACCCTTGGTATCGCCTAGCTATTTGTTCCAGCTCACACCATTTTGTCTGGAGTCATTGCTTCAGTTTCATTCCCACTGATGCCATTCTCCACTCTTTTCTTCCTTTCTTTTTCTCTTCTCTCCTATCTGACTGACCTCCCTTCCCTCATTGATCTTCCTTTAACAAAAATCCACTTGAAAAAGTTAAAGGCTTTTTCAAAACTCAAACAGAAAAACAGAGAACCAGCAGGAAGACAGCAAACCAAGATATTATTTGCTCTTCTCTTATCAAGCTCCTCTCTTTGGTCTCCAAAAGACTGCATAGCTTTTGAGATGCCTCTCTTGGAACCACACACGATGAGTAAGTGATAAGCAAATTAATTTAATATCTTTTTCTTTTTAGCAGAGAGGGCAAGTCCTAGAGGGCATCTGATCTGTGATTATTGCCATAAATTCTTGGCTCCGAGTCCTGTCCTCAGGTTACACACAGATTCTATTATGCTTCTTTCTTACTCCAGAGGTTAAAATGGAAGCCTGCTACTCTACAATACATAGGAGAAGAAATGATAGCAATTTTCATGTTTTGCCTGCTGTTAGTAATTATAGCATGGTTAAGAAGTTTAGGAGTTTTTCTTTAGCTATTCAGTTTGCTTATTTCTTTTTCTCTAATCTAGTACTGAAAAAGTAGTGAGGCTAACAACAAAGCTCAAGGAAAAAAAGGATAAGCTTAAATTCTGCTTCTCACACTACTTCATGAATTTGAAGTAACTCCATTCAAGTTGAATGAGTGAGAAGGAACAAAAAAATTCAATTTTTCACTGTATATTTACCAGTAGCAAGTCCCACTTTTTCATACTGTCTTTTAGGGTCAGTGACAGAACTAGGGCAAACAGATAAAAAGGAGTAAGAAAACCCTGGGTTGTTAGTCAATACTATGACAGTGAATGAAGAATAATACAGTGTCTACAGAAAAAATGTGTATTTTTTCTTGCAATGAATATAAGTACCTAAAGCCCAAATAGTAGACTAGTGCACTGGCTCCATAATGAACTGTGGTGTTTACACACGAAAACGAATTAAAATAATCCTTCAATAACCATCTGTTAGTATATCTGGAAAGGAACTAAAGGATAACGTGATGTAGCTTTGAGTTACTGTCCGGTGAATTAGTATGCTGCAGGTGTAATCAAATTAAAGTTAGATAGTACCCCCCTGCAAAAAGCCTCACTTTCACATTGTTAGAGAAGGAGGCAAAAAGCCATTTTCATTCTATAGGATTTAAGGGTCTCAGGTGTTCATTACAGCTGGTACTGATTTGTCTCATGATTACATTTCTTTTTGAGAATGTTTCCTCCTGCTCTTTGTAAGAATTCCAAATAGAGAACTTTTATCTTTCCTCTGGAGATCTGCCTTTTGCATAGCACAAAGTACCATTTACAACAAGGGCTTAAAAAGATTTTCAAGAGGAAATAATGGGATTTCCTAACCTTGCCATAGTGTAAAAGGGTGATAAACAGAAATTCTAAGCTGGTGAGTAAGGTGATATCAACTTTATGTGTTGGCAAGCTGGACACTAGGTTTGGGGAACAGAAATGTAGTGGCCTCACGGCTTTGAAAAAAAGGGGTGTAAACATATCAGAGAAGTAACTTTTCTCTTTAACAAGTTAATGAATGGCAGTGAGTTAGGTCATGCTGAAAATATTTGATAACTCCTTTGTAAACTCTTCCCACAACAAAGATTTTTTTTCTTTCTCAAGGTTATCTTTTGTATAACAAATCAGTCAGTGATTCTGCCATTGCAGAGATAATGCTTTAAAGCTTGGAATGTTTCCTTGCAGCATCCATTTCAGCTTCTTCCATCACATAGGTAAATGACACATTTCAAGGATTTTTTCAATTATTTAGTACTTCAGAACTTTCCATGTTTTTTTTCTTTTTTTTTTTTCTAAAATTAATCCATTTTAACAAAATAATTTTTCAGTATCATTATTTTTGTAAAATTTTAGTTATATTTGTAAATACCTAACCATCTTTTTTTCATTTGCCCTGGATCCTTCTAGAACAGCCATAGAAAAATAATATGTTCCAATTATCTTCATTCTGACAACAGATCACAATTTTTTATCCTGTCTGACAAGCTTTTCTCAGGATCTACTGCTACCTCTTCTATACATGAAAGTGTAACACCTGCTTTGTCCTGTCCTAAAAAAAATAGCATATATTTAGTGTAAACACAATAAATCATGAAGCTATTCACCTCTTCTGAATCTCAGTATTTTCTTCTGCTACTTTCCATGGCAGACTCCCAGGGCCACATAAAATTTTGTATGTGGATTTATTTATTTATTTATTTATTTATTTGTAAGGAGAAACTTGCAGGTACCACATAAGTACACTTTCTTATGCTTCATAGTCTGAATGCTCCTTTCCTGTTGTTAATCACCACAATGTCCTTGTAAAACAGCAAAACAATGTTCTCCTACTTCTTCAGATGAAGAATAAGGGCAAAAAAGCTACTTACTAAAAATTACAAATCGTAAGCTGTCTCAGATCCAGAACTTTAAAAAACATAGATTTCCCTAAGCCTTATCTTGATCTTAGGGCCTAAGTGATCATCTCAACCACTTCCCAGCTATTGACAATTTCCAGAAGTTGGAGCCCAAAATAAGACAAATTGGTCTGAAACTGTAAAACTCATGCTCTATAATTCATATATATAAAAAAATAGCTAGCTATAGAAAAGTCAAAATTCAATGTTCTGAATCATCATAAAATCTTGCAGAAATTCCACCATTGCAAGTGAACTCTTTCTTAAGGGTTTTGAATAAATCCTTTAAGATAGGCAGGAATTAGAGCTACTTGTAGACTCCCTGCACTTAAATTTTGAAGGTCCCACCAGGGGACTAAATAAGGTCTTTAAAACTGTTATCTAAAGCTGTTATACTAATTTTGAGAAACAAATCCAGTATTTAATCTTTTAAAAAGCAGCTTGCAGATAATTTTAGACAGGGTTTGAATGTCTATCCAGTGTAAACAATAAAAAGAAAACCAGCCTGAGAAAAGCAACTAATTCATGGGCACTGCAAGTTACATATGTCTTTCAGTACATCTTTCCTTCTTATATGAGTACATATGAGTACATATGAACATCTTTTGTAGATGAATACATATGCCTTTCTTTCTTACAAGAGCCAGCAATGTGCCACTGCCACAAAAAAGGCTAACGGTAAACTAATGGAGGAGTGTTGCCAGCAGGTCAAGGGAGGTGATCCTTTCCCTCTACTCGGCACTGGTGAGGCCACAGCTGGAATGCTGCGTCCACTTCTGAGCTCCTCAATACAAGAGAGGCAGGGACTTACTGGAGGGAGTGCAGCAAGGGACCACTAAGAGGATTAAAGGACTGGAGCATCTCTTCTATGAGGAAAGGCTGAGAAAGCTGGGACTGTTTAGCCTCAAGAAGAGAAGGTTCTGGGGGGATCTTATTAATGTGTATAAATACCTGAACAGAAACAGAGCCAGGCTCTTTTCAGTTGTGTGCAGTTACAGGACAAGAGGCAATGGGCACAAACTGTAGCACAGTTTGCTTCGAACACCAGGAAACACTTTTTTACTGTTAGGGTGACTGAGCACTGGAACAGGTTGCCCAGAGAGGTTGTGGAGTCTCCATCCTTGGAGATACTAAAAGCCCATCTAGACATGGTCCTGGGCAACTCGTTCTAGGTAGCTCTGATTGAGCAGGGGGGTTGGGCCAGGTGACCTCTAGAGGTCCCTTCCAACCTCACCCATTATGTGATTCAGTACATCCAGTACATAAAAATTCAAGACTAGGAATGAACGAGAGGAGACCTGTCTCCTAAATGATATAGACTATAACAAAATATGCTACCATTTTTGGAGGCATGATCTAGCACTTCAGCGACTTAAACACTTAAGTCCCACTGACTCAGTGCTGAGTTGTCTTTAGCGGACTTCAGTTCCTTGATGACTTGTAAACTTTTCCATTTCTTACCTGTAGCTATCCTTGCTAAAGTTTCCAGCCTAAACATCATCCGAGTTTCAGACCATTGATAAATGAAAAAAATCATGGGTTTTTTTTTTCTTTTTTTTCCATGTAATTAATGTCTCCCTTTCATTTAAATTCAACAGTAACTTATCTAGAAAGAACAGATCCATTGAGAAAAAAATAAATTGCCATTTCAAATGTTGTCATCTCAAGCCTCTGACTGAGATGTGTTAGTATAGTTAACCTACTATAGCCGTTAGTCATATCCAATGCCTTGTCCAGATCAGTTAAGGCAAAATTGAAGTGCTTTGAAAATGTTGTTTATTTTGGGGTGCATTGACCAATACTGAGGTCCCTTCAAGCCTGTGAGGAATCTTTGAGTATTTGTCAATAAGAGAAACAGGCATTGAAAGCATATTTAACTTTTGCGTTTGGGAAAGTGTACAAGAAGGCTTCATAGTATAAAGAAGGCACATCAATCTCTTAAGAGCTAAAGTACAGATAAAAGCAGAATCCTGTGTCTAGTACAGTGATAGACACCCTGCATCAATAGACCTCAGAGCATAAACTATGCCTGATGATACACCATTAGTGATGATTCCTCCTGAGATGCATTGCTCTGATGCTGTAGGTTTAGTAGTCTATTTGCTGATCTTGTGTTCCGACTTCAATTATTCTGTGATTCGATGATTTTATGATTGCATGTTCCATGTGATTTGCAAGTCACAAAAACCTTTTCCTTAAGCAGGAATTATTGGATTGCATGTATAATAGTGTCCTGATCCAAAGAGTGTGAATATGTTTATCTGCAATACTGAAAACATAAGGGAAAGATTGAAAATAATCTCCGCTTAGTCAAGCTTTTTTTCATTCAGAAGATCAGCTAGCTGATCAATGTTGAAACTATGTTCAGAGTTAGACTGCTGGGACACAGTGAGCCACTGTGTCAGGGTACTGGCCAGAATTGCACTAATAACAACTTGGAATAAAATTTAATGTTTCAGAGCTTTAACTGACCCATAGCCTTCAGCTACAGGGGCTACTCATGAGTTACAGCTGTGAGAACTACAGTTTTAAATGCATATCTAAAGAACTACGTTTTGGCAACTAAGCAAGTGATCTGAAGTTCACATTCGTGGAGAACTGAGAACAGTGTAAAGATTTTTTCTTATTCTATCAGATTTGTTAGTTCTGTTAAATTAACATGGATAACAGGACTTGTTTTTATCTCCCCATAAAGCATGCTTTTTAACAAAAGTGCTGTTCATTGAAGAAAAAGAAAGACGGAAAAATGTTTACCAAGCTCTTTCTACATTTTCAGCTGACTTCAGTAATCTCAGAACTTTTTACAAGTTTAAGGGATCCATCCATATATCTTCCATCTCTTTTTCTGTCCATTCCTTTTCTAGGCAGGCTGGCCAATGTCAGCTGTATTTGAAAAAGCAACTGAATTTTTATGAAAATATGCGTCTGGAGTGAAAGGGTGGTAGAAGTCAGCCGTCATGAAATCCTTTTTGACAATTGCCTTCCTATAAATTAGCAGGTGTGTAATGTGCATACAATGGACTCACTATTAGGATGGCTGCTACCTAGGGAGGTCTGTCGAAAAGAAAGTTGAGCATAGGGCATAAAGGACACAAATCAACAACAGAGAGGCTTAGCTATTTTTTTCTGCTCATCAAACAACTTCCATTTGTTTATTCAACTTGGTATTAATTTATGAATGGGCTTTTCAGATTGCCTCTATGATTTAGGCACTTTAACCCTATAGACATGAAATCTTGGCATCTAACTTCTCAAGGCTTGTTGGAAATCAAAATATAAAACTTCAGGTGTTAATTTTAAATATTGGCCATTAATCTTACCTAAAATCAGCTTTGTGAATAATTAATTATGACTAATTTATATCTAAAGATGAATGGATTTGGAGCTTCTTTTTTGGAACTTATTTTCTTTGAATTATTCACAGATTTCCTCACTGAATATTTTTGACTGTAGACTGTTAACAAACAGGTAATTTTTAATTCACAGGTAATTGTTAATTCACATGGTTACTTAGCAAATGTACAGGGTTTTTTTCTATTAATTGCATTACTTATATAACCAGCAACATAGCACGATTTTTAAAATTTTTCTTGTATCATAAGACTCTCAATTCACAGTACCATTCAATTACTCAGTTAGATGTTACAAAATTTGCAGTGTGTTGCTGGTTACACAGGTGAAACAGACAGTGAGCATTGTCAAAACTAAATGAGCCTGTCTATTTATGCAATTATCAAGAATATTATTAACATTATTTGCTCAACTCTAAAACTGTATACACATATAAAGGTGCAAAGCTCTCTTTCTTTTTTTTTTGTTTTCTTAGTTTGGAGACCTTTGCTTGAAATGACATCACCAGCAAAGTTGCTTCTATAGTATATACTGCTAATGTCTTTTGTTTGCTAACCAATAGCTGTTCAATTAATAATTCACATTCTTACCATGTCAAACAAGTATCATTAAGACAGAAGAAGACCACAGCAACAGTCATTGTTTCTGTATTCATTGCTGAAACATTTTGCAAAGTATACTCAAAGAAAAAAATTCATGCACGCCCGAAGATATTTTGATAAATAAATTTGAAAGTGGTCATGTCTGCTGAAATTTGATCCAAGAAATAATAGCATTGGTTATACGATATCTCCTGCCAAGTATTGCTGAAATCCTATCTTGGAAATAAATATAGTGTCATATAAATGACATCGATATTTGTAGGATTAATGCTAGTCTGTGTCAGGCACACTAAGGTATTATAAACACCTTTTACACACTCACACACACACACAGACAAAGGATTGAAATTAAGATATTAGTCACTGTGCTTACTGTCATTTAAATATTCAATAATACTCAAATTGAAAATGTATGTACTAGCAATGGACTGATAATGTTTTTAGATTTTGCTAATTTTTATTATTTCAGTTACTTCTCTGCTGATAACTATTCCAGCTTTCCTCATTATAGCTGGAGTAATGGCACAGGAAAATGTCCTTTCATAGACATCCCAACAAGAAACACAACTGAAATGTAAGTAATTCTCTGTCTCAGTGGGACCATGGGCTTCCTCAACCCCAGAAGAACACAGGATTGTAACATATCTGAAATCAATCTGCAAGACTGTTGGAATAATTCAAAAAAATTTCTTAATTTACATACTTCACTCTCCACTATTTAAAATACTCGGGCACCAGTTGCACATTTGATTTAGAAATAGATAGTTTTTAGAAAGACTAAATTGTCTCATTCAAACTCTAATTATGTAAACTAGTAGTTCTGTATAAGTAACGAAGCCAGTTTTCTGGTGGCTTCTTCTCTTATGATTGGATGATCCGTTGTCTCATATGATTCAAGAACTGCCATTTTCCTATTATTATGGAAATCATAATAGTTCTCAGGTAGATGTAGTCTCTTGTATCTAATAAGGCTGGAGCCTTTGTCTCAGTAATGCACTAATGCACGTTTGTCCCTCTACCTGGCTGCTGATTTTCCTGAAATTTCTAGGAACTAAATTTATTTGTTCTTTCCCACGTGTAGTTCAAATGGGCCATTGAATAGGAAGTTTTTTGAAAGGTGAGAAAAGCAGAGAGAGGGGCAAACACACACACACAGAAATACTCAGCACAAAACTGAGCAAAATTTCATTCCTTGTGAAGCTATCCTTAAATAATAACATAGTTGTAGTGCAAATTTCAGTTACATGTAAGCAAGTCTAATCAAAACCCCAATTCAGAAACAGCCAAGGATGCCTCCAGCTTATTTTTAAATGTGTTTTTAAATCTACACTTATTCAGAAAAGCAATTAAGCATATGCATAATCCATTGAAGTTAGTGTTTTGTGCTTTTTCTCCTGAAGTTTACATAAGTACCAGCTACAAGAAAAAAGCGAAAGTTGAATCAACTACGATTTGACTGTGGTCGATTGCCTCATTGTGTCACCTCATTATTTGTATTCAGTGAACTAGAGATAATTTTAGTGATCAAAAATCCATTATTGCTGTTTTTCAGATGTCCAGCAGTGCACTATCACTGTGAGCTAACTGACTTGGATACTGGCATATAAAACTTACAGAGAAATTTTAAATGAGTTCATATTACAAACAATTTATTGATTTTGATGATGTGCAAATCAAGTAGAATTCAATTAAAACTTTATACTCCAGGAATTGTTTGCATTTTTTAACTAACAAATAAAAGTAGTATATTTTTTCACTAATGTACATTTATACATAAATAATCTATATAAACAAATTTAAATTGATTTAGGCTGACTTTCTAAAAGTTCATAGTTTATCTCATTATTATAGTGAGAATTTGTCTGCCTCGATATACTTTGTAACCTGTCAGCCTGTCTCAGTCAAAATTTAATAGAAGATATTTCAAAGATAGTAAATACTTACCGGTTTCCCAAATACTGGTACCTTGCTAGAATCAGAAAGATTTCTTTATTTCCTCTGCTGGGGACAGAATTGAGGAGAATTCAAACATTACTGTTAAGGACTGAGGGTACATAGCTGTCTAGTCAGCCAACGTGTATCTTCCAGGTGGCTCCAATATGTTTTGTCTCTTGGTCAGTGTATAGACCAAAAGAGTAGATAGGGATATGGGGACAAAATGGAAATATGTAAAGGGGATTAGGGCTTGAAGCATGGCTTTGGGAATAGAGTGGTTGAGTTGTCAGTGTGGATTTAGGCAGCAAAAGGAGTTAACATGACTGGAATACTAGGGAAAAATATATCAGAAATCCATAGGAAATAGCCAATAGTTTTATTGCTCATAAAAAGAGTTCTCAAGTTTGGTCTTTCCCTAAACTTTTTTTTTTTTAGCCTAACCAGATTGGAATAATTAGTTTTACTCTTGACCATGTATTCTATAAACAGTTGGTATATACTGCTTACAAATGCCAACTCTGAAGTAGAGAAGTGAGTAATTACAAATCTGATGGAATTCTTGCACATACTGCTTGGACCTTTGTGGAAATATCAATACTTCTGCATTGTTGGGGATCCAGAACATCAGGATAGACTAAACACTATGTAAATGTGTCTGAGTACTGATGATGCCTTTGCAGATTTTTCAGGATTCTTATTAATTGTTGTCATCTTTGCATACCCAGAATTATAGCTCTCTTAGGTTTAACAGTGCCTATTTACTTACCTTCCCTTCTGGACCCTTTTTTACTCCTTTCTTTCTTCTTCTAGAGTAGACCCATCTCTATATCTTGATGTCATCACAGTACACAAGCTTAAACAAACCAATTATGGATAACACAAACAGTTTTTCTCCAATAATTTTTCCAACATAACAGATGAATTTATTTTCTGTCCAGAACTGCTTCTGAAAAAGCTCCAAATTTCTTCATCTCAGTAGTAATTAGTTTCCTCTGAATCATATCCATATTTCTATTTAAAAAAAACTTACAAACTGTTGCACAAAAGCTCTATTTTTGCTTTTTAGGCTTATTTGCCTAAGAGAGGCTACACCTTTATAAGTCAGTCTTAACTTCTTCTGCTATCTTAGCAGTAACATCTTCAGTGTTGTGCATGTCCCCAGAAAGTTGCATTTATTTACTCTCTTTCCCACTTACATGTTAATGGATTTTTACTAGATTTCACTTTAAAGTCTTTATTCAACATAAATGAATCTTGTTGCACCACTTTCATAAATAGCTCATATTTTTTATTAACTCTGTATTTTGACTTCAGAATTCTTTGCCTGCATAGTTATAGCAAGGAATAAACATGTGAAATGGTTAAGCTGTGCCTATCAAAAAAATTACTAGATCTTCCAGGGCTTGATTGACACTGGATTTTAAACAAATATTGAGAAGCTGAAGGACAGAATATGCCCTTGTTTCACATACTGCCTAGTGGAATATCAGTCACTGCTGCTGTTATTAAATTGCAGTTGAATTACACCATGACTAACTGAGAAGGTGTTTAGACTGGTGAAGAAAAAAAGAATGAATAGCGTGGAGGCTAAAGAACATAGAAAAAAACCCCAACCCTGTTGTATTGGAAGGGGGATTGATGTGGTGCTAAAATGTCTCAGTAGCCTCCACGCTGGGTTCTCAGAAGGCATGTGAGAGGATTTTGTGTGAAGCTTAGAATGTAGTATTGGCAAAGAAATGTAAACCTATTCCTAACACCAAATAAAAGCATCAAAGGGGAATAGAACATGATAAATTCCTCAAGATAAAAGCAGTAGGGAGACAGCTAGTCAACAGCTGTGAAAACAGAATTAAAACTTGCATAAACTGGAAATGGTATTCCCCAAACAAAAGCTGAATCCAAATGATACGGTATGTATAATCTCAACATGGGATTCAAACTGGGTCAACAGGACATTGTGACTAAGTCAGTGGATGACTGCCAACATGCTCAGGCAATTGCAGCCTATTGACCAATGTCAAACAGTTCAAGTTTGCTTTCCCCACAGACTTTAACTTTTCAAATAAATATATCTTAGAGCAAATGAGCCGGTAACTACTCAACAACATAGTGCTGAGTGTTAGATTTGAAGCTTAAGTCAAATAGCATTTAAACATATTTCAATATGGTATGTAGATGATAAGAGTAAGGATTTCAAAATACATGGGATTTGGAAGAATGAAGGGAAGAAAAATTCAGGCCTGATCAAAGAAAATGAAAAAAGATACAAGACTGTAATATAAAGGAATGTACCCGTTCCAGTTGGGGAAATACATTTTCATTGCTTTGCATGATCTAATTAAACCAGTCAGTTTATTTGCTAAGAATATTTATTTTCTATAGTTGTTCTGTCCTTTTTAATAATATTTTAATTTGCATCTAGTTTAAGCATTTTTTCCATTTATGTATTTTTTACAGATGTTAATCTTCATCTCCCTTCAGCTATCACTTTATCTTTTCTTCTTCATAGAAATGAAATTCCAACTATGAATATTATCCTGAGTTTTTATCTTCCAGTTGCAGACCAGATCTTCCCTAAGTGGCTTCTGTATCAACAATTCTGGGAAACAAAGTCTGCATCTCAACTAGTAAATAAAACAGGGGCAAGGCATGGACTCAGATACTGGCTCAAGATTGTCCGTACTTTTTATCTGTTAGCATGTCTCCTGGTATTGGTTTGACCAATGTCAAATAGCACCGCTCTGGACAGTGCTTCAGCATGGTCTGGACAAAACCAGGACCCTTCACATAGACAATTTGAATGTGGCCTCCCGGTTTTGGAGTCAGCCATTTAGACAGAGCTAGTCACCATGAAAGCCGCGGTCATCCTTCTATCAAAACTTCCAGCCAAATGGCAGAGTTACTGGCATCTCAGCTGGCATTGATGTTGGGGTTCCCTTATCACTCTGATTATTACTTCTATGTTCTTCTTAACTTTCCTTTTTGTTCCTGTCATTTATTTTCTTTCTCACTTTTAAGAATTATGTCAAGAGATGCTTGTCTTCTGCCTCTGTATTCCTGTGAAATTGTTTCTTATGAAATTGTCTACCCTATTGTGAAATTGTCTCCTACTAGCATTTTGTGATTCACAGGTCTCTGTCTATGCGCTTGATCTGCCAAAAGTCTGTCCAACCTCATATTTCTGTTTCTCTTATGTCTTCTTCTATATCATTTACTAATGTACTAGGAACAAATTACCAGCATAAGGTAAATTCCTTGGGCTTCTTAAACTCACTGCACCTTCTAGGCATTATCAAACATGCATAATTCATAGAATCATTATTCTCCACAGACTACTACTTCCACTGTGACTGTAAAAAAAGGAGAAAGTGATGTTTACGGCATTTTTCATTTTCTTCCCCAGGTTATTTCCTTTTGTAAGTTCCACTGCTGTATGAGTAATACCTTGAACCTTCTCTAGTTTCTATTTTGTTAGTATTTGGTTTGAGGAAGATTTAATCTATGTTTTAAATACTGTAAAAAGAGTATCCAGTCTTGCATGCATTATCCAAGAATGATCTCACATGAATATTAAAAAAGAAAAGATACACCTTCAAGTCTGAGTCCTTCTGAGGCCAGAGGAGTATTTGCCTAAACGATGATCATCAACATACTGGAAAAGAATTAATTCACCAAGTTTATAGAAGAAATATCCACCCTTATCAACTCTTCTTGATGAGTTAATACCACCATATGTACATGTCATGCATATCATGGATAACTGCTGATAGTTCATATGATATTATAGTTTATATCTTGCCTCTGTTCAGAACCATAAAAAAGTCATCCATTGTTTTAAGAAGGCTGTTTACTTACAATGTATGTAGCTTAACTGAAAAATTAATACTAACGTCTTTCATGAGTAGCAATATTTCATTACCGTTAGAATAAAGAAATTGATAGAAAGAATGAGTAGTTTACAGAATGGTGCCAGCTGCACCAAGAAACGGAAGAGAAATAGTTTTAGTTTCTCACAGATTCCTGGAAGCAATTATTTTCAACATTAGCTGTATGAATCCAGTTCCTTACCCCACTGTCTGGGTTAATGTTGATAAAAATCCCTAGAGATTTAAGGAAAATTATTTACAAAGGTAATCAATATGAAAAGTTACATCTAGTTCTAAGCAGCAGAATAGGATTCCAACACGAGAAATAGGAAATGTGAGTAAAATAAGCCACTAGCTGAATAGTGTTTGGTCATATAAAAATTAATCCTAATTAAAATCTGAATTAATCAAAAAGCTATTGGTGTGCAGAAAATATTATCATTCTTTATTTTTTTGCTGGAAAGATATTACATGTTTTTCAACCACCTCCAGTGATCAGTTAAGAATGGAGCCCTTCCTATCTAGTGAGAGGGTGCACTCTAACCACAAATGACATGCATGTTTTTCATCAAAATGTTAACAGCAATGTACCTTGTGAACCAGATTAAGATTTTATTTTATTATGGATGTTGAACTATCCAAGTTTATCCTCAGTTTTGGAAGTGAACTATCATTTTTTGCTTTCACTAAAGAATAGACAGGAGGGAAAGAAGCAAATTCTGTCAGCAAGCTGAAAGAGTAATTGAATATATTTAATCAAAAATGAAGGAAAAATAGAATCCAAGGAAGGGGAAATCTGGAAGAAAGAGGTCTCTAATGAGCAAGGTTAGTTGCTGTGTGCTAATATGGTATATGTTATTATTTTTAAGAGAGATGGTGATAAGATTAATGAGAAAAACTTTATTAATGTATATGTAAATTTATGCTTTCATTAATTGGAATACTACAATAAAGCTCAACTTCATTAATTGAGAGTTTCAAATAATGTTCCAGTTGCTCTGAATTCTCCATCTTCCTCCAAAAAGCCAGTTGTCCTGAGACTATTTATGCCTAATGACTTTGGGAGACCATTAAAACCTTAATATTATTCACATTGTAGTCACTTGTTATTACTTTCACTGCAAGACAAACTTTACATGTGATTGAAAATGAGAAGACCCAGTAAGAGAATTCCTTATGCTTCCTAACAATGTTTGTTCGGGTGCCTGCCCAGCCTCCCCTCAGCAAAGTGGCCAGGATTCTAGCATAAGGCAGGGATGGTAGTATAACAGAGAGTGTCAACAGAACATCCAAAACTGCCTAAGAGGGAATTTGCTCCAAACTGACAATGTTAAAGAAGAAAACATCCATCAACCACACTAAACAGCTTAAAACCGGAGTCAGCTTGAGAAGAAGTACAAGAGAAGCTTGAAAATTTGTAACAGTGGGGAGAGAGATAAAAGCAACAGAGAAGCAGTCAAAACCTGGTTTGACACTGCCAGAAATCACCCTACCAACACTGCAATCTCTACCTCGACCTTACTGAGCATCCCTCCAACAGATGCCATGGGGAGTGTGCATCTAGCTTGAGGAGTGACAGTGTGGGCATAACAACTAGGTATCCACACTTCTGAGGTACGTGTGTGAACTTGAGGTGGGGGCTTTCTCATGAGAATATGTTTTGTTGGTTTGTGGAGACTGTCACAAGCACACATAAGCTTAGAGCACCTATGTCTGCAGCAGAAGGGTACAGAAACAGAGGAATCCACACTCCCAGAAAGGATGTGCGTGTGGTGTGGGGGTGTGCTTATAACTCACACTGCCTGGGAGAGGGAGTGCGTGTGTGTGTGTGTGTGTGTGTGTGTGTGAGAGACTGTCTTGGTGGGGGATATCATTGGGATTTGTTATAGAAGGTGGTTTAGAAATTTCTAGGTGTTTATTTAAGTGTCTAATATTGTGGTTTACCTATCATGAATGCATAGTTCACTGACTGCTGATTAGTTACATGTTATTAATAAAACAAACAACTTCAATTTTGATTTTATTTACACCACGTGAATAGAGTAGATTTTTTCCTGCAATGTTTGTTTCTAAAAGCAGTCAATCAAGTAATTAAAAAATATGAATAGACCTTTTGTGACTATGTATGCACATGCACAGCTACTTGGTGTACCTGAAATGAGAGAATGTTTAGTTTACCTCTATTTTCAACCAATACCTTTTAAAGTAGAATTATTTCTAGTAAATGAGATCCTAGGTAAGGCAGTGTGAATATGGCTTCAGTCAGTTCAGTCTGTGGTTCATAATATAGTAAGGATTTTTGTTATTAATGACCTAAATTTAAATGTGAGGTTTGGTTTTGTTTTATGCTTGAAGGAATGAAGTTATTTCGAATTAGGTAATTCACAAAATTCACAGAATTCACAGAATCACTAAGGTTGGAAAAGACCTGTAAGATCATCAAGTCCAACCATCAGCTAACACCACCATGCCCATTAAACCGTGTCCCACAATGCCTCATCCACACATTCCTTGAACACCTCCAGGGATGGTGACTCCACCACCTCCCTGGGCAGCTTATTCCAGTGTCTCACCACTCTCTCAGTAAAGAAATTTTTCCTAATATCCAGTCTGAACCTCCCCTGGTGCAACTTGAGGCCATTTCTTCTTGTCCTGGAGGACATGTATTTCCCTATATATGTACAATCCTTTGTACTTTGCTATAAGTACATTTCATTTTGTGTACTTGCAAGAAAAGTAAAAGGAAATTCAGTTCTTAGAACAGCAAAATGGTCATGGGGATATTGTTGGTATTGTATCTACTTCAGTGCTACCTGGCTGGGAAGATTCGCAACTTCAATCTCCAGCTGCTGATGACTAATATTGATAGAGATCTTGAAATGGTGAAGCTGGCCTGTCATCTGGGATTGTATGCTGGTTTTCCTGTGATCATTGTTCATGTTTGAATACCTGATGAAGCCAAGCCATCACAAGGGTTAAAAGTACAGGGCAGATGAATGTCTTACAATTTGTCTAAGAGCTAAATCTCATTCTCTAATCAATGACTATATAAGTATTTTATGCAAAGTATAACAGCTTTGAGAGGAGGCATAAAGATTCCACCTATCATCGGCTTAACTCAGTATTAAGGTACTTTGCCATCAGATAGTAGATCAAAACCACACAGAAAGGAAAAATAGGAGCCATATCTGCCACATCCTGAGCTTTCTGAACTACAAAAGCCAAGCTGCAGTTTCTGTCAATCTATCCTCTAACATTTCTTTTAATCCAAAACTTTTTGTCCACTTTAAATTTGTAAATAGCTTAAGGATGAGCAAAAAAAAATTGTTCCGTGAATAGAAATGCTGCAAGAAAACGAAATAACTTACCTGTAGACCCAGATCCCTTTCTTCTCTAAAAGAAGAATGATAAAATATAATATGTTACAACTGCACTTTTTCAGTTGCTTGACATGACTGAAACTTATGATCCCTTACGTTTTACAAGCCTTCACAGAAATAGTAGGGAAACCTCAGAGAGAAAATAGTGTATGTTTATCAAATCCATAAAATTACAAGTTAGTTAATCTCATTCAACTGATAGGAGCATATTGTCAATACGTAGAAATATCATTAAATTGGGAAAAAAGTGAAGAAACAATGTATTTTTTAATTTAACAGTGAAAGTAAACAGTGACAGTAAGCACAGTACAAGAATGTAATTTTTCTGAAGATAATGAAATCATTACAAGTCCTGTGGACTCAGTGGGATCCATATTAATTATCAGAATGTGAGAACAAAGTAATAAGACAGTTAAATGATGAAGAATACCACACCAGATTAGATATGGATCCACCTTTTACATATAGGAGGTAAAAAGCATTGGTTCAATTTTGGATTAATGAAGATATTTGGAACGCAAATACTCCTGATAATAAATATGATTTATCTTTGTCTGAAAGGGTTATCAGGTATTTTGAAACAGTAAATACACTAAGCTGCCCACAAATTTCTGAATCTTCTGATAGACATAATTTAGAGTTGTTCCCACTAAGGTCCGTGACAAAACAACCACACTGAACTTGCTACTCAGTGTCACTGCTAATACTTTGCATGTGGAAAACAACATGAAATAGTCGTGAATTGGCTTGCAGCTAATGTGAGACTAGCACTTTCTTTCCTCTAAATGTGAGGAAGGGGGAGTGGACTTTTAATCTCCCCAGCAGATGTTATCTGGGAAATGATAAATTAAGTTTAACATCCCTTGTTTATCTGTTTTAGAAATAAGTGGGGAGGGGGAGGGGGGAGAGTGGGAGCGACTGCAAGAAAGCAAGAGAAGTGCAAAGATTCCCTTTCTTGGCAGCCACAAGCCATTAGAAGAGCTTGGCTGCCCGTGTAACCACAGCCTCAGGCAGCTGAATGCATGCCCAGAGCAGAAATGCAGACACAAAGGGATTCAGATGCTTATAGGATTATGCTGAAGTTCAGAGATGACTTGTGACTGCTTAAATGTTGACGTTTCTTGCCTAGGTACCTCCAGTCACAAGAAAGCAAAACAAAATCAAAAGTTTTCTCTTTCCTTTCTCTCATATATAGTTAGAAGATTTCTTGTCTTAGTTTGATTTATTTGGAAGCAAATCTGAAAAGTTGTGTCTTAAATTCTGATAAAGCAGGCTAACATTTATTCTGGAGTTTAACATAAAATGAGCAGCTGAGAATCATACGATGCAGCTGGAGAAAAGAGAGGCGAGTTTGACTGCTCGATGAACACGACTGCTTTGGAATACTATAGTTAGAGAAATGGTCTCTAAATAGCTGAGCCTCAAATCAATTAAGATTTTACAGATTTGGATCAGAATTATACAACTGGAGAAGAGAGAGAAGCATGTGCATTTTGCAGCATACTGTTTGTTGCATTAGGATTTTGCTTGTTAAAATGCTACTGATTTGAGCTGTCTCCTGGAATAGCAGCACTATGTACAATTACATCAATCAAAAGAAAATAAAATCTGTTTCTGGTGGCTGAGGCCAAGGTAAAAGCACAACTCCGTATTTTCCATATGCTAAACCTTCTTTGAGGAAATTAATATAAATCTTTTATCAGTTACTCTGCAAAACTGAATGATGGAAAACATTCAAAGTCCAGTGTTCTACTCTGAAAAAATGGGCTGTGCCCTGATATCTGTCCTTCAGTATCTTTCTCCCTCAGGGTTTAGATCGACACAGATTTGCCATAAATAAAAATGATGTGCAAAAGCTAATGGAATATTAATTCTGTACTATTCCTTTCATCTCAGGGATGCAAAGGATGCAGTAGGTTGTGTGAACCAAAACATTCAATTCCATATTGATAGAAATATAAATATCTGCTCTAGCATATTCTTCCTGCAAATCTTGCTGAAATTATGTTTTTTCTTGGGAAAATTTGTTTCAACAAGTTAGCAGCTGTGCAGGCTCTGTGCTGACAGCATAGTGCTTACAGCATAGTAAAGCAGATGATTATTGCTCCATACTACATCAGGTGCATCCATATGCTGGGTGAAATGCTCAAGTATGACAGCCAGGTTTAAGACAATATTTTAAAAGAAAGATATGTTCCTCCTTCATGGTACTGTGTGATGGTCAACTTGCAGGAGGGTGACTGGAACCATGACTCCTTCTGTAAAACTAAGATTGAATAAATGACAAGGGCCACAGACTGGGAGAAGTGCCCATGTGAAAGGCCAATGGAAAACAGTTGGAATAACTCCTTAACTTTTTTGCCCAATGGAATGATGGAACAGATATTTAATTTTCAGGATTAGCAAGGATTAGCCAGATGTCATAGCCAGTACATCTGTTAAAGACTTCTTTAAATCACAGTAAGGCAATTATATCCCTAATACCCAACATATTAACATATGAAGACAAATTAACATCATTATGGTAATTTAGGAAAACAATTGCAGACATTATGAAAGTTGTGAGAAACGTCTTATACAGGATGCTATTACCTTTTGAGGGTTTTTTTGTTGTGATTTTTTTTTTATTTCATACTCCTGTAAATATTCTTTTCATTTTGAAGTACATATGTTTAGACTTCTAGATCTGCCTACACTCCTTCCTTCTGCATTGGTATTCCTCATGCATAGCAGCTACAAATTCATAAAATTAATGATAAGTGTTTGTCCCCTCAGTGTCACAGAGGTTCAGGATGGGTGCATCCAGAGAGCTGGCAAGGCATTCAGAACTTGTTAATAGAATATAATGCTGAGGACCTGCTAAAAACCAAGTGCTCACGGGCCTTCTATAGTCTAGGTAGTAATATAAGTTGAAAATCAGTAAGTATCTAAAACATCGAGTACCTGGCTCAAATTTGAATATCTGGAAAGCCTAAATGCAGTTTAGAAAAGGGTGCACATCATATTCTACAAAAATGCCAGAAGTTCATTACTCATAAAAGAACATTTTATTAGGGTTTCCTGTGCACTTAATCTAGGAGGGTTAAAATGAGGACTGAGGATTTTTTTCTAGATTTTTTTTTTTTCCCTTTCAGGAGCTTAATTCCCCTCTGGAATTTTGAAAATAAGCTTTTGGATGCTCTACCTTCTCTCAGAATATGGAGGCTCCCTGAAAGGTCTGTTGGAACATCCCAACAACCATCTACTCTTTTCTCAGTTACCTAGAAACACGTCTAACATTTGGTGAGCTACTGTTTGGCAAAACCCAGGAAAACTGAAGCCAGTGCCCATTTGGCTGGATTACAGAACTGTGAAAGCTATTGACTGAACTCACAGTTGATGTTCAATGAATCCATTTTGGTCAAGAAAGCGTGACTGAGACCTTTCATTACAATTCTGTCCCCACAGTGCAATGTAGTGTGATTCACATATCAATGTGCTGAGATCCGCACTGTTTTGTTGAATGATTTGGACTACTCCTGGAGACAGAATAGTCACATACAAAAGACACAGAATTGTGACTTGCAGTTGGAGTTCAGTTCCCAGTTTCTCTAACAGTCAAACTGAATTGACCTTAAGAATGTTATGTCTCATCAAGTACTTGTTTTCCATTACCTTTCTTATCCGTTAAGATGTAAATTAAGAGAACCTTGCTATGCATTTGTACAATACTTCGCATAAACTAGCACCAGTCCAGTATAGAGATGGCAAAAGTTGTTCCTGCTCATAATATCAGCTCATTCCTGTTAAGAGCAATCTAAAATGAGCACAACTATCTGTGGACAAAGATGATGCACACAAAAATGGGAACACTACTGTTTCAAATATAACTTCAATAGTTTCTTGGCGCTTATTTTCACAATTCTGGTCTTTTTTTTTGCACTGTACACATAACAGGGTTCAAAGATTTCTCATTTCAGTGTGATACCAGGAATGGATCGATAAATAATTCTGTGTATACTCTTTATCAATGATCTGTTCCAGTGCTTGTGTTTGAATCTAAAAATATCAGGGAAAGAAGAGTGCTTAGCTATTATAAATGGAATTAGTTGGATTTTTTAATTCTGTTCTTCAGTTGCTGGCCATGCCTTTATACGTAACACCATTACCACATGCTGCCTTAAAATCCTTGTTATACTCTCTTATTTGAACACTTTAAATTATTTGATCCATTTCTAGCTGATCCACAAATTCTTTACTACTAAAACATATCTTGATCTCAAGTACTCAAGTTAAAAACTTAAATTCTGATGCATCCAAAATTGCTTGTTGCTCTGTTTAAAAGATTGTTTTTAAAAGGCTTTGTGGTCTTTTATAACAACTTATCATGCCTGTGTGCCAGAACTGACTGTCAGTCAGCTGCCTGCTTCACCAGCAAATTCTGATTCTCTGCACCAAAACAGAGTGTATTGTTGTTGCAAAAGGGCAACAGAAATAATGAGAGCATGCATTGATCTTGTAGATTAATGACCCAAGATTAATGAATCATGGTACAGTACTGGTAAAAGACACGCAAAAGGAATGTGCTTTACCTATTTTCTTTAAACATCCTCTAAATTTTAAGGGCAAATATTGTTCATCTGTTGTCATGACTTACCAGAACAAACTACTTTAAACTTCTCCTTACCATTTCCCAAAATAAAGTGCTGAATCTAATAGATAGACATGATTTATTTTCTAAGTTATTAATTATTTTCAACATTACTGATGATATTACAGAATATAACCAGTTTGTCCTAGCATGGTGTAATTATATTACTTTTTCCATTTGAAGTACTAAAACCTCAACACATCATTTTACATGTCAATTTGAGTTGCCAAATGGTGGCAACAAGAGTAATACTCACTTATTACTCTGAGGATTTGGTTTTGGATGAATGACAGGCCTTTCTGTGGACAAGAAGCAAGAGCTTAGAGGCAGCATATAGAGATCTGGATCCATCTAATAGCAGTCCCATGAAGGTGCTTTTGCTGAGGACAGGTGTCTCCACACATATGCCTGGAACATGCCAGTTCTAACATAATTGAGCAATTGGTTTCTACCCGATGCCTATGTATCTTGAGTGGTGTAGTCTGATGTGTCTTTTCAAAGGGCAAGTAATGCTATTTCACATACTGCAGTAACAGCTGCTGCTTTCTCTGTAATCTTGGGAAAAAAAGACAGCGTTCCCTTCTATCCATAGGATAATCCAGTTCTGCCTGTGTCTGGGGATTTTTAAACCCACACCTTTCATATTCAAGCATATGTGGCAAGGTGGTGTTGGTGCTGGCCTTTTGTGTGTAATTTTGTGGCTGCATGTGCTGGACGCACAGTCTAGGGCTGATTGGCCAGCAGAAGGAGGAGGCCACAGATGGAATTGAATTGCTGTGAAAGAGTTAAGATGCTCATCTGAGAGGGGATCTCCTAGTCCTGCAGACTTTTTTCCTGCTCTTTAACACCTCCCTTGTTTTTTGTCCAGCGTCTGCTTATATAAAATAAAACCAGACCAGGGGATGATCTCGGGAACAACTACAAATTGCAGCATGAAGAAAAAAAAAGAAATAAAGAAAAATACAGGATATAGGAAATGGGTGTTTGAATCCTTTCCGGTAACAAAGCCTATTCCTTTATTTGACAAATGGTTTCCCAATGCAAATTGTTGCCACGAGGTAATTTTATAAAACAATATTCCTTCCTCAGCTGTTCTTTACACAGAAATGCATTTGAAAGAAGAATTTATAGGGCACTCTTCAAGGCACAGGAAGGGCGGGTCGCTACTCACCCATGTCTTCAGCACTTATCCCGTTGTGTATCTCCAAGTGCTGAAATGACTTTCTGCTTAGAGTGCAAAGCACACTGCACTGTCAACCATGAATTGGTTAAAAATCAGGGGCATTTCATTCAGGGCTCTTAGGGAATTTTCAGGCACCTGAGACCGAGTCTGGATCATTAGTTCATCTTTCTGGTAAGCAGATATACATTCAACTAAGTGCAAAGTGTTCAGCTGTCTGTCTTTCAGTGGGAAATGCACAGATGCACTCCTGCACATTGGCATGATGATATACCCATAGGAATCTAAATTTTCCATTACCTTTTCCATCCTTTTAGCTTGCTTTTGTGCTTTGTGGTGTCATAGATTAAGGAAGCAAAACAACGGAACAGCTGTAGAGCCAGTCTAGTTAAATACCACATATTCTGTCACTTCTAACAGTATAATCAAACAGGGGTTAGAATTCACAATGTGTTGACATTTTATCAATTAAAGATAGACAGGGGAGAGATGGAAGAAAAAAAAATAAAAGCTTTTGTGATGTCAGTTAATTCCATGAGGTTACTCAGAAATGTGGCTTCTTGTTACATCCAAGATATAAGGAATTTAGTGCCTTTTTATTTCCTTTTGTGTTTTTAATGTACAAAGTTCAGTAGATGTTTATTTTTGATTATGTATTTTCATTTTATATCTTGGTTCACTGCTATGCTTTTCCAGCTGTTGCTTTGGAAAAATAATTACAATTCAGTCAAGCAAATGCACAATGGTGGGTTCTAGAGTTTGGTAAATTCTCTAGTGCAGCTTCTGAAAAAAGATTTTCACTTTATTTAGACAGGATTAGATTCTCTCCCTGCTCTACTCTCCCTAAAAGTCAGTGTCTTTGTGATACAGTTTAGAGTATAAATACTAGGTCACAGTCTCTGCAGGATTTGCCATAGAGACAACACATTCTCCTCTTGGCGGGTGACACCATGGAGATGGCATGTTTTCCACCAGCAAATACCTAAAGGAAACTTATAATTAACTAGCCTTCCATGATCAGCATGGTTGCTATGGTTTAGTTACAGTTTAGTTTTTTTATTTCTTAGGAGTACCCTGCAGCCAAACAGGAGTACTGACACGTGCTTCCGGGCATTCCTATTTATTTTTCCTCAGGCATTAAGACTATGGGAAAGAAGCGAATGGGGGTTTATTCTTTGGGTTGTGTCGGGGAAGAGGAACATTCTGCCTGTTTAGAAGGGGGGGGGGGAAACAATGAAAGCAAACAAAAATGAAAGATGCAACATATTTAGATGATTGTAGAACGTATTCCAGCTTAGCAGTCTGTGAATCATATAAAAGTCTTATTCAATACAAGTATAGGATAAACTGAAACAGAGGAAATATGTAAGCATACCTAACAGACTCTGAATTGCTAAAGAAGTTCAAGCAGCACACATCTCATGTTCAAAAAGAACTAGATATTAGAAACACGTTATAGTAAGGATTGTAGAGCATTCAGAGAGATCACACTCAGAGCATCAGGGACAACTCCAGTGCTCAGTGCTCACAGTGGTACAGAAACAATTTACTCTAAGAGGTGGTTCACTTCAGACTGTGTGCTTAAATTTTTTTGTTTCTGTGGACCTCCAAGTTGTGATTCTTTTCTTCCTTTTGCCTGGGAGAAAGAGAAGGGAGAGAAATTGTGAACTTTGGACTGCTGAGAAGTTTGCTTTTTGCTTGCGAAGTATATCTAGGATATTTACCTAACAGATCACACCAACATTATTTATTGTCTGATTATAGTTTTTCACTTTCTACATTCTTCTGTAAAATTTGACTTTAAAAATTCCTCTTTAGACTCAGATATAGCCAATTCCTGATTTCCATCTACAAGCACTTTTGAAATATTGTCAGTGTCTTCTACTTGAGGAATGAAATGAACACTGTGGAGGGACTATAGCAGGAGTCTAGAGACATTAGGCAGCCAACGTACCTTGTCAGGTTAGTTTCTTATCTGCTAAAATGAAAACAGTAGGTCAAACAGGTTTTTCTTTCATTCCCATATTAAAGCCATAGATGTGGACTGAACACTGGCATGGCTAGGCAGAAATTACATTCTGCATTGTAGTGAAGGAATGGAAAGCTCATATCTCTCTATTGTGTGGTGCCAACACCCTCTTGTCCTACTGCACCTCATTTTCAGCTCTAGAGATCCATCTTCACCTGGAAGAAAATAACGTTTCAATATTCCCCAGCAGCCAGAACAATCTTTGCAGTGAGTATGACTTTAGAAATGCCTATAGATGCTCAAAACTGTTCCACAAGAGCAAAGCAATACTTGGGATCCTTAATGTAGATGCGATTTGCCTTTTAAGTGTACACAGGGCATGGACAAAATAGTCTCAAGGATCTGGACAAACATGTTTTTTCTCTTCAGTAAACAGAGTAATCTACAAAATGTTTTCTGCCAGAACTGATATACAGAGTATCAATATGCATCACACACGCATATATATATATGCATATGCATGTACGTATTTCAAAAACAAAACACTAAAAATTGAAACTTTCACCTTATTTTCCTCTTGTGATATCCAATCAGAACAATCATATACCATTTTGAGGTTCAGTGATTAATTCTTCCACACTCATTAGATGGCACTGGACTGGTCCTGAATAGTCAAATATGGAAAAAAGTACATTATTTTGTGAGATTACTGCTTTACCTCACCATATATGCACTTCACATGGGGGAAAAATTTGCCTGGCATATTTCTGTTTGAGTTCCTTCCTACTCTGCTGAAGATAGATTTTCTTTACTATTCTATGAATTTCCTCTTTTTATCAAAATTTCACTCACTGTAACATTCTATGTATTCCTGAGCTTTGTGGTGAGTGTCTCACTGCTCTGTAGTGCCTAGCTCTTTGGCTTTTTTTACTGCCAGAATTTTTTGTAATAGAAACCATATTTCTAACAACATAATACGCTGACCTGAACCAACAAGAAGTCAAATTGAAGAAACTATTTCTTATTGTCTGAGATAAAGAAGGCATCTTCATTTGTGGATTACAGGGTATGTTACAATACTTATTTCCATAGACAAGCTAAGCCTGTTAATAAACAGTTGGCTTGAGCCAGGTTTTGCCTCATCTGAAAAGTTAATGAAATTTTGGAAGCAGATAGGTTGCATTTTGAATAGAATGTTAAAACAATAATAAACCCTTTCAATCTCTACTTTTGAGGTCAGTGACAGTTGAACCTGTTATAATAAGAATCTGTTCTGAGCAAGATGATAAAAATAAGAAGTGAACACAATAAATATTAAAACTTTTCCAGAAAAGTGAAACATTGACCTTAGGGAAATGGAACACACAAAATAAACCATTTTTCCTGACATTGTTTGCTCACTTAGACATTAATAAAGCCTTTGACACCGCTTCCATATCATTCTCCTGGAGAAACTGGCTGCTGATGTCTTGGATGGGCACACTTTTGCTGGGTAAAAAACTGGCTGGCTGGCCAGGCCCAAAGGGTTGTGGCGAACGGAGTTAAATCTAGCTGGCAGCTGGTCACAAATGGTGTCCCCCAGGGCTCAGTTTTGGGGCTGGTCTTGTTTAATATTTTTACCAATGATCTGGATGAGGGGATCGAGTGCATTGTCAGTGAGTTTGCAGATGACACCAAGTTGTGCGGGTGTGTTGATGTGCTCGAGGGTAGGAAGGCTCTGCAGAGGGATCTGGACAGGCTGGATCGATGGACCCAGGCCAATTGTATGAGGTTCAACAAGGCCAAGTGCCGGGTCCTGCACTTGGGTCACAACAACCCCATGCAACGCTACAGGCCTGGGGACGAGTGGCTGGAAAGCTGCCCCGCAGAAAAGGACCTGGGGGTGTTGATTGACAGCCGGCTGAATATGAGCCAGCAGTGTGCCCAGGTGACCAAGAAGGCCAATGGCATCTTGGCCTGTATCAGAAATAGTGTGGCCAGCAGGAGTAGGGAGGTGATCGTGCCCCTGTACTCGGCGCTGGTGAGGCCGCACCTCGAATCCTGTGTTCAGTTTTGGGTCCCTCACTCCAAGAAGGACATTGAGGTGCTGGAGCGTGTCCAGAGACGGGCGACAAAGCTGTTGCAGGGTCTGGAGCACAAGCCTTATGAGGAGCAGTTGAGAGAGCTGGGGTTGTTTAGCCTGGAGAAGAGGAGGCTGAGGGGAGACCTTATTGCTCTCTACAACTACCTGAAAGGAGGTTGTAGAGAGGTGGGTGTTGGTCTTTTCTCCCAAATGACAAGTGATAGGACAAGAGGAAATGGGCTCGAGTTGTGCCAGGGGAGGTTCAGGCTGGATATTAGAAAAATTTTCTTCACTGAAAGGGTTGTCAGACATTGGAGCAAGCTGCCCAGGGAGGTGGTTGAATGACCATCCCTGGAGGTACTTAAAAGACATGTGGGTGAGGCGCTTAGGGACATGGTTTAGTGGTGGACTTGGCAGGGTTAGGTTTACAGTTGGACTTGATGATCTTAAAGGTCTTTTCCAAATTTAGTGCTTTAGTGCTTTCTATTATTTGCTTTAGAAAGAAGAAAAGATGTTTTCTAAAAGATGCTCCCAGACAATAATCTGGCATGTGGATACAGAGAACAGGATGACAGAAGGCTTAGAAGAATTTAGCAAGAAAAAGGATGACACCGCACCGTTCCTAATTTAGATGCCATAAAACATTATTTCTATTCTTAAATTTGAAAATACTGGAAGTATTTTATTCAGTACCCCAAAAATGTATTAAAGTTTTTTTAGAAATGGTGGCACTCTTTAATGTGCAATTAAATTCTTGTTAGAAAATATTTCCCATGAAAGATGTGTCCATGTGGAAAAATTTTCTTTGAAATTGTTAGATAATACAGATGCATGTTGCATTGGTTAAAAAAAAAAAAACAAAAAGGAAAAAAAAAGATGTAATTCAATCATTTTTAGCTTACATTTCAAGGAACTGTAAATTATGATCTTTTCAAATTAGACTGTATAACAGATGGTTGCAGTTCTGTTTAAAGTGACATTTCCTTTAACATGTCTTGTAGCACCAAGTGAGCTCTCAATGCAACAGCTGATATTTTTCTCTATTAATTCATGTGTTCCATTAAAACATATGGGAGGAAATGGGAATTTTGGCGTGTTTTTATCTATGGAGAAATTACCTGTAATAAGACTTGGCTGTAGAATTCATGTCAACCATGGACTACAGATCCAGTCAGGTAGGCAAGAAATCTCATGTAGTGGCAAGGCTTCAGTTTCAAAAAATGAATTCATTTTTTAAATTCTACTTGACTAGATTTGTTTAAGGGTGTATAAAGTTTCTGGCTGAATAACATAATGGTTTTAACTCATTCAGGTTGGAATGAAATTGGAATAATTTTAAGACTTGTTACTAAGCAGGGATATACCATGTTTGTAAACATGGTATCTGAACAAACATTTGTTTGTTCAGATTGGCTAGTATTTTTCAAACTGCAGTCCACTGAATGTTAGGTTTACATATTCTTTTGAGGATTTATGAAAATAAGCTTATTCTGGAAGAGTATATGTAAGCCAGTATGACTGGCTCATACTTTATGTGTCTAAACTTAAGCGAGACTAATCCCACCCAAAAAGTGGCTAAATGTAACCTGATTTGAGATGACTTCACTAAGGTGGCAGCTATATTCTTAGCAGAAGTAAGGACTGTTTAAAATGAAATATATTTTTAAAAAATCCGTAGATATATTGTATCAAGTTAGGATGACAGCAACTTTAGAAAACCTGTCAATTAAAAGATTATGGAAAAGCAGAGCAATCCTCATGTAGTCTTTCCAGAATAGTGTTAAAGCTGTCCAAGTGCAAGAGCTTCCCTTCCTAAAGGTTTACATGAAAGTCATATTCAGATCATATATTGTAATTTTTTTGTTTTTCAAAGTGCTAAATTATAATGAACTATAAAATACAACTAACTGAACACTCACTCAGAATTAGAATTTGAGGAGCAGATTTTTTTTTAATCTCTTTTTAGCCATCCACATAGCAGGTTAAATATTCTTCCTCTTCTCTTACATGTGTGATAAGCAAAAGTGTTTACTTTCAGAGCAAGAAGACTGGCTAAGTTACTTACTATTCTCCGGAGGATAAAAACTTTCAAGAGTGTCTATGTAAAGCAGAGAATATTAGTCCAAGAACAAAAAGGAAAATTAGCAAGATACAGTTTAAAACAAAAGAACAATAAACAGACAACCATTGGTGAACCAACTGAAAAGTGCTAGTACTCAAGAGTTTACTCTGTGTTTCATTTATGTTGTTACTCATTTTGGAGTCAAGACTCTAATGAAAATGTTTATTCATTTTAAAATATTAATTCTAAATGGTTAATCAGGAGGAACATGTATATTTTGCAGAAATACAAAATGGATCCTATCCCAAAGAATTTATCATTATGCAAGATATCACAGCCCAGTTTTATCAAAAGACAAATAATCAGATTGCTGTAATCCAGTCTCACCATGCCAAATCTACAAACTCTTAAACTCTCTGTGGTCTAGAAAACCTTTTTTGTTATCGGCCAGGAAGTCTTCTTTGACACAGAGATTCAGATTCATTGCACTAGTTTAAATCACTTAGTAGCTAAATTAGCAACATTATAGTCCTAAATTTTCCATAATTAGCAAAGTGCACCCCAAAGCGTGATTCGGATCTTAGATGAAGTAAATTTGTCATTGGAAAATTAGTCTCTCTTGCTACTTAAAAAAAGCTTTCTAAACTGCATAATAAAATTTATAGCTTTCAACACCTATTGACACCATTTGCTTTGTGCTCCTAAAATACGCCTGGACCAAAGATTGGAATTATGAGACCTTTTGTATGCTACCACGTACAAGCAAGGTCCCATATAGATCTCATACATAGCTGACTCAGTTTGAATTGCAGCCTTCTCTTCATGTCTTCTAGAAATGTCTTCTGGCATTCTGGTTTCTTCATTGGAAAGGGCTCTTTGTGTTGTGAAGAATATCACCTGAAGTCTTCTTTTTCCCTTGTGATATGGAAAACAGTTTGCATGTCCCACTTTGCCCTCAATGTAATCTAATTTTGCTTGGTTATTCTCATGGATATACCTAAAACTGAAAACAATATCCAAAAGACTTGATATGTGCCATGGTATGTCTGACTATATTGTAAGAGTTCTTCACTGTAGTTTTCTGAATTCATAATGGAAAAATAATATTTCTGAAGGCTCCACCCAGTTAAGTTTACTATAAAAAGTAGAATCCTATTGCCTGAAACAACTGGTTTCTATGACTCACTAATAGAATTCTACAGGCATTTGGGTATAGCAGTACTAGCTTGCTTGTAAATTGCTGGGTCAGGACCAAAAATTTAATATTACTAGGCACGTGTAGGAAATCAGAGGAAGAAGAAGAAAACTAGAGAATGAAACTAAAATGTAAATTTCAACACACTACTTATGAGGTACTAAATAACATCTTGGATTTTGTTTAAGAGACAGCTATGGACATACTTTGTGTAGATTGTTTTTATTATTTAAATACAAACACCATTTTCAGAGGTACAAATTAAATTTGAAAATAAATATATCTGAAATACATACAGAATATTTTATATTAACAATCATTACAATTAAAATAATTACTTTGACTAATGTTTACTGGCAGTGTGAACTTATTAATTACTGAAGAAACTGCAATTATTTTAATTATGAATGTTCAAAGTTGACCCTATCATAATACCTGACTTTTCTGAGAAAAACAAATCTTTTAATGGTACATCATTAATTTAAAACATTAAAGTAAAATAAATATGGAATAGAATAAGACATATTAGAATGAGAAGAAAATATTCCAAGTTTTTTGAAAAATTCTTGGGCAATATTGTCAGGAACAGAAACATAGATTCACTGCTTCTTTAATGTCATTAATGAAATCTCATCTTTTGAAAATAGCACTGATAAAAAAAGTATCATAATGTAATAACCCAGTAAATGACAGTACTGAGTCAACATTCACAGGCTATCAGGCATCAGTTATTCTCTATTCCAACCACAGGGCATATCTTTCATTCTATTATTTAGAAACTACTGTACTGGCCACCAAGTGGAGTATCTTTAGGTTTTAAAAACCATGATTTCATTAAGATTACTGTAAGCATTTGAGTATTGCCTCCTCTTGCAGATTGATTATGTCTCATAATACTCAGATCGTATTTCAACAGGATCTCAAAAATCTGTAGAGTTTCCTTGAATTTGCATTGTGTTTTCCTTACCAGATAGATCCATTTTGAATGCACTACAGCTATAAATTGCTTTCAGAAACATGAGCATAGTGTTTTTGCTTTTGCAGGAGACTAGAAGATGTTTTTAGCAATGGCAGGTCTACATCACCTTATGGTTTGCAGGAAAGATTGTTGATCCATAAATATTTCATAACAGTACATCAGGGGACGTACAAATGCCAAAAGTAAAGATGTGACACTAAGGGAGTACAGGTGGTTGCAAAATAGGAAAGCTTTGCAAACTTCAACATGTTTTGAGATTTCAGTATTTTTTTCCATTTTTTATCTAGACAAAACCCAATAGCACACAAAGAATTTTGCAAAACAAAATCCAACAGAGAAAGGAAGTAGAAAGACAACGAATAATAATAATATACAATCAGAAATTAAATGTTTTCTGTTTCTTGGAGTCTCAAGCATCTAGATTTTCCAAAGCATCCTCTATTGTTAAAAAAAAAGTTATAAAAGTAATCTCAATCAAAATATAGGTCAAGAAGAAAACATGATCTTCAGGTATCTTTTTTAAATATTGGCTGCAGCTGCAATGCAATAAGTGTGTGTGACATACTTAGGTGTTAATGATGGAGCTATGGCTTTCTTACTTCCTCCCATCCCCTCCAATGTAGTCATATCTTTACTTGTTAAAACACTAGTGTCAAGTTTGTTTGTAGGATAGAGTCATAACTACTAACAATCCCTGAGAGAGAGAGGGAATCATCTTATCCCTATACTGACAAAGCAGGAAGAGAATCACACTTGAAATTTCACAATATTTTATTTTATAAAAGAAAAGAAAATCAAGACAAGAGGTGGTTCAGCAATTCAGGACACTGTATGACACAGTTCTCTAAAAATTATAAAGAAGGAAAAGATCAGAGTTTCTGGACAAAAGAGAGTTTTAACAATCCATTTTTTAAACCTAAGATATCACAATCTGCATGGACAGGCAACATTATTAATTTGGCTATCCACAAAGCAGTACTGCATATTCCTCGAAAAATGAAACAAAGCTAAATAAAACCAAAAAAACCCCAAAACCAGACTTTACAGTCTTCAGTGTAAGACAATTCCTGTAAGACACTTTTTTGGTTTTGTTTTTCAGCTGTGTGGTTTTATAAACTTTAGATCTGATTCCTAACAAAGAGAATTATCACTTCTTTCCAGGGAGGTATAGAGTGACCAAGCAATAATTATAAGAATAAAAAATCAAACCTCAAAATGCATAGATTTGTCAGTAGAGACAGGCAGCCATTTAGGGGAAAGGTGAAGACCTTTTTCTGCTGCTGTGTGGTACTTGATTTGCAGATAAATAGAGAAATTTCCTCTTTCCAATTATCAGTCTTATACCTTTCACGTACAGAAAGTTTGATATTATATGTATAAAGAGAAATCTTAGCCAGAAGGCAAAACCAGACATTAAAATGTAAATGAGATAGTAATAAAAGGAATTTTGTTCATTACAAGAGGTATTTAGCTCATGAAAAAGTCACCTTACATTATGTGTTTCTTAGCCAGAAAGAATAAGCATCATCAAGACAGAACTAAAGTTTTGGAACAAGAGATTATTCTTAATTTTGATTTGTATTAAGAGGCTGGGGTGAACAATGTAGGTTTCATTTCTGCTAGAAACTTACTTTGCCATTATCAGAATTTTAGCACTGAAGTACAGTGAAAGACTAGAATTAAGGTGACATCTCAGTATCTCAAATAATCTTATATTTTACTTGATTAACTAATTTCTCTACCTCTATATTGTCTTATTTTCCCCCATTTTAATAAAGATAAATATTTAGAAAAAAAGACGAGTTTGTGTGAGTGTGCCGCCATAGGAACAAAGAGAAAATGCATTGATTGGCAGCTGCAGAACCTTAAACTGACCTGTTTTATGTCTTTCAGAAAAAAATAAGAATAATACTTTTTTCTGGTATAATTTCGCAAACTCTTGACATCTCTTCCAATTTCTTTAATATTATTACAGAAATTTCCCAGGTCCCTGTGCTGCATAATCTACATTTTCCTAATGTAAATGTGCCTTTTTTAGGTTTTCATAAAACTTTTTTTTTCTATTAAGAATTTATCACTCTCACTTACTCTGTTAATTTTATTTTCATAACCTTATAAATTTTTGCTTGTCTTCTCATGTTTTTTCCTTCTATTACCTAGAACAATTTTAAAAGTGGTGACCATCGTCAACAAAGACTGCTAAATCATGATTATGTATTTTAATGCACTAAGCTCAGCAGTGTAACTCAACATGTCCTGTCTTACAGCACTCACATTGACACTAAAGTACTCCTCTTGAACACCATAGCAGGGCTGGCACTCTTTCAGTCCATCTTTCTTTATGCCTATTACTCCTTCTCTTGCAACACTCCTTGAAATAGAAATCTGCCACCTTTTTTTTCCATTATTCCTAAATTTAAGCATAGAAGGTAAAGAAGTCCCCATTTAATTGTCTAATTCTAGAAACTTTTAGAGCAACTTCCCTGAAGTAATCTTTTAGATGTAGCTTATCAGTTACCATGAATAAGTTTATAATTGGGTCCAATCTCATTAGACCTGAACTAAAACCTGCAGGAATACATCACATACAACCTTACTGATGCTACAAAGACCAGAAAATTTTTGACAGATTGGGAAGATGTGTCCTTTGCCATCATGGGAGCAATGGAAAACCCCTAGTCAATAAAGGATCTTAATCTATTTCAGAAAAACTGGCCTTTTCAAGCACCCTTTAGTTTTCTCTTTTTCTTATAGATTTCTCCCCCTCCACACTTTTTTCTTACTCACCCACATCCCAGCAAGACTATTTTCCTTTGCTAAACTGAATATATATTACTTTGACCTGGACAGGTAGGGGAAATGTATAAGCCTTGACTTTCTCCCATGTATGCAAAATATTGACATTAATTTTGGAAAAAAGTCTTAGCTAAAAAACAGGAAAAAAGCTAGAGGAAAACAGTCAGTAGGCTTTTTAGCATTTTGAAAAATCTATTTCCTCTTCTTGTCAGCCTTTCTCTCTTTGCTTTTTATCCCCCTTCCACTGCATTTTAATAGAGGAAATTGAGGTTTTGCTGTTTCACTTGTAAGAATTACATATATATCCTGTTGCACAAAATGAAGACCCACAATAGCAAAGTAAAAGCAAAGTAAAAGTAGAAAAATGATACTTCTTGGAGGATGCTTTCCATAGGCACAGTACAGATCCTGAGAAATAATTGGACCAAAAATATTCAAATCAGTGCAAGTAATTGCATAGTGGAAAGCAATTCTGCCTCAGACCATATAGTATTACTGCACATTTACTATGAATTCCATTTGAATATAATTTCCTTATGTTTCTGTTACAACAGTTTGCATTTTATACACTGAACTCTCCAGACAGAGTTCAACTCCAGTTGCCCAAACGTTACCAGAGTTGGGAAATTTTCAAAAAATATGGAGTTTTAATCAACTCACAGCATGTATGACTTTGAGTAAAACATGAAAGAAAAGTGGGTTAGATGTTAATTAAGTGGGCCAGAGTTAATTCATTATTAGAGCATCAGTCTAAATGTTATTTTGATCTAAGATTTCCTCATTGCACCCTCTTAAAATTCTTCCATATTTTTCTTAAAATGCGTTCACTAAATTAGAAATCAGAACCCAACTATTCTAAGAGAGTGCTCTGTTGATCATACTGTAGAACCAAGCTCACTCCATTCACTTTCACCAATTGCTATTTTAAATACAAACTTGTACCACTTCTTCTAGAGAGAATCCAGTCCCAGGATGCCCAGGGTTAAGTGGCTGGAGCAATATTTATGAGAGGAAACCTTGATAAAAGTCCTAATCCCTGTCAGAATGGATTTGAATCTCAGACTCTTGTAAAAATGTGTGGTTGCCCAGAACGTTGTGGCATTGTTCCTTGGTTTTATACATATAAATGTTTGTTTTTCCTACTGAAAGCCAACATGAAAAAAAAGTGTTCACTCCAGGAGCAGGTATCAGACAATTTAATAGGTTTATTTGTATGCTATTTTTGACATAGTCCTCTACAGTACTACTCATCTCTAGGGCTAAAACATGTGAACTGGCTTTTAAAAATCATGTAAATTTTTCCACTTCAGGAAACCACAGAAACAGGTTAGCTAGCTAGGTGTCGTGGTTTAAGCCCAGCTGGCAACCAAGCACCACACAGCCGCTCGCTCACTCCCCCCAGGTGGGATGGGGGAGAGAATCAGAAGAGTAAAAGTGAGAAAACTCATGGGTTGAGATAAAGACAGTTTAATAGGTAGAGCAAAAGCTGCGCAGGCAAGCAAAGCAAAAGAAGGAATTCATTCACCACTTCCCATGGGCAGGCAGGTGTTCAGCCATCTCCAGGAAAGCAGGGCTCCATCACGCGTAACGGTTACTTGGGAAGACAAACGCCATTACTCCAAATGTCCCCCCCTTCCTTCTTCTTCCCCCAGCTTTATATGCTGAGCATGACGTCATATGGTCTGGAATATCCCTTTGGTCAGTTGGGGTCAGCTGTCCTGGCTGTGTCCCCTCCCAACTTCTTGTGCACCCCCAGCCTACTCGCTGGTGGTGAGAAGCAGAAAAGGCCTTGACTCTGTGTAAGCACTGCTCAGCAGTAACTAAAACATCCCTGCTTTATCAACACTGTTTCCAGCACAAATCCAAAACACAGCCCCATACTAGCTGCTATGAAGAAAGTTACCTCTACCCCAGCCAAAACCAGCACACTAGGCTAGGAAATAATTTCTATGGAAGGCTTTCCACATAACAATTTCTAGAGCTAAGACTGTTTAAAAGAATTTAAAAGGGACCGGGGGAAAAAAAAAAAGCTGAGTGTGGGATACAAAGTACTTCACATCTCAAATATCCCCTTTTAAAGTCCAGTCTAGTCTGTCTGCCTCTTGACTGAGAAGGGAAGCAATAGGAATTCTTTAATGTCCATATCCTCTTCGGATCTATTCCATATTTTTCACAATGGCTTACTAATTAGTGCTTTTCTCTGAAAAGTGAATATGAGGTTAGAAAACCTCCTTCAGCTTGAGAAAATTGGAATCCAAATTTCCCATATCTCAGGAGAGTACTGCAGGGCATGTCCCTCCCACCAGTGGACATTAATAACACATGCATAATCATACTCCCTCTTGCCTGCTCTGTTTCTGGTCCTACAACAGTACAATAGTTCAACTCCTTATTCAGGGGTTGGGGACTGTGCTCTCATGCCAAAGAATGGCATAACCTGGAGATCATACACTCACCTGGGTTGTCAGTATGAGTCAGTCAGTCACAGGCTGAATGGTTCGAAACCAGATCCTCTGCTCTGTCTGGGAGAGTGTTGTGATGTCCTTGATGACATTTAGATGACTGTCTGCATAGTTTAGATGGTAGTGGAGCTGTAGGCAATATAAAAACCTGTATCTTCTGGATCAGGTGGTCTGAGTATTTGCAACTCTGAAAAATTGAACTTAGGCATGGAGGTGCATAGGCTGGATGAGGTGGTGTTGTAAAACAGATAGACTGGATTCTCCCTTGAATTTCCATCTTAGAGTAGTATCCCTAGCTCCTTGCAGTCCTCACCTTGTTCTTTAACTTCTGTGACAAACTACTATAGAAAAGTCCCAACACCACTTCAAGTTTATGAGTGCTAAATAAGGCTAGAGTTCTGTTGGGAAAGAAGTCTATGATCATGTCTACTGTCTGTATGCAATATCACTTCACTAATTAATTTGTACAAGCCATCTTTATGCAAATATATTTCAAATTTTAAATGCTTCATTTTCAAACCACAAAAATGGTGTTCTTTGAGTGCAGTTTTGTACACTGTTTCTCCCGTCTTTAAAAAAATGAGGCTGAAGAAACAAAGTTTGTTGTGTAACATTTTACTGAAAACGTCTTATGGAACCGCCTCATCGGTGTCAAGGAAATGTTAAGAAGCTTTACCAAACAATTATACTACATAGTTCCTTCTGTTATTTCCCTACAATACTAAGATGCTAAATCAGCTCAGAACACTAAGGATTATATGTTAGACCATTTATTACCAGAGAGGAGATATGACCTAACCTTGGTTAGCATAGAGATATAGCAGGATTTAATTCTGTTTTTAAGATTATTTGGATTCATGAACTTGTTTGTCTCAGGATACTTCTGAAGTAACTTTTATACAGAAACCATCTCTCGTGGATGGAGTGACAGAGAGTGCACTTCACTCAAGAGAGAAGCAATAATATGTTTTATTGATATAAAACAGTGAGTTAACAAAGTTCAATGGTAAATGCAACAGTGGTTTAACAAGATTCGATGGCAAGGTACACTTGAACACTTACTGCATAGAGGACAGGGTCAGACAAAACTGTCAGGAAGACCCTCCTATTGAGTCATGAGATTCAGACAGGACCCCCTTGCATTCTAAACTCCTTCTCAGAGAGGAGTCTAGGTGTGGCTGGATCCAGATTTAGTCCCAGACTTGGTCAATGGTTTATGCCTAAAGGATTATATATGCACAATCAATCCTTTGTATCACTTAGATAAGTTTTCAAAGTTTAGCATGCTATTAGCCACTTACCAAGAATCTGTTGTAGCAAAGAATCTCTCAGGCAGTAACCTTGAGAGGTGTCCCTGCTCAAGGGGAGATCCTGGCATGCAGCCCGCTTCTGTGCAGGAGATCTCAAAGGGCTCTTGGGCTGCTCACTATTTATGGGGATAAGATCACAGAATCACAGACACACTAAGGTTGGAAAAGACCTGTAAGATCATCAAGTCCAACCATCAACTAACACCACCATGCCCACTAAACTATGTCCCACAATGCCTTGTCCACACATTCCTTGAACACCTCCAGTGATGGTGACTCCACCACTTCCCTGGGCAGCTTGAGATGATTCACTCATAGTCATATTTACATACTGGCCACAGATTTTAGTTTCTTACAAGTTTGGCTTGTGTTGAACATTGACCAGCACTGTGGTTAGGTGGATGCATTGCCATAAATTAGCAATTGGCAATTGTGTTATCTGTCTCCCCCAAATCCATTCTGAGCCAGATGCATCACGACCAGACACATCCGTCATGATCACCACTGATGGTTATTGCTTGAGCAGGGTTATGGGAAAAGGTCGGGTTGGGGGGGAGCACACCGTCACACTGTCTTACATGCTTTCTTTGGTTTAACAAGTCTTAGATAGGATTATGTATATTTGATAATTTGTGGAATGCTTTAATTCTTACTGATGTACTAAGCAGCTGATTTATTAAATGCTTTAATTTTTCTATGATATACTAAGCATATTTCATTCATACTCATATGAAATAGCAGTAATTAGGTATATTATGCTTTGCCAAGATTTGTAAAATTTTTGGAAATATTTTTGTTCCCCTAAATACACTCTCAAATGCATGATATTTATAGACCCTTTACGTGGAAAGACGGAATACTTGGTTGAATAGTATTGAAATCTAGGTATGTTTTCCCTTTGCAGAAACCTGTGGACATTGTGATTAGGCCACAAATGGCTTTTAAATCTCCCTGAGACTTCCAAACAGTAATTACAGCTGCTAGCTTTTATATACACTATAGGAATGTAGATCTTCTGTCTAGCAGCCCTTTCTGAGAGCTGAGATATCACAAACAACCTTAAAATAATTGTTGTTCTCTCTAATCTGATGGTAATTTTTTCCTCACAACATGTTGGTTTCTCACTTACCTTCTATATCAGAATTCAATTTAGTAGATTTGAAAAAATTTGTTTGCTCCACATGAAAGGTGTTTCCCTGTGAAGACAGTGTCATTTAGGTTTAAACACCCTTATTGTCACCCCTAGGTAATATTCCAGTATTATGACCTCTGGAGTTTTCAGCTCAACAGAAATATAAAAAAGAGAACTTAAGCCCACAACTTAGCAAGGAAATCTCAGATACCTAGTGGCATGTTCCCGGTATCAAGCAGAATTCAAGAACTAGGCATGCAGGTTCCAGAAACCATGACAACACTGAACATGTGTAATTCCTCTAAAATCTTCAGATGAGATCACACCTGTATCATTAACCATAGTGATTACCTTACTCTGTTAATTTCACCTGGATGATTAATAAAGATGTTGCAATGCATTTGGTAGACAGCACATTAGCCACATTGAAAGCTCTTTGCATAAAGCGTATTAAGAGATCAGAGTTAGACATCTTTGCTTTAGTTTTAAAACCTTAGCTCATGCATATCCAGCCTGCTTCCCTCCGATGAGCTAAGGCTGATACACAAAAACCAGAGATTCTTGTGTATTAGGTTGACAACTCCATGTCAAACAGGATTATTGAGGGAAAGGCGGATAAAATAATCTATTCCATTGAGAGACAGCTAACAGCCCAGCACAAAAAAAAGGGAAAAGGAAAACAGAAGAAAATAGTGTTAATCAAGACACATCAGTTCATATTCAGCAAGGGTATGTACCTACCCTTCAACACAATTCTGACTTATGTGAGTAATTAAAGTCACACATATCCTTTGGTACATTTCTGGATAGGTGTTGCTGCTGGGAGGCATGCTGTGCTGTTAGTAGTAATTTTTTTACACACATAAAATGAAAGCTCCCATCACAATCTGAAAATTTGCTAGGGATGGTATACTTTGAGGTTCCTCTGGATTATTACCCAGGCATGGTAGAAATCAGATTCTGACTGCAATTGAAAAAAATATACTGATGTAAAAAACGCATATAAAGAGAGAATCTGATTTAATAATTCTTTAAAATAAGGAAAAATGAATGATGATTAGGGTGGACGGCTGTAGAAATTCTCTAGTGAGGTCAGTGGAAATGAAACAATTGTAAAGTCAGATTCTTTTGGTATTTTAATGTTTCCATTTGGCAGAGTCCATTCAGATGGTTTGTGTGAAATATAAATAAATAAATAACTGTAAATGCAATTAGCTGTTATGGGTCTGTGGAAAAACAGTGAAGCAAGCTTAAGTTGTATGAATTAAGAACTTCAAACTGCAAAAATCTTGGTCTCTGAGCTCTTCATATATTTTATGCAAGATGGTCAAGATGGTGTTTGATCATTAGCATTGTGTTTATACCAGTTTTGGTACCTCTTCTTCCATCAGCATTCACAAGACACATAAATATGAAATTAAACATGCTATTCTTACTCCAGGGTTCCTGTTTTGGAGGGTTCTTGGAGCTGGGGAGAGCCTAGCTGCAGAGCCTAGGGATCCTTGTCTCTCTTGGCTTTGCTTATCTCAAATGTAGAATCTTAGAGTGAAGCTTAACTTGTTCGTCTAAGACCATCTTAGGTCTGTAGCCAGGGGAATTAAATGTGACACAGTCCATTCACAGGCCTATGTTTCCTGGCTGGCAGATAAGTAGTTGGCTTGCTTTAACCCAGAGCCAAAGTAAGAGCTAAAACCAATCTAGTTTCTGTGATGAGGGTATTTGGGAGTCCAAACTGACATAACAATATAGAAGCACCCAAAAAGACCTTTTTAAGTGAGACCCCTGAGCATGCTTAGTGACAGGCAATTCTGCCTGTTTCATTTATTCTTACAGTAGTAAGTTATCTCAGAACTGAAAATTAACCATCCTTTAATAAAACAACTTTTTATTTTCTAGTATGTTTAATAGAACATCTCTATACTTTTGTAAACATTCTATTTTATATACTAGGCATTTCATTCCACTTGGGATGCTGCAGCTAGGGGTGCTGCAGCAGCAGTAAATGCCAATCAAACAGAAGTGTCTTCTGCTCATATAAGCAAATGGAGAGCTTCGCAGGTGTAAGGGAATCGCTGCAGAACCAAACCCATTTATTTCTCAGTGTCCTGTTTTTTCCACACAGTGCAGGTCCTTGTCCTCCATCTGCAAACTAAGTGAGACACAGAAGTTGCCAATCAGTGCAAGGAACCAGCTGCATCAGAACTGTATATGTGCACATAGCAAAAGCTGACCTTGACTGAGGCGTCATTTTGAAACATGCATTAGCATTGAAAATTTAGGTGTAGATGCACAGAAATGTCAAAGAATTTATTAGTGTATAGATTTTTCCCCATGAGTTACCACTACTTGCTGTTCCTGCTTTAGTTTTTCCCTACCCATATATACAAATACAATTTTGGGCACAGATGGTGAAGAAAGTGTGTGGAAGCCTGTTATCTCCTTCCCTTTAACTTTGCTTCAAGTCCCTGAAGAATAATGGCAGTTAAGCCACACGTGTTGTGGCAGGATGTGTTGTGAGGTGAAAGGGTCTGTTTGGAGTGGATAGATGATGTGGTCATGCCAGGGATACTACAGAGCCCGTCAGTTGGCCATACATATCCATGAGCTCTTCATCCATTGCCACTATATGCAGTAATCAAGACATGTGCCAAACTCTGAGAATATCCCTCTAAAACCTGCATTTCTGAAATTGGACATTATTTTTTTCTTTTTTTTAATTGTTGCTCTTGTCTGCATCTCCTGTGTTTCTCCTTAATGCAGTTTCCTACATTCTCCCTAAGTACTATTCCCTTGGAAACAATGGTTTTTGACTGGTTTCCTTTCTTCTCAGATCTTCCACTTCCAAGAAAAGAAAGCATCAGTCATGGATTTTCATACTGAAGTTTTTTATGCAAGAAAAGTCTTCTGTATTTCACTGAACTGGGCCTTAAGTGTACTCTGGAGTTCTAGTCTAAAATGTGATGGACAGCAGATGCTTATAAAAGGAAGTGAGACTGTAGACAAGACACAATGATAGAGCAACCATACTTCTGTGGTCTTACAGCATCAGATCTTACAAGCTACTCATAGTTTATCTGTCAATAATTAGTTGAAATATCTTCAGGGGGAAAAAAACAGCTACAAAACTAGCTTTGAAATAGTTTTGCATCTGTAACTGCAGTGGATCAATGTCCTGGGACAGTGATAGTCACACTGCTGGAAAATCCTTTAAAAATTGAAAATTAATACAAAAATACTCTCCTAGTCAGCCATTTATTACTGGAAGTATGAAACATCTTCACACATCTTCTGCCTTAAGGTAGCATATTAAATAATGACAGAATATGAATATGGACAATAAAAAATCATTTGTCAACATAAGTCTTTTTGCTATCTCAAATCCTATAGCATTTTTTCCTGAATACCTTTTGCTACCTGAATACCAATGCTACCTTTTCTCTATCATTGTGTTGTACACACAGCTGAGAGGTTTTTCTCCAGAGTTACTCTACTTGAGTAGTGGGTAGGTTGATCTTTTACCTCCATTGCACACATTGGTTTGTGATGCTGTTGGGTTCTTTAGAAACAAAAAGAAATTATGTTCTTTTAAGAGATTGTTTGAAATCCAATACTTCCCCTTACACACTTCTGCTCTTTTGTAAGCTTTATCTTTTGATTTGGTTGGATAATTTATTAATTGTCTTTTGTTATAGCAATATTTCATTGTTGCCATAGCCTTCATATGCATTTATTCTCCTTTTATAAAGTTAATTTCTTTCATTCACCTTCTCCTCTACCTCTGTAGTTATACTCATCAGACACTCTAATTAATCTCACTTCTTAATGCAGCTTTGTCACTGATGGCATGAATACATTTTCTTGGTCAATAAAATGCCAAGCCACATACATGACATCTTTCTGAAAGCAAAACACAAAACAAAGTTTGACTGCTGAGTCAGTGCTTCAGATTTCAGCAAGAGTGACAAAGACCTGAGATAAATATGAATGTTGTAGATAATGAGAGTTTGATGGACTGATATAGAAATAAATGGTCTGGGGGACTTTGGAGCACTCAAGGTTTTTCTGGGTGGCATGCTTGTAATTTAGAGACATGGGATACAAATGGAGTTGTCAGCTCTATCCTGTCAGGAGCACATGCTCTGGATGTCAAGGATGGGGAGCTCAGAGAAAAGATTTAGCAGCTGAACCTTGCTATGTGCACTGTAATGATTTGGTCTCTTAATGGACAAAACAAAGGTGCCTCTTCTGCTTCCTCCCTACTATAATTTCAGGTTCTCCAATGACCTTTGTCTGTGTTGTCATTCTTCGAAAAGAGAGCCCAAACTATTTTTCCTGGCAAGTGTCATTTAACAAATAAGATGAACAGTCCAGTTGAATGTGAGTTGTTTTAGTGTACATTTATAAAGATAGCAATAGTGAAACATTTCCTGTATTCTGGAATTGTTATTTGTACTAGAGAATTCACTTTTTTTTTTTAGCAGCTCCACCTCCTCCATCAGAGGCATTCTCAGATGAGTTAGATTTGAATGATAAATTATCTAAAGGTTTATGACTGTGTAAGTCCCTTTCCTTGGTGATCATAGTGAGCCCAAATCTTGTAATCTTTAAAACACAAGATCCATCTCTTAATTCAACTCTGCCTTTAAAATTACAGTATGACCACAAGGCATTTGTCAGAAAGACAGATGACCAAAGGAAATTGCAGATTTAAAACAAGTTAAAAGTGTAATGAGGGAGGATGTAGATTGTCTTTCTTGACAGGAATTACATGTTCTCATTTGGAAGAACTGTAAATCACTAAATGAACTAATGTAATTTTCTTACAGACATAATCCTTACACAGCAAAAATACCAGTCATTATGAATCACTACACAGAATTGAACAGTTCCTGCATTTGACCTTTCTATCAGAGGTTATTAAGGGGTCTTCAGTCTCCCTTGTTCTATTTCCCCCATTCAAGTGCCCTTTTGAGCTTCTGTCTTGAAATGTAGAGCATTCATTAAGCATGGACTGTTGACTGCAGAATAGGAGAAACGTGACATTTGACATTTTATCATAGGTCACTAAAGGTCATTTCTTCATCAATGTGTAATATCAAGCAGGAAGTAGTCATAAGTATGAAGTCCTCAGCCTGAAATCAAGAGCTCATTTATTATCACCAAAAAATTTTAATGGCCTGAGCAACTGTGTCACCCATAATCACATTCTGTCTGCCCAATATCATAGGCAATTGCAAAATAATCTATCAAACAATGTATGACAGGCACTTATTAATCTCATAGATAAAATTTGCCATTGTGTTATTAAACACAATGTAGACATGCTGTTTATGTGATCTGTGCTCTAGGTACATTACAGAGTGATGTTTGGGTGAATCAGACTGAAAGTTGATTTTTAAGGCTTACAAGTGGATATCTAATTCTTTACTGAGAGCATGCCCCCTGGCCATAAAAACATTATTTGTATAGTTTTGCCGTGACCCTGCCATCTATCCAAAATTTCACTTATTTCGTATGAGATGATAGAGCAATAATTTAGTTCATACAAGCGTAAGTGCAATATTAGTAACAATGTAATTTAGATGATGTCATTTAATAGTAAGACCTAATACATTTTCAAAGCCATCTTTTCAAAGAACCCCACATCTCTGATGCTGTAATCTTGCTCTTACATTTATTTTCATTTCAACATTCATTTTATCTAAACAGACCGTCAGCCTGGCGGAATGATATCTTGGGCGTTTTACAGCTTGGGTCGCTATGAAAGAAAGCACTGTTTTTCCTTCCTCTAGTCAAAGTGTCACACTGATAAGGGCGTGCTCCACTGTTATGCTGAACACAGAGGTTTTCTGACACACCTCCCTTCCACCCCACAAGCCAGCACGTGTATCAGTGACTTCATCTGTGAGGAGGTGGGAGAACTTACAGGGAAAAGGAATAGTGAGATGAGATGACAGAGAAGACTTCTCTCAGATAGGCAACTGATGTCCAAATTCTCATTTCCAGGAGGGAACACTGAACTATTCACAGAAAGCCTGTGAAAGGGAAATGCAAAATAACAGTGATATTCAAAGAAGCTTGAAATCAGGTATTATAAAGTGGTCTTAAAGGAGGCATTTTTTGCTTTCATAATGAAAAGATTTCACTGAAAACGAAAAACAGGTTTGCTTTCCATAAACTCTATTTATAGATCTTCAAATTTTATCTGATTAGGCAGCGTATTTCTATTTCACACCATCTTCACTGTACAAGGACATGTGGTATTTCTTTTATGTCTTTCTTTGATTAAGCATTTCCCAATTGATCAGCTAGGTCAGCAGAAGACATTTTCACTTGCTATCTCAGAAATGTGATAGTTTATGTATAAATGATTATATATAAAATATTATTTATGATGAGTGGGATTCAGAAATGAAGAAGACTTCAGCTGGAGTCTCAATTTTTTGGCTATCACTTTTGAAATCGTAACACATGCATAGAAATTATTTTGTGGGTAGCTGAAGAGCAACTGGAGAGACGGAAGGTGGTTTTATTATTATTCTGCCTATGGCAACATTACAGTAACTGCATCTTTCTAAATGGAACAAATGTTTTATTATATTTTCTAGTGCCCAAGCCCCACAAAAGAGCGATGTAGTAACTGTAGAAGCAGATGGCTAAGCCTGTGTAACTAGCAGTGGCTTTGTGTTATTATTTCTATGAATCAATGATATCTTTTAACTTTGTGCGGTGCTATTTTGGTCATGCCTATTCTTGTTGTGCTGCTATATTAGAACTTCTTATGATAGTCTGTTCCATGATAAGTGGCAATTTAAAGGCTATAGGAGTAGAAGGTGAGGTGTTTGCTGCCTGGAGTATTACTGAAAGTGAGGATTCTTCTGTTATTATGACTACAAATATAATCACACACACAATTACATTTTTGTTTAATTTTGGTGGTGGAACAGGCATTGGGTTTGTGGGGAGCACAGGCAGATGTCCTTCCTCCCCTCCTGCTCACTGAACACCATATATTACTGTCTTATTACAGTACTAGGATTCTCTTTTATCTGATCCATAGACATGGAAACCTCTTCACACCTACCTTCTCTCTTTCCTCATCTCTTACTCCTCCTCATTTCACTCTCATCTTTTCATGAATTAGCTTGACCACCCACCCAGAAAGAAAGGTTCATATTGAACTCCATGGAAGCATTGTCCTACTCCCTCGCCAGACACGTGTGATATTTTGAGCAATTTGATGTTTAAACTTTTAGTGGGTTTCAATAGACCTGTAGTTCTTGGGATACTAATGATCAGCTCCTCACATCAACTCCTTACTAGCTGACGAATAAATCAACAGTTTACACCCTTCTTGGCTCATGTAAATCTAATACTGTGAATGTTAAGTTGCCATACAATAGCATAATCATTAAGATGCTGGTACTTTGGGCATGAAATGCATCCAGATCAGCTTCTACTTTTTAATGTTTCAGTTCTGATCAGCTGGTTCCGAACATACACCATTAGCAGAGCATGCTATTTGAGTTTTCCTTACAATAATCTTTGTAAGGCCTTTTCCCAAGCTGCAAAGTCTTAAACAATTAAAACGCCCACGTGTAATGAAAAGTTTCATGGAACAATGAAGTTGAGTTCAAGCAAAACTACTCTTTATCTACATCACTGTGCTTTTTAGTCTCTTCAGAGCTATTTCTGACACATTAGAACTAATTTGAAGTGGGTTTTCCTACCACCAACATTTGGGTTGTTTATTCCTTGTATGGAAAATAAAGATGGTATTGATAGGTTTGACAGTGTCCTGTCATTGAATATTGATGAATATAGTGATAAAACTTTTTCTATTGAAGGAGATAAATTTTCTTCCCTACAAATCCTTTCCATTGTCATTTCACCAGAAAATAAGGTTATTTTTCTGATGTTTACGTATCTGCTTGTTACAGGACATAGAGTTTCTGAGTGCTCAGTAGCATGTCACAGATGCCTGTGCAGTTCCTTCATATAAGATGCTATACTCAGAAGAATACATTGGTTCTCTGTAAATAAGAGCAAGGTCTATTAGTGCTCATATTTATACCAATACTATCTATCTGACGTCTAGAACCAGCTTTCAAGCACTAATAATAAAGAATTTAAAACTGACATTCAGTACCCGAAAGCTTATGCTTCTGGAGACGAAGTGTTAAAATCTGAAAAGACCTTTTGGACAAATTGCACTGAGTAATGAGAACATAACTTTTTTTCTGAACATCCAAGAGTTCTTGACTTATTAAAATATGCAAATCACTCTAGCACTTTGTTTAATTGCTGTTTCCTTAAACCCATCAAATCTTCTTAATTCTGTTCTTCTTTGTCCTTAATTAACACCCATTCCCTATTGGCTAAAGTGTAACCCAGAAGACCTAAGCTTGTGAAATTCCCAACTTATTAAACCTAATTGCTATAATAATTAGCAACCATTGGCAAAATATTAATCACACAGAAAGCATGAAGGGATCTAATTAACACTCTCAAAATGCTAAGCATTCACTTCTTGATATTTTACCTGCCACTTCATGCCTTCATTTCTGGAGATGTATGACATAATACGTTGTCCTAAGGAAAAATAAGATTGGAATTTTTCTTAAAAATCTGAATTTGCTAAAACTGAAACTTTTCACTGCAAAAAACCAAGCATTGTTCTAAAAGCTTCATTTAAATTTCATTTCTTGGGCAGCAGATAGAATTCTCTGATAAAGGAGAATGCCAAAAGAGAGACCAGCTCAGTAGCTCATATATGCTGCAGGACATGGGAGATGGACAGAGTAGGACACTGAACAGGAGCATCCTGTAAGCAATGTGAGAACCATCTTCACAAAGCTACTGCTTAGTCTGAAGTTTTTTCTCTTGGGTTTTGTTTGATTTACTCTATTCTGAAAGGAATGACAAGGTAGAATCACATTTTAATACTTGTACGAAAGTGCTGAGTTTATCTGATGTGGAACAGAAACATTCTGGAAATCTCGTGTGTGTGTGTGTGTGTGTGTGTGTGTGTTAGGAGAAAAAATGTTTTCCAGTGGTCTCAGATCTATGGTTTGATGCAGTTAAAACAACTGGCATCTGATACAGTATTTGCCTCTTGTTGCATACTCATACAAAATGGATTTTAATTCCATAATATGCTGTCACTTACATAAGGTGTTGAGAAGACATTATACAGAAAAAGAAGTAAGATTTTATAGCTTTTGCGTAACAAAATAAGTTCTTTCCTGTATAGAAACATTCAGAAGTTTAAAACAATTTCAACCACAGGTGGTGTTGTATTTACATTTATTTTTCATGTAGCAAAACATGCAGTTATTGCATGAGGCAAAACATTTCCACAGTCTTTTCTCATCTGAAATTCCCCTGCTGTCTTTAGGAATTTGTGTACATGAGAAATATAGAACCAGATATTTTATCTACATTTTAAATGCCAAACTCACAAAATAAAATTGTGATTCTAGGGAAATTTTTTTCCAGATCATTATTCAGTTTTGTCCTCTAACACCCACAGTCCCTCATTAAAAGCTCTGTTTGTCATGCGCTGAGCACCACTCTTTTCTCATGGCTGCGTCCTGACACTCCTGTGGTTTATCACTGTCATGTCACTTCTGTGTTAAAAGTGTAACACCAAAGTTGGCAAAATGGGAGACAGCAAGATGTATCAATGCAAGCGTAGCCCAAACAGCAAGCTTGATATGTACCTGAGAATGCAAACATGAAGAAGTTGTACTGCGCTCTGGGGGGTGCTGACATAGAGTAGACTGACTTGGCCTAATGTCAAACTGTTTCAAAACAAACTTTTTAATGGGACTCAGTAAACAAAATATTTCAGGTGGCTTTGACTTGTATCAGAATACAAGTCACTTCGCCTTCCCTATTGGAAATTAGATTATTTTTTGCAAGAAGTTTTTTAGTTTTCGGATTTTTATAAAAAAATTATTTCTTTCTGTGAATAAAAGTAATGATGAATGTTTTGGTTTTCTGGCTTCATCTCTACTTTTGACAGGGAAAAATAAACATATATTTGACAAATTGTACTCTTTGTCAGAGAATAACATCAAGGAGAATATCTGGATAGTAGTTGGTTAGTGATATTATAACCCCATTTTACTGTCATAAAATACATTAATGATGTAATGAATTGATTATATTGCAAATCAGTATCAACCTGCTTTTTTCTCAGATTCAAGTGTAAGCAGTTGTTAGCAGTTGCTACTGCTACTGCAAATTAAAATTATAAAATATTATTATAAATTATATTTAATTATAGATTACATATTTTTATATAATTATAAAATTGAAAATAATGACTACTAGATGAAAAGGAAAGAAAGTAAAATACGAAGGAAAATGGTTAGCAAAAGCCAAAGGGGAAGCAGGATTAAACTCGCTTATCTGTATTCTTACAGTGATTCCTGTCATAATGTCTGATCTCTTCCCATAAAATAACCACAAGTAGAATTTACCAGTGGTATACTCCTTTTCCCTGTTACCTAGAGGCATTTTGGACTATAGATAGACTTCTAGTAAGACACAGCTTGTCTGCTGAAGAAAAAGGGGCCTGATTCATCACCCTCTGAGATGCATAGAGAGGTAGAAGAGAATAGCGTATGGGAAATTCTTCACTTTTTGCAGAATAATAAGGTCCAAAAAAAGAGAATTATAAAGTGGATGTTTATTGGAAAAGAGGTGGAACCGAGTAAACTAACATAAAAATCTTTCCAACATATCTCAAAGTTAATAACAATTATAATGATGTGCAGTCCCTGATCAATTACTGAGACTATAACTGAAAATTTTGTTTGCTCAGTTTTGCAATTTGGATGGAGTAGCAAGTCTTGCAAAAATTCAGCTCCAGCATAAACTGTTGTTGAAAAACCATGAGAAGAGTCAGGAGGATAATACCGATGGCTACTCACAGAGCTTTAGCCCCACTGCTCAGATTAGTGTGGAGTCCAAAAAATGGGTGTGACACTCCCATTTGGGAATGTCACATAGGGTGATAATTGAAATATGGCAGGAGTAGATAATGGTTCAAATCCTTTCATGGCAGAGGAGAGATAGCTGAATCAAGATTTCCCGTATCTTGAGTGACAATCTATTTTAATAAATAATTTTGAAATGAATGTCTATGTTTTGTATCTTTTCTTTGTGTCTGTGGAATAGAAACAAATCAGAAGATCTCCGGTTTTTCCCAGTGCCTGACACATTATGTTTTGGCAAAATAGAATCCTTGTTTTTCACTGAGTCCGACATTTGTATTTTGGGTTTATCAAATACAGTCAGACATATTTACAGATTTAGTATATTCCAGTAGTTTCATTATCTGAGACAGAAACCAGTTATGGAGACAACTGAAGAAAAGAGCATAAATCCGAGTATCTGAGTGAGACCAGATGGAAAATTAAACAGAACCACTTCCCTGACTAGACTCTTATTTTTAAAACATGCTGGAGAACAAAAACGTGTTTTCTTTTAGATAGGTAGAAAATCAGAATATATAATAGGTAGATCTCATGTTGTTAGAATTTGCTTCACTGCTTTTCTTGAATGTTCTCTTATTCTGGGCTATTCCATCTCTGATTTCTGTTCTGGTTTCAAATGAGACATATTGGCAAGAGCTGGAAAATATGCAAGTAAATTTAAAATTTATGCACACACATAAACAAAAGTACACAACCAAAACTAAAGATCACAATGAGGCAGAAGAGTTGAGTGCTGAATCTGGATATGAGTTAATGAAATTTAGAGTCCAGCAGGGTTGTCTACAGATGAAACAACATACAGTGTGTGTGGTTCAAACTGGGTTTCAGCCAAGGGTTTGAAGAGATCCTGTCATCACTTGCCTATGACACTGATGTCTAGATAGGATGATTCTTATTTTCTCAAAAATCATGATCTGTAAAGGTAAAACAATTTTTTTCTGCCTTTAAGCCTTAAGAGATAACTGGAGAAGTTTAATTTTTAATTTAATATTACTTTAAATAATGGATTTTAATAATAATAGGAAAAGCGGGTTTTAGAACAGAGAAATCATGACCTGCTGATGGCCATGAGGGCTGCCGTAATGTAAGGACTAATTCGTATGGTGTCATAGTATATAATGTAACAGTCAATTTATAGTATCTATACAGATTGTCCTGTGTCTAATAATAAGTTTCTTTCACTTCAAACCAGTCAAACATACGTGTATAATGCCCACACATGTACATATTCATACATACACAAAATCTGCTCTTTAAAATATATGTATTAAATTCTTATAGACTATGATGTACCTCAAATACATATTATGATACTTAGTTTTTATTTAAAATAGGCTCTCTTAAATTCAGTTCAGTATCCTAAAGTCATTGCAAAGGGATGTTCAAGAAATCTTACTAGGAGATAATTTCAAAGTAAACAGTTATATTTCTCTTTTAAGCTAAAAAAAGAAGCCTATTATATAGCTTGAAGCTTTCCAATTTACATACCCTCTTAACACCAGATGAGAAAACAGACCTCTTTCTAATGTAAAAGCATGTTCTCATTGTACATGGTTTTTTGTTTCCTATAAGACATGTAGACTTACTGATTGCTTACAGAAACAATATAATTTTCCTGATTTCTTTCTTTAGGTTTTTGGCTGGGGTTTTTTTGTTTGTTTTGTTGCTGTTTTTTTGGGGGGAGAGGGTTTCTTTGAAAAACATTATGGATGTTACCGTACGTTGAATTAAATAAAGTTATTTCTTCAAGTGACTCTTTTTGATACAGAATTAAAAAAATTTGTGAAGATTTTAAAGATCAAATGGAGGCTGGAGGGGAGGGAAATTATATCAGTTGTCTTTTACTCTATATTACTCTTAGCTTAAACTCCATGCAGTTTAATCCAAGATATAATGTCATGTTGGTACCTTAGCCTTACTTATTTTGATTTCCCAGACAGTTGTGCAACAGCTCTTCCAGACTTACAGAGCTCATAAGAACTTAATAAATAGTTTTAGTTGCATAATATTGGATTTACATTCATCATTTTTAATACATGGTATTTTCTCTTAAGGATTTAGATCTCAATAGATTGTTATGCATCGCTCACATCATGCCATTTCCACACCCTCCCAGCTTTATGAATTTACACAGACATCCTCAATACTTTCTTTTTTTCATCACCTGCTCTCAAACATTTTTCTTTACATCTGATTTTCTGTGCAGGCATGGAAGATTGGAAGTTGTATGTTTAACAACAGACTCCACTCTATATCACATCAATCATTTATTAAGATTCCTGTATTGTTCTAAGACTACACCCTTACTATGTATCTTATTTCAATACATCAGTCACTATGTGACAGAAATTCATTGGGTAATGTGAGATCAACTAGACATTTGCAACTAGATGTTCTCTGATTGTCAGGTAGAAACAGCTAGGATGATGTCAGTGGGCCAGTACTCCACTTACTTACATTTTTGACTCTGAATCCTCAAGGCCCAATAAGTTGTATCATGACTGGTCCAACAATGGTCTTACTTTTTCAGACTCATTCACTGCAAACTCTTACCTCAAAAGAATTATCATTCTTACACAGTCAGTGAGAATAGGTGGAGATGTTTAGTTTGGTAAATCGCTTTTATAGTTATAACCTTACAATAACTAGCAAACCTTTTAAAAATCTACTTTAAAGAGTATACTTCCAATTCTAAAATTAGCTACCTAAATTGATTTTGAAAAGATTCAATTTAACAGTGCAAGGGTTAATGTTCATACAATTCCTATACAACAAATGCTGAGATCCCTTTCTAATGTCTTTTACCTTACCTTGTCTGGAGACTCTGCAGCTAGCAAGCTTTTCAAATCACTGTTGAAAAGCCTGAGCTGCTGAATCATTCTTTAAAGCAAATATTAAAATAGTGTTTTATAACAAAAGCATCAGATGTAAAATGGAACTGGAAAAAGTGTTTATATATATTATAACAAAAGAATCTTTTGTGAAAAATATTGAAAAGAGAACATTTTGTGTGTATCTGATAAGCAACATCTTGTTATACACACAAGAATAATGAGACTCTCAGCCAAGCTGGAGTCAAAAGTAAAAATAACTTCTGACTATTTGTGCAGTTACAGCTTTATTTGCAGACTTAGCCCAGCAATAATGGCTAAAAGAAATGCTTATAAAGGCTTTAATTTAATAAGTGCAACACTACCTGCATTTGTCATCAGCTCTGAGTACTTTACAGTACATTGGGTTAGGTCTTGAATTTAGGAACCTGTATGTCCTATCAAATTCAGTGATTAGTTAGTATTTAAAAAATCAAGTAACTGGATAACAAAAACATTTATGTCAAGTATTTTAATATAGTAACAACTCTTGGAGACTGCAAGTTAAAAGTTTTCAGAAATAAATTGGCTTGTGCCATCCAGAGTTAAAATACATTAAGTGGTAGAATGATCATATTTCTTTTGTGTTTGTTATGATGACACATGCCACATGGAAATGCTACTGCACCAAGAAAAGAAATTAATGCAACAAATCCTAAACTCTTTCCACAGTATAATTTGGTTCAGCATTTCTGCACTGAAGAGTAAAACAATGTAAGTGTTCACAAGTGTACTATTTAAAAGAAAAAAATGTTTCATAGACTTCAAGGCTTTTGGTAGTTACTTTCAATTTATCTTTAAATATTGAATACTGTGCTTTCAAGGTAGCCGCATTAACTTTCTTCTTTATCATAGTGCAAGTTAATTACATTTAAATATCTTCCATCAGGTAAGTAAAGATTAATAAAAAATAAAATAAATGTTCAGTGTAATTCATTCTAGACTACTTACAGAAGAAGTTGACATCAATTTAACAATGTAAGCCCCAGAAAAATATAGGACAGCCTCCTCTCCCTAATGCAACATTTTCAGGTTAGCTATAAATGTTGCTCATGTGAGAACCTGATCTTCCAAATATTTCTTTTTATCCTCATTTATTTGAAAGTAAAGTTTTGAGGATAAACAGCTGCTGAACAGCATAGCTGACTCCTGTTAGACTCTGTACCCATCATTCAGCCAGCTCTGTACACAGAATCTGGCTTTGCTGAACTCACTCTAGGATCTCTTCTGGGAAAATACTGTTATTCTTTTCTCTTGGTAACATTAATTACCATTAGAATGGCTTTGCAAATGCTTGTCTTGTCCTCTCCAGTTAGCAACAAATGTTAAAGGATAACTTGTTTAAGAAGACGATCAATAGGCTCATTTGGAAAAAATGATTTGCATTTTATTTAAAAATTATTACAAATACAGATTTGGCTACTGGTAATGAAGGAGAGAATGGCAAATAGCTAACTGTTCAGCTGAGTCATTTGGATGGGTGAGATTCAGATCTCTGCTCTGAGTTTGAACAGATCAGCACTTAGAATCACTGTGCCCGGCTAATGTTCTGATTTTTGGATGTGGCTACTCTTTGTGAAGAATTCATTTTTCACCAGAAATTACACCCCAAGCATAAGAGGTCTGCCCAGTGCACGGTCTATCAGTAGAAATATGCTTAATTGGATGCTACTTTTTTCCATCACATGTGCTCTCCCTCTTCATCCCAAATACTGCAAAACCAGTTTCGTGATCGTTCTGAGCTATGTTGTTGCTTTCTGTTCTTTATTATTTAGACGTTACCATTGGGGTCTAACAGTGGGAATACAATGAAATGTATTATGGTCAATGTATTTGAGTACTGTTATTTTATTTTTTTGCTGCTGAAATAATTGCCTACAATTTTTCTAGTTGTGCTAAATATGGGTTTGACCTTGCTGAAGCAAGTAGCCTGAACTACTAGAGTTCACTATATCAGCTTTTCTTCCTTTGGTTTTCCCTGCTTGTCTGCTGAATGCAGGTCTGTTAGGTATCCCGTGTTTCATTGCAGTGTCCAGCTCATGGAAGCCAGGGCTTGATTTTGCTGCTTAAACACAAGTGCAGTGTCCTTTGAGACGTCCTGGGTATCATGTCATGGCTTCCAGAAGAGCACAGGTCTTTAATGGGTCCTTTATCACCTTCATCACCAGTCCCATCTTTTAGATATCTTACAAACACGAAGGTCTTCATGCAGGTAAGGGAATCAAGTCCCCTGAGTGGGAATCAAGTCAAGATTAAGGCATTTAGATTGAGGTGCCTATTAATGAGCTTAAGGTCCATTTATAATCAATGGGGAACTGATCAGTGGAGTTTAAACAGTCATGCAGATTATCAGAAAAATAATCCTTCTGGCTGACCAGCTAAATTTTTTTCTAGACTCTTTTGACTGTATTAACAAGGTCTTCAGAATAGGATCTGCACTAAACAACTCGTGTAGACACCTGAATTTAGTTATTTTAAGTGAAATTGTATCCCATTCTTTCAGACAACTCATCAGTCCATATGCACCATGAACATAGATGAACCTCCAGGTTACCCTGTATTAGAGTCTTTTTTCCCAACCTTAAACCATCAACATCCGTGTAGAAAACACTGCCTCTTAGCTTGGACAGCAACATGTGAACTCATAGCTAATCTGGGAACAACTCACCAGCTCAAAGCCATTGGTAACTTCAGCACTCTGGCAATTACTGTTTCAATTTTTCTCTTAGTGCCTATAGCCATTTCACCTGCAAGGCTGAGTTAGAGTCATACTGTCCCCTGCAATGTGGTGAAACGGAGAAGGACCACTGACTAAAGATCAGAACTGCTTTATGGACACCTATTTAGGCTGTGGGCTTGATGCTCATGCCTTCAAAAATCACCCCTTTTGCTCTGTGTCTGGATGCCATTGTACATTATCCTAATCTCCCGTGCATTTCACAGCTTCTGTGAGAAACCAGGGGAAACCGTTCTGTAATAATTGTGCCAAACATGACTGGATGTACAAGGCTACCATTTTCCAGCTTATGCTGCTTCAATCAGTGATCCTGATTCTCAACCAGAAGGTATAGAAGCTAGGCCTAGTTAGCATAGCTGCTAGCATAAACCTGTGAACTTTATCCAACTTTTTGCTATAGCCACAGTAGATGAAATATGATGAACCGTCTCTCCTAAACAGAATAGTTTTGGTGCGCTCAAGCAAGTAGGTAGCCAAGGTATGCAAACAACCTGTTTGATCATCAAATGTGTAAAAGTGTCCAGAAGTACCCAGAAAAAGCAGATTGTAAGCATGAACAAGAACAACAGCAAATGAGAAAACAACTGCGTAGTTTGAACAGACTAACCACTAGCAAAGTATATCTACCTAGTCTTTATAACTAAGGAAACTTAAGCCTACTGAGGTGACTGAGAGTTTCTGGAAAAACTCTGAGGAGTGAAGACCCATGACCCTGCATCAGGACCTGAGACTATCTCTCCAATCTCCAGGGAGCCCAAGGAGTGGAAGATGGCCTAGAGAAACCTCATGATCCAGCACTTGGACCAGGCACAGCTTAGCAGGAACCACAATGACCTGTCCAATCTCTCTCTGGGACTGCACCATCTCTCCCAAGTGACAGGGTGGTCATATAAGAAACTATCATGCTAAGCCACCTGACTTCTCTCCCTCAGTGCACCATCTCCTGCACAGGACAGGGATTTTGTGGGATTAATAAAACTGGATATATCTGTGATTAAAGTGCCTTGATGTCCAAATCTCTTTAGCATCCCCACTGTCATTGGGTCTTACACCACAACAGGAGGGCAGTACAAAATTCCTATAAACTTACAGCACAAAAAGCAAGAAGTCAAAGCCTTTCAAGCATTGCTTGCTTTCACAGTATTGTCCCATCTCAAATGTCTGTGAAACCAGTATACAGTGTTCTGCAAGAATTCTCTGTTTTTCTTCAGTTTTAATAGTGACAGACTAGACATAGTTGCTGTACCCTGAAGTCTCATTTAATCAGAAGCCTAGGAAAACAATTTGCATGTTCTCTGGGCTAGTGATGGCCAACACAGTCCTGTTGACTTTCATTCTCCTGAATGACAGGCAAGAGTGCAGCAATGCGGAGACAGGATAGAGATTTGAGCTCAAATTGTTTTCAAGCTCATGACAGAATTTATTTACTGGTAGTGCAGAAGAAATGAAAAAAACACTGGAATTTGCCTGTAATTTGAACCAATGTGCAAGCCAGCATGTAGGCAGTCTAGATTTAAGTGGGAGTCTGAGCAACAATAGATATACAGCCATTGTGTCCTAATGTGATAAGAAGATAATGACTCAGATTGCAAGGGACTGTGGCAGGGACTATTTCTTCCTATATATAATGCTGACTATGCATTGTCAATCACTTTTACTTTTATTAAATTTCAATTGTGTTATGGTTAGGCTATTCATAAAACCTGTGCCAGTCTCAAAAAGAGGACCTCATGTTGTGAATGTACCATTGTGCTTCAAAATGAATTATTATTGTTCTTTTCAATTCCTCTCTATATAAGAATATATATACATGATGACAAAAAGAGGACTGGCTTCTAAAAATGATATATTAATTAGACTTTGGAAAGAAGACCAATAACTGCCTCAGACACAGAAACTACATCTCTGGTCAATTTATGATGATTTAGTCATTTAATAAAAGTGCCAAGATATTTCTTCTCTTTAGGAAAACAGTAGATGTTAGCAAATATTTGGTCATACTTTTTCAAAGTCACTTAAAAATAAATGTAACTATTTTCCATTTAAAAAAATAAGATACCAGTGTTATTTTTTATCGTGTTATAGTTGTTTGCATTGAAGAAGTGAAAGAATACATGGATAATAAAATCCATAAAAATAACTCTACTCAGATAATTTAGCTCTATTTTCAAAAGGAAACAGCAATAATACTAAGTATTTTTCCCATGGTTTCATTGGAATTCTCACCCACAGAGTTGAAATAAAAGAGCCAATCTTTCAAGGGAAACCTGATTACAGTGAATTGTCGTTTGGAAGGATGATGGAAGCACAGTTTTGGGATTCATCTTTGTTATGATGAATGAAAGCAGTTAAAGATCATATATATCAGTCATCAAGATCTTTCTGTCAGAAAATGGGCATTTTAAAATCTTCTAATGCATAAATAGACTGTAACTGGAGCTTGAAAATATGGAAAGTTGGAGTTGTTGAAGTTAGCACTGTAGGAACATACCATTTGAAGTGGACAGGTAACTGATTTCATACTGAGGAACTGGGGAAAATTGCTCTATTCTTCATTTTTCTGTTATCTCCTGGGTATCCCCTTGAGCAAATCACTTCTTCGTGTTTCAGTTTCCCTAGCCTCTTCCTTTAGGGAAAGGAGTATTTGGATGCTTTAGCTTGACATGTCTTTTCAAATTAAATTTATATATTTCAATTTTTTTTTTTCCTCCAGAAGGATTCAAATCAAACATGGTACTTTGATTTTCTAAAAATTAAAGCTTTTGATTGTCCTTAAAATGATAATTTAAAATAAACACTGGAACATTGAACAGGTTGCCCAGAGAGGTGGTAGATGCCCCATCCCTGGAAACATTCAAAGTCAGGTTGGACGGGGCTCTGAGTAACCTGATCTAGTTGAAGGTGTCCCTGGTCATTTGCAGGGGGGTTGAACTAGATGACCTTTAAAGATCCCTTCCAACCCAAACTATTCTATGATTCTATGATTCTAATTTTTCCATGGGTAAAATCTAAAAGCTGTTCTAGATTGTCATTGCTGCTCTTACCTCTCCTTCAACTGGGTTATCCTGTCCCTCACTTATGATGGCACTTGCAAGAACTATCTTGGTGCTCACACAGCTTTGCAATGAACCAGTTGTTCAGGGAGCAGAACTGCATGATGACTATTGGGGTACTGCATACAGGACGGAGTTTCAGAACTGAATTAGATTGACTTAAACTCTCATAGTTAAATTTAGTCTACTCTTGTATCATCCTTAGAAAGTTAGCATGATTTACATGTCCAGGGAATAGCTAAAATTGTATATACATATTCACAATTGTCATTTGTAAGCAGCAAATTCACAAGTTTGTTCTGTGGTTCTCTGACAAGTGCCAGCTGGAGGGAGATGCTTATCTTAAGCAAACTGGAAAATATCTGCCACAAATAGCCATATCATTCATAACACAAACACTCACAAAACATTTTTAACACCTTGTCCTCTCTGGTGGTTTACATAGCTCACACATTTCATTTCAGCTGGTGATTCTGAACAGTACATAACAAAGGTTGTGGGAGCAAAGGAAAGTTTATGAAGTACACACATGTCCATATATATCCAAGTGTATCTTAATGTCCTGTTAGAAAAGCTGTTCAGAAAACTGGTTTTCATGTCATGAGAAGATATTTCCAGCTTTTGGTCTGGTGCCAAAAACATTAAATTTTGAAACACTTTTTTTATTTCCATATCAGAATATCCTTAAAATATTGACTTTTTTTACTTCATAATGATTCTTTCAATTTTCTGAATTTCAGTACATTCACACCTCTATCTGGAAAGTGTTTAAAAAAAATTCACAAAGAAAATATGTTGGTGATGTCAGCATTATGTTTTTGGTAAAATTTTATTCAGTAGTTGTGAAATAAGAAGCTCAGTGGACCCTACCAAGCCTATCAATTCCTAGTACAGTGTAATGTCTAATATCTGGTATATAAAGTTACAAATTGCTGCCCCCATTATTTCTCTATACCTATTGTTTAATTACCACTATAGCTATTAACACTTGTATTTCCCCCCAATCAGAATTTTATGCAAAGATTTTTGACTTTGGAAGTGTTTTGCCTCCACCCTCTCCACCAATGATTAATGCACACTTGAGGATCTTGAAGTAGGTTTTGCTATGGGTTCATTCAAATGAAGCAGAATTTTTTAAATTTTGTTTTTATTTTCTCCAGACTGACTTCTCTGTTCCTAATTATGGACAAGATTTGAAGCAGAGTTATATCGGTTACTCAAAAACCCTTCAATTTGGTTAATCTAATTAAATTAATCCATTAGTAAAAATAACATAATATGACTGTAACCTGAGTTAAAATTTCAGGGCAATTGTAAATTGAATGTGAACTTCTAATTGGACCTGAAACCCAACCAATTCTTTCTACATGACTTGTTTTATACTTGGTTAACTGAATGAGATGAACAATCCTGAGATAAGAACATGCCTTTCTCCCAGCCTTCTGTAGAACATCCTGAATCCTACAATGTCAATGGCACTTCTTACTTTGTTCTATGGTTGGCTAACATTAAGACCAGAAAATGCCATACTAGACATCTCTGAAGCACGAGTTAAACCTACCATAACTTAAAGACATTGGAGGCTTAGGTAAAATGCAGGATAAATTATTTGACTTGATAGGCCTGTGTACCAGTAAACCCCACGATTCATAAACTAGATGGCATGTAGTTTATGTGTGAAATCACAGACAAAGTAACAGCACGTGACAGTGATGAAGTAGTTTGAATTGTACTCTATAATAAAGACAAGCAATATGTGAAAAGTTTTGAGTCAACAACACGATCAACATCAAGGCCCACCAGCAGAGACTCCAGAGTACATGTCTTATATGCAGGGACCTTTTCTAGGTAGGCCAAACTGATGTCCATCTTGCTCCTTGGCAGTCAGTATATTCATATTCCTCCCTGACTGCAATTGCTTCTGACAGAAAAGACTGTTTTCACATGTTTGTGTGAGTGACTCCAACTCTTGTAACAAATAGATTAGGTGAAGAGCTTTTAAACATTCACACCCAAACTTCCAGCTAAATTTCCTTCTCTCTTTTCCCTTGTCTGATTCTCATCTTTTTAATTCTTGCTTGTTCATAGCACAGGTTCAAATGAAATGTTGTGGTGCTAAGCTGTAAATGGATTTTTTTTCTGATCAGTAGATTTTGGTGAATAATGGAAATTAATTATCCGGATAAACATCAGGTACTGTCTCACACAATGGCAGAAGCCCAAGGTAAGGTTTTAATTTTGTTGGTATATTTATGCAAAAGAAATACTATTTTAACAGTATTTTATTTGTAAAGCTCTCCATGAGATCAATTGCTTTAATTTGTTCTTCACACCTTATGTTCTTTTTCCTAGGAGCAAAGCAAAATGCATATTCAGGCATGGAGCTAGCATCTCCTCCCCCAAAATCTACTCCCAAAAGCTCAAGTGAATCACTGTGCTTTCAAGAGTGAAATAATTGAACAGCCCAACTTTGGTATTCATTTTTCCTCAAGGCACAACTTGCTAACAGCAAGCGCCTGAGTTTAAATCATAGGCCTCTGGGATTATTAACAGCTACTTCAAGTTTTTCTTGAAAATGAAAAATAAAAATAAATCTGTAAATGGCAGGAATGTGGTGATACCGATCATGTACAAAATAAAGTCACCACAGTAATGGATGTTAAACGCAGTGTTTGGAGTTAATGCAAAAGTTGAAAGTAGTTTCTAAGCCTTATGGTGTCCAAGTACTGTGAGAAATTAAAGCATATGATTTAATATCTTCTTCGCTGACTCGGCCAAAAGTAAAACAATTTGAACTGAGGCCTGTAGTTCAAGACTGGTGACCGAACTAATGAAAGAGTTGTCAATCTACTGCAAGTGTCTCTGAACATTATCAGAAATGAAGCATGAACTTTATTTACAGTCCTGCTATTTGGGCACTGACATACGTTATCAAAAAGTGATTTGGACTTCCGTGCCATTTAGTAACAATGCCTAAAACTGTCTAAAAGAATTCTTTACATAACATATTAACCTCTTTCACCCCAAAATAATTTTTGGGCAATATTACTGGATATGATAACTCAGCACTGTAATGAATATTATTTAGGAATTTGTGGGTGGAACAAGTGATAATAAAACTTTCCTTGTGAAATATTTATCCCAATTATATGAAGCAACATTATCCAGATGTATAAATAGATCTGTTTTCATATCTATAAAACCTTATTAAGTAACACACCTAGAGTGGATCAGAATAAATATACTGATCCATTACAAATTTTTATGAGCTTTTGTAACACCCAAAGTAATACTACTGAAAAAGGCATCTGAGCCTATTCACAATGTTTTTTAACCTTCTAGAATATTTCATCTTTTTTTTTAAAATATCCTTGATATATCTTCTTACCTGTCTTTCAGACTAATGAGGTTCACCTGCTTTTTCTGCCAAGCATTAATGTATATTTATTTTAATCATGGCAAAAATTTAAGTCTAAATAGAAATAAACAAACTCACAAAATCAAAACTTTGTGATAGTGTGTCTTCACTCTCGTTGATTGGAAAACGGGTGAGGTAGTCTTTATTTCTTTTACTTTTAGTATTACTTTTACACTATACGTTCTTGTCCTGCCATCTTTATACTAACAAATAATTATGTTTTACAAACGTCTATCAGACCGTAGTTAATATGCTTAAGTGTGTAAGGTTTAGAGATGTATTCTTCAGGTATGAGAACAGGAGTAAGGTCACAATGGGGAGAATCCAAATATTTTTAAGTCCAAAAACTTTTTAATCCAAAACCATTTGTTACCCACCTCAAAAGGTCAATTTCAGAAAAAAAAGAAAAAAAAAAAAGTGAAAAAATGAACTCCCAGAAATCGTCTTTGCAAAGCAGAAATCACTGGGAGTTGGCTAGTAAGAGAAAACAAGCAGCCCTGAGGCTGCCTAAATCTAGAATCCCCTAAAACCAACACTGACACTGACAGCATTTCTACCTACTGAATCTTCTGTACTGCTGTTCAACTTTCTACTTCCTTGTCCTGAAGGCCAGCTGAATGCTTAACTACAGACACTCACAGGTTCAGAAACAGTGCTTGCTTTCTGGGGGGCTGAAAATGCAGGAGTCTGGGTACTGAGAAAGCAAGCAAAAAAAGTCTGATCCTGGATGGTGGGTAAAGCAAGTAATTATGAGCAGTGGAAACAAAGGTTCCTTTCCAAGGAATGTATTTTTTGTGCTTGCCACTTTTTCATCATCCAATGATCATCCAAAATATTTACATATTGCCCATAATATGATGTGGAAACGTAGTTGTTTTCCTCCTAGAATCAGTTTCACTAGCTTTCCTTATGGCTCCTTTGGTCTTAGATTTACGACTACAGAATCTTCTTCCAGAAGAAGATGATATTACGGTGGAGACCGAAACTACTACACTTAGAACTATTTCAATTATTTCTGTGCATCAGACTATGAAAAGCTATCCTAACATCTCAAAGTACCAGATGAAAATGGAAGTTTTCTTCTGTCATATTGCTGACCATTAGGTCAGAACTATAGGACTGTCTCTGTAAAAACTGAAACGTAAAAGAGCAAGTTTATCTGTGGATTGTTTTCTCAGAGATTTATGTTCACTTCAAAGACATTTGGAGCGGTTGCTTCTTTGCTGATAGTTCTGTGAATTGACTGTGAAAAATTTATCATGGTTTACTCAGCTTATTCCTTAAATTTATTCCTTACTTCCACACAATCACTGTTGCTACTAGTTACACATTTTCCTTGTTTGTGTGTCCAGTATGGGAGTCTCCTAATTAAAAAGATGCCTACCCAAGCTGTTTAAAACATGGTTTCCTTAAAAAAAAAAAAAAAAAAAAAAAAGCAGCATTCTCTTATAAACAAATCTGCATAAATATAATGATACCACATATTAGCAGGCCATGTGTTAACTGGTATGGTTTATTTTATTCACTCCATGAGCACTCTGCACAGGTGAAAGTAAGAATTTGAGGACCACTAAACACTGGATTTTCTCAGCGTACAAAAACACCTGTGTTTCAGCAGTTTAATCTAATCAACTGTGAAATATTCACAGTGTTCAACAGACCTAAAATATTCTCATTTCTTACCCATGATATAATGGTCTAATGCCTACGTGTTGGTCTGCAGCATGAAGTATTACTGGGAAAAGATCCAAGACTGTTTAATAAAGCTCTCTTCTCCCTTTTTCACGTTATGTGCAAAGTACACCAAGTAGTTGTTACCAGTAAACACTTTTTTTGTTCTGAATTTACATGTATCACAGGTAAACAGCTTTCAAAGATAATATGCAGAAAAAAAATAGTGTCAGGAAAGAAAAAGAAGAAAAGAAAACATTAATACAAGATTCACAGTAAAACGCACACTTTGACAATCAGTTTTCTTACTTTAGAACAAAGAGAATTTCCAGAAAGTGGTTCTTGCAGAACTTGAGAACTGTGAAAATGTATGATTGCAGTGCCAGTTCACTTATTATATATTCATCAAAGTGTTGAGACTCTATTATTAATTCAGTGGCTCAGATATGCCCTATCAGAGCACCCAGCCACATCTCGGCGATGAGAACAACACATACTTCTATTAGACCAACAGCAAGGTACTCACTAATGTGATTATGTGTGCTGGCCACTGACACTAGGAAGAGGATTTCTATATGCCTTTTCAGAATATTCTGTTTAGAATTTCTCTTTCTCCCATGGCTGGCTGTCTCAATGATGTCACACCACCTGTATGAAACTGTGAGGAATAAAAATAGGCATTTCCCTCTAGAAACATCAAGGATCTACATCCATATTTACAATGTGCCTTCAGAGAAGCCAATATTATATAGAACAGGAGGTTCTAGCTGACATTGTTCAGTTCTGTCTGGCAGAAGTAGACCTCACTCCTGTTAGCAGTGAGGTAGAAGGATGGATGTAGAAATGATGAAGAAAATAATATGGAAGAAATAACTAGAATTGAGTTTTCTTTCTCTCTGTTTTTAATTCTTACGATAAATCAATATTTACTGTAAAAGGCTTAAAGGTGGAGATATGGTAAAAGAAAATAGTAGTATGACTTAGAAAATTTGGGGTTTTAAATTAAAACCCAAGGATATAACTAACAGGGGAAAAGAGAATAAGTATCTATTACAAAATATCTTTCTCTCCAGGTAGTTAGTTTTTATTTGCCACTGGGTAAAAGTTTGTATCCCTCTAATTAGTCTGCCTTAGCTGTTGTACAGAAACTTGTTAGAGCATACCAATTTGAGCATGTATATAAACTCACAGCAACTTCAAAAAAGGTATTAAAAGGAAAACATTTTCCCAAAGCTAAATAAATGTAGAATATCAGGGTGTCTGAGGTTTATTTCTATCTGTCTTCAAGAAGATGGGCTTCCAAATATGAAACATAAAAAGAATCACTGTCTGCCTAGGTCAGAACTGTACCGAACCCTGAACCACAGAAGTTCATTTAGGTAATTTAAGGTCATTCATGCATTTCCAGTTCAACAGGAGATTATAAGGCCACCATCATAGAGCAACTGCTAGATCAGTCAGTCTATATTTGGCTGACATCAGACCTCAAAGAGATCTTTCACACATGATGCTTTCATTTCTGAAACAAGCTTAAAATAGCTGATGTTCCAGTTTGTTTGTTGCTTTTTTCTTTCTTAACTGCTTATTTGACATTGTTTGTTACTCAGAGATATCTGTATCTTTCTTAATGGGACACCTTTGAAAACTTGTTTTTTTCCAAGCTGTAAATACTTATTTCCTTTTAAACATCTAGCAGAGTTCAACAGCATTAGTACAGCAGTGCCAAAGTCTAAACCTCTGACAATGATTTTAAGCTGCAGAAAAGCTTTGAAATTATGACAGTGGCAAAAGTACAGCTTTTGGGGAGTTAGAAGAGGGGAGAGGACAAAAGGAAAGAAGAAGAGTAGAGAGTGCTCGTCAGCAGAAGATATAAAGAGAAAAGTGAAACCTTTTGACAAGTAAAAAACTCCTGAGAGCCACAGAGTGAGAATAAACAAGAAAATTTTTTTATTTGCTTTTGAGCACTGCCCAAGGGGAGTGCTTTGATGCAGAAATGATGTGTGGATATCTAAAGCTATGCTGTCCTTGTAGGCACTGTAAACAGGGTGAGTGAGCACCTGTGTAATCCAGAATATTGAACTGAATCCTGTAATTTTTTTGTCTGGTTTTGACGAACTTCTACAGTTATTTATTATGGTTACTAAATTATTTGAGTGCTGACTTTGCATTTATATATCTGGTGAGTATTTCCATTCTTTTGCTCCCCCATCCTGAAACCAGGGCCTTTTGGGACCATGGAAGGTGTAAGACTGCTGAATAAAGGCTGTGCACCCTGTTCTGGGATGGTCTGTCCTGCACACACTGAGGTGATGGGAGCAGGAGTGGACAGAAAATCAAATTGAAGTAGAGAGAAGGAGTAGGGCTGCTGGGCTGAGTGTGTGGCATGTGCCCAGGGCACAGGGCTTGCTGGACACTGCCGTACCAGTGGGGTCAGGGCCCAGCTGTGGCTCCAGCAGCTGTTTTGGCTGAGCAGGTGCCGATCTGAGAATCTCTGTCACCAATGAACACTTGACCTGTGGGGTCCCTCCAAAACAGCATATGATATTTCCATGATAAAATTTTTGGGATTTCTTGAAATCTGGATTGTCTTGATTGTATTCAGTTACTGTAAATCCTAGTTAAATGCCTTCAGCTATGTGGCCCTACCTGCTTCAATTTTTCCATCTTCCGTACACAGACTCTGTAGCTGTGTCTAATATTTAACTTCAGAATTGACTTCTAAATCAAGAAGAAGGATGGCACAACGGTTTTCAGGGAAGCAGAATCCTGCTGAAATCCCCTACAGAGTAAAAGACTTACTGTGTGGCTTTGGTAGTCCATTTAATCTCTTAGTGCCTTGATATTCCAAACAAAAATGCTACCATCAGATTTTTTGTCTTACAGCACTGACAGTTACTTTAATGATCTGGTGGTTAGGAGCATAAAAAGCTTTAGGAAAAAGTGGACCAATGCTGTGTATATGAGTACCTCCAAGATTAAGAATTTAAAGACCTCTTTTTCAAGGTAAGATTGATATGTAAATACCATATACTCTGAATGGCATTCCAAGGAATGAGATTCTCATAGGAAGCATAACAAGGAAAACATCCCCTTAGCAATATATTACTAGCTGTTTTGCAATTCATGACTAGTCAGTTCATTTGCATTTATGTATTTCAATATATAGTAGAGCTAACAATATTAGACACAGCACACTCGGCAGTTTCTTGGACTGAATAATAGAATTTAAAATGAGGTTTAGATTTTCTGGTTAACCTCAGTACAGAAATATTTTTTTATCAGATTTGACTGTAGTTGTACAGAAAACCCATGAAGTTGAAAACCAAACTAGCTCAGTCCATATTACTTTATATGCATTGCTTTTATGTCTCTAATAAGATGGCCTAATGGCCCTGCATAGTATTTATGTGGAAACCAATAGAGCCTTTCCATCAAGTTAGGGTGCTTTTTGAACATATTTCTGTTATATTGCTTCTCTGTCATATTTCCTGTTAGCCTATATATACTTGATTTGTATTGATTAGATGTTATTTCATTACACTATGGGCATCTGATCATTAGTTGGATACTGTTCAGAAAACAACTCTTTTGAAATCAGACTTTTTCAGAGTAATATTTATATCATTAAATTTAATCATTGTATTCTCAACAGAAAAAAACTAGGTCATCATTTGGTGCAGTTCAGCTTCAGAGGCACATTTTCAGTGGGTTCTTCAACATACATTCCTACATGTAAAAAATATGAAGATAAGACATCTTTCAAATAAGCACTTGCATTTCCTTTTTTCAGCTAGTGTTACATGATATCTTTAAAGCAGTGGTAACTATTTATGGTGTGTTGAAAACTACACACATGATAAGGAAGTGGTTTTTTTTCCTAAAGACAATGATTCAAATGATTCAGTCTGATCTTGTAAATATGGTGAAATTAATTTTAATAATTGCCATGAATGTTGAGGGACTAGGTTCGTAAATGTTCAGCATCCTACATACAGTCTAACTAGCTTCTATAACAACTACTCATTTGAAGAGTATTTCTACAAACTTATATAGCTTTGAAAAGGTATGATTTTTTTAACAGAAAATCTTGGACCGAGTTTAATAATATTATGAAGAAAATTGCCTATAGGCTTCTTTCAGAATGAAGTGAGACCCATTTTATTTTGTGGTTGGGTACATATTACCTATGTTGAAAAAAATATTACAGAGGAAAAATTACTAGAAGACTATGAAGTAACACAAATACAGTGGGACTTGTGGCTGAAACAGTGAAAACTGATCACTGTCTTATTTAATGGAAGCTCTTAAAACCTTCTGTTTATAAACAAGACAAGTAAAAATGTTGCTGGGATTTGCAGGACTCTCCAGTTTTTTGGAGCCTTGGCGAAGACCCAATCTCATGGTCTTCGGCTCTACTGCTGATATCGACCTTATGTAATATTTTTCAAGCACCACATGAATGCTGTCTTCAAAGCAGGTAAAGATGTTCTGTTTCCTATTTAGAAAATTGTTTCATGATCTTATTGTTCTGTATTGTTCTCCTTATGACTTTCAATCTGTTTAATCACTGACTGTTTTCACCTGCTCTTGTGTTACTACTGCCATTTAGTTTAACTAGTTCTTTTCCACTGCCTGATGTTTATCTGACTGATTTATTAACAAGTAGTAAGCCTCTCTTGGTGTTTGCTGAAGAAGCCAAGTACTTTCAGTCCCCTGTTTTGTATACCACACTGTAGAAGTAGTCCTTTTGAATCTACTTCCACGCATCTCTACTTTACTTTAAAACAGACTCTCCAACAAATAGGAAGAAATTAAATCTAAATTATCCCTGCAATCATATGATCATTACTATGTTTTGAAGTCTTTGCACTGTGGTAGTACAGTTACATAGATCTGCAAGACATGAGAGTCCATCATGCAGAATGTAGACTAAATGATCTAGCCATTCAAGCCAAGCAGAAGGTGCACTTGTCAAATGGTATTTATGTGATTTGAATCCATCTGCAAGAAGAAATAGCGCAGATCAAATATACCTATTCTGATGCAGTCTAATAGGGCTCCCACAGAAGAAAGCCAGGTTGTAATCTACCTCATCTCAATTTCCTTGTAGTTAATTTAGAAATATTAGGCTTTGGAGGGGCGAGGAACAGGAGATGGAAAATATATGGCATATAAGAATACATGTATTTAAGTGTACATGCAAATAATATTTGATAAAAAGCTTTGCATAAAACAGAAGCCTATGATTAAATAGACTAAGGCTTTGATTAGTAGCCAGTAACAGAGTAGTTTTTAAAGATGTCAGACATCTTTTGCACGTCCTAAAGATGATTCACTTAGATTCTGATCAAAAGTTTCCATACCAAATGTAAAGAAAATAGGCAAATTTAATTGGACTCTACATCACGTGTAAAATGGAATCACATATACAGTATAGTGTATATGTATAGTATATAATTTGTAAAATAAAGGGACTTAAATCTGCCAGTTGGGATTTGAAAAAAGATCGAATACTAAATTATAAATTAATATAACTATAAAACATAGAACATTTTTTTTCAAAGCTTTCTGAACTTAGTAACTGTTCACAGAATGTCTCTCATAGGTGTTTCTATCCACCTTAGTCAAGCAAGGTCTGTCAGATCCTCACACGTCTTCTCAGCACTTGCACTGAGAGAGTGCACAATGAATTGTTTATCGTGTCTTTTTCAGAGAGGTATACAAGGCCAAGCTGTCAGTTTAAGTTAGAACAAACATTTTACCTCCCTCTTTTCCCCACATGATACATTTTCCAGACCAGTCTTGCAAATTGTATTTGTACCTTCATGCAAACATCTCCACTGAAGCTTTCTACATTTAAATACAAATTGATTACTTACACGAATAGAAGCTTTGACTGGGGTATTTTTGTCCCATGGAGGGCAAGTGACACTGTTGCATTGGGATCCCAGTGGAAGTGGTACCTGTCTGAGACCTTGGCTTCTGTGGTCAGCAGTACCATGTTATTGCACTGGAGGGGAAAGAGGAATTAGGCAAGTAGGAATGTAGATAGAGAAAGAGAAGAAGTCGGGAAAACAGCTTTAATGGAATAATAGTGTAGAAGTAGAGGCTAGATGAGAAACCAGGTGGCAGAAACAGTGTTAATCACAGAGGTTCAGTTTTAGACTCTTCCTTTAAATTAAATATCTCAGCAGGGAATAAACAAACAACTTCCCAAATACTGTTTGGCCTGAAAGACCTTAGGCATTCCTCACTGACTTAATTTTCCCAAGGAATGATGCATCTCCCAAATGGTTCATCCACAGCCTGTAATTCCATTTTCTACCCAAGAAAAATTGTTGTACAGAGTCAGGAAACCATGCAGACCCCCCTTAAATCTGTTTTAAAGTCTGTTTTGTTTTACGCATCTGATCCAGCTGTAAGCAGTGCTGGTTCAAATGCAAGATCTGACTCTATACTGACATGTCAACATAAAAGAGATTCAGTGACGTATATGGGCCAGTTGCCATATTCCCTCCCAAAAGTGAAAAGATTTTTTTTTAATGGTACACTATATTCAAATATGTCAGGGAAGCTTCAGTTTTACATTGTTAAAGCTTTCTCAATTTTTTTGAACAGCTTGCAGCTGTATGAGCTTTTGCTGTGATAAAAAGGATATAAGAAATATGAAACATATAACCATAGACAACACCTGCTTTTAGCACCCTGTGAGGAATCCAGGCCTCGGAGATGCCCCAAAAACTCAGTGCTCTGAAAGGAGGAGTCAAGACCACATATGTTTGGAAGTTGCATGTTTTTCTACGAAGTGAATTTCACTGATGAGGACCCCGTCTTCCAAACATAGATATTCATACTGAGTGCTTGAAGCAGACATTGTGAATTGTCCTTACCTATGTTTAACTCGTATGTATGTTTTTTTTCATCAGATTCACTACAACTGACAAGCTTTGAATACTACCATGTTAAACCAAACCTGAATAACTATCCACTTCAAATTCTGCATGTCCATGTAACAGAAATAGGAGAGTTATAACAGAACTCTTAAGTTAAAATGTAGCTTTTGCCTTTATGGAAAAAATACAACAGCCAAAATTAAAATATATACTTGTTGTCTACAAGACTAATAAGAAATGGAATTGCACCATTACTCACACACACACACACTATGAAAATAAATTCTACTTCATGCCAAATTGTCAGGGGAAATAACAATAATAAACTAAGATCTCTGTTTTGCAGAGACTCTTAAAGAGTTAGGTTATATAAAAATGAACCTGTGTTTATTAATACAGACATACACACACTGAACATACACTGCATATATGTATGTGAAAATATATATATCTGTGTGCATATATATTGGATATGCACAACATAATGCAAAAAAATATTCATGGCTACTGCTTGATTTGCAAATAACTTGCAAATTTGCAAAGTAACCAGCAATAGTTTGGAAAGGATAACAAGTTTCAGAATAGCAGATGTGGTCAGCTGTGGTTGAAGCATGTACTTCAAACTCTATGTGAATTAATTTAGCTCACAAAGGTCTTTGTTACACAGAGGCTAGAGCTTTTAGTACATTCTTTAGTAATGAGGCCACAAATACTGTTACTGCTCTGACAATTTAATGATAGGGTTTTATTGTGGTCTTTGTAGTATGAGCTAGAGTAACTCAGTGGGGTATTTTAACACCATTTTATGATGTTTATAAAAAAGCAGATACAGAATTGCAAATTCCACATAAGTTACTTTGCTTTGTATGTTTGACCTACTGGATTTCACAAATTTATTTTTCGTGGACATTCAGTGCAGTACACAAAAAACTTAGCATCCCTGTGAAGTACCAATAATCATTCTGAAAAGCTTAACTTCAGCTGATGCTGGTTTAATACCCAGAGGAACTCTCTGGAAATATGTACAATTGTACATCTGCACAAGGACAGAAGATCAAATTTTATGTGACACTGCTGAACCTCATGGAGTCAGTGGTGAACTTGGCTCACATACTGTATGACTTGAGATTAGACAATCTGTGGAGGCATCACATCAGATATAAACACTTCCCTGTCAAAGAAGGGAGACAACAATTTGAAAGTAGAAAGCTTCATTAAGGGGCTTTACTGGTGTTTGTCTTTTATTATGAGTGACACTGGGAAGCAATGCTGGTCAATCAAGTACTGCCACATGTGAACTGTCAAGTTAAGAGGTAGACACTGAGAGACATAAGAAAGCAAAAGAAATTGATGGTTTGTATTCCACTATAACCACTGCTTTCCTTACTATATTAAAAAATCAAAGTTCTCATTAGAAGAGACATTGCCTATAGATAATTAACTCTATAGTAATTTAATATCAGGTAGAAACTTGTGTTCCTGCAGAGGCAATGTTTTGTGGTTTATTTCTGTATCATCTTGTGAATGTCTACATTCGTACTTGGGCTGAACTTTCAAAACATCATACCATCCACGTACAAGTTAAGCACACAGGCCTGGCCACAAAATCACTGTACAGGACACAAAAAAGCTGTCAGCATGCTCAGCACCAGCATCCTGAGTGAAATGCATGCAGAGTCTAATAGATTTTTCTGACAGTAGAGCCTGTACAGAAAATTGCAAACATTTATTTATTTAATAATTTTAAAATGCCCACTCCCAAGGATTTATTCTTTTTTTAGAGGCTAGTAGAGCTTAGATATACAATTCACTACTTTTAGAAAAAAATTACATTTTGATATGCCAAAATACACATTTTTCAGTGATTGAGAGATTTTTCATTTTACAAAATAATATAAAAAAATTTACAGGTGTAGCAGCTTCTCTGAGCTACATGAACTTAAAAAATCTTTTCTTGGATTCTTTCAGTACCATACATTCTTACTTCTAGTACTGTGGATTATATGGCATAAACCATTCATGTAAGAAACTTGAAAATATTAATAAACATTACTTGAAGTTAGAGAATTTCCCACAAAAATATTTTAGAGCACTGGTTAAATTCCGTATATATGGGGTGTATATATACTACACAGACAATGCATAAGTGCTTGCAGATACACGTACAAAACCACATATACATAATAAACATATTCTGAGTACAAACTGCTGAAGATTTTTTAGAGAGCATGGAATTTATTTGTTTGTTTGTCTCCATTCAATGTAAGTGAAAAATCTGATTTAAAATAGGAATTACTGAAATCTTTCAGATTCACAAAACAGCCTGCTGCTGCTGTCAATAATGCTGTTTAAGACAGTCTTCTTGGACCGCATTCTACACGTGTTAATCAGCTAATCATTAATTCAAACCCCCTGAATTACTGTAATCTTGTGATAAGTGAATTCATGTACATGATGTTTTCCTCTCAAAAGGAAGCTGTCTACATTATATCTTGTGTCAAAGACTTACTCTGTTAAAACAATAGGTGGCTCACCGAAGAAAATTAAAGATTCGTGATTCATTTTAGAGCAGTTGTTTTGACTTCTGTTGTGAAAATGCTACCATTCTTTCTTTAGATGGATATACTGTCAGGAAGAGCACGGAGAATTACCACCCTTCTCAGAAATCCCTCTCCAGCCTCACTGCACTCTTTTTCATAATTTGTGTTTCAGTAATTACTGCTTTGGCACATTTGTAGGTCATATATAGTCTGCTGAACTTGTGTTACCCAATATTCACATAATCAATATGAAACATTAGCACATACATAAAGGATGCATCTAAAGGCGTGGTCCTATTGAACTTTTTTAATTACCAACACTCCTAAAACTGCCCTTTAATCCTCTCCAGGTTTTCAGATAAATAAGATTGCTACCTACAGGCACTAACAATGACATTCTGAGCACACCAAGATAAAGGTCTTGTAAATCAAATCACGATGTAATTATCCTTTAACACTCGAGTCACCTTCATTATTTACGTACAGTTTTAAGAACCTGCTAGTGTAGTCTAGGAGTGCAAACAGTTACTTAAACAAAGAAAGGTTTTTTGAGTATGCAGTTCTTGAATAAGAACTTTCCTCTCTTGCCAAGGAAGCAGTGTGCTAATCTTTTACATCAGAGAGCTTCTTATTCACGGGTGTTTATTTACCCACAAAGGTCTTGAACTTGCTCTTCTGAAGTCAATAGGAGTTTATCTTCTGAATGGAAATAGTGGGTCTGGCAGCTAAACTAATCTGAAATTGCTGTCCCTGCTTTGACATTGAAGTCAAGAGTTGGTAGGCCTAATTACAATAAACTATGGTAAAAGTCTCTTAAGGACTCCTAGTGTGTATTAACTGTGGGCTACTCTGAACTTGCAGAGTTGAGAAATACATTCGAAGCATCATTTGAAAAGCAGCCTCGCAAATATTTCTTGGATTCTTTTTAAAATAATGTTTTACATCATAACCAAGTTACAGAAAGTATCTATTAAATTACATGGTGATCAGATTACTGAGACCTATCACGAATTCATTGTGTGTAACATCTACAGGCATATCTCCAGGGAAACCTTATAGCAGCCTTCCAGTACCTGAAGGGGGCCTGTAAGAAAGCTGGAGAGGGACTTTTTACAAGTGCATGTAGTGATAGGACAAGGGGTAATGGCTTTAAACTGAAAAAAGGTAGATTTAGATTAGATATAAGGAAGAAATTCTTCACTATGAGAGTGGTGAGGTGCTGGAACAGGTTGCCCAGAGAAGTTGTGGATGCCCCTCCCTGGAAGTGTTCAAGGCCAGGTTGGATGGGGCTTTGAGCAACCTGTCTAGTGGAAGGTGTCCCTGTCCATGGCAGGGGTTTGGAACTAGATGATCTTTAAGGTCCCTTCCAACCCAAACCATTCCATGATTCTATGATTCTATGATGATATCTGATGAATACATTGCCAGTATTATTAAAATTAACTCATAATGAAAAATTAAGGTTTAAAACTTAAAATTAATTGTCTTTCATTAGTTTGAGTGTCCAATCATTACGAATTCATTCAGCAATATTGCAAGGGTTACGTGGTTAACAACAAAAAACTAAGCAAAACTTTGAAGAATGCATTTAATTTGTTATACTCTGAAATGTAATGGTGGAATAATAAACCTCCTAATATACTAACATACTCTTATTATACTGCACATCACACTTTCAAAAAAGTCCCAGAAAGATTTTTAATGAAAACCAAATGCATAAATGATTATAAAGCCTGTTAAATGCATAACAATAGAACTCATTTCCCTGAATTATGTGTGTGGTTAAAGCTTTCACAGGAAAGATGCAGAGGAAGAAGAATGAGAAAGATAAACTCTTCCATACACTCACTAAGTGGTGGTCAGGACACAGACCTAAAATGTGATCAAGGCCCTCCTGTGCTTATTTCATAGTAATTTTTACTTAGAAACAGGCAAAACAAGATTTTACTTTTTAGGGACTGTACCACAGAATCACAGAATCACAGAATCACTAAGGTTGGAAAACACCTGTAAGATCATCAAGTCCAACCATCAACGAACACCACCATGCCCATTAAACCATGTCCCGCAGTACTTCCTCCACACGTTCCTTGAACACCTCCAGTGATGGTGACTCCACCACTTCCCTGGGCAGCCTGTTCCAATGCTTCACCACTCTCCCAGTAAAAAATTTTTTCCTAATATCCAGTCTGAACCTCCCCTGGTGCAACTTGAGGCCATTTCCTCTTGTCCTGTCGCTAGTCACTTGGGAGAAAAGACCAACACCCACCTCTCTGCAACCTCCTTTCAGGTAGTTGTAGAGAGCGATGAGGTCTCCCCTCAGCCTCCTCTTCTCCAGGCTAAACAACCCCAGTTCCCTCAGCCGCTCCTCACAAGACTTGTGCTCCAGACCCCGCAACAGCTTTGTTGCCCTTCTCTGGACACGCTCCAGCACCTCAATGTCCTTCTTGGAGTGAGGGGACCAAAACTGAACACAGGATTCGAGGTGCAGCCTCACCAGTGCTGAGTACAGGGGCATGATCACCTCCCTACTCCTGCTGGCCACACTATTTCTGATACAGGCCAGGATGCCGTTGGCCTTCTTGGCCACCTGGGCACACTGCTGGCTCATATTCAGCCTGCTGTCAATCAACACACCCAGGTCCTTATCTGTGGGGGAGCTTTCCAGCCACTCGTCCCCAAGCCTGTAGCGTTGCATGGGGTTGTTGTGACCCAAGTGCAGGACCCGGCACTTGGCCTTGTTGAACCTCATCCAATTGGCCTGGGCCCATCGATCCAGCCTGTCCAGATCCCTCTGCAGAGCCTTCCTACCCTCCAGCAGATCAACACTCCCGCCCAACTTGGTGTCATCTGCAAACTTACTGAGGGAGCACTCAATCCCCTCATTTAGATCATCAATAAAGATATTAAACAAGACCGGTCCCAAAACTGAGCCCTGGGGAACGCCACTTCTGACTGGCCGCCAACTGGATTTCGCTCCATCCACCACAACTCTCTGGGCTTGGCCATCCAGCCAGTTTTTTACCCAGCAAAGAGTGCACCTGTCTAAGCCACGATTTGCCAGCTTCTCCAGGAGAATACTGTGGGAAACAGTGTCGAAGGCTTTACTAAAGTCCAGGCAGAAAACATGCACAGCCTTTCCCTCATCCACGAGGCGGGTCACCTGGTCATAGAAGGAGATCAGGTTGGTCAAGCAGGACCTGCCTTTCATGAACCCGTGCTGGCTGGGCCTGATCCCTTGGTTGTCCTGCACGTTCCCCATGAGTGCCCTCAAGATGAACCTCTCCATAATCTTCCCTGGCACCAAGGTCAGGCTGACAGGCCTGTAGTTCCCCGGATCCTCCTCCTGGCCCTTCTTGTAGATGGGCATCACGTTGGCAAGCCTCCAGTCGTCCGGGACCTCCCCTGTTTACCAGGACTGTTGATAAATGATGGAGAGCGGCTTGGCAAGCTCCTCTGCCAGCTCCCTCAGCACCCTTGGGTGGATGCCATCAGGCCCAATAGACCTGTGAGTGTCCAAGTGGCATAGCAGGTCATTAACTGTTTCCTTGTGGATCATGGGGACTTTATTTTGCTCCCCATCCTTGTCTTCCAGTTCAGGGAGCTGAATACCCTGAGGACACCTGGCCTCGCTATTTTCCTCATCCTTGGTGACAATGTTCCCTCCCGCATCCAGTAAAGGATGGAGATTCTCCTTGGCTCTCTTTTTGTTGTTAATGTTTTTATAGAAAATGTTTTTTGTTATCCCTTATGACCATGGCCAGATTGAGCTCTAGCTGGTCTTTTGCCTTTCTAATTCCCTCTCTGCATGACCTAACGAGATCCTTGTACTCTTCTTCAGTTTCCTGCCCCTTCTTACAAAGGTGGTTAACTCTCCTTTTTTTCCTGAGTCTCAGCAAAAGCTCTCTGTTCAGCCAGGCGGTCATCTTCCCCGCCAGCTCTTCTTACGGCACATGGGGACTGCCTGCTCCTGTGCCTTTAAGATTTCCTTCTTGAAGAAGGTCCAGCCTTCCTGGACCCCTTTGCTCTTCAGGACCATCTCCCAAGGGACCCTCTCAACCAGTGTCCTGAACAGGCCGAAGCCTGCCCTGCAGAAGTCCATGGTGGTGGTATTGCTGACCCCTCTCTTTACTTCGCCAAGAATTGAGAACTCTATCATTTCATGGTCGCTAAGCCCAAGACGGCCTCTGACCATCACTTCTCCCACCAATCCCTCTCTGTTCGTAAACAGCAGGTCAGGCAGGGCACCTCCCCTGGTAGGCTCGCTTACCAGCTGTGTCAGGAAGTTATCTTCCACACACTCCAGGAACCTCCAGGACTGTTTCCTCTCAGCTGTGTTATATTTCCAGCAGACATCTGGTAAGTTGAAGTCCCCCAGAAGAACAAGGGCTTGCAATTGTGAGACTTTTGCCAGTCGCTTGTAGAATGCTTTCTCCACCTCTTCGTCCTATTTGGGTGGTCTATAACAGACCCCCAGCAGGATATCTGCCTTGTTGGCCTTCCCCCTCATCCTTACCCATAAGCACTCAACCTTGTCGTCACAATCGTTGAGCTCTATACAATTAAAACACTCCCTGACATACAGAGCCACCCCACTGCCTCTCCTTCCTTGCCTGTCCCTTCTGAAGAGCTTATAGCCATCCATTGCAGCACTCCAGTCATGCGAGTCGTCCCACCATGTTTCTGTGATGGCAACTACATCACAGCTGTCCTGCTGCACAATGGCTTCCAGCTCCTCCTGTTTGCTGCCCATGCTGTGTGCATCGGAGTAGATGCACTTGAGCTGGGCTATCGATTTCACCCCCTCAACATCGGCATGCCACCCCTAGGCTCATCTCTAGGGAGCCTGGTTTCATCCCCTTCCCCCTTCTAATCTAGTTTAAAGCCCTCTCGATGATGCTCGCCAACTCATGAGCGAGAATCCTTTTCCCCCTTGAGGATAGTTGAACTCCATCTGCTGCCAGCAGGCCGCAGTAAGTCCTATTCTTTCACAGCCCTTATTATGCTGCTGCTTGTCTTTTTTTTGTGGGAAGATCACCAGCAGAGTGGAATGTAATGTGCATAGGAAAATGCTCTTCATTAGTACAGCAATACGCCACTGAGAAGCTTAGTTCAGAAAGACTGTACAGCAGCTTTGGCTTAGGACAACTTCACTATGTCTTTTTTTTGACTTATAAGTGACTTGCCATTTAAAAACATGTAACACTCACATACATAATGTCTAGTGAAAAAAAAAAAAGTAAAATAAACCTTTAGGACATTCCCAAAGTTTGGAAAAGACTGATTCCTGTTATCTGAATCTAATAACATCCATAGGGATTTTAACACATTAATACACAATATTAATGTATTTTTATTTTCAAATACATTTTCTAATTTTGAGTCACTCTATTTATAATGAAGATTTTAGAACATGGTACACATGAAATATATATTGAGATATTAAGATATCAGATATAAAGTTGGTTATCAATATTCTAATTCCTTTTAGCAACGTTATCCAAAATACCTATTGAGGACGGGCTGATTTTTACTCATAAATACTTGATAATTTTCTCTGAAGCTCAGAGACTAGCATCAATGTTAATTTTAATAATACATTATATATGATTTAGTAAGTAGAATAAAGAGCTGGTTTTAATGGAATAAATAAACTTATATAGGTAAAGATGTTAACCAGGCCAGCGGTTTTATACTATTAACAGTTAAAAGTGATTTGGATTTTTAAGCAGTGGCCAGAGCAAACAGCTGCCATTCTCATCATGCAAAACTATATTATTTTCTCAACCGGCTGTTAATGATAAAAAGGAAAATAATAAAACATATGAAGTATGGAGTGTTAAGACTTTAACAGCAACCCACTTCCCCCTTTTTGCTATTCAAAGGAGAGTTTTATAAGAAAAGAAAAACTTATTTGATGTTTTAGGTTTATATTAACTGTCATTACAGATGATAGTTAATGGGAATAGGTAAAAAAAGCCAGTTAAGATAGGCTGAAGTTGTGGCTGTGGATGATGCTGTGGATGTTATTGCCACAGAAACACTCCAGTTCCGCTTCCTTATGGAAAGACTGTTTACAAAGAAAAGAAGAACATAAAGGTAGAAGTAAGTTCTGGAGTGAAAAAATGAAGCAGCAGTAAGCCCAGGTTTTATTTGGGAAGTAGGTGGTGAAAGTATCTCAGAGTCCTTCTGGTTATTGTGGTTGAGATATTGTTTGATCTTGAGACCCCTAAATTTACATTTATACTTGTCAGTTAAGCATCTCCATCCCCATCAGTGTCAGAGGAGGCTGAGTTCATGTGGTCAGGGTGTCCTAGGGGGCTTCTCATCTATCACCTACCAGGTATCAATGGTAGGGAGAGTGTCCTCCTGACAGTGGAGGTTGCTTGCCCTTTTCTTATTTTGTTCACCAGTTTGGCTACATTTTCGTCATGACAATTTGATCTGTTTCCCATTTCAGACTCGTTTATCAGATTCCCTGGATAGTAATTGACATTTTCCATAGAATAGCTCCATCTTTCCATCTTAAAATTTGCTGAGTTTAAGAACTGATTTATGAAACAAGATGATCTGGATGTTTATTACCTTGAGCAACTCTGAGACTCAGCCTCCATATAATAGTAATGCTGGCTTGCAATATTTATAATAATAGCCCTGGTCCTCTGTGCATCTTCTCTTCCTAGCAATTAGACACATTTTTAAAGATGAAAACACATACATTTTTAATTTTTTATATACACTTACATTTAAAAAAAAGAGCCAAATAGATCCAAACTATTTTTGAGTCTATCTATTTAGCATAACTTCTGTATTTCCATTAGCTTCTGTCTTGGATGTTTTCTGTATAAACACTATGATCATGAACATTCAATAGAAATTGCTGTTGAATTTATGGGTCCATAAAATAATATTGCTGTATGTTGAGAACTACTTTATTGGCTTTTAGAAACAGATGAGCCTCTCCTTTTCTGTTGACAAATAAGGCACAGAAAAGATTTTTAAAACACACTCTAAGAAAGTCCATTTATGATAAGTTTTGTTGCTTAGATATGAAGTCACCACTCTTGTACTTGAATTGGTTTGCATTGGCTGCATGAATTGTACATGCAAGAAAAGGGCAAAAAGCTATTTACTAAACATATTTTCAGCTACAGCAACTGTTTATAATTTTGGAAAAGATCAGGAAATTTACCAGGGTTACATTTTTGAACAATGTAAATTTTTTTACGTGGTAATTTCTGGGGAGTGGCAAGGGCAGAGAACCACCAAGGAAAGGCAGCTTTGAGACAGCTATTGTTGCCAGCTTTGGCAATATGAATGCGATGAAGGCAGCTGTAAGGCTGGAGGGGGCTGACTGGTCTAGATAATGGAGGGAAGGGTGGGTTCAAGGGAGACGACTCTGTGGACAACTGTAGTAACAAAAGAAACTCTGGGTTGAAAATAGACACAACAAAAAAATCTTTCCTTCATCTCAGGAACACTTCTTTTGAAAGTTATTTCCTCCCAGATAGAGACCGCTCTGTAATCAGTATCTGAACCTCTGATGGCCAAAGCATAACTTTAAAATAGAAAATATGCTATCTAGTCCTTTCTTTACCTGGTGGTTACTTTTTCTCCAAGACTGTCTAGACACAGCAGGTTACTGCACTACACCATCTATCCTAAAGCCAGTGCGCAGATGGCATTCAGATATCCTGGAGTGGAGGCACAGCTAGAGAACAGTGTGGGTTATCAGAGGATGGAGAACAGTAGAAGAAATGACTCAGCCCTCTAAAATAGACACCATTGAAAAGAAGTGCTGCACAGAAAATTCGAACTGCTTCATCATGTTCTTGTTTTAGGTATATGATGAAAAGTCCCTTATCTCCACCTGTGCTGGTAACCCCCTTTGCATGCAGAGGTATTTCTGATTATCTCTTAGCCACACATGTTGCCCTATCCCCTTTAGGGAAGTGATGGTGCCCCTCTACTCAGCACTGGTGAGGCCGCACCTGGAATACTGTGCTCAGTTTTGGGCCCCTCACTACAAGAACAACATTGAGGTGCTGGAGTGTGTCCAGAGAAGGGCAATGAAGCTGGAGAGGGATCTGGAGCACAAGTCTTATGAGGAGCAGCTGAGATAGCAGGCATTGTTTAGCCTGGAGAAGAGGAGGCTGAGGGGAGACCTTATTGCTCTCTACAACTACCTGAAAGGAGGTTGTAGAGAGGTGGGCGTTGGTCTTTTCTCGCATGTAACTAGCGATAGAATGAGAGGAAATGGCCTCAAGTTGTGGCAGGGGAGCCTTAGACTGGATATTGGGAAAAACTTCCTTACTGGGAGAGTGGTGAAGCATTGGAACAGGCTGCCCGGGGAGGTGGTGGAGTCGCCATCGCTGGAGGTGTTCAAAAAATGTGTAGACGTGGCACCGAGGGACATGGTTTAGTGGGCATGGTAGTTGGGTTGATGGTTGGACTTGATGATCTTAAAGGTCTTTTCCAACCATAAAGATTCTGTGATTCTGTGATGCTGTGATATCCAAGTGGCTGTTGTGATGGGCTGCTGTCAGGATGGAGGTAGGAGGGAAGGAAGAATTGTTAGAGCTATACTGGGTATCTGAAGACTCAGTCTCTGTAAAGCCTTGCAGGTATTCACCAGGTCTGTATCCCAGGCTTACTGAGCTGGTTTACCTTTGAGCTGTGCTCACACAGCAGCAAGGCTTCTGTAGCAGAAGTGGACCACATTTGAAAAAAGTGGCAGTAGTTTAGGACATTTGCATGCAAATGGGTAGACTGGCTCAGTAACTCCAGCAGAAAGGTCAGCCATTTCAGTGCATACAGAATTTGGTCTGTAGAGTTTGTGAATGAAGATAACAACAGGGACAAGTTGAGCTTAGAAAGCCCAGTGAAAGGATATGCTATGATCAGTTGTAATATTTTAAGTGTGGATTCACAGTCTATATTTTTCTTCTATTTGGGAGCACTCTAATCTTACATTATCCACAAGAATAATTAAATTCTGTACAATAGATTACACATTACTTTACCACCATGTAGAGATGATGATTTAATTCTGGCTTACAGAAAAAGACACTGCCTTCTCAGTCAACAGTAGAACTTCCAACAGAGGTCCTTTGCAGCACAGGACTATCCACATACAGCTTTGTTTATTTTGCATAATGGAAGAGGATCATAGCACAATGTGTTATGTTTTCAGGCAGCAGCTATGTAATCTATATTTACAGTACTAAACTTCCATATTTATTTTGCTGCTCGCCTGCTACACTTGCCTCCTGCCAGGTACTATATTGAGGATAAAGTTTATTTTCAGAAAGCTGACATGCCCTCTATTTATCTGTTGATAAAGTTATGACAACTTTTAACTACTTTTTAAGTCATAGAATCTTACAGCTTCACACCTCTTGAATTTTTTTGTTTAAAGACATCCTTTTCATGTCAATATATGAAGGATAAAAAATTATGAATATGCTTTGGTTTTTATCCTTTACCTGTTTTTTTTTGTTGTTGTTGTCTTCTTTATGCCTTCACAGCAGTGCTAAATGCTGTAGAGATACATTCAAACAGAAAACAGTAATTTTTGCACAATTAGGTGTCAGAGGATTTATCATCGGAGCTAGAGGTGACCTGTAACAAGATCTTGCAGAGAACTCAGAATTATTTCAAGAGGCAAAGTAGGAAGAATTCCCATGGAGTTTTTTTCCTCCTAGGAATTAGAGTTTGGTAAGGCCTTGGCAAACACAGAAATGAAGGGAAACAATGAACGTAATTTTCTGAGAAAGCAATTGATAGCTCAATAAATATGATTGTTTCAGATTTTTACTATTCCTTTCTGCTACTTGCCCAGTATCATATAGTATAGATAGAGACACATAATTTTCAAGCTGCCTTGCATAAAGTTCCTCTAGTCAAGTCAGGATTAAGTCAAGAATCTGGAGCTGTATTCAAACCTGCATAGACTTCAGGACTTTCGTTTTGACCCCAGCAGTAGTGTCCACACAGCGAAGTATTTACTTCTGTTGCCACTGCTACAGGCGTGATTGATTAGATCTATTATTCTGAAACTGTTCTCAAGATCAAATATATTTTGAGTTCCAACTGTCAAGAATGGTTTTTTGGTGTTTTTTGTTTTTTTTTTTTTTAAAAGGTAATATTAACCAGCTTAAGAACTGTTAAATTCTTAATTCCTGAGCTGCTTTTTCTCCAGTTAAAATTTCATACACAGAATAGTGTTGCTTTTTGGTTGGTTTGTTTGTTTGTTTGTTTGTTGGGTGTTGGTTTTTTTTTTTTTTTAAACTGCAGAGGGACACACAGAGCTCCCAAGATCTGATTAAAATTTCATTCCATTAGCAAGATACCCAGCCATCCTAGTCATTATTAAGGATTTGAGTCTATTAGACACACAAGACACCATACAAAGTTGCTGTGAAAAAAGATTGTGTTAGGAAAACTGTGCTACCCAATGGATAAATGTTAGAATGAAATATATGTTGGTTTTTTATATATATGCACTCAATATATGTATTTATTTTATTATTGCCTTACAACTTTGCTTTCCTACTATATATTACTCTAAGATGACGTATTCACTGACATCTTCAAAGTAAGACTATAATTCAGTATTGTGTTATGATGCTTTTTTGACTGAAACAAACAATGCCAGCTGCACAACACCAGCCAATGGCCTATTAAAGCAGCTTTTCTGCTTCATATCATTTGTGCTTTCACAAGGCCAATGGTAATTTTTACTTACATAAAAAGAAAGCATTACAGAAAATAAAAAGAAAAAAGTAACATTAAATGATACTTCTTTTATCAGTTTTCAGTTGTGCTGAAGAGAATATTAATACTGATCTCTCTCACAACTTAAAAAACTCTTAAAGAACATCTGTGCTGTTACGTGTAGGAATGCATGCCTAAACTAACAGCATTCTTCTTCCTCAGCTGTAGTGAAACACTTTCCCTTATTCTTTTAAAAACAAACACTGAAGCAATCAAAAATCAACAAACAAACCGAGAATCGAATCTTAACAGATGGACTACACCTAAAGGAAATGCTTCCACTATGTATTTAAAAGCAATACAGGTAAGTAAGATGAAATATTTAAGTGGTAATTAATTCTAAGTTTTGCAGCTGTTGAAACTATAATTGCATATTAATAACTCCAAGTGGCTTTAGAGTTGATGAAAGAAATAATTTCTGTGATAAAGGGAGCTTTTTTCCTAGTCTGATAAATTCTTCTCCATAAGTTCTAATAAAAGCACCTTCACATAAAAGTGATAAGAAGTCATCTAAACACCAGACATGTCTGTTCTTATTTTGTGAACTAGTCGGAACACGCTTCCCATAGACGAATAGATAGCTATACCTATGAACGTCAAAATTAATGATGCACAGTATCCCAATAATTTCGGATCTGTAACAACAACAGATCTGTAAAAGACACCTTTCCTTGGGTAGAGCCCTTATGGCTTTTTATTTCCATATAGCGCTTTGCAGGATAAAAAGGAATGATCCACCTCCCCTTTCCTCTCCATAGAGAAACAAATGTCTCTTCTTCCTGGCCATCTATTTTCACAAAACTTGTGGGAAGCTGAGTATCTATGGCTACCTAATGCAACCTGCAACCATACTGTATCAAATTAAAATTTGATTCAAATTGCTAATGACTCTTGCTTAACCAGTTTCAACTTCAGTATCAAAATCAAACTTAGTCAAACAAATAATAGAATATAACATTGTAAGAATGGGAGATCTTTGTAAGACAAGTGGAAATAATACTATAACTATATTATAGCCTATAAAATGAGTCAGTAAATAGAAGCTAAAACCAATTTGCATAAAAAAGATGTTACAGTTATTGCTAAAAATGTGAAAAGCAATCCAGGTCAAGAGGGAGAGACCAAGGCTGGACTTAATACCTATTGTTTCTTGGCCTTTTCCAAAGAAATTGTGTAAGTAAGTTCTACACTGTATCAGAAGATGTTTTTGGTGTGGGTTTTTTTCGTTTTTTTTTTTTTTAAAGAAATAACAGCAATTAAATGCTTGGTCCAAACTTTGGAATACAAAATTAAATAACTGTGTATGACATTAAGCTAGGTTTCTAGTTGCATTTCATTTCATTTCTAGAAATGAAACCGGGGAGGGTGAGGGGTTGGTTGGTTCAATGATGTTGTTTTTTAAATGAAGTTCACTTTGTGATTTTATTAATTTATTCATGGAATTTTGAAAACATATATTTAAAACTACAGATTATTTTTCAATTGTTGATAGTGACTAAGCTTAGACTAGTCAGTATTACAGTCTGCTTAGCAGGAAAACTGAGTTTTCCCTTGTAAAAAAGTCTTAGACCACTTTGTCAAAATTTCATTAACTAACTCATTAAAAAAACTGAACAGACTGAAAAAAGTGTTTTTTTCCATTCCTATTGTTGCCATAAAAGACTTTCTCATGCTTTATTTACACATGAAATCATCATCCAAGCATCAGCCTTTGCTATAGTGAGAAAATATAACCAAAGGTTTGGACTTTAGGTCAAATCCTCCAAACTGCCCATATTAGAAATCTTTCAATATGCACACAGGCACTGCATTGTTTTTATATTCACTCTTTGGGACTTGCACAAAATGAGGCATTTTTATGACCATGTCCACATTAGAAAACTTTGTGGTGCCATAGGAATTAATTTGTAAAGCAAAACTGTGTTGGAGACCCAGAATCTGCTCTTTTTGTGTTTTGGTGTGGCTCTAGCTTGGACTAGCCCTAACCTAATCCGCTGAAAAGAATGTCCATTAGTGGCAAACTTCTTGAGCTCATCTCCCAGTTTAGTTTCATCCAAAAAAATTCTGCTTGTGTGCTCCACAGTGTGAACCAAAGCACAGTAAACGGGGACAGCTGAAAGATCAACTTCAAAAGTGTAATTCCTGATCATAAATGTTAGATTTAAGTGCTAACCTAGATGTGTTCTCTGGCAAAACATACCTTTCAATCATGTTCTTCTAGCATTATGTACTGTTACTCTGGTGTCTGGGAAGCTGCCCAAAGAAACAGCATTTTCTGAAAGGAATCTGAATAGAATTAGAAACAATAGAATGAATCTTCAGGAGAAAATGAAATAAAAACCCAAAACCTTATGAAAAAGATAACACCACCACCATTTCAATTCAGTGGTCTGTCTAGTCCAGTGCTGTATCTCTGACAATGACCAGAACTTCGAAAAGACAACTGAAGGAATAAGCAGTGCACAGCCTGAGTTCTCTGCTCACCATCACAGTGAGGATAAGCCTCTCTCTCGTTTGCCTGTGTAACTCTTGCTGTTTTGAATATTTATTCAAAGTGGATTTTCATTTTAAAATCCAATACCTTGGTTTCCATGTTATCTTGTAGCAGTAAAAACCTTACATGTTTTTCTTAAAGGCACTCTATTACTGATGAAAATAAAATAATTTAAGTTTGGGTTTCAGTTTTGTTGAATATCTCTTATCCTTGTATAATAGAATGGCAAATAGGAAAGTAATTCTTCTTTGTGCTCCTTTCATTTCTCTTTTATAACTGAACTATTTCCCCATTTGTCTCTTTTATAAGCAAAATGTAGATTTCATGAACATATGCAAACAAGTTTACATACTATTGTTTCAGCTGTATTCTCTGAGAAGAAACATCTCAGTGAAATGTGAATTTGAAGTCAAAAGTGCTGCATTCCTGCTATCAGAAAGAACAGCAGAATTGTGAGAAATGGTTAAAGCTAAATTTTCCAAAGCGGAACTTTAAACCAGGAAATTTTTTTTAAACTAAAGGACTCTTTCATGGAACCAGAGTAACTCAGATTCAAAGAAACAGAATTTTGGAGCAAAATAAATAGTGTGTTTTTTTAAAAAAAAGGTACATAATACTCTTTTATTTAAGAGTATCTTGAAAAAAAATGTAGGACTCCTGGATTTAGTATGGAAAAAGTTAAGTAGCTTTCATGTATTAATCTTTTCAGGTATGAAAATATTTTGAAATTAAAATTAAGAATATTTTTTAAAAAATAAAGTGATGCAATCCTGTTAATAATTTTCTTTTAATGATGAAGTATATTTACATGTGCAAAGAAATTAATAAATGATAAAGCAAAGAAATTTGTAGTTCCATTGTGTTAGTCGTTCACAGTGGTAATAAGAAGTAATACCATACCTAATTTAATTAAACTAAATGTTGCTGAATTAATTTATCTAGCTATTGTGATTAAATCACTGTTAAATGAGGATCATAATTTAATTAAAATTGAGACTAATTAGTGGTTTCAGTTGTTGTTTGTATGAAAGATGTTGGTTTTTATGGAAAAAGCACAAAACCTTTTATAAGGGAAAGAAACCACTTACAACATTGCCTTAGGAACATTTCCTTCCAATCAAAGCATTCACAATACTATGAAAACATATTATTATGTTAAACAGACAGTAGAGTTGTTCTCTGCACTCCGCCCACATCATACACACAGAGACAGCAAGAGAGACAATCAGCAATTGAGTTGGCATTGAATTTACTCTCAAGGAATCTTCCCACTCCATCACATTTCACATTTCTCAGTGCTCACCAGGTCACACCATGCAGGTGCTGGGGAAAGGATTTGACTTTGTGCACTGCGGGAGTTTTCATCAAGGCAGAGAGAGAGAGGGAGAGAGGGAATGAGCTGACACAAAATTTTGTCATAGTTCAGGGCTGGAAACCTCCAGATAAGTTCCTGGGATATCTTGAACCCAGTATTTTTTTCCCAGCAAAAAAAAATGTGCTTCACTGGAGTTGAGGAACTAGCTCGCTCACCACAGAGCTAACCCAGTATTTGATTTTATTAGAAATTTCTCAGGATAGATAATGGGAGGATGGGGAGAAAAGAGGAGAGGGCTAAAATGAAAATTCAGTCTTCATTAGCTTTTCTTCATGATTTTCAGATATGGAAAGTTTCAGGCAGTTTTGAAGGAAACTCACTATGAGAGAAAATAAGCAAAAAATTCTTTGTCTGAAGAGCACACTTTAAAAAAATTACACTTTAAAAATCCAAACACACTCTGCAGTCTCATGGTGATTCTTTTGTAAAGCAACATTAAAAGCTGATTTGCATAAAAAATGTAAAAATGAGTTCAGGGTAGAAAGCAGAGTACTGTTGGGGAAAAGAAAGAAGAAACAACTCAAGATAAGAGAATATTTAGAACTAGTCAGTTAACATTTTCTAGGCATTCTTGAAGCTTGTATCTGAAAATAGCTAAAGGTTTTTGATAGGTCTGAATAACTGCCAGTCTTTTCCTTGATGTACATCAGATGGAATAATATAGATGTACAGGAACATGAGTTTTGTATCATTCACTGATGAAATTGATACTTAGTGGTTGAAAACTCCAGCAGCTTGTTGTGAAATCCATGTGTGCTTTTTCCTGTCTAATTTTGTGTTTTGTGGGGCCTTACTCTTACTATTCAGTTACTTTAAAGTTTTATTACAATGATAAGAAATGGAAATTATGTACATTCTGGACATAAAATTAAAGTACCTGTTTGCTGTTTTGCAGGTGAACTGCCAACTCTTCGAGAGTTGGATTTCTTCATCTTGTGTGACAAGCACCCGTGATATGTCAGCGAACCTAGAATGTTATGCAAACAATTGTAATGTGTTCTATCAAATGTTTGGCCAAACTGAATGCTATAATCAGAAAGACATGAGCTACTCCTCAACATCCAGCGTCCTTAAGGGTTTTGTGAACTCTCGGAGTCCTATCCAGATAGTTATGAGGCATAAAGAAGATGTTTTCCATCATTTTCAGTAGGATAGTGTTTCCTAACTGCAAATTTTTTGGACCTTCTTATTTCTGTGGAAGTTATGAAGGTACAGTGTCACTGTCTGAAGAAGTTACTCGTAACACCACAGACTTCTGACTTATCACAAGGGTTGACTTTATTCTAGCTACTTGTCGTACTTAATAGGCATACAACCATAAGCAGAGAGTATCAGAGGGCATAATGACAGACTTCCCCCACCCATTTATTTATTTTTTCAAAGCATAATTTTACATTACTCAGTATATCAGGAAGATTTTCTGCTTCATTAGAACTGGTTGAATAAGGGGGTTTTGATTTTCTTGGCCAAGTTTTCCCTTTAACTGAAAAATAAATTATTAGAGGGCTTTCTTCTTCTTAAAAGCAGAAAAGAAGATAAATTTGTATATCAGCATAAAGTATTTCAGTCATGATAAAATAACAAAAATATGATTTCAAAACAAACAGATTCCATTTCAGAAAGTGTCAAAACACTTCACTGACAATTTTCAAAATTCACTTCTTTCTTCTACAGCAGCTATTTTGCTATTGAAACATAAATTGCAAGTAGTTTTGGATCTCCTACAGCTCTGCTTTTACAAGTTTATTATTTATCTGCTTAAAATACCATGTCAAAGTATAGTCCTCATGTATCTGGGAGAGGTTTTTATTTATCTAAATTGGATTTTAACTACTTTTCACCCAAGCCAAATTTTATGATTCCATGGGTCGTCCATCCCCCCCCCCCAAAAAAAAAAAAAAACAAACTAGAAATAAACTAAACATACAACTTCTTGTTTTAGCTCTTCCTCTGTTATGTAGGAGCACTCCAAAACTTCTGCAATATGAAGAGGGCGTGATACAATATGGTTACTGAGGATAACATACTTTCATTGACTGTTGGTCTTTTAAATGCAGAGTATTCTACCAGAGACTTTTATAGCAAAGGAACATTGAACTTTGACTATACAAGCATTTATATATATGCATACATAGATACATATATAATTTGTAGCCCACATAAAGCCACATCTCAGTATATTAAGGAAAGCCTAACTGAACACCCCAGGCACATCATACATGTCATCATATAAAGTTACATAAGGACTATTCTACAGTAGCACTTCAGTAGTCCAACACTAGAGGATCTTTTATTGCAGTGATAAAATTACAATGAAATTAAGGGCTTTCAATGCTCATGTGGTTTAATAGAATTCATGACATGTATAATAGTGGAATATGAAACCCTTTCATCTGTTAAATTTAACCTGTAAAATCTTCTCTTTTCTTAAATAAAGAGAGGAGAGAACATAGGGGTTAAAAGGAAAATAAATTGAGAAGAGAGAATACAGACAGTGGGAGACAAAAAATAGCAAGGGCAAGGAATATAGCAAAATAGATTGACAAGTACCTGTAAAACTGCTGCCTTACACAGTACATTGCAAATTAAAAGTCATGGTCTATAGACAAAGCATTTGCAACAGCTGAGTTATCAAAAGGACTTAATCCAAGGCTTTAAAAAGCCATTTTGTCATTTTATGGAAAAAAAAAAGAAAGAACAAAAAAAAATGTTTGCAAGGAATCACAAGTCAAAGTCATCAAAATACACAGAAGTCAAATCTGCAGGGGGGTAGAACCCTCTCAGGAGGTGCAGGGATGAGCATTGCAGAAAGAAATGTTAGCATTTGAAAGTAAAAATTAGGGACAAAGTGACTCAGACAAGATAGCTGACACACCCTCTACACATCATGCATGAGATCATATTATATATGCAAATCTAACAATACATGGCAATTCTTCTGTGGTAATGCGCTAGTACTTCCAGAGAGACTATTGAAAGGCAAAAATCCCAGAGTTCCCTAAGAGTTAAGGAACCTTAACCTTAAGACCTTAAAGTTTTAAACAGAGATTTATGATTGAGAAGACATGATTTTGAGTATTAAGAAGATGTGGGTACAGAACTGTACCAGTAAATTGAATGTGCCTGAATGAATGTCAGTGTCTGAGGCCAGCTGACACAGAATGGCCTGTGTCCATAGTATTAAACCACCTTATTTCCTGGAGCACAGCAGTTGGATGCAAATACTTATTGAGCATTACTCCTGACTTGTGTTTAGGAACTGTTTGGAAGGATATATGTTGGCCTGGGCCAAAACTATTTCATTGGCTGCACTTGCATTTCAAGAATATGGGAAATCACAGGGCAGTGTACTCCTGTCAAGCTTAATCTTATTAGTGTAAACACATTCATAAATTTCCAGAAACTGAAAAGGAATTATAAAGACAAAACACTAACACATACTACATCAACAGATTCTATCCCTTACACAGGCACTGTTAAGCTCCATGCCTATTCAGACAGAGCACACTACTCCCTTACAGAACCAGTTTTACATTTGCTTTCTACATCATATTCTTTCTGTATTTGACTGAAAGTGACTTCTTTGCAATGTAGCAGGGAACTGAAAATTATTTTACCCTCTTAGACAGCCAGACAAGGCCTTTCTGGAGCCTCATGACTTTTCTCAGAGTGACTTCACTGAACCACTGCTGATGAGCTTCTCACAGTGGCTCCCCAGCTCTTGAGCAGCCACATCCTTCAACTTCAGCTTCTTCAACTATTGCTGGACAAACAGCCAGCCTTAGCTGATTTGGTTTTAGCCCCTCAGTAACTGGATGGGTTATGGAAATTGTACAGTAGTATTTTAAATTATGCAGCTACTCTTTCAAAATGTTTCAGATGGCTGCAAACACAGACTAAAACAGAGTCAAGATGAAAACTGTTTTTTTTTCCTTTTACTGTTTAGAAAGGGGAGGTGTAAAATCCTCTCTTTTAGCTCTTCTATGGTTCTCTCAAGAATTCAGCTATTACAATGATAGTTGCAGATAAAGCTTAGCTATTCTCTTACTGTTTGTAACCACTCAACCCATCTTGAAATTCTCCCACTACTCCCACTGCATGATGTACCAAAATTCTTTTTACAGCTTCTAAGCTCTGTCATCTGTTTCCTTTTTCTCTATCCTTGTCAGGTCAATGTTCTTTAGATTGAATTTCCTTTAGATTGAATTTCCAAACCTCTGCAGAGTCATCAGTTCTTGATTATCCTCCCTTGCAGTATTATTGAACATAAGCCTTGAATCCATGTCTTATTAGGAACTATAAAGATTCAAGAAATCACCCAACAGTGTAAGAGGTTGTATAGCTCACTGAAAGCTTGTCTTTGATCACTGAGCAATCATAAACCTTATTTATGTTGTCTTTCACCTCAGGCTCAATAAGGGTGGAGTTAAATGCTAATGATGACTGAGACAACAATAACCATGACCAGAGGCTGTTCTTACTGCAAATGCAAAATGAGAATTGATTTAGTGGTATCTATTTATCAGCATTTGTGTATGGGAAAAAAGGGACTGAGACAGGAAATTCTAAAATCAACAGAAATCAAGAGATGCTAAACATTGACAAAAGGGTCCTGAGAGTAAGTCAAGAGAAATGAAAACTTTCTGTGAAGGGTACTGTCAGCTCGCCAGAGCAGCTGCCTCTTGAAATTTGATGGTACTGCTCTGAGAAACAGAAACTTTAGAGGCAGACTGGGTTGTATTAGAACAGTATCTCAGTCTGTTCAATTTTTCCAATGTAGAAAAAAAAAGCAGCTTGTAAGGCCCTGAACATTACCTGACTGTTTAGTCAAAAGGGACAGCAATGCCACATAAAAGAAACTCACTCAGCACATTTAAACAGTATCTTATTCAGGTAATGTAAGTATCTACTCTACCTTAAAATATTACCTTGTGTTTTAGTTGAGCCGTTATCATTGATAAGCAGATTTTTAATCAAGGAAATAAGGCATAGTTAATTATGTGCATGGGTTGTGCTTTAAATTACACTTTATTAGCTGTATTCATCACCTTCCAGCCCACAAACCAGGTGTGACATGGCAGTTCTTTCTTTAACTACTGCTTGCAGAGATTACAGCCAGAACCAGACTTAATCCAATTAGCAAACAGTGTCCTCATGTGAAAAGTGAAAAACTGCTGACAGTTGCAATGACTGCCATTAGTGCTCTTCAGTTAAGAGATTCTCTAATTAAAGAGCTTGACATCTTCCAAGTTACCGTGGTAGCCTGAAGATACACTGCAAAAACAACAGATTACAGGTATAAACAAGGTCTATTCAAAAAAGTAAACCACCAATCACAACCACAGAAAAGAAAATGTGACAAAGTTTGAAACAACTGCAAATGCAGATGTGGAATGATAAAATACCTTCTTTAAAGTTTGAAAATTAGTAGCATTATTTGATAGATATTAATTTCTATGAACTATCTAAATTGTAACAACTCAAATGCAATTTATTTCCATGAAGTTACAAGCGCATTTGCTTTGCTGGCCAGAAATATTTGTTCTCAGTGTGGTACATCAGATGCTGGTTTTCCTGGAATAGAGATCTATAGTACAAGATTTAGAATGTCTTTTTTAGGTCTCACAGCTTTTTTAAACTCATGAAAATCCATGAAATAAGATTGACTACTTTGATCCTTATGGGAAATTCTCCGTGCTTAAGCTGCTCCTGCAGGTGGCCCTTACGAAAAGAGCGTCCACACTGATTGTGTGGCACAGCTTACCATCTGTATTTCATGCTCAGTGAGCATTCTTTGCAACTTAAGTTTTGTCCAAGATACTTAATTTTTGCCAGTGTCCTTCCACATTCCATGTATCTTATATTTCATCTTTAACTGTAACTGTTTCTACGATGAAGAAATCCAAAGTTCAGAAGTATTCCACTGTTTTGATATATTCTGCTATTTCTTCACTGAAAATTTTACATTGGAGGCCTTCTGTATACTATTTGTCAAACAAATAATGTGTGGGTAACACATAGAACAACCTGAGAAAAAGACAAAGTTCCAGGAAGAATATATTTTTCAAGAAATGTAATAGCCCGGAGCTGGGGAGGAACAGCCCCTCAGCTAAGAACAAGATAACAGAGAGGACTACTGAAGTTCATTAAGATGAGCGCCTTGTTTTTTCTAAATAAAATAAAAAGCCTGATACATATGAGACCAATATCTCCCTGTCCCCTTACGAAGTTTTATCAGACTGATACAGCTATACTATGGTCGCTATTGCACAGTGAGAAAGATGAAACAATATTTGAGAAGTATAAAACATACTGCAGAGAATGAAGAGAGACCAGCAATACAAATGCCTATCTTATAATCAAATGAAACACAAATACCTCTGGGTAGAAAGGAAACAAACATTAATGAGTCTAAAGCATATATATATGCCCTTCTTAGAACTCATTAGCATGGTTTAGATGTTTCATGGGCGTATCTGCAAGTGATCCAGAGAATCACATAGAATTATTACCTAATCAAAATGCAAAATTCATTGATGTGTGATGTAATTAAGCAATGAAGTTTGAATGTGTTCATTAAATTGGAATCGAAAACAGATGAGACTTTAGGGTCAAGGTCCTTCAACAGCTAACTTTACCCTAAAGTCCAATCTGATACAGATGCAATTTTTAGTTCAACAATTTAATGAAATCTCATGCAGTCTGAAAAGGTTAATCAGTTCTAATCAGACTAAATCCACATGAAAAGAATGTCAGGTTTGGAAAATGTTATGAAATCAGATCTGTGCAGTATTCTGGCCAGGATTTCTTCCAAAGGCCTATGAAAGTATGAATATGGCAGAGTTCAGTTAGGATATCAGTTTGACAAAAAAGCAAAAGAGAAGTTGCTGCATAGAGAAAATATAATTTCCTTCTCAAGGAATGTTGTAATCATCAGTAGAAAGATAGCATGTTTTCTATCATGATTTACACAGGTTTGATGGAATCTCACCTGAGCTTGCTTGAAGTTACCTAATAGTAGTGAAATTTCAGGCTTCAGCTTTGTGAGTAATTATCTAAAGTGTAGGCAGGGTTTATGCTGTTGCAGATAATTACTGGTAATTAGGAAATGTAGTATAAATCTACATTGGTTAGTAGCCTTGTATATTGGGAAAATAAATGCATTTGTGTGGAGAATTGGTGTTAGAAGGTGTTCCATTTAGCTACCTTCTAGCAAAGAAGAATCAAAGACTTTGAGTAATGAAAAGTCATCTATGCAAGCCTCTGTGGAGACCAATGTCATTGTTAAGAGCAATTGCCATTGCACTAATTGTCATTGGAAGTATAAAATTGCAGGCTGATCTATTTGGACAGTCTTACTTCTAATGTGAAAATAACTCTTTCCACAAACATAACCTAGGACATTGCTATATGGATGGATGAAGACAATTCTGCATTTCTCTGTCTGATTTGAATTGGATGCTCTGAACATGAAAAGACTATGAAATTTGGAAGAATATTTAACCCAGTTAATCAAACGTGCCAATAGGTAGGGCAGCAGTTACAAATCTACTAGAGAACTAGTAATGGGACGCCTGGTGGGTCTGTCTTTATCTCCCTTACACACACCTCCATTTGCGCTTCATGTGATACCACATGTGCCTCTATGACTACATGGCCCTACATGACTACTTGAGTATATTAATTCAAAATCAGAGTCATCTTACGTGGCTTCCAGACTGAAAGTTACCTGTATTCAGCAGGGAAAAAAGGCATAAATGGTCTCTTCTAGAATGCACCACATAGGCACATCATAGACTCTTCAAACTGCTAGAAAAAACATAAATTTTGCTGATGATACGTCAATTCATGAACTTAGCACATTTTCATAAACATATATTGGCAGGGTCTGTCTGTGGGCAGCGAAGGTCTACTTGTAAAACAGCATGGTCATTGCAGATCATTTCTGAAGTGCTGAAGAGGGAGGCAAGCTGAAAGATTATGTTGTGCATAGATGTTGTATTTGGCTAAGTTCAGCTAAGTCCAGACTGCTAAATTCAGACTGCATAAGCAATCTTTTAAAGCAACCAAAGGAACAGGGGAAGGAAGAGGAAGAGGAATTCCTTATAAGCAATATTCTCTAGTTTGCTTCATTCCTAACCTGTGGGCACATAGGCTAGATTTTCAGTGCATTAGCATTTACATGGAAATGTCCTCTAGGAAAACAATCCTCCAGAAACCTACAGCGGGTGTAGAGATCCCCATTTCTTTTCTTATCTACCCCATGGTCTCTGCAAAAAAGGTTTCAGGATTTTACAAATGCTGCTTTCAATATTGTCCTAAGCAAATTGCATTGAAATGATTAAGAAAGAGTTGTACCTCAGGGTGGTGACATTCACAACAGCTTGTATGGAGCCTAAGGTTGTAGGAGGGACTGGGCTGGCACATACTAATCTCAGGTTGTGAAGGCTGTGACAGTATTTGTACCAGTTCAACTCTCTGTTCAGTAAATGAGGACCAGTCTACTGTCCTTTCTGTCACCCTCCAGGACCACTTGCTCTGGGTTAAAGAATGGAGAGAAAATAAGCTGTATACAGCACATGCTTCCTCTTACTTGTGCCTACTTCAAATCACTATCCATGAGAGTAATGGGAACTGAGTTTTGTATTCTCTTTTATGGCCACATAGGCTTAGCATTTCTAGAGCATGTAGACATTTAAAACTGCAGAAAGGAAATTAATTAGAATTGTTGCTTACAAAAACTCTTCTTGGTGCATTTTGAACTCTTAGGTAGAGTCCCAAAGTCCAAATTATGAAGTAACATTCCTATTAACACATACAGAATCATATAATAGTGATATGTTATATGTTTTTGCTGTTGCTTTGTGTTTCTTTGCATGAATTTGTATTTAAATTTTTTAAAAAGATTATTTTTAAACAGTGGATATCAAGTTCTTCATTATCAACTGTTAGTGCTGTTTCCCATCTTGTTCACCAACAGTAAATTATTTAGGATCTTTCCTGGTTTCCTAATTTATCACAATGATGTTTCCATTGCCAACTGAGACCAAAAGGTTTTACTGCAGCACAAATATTTTGCTGTAAACACAAATAGCAGCAAATGAATATTGTTCAAAATTCTAGGGACTTACTGAGAAAGAAATATTGTATATCAAAATAAGAGGGGAAGAAATAACTCTGGGTATAGAATGATTCGTTAAAACATTCCTTTACTGTTGGAAAACAATTAGTCATGCAATTTGTTTTCATTTACAATGTAACTTTTTTAATGAGAAGAGCGATGATTACAGAGGTGAATAGCAATGCTAAGAGGTCTGGGGACTATTATTACTTAATGTGACTCTTCAGTGATTTCATTTTGAAGATTTCTGTGATGATTTCTCTCACAGCAACCACATCCGTATGCACAAAATGCTTTTACCCTGCGCAGATATTAGGTGCAAATACTATTTCTGTTTTAAATGGAAGAACTAAGGCATGGAGTGAATGAAGCCAGCCTTTTCAGGAAGTTTGTCTGTTAAGTGTGGGTACTTTCATAAAGCAATTAGACTTCCAGAAACACTGTATCATCAAAATGAATGCTCCAAACTCATTTCAACTCTAAGTATGAGTTTTTTTAGCCCTAGTGTGAATCAGGCCCCAGATCAGATATTACCCAAAAATGAACACATAGTTACTGCTGGATAGGTTTTAAATCTTACAGAACACAGTACCAGAAAAGAAAGAACAGTTCTATAACACAAACCTGTGTTACTCCTCTTTTATTAAAAACCTGACTCAAGATTTGTATTCACAGGACAATCATCCAACCACTGAGAAAATGAAACAACCAGAAGTGATCAGCCATTAAACTCTGGGTAGACCAGACTCAGTTTCTCGACCTTCTGCATCCCTTTGTATATGTTTCAAACACAGTCACTAAAAGCACAGGGGGAACAGTTCTGCTCTTTAAAAGAATCTTTTTACGTTGGGAATCTTAATCACCTTGGCCTACTTGTTATATTAGTATGGAAAATAAACCACAAAAAAATATCACTTCCTCTTGTATTAGAGATTTTATTAGCAGGCTTTTATTAACAGACACCCCCTCCACCCCCACCCCCACCCCAACAAACCAAAACAAAAAAACAACTCTGGGCTATTTATTGACGTATTAAGCCCTCAGGAAAACTGGTATGGGTTTAAATGTCACTTTTCTAGTAAAATGTTATACACAGTGTTCTAGTTGGCTGCATCACATGGGAGCCAGGATGCTGTTGTACAAAATCTGGGGAGAGAAAAAAAGGATCACTTAAACGTATAACCAGACTTGTGGCAATTTTCTTGCATTCAACATCAATAGTATTTAATGGATCTTTAAGATTTAGAGTCCTACTTAGGAGCATTTTACAGGACTGAAGCACTAACGTCTATAAAATAAAGTTGCTTGTCAGATTAGATTTGAATTAGATGATGTTTGATTCATATATATTAATTTTGCTGGTTTTGAATTTTGCCTGTCATACTAGGGTTAGGGAAATTCTCAGGCATGGAGTTAATTTTTTTTATTTTTTAAGTCAGAGTCTTATAAAGCAAAAGAAGTTTCTCTTGTTTTCATAACCCTTGATGTGATCAAAGGATGTAGAAGGTACATCTTTTTGTTAAACAGTACATCTGACTTGCCTATGATTTGCAAGTACCCTGCAGTACAAGTATGGCAGTTTATTTCATGGGCTTCAAATCAGTGCAATTTGGTTTTGTCCCTTACACATTTGTCACTTCATTAGAGAATCACATGGGCCTTATATTAGCAAAGCCCATGTTATCAGAACAGCTAAACCCTTCAAATGTTTTTATGCAGTTAACTGAAGAGAAACATTTTCTTCTACGTCAAAGGCAATCACCTCTTACTGTCTTACCTAACCAAGTTTTCAGTGTGCTAGTCTTCTCATATTTTCAATTATTTACTCTATCACATTTGATGAAAACTTTCATATAGTCTATTATATTCACAACTGAAGATGAAATGATTCGGGCAAATTCTGTACAATGGAAGGCTGGGCTGAATAGCTGGTTGATAGAAGATGGTGACTGTATCTCCTCGCACCCTAGTTTCTTCCTACTTCTAGATATGTGTTGCAAGCTACCAGCTTTTTACCCCTTTTATGAGATGTATTTTCAAAATTATTACTTCAGTTTTCTCTCTGTGATCCTTTAAATAAAAAAAAAAGTGTTCATACAGCTTTTATGTAGCACTTCATCAGGGTACATTAACCAGTACAAAAGATGTAGTCTATCTGTCAAAATTCCTTTGAAAACCTCACTTGACTGAGTAAAGAAGGATTTAATGATTAATTATGACTGTAAAAGTGCTTTGATTGGTTTCACTTGTTATTTGAACAACTCAAGTATTTGTGTGTATATTCTTCCAATCTTTTTAGTTACCTTCTAAAAAGAAATTCAATTACAAATAAACCATCAAGTCACATTACGTTCAGCAATAGTCATTTTCCTATTAAGTTTCGAGTCAATAGTAAAGATTAGTCTACATTGAGATGTCATTGACATTTTTCAATATTACTTTGGAGGTGGAAGTGGAGGTCATTCTTAAAGGAAACTCTGTGGTACTACTGAAACTAGCACAAGAAAAAAACTTCTTGAAGAACACCTTAATGGCAAATGAAGTTTGTGCTTACATTTCAGACATCTCATAGAAACTGAATCATCTCCAAAACCTACAATTCACTTCCAATCAGACATTGTCTTCCAATAATGTAGTAATAATCACCTAAGTGCTTCATCCAACTATGTGTTTTCCCTGTCTTTAAGCATGTTTGCAACTCTGTATTTTTCAACCAAGGATTCAGAACAACTGTGACACTGGTATAAAGCAGCAGAATCAACAGCAAAAACCTTCAATGCCTTCCCTACTAAGTAACAACTAACTTTCCTTCTCTCTCTCCCCACCCTTCATTCCTTTCCTTTTTTCTTTAAAAAGCTAGTACTTCAGCAAATCATCTTTCTTTCCCAACATACTGCAAAAAGAATTTCAGAACCTATTGCAAGTTTTTATGACTACTTGTTATCCTAGTCTATTTTTAAAAGTTGCAACATTTAACACATTCTTGACATTTCCTCAAGGACATACAGTCTATCCCACAAAAACAGGGCAGTGAATCACACAAGCTTAATGACTGCTTAATTTTTAAGAAATATAACCGACTTCCTCTAAGTGCATGCAGCTTTCAGTTTCAAGTCTAAAGCATCCAAATCAATATTGCAAAGAACTTCCATTTAAGCCTATAATCAATGCTGGCCAATGGTGAACAAACATCAATTAATAATGGATGTGGTTTGGGTTGTGTTACTTATGCCTGCTTTTAGAGTATTATAAAGGATTGCTCCTGCCCAATGCATCCATTACAGAGATATCACAGCCCTGAACGTAAGAAAAAGAGAGTCAAAATTACTGACAAGTAATGTTTACTAGCCACACATAGCCCTGGCTGGGTTCTAAATTTTTACCTAAACACCTACATCTTCTGTTAAATCTGAACATCATAGTCATTGAATGCACGTACCACAGGAGAGAGGGAGTAAGTCTTGCTGCAACATATGAACAGATCACAAAAACAAGTACCAGGATCATGAGAAAGCTGTAAAGCAGCATGGCTTCATTTACCTCTGTGACTACATCTACATGGAGTGGTAGTGTCTGCTTCCTGATTTTGAGCCTCCACATTGCTTTGCTGTGCCATGATGTCAGGGACTTTTGGTCTGATTACTTAATACAGCAGCATGGAAAACTTGGTACCTAGTCATCCAGGAGGGGATGGATGTTACTATGCAATATCCCAAAAGGAAGCCTTGGCATAAGCTTGCCTCCTGTAGTCCAGATCTCAGCACACCCGCAGAACTTAGCAGATCTGCACAATAAAACAGCAATAGGAAAGGAATTAATCTCATTTAGCCATCTATGAGTGAGGTATGTGATCTCAGTATGTAATTTAAGCTCCTTTTGCAGGCAAAGGGGAGAGAAACATCCAAAGGCAATTCAGCCCACTTTTGTTAGTCACCCACATTAACATCATATAAATTACCCCCCCAAAGTTCTACTTTCTCCCTTAATTGAGAAGAGAAATCATAAAATGCGGGCTGTAAAAGAACAAGAAAACTTCAAGTTTGCTAAAGTTGTGAGAAGAATATACTTTGGTGTAAGAAGAATTGAGAATTTGATACATAAAAGGAATACAAGTAATTTACTGTATTAATATTGAAATTGCTTTCAGAATATTTTAAAAATTAAAATCAGCCTTAGACTTTTAGTTTTAAAACACAGACTGACCTAGCCCAGCTTCCAGTTTTGCCTCCCTGACGGTCTGTACCAACATCCTGCCTGTAATTTCCCTTCTCTTTTTGCCTCCATCTTAGTCTCGAATTCTAGTTGCCAATACTGTTGCAATATGCTCATCCTCTGGTCTTTCTTTTGGCTCCATTCAAATCGATCATCCCTTCATTTCATATTGATTGGGCACTGGCAAATGAATCAATGCAGGATAGAAAAGATACTTGCCTTCAGTTCAGTGACCTGGTTGTAGATTCAAACCCAGTACACTAAAGAAATGCAATTGCAGAAAAGTTGCAGAAAGTTCATGGAATAGAATAGATTGGGTTGGAAGGGACCTTTAAAGGTTCTGTCCAGTCTCTTTCTTCTTTGAGGCTGCATGTTCTCAGGAGGCTATAGTGTGGCAGAAAGACAGAAGATATATTCCTAATAAAAAGATTCTGTTGCAAAACTTTGAGACTTAATTTAAAAACATTGAAAACTTATTGAGGAAAAATTTACCAAAATTTGATCTAGGCAGAATAGTGTTTCAAAAACATTTGAGTTGTTTGGGTTGAAATAGAGAAAGATCAGCCTAAGCTAGATATTCCAAATTGCAAATAATACCAAAGCTAATTTAGTAACTTCTTTTGATGAACAATGTAGTCTGATCTCAGAACTGGTTGTTGAGAATAGATGTTGAATATCTTTAATGAAACATGACAAAATACATGATGAAAGATGGAAATGCTGAAGAATAACATTCAACAAAACTCATCTTGCCCCATCTGAACAAAATAACTTTGAATTTAATGTAAATAACTGTCAGTCAGAGGCCATAGATACTGTTTATAAGTATATATATAGATACTGTTAGATAAGTTTCCTGGACTATCCCAACCTCCCAAGGCAAATGAATTTATCACTACATGAATTCATCAGTAGACGCGAGTTAAATGCCTCATTCAGTGGTTTCAGCCAGGGATAATTTCTTCTTGTAGAGTATCAGTGCCTTCTCAGGAGAGCAGTGGGATCATATTCAGTCTTCCCACAGAGGCCCATGAATGTCACAAAAGATGGAAGTTGCTTTTAAGATTTTTACTTATTTCTGTCTGAGAAGCCGTGCTTTATAAAAATGGTGATCAGTAAGCTGGGGGAGAGATGACATAACCAATGACATAAGTGTTTATAAATTTATCATACACAGCTTCAGTGGGGAAGGAGAAGATCCTCACCCAAACAGTGTAGTCCCTGATCTGGTGCCTTGGTCTCCACTCCTCTTTCAAGGCAGATGTCACCCTGCAAGGCTGGTGGCTACGCAGAGCCATGGCTTCTCTCCAGGGTCACCAAAGCCCCAAATCAGCTGTAGCCTTGCACAGTGTAAGCAAGTGTACTGTTTTGCTTAATGTGGTAATTGCAGAAAATTTGCCATGATCACATTATTAGAAGAAGCTGAATTACATGGTATGAGTTTTATACAGATACTTTGTTTATTTATTTATTGAAATAACAGCTGGAGAACAGAATATTCCTTTCTAAGCTGACCTCTTTTACACAATTCACTGTATTCTTTTTTTCTTGATGGGCTTCTATAAACTGTGTCTCAATATGTTCTTCTCAACAGGGATACCAGTGGTATTCTAACTCCAAATGTGAGATGGATGCTACATTGCTTTCACTATATGAAAAGCATATGCTTTTTTTCACAGCAAACGTTTGACATATTGTGTTTCACTTCATTCTTTTAATGTCATTCTGTCTGGACTGACTTCTCATTGCTTCCATTTAAGAGTACCTGCAACACTTCTGTGTTCAGATGGTCCCTTGATCATAAAACAAAGGACGATTTACTTCTATCTTAAGATTTTGAGTAGAAATATCAGATGCTACTGCAGTCTTTAAGATATGAGTAGATCAATGCAGAGAAATGATAACAAGTGGGCAGTGAAAAATTCTATGTTCAGATTAACATGAGGAGGCTTTAATTAGCATAATATATGCAAGATTTGCCAGGAGACATCAGCACATAAACTGCAGAATTCAGATGAAATTAGGTCACACTGGAATAACAACTCTTCTTTTAGAAGATGTTCTATTCATTCGTGTCTAAATTCTTTCTTAACACAAACAGTCTCTAGCTTTAGTGATTATGAGGAAAACTTGAAAATATGAAGTAATCACAAACCACTGTAGAGGACAAGAACAAAAACCACAACAACCAAACCAAGAGGGAAGAAGAGAAATCAAATAATCTCTTACTCTCTGAGCAAAAGAGTTTGACTGTCATTTCCTCTTCTCCTGCCTTTGTGACAAGAGTGACATGATTGTATGGACTAATGAGTAGTCCCACAGAGACAAGCAATCTAGTCAAGCTCTGCTTAGGAAGCTAATGTTACAATCCTTAATGGACAACAGATATGAGTGCTTTGGCAGTGAACTTTGTGCACTTGCAGCACAGACCCAATAGGCCTGCATCTCAACAAGGCCGTGTGCCCCTTACTGTCTCCTGCACCCAATTTCCTGTGAAGGAGTTTATACTATTCGTCTGGCCTTTTAGATGTTATGGCCATAAGAGATTACATGATTTATGTCAATAGATATAAGCTGAGTAGACTTTATGTTGGCTGAGCTTGCACGTAAGCAAATCTCTGGGAGACTCTAACCCTGTCCCAAGCCATGCATACAGACAGTTTGGACATTACTGGAGCTTGAGCTGAAGTTTGAAATACAGCCATAACAAAGAGCTCGGCAGAACTGGATATCACCTATTCACTACAAAGTAATGGAAATTATGCTTTCTCTATAGTTTGACGTGTGAATTATATGACTGTTTTTAACATCTACCTTTCCTCCCTCTGTGAGGTCTTATACCTCAAGCAGATCTCCCTACTCCAAGGACACTCTCACTCTTTTTTCAATTTTTTCACCATATTATACAGATTAGGAATGCTTTTTACCTCAATATATCAGAGTTCATCAAAGACAATGGTGTATGGGGACCTGCTAGAGTAGCTCCTAAATACTAAGACACCAAGCTTCTCTTGGAGTGAAAGCTTTAAATAGTAATAATGGAATGAAACAAAGGAGAGGAAAATGAAGCTGGTAATCATGATGATGTTGTAATTATGGTGCTAGTCATGCTTAAACAAGATATGATTACATATCAGTGGGAGAACTCCATAAGAGGCAAACCTGCATATGTTGGAGTGGAATAAGAAAAAAGTACCTCTTTTTTTTTTTTCAAAAAAACTTTATTTTTCAACCTTAATCTTGTATTTAACATTCAGACTAAAAGTGTATTTGAATCCTTCACATATTTCATAGCTTAACCCCACATATTGTCTGATAAGAGTTGAGCCTGGTATTTAGCATATAAAAGCATCATTACAATCTCCACTGTTCAGCTTAAGCAACAGCTGTTTCTTTTGGAACAACCATAAATTGTGAGATGTAAATCATGCATTTTATGTACACTAGCTTTCTGATCAGACAGTTTTTAAAGACTTTCTATTAGATCATTTGACCTGAGATAATATAACTGATGGGTTATTCCTACTTTACCTGAACCTGAGATGACAATGCCAGAGTTAAGATGGGAAGTTATTCCATCACTGCGTTGTAGTCCGATCAAAAGAATTCATGTAGAATCATAGAATAGTTTGAGTTGGAAGGGACCTTTAAAGGTCATTTAGTCCAACCCCCCTGCAATGAGCAGGGATGTCTTCAACTACATCGAGATGCTCAGAGTCCCGTCCAACCTGACCTTGAATATTTCCAGGGATGGGGCATCTACCACGTCTCTGGGCAACTTTATTTCCAAATTAAGACAATCCCTGCCACATATGAGATCAATGTAACAAGGTAAAGACAGAGGAGGAAAAAGAGGTCCTCCAAAGCTTAAATGATGTGTAACCATATTTTTAAAAATAATATCTTTTTTTCATTATAATTTAAGACAAAAGAGATATAAATTCCTCACCTAGCTTCAGTTTCAGATTAGTATCCAAACAAAAAAAAATAGTCAGATCTTACCACAGTAATCTGTTGGGAATGCAGAAAAAAGCAAAAGGAATTCATTGTGCTTTAATAAAACTGTCATTGTGAGATCATAACTATATCAATTCTAACTTCTTTTGGCCAGACTTTTTTCCCAATTTTCTCCATAATCCCAAGCAACGCCATAACTGCTCGTCTAGAACAATATATTTTATAGGGTCAAGAAAACGCTGTTCTTGATTCACTTTGGGCTTGATTCAACGAAAGATTTAGGGTAAGCTCCAGACCACCAGCACGGGATTCCCATAAAATTTAGGTGCCTTCTTCACAACACTGCTGGACTGTCTAGGTACACCGAGTATCTGCCTTCCTGAAAGTTTTTGTAAGTTTCTAATTTTAAGGACATGCATTTTTAGACACTTTTTAGATGGAAAGACATGCACCAAGATATGCACTTACTTTAGGTCTACTACAATGCTTAAGTACGTACGTGCCTGTTTCATACGCATGTAAGACCTCAGAGTAACTCAGTCTGATAGAACACTTTGAGAGCACATTTAGCATTCTTTCAAAGAGACCGATAGAAAAGAAGGTGGAGCCCACTTCTTGCCATAATGGTTCTAAGATAAAAAACATTGCTAAGGAAGGGGAAATGTGAACTCTGGGATCTCTGTTACCATGTTTCAGGAAGGCACTTAAACCCACTAGCATTTTCACCCTGATAGAAAATAATTTTTACTTCTCTTATTGAAGTATGGCTATAATAGAGCCATAGTTCTGGGCTCAAAAGAATAAGAAACGTTATAGATAGACTCAGCTAGTCAGTTCAGATAATACTGATCTGTTTTCTACAGTATTTATAGATTTTAAATTAGAATTTTAAAAAGACACAGACACAAAAAAAATGCAAACCAAACAGCTAGAAGTACCCTAGTTGATCTGAGTCCTTCATCCATTTGAGTTATCTCAAATAACTGGGAAGCACTGCAAAATATGATCAGTCAATAGCTAGAAAATTTCTGATGATCTAAGCTTTTTTTTGTAATTAACATTGTATTGTTACATGTTTTCTCTTTATAAGATCGTGTGAAGGTGTTATGCTTATCTTTTATACAAGATACATCCAGTCTTCGTGCTTTTTTCAAAGTTCTCTTTCTCAATTCTGTTGCTGAATAATTTTTTCATTTTCTTTAATTCATGCAATGTAATTAGTGTGTTTAATCAGACTGTAGCAGATTTTTTCTCTAGAAAATGAAGTCTTCTGTGCCCTAAAGCAATATGCATGTTTTTACTGATCTGCCATAGTTCTAGGTTTGTTTTTTTTAGATGTTTTGATTGGTCTTCAGGAGTTTCCTCTGTCTGTATATCTGTTATCTTTTACTATTTTTCCTACACTGCAGTAATGTGTTATTCTTGTATGGCTGTTTAAGTTCCTCAGCTTTCATCTATTTCTTGAATATTTTTGTCTTGTTTTTCATGTCATTCCCTTAACCTCTCTGTTTTCTAAGATGTAACCTCAATGTTTTCTAAGAATTTCGACTCAGGCTTCCTGCCTCAGGGACATAGATAATTTCTTCTGAAGGCACGCTCAGGCATCAATCTGTATTCATTACTATGCCTCGCTGATGTCATGGATTTGGAGTAGAACTGACTGATTTTTATTATTGGATTTCTTAACATAGTTTAAAGTTCTAAATTGTATACTCTCAAAAATATCCTTTCTGATATACACACTTCCCTTTGATCTTCTGAAATACCCCTTGCAGTAATAATAAACCCTTTACTTCAAGGTTGACAATGAAAGAATTGTTTTAGGGAGCTGGCTTGTTGAGCTCTGTTTTTTCTTTTGTGTTGCTTTGTAAGAGAATTTAAAACTAGATTCTTTATTAATACTCCCATAATTTTAGATAGATTTTTATATATATATATATTGCTCCAGTGCTTTGATATTAATGATGTCAATTACTTTATGAGTAAAAGCTATTAGACCTTCAATGGGAAGTCTATGGCTTGCCAATCTAGTTGCACCTATGCTTTATGAGGTCATAAATTGAGCAAAAAGGAGCGGGATTATTGTTCTACATTAGTTCAGTACCGATCAGATATGCAGTAGCAAAGAATAGCTCATTTTCTGTCAGAATAGTTTTTGTGGTGGTTTCTGTCCTGACGCCTGGGAAGACATCCTATCTTCCATTTGACCAGGCGCATATACAGCCCATTTCTTGTCCAATAGCCCCAATGACATGCTTAGAGTTTGATTTCCCAGTCACCCTGTGTTCAACTATGATTGCTCTTTTTCCTTACTGGCTGTATTCTGGAGAGGGTTATATTTCTTTTTCTTTCCTCACTTTTCATCCTTAGTTATAATAATAATAATAACAGTAACTGCTACTAAGACACTATGACCAGTCTTGGTGGTTGAGAATATCTGCTCATACTCAATTTTGACATGTGAATGTTCTAGAGAAAAAAAACCCAAAACATGTTATTCTTCACAATATAAGTACTACTCCATGTAGGAATTTGATAAGCATGGAATAGACTCTTCACCCAACTTTCTTTAAATATATGTTTGTGCACATAATCATAACCTGTCATCATTGCGCCAGAGGGTTTGAACAAGAAAACAGTTAATTCCTTTTAGAGATGAATCCCTTCCTCTTCTCTAATATATCTAAATATATCTTATTTAGGATTTAGAAAAGCATAATTCTATGTATACTTTTTTAAAGGCAAGAAAAAAAAGAAACCAAACTAAGAATGATCCACTAATTTATTTAATTATATGTGTCTAGATACACTAAAAAAGGAAAGCATAATCAGTGCTTTAAGAGTATGAGTTATTTCACTGCATTAGTTGTCCAACTTGATGAAGTACCAAACTTAGGCCCCATTTGTCTGCACTGTGAAGTGAAACATTTTCGTTGTGTTTAAGGAACAGGTCTACCATAGATTTCCCTTGTGGAGAAGATCAGTTTTCAATGAAAGCTGAGTAATCTCTATTTATTGACTGTGGGATTCATCTACTTAAGCTTCTTTGGAATATAGAATAAACCATAATCAAGATAAAGCACCAGTTAATTTATCCAGGAGATAGCCATCTCTAAAGCAGTTTCTTTGCAATCTTTGCCTGCTACATTGACCTTTGTAGAGGATACTATTAATCCTCTAACATAACCAAGAGTAACAGCTGATATCCTGAGAACAGGGTCTTGTGTTTAAAACTCACTGCTCTCCCTGAGGTATATGTTCTATAATATGTATGTGCATACAAATATGCATCTAAACTAACAATGTTTTCATAAGGCTTCAGTCACTTTGGAGAGAGGGGAGTCTTTCTAGTTGCGAAGTAAATTGCAGAGTATGTCAGTTTACAACAGGAATCATGAATGTTTATGTAAGTTTTAAAGATAGCACTGGTTGAAAGAGTGCTCTCTATTTTATGCACGAAGAATCTCTTTGAATCTGTATTTCATTAATCAGTGCTGTCAAAAACATTTGGTGATTCTGAGTACTTCAACTTCTGAGTGCTTAATTTAACTTGGACTCACATTCAGAAGATGGAGGCTCCCCCTTTTCTAAAAATCAAGCCTTCCTTAGAGGCTCAGTTTGGGAATCAAAAGTGTTAGGGGTGTGAAGTATCTTCTTCCAAGTTTAGCTGCTTAAAAGCTAAGTATCTAGTTGGAAGCAGTCATCCAGCTCCCTCTGTAGCTGGCAAGGAGAGATAAGTGCAAGCTAAAGCAGTGATATGAAAGCTGGAAAAATACAAGATCTAATTAATGTAGCTGTGCGAGTGACATATGAAGAACCTGAGTGTGATTGACAAGCTGACAGAAAATAGACTAAAAAGCCCATCAAAGGTCTGAAAAGGTCTACTCAAACACCTGTGCTGCAATATTGCAAGTAGGAAGATGCACAGAACCAGTAATGTGCATATATGATCTTTAAAGATGCAGAGTGTGAACTAAACGTATTGTGCTACTAATAGCTAATGTTTGTGTGTGTATGGATAAAGTGATATTAACAAATCAAAAGTATGTCCAGATTGATAATCAACAGGACAATGTATGCTACACTAGAGATGAATCATTACAGTGAAGTTCTTCTGGGGAGATGGAGGACCTGGTGTACCCAGACAGCCCGTTTACCCCCCGGAGCTGAGGGTGGTGAGTGGGAGTAAATAGCTGGGGGTCAGCAGAAGGTAGACGGAGGAGAGAACAGCCAGTCAAAAACATCTTAGAAAGCTGGTTAATCCAAAATAGCTGGGCAAATTACTCTTTGTAAGTGTTGATCTTCCACTGATTACAGACCAAGGCTAACTGGCCAGTTTCAATTAAAATCTTAGCTTTTGGGGAGTTTTTGTGCAGCCTGTTCCAAGTGCACTGGAGTGAACTTTTACTGCCAGCAGAATTTGCATTAACCATGCAGCTGAAGAAACAGCTTTAAAAATGAAATCAACATTTAAGTCTGGCACACGCACCTCTAATGATCAAAATTAGGCTTCAGGACAGATACCTGGACCTTCAGTCACCAGTCATCTACAGATGGTAGTAGCTATGCAGGAAGAAATTGTGCTCCTTACAGGTCTTTTCCAACCTTAATGATTCTGTGAAAACTAGAGACTTCTTTTGATATTTTGGTCATATGTACTGTACTACATGGAACTTACACTGGAACTGAATTCATTATTCAGCCTTTCGATGATTACTGCATAAAATCAAAACAGAAGAAAAGAAAAAGAATATTAGAATTTCCCTTCTGGGAATATTAGACATTTAATAGATATCACATAATTATCAGATAGACAATAATTTGACCTTTTACTTTATGATGGAATGCTTTCTGACTTTCACAGGCTTGTTTAACCAGTGTATTTCCTTAATTACCTTTCAGTTCACTAACACCTCAATCATCCCAAAGCTGGTCCATCTGCTCTTCCCTATGTTACTTGTGAGATGAAGTGGAAAAATTTGTTTCAAATAGAACTACAGAGTAAATAATTTTATGGGCTTCTAGTGGACTTGAAGGTCAAATCTTTAAATCTCTGAAGAAATTTAAATGAAATGAAAGTAAGTTCTTATCATTATTTGGATACTCAGTGCAATTTCAAGACTTAATTAAAAAAATAAAAAACCTCCCACGACTATCAGGAATTTTTATGCAGTGTCTGGCTTTCACTTTTTATATTTAGCGAATGGAGACTGTACAAACTCTGAGACGTCAATGCAGAAAGAAGAACAATGTTGTCCCATAACACAGCAAAACTGAATATAGTTTGGTATGCAAAATAACGGCAAAATCAGTGGCTGTGTTGCCAGGATAATGTATTTTAAAAGGTATAATATAAGGCATAAAAGAAATTGGTTTGTGTCCCAGCTTTTGATATGTCCCTTAATTTTACACAAAAGGCAAGGAATGAAGTTAACAGACATTATTACTGTCATATTTCCATTAGTTTCCTTAAAAATCAGCCATCCTTGAACCAATTCTCTACTATGTCACTCCTGTTTTAGAATGGTGTATTCTCTTAAAATAAGCAGAGTTATTCAGTGGTGAAATACTGGTGAATGAGGCACTTTGAGTTGTGTCTAGTTTATTTACCTCTGGATGACAGTTCACAAAACAGACAAGCTCCAGTATATGCCATCAGTGTCATTCCTGCCAAGTTTCTTTATTGTGTGGATCTGACTTGTCCATTGAAGCCTGCTAGTAGGGAACAGGGAAATTGAGGGGAACAGACTGAAAAACATTGTCTTCAAAAATAACATGAAAAAATACGGTTTTGTAAATAGACAAAATGATACTGACATGGAGTCATGATTCATACACTTGTCTTTGCAGCAGAACCATGTTAGGTAGTGTAGAGATGGGCTATTGGCTGTCTTACAGGAGAGTTTGGTTTGGAGGGAGCTCCTATTCCTCTGTAGTGTTTACACAAGAAGTGACTAATCTGAGTGACTAGCTCAGATTTAGATGCATACTTTGTCTATATAGCTAGATGATATGCAGCCCACTCTAAAACATTGCATTTATATATAGCACTCATTTTACTAGTATTCATTTTACTTTCTAATTATAAAGAGGAGATAATGTGAAATGACTAATGTGAAATGAGGTTAGATGATTAAAGGCTCATCTTCATAAACATGAAAGATCAGAGAGACATGATGGTGGGCAGCGAACCTTCAATACTTCAGTCAGAAGAAGAAGCCGCTGCCCTGGCCCCAGGGCTGTCCCAGGGGAGACCCAGCCCCACGGAATGGGGGTCACCCAGCACCAGGAGTCAGGGGGGAGGATCTCTGGGTCACCCCACAGACAGGGGGCATTGCCAAGGGGTACAGGGCTTGCTGTGGGAAGCAGAGAAGAGCATTTCAGGATTGCAGAAGACATATTATGGGATATTTAGGTATGGAAAGGGAAGGATCAAGAAGTTTTGGGGAGGAGCAAGTGTTATTTATGTTATTTATGTTCACACCAACACCTGGCTCCCAAGCCAGCTGTACTAATGCGCACTTACCAGGAATATATGTCCCAAACTCCTTGATTGTTTCACTCTTTAACAGGGACTATTTCTCAGTTCTGCAAAAAGAAATAATTTTGACCTAAGCTGTCTCTCACTTTTCCATAGGTCCAGGTGGAGAATAATGTCTGTCCTGAAATCTCTCTGCCCTCTCAAGTATTTCAGCTCATTATGGAGGACTCCACAGACAGAAATGCCATAGAGACAGCAGACTTGGGGCTCTTTTACATGAATCAGATCTTTACTTTCACCTGGAGTTTGATGGTCTGAGTCAGAGTTGGTAAGGTTACATTCAGCTTGGGTGAGGGCAAAGGGGGAAGAATATATTCAGCATTAATCTGTGTCACCTATCATTGAAGAAGTTCACACAGTCTTAGAAATCACACACAAACAGCATCTACTTCTTTACAGAATGTCTTTTGTGATGTATTGCTAGACTTTTTTTTTCTGGCCACTTAATGTAGTGTGAATACGGTGACCATTCCCAGCAGGATTGCAACAGTTTTAAACATAGGTTAAATTTTGAGCCCTGAACTACTTTGAAGTGTCCTTTCAAGTGACAACAGCATGAAACACTAGTGAAAGAAAGCAAAAGAGCTCAAGGTGAGGGTTGCTACCTTTCTAAAACAGGAAAATACAAGAATTCACAGAGCTGAAGCTTGGCTTTTTAATTTCACCAGGGAGCAAGTTCACAACTTTCCAACCTGTCACTTGCCTTTGCAATTCATCAGACACCTCATGCTGCCAGAACCGTCACATAGACTTTCTGAAAAGTTCCAGAGAGAGAGAGAGAGGAAGAAAAAAAACATTAAGTCTTTAGTTAGGAGATAGATGTGCCCTGAGTGGTTAGCAACGGAAACTTGAGGTTGTTCTGCTTAAGAGAAACTGGTAATGGACTTTGCTTCCTTACAAAGAATTCCTAAAGAGCTATTCTATGAACACAGTAGGAATCACACAATAGAAGCCTGGATGAAGAGTTATGAGCAAAGAGACCTTCAGAAAATATTTGCTTCATAAACTGGATGTTACACAGACAGTTCCACAACTGAGAATTTATCTGAGGAAAGTTCAAATATGTTTGTAGGATGTGTAACAATTTGAAAATTGCTCAAATATCCTACAACCCACCAGAAAATGTGGATCAGTCAAAAGGAAAACCAAACCAAACCAAAAAGACAAAAACATATTAATTTAAATAAAATTTTATTTAGAAAAAAAAAGACACTCAGGTGCATTCCGTTTATTTTTATATACATAACTGGAGCACTTATTTGGTTCATTATTTCTGTCTTTGGGCTCCCTCTATAATCAAGGCAGAAAGTATGACATTTACACTGTCTTTGCAGTTTACTCTAGGCTACTCAAGGGTCCTTGTACCCTCTGTCATGGGAGCAGGATGGCTTCTGCCTGCTCTGCTGGAGGCCAAAAATCCTCCTTTAGAGCAGATCAGCCACTTGTTGTCCAAACTTCACCACACTACGAGCGCATAGGCCTAACTTGGTACATACACACCTATATGCTGCACATGCAATATTTTCTGTTCTGCACTTCTCATGTGGCTACAGCACAACTGTGTCTCGCCCCCTCACTATGACATTGCCTTGTCACATCCTGTTAGACATATAGACAGATTACAATGCTTAGAGTATGTGCTGAACGCAGAACGGCTCAGTATGAGCCTTCTGCCATGCTAGAGATTTTGGGAGCTGGAGCAGGTGATGTATGGCCCCAGCTGTATTGCTGGGTGAGGTGGGCAGTGGACTGCTCAGAGGGTTTCATTTCAGTGAGACTTTCTGGTACTCCAGAGGCATCCCAGGAGCAATGTTGTGTGCATGTAATGCAGGGAGTGAAGAGAACAGGGAGCAATACAATATGAAATGTGACACAGTAATATACCCCTAAACTTTTGTGACAGATTTTGAGCTGAACACATTGTCACCTGACTGTGAAGTCACATATCTATTAATAAGCACAAAGGAGGTACTTATATAACACTTTTTGGTGTTACTTCTTTAGCATTTCTGAGGAAGCAATGCCTTGTCTACAGAACAAGGAGTCTTCAGCAAACATCTAACATGACTGAACTTTGAATACTAGTACACTGGACTTCACTGTGTCTTGCTCTGTCCTTATTTACATATCATTGCTGTGTATTTTGATTTAAATAAAATACTTTAACAATGTAACTTTATACAGTGTATGTTTTTCATGTATATACATATGCACTAACAACTAATTTAAGGGCATTTAAATCTATGCTATCTAAAGGGAAACTCACATTCAAATACAAAGTCCTTGTGATCCAAATGAAATCTTGTGTTAATCTTTCAACAGGGTGAGAAGCATGTCAGCCTTGTCCTTTACATCTGTTTTATGCCACTGCTGGCTGTAGTATGATCTTCTGTGTAGTGTCAGATGACATGCTTTATCTTTTTTTTTTTTAATATCTTGGTCTCTGTACCAGAAATCACAATCTGGAATACTTACTGCAGCATAATATAGATTTAGAACAGAACAGAACAGAACAGCAGAGAAGAGAAGAGAAGAGGAAGAGAAGAGAAGAGAAGAGAAGAGAAGAGAAGAGAAGAGAAGAGAAGAGAAGAGAAGAGAAGAGAAGAGAAGAGAAGAGAAGAGAAGAGAAGAGAATTTAACCAATTTCTCATTTACTTTTCTATTTGGGAATCCAAAAGGATGCACCATCTATCTAAAAAAATAATAAAATTTGTCATCACTCTCTCTATGAATCACAAACTCAGTATAATGCAACTGAAACTTTTTCTGTTTTTCCAAGTTGGCAACATCAACCTGTTTTTTGGGTTGGTTTTTTTCTCATCTTTAGAGAAAGCAGCGTGAATGCACAGGGCCCTAAAACATACACTGACTTGGCCAAGTTAGCCAGAAATTTTGCACCTGCTCCTATTTGATTTGGATCAAAAGTAAATTTTAAAAAGCAAATAAAATGTTTTTGACTGGCTTTTTTTTCACTGGAATGTCAGAAAACCTTGGTTTTACATTTTTAATGGGATAAATTTGTTTATAAATAATTTCTACAGCGAAACTAGATCAATATTTTAAAACAGCAAATTTAGGATACCATTTTTTATTCTCATTAAAATCTATAAACCTGACAGATTCTGGAAATGCTAGATACTAGATACATACATGAATTTTGTCAGAAGAATCCCTGAGGCTTGTCTTCTGAAACAGAGAAGAGAAGAAATAATTACCATGTCATATGTAAAGACCTTGTGCTTGTGTGAGGCTGGCAGATGTCCTCAGCTAGTGTATTCCATTATACTTATGTTATACCTAACAGCCTGATGAGGCGAAACCAGTTTCTACAGACCTCAAAATACAAACCAAATCAGAAAAAGCCAGAGAATTACACTGTCTTTTAACAATCTACTTTACCCTGCCTTTGTTCCCTATATTTAAATTGGTATCTAATCCATTCCTAAATGCTACATCTACTTGTTAAAGTTCTAAAACAAACAGGTTCAATGCCAGCCCACCTGAGTCTTGCTTAATCTTATATGCTGCATAACAATATAACAGTGCAGGCAGGTAGACAGGTGGGGCATCTGCTCTGATGAATACCTCAGATTAGAAACCAACTCAGGATGTCTTTCAGTTCATGCTGTTTTCAGCTTCTCTAATTTTTCATTCATATAATGTTGCAGATGCCAACCAAGTTTATTCTTATGAGACAGGATATGCAAAACGTAACATTAATGCACTGCCAAACTAAAGGATTTACAAAACGATTGGTGGAGACATGGTGGAGTAAATGTATTCACATTGAGGGAAATTATCCCAAAGCACAGGACTATTGATGTGAAATTTAAAGTTCCTACTAAATGCTACAAAGGTCATGTTACCAGTGGTTTCATGAGCAGTTGCAAAGGCATGCCTGGGTAAGGCATCTATTTCAATCAGATAGTGGAATTGGTTTTACACCTAATGTTGCCATCAGGCTTAATGTTAACCAAATATATTTTGGCAGACGGGGGCCAATGACATGATCGTGTATGTGAGGAGATGGAACTGGATATTCTTATACTGAAAAAAAACCTCCTGGGTATCTTTACTTCACAGCTATATTGCTGAAATAAGTTTATAACTGTCTGTGGAGAATTCAGGTAGTACAGTGATGAAAAACCTATGGCTAAGAGAAAATTAATAGTTTTGTCTTGAGGAAAGGATTTGTATGGTATGCAATAAATAAGACACAGAACCCTACAATGAACAAGAGAAAAAGAATATATTGACTAGCCATTCATTATCTGAACACTGTCCTAGTTAGGTCCTTGAATCCGCTACAAGACCTATAGGAAAAAAGCAACATTTCATTGTATAACAAGGAATATTGTAATATGAGAATTAAAACCAGTCTTAATTCTGTGACCCTTAATCCTGCACTTCCAGAGCTTCTGGTATGAGATTTGCAAGCTTCATAAATTTCTTTTCAAACTTACCTTTATGTTATATATAAAATGTAGGATGGGAGTTCATGGTGTAATTGCCTAGCAATCACTTTACAAAGTGAACACAATAAAGGATGTCTCTAAATATTTTATTATTCCTTGAAAATCTAAGCACAGTGTATAAACTTGATTGTCATATTGATTCTTGGTAATTTAATATTTCAATTAATAATGAATGTGACAGTTTTAAAATATTAATGTATTAATACAACACAAAATATTACTGCATCGGCCTACCTGACCAATGCATTGCAACACCTAAAATAAAGTCGAAATCTAGCAATGGATACTCACACACTTTATTCTTCTATATGAAGTATGACAGAAACAACAGCACAATTCAGTTTTTCCATGTCAGAGATGGATGTAAGCATGGGCTAAATAGTTTATAGCTTAACTGACCCATTGTATTCTAAACTTTTGATATTTTCTGTTAGTGACGTAAAAATTGATTATGAACATTAGTTCTGATGTCATCTTTTCAGTATAGAATTTTATGATATAACTTAGTAAGATCCATCTACGTGTATATGTCAAACGGAATTCCATATCAGCACAACAGATATATGATGGAATTTGAAAAAACCCAGCAAATTTGAAACATATAACCAGAATATTATGAGGTGCTTGTTTAAAGACCAGTTGCCAAAGTAAATAAATAGATAAATAAAATAAATAAAATCCATTAGCAGTATTCAATTTTGTCCTGAATGTTGCTTTTTATGGGTATCCCTGCTGAGTTTTAATATTTTGCGTGATTTTGAAAGTCATGTCTTATTCATTACTAATAGTAATATTAAGTGTGTCTTAAAATGCCTTCTGAATAGAAATGGCCTTCTGAATTGCACTTGGGCTTCATCAGGGACTGATCACATATAGAAACTTATCTGCATAGCCAATTTCTTCTCAAGTCATGAATTCTTTTTTTGAAATTTTTTTCCTATGGAACGGAACCCTGCAATTTATTATTCCCTTTTATGTTTTTTATTTCTTAAAGTAATCAACTCAGGCACCTATTTCAGCAAAGGTTAACATGCTACCTATTCATGCTGATAAGATCAGCAGATGAAAATCGTAGCCTAATCAATTTTCAATTTTAAGGGTTCGTATTGGACGTAATTTTAGTATTTTTTATTATTAATTTTTTGAGGCTATTCGGGTAGAAATTAATTTAAGTGTTTTATTTCGTCACCTTATCTATCACTTTTCCTTTTCCTGCGTTGTAGATGTTCCTGATTTTGGAACAAAAAATTTGATAAGTGTAATGACTACAACTAATACTTCTGCAATGTTACGTAATGTTTCATCTCACTTGCTTTGACATTCTTTTATTGTGTATCGAATACATAATATTCTGTTTTCCACTAATGGACCACCTTGAAAAGTAGTAACAATCTTTATTTCTAAGACTTCTAAAAACACTGACTAACATTCTTGGCAAGATGCAAAAATTTACCTACATGTATACATACAAATATACATATATCTTTCTAGAAATATATATATATAGTAAATATATAGGAAATATTTATAACGCACATTTTAAAAATAATATTCAGTATGGTGTAATATATGATACTATAATATGATTCCTGTATCCACAGGTATTTTCCTAAAGGAAAACCAGAAAAAATTGAATGCGATGAACAAAGTTGTAAAGAGAAAAGGCAAGATATCAAAAATATCATGTTGCACTGAACATTCCTCCAAGAATTGCAAGTCAATGTTAATTTTTTAAAAAAATATTTCCAAGCTTACCACAAGTTTCTCCTGTTCAGTTTGTATAAAACCATACAGTTTCAAAAGGCCGAGCTGGTCACTGTTGCAAATTGTGAGAGACCCCTGGAAGATAAAGAACTCTTCTCCAATGCTCAGCTGTGTGTCAGGGATAAACTAGCCGATGTTTGCTACTGGAGTGTGTTTTTTCCATACTATTATCTCATATTATCAGCCCTAAACCAAATCAAAACCACCATGCAGCTCACTATAAAACCTGCTGCATACTGAGTACCTTAAAACTCTTGTGTGCTGATGAATATGTAAGAACAGTTCAATATCTGTGTTTATTGCTTGTCGAGGTCTTGGAAACAGGATACATTGTATTCTGAAGGTTATTCTGATCTCTCCACTGCAATTTAATGTTAGCATCAAAAAAAAAAAAAAAAACAAACCCCAAAAAGTATTTACCAAAATATAAATTACACCTGCTACCTATTAGTTCAAGAAGGTTCTTTCCTGTTTTAGCTAACAGCTGTGAGGATGGTTGTACAATTTGATCTAAGATCTTCATCCCAGTTATTGTTATCACCAAAGGGAATCATGGTGTGATGATGTATGCAACCTTACATTTGAAACTCTCTCTGTGATGTTTTTCAGATTCAGACAGTTCTGGTAGAGTTTTCTGTTCTCCACAACCTAAACAGGAGATCTGTTTTAATATTTTTAATCTAGAATTATTAACTGTTCCACTAACTTTAAAAAAGCTAATAACCTTTTAGAGTAGCAGATGAAACTTCCTGTTTTCTGGAACACAAAAGAAGCTGTCAATGTGTCAATGACTGTGCTGGCACTTAACCCTAATCATTAATCCATTGTGAAATAAATACTCTCATTTGCTGGGGGGGGCAAGATCCAAGTCTCAGTATGTAGCTTATGTGTTCTTTGAATTGTATAAACATGTAGATTCATAACTTCATATGCTAGATTAGTGAGAATAATATATGTTTTTCATTGTGGTGGTGCTCTTCACATGACAGGGGTACTCCATTCTGCATCCATTATTCATCCCAGAGGTGACACCCAGACCCAAAGTGTTGAGGAATACTATGGTACTCACTATTAAGGAATACTTCTTAAATGTTGACTTTCCAATTGAAATGCAAACCTTTCTCAATACCAGATCTTGGTATTCTTATTTCCAATGAATATTAAATTGTTCCACCAGCAATCACAGAATTTCTGACAATTTCTGTGGTAGGGTACTATTTAGTATAAGTAGAAGTCAATATTTACATTGTCCATAAGAATTTAGAAAAGATTTCTGTTAAGTTATATAGAACAACATGCCTTTAAATGTGATTATACACTTAGAGCATTTTTCAAATGTAAGATTATATGAAGGTCTTTGTAATTTTCCAGCCTTAGCTAGAGGTGAACTGCGTTTTTGCACTGGCAATAATGTTCTTCATAGAAAGGATTATATGGCTGCATAAATCTTTATAAAAGCCCATTAGTGGTATTTTCAGGAATAATCTAAGCAGAAAAGCATCTGGAGTAAGTGGAAGCATTAGTCCAGTTATGTCTAAAAATTATTCTATTGATCATGAGCCAAAATTGAGCAACACAATGATAATACCACCACATATGGATGAGAAATATTTTTTCTCTTGGCAGGCTATCCAAGAGTTTGTGGAAATAAACTCATTAATCTTATTTAATCTTGCTGGTGTCATATACATGCCAAAATATGTTTTCTTTTTTTTTTTTTTTTTTTTTTTTTAATGGCGATAAGGAGCCAGAACAGTGGGACACGTAATTCTAGGTCATTGAATAATTCTTATCTGGTACATTGCAATACAGATCTTTATGCCAGAATTTAATATATAAAACATACTGAAGTATAAAGTTGTGGGAACCTCACTTCAACAGTTTGGCAGGTTTGTACAGTGAAGAAGGAAGAGGCCAGGAACTAGGTGATCTATGAGATGGAGGACATTATCTTTAGAATTTGTTTTCAATAAAAGTATCAACACCTGATTCAGAGGCATTGTTACCTCTTATCTGTTTGTGTCACCAGCAAAAGGCAGTCTGCCAGGAGACTGAAAAACTAAGAGGGTTGGACACTTGAAATAAATCAGTAAAAATGTGAAGATATTAAATAATGTAGTAGCTACGTGTATAGAGAGAGAATCAATGTCTTTGCCAGTGCAATTTATTAGGCAGAACAAGGTCTCTTCTGGAGGAGATTCCTTTAGGGACTCTGATTTAAGGAAATTTTCTATGACTGTGGGAAGGGATCCAAAAGGATCAATGAGGCTGAATCAGACTGAGATTCCTGGGACACTGAGGGTCTTCCCTTCATAGTAAGATCACAGTAAGATTGTAGGAATGTTGATTTGAAAGTGCCTCTGGAGACTATCTAGTCCACACTCCTGATCATTGCAGGACTGTCTCCAATTCTAGACCAGTCATCTATGGCTTTGTCTTAGCTAAATGTTAAAGCCTCCATAAATGGAGATCTACAGCCTTTCCGAGAAACCTCTTCTGGTTACAGCCTGCACTAACTTTCTAGTGAAGAATATTTTCTTACTGTCGAATCTAAACTTCCCAAGATGCAGTGTGGCTCTTGACCCTTGTATTGTCTAGCACAACCGAGAAGAGTCTGGCTGCCCTCAGTTCTGAAATAACCTTCAGGTAATCATAGGCTGTTATTGAATCATGTCTTAGACACAGCGTTGCCAGACTGATCAAACCCAGCTACCTCAACCGCTCCTCATAGATCATGTGCCCCAACCAGCATGGCAGCCTTCTCTCCACTTTCTCCACAGACCTCTGGGAGATGCAAAACTGGACTCAATATTCAGTGTGCAGCCTTACTAGCTCTGAGCAGAGAGAGATGATAACCTCACTGGATCTGCCAGTCATGCTGTTTCTGTTGTAGCTCAGTGTGAGGTTTTGCTTGTTTGCCATGGAAGTGTATAGTTGAATACAAATTCAACCTGTATTCACTGTAATCCCCAGGTCCTTTCCAGCAAGGCATCTGCCCTGCCAATCACTTCCCCACTTGTAACCGATTGCCTGAGTTGTTCTGCGTTGTCTTTGTTTGAAGAGAGCATGAATTTATGAACAGCAATAACTGTACAAATGTTTGCCATTTACAAGGGGGAGACTTTTTCAATGGTTTTAGATGATATGTGAGTTATTTAATTCCACAGATTTCTAAAAAGCCTAATAATTAATTTCCTGAGAATAGGAAAACCCAATTTGTTCAGAGTCCCAAACCATGGTTTTGACTGAAGCAAAATATAAATCTTAGTTGAAGATAAGTACCAAAGGTTTTTCTTCCTTTCATTTGTATCAGTATTGCACTTAGGTAAAGCTAAGTCAGAGAATACTACTATAACCCAGAAGAAAACATCAGCAACAACAAGCAACAGCGGTTGTAAGCCATTGTATTTTACTTAGTTATATGCCACTTAGAAGGCCTTCCATTGTTTTGTGGTTTGTTTTCTTTTTTTTTCTGAGGTGGTCTTAGGGGTATTAATTTCTTCTGAAGGCTGGGTCTTTTTCTTTCTTTTTATTCATGCATTCCCCTGTGAAATATATTGGTTTTAAGTGATTATATATAAACTAAAAGGGATATACACAACAATCTAATTTAATCAGCTCTAAATGTTGCTGTTGAATATTACAGGCAGATTCATTGAAGTGTTCATATAATTGCTAAATTTAAACCCTGGAAATACAGGTTAATTTGATGTCCTCCCTTACCTGCTATGGGAAAGCCCCATCAAATTACATTAAACATAAATCAGTGATTGAATTGTGAAATGGGGCTCACCAGAAGTCGGTAGTACAATACTATAATTATACATACACACATGCATGTACACACATGTGCGCACACACGTGCACAGAAAGATGGCTTGTGCCACTGGGTTGCTGCTCACTGAAGTAAAATCAGCAGAAGTCTTGCCCACCAACTCTGAAGAGTTAGCACTTGATTTAACATTTTTCCATTAAATATTTCATTCATGTAAGGACTAAGAGTATTATAATTTGTGATGCTAACCCTCAGACTGATATTTCTCTCTCATCAGGACTTAACAATAAGAAAATGAAAAGAAAAATTTACCTGGTCACAGTGTCTGGACGTTTCCTCAAAGACAGGTAAAGCACAGTACTTTAAAAAGGAATCCCATGTACACTTTTGTTGTGAAATGTGGAATACTTTATGCAGGATAGCTCTTGGCTGTCTCAGCAGAAGAAATTAACAGAAAAGAGTTGTTAATGTAAAATCTTTAAAATCATATTTCTCCAGCTCACTAGACTTCAGTTTGTAAACAGTGCTTTGTAAATTCTGTATTCATTAAAAAAACAAACAAAAAATCCAAAACAAACAACCCTCATAAATTTCACTATGTTAAAATTGTTAAAATTAAACTATTAATATTTATGGTTCTGTATCAGAAATAGTGTGGCCAGCAGGAGTAGGGAGGTGATTGTGCCCCTGTACTCGGCACTGCTGAGGCCGCACCTCGAATCCTGTGTTCAGTTTTGGACCCCTCACTACAAGAAGGACATTGAGGTGCTGGAGCATGTCCAGAGAAGGGCAACGAAGCTGGTGAGGGCTCTGGAGCACAAGTCTTCTGAGGAGCAGCTGAAGGAACTGGGGTTGTACAGTCTGGAGAAGAGGAGGCTGAGGGGAGACCTTATTGCTCCCTACAACTACCTGAAAGGGGGTTGCAGAGAGGTGGGTGTTGGTCTCTTCTCCCAAGCGACTAGTGACAGGACAAGAGGAAATGGCCTCAAGTTGCGCCAGGGGAGGTTCAGGCTGGATATTAGGAAAAATTTCTTTACTGAAGGAGTGGTGAAGCACTGGCACAGGCTGCCCAGGGAGGTGGTGGAGTCACCATCACTGGAGGTGTTCAAGGAACGTGTGGACGAGGCATTGTGGGAAATGGTTTAATGGACATGGTGGTGTTTGTTGGTTGATGGTTGGACTTGATGATCTTACAGGTCTTTTCCAACCTTAGTGATTCTGTGATTCTGTAAGTCAATGTAATAAATATTTTCTTAGACAGGAATTAAATTCTTTAGCAACACGTTAGTTTCTAAAATATTCAAATAATATAAGTTTCTATCTGCTTTGCTTTAATAGCAGTTGCCTTGCTCCTAAAATATAATAATTCATATTATGGCATGTATTTTCCCTTTTTTAGAAAAAAGTATGCAGAGAATAAATTACATTTACATCATGATTTCTCAAAATACAATGCATTCGTTCTTGTTTAAATCAAGTATATTGTACATTATTGACAATTGTGTCTTACAAATGATAATTGGAATTGTTAGTATGAATATCTCCATACAGTCCTAAAAGAAATACATTTCACTAAAATAGAGAATCTGAAAAACAATCTACTATCTGAATTTCAAAGTTTTATCTTTGTACTACAGAATTTTAAGCTACGGTCAAGAATTAAACAGGGCATATATATATGTGATATGAGTAGATAACTACACGTAAATGAGTAATATAGACAGCAATGCAACAGTATATGTAGCAGAATGGAGTCCTTCCCTTCCCTTTTCACCACTATACTCTCCTAAAGACAAAGTTCAAGGGATTTGCTCCTTGAAGTTAATTCCAGGTGAGAGAATCATGTGTTATAGCTATGTTACTGTGTAGTGTTGTGCTCATATTTGCCTGTCATTATTCAGCTTTCCATCTGCTCTTTTTTTCTATGCTTTCTTTCTCACCATTAAGTGTAGTTTCTAGTAACCTAGAAGTAACTGGAGATTTTAAAAATGGATGTTGGGATTCTCTGTTGGGGTCCAAATAAAGTAGGTTCATTGTTCCTCAAGGACAGAATTTACATGTTACTTTATTGATGAACAATTTAAGGGCCTGGTTGGATGCCACTGGGCATCAATTACAATTCTTGCAAGGACCTGGTATGAATTTACTCACGATTAATGAGATGTCAGCAAAGTTGAAAGAAATGTATTGATGTCCAATAGCAAAGTAATCAGACCCTCACAAGGCCAGGTAATATGAACATCTTTCAGAGAGGTTTCATCTATCTTAAATGCCATGAACAGATTCGCTACACTTCACAAAGGGAAAGAAGTGTGCAAGAAAGAAGTACAATACTGGGAACTTCCAAACACTAAATTAAATGTGAACATAGTGAGTCTATTAAAATAAAAGTGTAAGTTTTCACAGAATCACAGAATCAGTACGGTTGGAAAAGACCTGTAAGATCATCGAGTCCAACCTGAAAAAAAAAAAAAAAAAAAAAAACCCACAAAAAAAAAAACACAAAAAAAACCCACAAAAAAAACCCCACAAAACCCACGCCACACAACAACAACAACAAGCCACAACCCACCCAACACCACACAGCACCATGTCCATCAAGCTACATCCCACAATGCCACATCCACACGCTCCTTGAATACCTCCAGGGAGGGTGACTCTACCACCTCCCTGGGCAGCCTATTCCAATGTTTCACTACACTCTCAGTAAAGAACTTTTTCCTAATATCTAGCCTGAACCTCCCCTGGCGCAACTTGAGGTATGCTTTTGTCGTTGTGTATGCATATATATATATATGCATAGATATAGTCATATATAAACTTAAATCTAAAAATGTCAACTTTGAAGATTTTTTTTCCTCACTTTTTGTCTGGGCCAGCCAGAAGGGAGGCTTTAAAAGACCAGGTTTTGGGCTTTGCACCCTTCCATTTTATGCTTTTCCTCTCTATGGTAGAACCCAGTGCTGAGAGTTAAGTGCATGGGTTTCACGGGGTATTTGTGAGGAGGTAAAGCAACAAAACAAGGCAAAAAACATGAAAATTTGGACAGGAATTATTCCAAAATTTCAAATGCAAATATGCTTCTGAAATACTACTTTTCTCCAGAGTATAAACCTGTGACTGTGGGCTCTAAAAGTGGCTTTGCCATGTAAAAGTGGCAGAGCCTAGGTTCTGGAATCCATTCATAAATTATTTATAAATGTTTTGTCTGAGAAAACTGCAAAGTTGTCAAAATTAACCAATGAAGTAGTGGTAATGGTATGCAACTTCCTATTACAACCTAGGAGTGAGACCAGGCTTTTAAGTCCTCTTCAGCCCAAGAGGATCTGAATCCTCTCCCACAGTAAACTGGTCAGAGACGTCTACAAGCACTTTCCTGCCCCATGACTCTAAAGGATCAGAATATTCAGCTCACTGGGTTTCTAACTCACTCCAAACTATAAGAATGAGAATTGAACCACTGGCATTCTTCCTATTGCAACTGTGCGACCAAATTCCACTGAGAAAAATCATGCAAATTTTTAGAGCCAGACAGTAGAAGCATGTCTTTGCTGCTATAGAGAATCCGCTATCAGTTTGGAGGTATTACTACTGTTACAGTTTTGCAAGCAGAGAAACTTGAGCCAACTACTGCCTGCTATGAGCAGATGAGAGAGATTGTAGATAAATTAATAGTTACAAATACTTTTACTTAGTTATAATCACATTCACATTTTTATAATTGAAACTCATTTCTCAGAGAGATTTTTATTTGCACTTAAGTGAGCTAGTTGAAAAAGAAAGTGCCTTTGTTGAAAGAACTGCTTAGAAACACTCATCAAGAAAAATATTGCTCTATCTTAGAAGACTCTAAACAAAGCTGAGGGAACAAAAGTGCATAATTAATTAGGTCCATCAAGCCACATTCTTAATATAAGGGCCAAATATATTTAATATAATATAATTTTACCGTGGGCAATGATGATAATAGGAATATTAAATTGTGAACGTTATTGAAGTGTTTATAAAAATGAGGGGCAGTTAGAAACCAAAGCAATATCTGTCCATTGCAAGTGTTCAAATACATCAAAAGTGCCCATTTGTTTAAACTGAAACTAAGTAATGGTGCTTGAAAATTTCCTGATGAACTACAGCTTTTATTTTCCTCCAATTAAAATGGAAATAAGGAAAAGATTCTTTGCATATTCTGGAACATCAGCTTAAAATTAGTTCCCCAAATTTCTTTAGCTGCTTATTACAATGATTGGCTTTAAAAAGCAAATATGTAATTGATTAGACTAGAGTGTGTATTGCATTGCGGAGCATCATGTAAAAATTCTTTGATATTTAGTATTCCTATAATGAAATTTTAACTAACTCTCACTGCCTCAGGATCATAATGAGAATATGATAGTAAGTCTCAATAGGATTTACCTAGCAAACAATTTTTGGTGACTTATTAATTTAAATGTCTTAAATAATTGCTCTAAAATTAACATCACTTTTATTTTATAGTAATTTGATATCAATTAAGATACATGCTTGACAATTTAGATCCACTGTTGTATAGTGCAGTTAAATAAATAAATGTTTTCATAAGGAATTGGTAATTGGTTATACTTGGATAATAAATACAGAAAGATACAGCTTTTGAGATTAAGAAGATGAACATGTAATGTTTGCTTTCAGAAATGTACACAGATCAAAATATTTCACATCATCACTTCAAAGATTCAAAAGTTGGTCATGGACCCAAACTGAGAAACTCCAGAGAAATGTAAAACATTTTATTTGAACAAAAAGAATCAAATTATTTCTGCATTCTTTGTTTCCCAGGTATTACTGATAATAAAATTGATGATACATCAGCTGGTCTTTCTTTACTGTTACGGTCAGTGGAGGTCTGGCAGACCAGTATTCAAAGACTTTTCTTCATGCCCATCCCAAATTTGAGCTCAAAAGGGGAACAAAACCTTAATCTACATAGGCTCCTGCAGTCTGGGTGAGCATTTACAAAATCCCCTTATGTTCAAAACATACTGCACATCAAACTGTCTGATATCATGCTGGGTATAACCATTGGAGATGAGTGCAAATACAATCCAGCATTGTGCCATTTAATCCCAAACTTAAAATTCTTCCAAGGAGACAGCTAAACCCCTCCAAACCAAAACACCCTTGGGCATGCATTTCCTTAATTATTGATATTTTTTTAAAATTCTCCATTATTTATTGTCTCTATGGACATGCAAAAAAGTGATGAAATAAAATGTGCTTGCACTTTGGCTGAGAGAAGAAAGACCATTCTGCAACATGCTGCAAAGTTATTGTCAATGCAACTCAGATAACCAGCAGCTGTGGGGAAAGGAAGTAAGAGCACAAAGATATTTGAGCAGGAAATATTGCTTCTTGTGAAGAGAATTAAGGGAAAAAGCTGGGAAAAATATAAATGAAGAACAACAAAAACCCTGAAACCTTCTTCTGCCCACACATTTCCAGGAATCACTTGCAGAATGTATATGGTTCTATCACAGGAATTAACTAGCCTGATGGACCCAATAGGAAGTAGTAAAAAAGCCCATGATTATCAGTGATACTTCTCTGGTTTATTTTATTGGATTTCACACTCTGAGCACAAAGCATAAAGAAAGAAAATGTATCTCCTGAAATATACAGAGCTCAAGAAGAGCAGCAGTCGCATGAATAATTGGTGCTGTTAATATGTATGCTACGCATCCTGCATTCTGCTCCTCTAGAAACTTTGAAAAAATAAAGCTAATTTTGGGCATTTGGGTGCATCGTTACCAGTGCGTTCAGTTAAAAAATAATTTCCTCTTCTCTGCTGCCTTGCTGGATGCCTGAATAAAAACCATTAATGTGTGTCTCCTCCCCAAGTCTAGACAACTCATGCCTAAAAAGGAGGATAATCAAAGACAAAGGACATTATTTCACAGTGATACACCAGAGAGAGAGAAATTACTTGTAATAAATAATTTTTTAAATGCTCCCCAAATGTTTAAAGTTTCTAGTTGTAACTTTACTAGTTATAATCAGTAACTGATTCTACTAGCCTTGAACTTTGAAGTCCATTATTGTTCAAAACACGTTTACTCTTCTTGAAGAACTCAGATTTTCACATAAGGCTGTTTCAGTCAATGTTCCTAATCTGCATCCAAGACAGCTTCCTTGTCTATCTAAATTGTCTTTTGAAGATATGTTCTTCAGATTAACAGAGAATCTCTGTGTCATACTTGCTTTTTCACTGGGGGGTTAATACAGTTGGAGATATTCAGAAGTTGAAAATATATAGGCTGAGAAAAATATGCCTGAAAGAATTCAGGTGGCAATGTTGACAACACATCCATACAGCTCAGGACACATTTAAAAAAAACACACACACACACAAACATACACACTGCTGAGAACCAATAGCACCATTTCACAGGCAAACACACAACAGGAGTGAGAGTGCTGCCAATGATCTTTGACTTCAGGTCCTCTCTTTCTGGTGCTAGTTTATGGATAGACCCCTCCTGCAGATTTGTATTTTTTTCATCTTTGAGGGTTTATCACCCCTCTGTTCTGTTTGTGTTTGCAGTTATTTCTGGTACTTCATGGTATCTCTTAGACAGGCAGCAAAGGTGGTGAAGCAAATGTAATCTCAGACGGAAAAGGTGTCTGAAAACAGTTAAAATCTCTCAAATACTTTTGGAGAAAGATATGGAGAAGAAAAAGTAGAACAAACCAGAAGTTTTTGCTCCTAGTACAAATGTTTTCTCCTTATCATCATTTCCTGATTCAAGAGAAATTAGCAGCATATTTATTCATACAGTCTGACTAACATGCAACAATCTCTTGTAAGAAGTGCGTCTTCATTTATATTTCACAGAATCACAGAATCATTAAAGTTGGAAAAGACCTGTAAGATCATCAAGTCCAACCATCAACCCAACACCACCATGCCCACTAAACCATGTCCCTCAGTGCCACGTCTACACGTTTTTTCAACACCTCCAGTGATGGCGACTCCACCACCTCCCTGGGCAGCCTGTTCCAATGTTTGACCACTCTCTCAGTAAAGGAAATTTTCCCAGTATCCAGTCTAAACCTCCCCTGGCACAACCTGAGGCCATTTCCCCACATAATGAGGGAGCAATGCAGGTAATCGAGGTTGTTGCTCAGGGAATGTGCACTAAGAAAGGACATTTAATACAAGGTAAGAGTCAGCATTCATTATCAGCAAGACCTAAAGAAAACAGAAAAACAAAGGGAGAGGACTTAGGTCAGTCTCACCCTCACCTAGAGCATCACTTTTGGCAGTAATTCTAACAAACTCTCTCATGTTCCTCTCCCATAGAATTTCTGCTGTTGTGCCATTGAGAAACTTTTATCTCTGACACTTGTTCAACCACAGTGTAAGAATGAATATAATTTTTAATCATCTGTTTTTTCACCACATAGTTGAATCAAAATCCTTTTTCTGCAATTTTAAATGCACTTGTGCAACAACCTGGTGGACTTGGCAGTGTTAGGTTTACAGTTGGATTCAATGATCTTAAAGGTCTTTTCCAACCTAAATGATTCTATGATTCTATGATTTTGTGAACTTCCTAATATTCATGAATGTCTGGGCAGTGCATATGTAACATTAGTAAAAACATTGCTGATGCAAGTGATGTAACACAAAAATTTGTACTTTAATAGGTGCTCCACAACTTTGAATTTGAAAGAGTTGCCTTGATTTGAAATATCTCTTAGAGGACTACTGTAAACACCAGCAAGTGGCCTTTACAGCAAGTATCTTTGATGCATTTTTTAACAAGCCATAACACTTAAACCTTTTTTTCTACTTGCCCATTGAGTTTTAGAGGTGACAAAAAGGATTAACTGACATTCAGAAACACTTTGGGACACGAATTCTATCATTCTATGTATCTGTAATACACCAATAACATCTAGAGTATTACTAAATAAATAAATAAAATATTATTAATAATAATTGTTATTAATTATAATGATTATTATTTAATTTTATTATAAAAAGTTTCTGGATGCTTATTCAATAAACCACGACTTTTCTTGGTGTAGTTTGGGGAAGTGAATTGAAAAGAAGTTCATGGCATGAAAAATTTTGCCTTTGATATTCCCTTATATGTGATAAGTACTTGTTCTCATCAGGTGTCCCATTGTGACATCAAGTTATATTCTGCTTATTCTCTGCTGGTCTGTTGATTGTTTTCAGTGTTTGGGTTTTGATTCTGGCTGTAAGAGATTTTAGATAGAGTTGAAAACATTTTTCTAAAACAATTTCATGTCCTGATCAGTGACCTATCAAAAGTAGAATTTCTTCATGAGAACGTGACTTTCCTTTTAACATTTTACTTTCAGGACTATAGTTTTCATTTAGCTGTGATTGATTCTTTCCTGGCCTTCATCCTTTTGGGTGGAATTGGGGGAAGTTGTTCAGCCATTCTCTGTAGTCTGGCCATTTACTCTGATAATCTCAGTTTTCATTCTAGTAAAACTGAACACTGGCAGTAGCCTTAATCTATCCTATTGTCTTCCTTTTGCATACTACGGCTGTGGCTACCTAGTCACATATTAGTATGTTCTTATGGGGCTTGGATTTGCTATGGTGTTCTGAAAGACTTCTGGTGTATGATTAAAATATTCTGTTACTTTTTCTAGTACAAACAACTGGCTGCAGTATTTGAGGAAAGGACTTGATGATCCCTTCTGGTCATGTTGTCCTATCCCAAATTAAATTGATCTAATTCAATGAGACTTTTCCTGAATACAAAGGTTCAGAAACAAACAAGCAAACAAAAAACCTGGAGGGTCAGGATTTAAAGTCATAAATTTAATGCTCAGTGGATACTGTCCTAACAGCTGTGAGAAGTAAGGAGATATGATATTCAGTAAGAGAATTACATGTATTCCTCTGCAAAAATATCAGCCACCCCACTTCCCTAATGCATATGCATTATATATCTTGAATAAACAACCATCTGATCCGACCATCTGAATGTGATTTAGCCCCAATAGACTTTCTAGGTACTCTGACACATATTTTCTGTATGTTTGACAGAATTCAAGATGACTGTTCTTTTGGCAGTGACCTTTAATTTAAATGTGTCTACCATAGGCATGCCGTTCCATAATCACTGTATCTTTCCAAGCTAACTAGGTATTCTTATTTCCATCTTCGACTAAAATGAGAGGAAAAAATAATCTCTGAAATATTAACATGTCTTTTCATGTTTTTATCACCTGAAGTATTACTGCACTTTAATTACCAAGCTGAGAGCAATGGGATTTTGTCACATTAGGAGAACAGCAGCTACGTATTTAAGACAGAAGACAGAGAAAGCAATATAACTCGAAAATGTCACAACACATTTATCCTTTCTAATACTCCCCACAGACCAGGCTGAAACTTCCTTTTCTGGGGTGAACAGATTCTCAGGAAAAGGAATATCGTTTGTTTCTTCCTTTCTTCCCTCTTTTTCTTTGCACTAATAAACTAATCATTGCATTATTATTCTTTATACTCTCCAGAATGTGTGTATTTAATGCTTCTGAGACTCTGGAAAAAAGTTTTCCAATAACTCATTTATAGAAGTTAAATACCAGTTCCAAGTCAAAGTAAATTGTTCTCAAAATCACCACATATGAAGGGTAAAATTCTGGCCTCTGGAAAAGCTTTTATGAAGGTTGTTGAATCAGTTTTGCACCATTAAAAGATCTAACTTCACAGAGCAGATGCTCAGCTGTTTCTGAAAATGATCCTAACTGTCACCTTTGAAAAACTTTTTCTTAATATGCAGTATATTATAAGGAAAAAAAAAGAGGACTGCAAACTCATTTTACCCACAATACATACACACTTCCATAAGCTGTTGGAAACGTAGTATACTCTAAAACAAGCCAGGCCAATATGTCTGATTTCCTGCTTGTGGCTCTGAATTCTTCCTGTGAAATATTTTGAATTTATTGGGTTTGCCCATTTCCACGAACTTACAGAATTTGTGAAATAGGATTGAATGGGATAAAGTTAATGTTTCTTTTTTAAATTTTACTAGGATGAGGAAAAGAACACGGCATACTGCCTTTTTTGTATTAGTGCTGATGATCATATAAAAAATGTTTTTTCAAGAAGAATTTACCTTAAGTCTAGATTTAAAAAAAACAACAAACAATAGATTAAAAAATCTGTTGATTTTAGAATGGAATCGGGAAAGACTAGTGAAGCTGCTACTGCTGGAAATTTTTCCAGTGGAAGACTTGCTATCGATTTTAGTTTAAGCTGAAAAATGACTAATATTGAATCTCACTAAATGGTATAAGTTTTTCGGAAAAATTCATAGAAACTGCCAGTCTTCTGGATTCTAAGTTACTTACTCATACACAACATAATTTTGGAGAAGCTACACCATTTCCACTGAATTTGTTCTGAAATTTATTTTTCTCTGAGGCAATTTATGTGATGACCTTTTACCTTACTGGGTGGGAAGACGTTGCTGATTCACAGAGTAGTTGAGGTTGGAAGGCACCTCTGAAGGTCATATAGTCCAACCCTCTTCTCAAGCAAGATCAGCTAGAACAGGTTGCTCAGGACTGTGTTCAGTCAGGTCTTGAATATTTCCACAGATGGAGACTCCACAACCTCTCTGGGCAACCTGTGCCAGTGTTTGACCACCTTCATAATAAAAAAAGCGTTTTCTTATGCCTTTCACTGGACTCACTTCAATAAGTCCCTGCCTTTCTTGTACTGGGGAGCCCAAGATTAAACACAGTTGTGGATGGAGTTATACATTAAAATAAGGTATGTGTGCATGGAAGCTGGTTCCATTCCTCTGAATAGGAGAGAGTAACTTAGCACAAAATATTAACCCAGGCTGAAAATATGGGAGTAGGGAGGTCTTTGGACATAGGATTGTTGACTCATAGCAGTGAGGTTTGCAGCAAGAAGGTAGGTAGTAAGCATCTACCTTCCTTGGTGGCATAAGTCACTGCATCCAGGATGGTAGAATTAATCCAGGGAAACTCTGTGTAGATCCTACTCTGGAGAGTTGCAAGGCAAGACTAGGAGACTAAGGACAGCTATGGCACTCAGCTATATTAAAATCATAGCGTGCTACTTTTAGGATCAGGAATTTTGATGATCCCTTTCTGAAGAATATTGCTGCAATTTTCATGACTGCTACAACAAAGGAAATATTTGAATAATGTTTATGAAGGAAGTGGTTCATGAGATACTTATGAGTCTGAGAGAATAATCATATAACATGCCTTATTACAACATCCCTGACTGATATTGGTATTTCTACTGCCAACTGATGGATCATGTTAGAGAAATACCATGCTTCATGCTGTGGTTTCACAATTCAACTTGGCAATAGTTTTGAAATAATAAGTATGCTCATACAGAATCACAGAATCACAGAATCATTAAGGTTGGAAAAGACCTGGAAGATCTTCAAGTCCAACATCAACTAACACCACCATGCCCACTAAACCATGTCCCACAGTATCACGTCTACACATTTTTTGAACACCTCTAGTGATGGTGACTCCACCACCTCCCTGGGCAGCCTGTTCCAGTGTTTCACCACTGTCTCAGCAAAGCAATTTTTCCTAATATCCAGCCTGAACCTCCCCTGGCGCAACTTGAGGCCATTTCCTCTCGTTCTATGATTAGTCACTTGGGAGAAGAGACCAACACCCACCTCTCTGCAACCTCCTTTCAGGTAATTGTGGAGAGCGATGAGGTCTCCCCTCAGCCTCCTCTCCTCCAGACTGAACAACTCCAGTTCCCTCAGCTGCTCCTCAGAAGACTTGTGCTCCAGACCCCTCACCAGCTTTGTTGCCCTTCTCTGGACTGACTTCCTGAAAGGCTCCAAGTTCAAGACACCCTAGGAAATAGTATTTTAAAATTTCCCTATCCCAAATGGAATGCAATTAAACAGACAAAGAAAAGACTGGTAGGGGAATTATGACTAACCAAGATCAGAAGCACGAACACAGAATCATACAGGTTTTTTATCACCTGATTCAAGTCATTGGCACAGTATAGTACTGTCTCTTGCTGACCGTAAGCAACAGATGAACAGACCACATTATTTAATGGCTTAATAGAATCTAAAGTTTTGTAATCTTATCTGAGAAACTGAAAAGGATCAATGTTGAATGCAATCTGGATTTTAAGAGCCTTACATGAAAAAGATTGAGTGACAATAGCTGCCTTCTCTATTATGTTTGTTTATCATACGTTATCTTAGAGCAAATACAAAAGCTTTGATTCTCTGTTTTATAATATTAAAAAATCCTCCTGTGTCCTTTTCTCTTTCAGTAACACCTTCCTGCCTGCTTTTGGATGTCACAGGCAAGGACTTTGCCAATGGAGTGATTAAATGATGTGCAGTCTGTCCTTAGCAGTGAAGGTGATAATTACACAGAGAACAGCAACTAAGGAGTAAGGATGTTCCCCTGGAACAGGTCTCAGAATAAAAACATCCAATGTGTGCTTCTTTCAATAGCACTGGGCCTCTCTTCATTACTGCCCCATCACTCTTCTGAAATTGATCCCGTTTCATCCACTTTAATGTGGTTTAACAAAAAATGTCGCTTAAGAATTTCAGTGTTGTCTCCTTTCTCAGCAGCTTTCTCCAGAGCACTGAAAATAGCACCTTCTGTTCAACAAAGTATGCAAAGTGAAACAGCTATGAAAAGTTAAGTTCTAGAGTTTTCTTTTATTAACCAAAATGTTTACAAAGAATTTTTTTTAAAATGCATTCTCTTTCCCAAGACAAAATTTTATTCCCCTTTGTAATTCTGAGAATGTATCTCATACTGTATAATATGAAATAACATTTATGGCCCAGTCATATGCTTCATTGAGAATAGAACGTTTAATCTTTTCCTATGTTGATTATCTTTGCTCTAGGAGAGGTAAAGTTATTTGCATGTCAAAAAGGAGAAGCAAAGTTGCTGTGAAGAGAACTGTTTATTCTTTTATTTAGAGTTGTATTTTTGAGCCCTCTATTTCAGAATTGAATGAATTAAATGCAAGAAAACCTGAAAATCTCACAGGAACATCTTCAGAAAACTAGGAATTGTCAAGGAGTATATGTTAAGTCAGAAAAGGGGAATAGCCCCAAAGATTTGACCTGATTTTCTCAAATAATAATGTTTTCTTTAATGTCATCTACCTAATGTTTGCCTACTGACAAACTGTTAGTGTGGAAATTTCTTTCACATAGAAACCCAGTATCTGCATGAACCACAGTCCAGTCTGCAGGGCAGAATACTTCAAATTGTTCAATGCAGTCAGTACAAGTGCAACAATTCTCAAAGAAAGATCACTTCAGTGGTTCCCAGTGATTATGATTATCTGCTACAGTACCATATGCTGGACAAACAACAATATCCAATGCATCTGTTAAATCATATGCCAATATCAGTTATCTCTTCCTCACTCCTCGTACAGAATGGATGCTATTATAAATAGTTGCTATTATTTGGTGTAATTGTAGTAGATCTCATATTTCTGTCACTTAAATCTAAAACTGGATATGGAAATGCTAAAACTGGTGAAACATCTTCATTAATTACCCAGCAAAATTAATAATACACTACTTATCTGGCAATAGTCTTATTATGTCCATGTATTATTTTTTTTTCTCAGAAAACTGAGAAATAGTAGTTACTGTGTAATTTCTGCACTCATAAACACTTGCTAATGAACTGAAGAACCCTATAAACCATTTAAGCAGGGTACAGTTTCTCATGCTGTATTTCCTTCCTTTAGGAAACCTTAATTTTGTTTAGCAGTATTTTTTTTCAGAGGAAAAGAGAAAGGAAAATAAAAATCTTTCCAGCTTCAAATAGTCCTTTCTTTTTTTTTGTTTCCCCTTACTGTACTTAAAACCCTAGAAATAGGATAGGTGCTTTATAAAGAGATAAGAGACAAGTGTTCTTTTGAAAAGCATAAACAAACAACTTTGTCAGTATATTTAAATAGTTAAGACAACAAGGATAGACTTATCCTAGAAAATCTTGTTTTATGTACAATCTGGCTGGTGAGGGGAATTTTCAAAACCAAATAGTCTCATGCTGAGTCTTCATTACCTATGTTGTGCTGCAGAGAAAAAGAAAAAAGAAAAAAAAATCAGGAAGAGAAAAATAAAGGCCTCTTGTTCACAGTAAATCTGATCCATCCATTAGACATCTACCTTATAAAATATTTATAATCAGTTCTGTCTTGGGATCTTGAAGTTTGCTCTCTCCCAGTGATATTTGATAAGAGCTATTGTACCATTTCAACATTATCTCCAAGGATCAGATTGGGATAGCAGTATTTGCACAAATATAGTTTAAGCATCTACAAATGATTTTACACCAGAAATCCACCACAGAATTGATACAAAACAGAACAAATGAGCCTGAGTAAATACAGAAATACACATAAAACATGATCTTCCCTCCCTGGCATTGCTGAATATTTGCTTTACTGTCTGGAAATATATGGAGTATAATTTTCCCCTCCCACCGTAAAACCGTGCCCATGGGGTTTTGCAATAATCACATAATCACAGAATCACTAAGGTTGGAAAAGACCTGTAAGATCACCAACTCCAACCATCAACGAACACCACCATGCCCATTAAACCATGTCCCGCAGTGCCTCCTCCACACATTCCTTGAACACCTCCAGTGATGGTGACTCCACCACCTCCCTGGGAAGCTTTTTCCAGTGTCTCACCTCTCTCTCAGTAAAAAAAAATTTCCTAATATCCAGTCTGAACCTCCCCTGGCGCAACTTGAGGCCATTTCCTCTTGTCCTGTCACTAGTCACTTGGGAGAAGAGACCAACACCCACCTCTCTGCAACCTCCTTTCAGGTAATTCTAGAGAGCGATAAGGTCTCCCCTCAGCCTCCTCTTCTCCAGACTGAACAACCCCAGTTCCCTCAGCTGCTCCTCAGAAGACTTGTGCTCTAGACCCTGCAACAGCTTCGTCGCCCTTCTCTGGACACACTCCAGCACCTCAATGTCCTTCTTGTAGTGAGGGGTCCAAAACTGAACACAGGATTCGAGGTGTGGCCTCAGCAGTGCCGAGTACAGGGGCACAATCACCTCCCTACTCCTGCTGGCCACACTGTTTCTGATACAGGCCAGGATGCCGTTGGCCTTCTTGGCCACCTGGGCACACTGCTGGCTCATCTTCAGCCGGCTGTCGACCAACACCCCCAGGTCCTTTTCTGCGGGGCAGCTTTCCAGCCACTCGTCCCCAGGCCTGTAGCGCTGCATGGGGTTGTTGTGACCCAAGTGCAGGACCCGGCACTTGGCCTTGTTGAACCTCATCCAATTGGCCCGGGCCCATCGATCCAGCCTGTCCAGATCCCTCTGCAGAGCCTTCCTACCCTCCAGCAGATCAACACTCCCACCCAACCTGGTGTTGTCTGCAAACTTGCTGAGGGAGCACATCTAGACCATCAACAAATATATTAAACAAGGCCGGCCCCAAAACTGAGCCCTGGCAGACTCTGCTTGTGACCGGCCGCCAACTGGATTTCGCTCCATTCACCACAACTCTCTGGGCTCGGCCATCCAGCCAGTTTTTTACCCAGCGAAGAGTGCACCTGTCTAAGCCACGAGTTGCCAGCTTCTCCAGGAGAATACTGTGGGAGACAGTGTCGAAGGCTTTACTAAAGTCCAGGTAGACAACATGCACAGCCTTTCCCTCATCCACGAGGCGGGTCACCTGGTCATAGAAGGAGATCAGGTTGGTCAAGCAGGACCTGCCTTTCAGGAATTCATGCTGGCTGGGCCTGATCTCTTGGTTGTCTTGCATGTGCCCCTCAAGATGAAACTCAGTGACCACTACCTCTGAAAGAAAACCTGTTGCATTATTTTGTAATACTAATATCACTATTTATGACAAAGAAATAGTTCATAAGTCTTACAGTCCCAGCAACAGACATAATTAACACAGTGCAGTTAAGTGCATTTCCCTGGCCAGGTTAAAATTTTAGTCCCACAAGCAATAATAAATCATGGTTTAGACATGCAATGTCTAAACCAAATGTCAGCTAAGCTGTGATAGAAGGTCTCTGTACATGTGCTCTTCCTGAGAAGTACACAAAGGAGAACTTGAGTTATCTTGACTCACTCATGGTATTCTGGATTTAAATTAAATCTTTTGAGAGCAGTTCCATGGTAACAGTTTCTGGTTTTGGTCATTTAGTCTGTTATTTTAGCAGACAAAAAATTAAGGAATATGCACACAAATGTATATTTGTTTTGATTGCAAAACTCAGCAATGATAAGATTTATTATTACATAAATCCCCCAAAATTAATCCTAGATTTGGGCTCAAACTTTTTCAGATTAAACTGATAATCTTCATGGTATGTCTTAAATTAAAATTCCTGGTTTAGCTTTACAAATATGATAACTATAACAACAATTGGAACAAGAAATTTTGTACTTGTAGTTGGTGGGTATGACCTGTGAAGAGCCAATCCAATGCAATTTTGTTATTAGTGAAATTTCTAGGTCAGTTGTCTGAACTATCTGTTTGTCCTTCCCACTACAGAGAATTTAAATTTAGTGGGAATCTTAGCATTCAAATTTTAATTTTATGATGTAAAATGTTTTTTTTAAATCGAAGATCTTCTATCCTGATAATTTCCTGGAGTACTTCCCATTATTCTGAATATTCTTTATTTCCCATTTTGGAGTCATTTTTTCTAAAGACTTTAACCAACCTACAAAGTATAAGACATTACTCTTCACTATGAGGGTGGTGAGGTGCTGGAACAGATTGCCCAGAGAAGCTGTGGATGCCCCAACCCTGGAAGTGTTCAAGGCCGGGTTGGATGGGGCTTTGAGCAACCTGGTCTAGTGGAAGGTGTCCCTGCCCATGGCAGGGCAGTTGGAACTATATGATCTTTAAGGTCCCTTCCAACCAAATCATTCTATGATTCTATGATTATCCTTAATCAAGGCAAATGGTAAAAGCTTTAGAATGTCTCAGGCTCTGCATATTGGTCATGCCAGCGTTTTACTGCTCCTTTGGATGTACCCTTTTCTAAACCTGAATGAGGACATACAGGCTCCATTTCCAATTCTGACTGTAATCCAAGAACTTTAATGGTCTGAAGCAATATTCCATAAAGCCACAGCACAGATCTTTCTAGGCAAAGAAATTTCTAGCTGCTGTGAAACCATCTCAACCTCATAGCACAACCCACATTTCCATGCAGTATTACTCTCTTTTCCAACTTGAAGTGACATCCCCTGAGGGCTGTGTTAGAAAGCAGCAGCAAGAGCAAATGCCATTATGACAGAAACCCTCCCCTGAATGGTATTGACACCATCTGAAGCAAGCAGGCAGTCCCACACCCTTAGGTGAAAGTCCAAACTTTCTCTCATTCCTCAAGTATAGGCAGCAGGATAAGCTGAAGCAGCCCAAGCCATAAACATGTATTTTGAAAATGAAACAGTAAGGAGTGTCTCAGATAACTAGGACAGAATCAATCTTTCTTAATGCTTTTCCTGGTTTTCTAATATGATTTATATCCCCCTTTTAGGTTTCAGAAAGCTCTTCTTTATGAAAAATGTTTGTCAGACGCAGCAGCCCTCTGAGTGGTTTCTGTCTTTTGGCTTTGGTGCTAGAGACTTCAGAGAGAGTCTTAACTGGGTCTTAGCTCAGAACACATTTAAATTGTCTTCATGTCCTGGGATATTTTTGGACACACAGCTGAGAATAAACAAAACAACCCTCCCTATTTCCCGACCTTTTCCACATGCTGAGCTATTGCTCAAGGATTCTGCAGGTGTTTATTCAGTAGAAATTTGCAGATATCTTTCAGGATGAAGAAGAGCAGGAGGACAGAACTGAATTTCTAAGTGACCTGGTGAGTTTACAGCAGTGGAGACTGTAAGTTACTGAGTAAAATCTGTACTAAAAAAAAAATAATACAAAGTTCAATACCAACAGTATAGAAACAATGGATTATCTTTGATTTTAAAAACATGCAATTTTTTTCTATCTGAGTGGAATAGTGATATTTTCCTCAGTAATAATCACCTGTCACACAGATGATGACAAAGAAAATCTTCAAGAACTTTCATATAAAAAAACTTTATTTCCTTCAGTCTGAACAGGTCTATCTTCAATGCTTTTGTTATTTTTGAACTAGTTGGCTGAGAGAGAAAGATATTTTAGCAGTTAGCTAAAAGCAAAACAAAGCAATCACACCCTAGCTTGAGGATTTACACACAAAGATACAGATATTAAAGAAGTTGAAAACCAAAAGTAATTATCACTGGGCTGAATTTCATCGTTTTGATTCAGGCTTATGCTCTTGTCTGAGTCTAAAATTCATATTTGAGTTCAGAGGAAAGAAAATCCTGATATTTCCTAGTTTTCTGCCCAAAAACGGTTTGGGGCATTTTAAACTGTCTTTGATTGTAACATTTGCTTCTAGAAGAAGACAATTTTATTGGCCCACCATCCCCCTTTCAAAATTAATCTTTAACTGAAAAGCCATGTTACATAAACAACCTTAAAACTGGACTGTTGACTTTAATATCTTCATAATTTTGAGAACCAAAATTTTTGAGGGCTGTGTCAGAATTAGAGGGCCTGTTTGGCCTCTTCCTAATATTAATTTATAAATTTAGATGTATAAGAGATTTTTCACTGGACTACCTTAATAAAAAAAGTCCAGTAAATAGAGCAAATTCCTGAGTAAGTTAGCAAGAAGACAAGCAATGACAGTGCAGTTTCCATTTTATTCTGTGTTTTTGCATACATAAAATCCTTATGCCATTGTTAATATTATCAAGGAATGGGTTCAAATAGTTTAGGATATTTTTCTTCAAATGGCATACCACAATGCTTTAGTCCTCTGTTAAAATGTTGAGATCACTAAACCCCACCCTTTTGCGGGATGTTCATTCCCCTTTGCATCTACGTAAGAAACAAACAAACAAGAATTTCAGTAAGAGGAAAGAGAGCACAGTGTCAATATGGTAAAGCAGAATAGCAAGGAGTCTATGCAAACAGTACATGAAAAATTACCCTTGAGGTCCCACACTAGTGTTCAGAAATTGCTCAGATCTAGCAATGCGCCAAGGTCTGCTTCACTGACTTATTTTGGACTATGCAAACAACAAACCCTGAGTTAAAGACAGGCCTGTGAGACACTGCAGTTCCTGCCACAAACATGTTTTTGTGTTTGCATTATTTTGTACAGCTCAGATGTACTCCAGCTTAAGCCTTAAAGCTAGTAATATTTAAGTGTGCATTTTTCATGTACAATCTATCCCGGGTTCCAATTTTTGATGCTGTAACTTGTTTACAGAGACTTATATCTGTCTCACAGATGGTGTCCAAACCAGTGTTTCCATCTGCGGACCTTCTCTGAATCCTTTTAATCTTTGACAAATTAAAGCAATGTAAGATTTCAGTCTATTAGGTTTACCATTCTCCAGAATGGGAAAATGAATATACTTTATTGTTTTTCTTTTTTTTTAGCAGTTATTGGATTTTAAAAGAAGTATGTTCAAATACACCCAAAGAGATTAACATAACACCGGGAAATCTGCCAGTTTCATTTTATTGTTTGCATTACAGTAGCACTTAAAAGCTTTATTGGCAATGCCTGTACTAGTAAATTAGTCTGCACAGGGGTATGGGAACAGGCAATCCCACAGTCATTGCTGCTATTACCTTGTTAACAAGGTTGTCACCTGGGGCAGCTAGCATTTGCACAGACAATTCCTGGGCACAGTTCAGGGGACAGCACTGACCAAGTCAATCCCAAAAGGCAGTCTGCAGACACCCTATTTTGAAGAGTAAGAGATTTAGCCATCTGGATGTGAGTTGTGCCATGACACTTGTTCTCAGAGCTAGAGCGTGGTCCCTGGTTTGCTTCCTTTAATAATATAAATGTAATTGTTACAGACTTGCATCTTGGTGCAATTAAAATAAATTGTACCTATCTCAAGAAGCTAAAGGCTCCAATGTAAAAGGAGAGCAATAAAAGGAGTCTCAGTAAGCATCATTGGAATTCATGCCAACACAGCAGGGTCCTGCTGCCTCCTGTTGTCTGGACCTGGTAGAGATTTATGACAATACTAATGCTAATAGTGGGCCATTAGCTTAAATAGTTATGCTTATATCCTCTGGTTCCAGATTCACTTTCCATAACTGATCTAGCTGGGAGTATTGTTACATGGCGTTTGTTCCACATTATGTTTTTCCTTTTCTTTTTTTCACATTTACACCATGAAGAATAGGCAAGGTACAGACAACAACAACAAAAACAGTCAACACCCCCTGCCCCCCCAAAACCCTAAACCAAAAAACAACCCACAATAAAGAAGTAGGATGTGAAGTAAGAAAGCTTGTTCTGAGAAAAGAAGAAAGGAGAAGAGGAAGAAAAAGCAAGGGAGAGTTGACAAGGCAAGGCACTGGACCAAAAGCCAAATAACATAGAATCTCATCTGGGCAAAGGAAAAAATCTCTTAATATCCTGGTTTTGCAAGGGGTTTATAACCCTTTGCTTTTCCTACTGGAGATTGTAGAGCAGCAAAAGATGTGTGAACAGATCTCTACTCCTAGGGAAGTCCTTCTGTCAAAAGATTCTTGCCCTGCTGAATGTTTTCTCTGTTGGAGAAGGAAATGGCATGGGGATTTACATCTGCCAAGGTGAATGTATAACACTTCCAGAGAAAAGCACACAGGACAGTCCATAAAAAGAGAAAGTGAAGATTTATATAAGCTATACTTCAAGATTTGCTGAAAAAAATTCTATTTTAAAAATACAGACACTCTGAATTCCCTTGTTACTCCGGTTGTTTAAGATGTCTGGCCTCCAGTTTTTCTACTATGGTTTGTATTTATTGTTCACCGCTAAATCCTCTAAGTAAAAAATATTCCATTATGGCCTTCCATGTGGATGTGAAGTTCCTTGGGGAAATGTAAAAAAAAAAAAAAATTAAAAAATGAATCCACCAAACTAAAAGATTTCTCTCTGTTTTCTTTTCCTTCTTATTCTCCATTATTCCCATCACTGTTGTATTTCATGTACTTTCCTTCCCCCATCTTGTTTGGTTTTTGGTTTATCTTCCCTCACTGTCTCTGTGTATCCCCTGTGACAACGCAGAGTTTCTTTTTTCCAGTTTAATTTTTTTTCCTGGACTCCCTTAATATCTAGTTTCTTATAATTGCTCTTCCCTCAATATTATACTTCTCATATTGGTATATATCCCTCTCTGTCTTTATACTCTGCTTGATACTTCTCTCTACTGTTTCTGGTTGATATTTCTCTCTACTTTTTTTCTCTTAGCTTTCTCTTCTCCTTTCTCAGTGCTTTAAGCATCCACTTCCATCTAATGAATCATATCTTTGTAGTAACAAGAGAGAATATTCATTCTTTCAAGATATGTTGTAGGGCAGGGCTGTTTCTCTGAGATTTTTTGTGGTTTGGGTTTACTTAAGGTAAATCTACTGTTTACTATGAGTAAGATGATATTATAACTTCTGACATATTAGAGCATATTCTGCTGTTACAGGTCCATTTCCAGTTACTTCCTCTAGTAGTCTTCTCATCAGATCTTTTTCTTCTTCTTTTCTTTTTTTAAATTTGTTGAGTATACTGTTCATATGAAGGAATCTGCTTTTTTTTTGCATTTGTACATTACATCAGTAAAAATCAATGATCTGTGAAAAAGCCTTGTGCGTTTAAGAAGCTTGTTATGTAGACTAGCACCAACAGTGTTGAATGAGATGTGCAAATCCTATCATCTGGTGCATACATATGAGGGACATGCGTACTGATAGACAGACTTAAGTATCTATAATCAGTGACTGAAGTAGTCCACAGAAAAGCTGTACTCTTAGTTGCCAAAATTTGGGTGACTGGTTGGTTAATAAATCTCTTGTTTCTGATGTGAGTGGCTAGGATTGGAAACTGCCTCCAAAATCTTGTTTCTCATGTTTATTTTACCTGAGTTCAGAAAGGATTTAGTTGCTTGGTAATTACAGGATATGAGCCAGAGAAAAAACACAATAAGGTAGCCCCAGCTGTAAATCAGTTGCTCTTGGCTATATAGGCTATGCAGGCAGTTGGTTGCTGCACTAAGGTTTTTGGAAATAGACTCACTTGGTTAAGCAGTACAGGCTTTCTGAAGAGATGGAGGCAAATCAGTCATATTTCAGTTGTGCATTTATAGCTAAGAGTAAAAAAGTATCATCAAGGACACGTTGGCTTTCATAAGCATAATCTAAACAAATTATTTTTTTCACTCATCAACATATAAGTCTAATTAGGAGTCTTAAAGGGCAGAGCATAAAAATATCATAACACAAAGATGTGGTTTTGTTTACTAAGGCAAAATCATGACAAGTTATATTACTTTAAGATTGCAGTAGGTGGCTGATTTTCTTCCTCCATCAGATGAAACACTTCATATTGTGGGATATTATTTTTTTTGTTGTTTTTCTTTCCCAACATTTCTGTTACCAAACATCGTATGTGATTATTAAAGATAAAAAGTCACTATGAAGTCACCTAGAAACAATATAATCTTGTAAGAAGCTTAACAGATGTATTTTGCATCTCCAACAGTGTGAGAGACTGACTAGCAAATATTAGTCCTACACCTGCCTTCATAATGATTAACATACTGTCTGCAGAAGGAACTTTCCACTGTGGAACTCTATTAGCAGATCTCTTGTTTATGGTGTTTGGGATGGAGTACATGGTAAAAAGAATGTGTGGGAACATAAGGCTCCTTCTGTGTGTCTTTATTGTGTCATTACGTTTACTACCTTTTTGATATTCAAATATTAAGTAGATTTGTCTTTGCCACACTTTCAGCTTAATAAGAATGTCAAGGCTTAAGTCAAATACTTCCAGAACTGCACAAAACTCAAGAAGTATTTGTAAAGGCAAAAGAGAGAGGTTTTTGAAATCTTTACCCTTTAGTAGGATAAAGCCTTTTTTTCAGTGAGAACAGGGTTTCTTTCAGTATCAGATGTGACACCAGAAATCATGTCAGCGCAGTTTTGTGCTACATTAGCACACTGACCTCCTAATGGATAGGAAATTTGCCTTTGATGTTTGAAGGTCATTAGTTTCCTTCTAAGTTGCTATTTTTTTCCAAACTGCTCTTTTACATAAATGTTTAACCTTGAATTTATAGGTTGCTTTTTCATCATGCATAAATGTTTAACATTGAATTCAGTGCCTGTCATTTAGTAACTGGAGGAAAGACTTTCAGCTATCAACTTCACCTAATGGGAGGACAATTTTTGTCTTCATTTATGAAAGGTCCTATGATCCCCTGCACCTCCCACTTTAATTGGGAAACTGTAATTTATTGATAAACACAAAGACAAGTATAAAGTACCTGAATAGTACGGGTTAAAAGCAAATGGCAAATTGGCTCCCTGTAGGGCAACTTCGCAAACCCTTCCAGCAATATAGTTTTACTCAGATCTCAAATAAAACAACAATAGTCAGCACTTAATGAATTTATATCACATTTTATGTCCTTCTACACATCACTTGATGTTTTGTTGTCTGCTGGTGCTTTTAGAGATTTCCCTTGTTGATAATGTTTTTGTGTTGCTACCAGGTCTAATTTGGCTTTCAGCTAAGCCTTTGAATTTTTTATAATAAAGTAATTTACAGATGCTAGAAGATAAATTAGCACTGCAAATGCAGTTAAATTGCATAATCACACAGATTGATTTTGTGTTAGCCTTTGAGATGTATAGATACCTTGTGGCATCTCTGTCAAGAAAAGGCAGTGAAAGCAAAAACCTTTCAATTTCTCTGGAAAACAAGGAAAAACATGTCAAAGGACCAGAGGAAAAATACAGCTGTTTGACTGAAATGCCTGGTGGTTTATAAATGCTCAATATACAGGTAGCATTCAATATTCACATTAACTGTCCCCCCACACTTGGCATACACCACAAAATGCTCTTTCACATAAAGCAAAATTTGTATGTACAGCAAAGAGTGGGATTTGTTTGTTTGGTTGGTTGGTTGGTTTGTTTTGGCATTGTCATTGATTTGGAAGGGAAAAAAATAATTTAGAGTTCCGTGACTTTTGCAGATTTGTTATGTTCAGAGGAGACTTCTTGAAACAATTACAGCAACCCAGGATTAACGTGAGCAGGAAAATATGTCCAAGAACACATGAAGAATACAAAATTATCCCTCTTGTGGATAAAAACATTTCAGTTAATGTAAGAAGCTGAGAAGTTTTCCGTGAGAGAAAGTGCAACTTGGCTGCTAGCATCTCATGAGCAGAACACTGTCACTTGCAGGGATGCTCGGTGGTAACCACAGCTTTGTTTCAGTATGTTCTGTGTTGCAGTCACAGCGATAGACGTGCCAAGAATTTAAATGCATGGGGTAGGACTTTTACAGATTCTAGGTACCAAATCTAAGATCCAAATACATTGTCCTCAGCTGCTAGCTAAGGCAGTAGACGCCCCTGTATCTTTTGCTGGAGTCAGCAGAATAAACCACCTCAATCTGCAAGGAAAAATTTTGCAATAATTTATTTTACTGCATTCAGAAAAGCAGGGCTTTTTGTTGCATACTCACAGTCATAAAGCCATGAAGATAAATGCAGGGCAAGCCCTGGTGATGTAGATAATTGAACAATGCATAAGTGGAAACAGTTTGCAATTAATAACTCACTAATGCTCACTGTAAGCCACCACCACTGGTGACACTTACTCACGTCCACTGATCTGTTGATCTTTGAGCTTACGATCTTAATGTTTTCCTTTCAAAAGACAATGTAGGAGTCCATCAGCAAAGGCAGGTAAATCACAACCTGGTATGCAAGCCATAACAGCAAAGAACATACAAACAGGATAAGAAAAGTGGGGGGAAAAGTTTTCAGGGCAAATATATAGTCCTGACCAAAAAACTTGTTAAAAAAAAAAAACAAACCAAAATAAATAGTATGGTAGATGTATCTTGAAAAACAGGAAAGTGGAGGCAATCAAACGAATGAGGCAATGCATGGGAAATGAGGAAGACGCTGATATGTTGTGACTTACAGAATTAAGTTAATTCGTTTTTCCTGGAACTATAATATAATTTCTACATAGAAATAACATTTTTAGGTGGACATTTCATGGTTGGATGAGAATTTGATGTTGTCACACTTTTATGTTGCTTTATTTTGTGGGGTTTTTTAAGATTGTCTTTGCTTCTTCATCTTATACTCAGTTCACTAAGAGTTATGGAGCAGAAATTCGTTTAATAAGTTATAAACATACAGTGTCAACATATACATTTAATAATATTTTTATGGGTGATTGCCAGCAGTATACTTTGTGTAAGATGTGTCAACAAGTTTCTATAAAACTCACCTCAAAATAAAGAAACAAGAAGCAGAGTGACATTTGTATTTCTTACATTCTTATGATAAAGATGTTGAATATGATGAATGCTGTGGGTGCTCAGAGGACACACTGAGAAATACATTAGTTATAATTGAAACTACAGGGCAAAAGAAACATGTTCTCTGCTATGCTATGTGGAAAGTAGTTTAAAAAAAATCTGAAAAGTTAACATAGTCTCTCCAAAAACAGTTTAAAGAAACAAAGAGTACTTTATCTAATTTAACTACTTTTTCCATTAAAAAAGGAGGCAAGAATTAATAAAAAACTATGGAGGCATGAACTAGGTGAATCTCTAGTTAACCTAGTGAAACCACCACTTTAGGTCTCATTAAGGCATGGGTACACACATATATTAGTATTCTGACTTAGGGCCTGAAATCTAATTGGAGAATTTGCTGCATGTTTAAAAGGATTCCTTCTGAGTCAGAACCTGTGCTGGGCAGATTTTTGCATGTGGGGCAAAGGACAATTTAACATTAAGGGAAACAAAACCAGCAGTTTATATGAAAGGTGGTTTGAAAATACATAAATATAAGTTATGGAGTGAATGAATGGTGGTTTGAAAAAATATTAATATAAGTTAGGGAGACATATTATTGTCAATCAAGAGGAGACTGCATTTGAAAAGGAAAGTTACAGATTTTTTTTTTTTTATATATAACAATCTATTTAATCTAATGCATCTTGCTAAAACAGTTACAAACTAAGGTCTAATTGTTGCTATGCTTCAGGGAAACACTGACACAGACAAAACTGAACACACTCAGAAAAAGGGAGAGTCAGTCAAGGCATCCATGTTCGAAAACAACAATGCAAGGAAAGAAAAAAATGGAGAGAAAAGAATATCTCTTGGGGTTACTCTTTCGTTTTCCGTAGACTGTGTTTGTGCAAATGAAGAATCTCTAAAAAAAAAAATAAGAAACTGAAAAGGAAATTGAAGTTAAGCTAGAGTGAAGAATCATAGAATCGTAGAATCATAGAATGGTTTGGGTTGGAAGGGACCTTCAAATATCACATAGTTCAAACATGTCTGCCATGGGCAGGAACATCTTTCACTGGATCAGGTTGCTCAAAGCCTTGTCCAGCCTGACTTTGAACACTACCAGTGACGGGGCATCCACAACTTCTGTATGTAACCTGTTCCAGTGCCTCACCACCCTCATCATAAAAAATTCCTTCCTTTTGTCAAATCTAAACCTACCCTCTTTCAGTTTAAAACCATCCCCCCTCCTCCTGTCACTACAGGCCTTTGTAAAGTCTCTCTCTGCCTTTCTTATGAGCCCCGTTTATATATTGAAAGGCCACAATAAGATCTCTCTTTCTTTCCCCCAGCTCTCTTGGCCTTTTTTCATAGGAGAGGTCTTCCAGCCCTCTGATCATTTTTGTGGCCCTCCTCTAGACCTGCTCTAATAGGTCCATGTCTTTCTTGTACTGGGGGCCCCAGAGCTAGGTACAGTACTCCAGGTGGGATTCATGAGAGCAGAGTAGAGGGGGAGAATCACCTCCCTTGACCTGCTGGCCATGTTTCTTTTTATGCAGCCCAGAATATGATTGGCTTTCTGGGCTGTAGCTGCAATGTGCATCAACAAGGAAGAATCAGTCTTTGAACAGCTGATGAAAAATGTTCTTGAAAGAGAGTTAGAAAAGGAAATTAAAAGAAATAAGGGGCTAAAAAGACAGAAAAATATATTGTCACTTTTGAGGCAGGAAGGAATCACCTCTTCAGGCTTTGGATATGTAGGAGTTAACTGTCCAGGGCTAAGCATCTAGGACTATTGGTCCTCTTTTGTAAGTGCAGATTGGCAGGCATCCTCCAGAGAGCTCATTATCCCTTTCATCTTGACCAGTTTTCTTAGGCTGGCATGAACTGCCTTCTAGAGAGGCCTCTCTTCACTGATTGTACAAGTAGTTTTGATAACTAAGGCTAGGTAAGAAGAAACTCATGTTTACGTAGATTGCCCCCTGCACTCTTTATGTCTGACAAAGCAAGAATCCTAAATAAACTTGATATAGGTCGCCCTTGTGCTGGGATAGGCTCATGTCCTCATCTTGAAGGAAATGGCATTAAGTCATTTTATAACATCATGCCCTGTCACTGACAGCATATTCTACTTGGTTTGAAAAGAGTTCCCAACTCAAACTCTTGATAAAATACAGTTGTTAGTGAATATGCAATTGCAAAGAAAGTTCACAGAGTACACAAGGGGATAAGACTCTTAAATAAGATGATACCAAAAAAATTTGTTCTCTATCACCCTACTAGTCCTGACAACAATCCGTTAGGACATTTTGAAAAGCAACTCTCCTTAGAAATACTTCATAGCAGAGGACAGAGTGGTTTTGTAATATATTTAACAGTTCGTAGACTTATAAGAAAAAAAACTACTAAGACTTGTTTACTATTGGTACTTGATGTATCAAGAAAGCATTGGTAGAATTATGCAATGTGCCCATTTAAAACAACTATATTGTAAATTGAGACTCTTTTGGAATTTAGTTTATTATACAATCTCTTTGAAACAAACTATTTTCTACACTAATTTTTTGTTGTTCTATTACTTGTGCTCTTGCTATTTGTTCCATACACTAGAAATTTCTATCTCAGTGCTGAAATAAACACAAATTGCTATACAGCTCAAAATTTTGCCAGTAGAACTTTATTTTTCTTAATATTCTATAAGCACTAGTCCATCACTTCTGAAAGAATTTTTTTAGCTAGCCCATTGCATATGGTCCGCTAGTCTGTAAATTTGATAATAGCTCAGAGTGAAGAATATCTAGACAAATCAATAGCACCAGTTCCCATACAACCTTACATTTTCCTTGAAGGTGTCTTATGCAAGAACTGACCAGGTTGAGACTGGATTACATGACAAAATCTGAAATTACTGCTACACGAGTTGTGATGAATGAGGGCTACTACAGCTCCAAAGTTCCATCATAATCCAGTTGCATCACACACTCTTCCATCAAATAAATTTATATATTAGAGATGCTTTCCTATGGTAAAGTTGCAGTCTTTTGCTAGATGAGGTATTTTTATTTGCAATATCATTTTGCAGGTTTCTGTGCATAAGAGGACTCTCCTGTCTATCATACCACTGAGCAAATAAATTTGCTACAAAACTAACCTTACTGGAAGAAAGACAAGCATGTCAGGCATCTGGAAGGGGAAAAAAAATATGTTTGGATGAGCCAAAAAGTGTAAGGAAAATATGAAAGAAATAAACACCCATTAAAGGAAATGAAAGGAAATTAAAGATACCTATATCTTCAAGGAATCCTTTGTAAATACAAAAGAAAATAGAAGTAGTAACATAAACATCAAAGTATAACTCCTTACTAGCATCTGAGGGGTTCACACAGAGGATTCAAGCCTAAAGATAGCATAAAGCTTATTTTTGAACTTCCTTACAGTGGAGCTGACATATTCCATGCTTGTTCCTTCCATCTAAACTTAGTGTGCTCTATTGTTTATAACTGTCACCAGGTCAATGCAGTAATCAGAGATCAATTGTTGAGACTGTGGTTCTTTGTGTCAGCCCAAATCCCCGCGTCAGCTAGAGTGAGCAGGACACCCTTTCTGCACTTCACACAATCTCCCAGTAATAAGTAATGTGACCTGGGACTCATTTTGCCCTGGTGAAACAGCTGTGTACAACAATTGGTAGCAGCAATATCATGAGCTGTGATACTCTCTCACACAGAAATATGTCAATAAGAGAAATTTTTATTCTGCTGCTGAATTCAATGAGAACAGCATTTTATGGGTTCAGACTAAAATAAGAATCCTGAAAAATGTCAGCTGAATTAAGAAATTAATGTCAATAATCCCATTTGACCCAAACCAAAAATTTTGCAGACGCATTGTAAGGAAAGGCCTGTAGTCATTTTAGCAGATTTTTTTACTTGCATAATTAATTGGACAAATTCTCTGAACCATCTGAGCCCCCTGTTCCTTACAGAAAGGTACCTTCAACACCACTGTGTAGAGAGTTTTAGACAGAGAGATGGATTATCTCTCTTTTCTGTATTGCTAAAATTCTAATCTCGTGTTTTGATTTGAAATATTAAGACAATGAAGGATACTCAAACCATCTTATATGCAATACCATTAGAAATGTGTGGTCACCCGGAAACTGAACTGCTTTATCATTTATGGTTTACAGACTATTAGTAGCTCTTTCCTGACTATTGGTTTATGGTTCCAAATGCCTTTCTAGAAGAGATTGCAATATTTTCCAGTCCTGGAGAGGCGTGGGACGTTATGGTATCTAATGGCTCCTCAGTACATTAGGGTGGAGATTCATCTCATTCCATTTTAGAAGTCCATGGTGTAGACATTTATAGCTGAGATAATTATCTGGGGCTTGCTTTATAGTCAATGGAGAAAATAATGCTACTTTTAGGAAATGAGTCATCTGAGGATCACCTAGAATCATAGAATCTCAGAATCACAGAATCATTAAAGTTGGAAAAGACCTGTAAGATCATCAAGTCCAACCATCAGCTAACACCACCATGCCCATTAACCATGTCCCACAATGCCTCCTCCACACGTTCCTTGAACACCTCCAGTGATGGTGACTCCACCACCTCCCTGGGCAGCTTATTCCAGTGTCTCACCACTCTCTCAGTAAAGAAATTTTTCCTAATATCCAGTCTAAACTCCCCCTGGTGCAACTTGAGGCCATTTCCTCTTGTCCTGTCGCTAGTCACTTGGGAGAAGAGGCCAACACCCACCTCTCTGCAACCCCCTTTCAGGAAATTGTGGAGAGCGATGAGGTCTCCCCTCAGCCTCTTCTTCTCCAGACTGAACAACCCCAGTTCCCTCAGCTGCTCCTCAGAAGACGTGTGCTCCAGACCCCTCACCAGCTTCATCGCCCTTCTCTGGACACGCTCCAGCACCTCAATGTCCTTCTTGCAGTGAGGGGCCCAAAACTGAACACAGGATTCGAGGTGCGGCCTCACCAGCACAGAGTACAGGGGCACGATCACCTCCCTACTCCTGCTGGCCACACTGTTTCTGATACAGGCCAGGATGCCGTTGGCCTTCTTTGCCACCTGGGCACACTGCTGGCTCATCTTCAGCCGGTCGTCGACCGACACCCCCAGGTCCTTTTCTGTGGGGGAGCTTTGCAGCCACTCGTCCCCAAGCCTGTAGCATTGCATGGGGTTGTTGTAACCAAAATGCAGGACCCGGCACTTGGCCTTGTTGAACCTCATCCAATTGGCCTGGGCCCATCGATCCAGCCTGTCCAGATCCCTCTGCAGAGCCTTCCTACCCTCAAGCAGATCAACACTCCCGCCCAACTTGGTGTCATCTGCAAACTTGCTGAGGGAGCACTCGATCCCCTCAACCAGATCGTCGATAAAGATATGAAACAAGACCAGCCCCAAAACTGAGCCCTGGGGGACTCCGCTTGTGACCGGCCGCCAACTGGATTTCGCTCCATCCACCACAACTCTCTGGGCTGGGCCATCCAGCCAGTTTTCTACCCAGCAAAGAGTGCGCCTGTCTAAGCCATGAGTCGCCAACTTCTCCAGGAGAATACTGTGGGAGACAGTGTCGAAGGCTTTAGTAAAAGTCCTGTTGTAGGCTTTACTAAAGTTGTAGACAACATGCACAGCCTTTCCCACATCCACTGGGCGGGTCACCTGGTCATAGAAGGAGATCAGGTTGGTCATGCAGGACCTGCCTTTCATGAAGTCATGCTGGCTGGGCCTGATCCCATGGTTATCCTGCACATGCCCTGGGAGCACGCTCAGGAAGAACCTCTCCGTAATATTCCCCGGCACCGAGGTCAGGCTGACAGGCCTGTAGTTCCCCGGATCCTTCTCCCGGCCCTTCATGTAGATGGGAGTAACGTTGGCAATCCTCCAGTGGTTCGGGACCTCCCCTGTTAACCATAACTGTTGATAAATGATGGAGAGTGGCTTGGCAAGCTCCTCCGCCAGCTTCCTCAGCACCCTTGGGTGGATGCCATCAGGCCCCATAGAATTGTGAGTGTCCAGGTGGCATAGCAGGTTGTTAACTGCTTCCTCCTGGATTATGGAGAGTTTATTTTGCTCTCCATTTAGGTTGGAAAAGACCCTTAAGATCATTAAATCCAACTGTAAATGTAACACTGCCAAGTCCACCACTAAACCATATCCCTAACTGCCACATCTACATGTCTTTTAAATACCTCCAGGGATGATGATTCAACCGCTTCCCTGTGCAGCCTGTTCCTATGCTTGATAACCCTTTCAGTGATGAATTTTTTCCTAATATCCAGTCGAAACCTCCCCTGGCACAACTTGAGGCTGTTTCCTTTCATACTATCACTTGTTACTTGGGAAAGAGACTGACACTCACCTCACTACAACCTTCTTTTAGGTAGTTGTAGAGAGCGGTAAGATGGAAAGGGTTTTGTGCTGAAACAACCCATGTTTCTTCATTGACGATGAGGACAAGTTTAATCATCTGGCTCAGACATTGTTCACTTCATAAGTTATGTCTGCTTTTAAAGAGATAAATCTCACCCTGTATCATAAATCCCCACAGCAGACATGTCAAAATTTAGCAAGAATTTCTTATTTTAAAAATTATAGCAATTTAATAATATTTCTATAACTTCAGTTGTAAAAATACTTATATAATTTCAGATAGGAAAGCTATGCTAATTTTACGTTTCCTGAGATTCATATAACTTTGCTTATTATTTCTCTTATTAAGCAATGTGATAGCTTGAAACAATGATTTTCTTAACGAAGGATGATGAAAGGAAACATAACAATGAAAATAATTTGGCTTCCTAAAAGGGCTTTGTCTTTCAGCCCACACAGCCCATCAAAACTGTGATCACTGGAATGAACATTTCTGTAAATTTCTCTTTTTTTCTCTCTCAGTTTAGCATCTTGCTAAATAGAAGAAGGTAACAGTTTAACTTTTAAGTGGAAACCTGCAGGGATCGTTTAGCTTCCAAACAAGTGATTTTGTGCTAAATTGTAGGATAGCTGATGTACCTTGACCTTTTTGAAATTACAGGGACTTGTTATGTTTAATTTTGGACACATGTGCTTAAGTGACATTATTTATCGCTAGATTTTATTTCAGAAACGGTAGACTTTCTTAAAAGTAACTGTATGAATAAATGGTTTTTTCTCATAGATTATAGTAAACATACTGTCAAATAATACATTATGCACATTACTCTATCAGAAGTATTGCATCTCACTGTAGCAGGCTACAAACTGCTTAAATATACATCAAGCACTTACCGAAAAAGAATAGAGAAAAACAGGTTAATGTATGTAAATAAAAACTCCAAACACCATTTTGTTTCATCTTCTTTGTACAGAGCATGTGACATCACAGATATATTTACTGGTTTATTACAGGTTAGTTTTTAAAGCTCATTTAATTAACAAATTTCATGAAGAGTATGACAAATGAGAAAAAAGGGTCAACTTTTTGTTTTGTTTTTGTCTTATGATAATCAACATGACCTGCCAGGCATAAAAGCAGCCTTGATTATTGAATCCACATTGGTAAGCATGCAGCTAGTTTTATGAAAAGCTGCCTGCTGTGTAGGTTTGTATGAGGCAACAAGTAAAGTATACAAGAAGAGCTTGAGCAGAAAGCTGGATATTAAGAAGGGTAGAATATGGAGAGCATGAGTTGGTTCACCAAAAGGTCAGAGAGGAGAGAAGAGAGTACATCCATTTCGCAGTAATTTGTGGCATATCAAAGGAAAACAGAAGAAGGGACCAGGACAACTGATGGCCTTCTTCCCTATGTCCCACACAAGCCCTGAGTAGTTCCCCTTTGAGCTTATGGAAACACATCAGTTATTTCCAAAAATGTCAGGTTTTGAGTGTGACTAATACTGTTTGTTACTCTATGCTATTTTTAACATTGGAAAGGTAATACTTGTACTGTGAGATGTGGGATTGTGCCATCAGTGTTTTATGAGACAGAGAACCCTTTGGCAAGCTACTTAGCACACTCCCCAACTCATTACTGAAGTCAGACTTTGATGCAAAATACATCAGCTTTGGATAAAACAAGCATGACTTACTAGACAGCAAGAGAGGAGACATGTATGGGAGACTCTGGAACCATACAGGGAGACATTCAAGAAATTCGGTGGAAAATCTCACAAGTCTGAAAGATAGTACCAGTTGGAATCTAAACTAGAGAAACAGAAAGTTACCACATGACAAGAAGGAAAATGAAGTGAGCAAGCAGAGAAAATTTAGCAGGCTCAGGAAATCCAGTGAGCTGCATATAGTTGGAAAACTTAGGGGCTAATAAAGGGAAAGTATCAGAAATACCTGATCGACTCTACTTCTTTAGGAAGCATCCACTTATGGCCATTTTTGGAAACAGAATGCAAAAATTAATACCAGAATTTGAAAAAAAAAAGATGCTGAATTAGCTGCCTTATAAATCACTGAAAGACTTTTATGCATAACTAGCAATTTAAATTACAGCAATGATATCTTTATATATCACTATACACATCAAATATTGTATAACTTGCAGCAAAGCTGCAAGATTTAGCAGTGTGGTTTCCTGCATATGAGGTCAGAACTTAATCCCTGCAATGTTAAGAGGATTAATTAGTTAGTGTTTAAAAAGTCATACAGATATTAGGATAAGAAAACACATTAAAAGTGTCAAGAAATACTATTCTTCCATGGAAAAATATTTGCATTCTGACAGAGCTGTAAGCTCAGAGAGATCTTTTTATCTATTTTGCAAAGATCAGGATTGTATGGTTGATATTAGCAAACAACCCTTGTTATCCTCTGCTTTACTTGCCCAGGCTGAACAGTTGTTTTGAATTAACCTTTCATGTAAGAGGTAACATTACTTGTTCACGCAGTATTTAGAAACTGTCTTGAGTGGACAGTAGGTGACTAGAGAAGAAGATAACCTACTGTTCAAGACATTTCTAGTCAAATTATCTGAATATAAGAAAGAACATTAAAACGATCAGAAAACTCTCACTTTTCTGTCAACAGATTCTCAAAATCCAATACTATTAGACCGGGTTCTTTTTAGATATTCCACATGACAAGAGTTTAATTTTTAATACCAAGTTCACTTACTTGTAGATATTTGATATTAGACAGGATTTTGACTTATCAGAGAGATACATCAATATACTGAAATCACAATGCAAGTACACTTATCAGAATATAGCAATTGCAATATACAGTTGGATCACAATACAAATGTGATTCCTGTTAATGGTCTCTATATGCTCACTGTCATGACACTGGGTGTCCCCAGCCACAAGGGAGAAATACATGGATTGAAACCAGCTCAAGCCTGTTGCTCTCTTCAAAGTTCACTCTATTGGTTGCTCGGTTTTCACACTGGGCTGGGCTGAGGCACATATACTTTTTCCCATACTGTTCTGTCTAGTTCAAGAAAACATTCACAGCCTTTTGATTAACACTGGGAAAACCATTTACAGAACTGGTAGATCCACTCAACTGATATAGCTAGTTGATCCAGCCAACTGATACAGCCATTTATCTAAAACAAAGGTCACCTTCTGGTTCCCTTTGCGTTGAGCTAAATCCAGCTTTCCCTACAATAGGTCTGATCACTTCCTATGTTGTTCTTGTTTGGGCTCTGTTTCATGAGCACATCTCCTATGCCCATCTCCTCTGAGCCTTCTTCCATTGTAGGGGCCTATTGCTCAATCACGGTGACTTCCACCCTTAATCTTCTAGAGGAGCAAGCAGAATCTGAGTTATCAATAACCTAAAACTTTAATTGCCAGCATGGCTAATATAAGCCTGTCCATAATACACAGAGGGGTGTAACCTCCACCAAAAAATCTAGAAATTAAGCAATAACTGAAGAAATAAAGCCTTAAAAGCCAACAGCTAACTCAGACTTCTAAGCAGACTCTGGATATTCTTTCTATTCTTGCTTTCTTTACCCACTCTTACTTTATTATTGAGAATGCACTCTGAGATTTTCCTGTGTTTCAACAGAAGGTGGTTTTGTTTTATTGCATTTGGTTAAAACAAAGAGGCTATCAACAGGACTATACTCTACTATAATTAACTGGTTAAGCTATGCAACTATATCAGAAAATACCCTGCAATGTAATTTCTATTTCTGCATTATGCTTAGAGTTTCTCCAGAGTTTCTTTTTTCTAGGATAAACAAAGCCTTCCCCTATGTCCTTACAAAATCAAAGGTTTGCTGAGAAATTCAGAATTGGGGAAAAATTACTTATCAGCATAAAATGTCTTGTTAGCTGCAAAGTTGCAAACATAAACAACTTTTGGAGAGGAGGATTATAGGACCAAATTTTCATCAATGTGACACCAAGCGACACCAATATAAATTAGGATAACACCAAAGATCCTCTGTGGAGTTGTGCCAGATGTTCACCAGAGTATCTGTGATAAGAATTCACTCTTAAGACTTTAATAGTAACGTTAAGGGAATATATCACCTACCGTCAAACATGCCATATAAAATGCATAGCCTTAGCTGCCTCCAGGGGAAAAAATGGTTGCTCTTTGCAATGCTAGCACAATCCTCAAAAGCATTTAGAAATACACTGCATAGACTGTCTTTTTTCATGCTTTTTTTGGTATTGCATGGCTATATTTCAGAGCTGTATTGATTTCTATTCTGTCTATGATTGATTAATATTACAGGAAGGCATCAAGTGTATTAGTATAGAACTGAATAGAAGTATCAGTGCTTTTTCACAGAAACAAACAAACACACAAACAAGTTCTTTGTGATTTCATCTAGGAATATATATATGCAAAAAGTTATACCACTGAAATGTCATAGCCACATAGTCTGGTTGGTAGAATCCTTCATACGTATCTCCACGCCTGTTAAAGAACTTTCAGAAGCTACTAGTACCCAGTAAAACGGCAGCTTTCCAGTTAGAGGATTAATGGACTGTGATTTTTTCCAGAGATTTCATCTCCAGGTTAAGTGTTTTCACCTTATAAACTTCTAATATGGAATTTATATTCCTTAGTGGTTGGGTTTGGATTGATAGGAGTTCTGTGCTCATTATAATCTGAGAATATAAGAGTTAGTGAAGATTCCTCAAGAGGAACATTTTTCAACTGACCCTGTTCTCAAAGCATAAAAATTCTGAGGATGTTAAAGTTTCCCCTGCCACCTGGGTTTTTTGGTGTTAGTAGCTTGTTTTGAACCTTTTTGCTCACCATTGCCTCAACCCCTACCAACAATATCAGTTCTGTTCTTCTTATAACGTGTCAACAGTATGGCATGACAGATAATGCTGAAGCTACCAACCTGCTCAGGATATCAGTAACCAGAAATATCACATTCAATTAAGGTAACTGCAGCTCTCAGGCTCTAGCAAGAATACAGGATGATGTCTAAAAATAAGCAAGCATTATTCTAACCAATGCCTATCCTTCTGCCTGAATAGATTATTTTATGAATAGCTGTTGTGTGAGTGAGAAATAGGAATATTTAAATTGTTTCTGTCTACTGGAGTTTGTGAAATGAGGACTTGTGTGACAGACTACAAGTCATCTCATACCACAAGTATGCAATTTAATATTGAAGTACTTTTTATTTCTCTATGGAGTGGCTGTTTTGATTAGCTGAATGTTCATGACATGCAAGTTCTTGCGAAAAAAATCAAAATTTCAGTATTTCAGGATCCTGATTATTAGTAGGAAAAGTGGTGAAAACCCACCAATTTGCCCAAGAAAAACCTTTTCAGTTACATATTTAAATATTTTAAATGATATGTTTTAGCTACACTGCACTGGACAAAAAAAGTACTCTGAGGGAACAATCTCATGCTGAGGTCAGGAAAAGCAGGCTGCAAGGAATGGTGTCTGCTTTGCTTGCTGACTGTTTTAGAATCATAGAATCATTTAGGTTGGAAAAGTCCTTTAAGATCATCAAATCCAACCGTAAACCTAACCCTGCTAAGTCTAACAGGGACTATTTTTGCTGTATGTTGCTACATAAAGAAGGCAGGGCTGGACAGTAGGAAAGGAGGATGCTTGTTTAGTGGGTGGCAGTTGCTGCCAGCCTTTTGGAAAGTTTTGAGGGGAGAGGGTAGAAGATTTTCTCTTCTTTAGAGGCAAAAAACATCCACAAGGGAGAAACTTTCCTAAAGCGGGACAGCACACAGAGAAAGAAAGTAGGAAAAAGTTTGTAAGCAGGAATCCTACCACATAGAAGAAAAACTGGGACTCTTGTGGTGTATACAGTGAGGTCTCAAAGGTGGCAGAAAAAAGGTTTCCTAGGGACTTCAGTTGGGACTGTGAAGTTTACTGTAACCTAACAAACTGCTAAAAATTGATGGTTGAGATCCAAATTCAAAGGAGGCCATTCTGTCAGGATATATGGATAAGGGGGAATTCTGTATATAAGCACTTTTATTTTAATCTTTTTCATCCAGTAGGTCATTTTCTCAGTTTCTGGTCAAATATAAACTTGTTGCAGAGACTGAAAACTCTTTCACGTTTTTCAGATGTGCTGACTTTGAAGGAAAGGGGCAGAGGGATCTGCTTCAAAACTCTGGCCATGTCAGGATTCTGTCTTTAGGGTGGATGAACTTTTCAACCTGGGTGAACCAAGTGCACTGAGAAGAAGAAAATTATGGTACAGCAGTGTGCAACCTGCTTCTAGTTTCCAAGATTACAGACTTTGACATTGCTTTCTCCAAGGTGGCTACTGGAGCCCAGCAATGGGGAATCAGCTCCTGTATTCGCTGCTGAGAGCAAAGATGTGCAAAGTACCGAGAGCCCACAGGCTGATGAAAAGCTAGCTAGAGTATTTAAGATAAACTTAAGTGTGTTCTACCTCAAAGCTCCATTGTAGCTTTAAGTTATGGGGACTTTGTCACTAACTTGCAGTACAGTTTTACAGATTTGCAGTGTAGATCTTTGTCATATTAAACCCTGTGATAACATTATCTCTGTTTTCTGCTTTGGCTTCCTCTTTTGCTCAGTGGTAGGTGATACTGGAATTTCCTTGCTTCCTGCCAGGAAATATAATGACTAAAGGAAGTAAAGAGTCTCTAAATGAGGTTTCAGAGAAAAGATAAACTAAAAAATGGAGGCATCTGTGTGCGACAGGGGAATTGGCATTAGCTGTTTTCATTATATCAGAATTTCTATTAAACAAATAACCATACTTCTCTATGCTTACTCCAAAAATATATCTGCTGCACTCACTGGTTCACTGTGAATATTTTGATGATAATGTAGACATATTTTGATATCTATATCAAAAATAAAAATGCTGTGCTCTTCTTAGGCATCACTGTTTCAGGACACATGCGTCTAAGAACACAGCCCTATCCATACAGCTTTCAGAGCAGAGCTTTCTCCCCATGCCTGGTACCATCTGCATGGATATACTTTTAGATCGTTTTTGCTCTCCTATGAACACATTTGGGTATGGGTTTGCCTTCTCACATACTACTCTGCTCAAGTCATACAAAGAATGTGTGTGTGTGTGTGTGTGTGTGTGTGTGTGTGTGTGTTCAGGAATGGATTCAAGAGGAAACACTTCATCAATCATATAGTTTTTGAGAGTATTTTGTTGGACATGTACTGCACGTAGAGGTAGGCATCTAGGAGGGAATTGATAGGTCTTTGAAACCATTGCCTGTATTGGCCATGCACAGATAGTTTGTGTAACACAAATATGACTATTTGTATCTGTCCTACAAATATAAATATAAAAATGAATGCCAGACACACAACTATTACATATCGTTTTAACAGCAATGATCCTTGAATTTCATTAGATTTTTTACACATTCTTCACACTTCTAATTCTCCATGCAACTTCATTCCACTGGCTGGAAAAAGAAGCCAGTTTATTGAAATTTCATATTAAATATATTTTGGCTTCATACAGTAACCATAAGTCATCCCTGGAAGTAAATTATCAGTGAATGGTATTTTCAAATGGTTCATAGTGCCTGCATCTTACTAAGAAAAATTATTGTCTTAATATCATTGCAAATTACAACAGAAATATTACACATACTAGAACTGTGCTGAATGTTTTATTTAGGAAAACACTGATTCTAAAAACATATCATAATTTACAAATTTATACCAGAGTGTACCATACATTCTTAAAAATTAAAGCTGTCTGGCCTGGCTATATTTGCTTATGAAAAATAGCTCAGCTTTAAATAAAGTCATAAAAATTGCATTCTTCTCATTTCTAGAGGTAATCAGCTATGACATTCAATGACATAAATCTTTGCTCTATTCATTTTCTTCTTCTTCTAGGAAAATAAAAATGAAATGTTTATAAAGGTGATGATCAGAGCAACTGTAATGCAACCTCGACCCTGTCTTTCAGACATTTTAAAACTGAATGCATGCTGAGAGAGTTTGGAGGCTCTTTATAACATATTCTGAGAAATTTGTGAAAAATTATTTCACTCTGACTACTTTCATTTGCCAGTTGTTGTTTCTTTGTTTGTTTTCAGCTGTATTGAATGGACATCTAAAAAATATTATCTCAAGTTTTCATAACATTCATAAGGTCTTTGGGGCCCAATCCCTACTCTAGCTGTAGTCTTTTGCTCTTGGTGAAGAGGATTTAGCCCACTGGCATTGATCTAATGAAATACTTAAGCATGAGAATGAAAACTATAATATTAGGTTGCTTACTTTGAGAGAAGGGCATGTTTCTATGCTTCTTATTGATAAATAAAGAACATATTATCTTTCAAAACACAGTATAATAATAATAATACATGTACTCCCTTCTAACGGAATGGTGATTAGCACTGTTGACATTGTGGAAATGATACTACTTTTTAGCTTGTATTTTACTGAGAGAATAAAAGGAACAGATTCATATCTCTCTTGTACAAGGTAGATAAGGGAAAGGAAATCCACATACAAAGCTTTGTTTAGTTCAATTTAAAAAGACTCTGATGGGTTTTCATTCTGGAGGATGAATGGATTGATGGTTACTTTAACAAATAAATAATATTTTTTTCTCCACATTGTTGCTAGTACAAATTTATTCCCAAGAATTTTTATGGAAGTTCTACAATGTAAAAGTTAGCTATCATGACTAGATTATGCTGCTTTATTTGGAACTGATGTTATGCTCAGTCTTCAATAACAACTTCAATAACTTTGACCCCTTTGTGAAGATATGACAGCAAACTGAAATGAAATACAATTTATGAGTTTTCTTCCACCAAGAAGGTACTTAACCTTGAAAGCAGGTAAGGAAGCATAAATACTTAAAAATATTGACCCTACTGAGTAATCATGGGGAAAACCAGTTAAGGGTATGTTAAGTTTACTTTAAAGGTACTTAAGAGTAGGCAGAAAAAATGCATCACATAAACAAAGAGATTAAAAATTCATAACTTCAGTGAAATCTCCAGGGAGATGTCTAGTTGTGACACGGAGAAATAAAACAATTTAAGCTGGAATTCTGCATTTATGTGGTATATTTCTTCATACAATTTCATTTATTATTTCCTGTGAATGTGGTGGAGGTAAGCCCTTTCGGTCTACCTGTTGGATTGAGGAGAAATTACTCTGCATTTGGATAATGACTTAGACTGACAGTCAGAAACACCACCATCACCACCCGACTCCCCATTTTTATTGTTATATACTGTGTCATGAAAAGGACTAACAAAGCTTGATGTGCTTTAATGATTTACTGAATGATAACCATGTCAAATTTTACACATTGTGGGTCTGCCTGCTTAAAAGGAAGGATTCTAAAACACAGCACTGGTACATTTGTCTCTGCCCCTTCTGCATATACATTGAACAACTTTCTTATCATTAACACAACTCATCTGCCTTTTGCCATTTAAATCTCACGCAGCTACTATTAAGCAACTCAACTACATTTCCTCAATGCTCAGAACAGACAGAAACCTTATATCTTAGTTATATGTCTTACAATGAAAACAAATCCCCCAGAGAAGCTACCTTTATCATTGCCTAGATAGAGACAAAAGCTAAATTGCATTTCAGATGCTTAATGTGAGGGACAAAGAATCCCCCCCTCATTTTGCGTTAAGTACTCAAGAGAGGCTGATGATATATTTCAAAAGACAGAGTTGAACTCTTCTGTCTGTGTTCCAGGCAAGTAATTTGTGAGATGGTTCCAGGACAGAAATCTTATACATGCTTTATAATAGTCCTGGGCTACCATGCATATGTAGCTTCCAGACTGAAAGCAGCTTTGCCCCCAGAGTGGGGAAAGCAGCTCAGCTCTGCTGATACTGTCCATGCTGATACATTCATACAAAGCCGGTTAAGCACTTTTAAAGTTTATACCTGAACAACTCACTTCATTTGGCTTTAAAAAGGAAAAGGGAAAAAAAAAAAAAAAGAAACTACATAGTTGTACTTACGTTATTTCATCAATGACCTCTGCCAGTTTCTCAGGCATAAGAAATGGTCCATAAATCAGCTTTTCCTGTCATCTCTGCAGTTTAATTTCACTCTGTATGAGAATTCTACATGCAATATAAAGATTTATCATCATTCACAATTCTAGAAAACATATGAAAATGCTGTATTTCAACCTCCACAAGAGTTCCAATGAAGATCAAATTTCTCAAATTTTTGAGAAACATGGGAAGACCCACTGTGTGTGATTCAACTACCAAGAATAAAATGTCGTTATAATATTTTCAATGAACATTGAAAGAAATGTAACTCCTAGTGGAATAAAAGGAGGTATAAACTTAAAGGCTATCGTCCTTTAGTAATCTACATGTGTAATCAACCTGAGCATGTTATATTATTGTTGCACCTGACAGTCTGCCAAAAATCTTATTTGTAGTCTAGAAGAAATTAATAAAAGTCAGGGAGTCCAAAAGCTATCACTGCAAGTAAGAATTGGCACAGAAAAAGTTTCACCAGCTTCACCACACGTTGGCTGCCCAACTACTGCACCTGCTCACTCTGGGGCACTTTCTTCCATGGACTGCTCATATGTCCATGTGGGAGATGAGGTAGCCAGTGTGGGATTCCATGTTTGATTCGTGTTTCCACATATAAAGCAATACAAAATGGACAGCTGGATTACAGAAAAGAAAAACTTCATGAAACTTCTACTCAGGTATCTGTGTTATAGACATTTCTGCCAGGAACTCTGTTCTAGCTATTGAAAGTGAAACAAAGAATTTTATGTAGGTGCAGCCCATGCATAGCACCAAAAAAAAAAAAAAAAAGAGAAAAAATAAATAATAATAATGTGATGCTTTTATTGAACTACTGACATTTGTGGTTCCTGCAGAACCACATCAACTAGGCTTGGGTGCAGATAGTCCGAAGAAGTATTGCAACAAATGCAACAGTGGGTTTATCTACATCTGCTGATATCAAAAAGGGCATTTTTCCCATGGGTGTTTAACAGGCAGTCCAACATAATAGAAAAGATGAAAAATGCTAAAAGTATTTATATAATAGGGTGTTTTTTAAAGTAAATAGAAGTGTGTGTTTAATAAGACAATCCGACATTTTTGACATTCTGACATACAAATAAGAAATTTGCTGGCTTTTGCAAAACTTCTAAAATGAAGCAGTACCATCCACATATTCTGCTCCTTTCACAAAAGCATATATCATACACTGCATACCAAAGTTGTGCTTTGGCTTTCCTACTAAACTGTGAGTCTTCCTGGCAAATTACAAGCATTATGTCATTAAATTATTATAATCCAAAGAGTCTTCCCTGAAGTTGAGTGAAAAGATAGATCTCCCATCTATTTTTTTTCAAAAATAGTAAAATTAGCTATGCCTACACCTTTTAAGTTACACAATAATAAATCTACCCTCAGTGCTTCTGCAGATAGCCTGGAATTCTTCAATCCATTGTTTCATTTAGAACAATATAGCAGGACAAGACTAAATTATGATAATGGCCATGTATGCAAACATACATGCTTGAAAAGTGTCTGAATAGCAGCTATGCTTACCTCAGCATCCAAAGGGGCAACAGAGTGAAATGAAGCTGAGGAAGATAAGACACAAAATGATACTTTAAAAGGCAGCTATAAGTTCTTTCATGCACATCCAGTAGATGTGAATCCTTGGAAATCTACAGGAAATGACAGTCCTTTCTATAAAAATGGTAAAAGGAATATTGGGCATTTCAGTCACAATCAAGAGCAAATGAAAGAAGAAAGCAAGCCTCTTTAATGACCTATTCATGCTGCTGTGCAGAAAGTATAAGAGTAAGATGGCCTGCAGATGGTGATATTAATGTTGTATGATGGACATGTTTTGCACTACTCAGTACAGGTTAGACTGATTCTTTTATGAACCATTAAAAATGTATATCTAGACAAATCCTTCATGCTACTAATCGCTTACAGTCTGGGCTGTGTAAAATGAGTCCTTTTATTTTACCAGGGCTTTTTCTGTCATCTCCTAAAAATCCTCATCTCTCTTCCAATGAAGCTGTGCTATCAACTGATATGTGCTAAAAGCAAGCACTTATTTTACAGAAAATAGGATAGATGGAAGCACTGAAATGCCATGGTGATGAACATCATAAAGGAATCTATAGATATAATAAAGTAGAAATAAGATTAGATAATGCCATGGAGGAATTAAGAAAGCACCTTTTTACAAGGGCTATTATACATATTTAGAAAAAATACTGTCTGTTCTGAAAGTAAGATGACTTCTTTTACAACAGCCAAATAACTGTATATTTATTCTATATTTTCTAGAAATGTCATAACTGGGAACTTCGCTTAACAGAAGGGTAAGGATAAGTGAGTAGTGCACAACAGTCTAAAGTATTTAATTTTTGCAAAAGGCAGAGTTTATTCAATACATAAATTATAATTTACGTAAGATTCGTATACAAATCACTATTTTTTTTTGCCTAACAATTTCACACTAAGGATTTGTGCCAGAAAGTTAGGTCAAATTATTTAAGATCAGTTTTCATGTGCTGCCTGAGGGTCACAGCTCAAAATAATGGAATTGTCTTTGCTACTTTTACATTAAAACAGATTTTTATAAGAAATAAAGAATCTAGAAGAGAAAGTTTATGTTTGTATTTTATATCTTGCACTAAAGTTTATCAACTAATTACTATGCCTTGCCGCTTGGAATAGCTGAGGACAGACATATTTCCTCACTCAAGAATAGTTACACCGTGTGTTATTCTCCTTTTTGTCATATGTAATATGTGGGCAAGGGGGGCTTAGGAAAGTAACATGGGTATGTGAATGCCATATTGAAGGTAGGTCAGTTCATTTATCTCTGTTGTGGTGCTTTTTAACTATTTGAATGGCACTACCTCATGGTGGATTGTTGTCTGGGATTTACAGATCAAAAAGCGCAAGCCTTTCTCACTAGAAATAGCAATACCAAGTCCATCAGCTTGGCTGTAGCATCTGATCTGCCTCATTTCTGTGCTGAGACAGTTCTTTTAAGCCATTCAAGTTTTTGATCTGCACAGCTGCTGTTTCACTTATTAGTATTCTACAAAGGAGCTCATTCTGGGATAGTTCACTCCAGGGCTGCTCTCAAAGGCAATATGGATGAAACTGCATACTGCACACTCCTCCAACATTATTCCAGTTGACTTTGTACTTTCACATGCCCTCATGCACGTATCAGGGCATGCAACACATACTTTTCATCTTATGCTACAAAAATACTTCTCTAGTGAGCTGAAACACAGTTCATGATGTCATAGATAAACAAAAAAATCATCATCTTGTTATTAGCTGCAACCATTGGTGATCAACATTGTCTCTAAGGGTAATTTCAAAAGACTAAACTTCCCAGACTTCCATAATTCCTCCCTGTGCTTCGATTGCCTTTGTCTTATCAGTATTCTTGAGTTGGAAAAAAAAAGATGTTTTCCTACTTCAAAACTTTCACTGCTATCTCTAGATACATGACTCTTCTTTTGACTCTTTCTCCCACCAGTAACAAAAGGGATATTCTCCGGCTTTGAATGCTGGACATTATCCCCATCATATATGAGGTCTTCATTTGAAATTCACATTTAAATGTCATCGTTTTCCTTGCAAGTTAAGGTGACTGCAATTTTTAAAAATAATACATTTTCTTTTGGTAGTATATTTGTTTAGAAATACGTTGTGCAGTGGTGTTAACTAGACATATATATTGCCCAGTGTTAGATCAGTAAGAGAAGATTTTGAAAAAAAAAAAAAAAATTCAGATATTCTTAACCATTCTACACAATTAATTGTGCATTGGGAAAAAAAAAAAAAAACAAAAAATAATCTGTACACAATCTGATTGATTTTTTTGCTTCTATATACTGATATATTTTAAAACTATGTTTTATCAGCTCTAATTAGTGCTGGTGACACATAACAGAGAAAGCATTCTTGCCTAGGCTGGAACAAGTTTGTATGGTAGATACACAGAGAGATATATACTCAATTTTGAAACTTACTCTAAAATTTCTACAACACATTTTACCATATTTACCAATCTTTCCCTAGTTTTCCAGAATCCCTAATAGGCATTTGTTTAATGTCCTATGGATCAAAAAAGGCCTTGTTTTGGGCCTTAATTTCCAACTCCATCCAGCATAGAAAATGTTCTTCTAATAGCTCCGAAAACATAGTTGTGAATTTTTATACGATGTGCCAAACATAAGGCAAAGAGTTCTAAACCTTCCACCAGTAAGGGAAATTAAAACTTTACTCAAAAAGTGCTGGGCAGTTTTCTGCTGGTGAAAATGAATAGTTCCGATGAACTTATTTAGAGTGCACTGCTGTCTGTAAGTTGTTTTGCATACAATCTTCTTTCACAGATTTGTCTGTTTTATGAACCTATTCGTACTTTTGTGATCTATAACATCCTGTAGCAATTTAGCTGTTTTGTGTAAAAAATTTTGCCTTTTGTTTTCTTCAAGATCTGCTCCCTTGGAAGTTCATTTGACTTGCTTATTCACATTTTCCAAACCATTCATGATTTTATTGACCGCTAACTTATTCCACGGTTACCTCTTTTTCTATCTATATAGACTCTGTTTGCACAAAAATTGCTTCCTAAGTTCCATTATTCTTTTTACTGTATTCTGTTTTTCTTACGTTCTACCTGAAACTAGAAGGAGAGACAGAACTGCAATGTGTTTATGCATTGCCCTAAGATTCTTATTTTGTTGTTTATTCCTTTACTAGTCATGCCAAATACTATATTTGGGTTTTTTGAGTACTTCCTAAGATAGATCTGATATTTTTGTAGAACTTCCTACAAAGAGTCCAGAATTTGTTTCCTAAATGCTAATAAATTATTTAGGGTCTCTCATTGTTTATATACATATAGGTTATTCTATCTGCTCATTATTCTGCATTTATCACTACTGAATTTATTATTTTACTGCTCATTCAGTATTGTAAACTTCTGCAAATTTTCACAGCCCGATTTTGCTTTTACTAGTCTGAATAATTTAATACTACCAAAAAACTTTGTCACATCACTACTCACCTCTTTTCTGGATAGCTTATGAATATGTGTAATATATGAGGAGGTGAGAAAATGCAACATGCAATGAATTTGCAAAAGCGTCTAGCTCTGGCTTCCTCTGTTTTTCCTCCTTTGCCTATGCAACTGCAACCACTTCATCATCCAAGGACTATATAGGATTTACAAAGAGGCAAAGGCTAATTATTCACCACTTTAGGGTGGGAGGGCAGTGCTAAAACCAGAATGAATATATGCAAGAAATCTTCCAGCATTTCTGGTGGAAGTAGTTGCTCTTTAAAGCGAGGATCAGCTGGGGCCAGTAGCCCAGAAAAACTCTAGGTGAATGCTTGTGCTTTCTTTTAATATCCAGATGTATTTTTACAGAATGAATTTTGTTTCTTTCTATGCCTTTTCTGTTTAACGTCATGCCTGAAGGCTACCCTTTCATTTTCTTATTGGCATGGCTAAAGCACTGTCTGAGAAAAGCAAAGTATGCTAGTATCTGCAAAGTTTTGTTTTTTCTTTTTTTATTTTTGGATTGATGATTGCTCTTTTTTGGAAGTTACCAGAACCTCAAAAAATGTACCAATGTCAGTGCAGTTGTTCCTAAATTGAACATCATGATCCTGGAAATGTCAGTGGATAAGAAGGGAGCCCCTGCAAACAATAAACCCCAGAGAAATGTTAATGGAAATGCAGACAGGACACTGGAAGGCAAACAGAAGAAAAATGCTGCCTAATGTAGTCTCCTTTCAGATACATTTAAGTATCATCTACTACTTTAAAGGAGTACCCTGTTACTAGAAAGCTAAGCAAAAGCACATGCATATTCGCTCTGCTTTTAGGTACATTTACATATTGAAAGTTATGGCCTTAGTTTGTTGGGTTTTTTTCTTTAGCCCTTTGCTTGGTTTGTTATTGCACAGCTTTTTAATTGAATGTAGTGTATGACCAGTTTTATTGTCTATGCCGGCACATGTACCTCTTGAAGAAAAGCAACACAAATACATGAGGGAATAACATTTTTTATTTCTATTCTTGATGAAGAGAAAAAGATTATAATTTACTGCTCTTGTCTGATGTAATGACAATTCAAGGTGGTATTAAAGTATGGAGAATCTTTCAATCTGGTATTTTATACAGACTTTTATGTAGTTTATTATTGAATGGAACTTATGGAGAAGTTATCTTCCAATTCATCTATTTCTACCTCCAGCTCAGTTAAAATCCTGTGTTGTAATTCCTTCTCAGATATTTTTCTCATCACATTACCAAACTTCACTTTATAGCTTGCACTTGATAATGAAACTATTAAAAGTTCCCTAACTAGAAGTAACAGTGTTCTACTACAGCTCAGCCAAGTGAGAAACAGAGGAAGAGCTACCTCCATTTTAAAATTGGGTATTGGTCATGGTGAGAAGACAACTGTTTATCAGGTCATTTATTAATTCATTTATAACAACAGTTATTTAACGAGCAAGCATCTATTACTTAACTTCTTTTGGCTTTAGCTTAGCTTTGTATGATTGGTATAATACCTATCGTTACAATCATTTTGATATATTGTTGTGACCGTAATATACAGTAGTTATCATTTATAGACTAAACTATGTGTAATGCTAGGATGAAGATGTAGTGTAGAGCTGTGCAGATGGGGAATGATAGCAGAGATCTCGACAGTGTGGGCACAGGATGAAAGCAGAGGCTTCAAGCCATAAGGCTTTAGGTAGACCTTCAGTGAACAATTTCTGATCATTGAAGGAAAGTAATTTTGGAAACCTGGTAAAAATTGGTTTTAGGGAAAACAAAGAGGACAAGGAACAAATATCCAATATACGTAAACTACACCATACATAGAAAAAAAATGGATGTGATATGGAAAACATAAAACCAGCACTAAGTGGATCCTAGAGTGAATGAAAAGAACATAACAACAGTGCCATGTTTCTGGTGAAGGACTTGGGATGTTGATGACTCACCTTGAAGTTATACCACCTGCTTCTAGGAAGACCGGCACCATCCACAAAACTACTAGAAGAGTGAGCACACCACCAAAGAAAGGATTAGATATTAAAAAGTTTGTGTATATCAACATTAAATGTTTTATTAAAGAAACTTTTTCTCCTATGATAACTACCCAATTTGATTAGTGTCATTGTATCTCAAGTAATATTTTTTAATAGTTTAACTATCCTTTCATTAGGCTAATAATAAATTATTGCCTTAAATATGAGGAGAGTTTCATTAGCACACAGAACTTGCAGAGTGTGACTGATCTGGTGCCCTGCCCTGAAGTTCTGGTGCTAGTCTGGAAGCAACCACTGAAGACAGTTCTAAATTTGACTGTAGAGATAGACCAATGAGACCTTTTAAATTTGGTGTATCATATTGCTATTATTGCCTGTACTGGGTACTTTTTAATGGGACCTTTCGTGGTTCCATTGATTATATATGTAAAAAAAGATATGAAGGAGCTTGCTACAAAAATCCGAAAATGGTGCTGCCAATTTCTTTTGAGGAGCATGGTGGTATGAAGAAGAGTTCTGACTTGCATCAATGGATAAAAATTTTCACTATCAAATGTTTAATTTTTTATTTTTAAGGAGGCATTATTCAAAAACTACTAGGAATGAGTGAGGCAAAACTCATGCTTTGGAGAACGGATGAAGTAGTTGGCTTTCACAACAAAAGGATACTTCTGTTGCAACTCAGGAACAGGACCTAATGAGAAGTTGGGGGTAGGAGGAGAGCAGTAACTGATTCCTGTTATAACTGTAGATTCTCTTTCTTCCATGCAGTTGCTCTGAGAACTGGCTGCAAGAAATGGAGATCCGTGGAGGCCAAATTCCAGATCATGGTTATCTCTCAGTGTAAGCCAATTGCTGTGCCTTAATTTTGAATGCAAACCAGAAGAAACAGATGTTTCTCCTACCTGCTTCCAGTCAACTGCATCAAAGGGCAGTTGGGGAAAAAAAAGAATAAAATCTGTCCCCTGGCTGAATGCACTCTTCTTTTTGAACTGTTCTTACTATAGAGATGTGTTAACTTATGCTGCATTTTAGAATTTTTTTTCTGTTTGCATCTAGATTGCTATTGTCTAACTGATTTCCTCAAAGCAGAGAATAGGGATTCAACAGAAGATGTCTGTTCTGGAGTCATGCTTTATTTTTACAACTGTTAACTCTTGTACGGGCACTCTCCATCTCCTACAGGTCAAATGTGTCATGGTTTTTAAGTTGGGGAAGTCTTAAAGCGTATAAAGACATTGGCAGCAGACTAGTTTGAGCAAGTTGAAGATATTAGCAAGCTTAAGATATTAATATCTCATCCTAGCCTAATAAGAAAGATATTAACCATAGTAAATATCTGAACAATAGCGTTTGCCAAAACACATCATGACCATGATTTAAAGATATCATTAATTATTTGCTTTCATTTTGAGAAAAATAAACAAGTGTTTATGATGCTTAAAAGCTTTACTTCACCATGAAGTAAAATAGCTGTTGTACAGCAGGTGAGGAAGAAAAGAAGAAAAAAGAAAAACATGTTAAGAGCCTTTTCGTACTTTCCAGCTTCAGCATCAGAGGGTAGTATTGTCATCCTGAGCTCTGTCATGGCAGCTGGGCACCAGTGATGGTGATCGGGAGAGGTGGTGGCAGGAACAGCAGCAGGAGTGACACAAACTCTGAGATGTTTCTTGGTTCCCCAAATGCATTAAAATATGGAGTCAGTAATCAAGTTTTAGTTTAACCGTAATTCTCATCACTGCTGTTTATGTACCACTTTTATATATTATTTTGTCTGTCTGTTCTCTCTAAGAAAACACCAGAAGGACATCTGAAAAGGAGATTAATTAATCTCATTTATCAAAAGCACAATAAGTTGTTCTAGGCTTCACTGCTTGGAATTAAAGCGCGTCACCTCATTTCTGCAACATTCGATGTCCTGTGCACTCCTTCAAGGACGAAAGAAAGAAAAAAATTACTTTTGTTACCTATTCAGCTTATTAAAAGAAACATGAAGAAACTGTGAGTCAGACTGTAACATAAATGGGAAGGAAATTGTCTGAAAAGAACTCACTTGCAATGAAATAAACTCACCTAAGATGAAATAAAACCGCTAATGTACTTCAGGGTATTGCTAAGGATTTATATTCAATTGATAGCAAAGAACAAATCAAGCTATGGGACAAAGAAGATTTGCATACAGAAACTGCTCAGAAAAGACAGTTTGCATTACACTTCCCGCCACCTTCTAATATCCCTCTTTTTGTTCACAGTACAAACTTTTATGCCCCTCTTAAGGTTTGTTAATGTCACCTTCTCAGTGATGTTTTCTCATCTGGAATAAAGACTTGGTGGTAGAGAACTGTCCAAACCTAGGAAGATGTTACCAAGATTTGAATCAGATCTAATTCTAAAAAAATTCTACAGTTTCTTAATCTTTGCAATGTGCCAGTGGACAGAAAGTTTTCAAGTCTGTGTTACTTGGGTGAACAGTACTGTAGGAATGACAGAAAATCCAAAGAGGATTTAAATTGTTAAATTGTGTCCCCAGTGAGTTTCTGCCATCAGAGTAACAAGGACGGAGGAAGAAGTTGCTTAAAAAGAAGTCACTTATAATGAAATGGCACTTAACAGTCGTAATTTTTTCAAAATTTTTCTAAGATATTCTATTATTCTGATTACAACGAACAGCTCAACTACAGTATAGTCTTATCACAGTTAGAAGCTGATATCCAACATTAAAATTTAGTGGACTGTTCCTGTACATACAGAAGACATGTATGAGACACAAAAGTTATACTCATCCAAAGAGAAGAATATGAACCTGTTCTATCAAAAGGTGTTGCAAGAAAGGCATAGAAATTAAAACAGATATAAAAGCATCATATACACTGGAGAAAACTCTTTCTTAGTAATATCAATGCAGTATCAGTAGGCACAACAATTGTTTCACCTTCAGTTGTGAAAGAGAAATTAAAACCCATAACAAAAATCAAGTTTCTTTCTTTTCCTTTTCCAAAAAATTCCTTGTTGCAATATGTGATTGAAATACATATTTTATTAAAACAATAATTTTGTTAAAGTCTTTAAACCAAACACATTTAATATGTAAAATATTCAGAGAATTGTGTATTCCAAAAACAAAATACCTAATGCTAGATTAGTTTGTTAATACTTATGAAAAAAAGGTTGCAGTTGGGAAAAATTGTAACTCAGAACTGGTTTTGGTGTTGGATCTCTTTTCTTTCCTGTTTCTTTTGCTCAGAGGCTCTATATACAGCCTTGAAGCCATTAAAAAGAGGGTACAAGATTGCAACATTATGATGCTGTGGGAATTAAAAGGTCCTTAGTTTGTGCAGTCTACAGTTTTTGACTCCTGTACAAGTAGCTGTTCCATCTGTCTATGCCCTGAAAATAATGCAGGAGATGAAAAACAAAGATGCGAAGCCTGGAAACAAAAAGTCTGAGCTTCTTGTCACCAGCTCACATACATGATGTTATTTCTCCCTGACCTGAGCATGATTGCATAAGGCTGGGGCAGAGAATAAGGGAGTATAACCAGGGGTGTAATGCCCTTCTGCTGCAGCAATCCATGCACATAACATACCTCCATCTGCCCTTTTAGATAAACATTAGTAGTGGGCATAACATTAGTAGAAGTAACAAGATTTCAGAGTAAAGTATTCCAGCAAATATATTTGCAGTGTATATCATAGTAGTTAAGAGTAAACTTTCCCAAAGGCTAGGAGAATGCACAAACCAATGTGATGCAAAAATTTGATTTTAAAATTATCTGTCTGGCCAGTGCATATGATACTTAAGTCCTCACAGACATTGTTAGGATTCCCCCTTTCACATGTAAATCATCTCTAACCCTCTGACTCCCTTACAGTGTCGTAAAAATTTAGAAAGGAAAACCAGTGATTTCTTATTATCTGTATCAGTCTCACACAGCATAGCACAGTTCCCATCAACATTCATGCAATCAGTGTGGATATAACCAACCTTATGCAGTGCTGCTTGCCTTTGTCATGGTTAAAATTTAAAGAACTGTTTTTCTTGCTCACCTCTGATGAATTTGACACAAAGGCGATGATTCTAAAATACATCCAACTTCTAAAATACTATGCCAACATGTGTGAAGAGCTATTTTCTCAGGAGGAATGAATATGCTCTTTAATACTTAGTCCTCTTGTCTCAGATCTGTATTTGTGAGTGGTTTGAAGACTGTGATTAGTTTAAGTACTTTAGAGAAGGTCTGTTATGATCTTATTTGTCCCATTAGTCACTTGGTCTAACATCTCCACAAGCACTCAGTCTCCTCACATTTGTGAAAATCTAGTTGACTTTAGATGTCTTCATGCTTTTGAGAATTGCAGCCTTCTTGTTTAGGCTAAAAATAAAATTACCGTAAAGCAAACTATTCATTTATCTTTTTGGTTTTGGAGATACATGTGTGTATACTCAAATAATTGAAGAGTTTTCACTGTCTAACCCAATATAAAAGACACAAAAAGGGAATTAAAATTGGGAATGGGCCAAAACTGTAAATAAACTTGAAGTATCAAACTTTTGAAACTTGAATGGAATTTAAAACTTCATTACACAACACAGTGAAATTATCTGAAGATGGAAAAGTGAAGTATCTTTGTCTGAAAGAAAGTTTGCAATGGAGCAATCATTCGATGAAATTCAGTGAAATACAACAAAATTCCTATATTAACTTTAATAAAGCTCTCACAAGACTCAAAAGCTTTTAGAGATTTAAAAAGCAGATAATGTGTTTCCAACTGCATTTTTTTTTTAAACTTTATTTTTGTAGGCTCTTGCAGGTTTATTAATGAACACTTAGGTTCACATACATATTCACATAATGTGAGGGTCCTATTAAACCAGCCTGAGACCAAAACATATGCAAATCCTAATCCCCAAGTATTCCGTCAAATAATTCCCAAATCTGGCTTGCCAAAGTTTACAAACCACAGAACTTGTAAATATGAATAACCAGCTAATGGCTTGACATCACACTCCAAGTTTTGCAGATCCTCAACATTTTTACCATTTTGTCATGAATCTGCAAATTCAGATCAGACATGTATTCGTGATTTATTATGCACTCCTCATTATTCTGCCATTTAAAATGACCCAAAGCCCAGGGAAGGAACAACCCCATGTAATTTGGTGGCCAGCTCAGGTCTGATGACAAGCAGTATGTTGAACATACCTGAAGCCAAAATCTCAAAACGATGCACCTTCTGCATCATAACGTTCCAATTGTGATTCATGTGAAACACTAGTATTTAATTCCAAGGGTTGCTGAGGCTGGTGTGTGTGCCGCATGAGCACAGGGAATACGGACTCACCTTGGGTTTACATAGTTACTTAGGGAGGTATCCTTTCTAAAGACCGTCAGGTAATACAGCAGGAAAACTCACTTTTCCAGTAAAAAAAAAGGTGGAGGTAAGAGAAACATATACAAGTAAGTGTGAATGAGAGATGCTATTGTGTATTCATTAGGGAATGGATGTTGCTTAAGAAGGGATGGAAAGGGGAGATAACAGTGCAATAAAAATGTTATCATAGAGCTGGAAATTACTTCATCCAGGAGCGAAAAAGAAAAACAACCCACGGGTACCTGACAGAGAAACTGGTATTCTGTGTTTGCGTTCTGACAGAAATACTGTAGTGTGATTTGAGCTGTGGTTACAGAGAACAGTAGCAACAGTTTTGGACAACCATCTTTATATATGAAGAAAGCTAACACTAGTCATGATCCGATCTGGTCCGAATATGAAAATTTTTAAAAAATCAATATATTTTAGAACTTCATTGTAAAAATAGGGGAAGGGATGCCAATATTAGGAAAACTCATTTCTTCTACCTCCCTTTTCCTATTTCTACTCTTTCATCTTTATGCTCTTAGAATGATAAAAGAAGAAAAGGACAAAGGAGAGCTATAAAAGGGTAAAGGTGATTAGAAAAGAAAGAGGAGTATTTCTAAAGAGAAATACATCTCCCAAAATCAGAAAAATATGCAAAAAATTAAAATCTAGTTTTTTCAAAAGCAATGGATGAATTAGCAGTAACTTAAAAATGTTCATATTTCCCTCCTTTCTTCAGAGATATTTAATCTGACTAGGAACTCTATTTAGATTTAAAACATTTTCTAGACACTCTTGTCCCCCTTCATGCTTATCTTGAGTTGACCTGATACCCACTTCTGGGTGAAGACATTATCCATTAAAATGGCAGATAGAGTCTCACCTTATCTCCCACTTGTGACATTGCACACACTAAAGGATGCGCCTGGCATCTTTCTCTCAGGACGTGACGTTCAGGCATTCAGAGTAGGCGCCACAGTTTTGTCACACATCTGTCACTGCATGGCTCTTCAGGGCAGCTGTGTGGGAACAACTCTCTCTGCCACAGGCTGTGCTAGCTCTCATAAGAGAAAGCAGTCACATCAACATGGAACCGTGAGGATGAAGGAAATAGAATTATAAGTCTCCTAACAAGGCATTTTCCCATTCTTTATGTACAAAAAAAATGTGATTTATTTATTTCATCTAATAGTTTGTGGAACCTCTTTAGGAAATTCAGTAAAATACATTCTAGAGATGGAAATTTTAGTCAACTCTGGGCTGTCTCTGTTTCCAGTATTGTGATTTATACTGGTCTGCTGTTTTTGAACATTTCAAAAGCAGAATTTGGAATTTTGTCAGGTTTCATTTAGTAATCATTCTATACTTTTGAGTACTGATGAATGCCTGTTTATCATCCCATTATGAAATAACATGTTTGTACACTTTCATTCTTACAGCTTGTTTACTACTACAAGTATCTCTCTAAAAGTGTCACAAGAAAAATGTACAGGGAATAAATGATTTTATGGGTTTTTTACAGTGGATATTCACTCATATAGTTTGCAGAATGTGCCTGAAAAAAAAAAAAAAGAAAGTAATTTCCAAGTTCTGCTTTACAAATGATATAGAAAAAAATCCTGTGTGATTGAAATCCTTTTCAAAAGCACCTTATTGTATTGTTCAAATGCAAAGCTTCCGGGAGCTGAGGCAATAGAATGCATGTGGGTGGTTTGCATGTCTTCTGAATGGTACAAATGAATATGTTGACAGAAGCACTAATTAATGCTCAGAAACATTTCATAGCAAATAACTAGATGCACAGACAATCTGTAATGCTTTTGCTTGTGAAATGAATTGCATTATGGGAAGAAAAGATAAAGTGGGTAGTATTTCAGTCTTCAAGAAATGATATGGGTAGCTCTGTGAACTGAAAGATATGAAATCACTTTCCAGTCTCACTTTGTCTTAAAATGAATAATGTAGTAAAATTTGGGATATTTTCTTGATGCCTTTTTCATATTCAATTTTCAGAAAATGTGAATTGAAAATTTTCCCTATTATACCTACTGCTTGTCAAAGAAACTGAGGATGTCAGAATTATGGAGTTGGCAGAGTTTGTGAGAGGAAAAAGACATTACATTCTTAAGCATCTCAACAGTCTGCAGTTCTAGACAGAAAGAAGAAGCGCCTATTCAATAAAAACCTATCCTGGAATATATTGTTCTTAAGAGCTATTTAACTGTGACTGTATGCACTTTGTCATAATCCTTTCATTTCCTTTGAGACTTTTCTGTATTCCACAAAAAATTTGTCCCAAGCAAGTCACTGTAAAACAACTCAATCAGGTGTCTAGAAGATCCAACATGATGGTGATATTTGAGTATCTCCTGTCTCTCACTTACAAGATCTAGTCCTTCTTAGCATAAGACGGTTTCTTCTTCCACAGTTTGAACATTGCAGATCTGGCTTTTCTTCATTCTGATTTATGATTAAAATTCCTCAAAGCCGTGCTGGTTTGCTGGTTAAAGTCTGCTAACAGGAAAGGATCTTGTCAATGTAAAAGGAAAGAGAAGAAGAGAAGACTGCAGCATGAAGAAGTCTTTTGCAAATGGTTGGGTTAAGAGAGCTGTGAACTGAACTGGAAAAGGAAAACAGTATAATTACAGTGCTAGAGTTGAGGTTTTCTGAATGTGACATTATTATGGCTTGCCAGGAGTGGACTAGAACATGAGTCGTAGGGGACTGTCCCAGAAGATGTATCAGCTATGACAGATTACCTTGAAGAGAAAAGGCTGCCTTCTTAATATGAATTAAACTCAGAAAAATAGCATTTAGGGCCACTTAGCTCATAAGCATTTAAACTATCTTTTTTCCTTGTCTATTTGAATACATAGCACTAAGCAAAAAAGAAATTAATTTATGTTACAGTTCATACAAAATCTGTGGATCTTTGTCTGCATCAATAGGCATGTTTAATGGTAAGTTTATTTTTTTAAGAAAACTTTAAATTGCAGGCTGCAAATTGTAAACATGCTGAGTTCATGTCAAGAAATATCTGTAGCTTCTATTAATGTCATAAAAACGCTTTATTTTTCAAAGGCTTGCCAGTTCATATGTATAATTCTTCCAAACCACATGAAAATATTTCCTCATGTCTCCCTAGTCTGTAACACTGTTAATTATTTCTAAGGCACCTAATTCTCTCTTTATACCAGATACATCTGGCTCCTTCATCTACTTTCAGGGTTTTTTTTTTGTAAATTAGAATTAGATTGAAACTGTTGCTTTAGAAATATTTCTTTCATGTCTTGTCCAGAAGCTCTGAAAATGAAATATTCAGTCTTATACTTGTGACATGGTTAAGGTAGGACGTCTTGCAGTTTCTCATATTTTGAAAAAGCATCATGCAGTGTAGAGTTCAAATATATCAATGAGTTTGAAAATATGCCACAACTAAGACATGGAAAAAATTTGCTGGGTCAAATTTTTGGGTGCAATATTTCACAGTCTTCCAGGAGATGAGAAAGTATTAGTCGTCTTTAGTCCTTCTCACTGCTTCTAGCAGAGCTCCCACTGCTTCTTAAGTAGGATTCTGACTTACAAAATTAGTCTAGGTTATGCAATTTTTCAAAAGTACTTCCTGACCTGAAATTGAATATCTTTTATTTGGAGAAGTGACATTTAGAGACAGAGAAAAAAGGAATATTATTTGATACTTGGCATAAAAAGTACTGTAAAGAAAACATATCTTTTAACAATTTTGGAATGAATTGAGACTTGTATGACTTAAACCTTAAAAGCCCTTTAATAAATATATTTCTCAAATATACCCATAATTTGTTGCATGGAGCTACAGAAATGTAAAATAACTCTAAGTATTTCAAAATTGCAGTCATACTCCCAAGATCTGATACTATTCATAAAATAACTTTAAATGTTGGGGGTTCCTTTAACTGGATTTTTGAGGTTTTTGAGCGTATGTCTTATCACGAATGTCCAGAAAATTACTTGATCAGAGTCCCCAAAATTATTTTCTAGCAATCACCTGACTCTAGGAGCTGATATTACAAGAATGATATTATGTATCACAATTATTTACAAGATTATTTTTTAGAGGTGTTCCCGGAAATTTTTTGTTTTACTTTAGAAAATGTAAGGGCATGGAAATTCTGATTAATGTGTAGTCCTAGTCTATCTTTAGGCAACAGCAAAATTTCTATTCACAGTAGGACCATAGTCACTGTTTTTACAATGACAGACAAAAGTCAATTATATTCAATTTTCTAAAATTTCAGTTAAAAAGTTACCTTTTTTCCTCTTATTGTCAATTCATATACATGTTCAACAAAATTTTAGAAATGTTCTTCAGCATAATCTTCATATGCAGCACAGAAATGATTCTATAAAAGTTACCTTAGATAGAGAAAAATATGGTCTCAGCTGTGTCGCATTAAAGGACTGAGCAATTTGGCAGAAAATAAACCCCCTTGCGTTCCAGCCTGTCCTCACATATTAGAGGGGCTGGGGGCAGCTAGGCTTAGATTCTGAGTGATGCCCAATTTCCTGTATTACAAGTCTGATCGTGTTCAATATATATATATACACAGACTTATATGTGTATATATATGTATATATAGAGAATCCTAATGATTACGGATGCACTTGTAACTCCATACACTTTCAGTACAGCCCCGTTGCATGAATTATCACGGCCACCCTTAGGGAATTTGGTCACGTTCAATCAGAACTCTTATGGCTAGATTAATGAATAGTGTAGTTTATTAAAGCAACAGATGCACAAGTTCTTTTGGATTGCTGGTGGTAGAACTACTGCCCACAAAGATGGTACAAGTAGCAACAATATGAATAATATAGCCTGGCTACAAGCACGCTAGATCACAAAACAACTCTATAGAGGTTTCTAAATCTCCCCGGAGGGGACACCTGCTATAGCCAAGTGTCCGAGTCTTACCCAAAGGCATCCCTATTGGGGAGGAAGAGAGGTTCAGCCCGTCGACTGATCCCAGATATCAAAGCAGGACTGTGATGGTATCTTCCCTAACACCCCTCCTCTCTTAAGACTTTTTATACTGTTTTTACTTTACAGGTGGAACTTGAGTGACTCTAGTCATATATTTCTTTGTTGTAATTGGTGTAAAAGTTTCTCGCTTTGCTTTTAAAGGTATAGACCAAGAAAAATTCAGAGTGCAGGCTTAGTGAGGTGTGGTCGCACCTTGGAGGTGGGTAGCTTTGGGATGGAGGTGTGTTTTTTAGTATTATAATGAGATTATAATGAGTATTTTGTCAAAAGGTGACAGACTGAGGGCCCATTCCCAGGTACTCCACTACACACCCGTTACACACACTAAATAGGTTATTGTATCTTTGTATGATAGCATGTCTTTGATCGGGTACGTATCCTATTTATCAGGGTGAGTCTCCATCTCATGGTTCCATAGTACGTTCCAGTACCCATCTTATCTCAGAGCCTGGCCGCGGTATCTCCACTCAGCTCCACCCTCCGTACAATTTCTCTTAGAGTCTGCACACCAAGCTCCCTTAGAGTTGCCAATACCTAAGGTTGCCTAGGGAACTTCTGTGGGATGGAACTCTTGCATGACCACCACCCTCCACCCTGAAAGTTTCTTCAATGTTGTACCTTTCCTAAAAATGCGCATATAGATTTAATTTCTAAGTCACCTCCAGCAATAATTCCACAAGCTGGAAACAGCGAGAGTGGACTCTGGTATTTGATAGCAGGGATCAACATTGGTAGTTGGTTTTAAGATAACACTGTGGCTTATGGCACTACAAGTTCATAACAGTATACAGACGTATATAAAGGTCTCAGGAGAAGGATTATTTTAAGACAATAATAGGAATTGGACCAAAGAATGGGCAGATTTTTTTTTCAGGTCATATTTGATGAATTTTGATGGTATGATTTTCCAGATGTAGCAGCATCCTTAGCCAGCTGATACTTATTTAAACAATAAATTTGGGATCGGTACTATGTCCTTTTAATTTCTTGCCGATGGCTGCATTCCTAATCAATTGTGCTTTAAAGAAAAGCAACCACCTTCAACTGAACTAATATACATATACACCCATTTATTTAAGTACTTAGCATGAAAACCAGAGGAATCTGGATACTTCTCTTTAACCCCAGACTACCTGCAAACAACAAAATAACAGCAAGCAAACAGGTCTAATCACACAGTCACTGCTTTCCAGCATAAGAAAGAGTCACTGCTAATGGGTATGTTATATGGTGGTGCTTAGGAAGCTCTAATTAATAAATCCAGGCCATTGTCTTAGCTACTAAAGTCACCAAGCTCCCCCCATAAAGAAGTGAACCAAAATATTTAGAACTTGTTCACTGTATAGTTTCATTGCTTTCAAGTAAACAAACATGCACCAAAGACTGGGCTACAAGACACAAGACGATGCCAAAGAGGGTATTGCCTTTCTTCTCAGTCTTTCAGCAGATGTGGGAGCGTTAACAACTTTGCTCCTGAAATAATGAACCTCAGCCTGTGTGAGGATTCTTTTCCAGTGAAACTGAATAGTAAATGCAGTGTGAACCTGAAGTATCAGAGTAGTTCTAAACAACTTTCTAGCCAGTGGCATAACACAATGTCTACTGAGACCCTCCCTAGGCGAGACCCTCCTCAGGAGGTTGTGCCGCCCCAAAACAGCTTTTGCAGCCAGCTCCAAAGGACTTCAAGTATGGTCTTCAGATTTGTCTCTTAGGTTATCTTAACTCCCCCAACCAGAAAACATGCTATTCTCTGCTGTCGTGGTTTAACCCCAGCCAGCAACTAAGCACCACACAGCCACTCACTCACTCCCCCCAGGTGGGATGGGGGAGCGAATCGGAAGAGTAAAAGTGAGAAAACTCATAGACTGAGATAAAGACAGTTTAATAGATAAAGCAAAAACTGCGTGCACAAGCAAAGCAAAACAAGGAATTAATTCACTACTTCCCATCGGCAGGCAGGTGTTCAGCCATCTCCAGGAAAGCAGGGCTTCATCACGCGTAACGGTTACTTGGGAAGACAAATGCCATTACTCTGAATGTTCCCCCCTTCCTTTTTCCCCCGGCTTTATATGCTGAGCATGACATCATATAGTATGGGATACCCCTTTGGTCAGTTGGAGTCAGCTGTCCTGGCTGTGTCCCCTCCCAACTTCTTGTGCACCCCCAGCCTACTCACTGGTGGGGTGGTGTGAGAAGCAGAAAAGGCCTTGACTCTGTGTAAGCACTGCTCAGCACTAACTAAACCATCCCTGCTTTATCAACACTGTTTCCAGCACAAATCCAAAACACAGCCCCATACTAGCCACTATGAAGAAAATTAATTCTGCCCTAGCCAAAACCAGCACATCTGCCTGTGTCACAGTCTCAAAAATGCTGCCTGCTTTCTGTTGCCTGACCTACAAGTGTAGTTCCTTATTGCACAGTCTTTCAGAGCACAGAATAAAGCATGGCCATTCAAGAAAACAGTCCGTATAAAGCTCATCTTCTTCCAGTATTGCTGTTGGTTGTGGGCAGCAGGGGAAGGATAAGATGACAGGAATGAAGAACTATGGGATTGCTATGAGTAGACTTCTTGCTCATGAAGCCAGCAGACCAGAAGCAAAATTACTCAGTTACTCTGTCTGTAACATAGTGATTATGGTTCTCCTTACTGTGTAAGGTACTTTGCAATCTACCAGTTATGTGCTAAATATCCTTTCCAAAATGTGTTAGGAGGATTAAGGATGCATCTCTGCAAGTTAGAATAGTTTTAAAGCCATAGAATTCACTAGTATAAAGGGCAAACCTTACTCAAAGAAACAACAACAACATTAATAGTAATATTAATAATATTAATAATATTAATATTATTATTAATAATAATAATAATAAATCTCTACACAGAGATTTTTATTTCTTACTTATTCTAGATAAATACACTGCATATGTGATTCCATGTATGTTTTGTATGAACTGCCTGTTTGCAGAGAGGAACAGCTACATCACATCACTATCCTATAGCATACTGGTGCTTTAGTTCCTAACATTAAAAACAATTCTAAATGATTCAGTTTATAAAATGTTATTTTCATTTATGTAACAGTGCCCTCTATCTTCCAGAGATTGCACTGAGGGTAATATCATTCTTTGTATACTTAATAAAACTTCCTTTTTTATTTCAATTCCTTTTTAAGAAAGGGTGGATTTACCATGGTAACTTTTTTCCTTACTGTTAAGTTCCACCGAAAAAACCAAAAAAGACAAGTTTTTATAAGCAAGGAATGAAATGGAATTTCAAATTTGAAGCTATTAATCTCATTGTAAATATGGAGTCACATGTAATTTTCTGACATTAAAGAAAAGGAAAAACAGATTTTTTTTTTGTGGGAAAATGGCTGTACAAATATTTTTCAAACCTGCAATTAATATTTAAAAGGTCTCAGAAGTAATAGCATATTTGCTTTCAGCAGAAGATCATAACCAGTGAGTTATGGGTTTATTGCACACATGAAAACCTTCAAGAGGCTTCATGGTGAAAGGGAAGCACATATGAATTATAAGGCACTGAGATGTATATACCCTCATGTCCACTGAATCCTTATTATACGGAGCTGACCAGATTGTCTTAATATATTTGTAAGATAAAAATGGGAAAGATTTCTTCATATTGTGTACTAAATTCTCACAATTAAATCGTGACACAAGGGAACTCTGTCTGATTCTTCCCTAATGTAAAGAAAAAGATGACCTCTTGAGGACATAACTCCTTTACAGAGAGTTTTTCTAAAAAAGAAAAGAAGGAAAAAACATAAAAGGAAAAAGTCTTTCATGAGAGCTACTATACCTACGTCGTACGCAATGGGTCCAAGCTACCAAGCACAAGCCATAAGCAATTATTTTGGCACCATGAAACCACAGCTTATTATTCAGTCAAGAGGGAAGAATAATGGTAATGATGGCATTAAACAGAGAGGATAGCTTGAGTCCAGGTGGAAAGCACGCTGAAAATAAAGATTAATTTAAAATTTTTCACCTTACTTTGAAACATTTCAGTTCTATGCTCTTTCTCCATTAGATTTCAGTGTCTCCACACCCTGATAGGAAAAAATGGGAGAACAACAGGGTACTAACCCCAATTTCGTTTTTCTCAACTCCTGCTACTATTTAGTGCTCAGAATGCTTCTGAACTTCTAGGACAATATCTCTTGCTTGGGGGTGAGCTGAAATGAGCCAACAGTAAACTGAGCTGTTTTAAATATTCCATGGGCACATTTTCCAAGAGCTTATGAAGAGAAAGAGGAGAGGGGTGGAAAGGTTAATGTGTTTTACTTCAGGTGAAGTGTTGCTATAAAGAAAATCGCTTTGCTGAAAATTGAGGCTTTTTGAATTAATAGATGTTTTACTGTTTTCCAGAAGGAAGATTCCTGAAATCATTTATGGTGTAAAATATTTAACAGCCAAAGCAAAAGGCAGCTACTAGATACATTATAATAGAAACTCATTGCAAATGCCTCTATTTCTCTTGGAAGTGACAATGTTCAATGAATTCTATGAATCCTTACAGATAACACAGTTCCAGTACTGAGGGTGGGACCTTCTCACTGCCCAAAGACATTTCATTGTTTGCTTGTTTTTTGTACTGTATATGCTTACAGAAATGCAAGATATTGTAGAACAATGACCTGTTATGCATGCCTGTTCTAGCTAAAAGTGCCACTTCCCCAGGAACCTCAGGGTTTTTTTGGTAATAGTTGAGGCAAAGAGGTTTCATATAATATACCTGTGCCCTTTCATTAAGAGAATTAAGAGAATGATGATGCTTTGTGTGGCAGTGCATGTACATAAACAACTGCATGCTTTTCTTAAGTATCTCTGTATTCTTTCCCTACTCTTTCCCTACTCTGAGATCTTAAGCATCTGGGAACCCTTGACTTTGTTGGTTATCTTCTTCTCCATATTAGCACCAAGTGGCTTTGACAGTATTTCCATTCCCCGTTTGTTCTGAAGCCAAGAATATCTTCCATCTTTCTTTTCCTTTCTATCTATCTACACATAAGACAAAGATTTGTGTCAGGCAACAGGGATAAATTAAATATAAGCCTCTACCTTCCACATTTTTAAATTACGCTCACCATGCAGAAGAGAGCTCCTTCTACTCAACTTTTTATGGAGAGAGATGCTGTGATATGGAAGCATTTTTCAAGGAGGTGAAGTTACAACAAAACAAGAAAAAGATTTTCCAGCTATTCGGAAAAGATGGAAAACTGGAAAGGTCAGGGGACAGGGCACACCGCTGTAATTCAATAAATATACAAGGCACTGGAATTAACTTCATCATCTGATGACAAAAGCTGTAACAAGTGCAAGAAATACAGAACAAACCCTTACTCTTGATAGTGATTGCAATGACTGAGAAATGCAATGAAGTTTGCTCACTGCTGTAATAGCTTGAAATCTCATAAATTTACTACCCTACTCCATTAACTTAGTCCCACTGCTTTATTTATCTAAAAGATGCTTTTTGGGGAGCAGGGAATTAATAAAAATGGGATTTGTGATGCATCAATTTGCACTTTTGTTGGCAGAGGACAGGCCTAAAATACATAAAATACACTCCCTTTCCTAGTGTTTGCTTAAATTGATCTGAAAATAGGAACTGCAAATGAAGATTGGAAAATCAGCAAATTAATATAATTTTAAGAACACAGTTAAGTACACTACACATATAAATGGCAGTGACAAATTATCCAACCTGAAGATACACAGTTATCTATTTTACAGCTCAGCAAATGTTAAGAGGGACTATATCTTGACACTCTCTAATGATCCAGAACGCCCATGAAGTCTACTAAGCATTTTTTACCTACCTTATGAGAAAGGTGCTCAGCTAAAGCAGTAACACAGTCCTCTAGGAGAACCAGCTATCTTAGTGGGCTATGCAAGAGACTGACCAATAAGAAACTTCTATAACCTTCTGATATATGGTAATCGGTGAGTGTTTTCTGCATTATATGAATGAAGAAGAGAGACGTCTCTTCCTACTATGACCATGAAAGAGCAAGATGGAGCAGGAGAGAATCTAGGAAAAGGTCAATCAACAACAAAGGCAGTATCATTACAACACTGTACAAACTGATTGTGTATCCACATTTGAAATAATTCTGGTCCCTTGTGATATGGAAGAATTTTTCAAGGAGGTAAAGTTACAACAAAAGTTAAACAAAGCAAAACAAGGAACAGAATTGGACTAGAAAAGATATGGAAAGAATATGACAAGGACAGCCTCTATAAAACAAATAGAGTCTGCTGCTTTGAAATGAAACAGTACAAACAAATACAATAGAGGTCTCAAAAATCACTAATGGCAATGATTGTTCCCTCCCTCTGTGAACTAGGGGCATAAATTAAACCACTACGGCACATTAAATAATACAAATTTAATGATTCTTACATTACACAAACTACAGATCCCAATCTTAAAGCACTTCCAATTTGCTACAAGTCCACAGTACTTCAAAAGGTGATTGGACAAAACTACCACCATTGGCTCAGGCTTTGACTGAAGTGAAATCACTAGAGGCTGTAAAACATACCAGCAAATGTTACTCTGTCCTGTTGTTGGACAGACTCTGTGAATCTTGCAACACCACTGTCATATGGAGTGATAACTAGTTGCACTGTGCTGTAACCTAACATGACTATTCTTGCATTGATGAGAGGGGTTTCTAAAAGTCAACAACTGAATATTCCTCCCTCTACTACCTGAACAGGTCTAAGTCTAAAAATATCATCCATCCTCTAACTGTATGATTTTTTTCCCTTTTGCTATCAACAGGACACTGACATTTTTTCCAGAAGTTAAAATTATCCCAGACACCCTTTTCGAAATATCTTGCAAACGTTCTTTCTTTAGTGTCACCAGTTTTTGAAAACAGAACTATGCAGCTAGTATATTGCTAAAAGATTTTCAAAATTATTACTTCTACATTTAGATTTAAGAACAGATTTTTAATTTTCTGTCAGTCCCCTTTTTTCCTTAGTGTTTCTTTTACTCACAAAGTTGAAGGATGATGCATTTCTGAAAGATTATTGTGATATATGATACACACTACCACTCGAAGAAGTGCAGTTAATCCAAAAGAACTTGAAGATGGGGTGGGATCCTGTCTTCAATTCACCCTTGTTGCTGACAGACAGAGGAGCTTTCTGGTATGTTGATCATGGTACATTGTCTTCCTTGATCAAAAATGAAGGACATGTAATTGCAGGACTGATAAGAATTGCAAGGTGGTTTAGAAAATCTCTGGTAATAATTTGTTGGAACAGATAAAAGCAATATTACATCAGAATGCAGAGACAATTCCAGATTTTCCAGATGTTGGAAGAATTTTTAGGTAGAAAATTTTCTTAACAGTTGTTTTCCTCCCATGAAGGGAAAAACAGGAAAGCCTGAATGTAAATTGCCCTCTATGTTGCTAGTGTCAACCTTGTTTGGCTGAAAACAAGTTATTATGGAGTTGTAATGATAGATTACCTTCTAGTGTAGAAGGAGACTATATAAGCATGATTTCTGATTTCTCCTTAATGAAGAGACCAGTCTTTGCTGAAGCCAGGCTAGAGCAACCTGAAGCTGAAAGAACTTTTAAGAAGATTTCCAAGCCATTAATTTTCACTGTTTAATAAATCTAGGTAGTAGGCACAGTACAGTATCATAAAGTATAATATGTTGAATGGATCAAGAACTAGTTAACTGCCTTCTTAAAAATAAGCGATCAGTGGTTAATCATCACTATACAGGAGAATGGGTTTCCACAGGTAACAGGACACTGTCCAGTGAGACATAATAAGGAAGTAGTTATCTAATCACCAGCAATAAAATGTGTAGAAGGCATAAAATTTATCACAATGGTCAATAATAATGAGAATGTAGATGCCATAAAGTAATCTGGATAGCTTGATAAACCAGTCATATTCAAATGAAGTATTTCTAATGCAGCCAGATAGAAAGCTATTAATTTGACAATGGAGTTTGCAGCTGCAGAATAGGATTTTTTTTTCCTGAAAATAAGAGATTGAAAGCATCTAAGAGTCATAGTGGCAACATAACCAGCTTTCAGAACAATGCTGTAACAATAAGAAGTAATCTGCTTCTTGGAGAAGGAAGAGAAAAATTAATTACAGCGCATAGTTGATTTTACCGTTGCTTGAAGTGTTATGAGCATATTCCCTATAATTCTGGTCTCTAGATATTTTAAAAGAAGCATAAAAGTTAGGGAAAGTTCATGAAAAAAAAGATTAGCAAAAATGACGGCAGCATTGGAGAAAGTACCTTAAAGTAAAATACAGAAGATATCAGAAAGAAGATTGTAAGGTGATTTGATTACAGTGCATAAGTATCTTCACAGAAAAAAAAATACATTAAGTACTACAGAGCTCTTTTATCTAGTGGAAGACATCATAACAAGAACCAGTAGTTGGAAATTGAAACTAGATATTCACATCGGAAATAAGTTGTGCATTTTCATCAATTATGGAAGAAAATCTATCAATGCTAGTGACAGGTTTTCACATCTCTTGATAGCTTCAAATCAAGACTGGGAGGTTTTCTAAAAGCCTGTTACATCCTGATATCGTGAAAAAGAAGAAGAAAAAAGTTTTTCTGTTAATTTAAACCCCCCAGGTGAAATTTAAGGACAAGAAATATTCAAGAATTCAAATAAAATGGTCCTTGTAAAAATCCCATATGATTAACAGTCTTATAAAATTGCTTCTTATATTCAAATTGATAAATCCCACTTGTTAGGACAATATAGAGTGAAGGCACCACATTACAAACTTGCTCTCCAGATGATCAGTTTGTGGTATGCTGCTTCTGCAATGTCCTCAGGATGTTATAGCACTCTCAAGAGAAATGCCATACTCCATCAAAGACAATAAAAGCACTTTCTTCCTCTTCTTAATTTGATGGCTGGATTTTAAGTAATGCCTTTCCCTTCCTCCTACTCATCATCACCTGAAGCTCTCAATCATAACCCCCTCTCTGAACCCTGATTTCTGGTTGCTTCTGATCTTAAAATTCCTTTATCTCTGCCTTTTTTCACTGGCAGTATTGAAAAGAATTTTCAGTCTCAAATGTTTCCTGGACTACTAAATTTTTCCCTTGCAAAAAGTAAGCTATTGACACTTTGTGGTTTGTGCAGGACTCAAAGATTAAAATTTATTTTTACTTTATGTAGGAAGGAATTGGCAAAAAATCTCTTGATCTATTAAAATAGAACTAGCTTTTTCAGTGTCTATAATGAACTTGGAAAAGATCTGAATTTTATTTTATGAACACCCTATCTGATCCTATCTGCCTCTCATGTTGCTGTCTACCTGCTTGCATATCATTTACTCTAAAGGAGCATGAAAGCACTGTAAGAAACTGAAGAAGAAAAGTAAAATAATGATCCAGTCAGAAGTGTCCCCAAAGGCAACATTGCCAGATATATAGGTGTGAAGGACATCTCAGGAGATTTGATAATTCATCAATAAAAAATGTCTTGTCCTGGAAAATGTTTCATTAAGGCTCTTTCTGCAGGGCTGTTCTTTACTTTTGTTACTGGTGACTCTGGACTCCTTTCACACTCCCCTCCCCCCCAAGAAAACTTTAAAAAATCTTGGGTTCATCCTAATCTAAGAAACTCCTTTTTTCTATCATAGGGAGCCTATTAATGGGTGCCTGCCCAGTTCTACCCTATGATCCAGCCTTGGAGACAAGATGTTTAGTCAAGACTGAAAAGAGTCAGTGATCTGTTTGAAGAACAGTTGTATAGAATGCAGTGGGGTAAGGCAGGCTATCTAGGATGAATCAGAAGAAGCTGGCAGGAACATCCTTCGAACTGATGAATGGAAAAATAAACAATGCCTTGTTTTGAATAAGCCATTTTGATCAGACAATTTCACAGATTTTTCAGAGAGAGGTCCCAGGCTAGATTTTATGACACAGTAATATCTGTTACCCTGGGATCTGTAACCCAGGACTCAGGCTGGGGTGAGTCAGGCTATAAACCCATTCCTGGAAGGTGATAGCATGATACCTAATGTCTGTATGAGGTATGATAAGACCTTGAGCAAGAACTGTAATTCAATCAGTCTTGTATGTGTCATATTGCCTGTATTCCTTTCATAAAAGATTTAGAAGGTAACTTTCCTGAAAATGTTCTGGAATTATTCTTTTTTTAATGTTTCTCATTCCCACTTCTCCCTCCTTACTTAGCTATCCTTATGTTCAGGAAGTTTTATTGTGGACTGACCTAACCCTAATTTTCTTTAATTTAAACACTATTGTTTTGTTCTGTCCATCAGGACATGAAATACTTTCTTTTCATAGCAGCACTTTACATGACTGAAGGTTGTTATCTTATCCTTAGTTAGTCTTCTCTAAATAAGTAATTCCAGTCCTCTCAATCTTTCTTTAATATCTTTTTGAAATCTCAGTTCTTGCATTAGTTTGTCTAGGTGATCAAAACTCTTCTTGGTGTGCTTTGAAGTATGATGCAGTTCCACATAACCATACCAGAACAGGACAAAGATAGCTCCCTGCATTTTCAAGATTACACTTCTATTTATTCCAATAGAACTGACATTTGCCTTTTTTTGCAGCCTATTATTACTTATGTTCATAAGTCTCATGGTAATCCTTGTTTTATAAGAGTAAAAAAAAAAAAGAGGACTTGCTGGAGGTCGCTTAGTGGACAAAGGCCTTGAGTCCTATTCTGGTGTTATAGCCAGTTATTCATGCTGTTTTGGAGTATGTTTAATTTCATTTTCTGTTCAGAATATGTTTTGCCCATTGACATGTGCACTTACAATCAGTTTATCCCCAGCAGATCTGACTGCTGCAGACATGCTTCTTAGCAGACACTGCATCCTTCCCTCTCCCGTGGCATTGTGCATTACTATGGTCACTCCTAGGGAGCTCATAATAAATCACTCAGATATTTCCCCAAATATCAGATTATAAAGAATAAATACTAAGAAGATTTCATCTAGCAAAAGGACCCCCCTGACATGTACACAAAGAAATAGTTTGAATGTGGAGACGGCATAAATTATTTCAGTGTGTCTGTAGCTATACACAAAATAATTTAGCAGCCTATATGTCATTCCTACAGGTCTAATGCTGCAGGCTGATGTGATTTTTGCTGTGGTCTGGAATGTGACCTCTGCTCTGCTTTTTTGTAATTTGCTTTAAGATCATTTATATGTGGAAATAGAAGAGATGGAAGCTTGGGGTGTTGGGAAAAATATATTTAACTTCGCTGGTTAACTTCACTTTAACTAGTGCCATTCACCATAATCCTATGATTTTTTGTCCACACCTTTCTTCAGAGCAACTCTCTGCCATTCTAGCCTAACAATGGGAAACAAAACAGCTGAAAAGCCTGAGAGTGTTTGCTAGACAGTTGCAATATCTCATATATTTAAATGTCACTTATTAAATTATAGCGGATGATTTTTTCCTATTGCAGATGGTATAGTAAATGGGGCCAGAGAAGAGAGCAGGAAGCTATGAAAAAAATTCATCCATTTGTTTCCTTTGCTCTGTCCACTGGAACTGGGGAGGAACTTTTTTCTTTGTTTCTTTACAGTAATTAATTATTTGTAGTATATTTGGGTAATTATTCACGAGTTTTCATGGAAGTTTGAGTAAAAAAGTTCAGGTATTTCTAAGTCAATTGCAGTCCAAATCAGTGCTACCTTAGAAAAGATTTTAGCACAGTGATTAGGCTGCTATTCTGGGTTGTAAGAGAGGATGTCAGTTGCCTAAAATTAAACATCAAGGGGCAGTTTAGATGCCCCAGGTTATCCACCATGTTTATAAGTGTCTATAGCAGTCCAGAGAAGCAGCTGGGGGGAAGCCAAGCAGTGAATGAAACCAAAATGGATGTGCAGGAGAGAAACCTGAAGCAAAAACCTTGTGAAGTGCTGACCTAGTTCAGCTTTAGCCTGGCAGGGTACCCTTTTTACTACACTTTAGACATAGCTAGTCTCCTGTTTGTGAAATCGTGAAGATCTCCAGCAAGAAAGATTTCCATTTCAGAACAGTCAGGTAAAGAGACATACGCACAGAATAAACATCTCCAACTTCAAACTGAGCAGGCAAGGAACTTGAAACTCTTTTTCCCATGGCCCAAATAATTGTGCTGATGATGGCTGTCCTCCAGCATTCTGCAATTTCTCTCCTTATTTTATCCACTATAATTTAAATGCCAAAAGGTTTTGATTTAATTCTAATGTCAAACAGGAACAGGTTTTGAATACTCAGAAATTGTTTTGCAATGGAAAAACTGTTTACCAATCTACTCAAAATCAAAAAGGCTTTTGCTACCTGGGAAGTATAAACAACAAAAGATTAATATTTAGAGGTACATACAATAAAAATATTAAAAATATTAACTATGTTAAATCAACTACAGGTTTATTTTGTAGGCCTTTGTAGTGTCAAGGCTATCATTAGGTAATACTGTGATAATCTGTGAGGAAGAAACCACACTGAACCATAACTATTAACACCTGTGGTGATGGTATGATAGTATCTTGGAATCCTTGCTGCACTCAGGGTTTCTGCAAAAATACAGTCCCTGTTCTGAAGAGCTCATAATCTAAGTAGATTAGAGCTGCAGGGGAAAAGTAGCTTTGTTGAAGGGACATTTCTCTGTGCTGTTGTTGAAAAAATCATCAACATATGTTGTTCATTGTTTAATTCTGCATTTGCAGAGTCACACTGCATTGACAGTTTCTGAGGTGACATCACGAGCACAGTTTCAACAATGGTATGTTTTTGCTTCTGTTTTTCTTTCCCTCCTTTGTGGAAAGCATGTCCCTGTGTCTAAATGCTTCCTCTACTTGACTAGTACCATATTTCATGTTGTCTCAATACTTTCTAGTGGTATCCAGCATGATGAAATGTACTTCAGCAGTGACCTTATTTCAGTCTAGCTGTATAATTGTTAACTTGCATTATTTTTATGTCTGACTCCATATTACTGTCTACTGCCATGTTTCTAACATGTCATCTCTTTGTTTTATCTCTATTTCAGTTGTGTTCAATATTCCTTTCCATATAATATCAGACTGATTATCACTGAATTCCATGAACATGCTTTTTGTTCTTTTAGATCATTAAAGATCATTAAATTGTTAAAGACTGGAAATAAGAAGAGACATCACAGAAAGCCTTCCAGCAAAGTCACATTTTGCCATTTCTCATTAGCCTCTGCTTACATTTCTTCAGCCAGCATGCAGTTCAAGTGAAAGTACCTAAGTGCTCTTATCTGAGTAAATAATGTTACGTATTTTGCTACATTTACCCACTACCGGGCATGTCTGCCTGGATAGTATTCTTTATACTGAAGATAAGTGTAGTCAAATATTTTGGAGTGAAACTAGAATTACTATTTCATGACAATGCTACCCTAGTATAATAATTACTGTATTTTACCCACACAAGATACAATAGTAGCAAAATGTAAGCATACCACGTGCATGACGTGCTAATTTTAAATATTGCTCTGTAAATCTACCCAGCTACATAAATATATAATAGAATTACAACATATTTATTGACATAGCTGCTACAGCATTATTATTGCCACAAAAGGAAATATTTTCAGCTGCGTACTCTTAATCTGCTTGTGCATTTTCCAATTTGTGCAGGTAATTTTCCATCCTTATGCATTTATTTGCAATGTAGTAGTCTAAAGACAACAGTCGCTACACATATATATGCAGGCATGAACATTTATTTAAAATATTTTGCTAATTTGTACATCTGCATGAAGGCTGTGAGATACGCTGCTACTTTCACAAGTGTTATGCTGACTTCCAAGCAAAAGCTTCAGTAATTTCCAGTACAGCTATTCAAAATCCCATTTGTTACCTTTCTTACCTTCATGACACAAAATTATGAATACAGACACTAATTGCATCACATTTCCTGAGCTCTTAGTACTGTTGCATTTCAGAACAATTTCATTATACCTTTTGGAAGCTGATGTAATAAAATTACCAAATGAAAAGTCACCTTCAATTTATTGTCTCTTAAGGATAGTTTCAATAATCTGAGAAAAAAAATGTGATCAAGTTTATTATCAGTTATGGAGTTTATCTTAGTGGAAGGAAAAGGGTTTATTTCTAGTTGAAAAGAAACCAAAAACTTGTGCCACAGGGCTGGGCTTGCTTCAAATTGTTCAACATGGAACTACAGTGAGGTTAAAAGATGAGGAGAGTCCCCAGCAGAGCAAAGGCATCCTCATTTTTCATTGTCATATCCCATTAAAGCTAAATGACATGAATTCAAGAGCAATGTGGATTTCTTTAGGCACGTATGCAGTCTATACAAAGGCATTCAGTAGTATTCTTTAGAGATCAACTTAGCAGTGCTGGAGAGTTTCAGGTACTGAAAATTCCAGCTTACTTCATATACTAAACACACACATAAAAGAGAAGGAACAGGGAAGGAACAGAAGGAACAGTTGTATAAGCAAATGGAAACAGAATTTGATAGGCAACTGGATAAAGACACAGACTGAGTTACTAGTTTCAACCTCCATATTAATAAACATGGAGAATTTTATTTGCAATGACTCCTTAAATTATTTATAGGATGAAATTAGCAACAATGCTAAAACACATAATAACATTAAATATCACTAAAGTAGCTTCTAGAGTAACTATTACTGCAAAAACATGCCAAATTATTGAATAACAGTGCTTTCAGACATAAAATATCACAGTATAAATTATTAGCTTACATGGTTTTGAATTACATTAGCTGCCAGCTTAAATAATAAATGTAGAATTTTGATGAACACAAATTACATTATACTACAATCAAGATAAGTGCCAAGTACATTTTACTAGTGAGGTTTTTAGGGGCAGGAGCATAACAGGAAATCCTTTATGTCTGAGAATACATGTTGATCTCCAGCCACTTCAGTCCTAAATACCTTAGCCATCTCCACATTTTACTGTTGCTTATCTTAGATGGCTTCCATGTACCCAGGGTGATGATATTTTGTGTGCTCAGGGTTGCATGAGGTGAAAAATCTAGTCAGCAGCAGAACATGCAATAAGTTGAGTTTGCAGTATTCATCCTAAAACTCCCTATCAGCCCTTTGAATCATGCGAGTGTAATTCTGTCTTTTTTAAGCAGGCTTCTATGACCACATATAGCATGACCATAGGATCCAAGTCTTAAAAAACAGGGCAAAGAGAAAAAGAAAGTAACAGGGAAAACCAAAGTGGTGTGCAATAATGGGTTCTCTCATATGCACTGCATCATGAATTTCTGCTGTTTGTCAACGGTTAACACCGTGAGTTAAAAGAGCTAAGAAAGTCAAGAAATAGCACTGAAATTTAAGTGGTGGTGTGAAAGAAAAGAGCTCTTTCAGGCAGAATCAACACAGAAGACTTTCAAGTTGTAGGAAAGGGAGGTTATTAACACCTCAGTTTACTACCTGAATGTGGAATTTGGATAATGAGGTGGGATTCCTGTGCACGAAGAACCGTTAAGACCCTATCTCTTGTGTGACCCCGGGCAGTGGAGACTCTCCTGGCTAACACAGGGTGCAGATAAGGAGGGGGCCCTGTGGAGGCAGGACAGCCCTGCTTGTGGTCAGAAAAGACAGCAAAATAACAGGAATCCGAGGGGTTCTTTGTTTCTTCGAAAGGCTTTGTGTCCGATAACTGACCTTTGCCTCATTACCGGTGAAATGCATATTACAAAGCACACCCCTGCATATGCTAATGAAGATTATAGAGATCATGCTAAACATCTATGACTACAGCACTCGTATCTCCACCCAAATCATGCTACACATCATGTATGGCAGGGGGGAACCTGGTAGTTTTGGGGATAAAAGGCTGAGAAAATGATTGTTAAGGTGGGAGAGAAGAACCTCGATACCTGACGGACCAGTCGACGGGCTGCGTTCTCTTCCTCCACCCCAGGCAGGGACGCCTCTCTGGGTAAGCGCTGCGCCTCTCACCCTCTGGGTGAAAGTTATCCCTGGGTTCCTGTATTACTATCAAGTTTGCTACAACATTAACCTTAATTAGTAGCACTATTGTAGTTAGTGAATTTATCTTGAACCTGTTTCTGTCACTCTCAATAAAAGAACTGATTTCGAGTTTTGTGCATCTGTTCAGTGCAAGTCCTTTTGCTGGGGCTCTGATAAACAAATCAGTGAAAGTCCTGGGACTCTGACAGACATATTTCAAAACTACATTCCTTTTAACGTGACACTGAAGAACAAGTCTGTCTGTAATATTTAAAAGCTTATACATTTACTTTTAAGATACTTATTACACGTTTCAGTACCTTGCAAAAATCAAAACAATAAATCAGATGAAATATAGAGAAAAGGAATTAAAATTAACAAATAAGTAGTAGTCATGATGTCTAACCACAGACGATTCTTAAATCATTACTTTGAGATTTAGGTATGAAGGTTACTAGATACATACAAAGTGCTTTATAAATTTGGAGTGTGTATTTGATTTCTAACTACTCACCATCCTTGAATTATACACACCCACACCAAAGATCAGAGTTCATTTGCATGTTAATAACTTACTAGTAGTGATTTACCAGTCTGTTTATACAGCACCTAATCCAGGTGTCATTAAAATAAGGGTGAAAACTTAATTACTTTAATGGGACTTGGATGATCTCCCAAGTGATAAGGAGCAGTGCCACCTGTTTAAAGTCTTCTGGTACATTTCCCTGAGCAGCAGAGATGCTTGAGTAACTTTCTGCCAGCAAAAGTGACAATTTCACTGTTCATTCCCCTGCTCTTGTTCACATCGTTCCCTCCCTTGTGTTATATGGCTTGGAGGATACCTTGCTGAGCCAATTCTATTTATCAGCTTGGCAAAAACCTGATAAGCTACAGTTGGTCTACAGTTTTGTTAGCGTTTTTGCTGAGCTATTGAAATGAAGTAACTCACAAAAGCCTCAGCTAAACATCAAGGTGAGCTGAGCAAGGACTGTGCAGAGAAGACTGAGGAAAAGAAAAATGAGATGGAGGAAGAGAACTCCCTCTTTTTGAATTTGCAATCTGCCAGGTTAGTCCACTCCAGCTAGTAAAAGTACTTCTGCAGGCACAATTTCCTGTTGCTAATGCTTTGATGCAAGATCTGGATGAGGTTCTTTTCTTCCATCTCTCCACCCCATCAGCATTATGGATTCAGAGACATGAGCCCATGCTGTGAATTAGATTCTGGAATAAAAAAGTTGTTGTTCAGCAATGCTTAAATCTGGCATGAATTCTTCAGCAGGATGGAACAGTACCACATTAGTGAAGTGCTCATTTGGTACAAACTAACTTTTCCAGTTCAGGTTCACTAAAAAAAAAATCAGTGGGTAAGCCTGGTACAACCAGACATCACACCCATCCTCCTGCAGCCAGGATGTATAAGCATAAACTCAGGAAAAACTCCTTGTGGCCTGTTAATTCAACAGTAATGTAGTCAAGAATCTATCTAAGCCTCCCAGGTGATCTGAGAGTGTATAAACCTAACATGAAGAATAGACTAACCATGGATAAAGCATTTCTTTCTAAATCAGTAATTGTGACTAGCTGGTTCGTTACACAGCACCACAAGCAGCTGATTTAGCAAAGAGAAAGTACAATATTGGAGAAGGAGGGAAAGCTAAGGATGAACAAAAAGGGAAAAGAAATACACTGTTTGCAATGTGATGATGTACCATTATGCTTTGGACATATATCCTTTTCTAGATCTAAGTTACCTTATGGACGTCTCCAGCTGCTTATCATTGCCTCTGTCCCTCCTGACTCCCAGGCAGAATTTACCATCACCCTGATATGGTAGCTCTGCTGCTGCCAAGAAATCACACAGAATCACACAGAATCACTAAGGTTGGAAAAGACCTGTAAGATCATCAAGTCCAACCATCAACTAACACCACCATGCCCATTAAACCATGTCCCACAATGCCTCGTCCACAGGTTCCTTGAATCTTCAGAGTGTTCTGTCTTAGGGAAAATCTTGTATTTAAACCCATTAACCTACCTCACTTTGACTGCAATTTTGACATGAGCAGCTCTGCTGAGAAATTTAAGGGAGTGATAATCAATAGCGAGGAGAGCTGGCAATGAGCAGCTGGGAAAACAACTCTTCCACAAAGCACACTTCTGCATGAACACTTACAGGTTAACACAGCAGGATCATTGATTACTGCTTTACAAGAGCAGCTCTGTAACTATGTTTTGGTATGTGTATAAAGGTAAGAAATTCCTTTCTCTCTGACAATCCTGAATGATTCCACTTGGACTGAGTACTGGCAAATGGAGTACTGAGGACAGCTTTTGGATCCACAAATGCTGAGTGAAAGGCATTGCCAAGGTTGTTACCAAGCAAGTAACTGAAATATATACCAGTTCACCTATTCATCAGCCCAGCAGAAGAGAAATAGAGAGGCAATCTTTATCCAGAATAAGAAAGGATTGATTAAAGTATCAGTTAGAAGTGTGGTTTTCTATGTTGGAAGGTTGAAAGTCTATGCTTCTGTGTTGGAACAGTTCAGGTTTTCATCTATGGCTGAGATGTTGTTTTGCCCATACTCCAAACAAAAATAATACAGTTGGATAAGGAAGGAAGAGTTAGTAACATACTTATTCTTCCTTATCAAATCTTACAGTTGAAAGGGACATCAGGAGTTTACTTAGTCCATGCTCTGCCACAGACACTTATCTGTACCAAAATCTTTCACATTTGTCTGATTTGTTCTTCTAGAGTTCATTTAATAGAAATTCCCCAAAATCTCCACACAGACTTCTCCAGTTTGATAATATCTTATTGTTAGGAATAAGGCAGGGTGGGGGTGGAGTGGGGGAGGCTCCCAAATGTATAATCCAGTAAGTAAGCAAAAGTTCAGTTCTTGAAGAAGAAAAAGAATTCATTACAACTTCAGATTTGCATCTTCTGCTTTGCCACTCTGCCAAGAGATTGAGGGCACTGGAAAGGAAAGGTTTCATTTCACTCGCATTTGTACTGATCCAACTACTGTCACTAAAACTTTGACAATGAGCTGAATCAAATAAAGGCTTAGCTACACAAGATGTTAGGCTGCATAAGAGAAGTTTCTGCCCTATTCACAGGCATCATTCAGCTATTTAATTTTTTTTTCTTTTTCTTTTTTCTGTAGAACTCCAATAAATCCTCTTTTTGTTCACTCAGAAATGAACATGACTGTGGCTGTGAGAGAGGGATGTTCTTCCATGGTGTTCTGAGAGGAATTGATCTGTGTCCTCTTAACAGGCAGAATAACACATCCATAATCTAAAGGCAAAAAACATCAGAGCATTTGTAATCAAGTCAAAATCCCATTCTTTCAAATATCCTATTGATTTTTAGAAATTCCTTTTGGATGATAAGAAAGAGATTACCATGCTTTATGGGACAACTGACCAAAGCGTTCATCCTGAGTATGGAGCAACTCAGATGTCACTTTTGCTGTGGTGAAGAACTTCTCATATCAGATCCTTCTGATACAAGAAGATCAGAGACTTGAATTTGTATTTCTTCTATCCTGGACCAATGCATTAATGAAGAGATTGAAAAGTGGCTGAATTTATTTCTCATCAGAGATGACTACTGAGCACCATATAGAACATTTTTTTTTTTTTTTTTTTTATTCTCCCCAAACTGAAAGCTCCAGTTCCAATTAAAAAAGGTGCAAGAGATTGTATCTTTTAAATACTTTCCAAAAAGTAGAGCTTGTGAGCTGGGGAAACATGATGAAGAGCTAAGAGAATAATTGTGGAATAAACCACCAGCAGAGGCTGAGGATATTGGTATGAAAACAGGGAAAATTGTGTGGTAGTAAACACAATACATCTGCAACTGTTAGACAATACTTCCTGCTGGACATGGAAATTAATACATTATTTTCACATTTCAGCATTTCTTTGTTATCTGAAAAAAGATAGTCTTCATATTTTACTGCTTGAGGTAATATTTTGTGACAACACATTTTTTCCTAATACATCAAAAGAAAAAGTGGTGTGCTTCACCGGAAGCATCCCAAAACTGTATGCTTAAATCATTTGATCGTAAATGAAAGTGAAAAAAATGAGAAGTAAAATATCATTTTGAAGTTTGATCAAATGCTATGTTTTGAATTAAAACAAACCTCACACGTGAAACGAAGCACTCTGAGAGTACTCTTCACCATCTGGATGTTTTTTCTTTTGTTATACAACAATGAAAGAATTTAATTCTGCATTAGAAAGGGTGTTGCCAGCAGGTTGAGGGAAGTGATCCTTCCTCTCTAGTGAGCACTTGTGAGGCCACACCTGGAGTTCTGGATTAAGTCCTGGGCTGAGAGATATGGAGCTACTCAAGAGGATCCAACCACTAAAAGGATTAAGGGACTGGAATATCTCTTATCTAAGGAAAGGCTGAGACAGTTGAGGAGCCAGGGGATCTCATCAGTGTGTACAAATACCTGAAGTGAGGGTTCAAAGAGGAGGGAGCCAGGCTTTTTTCAGTGGTGCCCAGTGGCAGTACCAGAGACAATGAGAACAACCTGAAACACAGAAGCATCTGTCTGAACTTCAGGAAACACTTTTTTACTGTGAGGGTGACTGAGCATTGGAACAGGTTGTCCAGAGGAGGTGTGGAGTCTCCATCCTTGGAAGTACTCAAAAGACTTCTGAACATGTTCCTGGTCAACCAGCTCAAGTCAGCCCTGCTTGAGCAGGGTGTTGGATCAGATGGCCTCTAGAGGTCTCTTCCAACTTCAGCCATTCTGTGGGTCTGTGATTCTATAATTTCAGGCAATATCTTTGGCTTCAAGCTTGAGGTTAAACAACAAACCAATGAAAGATGAAAATCAACTTCTCAAAGTAGACTTGTGTTAGGTTAAATACTAAATTACTTTTTGAGTTGAACAATAGATCTTGACTTCTGTATCGTCCTGACAGAGGTTGATAGTTACCAAGAATGTAATTTTCGTATTTCCAAAATTCAGTTTTAAAAGTGAAAAAAAATATGTTTCAAACAATGACATCACTAGAATATTTAACTTACAAATAAAAATATCTCAAGTTACAAAATGCTTATATTACAGTTTCCAGTGCAATTTTAAGTCAGCTCTTTTATGATACCCTCTATTTGGGTAATGTATGAAACGATACCTTTTTAAAGAGAGTTCCTAGCTTATAAAAGCTCAGAGAAAGGACTGAAAATGCAAGAGAGTATTAAATCTCCTGACCTGTGAGTAGTGGACTCACTGAGTCCAGTAATCTCTGAGTACTGTTATTATTAAAAGAATATTCTTTTAATAATCTTTTCTTTTTTGAAACTGCTTTATACTACAGCTGAGCAAAGCTTGCATTTCAGCAAAGGAGTAACAGAGCAGGTTACTGTCCTCTTCCAAGGCAGTACCAGAAAATTACATTTGTTAAGTAGTTTTATTACTTGTAGTCATTAGCATATGAAATGTGTAGAGAGCTGGGGAGATGGAATGAGAGTACCACTACATGGCCACCCACAATCATGTTCTTTAAAAGATTTCTAGTTTTAGGGTTTCTTTTGTCACATAATTGATTTTTTCTAGACACTCTCATGTGAGTGTCTAGAAAAATGCCTGTAAGTCCTGTCAAGTCTATAACATAATCTGTAATATGAATTTTGAACATTCCTGGTAATGGGAAACCTTATAAATCTCTTCCTGAGGTACCTTGGTTGTCTACCAAAGGCATTAACGGGTATCCGTATCCATGAATTTTTGAGGCAGACATTTCTGTGAGGAGAGTTCCCTCATTCAGGTTTGCAAACTGAGAATATGGCTTGATTCCTTTCAGAGTAACTCAGCAATTGCATGGACAGGTTGATCTCAGGTATTTTGCAGGTTCTATCTAATTTCCTCACACAGTCCAGTTTTCCCCATCAGGTGATTAAAAGACATTAGTATATGAAGCTGAGAAGGAAGGAAGGGAAACTCATGTTTCTGTATGTAAAAGAAGATAAAGAGTGTCAATGTATCTTAGAATACTGCTTTAAACATAATTTTTCAAAGGAGAGAGGTAGAATATATACAGTGCACAAGAGAGCATAACTGGACTTGAAACTGAAAAAAAAGGTAACTACACCTGAATTTTTTTTTAGCATTGAGAAAAATTAGGTAATGAAATGATGCCCAGAAGGAAAGTTGAGGTATAGATGCTGCAGTTGCTTGACAGAGGATTACATTAAGTTTTAGGAATATATATACTTGTGTATATATGTGTGCATGTGTTTATGTGTTCACACACACATAAACCTCCAGGAGACAGACTACCAGTGAAAAAAAATCTGCTATGTGTAAAATGAAAGATCGAAACAGATGACCCAAGGTATCTTTTCCATTCATATCAGTTGAGTGATTCTATGATTAGGAATAAAGATATAAATAAAAAGTGCATACAGTATGAGTTGTTTATGCAAAATCCAGGCTCAGAACTCATTAGCATATTTGCAGTGCTTATTTGAACAGACTACAGTAAATTGCATTTTTTAAAATAGTTCACATAGAATCCAACAAAAAATGGCACAGAAAAAACACAGGTTGTCAACACCAAGTAAGAGAAACCTGTCCAAACCAAAAATAAATACGATTGCAGGGGAGAAAAAAGTCTCTTTTCCTTGAAAATATCTCAGAGTAGCCAAGAAAAATTAAATGTGTAACTGAAACTGAGAGAAGGGAGGATGTTTTCACAGAAAGATGAGTTATGTGGGTGTGACAGGGAAATATATTAAGAAATTGCTTATTTAACTTATCAATAAGATCAATACAGGAAGATTAAACAACCTTTTTTTTTAATTTAATGTATAAGCTTTTTAAACTTAGTTTTGATGAGAGACATATATGCACACACATCTGTTATTATTTTTACACTATTCTCATTATTGCCTATATTTTACCCAGTAAAGACTGGGTATTTAGTACTTTGCATATATTGCAGGGATCAGCAAAGGCTGATAGAAGAAGAATAGAAGATTTTTTTTTCCATGCTGCATGAGGATAATATTGACACACAACCCCTCTTTGTCACAAAGCCAGTCTGCAGACATCTTCCTCTTTCTAAGATATTTTAGTGCAGAGTTCAGGTTTCAAAACAAATTGAGAAGCCCAGCAAATCCCAGCCCTTCCTATATGTGTGAACTTTTTACCTGCCCAAAGAAGAATGTATTAATACAGAATGATTTCATACCTTGTGCAAATAACATTGTTCTTGATCTGCTTGTTGTATCACGTTTGAAAAACTAAAATAAAATTAATTAGGATTTGGGGGTTTTCCTCTTTTTTTGTTCCCCTCTTTGTTTTTTCCTCTTTTTAAGTCTGATTTTGAGTGCCTGCTTCTCCAGAGCGGGTTCTGTGAACTCTCATGAGTTCCAACTTACAGCTGGAAATTACACTTCCCACCTTTTGTTTACACAGAGAAATTTACTGAACCCCAGTGGCTGAAATTTTTACCCCTTGAGGTCTTTACAGAATGAGAGAAGCCTACAGTAAAAAAATGGAGTGGAAAGAAAAATAAGAAGATAAAACTCTATAATTACTTTTATCAGGAAATCAAAGCATCTCTTTTCCTTCTTGTCCTTTGTTCTTTTACCTTAAACAACAACATTCATAATTGTTTAGCTACAAGGCTTATTTCAAAGATTAGTAACTTACTACTGCAATTCTAAAGAGACCTAACCATGTAATTTCTTTGCTTTAAATGTAAAGGCTACATTGGCAAACCATGAAAGTGTTTTATTAAGCCTTGCTAAATTTCCATTAGTTCTCAGAGCTATAGATTTCATTCAACTTAAAATGAAAAATTGTTACCCTCTGAAAAAACATTTCATTGTTTAAATATGCAATTAATATGTGATTCAAAATTCCTTGCATTAATTAGCCAAAAGTAAAAGTGTTATTAAGGAGTAATCTGAAGGCATATGAACATCTGAGAGAATACTGAGCTTTTGCAAATAACAATATAAAACACATTCAAGTGATCTAAACAACAAATGCAAGCATGAAAAACACTGAGTTTATCCTCCTGTCCCTGCTAACGATAATATATTATGGAATATTTAGTCCTGACCCTGAATGGTGGCAGATTTACATAGTGTGATTCTCAGGCAGGTATCTTTTATTTTTCTTTTATTTCACAGATATGTGTTCATATCACTGAACTTCAATATCCTTGGGCTTAGAGGGAGAAATGCTGCCATTAGTGTGTGGAAGTGAAACTTCCAGGTAATTAGTGTCAATCACTTAATAGCACCATTGAATGTCAATGAACTGCATACAACACAAAGTAAATATTTATAATTAATATTTTTAATTAACTGCCATGATTAATGAGTTGCATGTAGATCTGTTTTTTAATCTTTTGGAAATAGATTAAAGTTCTGTCTGAAAAATAAAATTCTGCAACAATGAGTCAGCACATGACAGAGACAGGGCCTTTAGGCTGTGTTAAACAGTCTCAGCATGACTCTGTTCTTAAGCACAACCTTTGAGCGATACTTTGAAATTTAAAATTCAATTCTCTCAAAAATAAGTTTTGACTATGCTAAGAATTGGTAACTGAATTATGATTTCAAACAATATTGCAACTACCATCACATTTAGCACACAGTATATAAAAAGTGTTAAGGAATATTTATTTCAAATTCTAAAAGAAGGACTTTGTGGTTTTTGGGGAAGGAGGAGATGGAAGTTGTAGAGACAGGAAACCTGAGTCAAGGTTCAGTGTCTGAGTCCTCAAGCTTCAGCACAGAACTTCCAGCTTTGGACGTATGAGACTACAGTGGCTACAAATTGAACTCTTCAGATTCAGGGTTGTTTCAAGGATTGGGGAAACTTGGGAACGTTTCTAAACGTATAAATCCGGATACTTGCCAGTAAACTAAGAAATATGTATATCTCCAAGGACTTAAATGCAATCCTAGCTATAAAATTAAGATGTATTTTGCATAATGCAGGGTGCAGCAAAGAGTTCTTGTATGAGGATGTTCAAAAGTAATCTGTCAAATTGAGACTCACTGTAAAAATCCATTTGTTATAATTGGTTTCTAAAAAGTGGTACTTATAGAAGGCAGTGCTCCTATAATGAACAGTTAATCTTATAAGAACACGTTTTGTTAGCACCTAACAAAATGGAGATTTTTTTAATATTTTAAATAGAAATAATTCAAATATTCAATAATTCAATATTGCCAACAGACATGAGAAATTAAAATCGAATGGATTCCTAATCTTGCCAGCTGTCTTGGAGATGTTTTAACATCAACATTTCATTACATTCTCATCTATTACTTTTACCTCTGGCATTGTGACCTCTGGCCTGCTAAGGCCTAATGACTTTGAACTCTGAGAAAGCAAATAAAAGAGCAAATGAAACCCCTTTTGGTGGTTGGTTTTGGAAATATTACTACTTGTTTCATGACAGGTCCAGCTCTTAGAAATATGAGAAGCTTAGCTTTCAAAAAAAAGAAAAAGATGTTTCTGTACTTTGTGACTGTAAAATAAAAAGCTTTAAAAGTGTTCACAGAGCAGCATAAAGATTCAAAATTCAAGAAGCAAACACAGGAACAAAATGTGCTCCTTCTCAGATAATCTTAATTACACCTTCATTATAATGTCATTACACAATGCATATCTCCTCATCGTAATTGATTACATCTTTATCATAATCTTCATCATGTGGGGAAAAAGGAGAGCCAACCAATGATTTTAGGACACTTAAACTGAAAGAGGTTAGATTTAGATTACATATTAGGAAGAAATTCTTTACTGTGAAGGTGGTGAGACACTGGAACAGGTTGCCCAGAGAAGTTGTGAATGCCCCCTCCCTGGCAGTGTTCAAGGTCAGGTTTGAATGGAGGTTTGAGCAACCTGGTCTAGTGGAAGGTGCCCCTGCCCATAGCAGGGGGGTTGGAACTAGATGATCTTTAAGGTCCCTTCCAAACAAAACCATTCTACAATTTTATGATTCTGATTCTACAATTCTATGATTCTATGATCTGGGACAGACAATACAGCTTTTTTGTCAAATTCCTGCTCTACAAGAGTGTGTCAGAAATTTTATTTTTCAGTTTTGGTGCTGTTCACTTGTACTAACCTATGTGTCTGTTAGCTAGAGAAACAGATGAATACAGAGGCCTGCCTTACCTCTTAGGCTGATTTTATAGTCAGTGGGAAGAAACAAACACCACCAAAGATCAGGCAATTTGACCTGAGATACAGCAACATGAGTTCATTACCCTCTGGAGTTCTGTAAGACAACTCACTCTTTACCAGTTGTGAAGGGAGCGAAGAGAAACTTATCTACCCAGTGGTGGTGAGATGGGCCAGCCCCATTTAGCTATAGGTATTTACCTATAGGTATACCTAATATTTATAGAATAGACCAAGTATGAACAAATACATAATTCCCGATTGAGACAGGACTGCGGTAATTTCGATTTGAGTGTGCTGAACCTAACCTCTTCTTGGTTTTGAGCCCTAGCCCTCTTCCTTTGAGTTATTTTTATTGTTATATTAATTAAACTTTAATTGAGTCTTAATTATTTAAATTTATTTGGTCTGAACATATTAAAAAGAAGTATTTAACTGATATTCTGTGGACACTGGATATTTTTTAGCTTTATATCACATCGATGGAAAATATTAGTGTTTGCTAAGTTTCACAGGTTATATCATCTAAGTATACATTTGCATCATGTGCTGTTAGTGTTCTTCCATTTCATTAAATTTTAATGTGTTTTAAATAATATTAATTTACATCCAATGGATTGACTGTGTAAGAATGAAGAACACATCAGATATTTTTACAGAAAGTAGCTATTTCAGACACAAATGAAATTATTTTTATTTCATTGCACTTCATGAAGAATCAAAATATATTTTCATTATGAACTGATTAGGCACAAATTTAGTGTTATTGATAACTGTTAAGGTTTACCAATATTTGTTTTTTCTTTTGATTTTCAGCAGTTCATAACATGGGCTCTTGAAATAAAAGAGGACAAGAAATTTAGACAAGGTACATCATTGTCTGACAAGTTAAAAATTGTGAATGTGGTTTCTCCTTATGTATATATGTATTTTTATATACATATGTTCTGTTTGGAAAAAAAATCCCCAAACCTATTTTTTTCCCATTGAAGTCCATTTTCATAGCTAAAGTATTTCAATGAGAAAAAAAATCTACTAGCTTAAGGACATCTTGAGGAAACAGATGAAATCCAACACCAATAATGGAGAGGGGAGTTGGGTATATACTGCTAGGTTATTCCATTAAAGGCCAAGCAAATTATACAAGCAGATAAGGATCAGAGGAGCAAGGGCAGCAGAGGAACCTTACTAATGGATTCAGTGAAAACGGTGCATTATGCAGCAGCTGTACCTGTGTGGTGGGTTGACCCTGGCTACATGACAGGTGCCCACCAAAGCCACTCTATTACTCCCCCTCCTCAGCTGGACAGGGGAGAGAAATTATAATGAAAGGCTCATGGGTCAAGATAAGGACAGGAAGAGATCATTCACCAGTTACAATCACGGGCAAAACAGACTAGATTTGGGGAAAATTAATTTACTTTAATTTATTACCAATCAAATCAGAGTAGGGTGATGAGAAATAAAACCCCAATCTTAAAAAAAAGATTTCCCCCACCCCTCCCTTCTTCCGGGGCTCAACTTCACTCCTGATTTTCTCTACCTCCTCCCCGCCAGTGGAACAGAGGGACGGGGAATGGGGGTTGTAGTCAGTTCATCACACCTTGTCTCTGCTGCTCCTTCCTCTTCAGGGGGAGGACTCCTCACACTCTTCACAGAATCACAGAATAACAGAATCACTATGGTTGGAAAAGACCTGTAAGATCATCAAGTCCAACCATCAGCTAACACCACCATGCCCATTAAACCATGTCCCACAATGCCTCGTCCACACATTCCTTGAACACCTCCAGGGATGGTGACTCCACCACTTCCCTGGGCAGCTTGTTCCAGTATTTCACCACTCTCTCAGTAAAGAGATTTTTCATAATATCCAGCCTGAACCTCCCCTGCTGCAACTTGAGGCCATTTCCTCTTGTCCTGCTCCAGTGTGGGGTCCCTCCCATGGGAGACAGTCCTTCACAAACTTCTCCAGTGGGAATCCTTTCCATGGGGTGCAGTCCTTCAGGAACAGACTGCTCCAGAGTGGGTCCCCCACGGGGTCACAAGTCCTGCCAGCAAACCTGCTCCAGCGTGGGCTCCTCTCTCCATGGCTCTACAGGTCCTGCCAGGAGCCTGCTCCAGCACAGGCTTCCCAAGGGGTCACAGCCTCCTTTGGGCACATCCACCTGCTCTGGTGTGGGGTCCTCCATGGGCTGCAGGTGGATATCTGCCCCACCGTGGACCTCCATGGGCTGCAGGGGACAGCCTGCCTCACCATGGTCTTCACCACGGGCTGCAGGGGAATCTCTGCTCCGGCACCTGGAGCACCTCCTCCCCCTCCTTCTTCACTGACCTTGGTGTCTGCAGAGTTGTTTCTCTCACATATTCTCACTCCTTACTTCTCCAGCTGCCATTGCATAGTTGTTTTTCCCCCTTCTTAAATATGTTATCCCAGAGGCGCTACCACCATTGCTGATGGGCTCGGCCTTGGCCAGCAGCAGGTCCATCTTGGAGCCGGCTGGCATTGGCTCTATTGGGCATAGGGAAAGCTTCTACAGCTTCTCACAGAAGTCACCCCTGTAGTACCCCTGCTACCAAAACCTTGCCATGCAAACCCAGTACAACCTGAAACCTTCAGAAAAGAATGGTTAGACCATTGTCATGGGATGAAACCCACCAAGATGATTCAGGAAAACTTTGTCTCCTAATTGCCATGTAAACTAAAAGGGGTTATTGCCTAAAGGAGTACAGGACTTATTTTGGAAAGCACGGGCCAGATAATTTTTGGGATAGAGCAAAGAGAATTTTGGGATCGTATAAAGCTTATTATGGAATGCTTTAAGGGCATTGTGGAATTGTGCATAATTTATTATAGGATGTTTGGGGGAAACGTTCAAAGATAAGGAAAAGGAAGGATCAAGGTGAATCAGAGGAAAAAAGAGTTTGGAAAAATGGGGGAAAAGGAATAAAACTGGATGGATGTGTGTAGGCAGGCTGCTGGTCAGTACGCTTGTGCGGCCAACCCTGCGTCTCATCATTTCAGTTTATTCTATGTTCTTATTAAACCTCATCTCTGTGTGAGTGCCCTCTCTATTCTGAGCCTGTGTGAACACTACGTGGCCTTGCTAAAAAAGGGACCACAAATACAAAGGGTTCAAGGGTCTAGGGGCCACCAAATTGAAAGAGTGTTGTCGGGAGGCAGCTACTGGGGAGACCAGATGTTAGAGCAGCTGCACATGGACTGGGCTGTCTGTGATGTTCACATCAGGATGAACGCTCTTTGTGTTCATATGGTTACCGGGAAAGGCACTGCTCTCTCCCTGTTGGTGTGACCATTTGCACACACACACGCACGGGTGTACACCTCACTAGTGTCCAGACCTGAGGACAAGGACCCATCACAGCCTCACATCTAGCCAAGTGGGATTAGAGAACTCTTAAATCCAAAAACCCACCAGATTCACTTACCTCTAACACCTACCAGCTTGTTTGCTGGCCCTTGAAACCCCACTGTTTACATTAAACCAGTTTCCCTGTTGGGAAGCAAAACCGATCAGAACCCTGCATCAATCTGGTAAAGTAACTCTGTTAGTCCTTGGGGATTGTACAATAAACTTTTCCTCCACCACAACCTTTGCCAAGTATAGTATATTCTGAATTGGATCAAAGTTCAAATCTTAAGAGGGATTTATAAGAGCCTTGCTCTGAGTCAGGAAATACCTCTATCATTATCATTTAGAGCTCCAGGTTTGTTTTGATTCAGAGTTTCTCCTTTGAAATTCATCCATAAATCCAGCGACTCTTATGATTTTTGATTAATAAAAATTACTTCTCATTGTCAGAGCAGAATGAAAGAAAAGTAAAGTAGAGGCAGAATATCATGGTAGAAAGTTTTTTGTCATGGATTTCAGTACAAATTGTCTTGCCTTGTCTTCCAACAGAGCTCTGTTTCTTTATAAAACACATGTTCTTAATAATACAAACCATCAAGTGACCAGTGAAGCCCTAGAGATGCACAGGAGACAGAGATATTTTTTGATGAATTATGTCCTAAACTGGCAAATCTAATTCAAGACTGATTAAAGGAGCTTGTCTGAATTTGAATAAACAGCAATAGCAAATTCCAAAAGTTCATAAGACAAAGTACAGTATTGGGTTTCCTGGCTGAATGAAAGATATTAGCAAGATGAATGCAGAATGGACCTCTGGATGTGGCAGATCTCAATAGTAATCTGACAGTATGGAGATAGGTGCAGGATGGATGTTGCTATGAGGAAGGTATGTGAATAAATTAATGAGTGGTGTATATTCTCTTCAGCATGACTGTGACACTAGGATGGAACTAATAAAGGAATGAGTTTATTACTGAAAATTAAGGTAATTATTATTATTCTATAACTTTCAGCTTGTCTGATCTTCATAGTGCTCTCCAGTGATTTAATTTATGTTCACTTTTGAATAAAAAAATTCTCTTCCCCCAGTTACTGAAGGGAAACAAGGAAGAATAACCTACACTTAAACCTAACACACATAGTGACAGACAGGATCAGATCTCTACTTCAACAGATTTCTCCTTTCCAGCCCTGCTGTAAAGCAGACCAGCAAAAGCTCTATATAGGATTTCAAATTAATTAATTATGTGATTTTTCTGAATAAGTAACACCCATGTACAAATGAATGAATAGAAGAAATGTCTGTGAAACATATTAGACTGTTCATTCCTCCCATTGGAATTAGGACCTTGTCTGGAAGCTCAAGTTTAAAAGTCTGTGCTTAAAAAGAGATGTTTTCCATTTGGAGACAGTCTAGAGGAGAGTAACAGAGATGAACAATGGGCATCACTGGAAAAACTGGAGTTACTTAGTCTAGACAGGAAAAGACTGAGGTGAGATATGATAAGAGTCTTCTAATGTGTAAAGGGGAGCTGTAAGAGGAAGGGAATAAAATCTTTTCGTTTTTTACTGGGGACAGAGAAAGAAGTAATGGACTTGGAGTTCATCAAAGATGACTGTGGGAGGCATTTAAAAAGAATGACAACTTTGAAGACAGATCTGCAATAGAGTAGATTGTCTGGGAAGGTATGGACTCTCCATCACTGAAGACTTTTTACAACAGATTAGGTGAATATGTGTCTTGGGTGGGTTAGTTATAGCTGATTCTGCCTTGGATCTGCAGACTGGGCTAGATGACCTTTCAAGCTCTGATCTATGATGCTATAGAAACAATACTAACCTCCTTTGTAACACACTTTCATATCTACTGTTATCATCAGATCCAGAGGTGAGATAGATTAGTGCAAGGTGAGATAATAGTGAGAAATCTGCTATAAATGCTTATTTTTAGCTTGAACATATTTTTAGCCATTAAATTTATTAGAAGGATTAACAGACAAATAGGCAGACGTGCAGAGAGTACGATGTGTAACTCACTTCTCTAAAAACTAAGACAAAAAAGACTAAATGAATTTCCTGTGGAGTTTGGGTATCTGCACTGTCAGCCTATAAATGAGAGAAAGATTTCAGCAATATGATTTTTCCTTCATTTTCTAAACTCTTCTTGTACTAACCTTTTGGTGCTGCAAAGCTTTTTTTGAGCTTCTTTCTTGGCTCATTGGTAACATCACCTCCATAATTTACAATGTGAGATTATGGCAGTTAAGTATTGTTAACTGTTAATGTAACTGTTAACACAACTAAAACCAGAACTACATATAAATAACAATTTTTAAATTCTCTGTAATGCTTGGCTGTTGACTGATCACCTGTGAATTAATGAGTCGTATGAGTTAGCACCTGAGTAAAACTGAGAATTATGCATCATAAAATTTATTCTTTTCGTTTTGCTTGAGGTTTGGTTGGGATTTTTTTTTTAGGGGGGAAGGATTGGTGTGGGATTTTTTATTATTTTTATTTACAAAATACTAATTTAGGGGCCAGGTTATGACAGCTTTGCATTGAATGGTAATCATTCATAGTTGAATCATTTGGTGAAATTAGATCAGATTTTGACCAATGCTTTTTGCATTATTTATGTTTACTTTCATAGCATTTTTGCCATGATAATGAAGTCTCAATGGTATGCAGCTTTTCAAAGGGATGCTAATACTAGCTCTTTGTTCCATAATAAAGGTCGCCTATTTGGTGCAAATTACGGAGATTGAGGTTTGAAAAGTGTAGTTAGGCAAGATTCACAGTTTAATTTGCACTAAATAAATCACACCAGAGCACTCTGAAGGTAGACAATATCATTCATATGCCAACAGCTATTGTTGGGGGAAGGATAAAGGAAAATATATACTCAAGAGGATATGCCGCTATTTAATCTTAGCTGTGAATTTTCGTAGTTTAATGGACTGAACTTCACAACATAATATAAAATATAGTAGAAACAGAAAGATTTAAATTTCTTTTCATGTTCCCCAGCTAGTTTAGTCTCCAGTCTTTTTATTGACTTGCAGTAAAATTTATTCCACAGAATTTAGCACCATAGGCTGGATTAGCAAAAATATCAAAGTTGTTGAAATGCTAGCCACTGGTATTTCTGAGCATCTCATACAGGCAGCTAGAAGAGAGCAACGGGCCAGACATCAAAAAGGTTGAAAAGAGGGGTTTAACTAGCTCAGCAATTTAGATGTAGCTGAGATGTTTACCTCTGGGGTGAAGACTCTAGCTACATAGGAATTGCTGCTCCGTAAGTGTCTTCTGGCAGTGGATATGTCCACTGGACCTTTCTTAAAAAACACAGTAAGAATATTTAACTGTAATCCAAATATGTCCAATAAAAATCTCTTTCACATTTGAGAGAATTTGAAACTATATTCACCAATATTTCTGTCTTTCAGTCACTGCTTGATTTGCCATTCTGAAGAAGCACAAAATGAATCTGTCCCATTCCACCAGAATCCCCTGCCCATGCTGAAGCTAAACATTTTATTCAAAATACTTAAAGTAAAACTCTTAGTAAAAAGATATAAATAGGAAGTTGGTGAACAAAAGATGCCTGGCTACATTGCAATTGTGGTAATATTACTACAACCTTAGGGCTAGGCCCCCAGTTTGAAAAGGAGGACACAGGCCAGATGTATAGGATTTAATCCACTGTGCTGCATAATTGCTCTTTGCATGAGCAGCTTGCTTGAAAAATGTAAATTTTTGCTTTGCAAGCATAATAGGACTCTCATCATAAGCACAGTGGATTTCTATGCACATATAAACTTATTCACAATGCCCAAGGCCTTTCTTATTACTAAGTATCAAATTTAGAGAGCATGGACATGCATAGTTGGAAACAGAGGTTTGCCTCCCTAAGGACATTTTACTGTCAAAAATGCAAATGCCCACTGGCTTTAAGTACTATGTAGCTTAATATCAGCTGAACACTGGTAGTAGGAACGCTTTTGGGTTTTTACGGCTAACAATTTTTAGATTTGGAAAAACAACATATTACCTAAATCATTCAGAATCAGGGTCTAAATATTTTCTTTATAGGAACAACTAAACCCATACAGTAATACCAGGCAAATAAGAATATTATTATCTGACATTTGCAAATATGTCATCTATCTTAAATGTATTAAGCATTATGGTTTTTCATCCTTATACCTCTGTTTCACCCAATGCTGCTTTTCATAGTTTGTTTTCAGTTTATTTTAACATTCTAAGAATCCTACAGTTACTTTCCTCTCAGCTCCAGAGAGTGGTTGCATAAAATGAATAATCAATTATCAAGTAGACATCTGCTCAGGAAGCTATCGACTACAGAATTCACAAATGTCTGTGAGACATGTTTTCAATTCTTTGAAACTCTTATAAGTCAACTGCAGGTTAGGTACCAATAATGAACAAGATTCTCTCTTTATCTAGTTGAATCAAGGAAACATAATAAGTAAAATAAAAATAGTAATACCACCAAAAATGCTCAGAGGATAAGTAAGTTTCCCATACTTCATGTCTCCTTCTTTCCTGGAAACATATCTTTTCAGCTTCTCAGATTATTTGGTTTCTTTCACTCTGACAAATAAATAGATATGTCTCAATCAACTATTAACATATGTTTTCTTTGCAAATCTCTAATGGAATTTTTCATGTCCTGTACAGCTTTCCCATCAGAAGCACTAACAACATGTTGCCATGAAATATTTAGCTCTAATAAGTGTAAGCCAGCTCTTAACACATAACTTGTAATTCAATACCATGCAAGCTGTAATTCAGTGACAACAATTATTTCTCCTAACACAAAGATATTTTAGAATTTCTGAGAAACTTGGGGCAGAGAATAAAGATATCTATCTGTTTAAACTAAATTTCTTCACTTTCCACACATGCAATCAGTAAATGGAATTACATATAAAAATTTAGAGAGAAAAGATGTTGGTTTTAGATGCTTAACAAAACAAGTTGGCTCTTGGCTGAGGGAAAGGTAACAATGGTAAGTGCATTGCTGATATAAATGTACTGAAATTCAGAAATAAATTAAGATGTGAGTATGGGTGCCTTTCTTCTATCAGTAGATTGTGATCTCGGTGAAATGCCATAAATAGCTGTTCTTACCTCAGAATAAATTATTGCTGTGTAAGGACATAATTTAGAATTTGGACAAAGCTACTTACTTTCTGTGAACTTTACTTAATATTAAGCCTGAGAAGGTAAAAATTATTACTCAGTTTTAGAAAAGATGAACTTCATCCTATTGACATTTGTAGACCTATTTAATGTTTTGCAAATTACTATACTTCCATTTACTATGTCCATACTACTATAAATGTCCATGTTATCATATCATTTAAGCTCCTCCACGTGAGAAGAAAACATGAAGATAGAAAGAATGACCCATTTACATCATTCGCATAAAGTATGGGACTTAGCTGTTCACTTTATTCTATTAAAAAAATGTAGGTGGATGTTTCTAACTCCTAACAGTAGTGTGGACTAAATTTGATTGTTATAAATAATAAACTGTGTCTGAGTAAGACAGACATTAATGAACACCTTATGCCCATTATTAATATTTGCCTGTGTGGTTTGCATGTTAGAAACTTCATGGTAGTATTTGACGGAATAAATGACAGTATATACTAAGAGACATAGGCTTTACTTGGGCTGTACATAGAACATGTTTACATACCTATCACACAGCTTTAGTAGAAATAAGGATAATGAAACTAAGTGCATAAAAACAATGTAGTATAAGCAGCCAGAACAGTACCTGCAATCCTTAGGTCAGCCTTTCTTACGAGGAGCCAGCTGTGACCTCCATGTGTCTGGGGAATGAAGGTTCATTTTCCTGCTATGTGAAAAAGAATGAGATTGCTATCGCTTAATTAGGTTTGCCAGCTACCTTTGAGAAAAGTGAGATGATGATATATTCGTGATTCCTAACACAAATTGGTAGATTTTCTCAACAGTATTGTTTCTTTAAATTGAAGATCACAGTGGCTGAGCATGTGTCCACCACTAAGGTACGTTTTTGTAAAGAACTGGAATTTGTTGTGTTTATAGACCTCTCCTTCAATGTGTCCAGTCTGCATCTCCACTTTGACTAAGCCCATGTGTACAGCAGAATAGAGGAATGCTTGTTGTATGCTAACACAGATTTGAAATAGATGGCTTGGGTTTCATTTAGATTCACTGACTGAGAGTCAGAAACAGTAACATGTTTTTATAAAGCAGTATTTGTCATGGCGAGTTATTACAATGGGAGTGTTACAGCTTAGCCTTTTAATTTTTTCAGCTCCACCAGTTGCATCTGTCGTGGTTTAAGCCCAGCTGGCAACTAAGCACCACACAGCCGCTCACTCACTCCCCGCCCTGCTCCAGTGGGATGGGGGAGAGAATAGGAAAAGTAAAAGCGAGAAAGCTTGTGGGTTGAGATAAGAACAGTTTAATAAGTGAAATGAAATAAAATAAAATAATAATAATAATGATAATAATAATAAAAATTATAATGAAAAGGAAAATAACAACAACAACAACAAACAACAAGAAAAGCAAGTGATGCAAATGAAAACAATTGCTTACCACCCTCCAAACGATGCCCAGCCCAAGCAGCATTCCCCCCGGCCAGCTTTCCCCCTAGTTTGTATACTGAGCATGACATCATATGGTATGGAATATCCCTTTGGTCAGTTGGGGTCAGCTGTCCCGGCTGTGTCCCCTCCCAACTTCTTGTGCACCCCCAGCCTACTCGCTGGTGGGGTGGGGTGAGGAGCAGAAAGGGCCTTGACTCTGTGTAAGCACTGCTCAGCAGTAACTAAACCATCCCTGTGTATCAACACTGTTTCCAGCACAAATCCAAAACACAGCCCCATACCAGCTACTATGAAGAAAATTAACTCTGCCCCAGCCAAAACCACCACAGCATCTAGTATGCGTGCACAGAATGGAGTTATGGCAGTGCAGAGCTGAGGTCTGTTTGTAGGAATCCTTTAACCCAGGAATACATCAAGGTCATCAGAGCCTCTCAGTTCACTTTTTCATTGGCTCTATGAAAAGGATTTCTGAATGCAGGCAGGCTGGGACAGCTCGACTTTAGGAGGCACCGAAGCTGAAGAGAGGGAATGAGCCAAAAGTAGAGCAAAGTGAATTATTTCTTCAGTTTAACTGCAGTATACATGCTTGCTGTTCACATATATTTCCAGATAGTTTGTATGTACTGAAAGAAAGTGAATGCATCTCAAAGAATAGGGTTACCTTTTACTAAGCCTATTTATATCCTTAAGTTAGATTAATGTTTTAAATTGAATTAGAAACAGATTTCCTTTCCTTTCTCTATGCATCTTGCCTTCTCAATGGTTAGTTTTTTGAAGCAGTGTCAGTCTTTCAACAGCCATCAGTACAGCACTGAGCACAATGGGATCTGTTTTCATCTGACAGCTCTATACATTAATCATAACAGCATTTTTGAAAGTTATTCAGAGTTTCACAAGTAATTAAACAGGAAAAACAGGCAGGACTTTTCCAATGAAAATTAAGTGTATTAACTGCCTAGTTTTGTCAAAAAGATACTGAGTTCAGTTAGCATGGTATTTCACAATAACTATGGATATATTTCATGTCACCCACTGATAACTGCATGTGTTTTATAGCATTGCAACCACAAATAAACTATGCCTCACAGGGAACCTATGGTCAAAGGATTAGCATAGTTTTTACTGCAAAGTCCTCTTCAAAGAGGCTTTTATCTGAACACAGGTTTTCTCAGTTTTTACTTTGCAAAAGAGAGGAAATACTGATGAATTTCCTTTTAAACTTTACTTTTCTGATGGATAACTTTTCTACAACTGTAAAACAGTATATGAAGTACAGAACAGTCAACATTCTTTGGTAAAACTGCTATATTTCAAATCATTACCCAATATTCTATAAGAAATAGTACAAAAATTATGTATTTTTCTTTCCAGGCCAATATGAAACCATCCCTCATTAACTGATCACTTGTGGGGCAGAAAAAAAAAAAGGTAAAACCAACCCTTCTGTGAGTACCCATGTGTAACTAATAGCATCACTTTTTGTCAATGTAGCAGCAGGTTGCTTCATAAGCAGAAATTACTTTCCAATTCCATTGAAAATGCATGAGCTGGAAGAGAGTCCATCCATTTATGCAAAGGCACTGTGGCTCTACAAAGCTGTCATGGGTAGCAAGTTACGTTACTCATATAGGTATGAGATTCCCCTTGGAGTTTAACTTTATCAACTGCTAAAAGGCCAGAGGAAAAGAAGACAATGGTGGATTAATTTCCCTGTGATAGATAGTATTTTTCATGTGTGATAGTGACGAGATGGTAACTTTTGCTCTGTCTCTGGAAGACAACTGCTCACTGCTTTTTCTGTCAGACCATGTGATGGGAAAGTGGGGAATTAAGTCCTTATTTTCTTACCTCCTCTTGTTGCAGTAAGCACATATGACTAAATAGAGCTGTGGAAAACCTTTTTTATTTAGAATATAATTAATGTGCAAATCAGACTTTTTGCCATAAATTTTTAAACCAGGAATACACCCATTTTTTGAGTGATTTTTTTTTTTTCTGTTTAAATTACCAGTGTATTGTGTAGAAAGATTGCTAGTCTTAGTCCTGAGTGTTAAAGCATCATTTACAAATGGTGGGTACATACTCTGTGTTCAAAGCAATAAAAAAAAAAAAAAATGAAGGTGACTGCCCTTAAGAGCTTGGGAACTGAGACTTATTTAAGAAAGGATGGATAGATGCCAATAGACAAAACCAAAGTGGATATGGTAAAGCAGTATTTGTCAGCATGCTGAGTGAAGGGTTAAGAACCATTTAGAACATTTCCCACAAAACCAAGCATTAGCAAGCTTCATTGAGACCGAAGTGTTTGTCAGTGGAACAAAGTCAGCTCTTCCATACTCCTCCCTTGTGGACTTCCAGCATGCTGGCAGTGGGGCTGGGACCTGGGGTTTTAAGTCCTTGAAGCTCATCGTTTCTTACAAGGAAGCCACTCCAAGAGTGGTAACACAAGCAGCGCTGGGTCCTCAGCCCTGAATGAACTCACCTCAGGAGTCTCCCAAAGACACAGACTACAGAAGTACAAAAGATTAAATTTGTTGAGTAGCAGCATACTGCAGTCAGGAAACACTGTATTTCCAGGTTTTCTCTTGGAAGTTTCCCCCTTTCAGTTTAGACTGAAGTTCAATGAAACCTGTGCTTGCATTCAGGAAACAAGATTCCTCACAAGTAAGAGACCTTGTTTTTCAGACAACTTTCTGTCCACCTAACAATTGTCAAGACTTTTGGTAGACATTATATCAAAGGTGGACATTTACTTGGTAGCTTTGAAGTAATTTGTAGAGAATTAACTTAAGAAGAATGGAAGAAAGCATGAAAACCATATTTGAAAACCTAATAAGTAGTAATAGAAACAGATCTTATGGAATCAGAGTTAGGAATGAGTCTCTGTACATTGAATACAAATTAAAAGTAGATGTCCCATGGCAATCACAGGTCACATCCGATGATAGAATAATCCTTCTGTTTTTAAATGCCTTGAGTTTTAATGGGAGCTTTCTTTAAAGGGGGCTGAATGTTAATCCTTCATTTCAGTCTTAGTAAGTGCATCATACCTAAGGTAGGTCCTGTGTAATGATTTCTGAAAAGTCAAAATATGATCTGTGTATCAGAAAAGTTAAAAGTAAAAATAGTGGAAGAAATTGTAACCTATCTATTATATATCCTTGAACTTGTATTCCACAGATGCAGCTATACATGTGCACACACACACACACACATATCATTTTGAGGTACAAGGCTGAAATATATTTACAGTAGAATTAAAAGGATGTCCTTCATCTCTGTCATGTAAAGAGGTAATCATCAGGGGACAGTAGCAGAAATACCAATGAAATGAGAACCTCTGCTAATCAGTCCTCCTAACTTTCATATCATACAGTCAAGGTTTACATGTTAATGTAGAGGTAATATTTTGGCCTAGCTGAAATTGGTTCATATCTTGCAGATTTTATTAATGTTCGTAATATGGAATAGATCCTGCTATCTGATTTCTGTTATGTGTACTACCGATTTGAGACATTCTTAAGCATTGCATACAGTAATTGCCATGGGGCAAAACAGGCACAATATTTTAGACTTAGTTTTGAATGCTCGTTTGCCATTTCTTAATCAAAGTCTAAATCTAATCTTTGCAATATACAGAAGAAACTTTCTCAGGAAGATACAATTCTTAAAAATTGTCTCTTCCTAAAGCTATGTGGCTTAAGATAATCAGTGGAAATAAAAACTTTACTGCAGTTTTAAGATTATGTGTGCCAATGGTTTTCTTAACTCTCTTGTATTTTACTTCTTTCACTATGATAATTCACACACTTCTCCTACCTCTGGTCTACATTTCATTTCGGTATAACCTAACTTCTTTCAATTCTGTTGCTGACTTCTCAGGAGAAAAAAAAAAAAAAAAAGAGTTATTACATATGTGATTAATTTCCTTATACTCTCTCTTCTGTCTGTCCACATAGACCTAAAAAGACTTTTTCTTTCAGGTCATGGCAAATAGCATAGTTGGGTCCTTGTTTAAGTTTTGTACTTTACAGTACTTTGAACAATTAGTAGTATTACATAATGAAGAAGAGAGCATAAGAACTCAACATCAGCCAAGGTGATATATGAGGTATAAGGGGTGAATGCACTGTACCAGTTTTAGTTTGAATATATATGACTGTGTACAAAAAGAAGGGATTATTCTTGTGTGAGTAAGTGGGAGGCAGAAAAAAAAACAGAAGGAAAGCATGTTTACCACTTTGAAATAGAGGCATAAAAGGCAAACTGTTAAAAACAGCAGTTGTAAAACTTGAGAATGTGGGTATAAAAGAACCAGCAGTGACTGTGTAATTTGATTAAAATTAACTAGATTCTCTCCTCTCTTCCTTCAAAAGCAATGCTAATTCTAAAAGGTCAAAAGAATACGAATATGAAACACCAGTGTAAAAGAAAATCTTTAAAATACATAGCCCAGATCATACCATTTCTCAGTAATACATGAACTCTCTTACTAGGTGAAACGAGCATCTCAGTGGGGGGCCAGATTCCCGCTATTCATGTTGAACAGTACAAAGAAGGGGACAAACTGTGAAGTGTGAAATAAGGAGCTTCTCAGAAGGAGCAGTGGTGTTGGATGAGGTAAATAAAACATGATGACACTTGTCTAGACAACCACTGGTGCTGAATTAACTGCGAATGACAATCTTAGAATGCACTGTTTCATTATCCAAACAACATCCCACCATGCTTACCCTCCGAATTGTTGCTTTTTGCATCTGCTGTGTCACATACAGTAGCAGTGGTTTGCAGCTGTGGAATTTTAGTAGCATGAAAGCAGTGTCCTTTCTCCATTCTGACATCATATTCCCCTGAGGAAACCTGGAGTTAGACAGTAGTTAAGAATGGTCTCTTCATGAAGGCTTTTTTTCATCTATAGTCAGGTCAGTGATTTTTTTATCAGTAAAAACATTCACAGGAAACTAATGTGACATTCTTGCAAGTGCATTCATAAACAAAGTGTTCCTGAAACCATTTTAAAACTGCTGCTCTGACAATTGATACAGGAGGGAAGGAGTTAGGCTGTTGGAGAGGAGGAAGACCAAAAATTAAAGACTGTGAAGAAGGTCATATCACAAATACCACCACTCTACCAATTATTTATAGGTTTGGATCAGCACAAGTGGAAAAGGGATTTACACCTCTAATATCCTAAATCAGTGATCCAGACAGTGACTTTTGGATAAAAGGAAGCGTCATACCTTTATCTTCCCTCTGCTTTTGCTGGGCAAGGCTGGTGGAAGTAATCATCTCCCAGAGCAATATGTTCTCACTACAAAATACCACCACCTTCCAAATACATGGGTTGATTTCTGCCTTCTTTAAGCACCTTCCTGTGTACGGACCGAATACAGAAATGACTAATTTACAGACATCTTGCATGGGGAGCCTGAGATTCGTACTGCTGGACAGTGTTTCAACCAGAAATTCCTAAAACCAGATTCCTAAAACTGGAGTTTGTGTTGTTTAGTCCTTCCTTCTTCCTGTTTCAGTTCTTCATTATTGTCGTGGTTTGACCCCAGCCGGCAGCTAAGCCCCACACAGTCACTCGCTCAATGCCCCCCAGTGGGATGCGGGAGACAATCAGAAGAGTAAAAGTGAGAAAACTTGTGGGTTGAGATGAAGACAGTTTAAGAGGTAAAGCAAAAGCTGTGCAGGCAAGCAAAGCAAAACAAGGAATTCATTCACTACTTCCCATCAGCAGGCAGGTGTTCAGCCATCTCCAGGAAAGCAGGGCTCCATCACACATAACAGTTACTTGAGAAGACACACACCACCACTCCGAATGTCCCCCCCTTCCTTCTTCTTCCCCCAGCTTTTATTGCTGAGCATGATGTCATATGGTATGGAATATCCCTTTGGTCAGTTGGGGTCAGCTGTCCCGGCTGTGTCCCTTCCAACTTCTTGTGTACCCTCAGCCTACTCGCTGGTGGGGTGGTGTGAGAAGCAGAAAAGGCCTTGACTCTGTGTAAGCACCGCTCAGCAATAATGAAAACATCCCTGTATTATCAACACCATTTTCAGCACAAATACAAAACATAGCCCCATGCAAGCTACTATGAAGTAAATTAACTCTGTTCCAGCCAAAACCAACAAACCAGCACAGTTACTCTCACTCAAAACCATCACTGCTTGAACTATTGAATAAGAAAAGCTACTTGGCCATGTAAATTGGTAGATATACTGGATGTCTGCTAGGCCTACATGAGATTTAAACATGACTTTCTGGAAGACAGGTCTTTTTAGCATCTGTTTCTGCATTCAATGACTAGTTTACTCATAGACATACTAAATCTCCAGGGAATCGAAATACTAAATCATAACACAAAAGTGACTTATCTCAACCAATGAATACCATCTTCATACAAAAATAATTATTTGAGCAGTGACAAAGAGCAAATATATTCCTAAAGTCATTGTTCACAGAGAAGTTAAGCAAGAAAGAGGTTACATTTCCTGAATAAATTATTCACTGAAAAATATTCACTCAAATCCCTCTACATTAAGGCTCCTAATTTTTCCAGGATATGTGACAAATGGCTTCAGATCATTTAAGTAATGCCTAGATGCAACTGTAAAGCCTCCAGCAACACACAGCTGAAGTGGGAAGAAGTGTAAATACTCACAGTGGCTGCCATATCAAAAAGCAATCACAATTCTCATTGAAACAAGCTGAGCTCTTTAAAAGAATGTTAATCAGCACTCTTCAGACAGATCATCTCACTGGAGACAATGAACAGCGAGTCCTCTACTGTTTACAGTCTCTGAACAGATCATTATAAAAGGAATTATTTGTAGATTAAATGAAATGTACATTGCATTAAGACCTTTTTTTTTTTAAGAAATTCTGGTGATTTTTTTTGTAAGTAAGTCTATTGTGTTATATTTGCATAGGTACTAACTATGAGTTGTTGGAATGAAACACCCCAGCCAGAATTATTAAACACAATCTGGAGTTTTCCTAGAAATTAAAAGTAATCAACCCCATAATAGACATAAACTCTTCTATGCAGGCTTCTGTGATATGCTGTATATCATCAGCTGTAGTGAGGGAACTATGCAGAAAACAGCCAGCTATGTCCTTGATCAAGCTATTGAGCATAAAAGTGCAGGTTATTTACATTACCTCAGGAATATAACCTTCCTTGTGTTGTGTGGCATAGACCTATGTTTGTTCATCAGAAGGGGAAAATATTTCAGTGGACTGTAAGGCTGCTGAGTTTGAGCTGTGCATACTGTTGACAAACACAGATGGAATCCATTTAACAGTAGGCAGAGATATGCGAGTCTAAGAAAAGGTTTTTGTTGTCAAATAATCACAGCAGAAATTATCCTCTAACAAACCTGAAACTGTGTCAAGTGAGAGCAGCAAGGACTGAGTGCATTTTTGTAAACTTTGGACAATAAACACCGCTTATTAGATTGCAGCTGAGTATCTTTGATAATACATTCTGTACTCCCTTATGTTCCCTTCCTTGGAGCCAGATCTACAAAAGTTTGTAACCTTTCTTTAAATTCTTAATTTCTCATTTAAGTCAATTGGAATTTATGTCCATTTATAGCAGTTAAGTATGTACATATTTTTATGGAGTTGGTCATAAATTTAAACTCACAGGCTAACCTTCAGTCCTTTTGGTTTTGTGCTTGAAATTGCCTAGTGGGGAACAGCTGGATTCCTGATGAGACAGCACAGGCACAACCATAAAAAAAAACAGTACTAGTAGCAACTATTCTGTACATATTTGTTCTACCCTGGGTTCAAAAAGGATTCTTCCTACTATCCTTGAAAATGCTATGGCAGCTTTAGGGTAGTCAGGGAATTCAATATCCATACCAAGTCCACTGGCAGAGGAAAACAATGAACTTCAGAAACAGCCTGTAGAATGTGTGTGTGTATAAATAATGAAAATAACCACAAAATATTCTTGATTAGGCAGAGTTAGTGACATACACTCTTCTTTCCAGGATTTCTAATGCGGAAAAAAATGAGAGATTTAAAAATACTGAAAGCTTTTTGACTTCTAACAGCCAGGAGTAGGACACCTAATAAATAAGCAAAGGGTTCTGTGACAAGTAGTGTTTTGCCTTCAGTTACAATTGCCTCTTAAATAAAAAAAAAAACAACAAAGAAACCCCTTAACAATAGCAATCAAAAAAAACATATGTAAAACTCATCAACAAAAGAAATGTAAAACAGGTTTGAAAGAGAAAGCAAGTCAGAAAAAAATTAGTTTCTGAAACCAGAGTTTATCTGCTGATGCTTTTTATCCCATTTGGAAAAATACGATTATTTCTTATGAGACTGAAATAAAATTTTAACATGGGCATATATGCAGTGTCTTTGCATGGATGAATAATAGGCAAGAATAGAATTTAGAGAATTATGTAAATTTCTCTGGGATATTTTAAGGATGGATGACCATTTCAGGATAAAAAAGAATCTCCATCTAGACAAAAGCACATCTGCTCTGAAATATTCTCTCTTGAGAATACATCTCCTGTTAGGAATTTTAAAAGGTCTGAGCTAAATATATCTTGAATTCAAATGACCTATGAATATCTTCAAAAGGACCTTTCAACATACCTTTTGAATGTGTATTTTGTTTGTCCTACCTTTGGTTCCAACCAGAAGTTAGATGGAAGCATGAAGATGCTTTGGGAAATATTCTCTCACTACTATTTCCAGATATAGTTGTAAGTACACATTTTCTAATTCACCCCAAACCCCACATTATTTATTGATGATGGACCCACAGTAGCTGAGCAGCCCACCTTCTGAAGTATTGCTCTTGGAATTATTTAATATTTATCTACTTTCATAGCACAGTTAGGAACATAAAAATAATATTTTGGAGTGACTTGAACATTGCCACAGTAGTGACCATCCCAGTACTTTCTGTAACTAAATCTGCAGCTCAGTGTTTTGTGAGCTAGAGAATGAAGCATCACAGAGTATGCTTGTGCCACAGCATGAAAGAGCTGTTGTGTTCCTCACTATGTGCCTGAATAAAACACCAGCTCCAAACTGGAGGTGTTATTGGACAAGGACCAGCCTTGTCAAGGTCCTTGACAAGGAACAGAGAGAGGACGCGGAGGCAGTGGGGTCAAACAGAAATGGTAACATGCTCTAGTGGGCGGCCGATGTAGATGACTGGGGAGCGAGACCCAACACGCACGGCTGACTGCAACCAGGGAGGACCCACAGCATGCTCACAGCCTTGTGGACTGGGAACAATGCACACACTGACTAAGGCACTATGTGTCTCCTGCAGAAAGAAAAGCTGTTTTCAGGCTGGAGCCCACTGTTTTTAGCATGCCAGGCAACCCCTACTCTCTGTACAAACAACTGTACTAATGAACTTTAAGGTGTAAACTAGGAACCTTCAGAACTAAAACAATAAACATTTTTACCTCTAACTAAAGAGTCATTTCTGCAGGTTAAGATGCAAAAGAGTGCTTTCTCCTCTGTGAAACTGTGTAGAGGCAATTCTATTCCTATATCTATTTTAGTATCTAGGCCTTCTTTATAATGCACTATTTCAAGCTGAACAAGAGGGGGAATATTAAGTGAAGTAATCTCACCTTTCTAACCAAAACTGTGAGGAATTTTGCTGCTACTTGCATTACATGAAACATAATCTATTTTTGGTGACCTGTTTTTAAATTTGCTGATTATCAAGCCGATTATCTCTTCTGACCTTAGCCCTGGCTGCTTGGTGAAGTCAGCAATAAGTTTGTTTTGCAAAATGTGCTAAGAGCCAAGTAAGACTCAGTATAAAAATCCATTTACTCAGCACACATACAAAAAAAAAAAAAAGAATCCCCTCAGAAATAAAATTTTGTAGAGTTATGTTGAAATATTTTATTTAGATAACAGAAATGTTTAATTTCCTTGTTAAGCTCTCTGCAGCTTTTAAAAACATAATACATGAAAGCACATAAAATTTGTTAATAAATAGAAGCATTTATTGGAATGTGATGGGACTTCAAAGTTCTTTTCATATGATGGTAGTCTTCTTTTAAATGAAATTTCAAGAAAGAGACATTCAGAATATGGTATTTTTCAGTCATCTGTTATAAAAAATCCTGTTGCACTATGATCTGGCAAAAGTTATCACATAATAAGAAAGTTCATGATTTTTATTATTTTTTTAAGTATTTATTTTACCACAAGAAGCCAAGTAGTTATGCTGAAAGAAAATAGAGTTCACAGTGGCATTATGATATAGTATGATATTAATTCTTCCAGATATTTTTGTTAGGTAGCAACAAATGTAAAATATGCTTTTTTTTCCTTCAATTAGCCACTTCCAGATGCTTTCAGTTACTAGGAGCTGTATTGAGAACTCTTAGTTTTGAAACTCAGACAAAGGGTCACAGTCCTCAGTCTCAGTAGGGTCTAAATCACAGAGTAAAAATGTAAATAATAGGGAATAATACTAGAATCTAATTCCTCTCCCCTGGCCAAATATCAGGCTGTTTCTTTCTTCTCTTTAAACATTCATATTTTTTTAGGGTAACCTAAAAATGGTGGTCCCAGTAGTATTTTCTAACTTCTGACATCAAGTGCACCTTAGCCATATTTTGAGAACATATTGTGCAGAAAACGCAGGTGTGCACCGATACCTGTCACCTATCTGATTTCTGTGGCAGTTGCAAGTGAGCATTAAAATTTAAAATGGCTTTGCACACACTCACTGATCAATAGTGCAGCCTCAGAAGCCCTACAAAAGTATTTTATTTTATAGGCTGGTGACTAGAGGATACTTCTGGGAAGTGAGAGGTTTGAATCTTTACACAGAGAGGAGGGAAACGAACCCATACTTCTACTTCCAGGGTACTTTATCCACTGCAGTATTGTGAAAAATGTATATTGTAGCATTACTAAACTCATATATACCATCCAACACATTTGTGTTAAGGCCCTTTGCCCCTTAAATGCATAAAGATAAAAATAAGAGCCAGTACTGGAAAGCAGACCTGAAGTCACGAAAGGATAGTATTCCTCTTTGATGAGAATTGTATTGGTGGTTTTTGCTTTATCTTGCAAAAGAACAAAAGTGAGAGAGAGCAGTGACTGCTTGTTTTGTCTTTTCTCCCAGAACAGATAAATACCCAGACCGGACTGCACCAGCTTGTGATAAGCCACTGCCTGCTCAGTGGCACCATTGTAGCTGTCAGGTTTATTTAAATTGCTCCATACCAACCGTTGTTTTAGCTTCAGTAGCACTACCATATACAAAGCACTATATATGAGGCAGATGCAGTTTCAGGTTTTTTAAATGACAACAAGCTCAATCCTGTTATGCGTCAAGGACATACAAAAGAGGAGCTGAGCGCTGGTTTATCCCCTGCCTTTCATGACAGCAGAGGTGTAATTTGGCACCTTCAGAATCAAATCCACATACAGCTTGATGACTATTAGTTTGACCTAGAAAATAACAGACCATACATATATTTAATATTCTGTTCTACTAAGCAGGATCTCTGCATGTGATTACTGACATTCACCCATTCAGCTGTATGAGTACATGCTTGAGAAAGGAAACTTACTAGCTTCAGTAAGGACACATAAACTCAGTTCATGGCCAGAGCTGAGCTGCTGCTCTACTTCCACTCCCCCCAGCTGAAATCATTCTGGGATTTCACCTTAAACTAACTGACACTTGAGAGAAAAAACAAGAGGAGATCAATTTGCCTGCTACTATGGTGTCTAATTAAAACACCATATGCGCTGAGAGACTTGTCACAGTTTGTTAAACCATTGAAGGAGTTGCTGGCATCAACACCATTTTACAGGAAAATCGTAGAATCATAGAATTGTTTTGGTTGGAAAAGACCTTTAAGATCATCAAGTCCAACCATTAACCTAACACTGCCAAGTCCACCACTAAACCATGTCCCTAAGCGCCTCATCCACACTTCTTTTCAATACCTCCAGGGATGGTGACTCAACCACCTCCCTGGGCAGCCCGTTCCAATGTCTCACAACCCTTTCAGTGAAGAAATTTTTCCTAATGTCCAATCTAAACCTCCCCGGCGCAACTTGAGGCCATTTCCTCTTGTCCTATTGCTTTTCATTTGGGAGAAGAGACCAGCACCCACCTCTCTTGAACCTCCTTCCAGGTAGTTGTAGAAAGCAATAAATCCTGCTTCAGTTGAAGGCCATTAAAATGTTTTTCACAAAAAAAGTAATTTCAAATTTAAATTTGGAAATCCTATTAGCTTCTCCACGGGTGTTATGTTCTCTAAATCTAAAACCACCTGCTAATAAACCCTTTTGCTGTTTGCAAAACATATTATAGATTTCCCAATACAGTGTTTAATTTATTTCATGTCCTGCAACAGATACATCTGATCTGAGTGTGATCTTACTTGCTTGACAAGTTTCTAGTACAGTTTTTCAGATTTCTTATCATTTTAGTTTCCTATACCAGGAGCAAGATAGCACTTATTTTTTCCTTTGAGATAGTACCAGATCTATTCCAAACAGATGGGTTTTGAAATTTGCCCTAAATGTGGGACTCCAGGAGATTTTAATAGTTTGAACTGGTATTCCGAACTGTATAACTCGTTGGTAATTTGGCTTAATTTAAGAGCATGGCCAAAGTTCAAAAGAAGCATCATAGAAGTCTAAAAATTCCATCCATAAAACCCCATACCAGAATCTTTCATGACGAGAAGTGCCATATTTTATTCGGATTCTCAATCCCGTACTGAAATTACTAGGCGATCACAATGGTTTAGTGTGCCCATTACATGTATATTGAATTCTGCAAAAGACATCATTTTATTTGGCCAACTATTTTTAAAGTCCCCTTAGGATATAGGAAGTAATGGGAATAAATTCCCTTCGAACTTGTTATGCTGACAATTAGCAGGTTCCTGTCCCACAGATCCATAACATTTAATATAACCTACAGCTCAGAATAGCAGCAGATAAGAATTACTATTTACAGAGAGTTGAAGACATTTTTTAAGGTAACTTTAATAACAAGGCATTGGGCACAAGGGATTCATGTTACCTATGCCTAAATGTAAGTGTGTAGTTCCATTTGAGATGACCTAGGGAACCTGAGACATCCCTGGCAGGTACAACACGGGGTTTTGCGAAATGTATGTCTTTCTGGACTGAAAGCTGGAGGGATGGTGGGATAGCCTAGGGCACCTGTATTAGGTATGCATGGCAAAGTTTTGGTAGCAGCGGGGGCTACAGGGTTGGCTTCCCCTACGTCTGAAAGAGCCAATGCCAGCCGGCTCCCAGATGGACCCGCCACTGGCCAAGGCCAAGCCCATCAGCAACAGTGGTAGAACCTCTGCGATAACATATTTAAGAAGGGGGAAAAACAACTGCATAACAGCAGCTGGGGAAGAGAGGAGTAAGAATATGTGAGAGAAACAACTCTGCAGACACCAAGGTCGGTGAAGAAGGAGGGGGAGGAGGTGCTCCAGGCACTGGAGCAGAGATTCCCCTGCAGCCCATGGTGAAGACCATGGTGAGGCAGGCTGTCCCCTGCAGCCCATGGAGGTCCATGGTGGAGCAGATATCCACCTGCAGCCTGTGGAGGATGAGAGTGCTGCATGGAATTCATAAAACAATTTCAAATCATACATGTATGTGTTGTGTGGAGAAATTTGAAGCAAATAACATCAACATTTTAGCAAAAATACAGAGTGATCCAAATCCTGGAAAATAAAATCCTTATTCATCAGATCCTTTCATTAAAAAAAAATAAAAATACAACAACAAAAACCTGCAACTAAAAACCAACCAAACAAAAAAATCCCCACAGAACTTATGATCAATAAAAATTCATCTGATTTTGCCCTCACTCTGTAGTTCTTCCAAACAGGCTCCACTTGCTAACCTTCATTAGGAAAAGAGCATTTGAAACTTTGCTGAAAACTTTAGGAAAATCATGGTATTAGACATTTATTTCTTCTTCCCATGAGCATAGAGAGAAATCTCAGTTCTTGTCATGAGTGTTATACATTCATGGAGGAAATTAGATTGGTTTCAAAAATTGTAAATTATTATCATGATCTTTTTTATTAATTTACAGTACTTATAAACATTTTGATTAATTCTTCTTTTAGTTTTTCCTAGGAAGTGAAAATATTCTGGATTGTCTGCAACTGTAATTTTTACCCCTTTCAGAAGATTGGTAACATTTTCTTTCTTCACTTACCTGAACCAAATGTTTTCAAAATGATCATTAAAATTTCTGAGATCACTTCAGCCAGTTCAGAAAGCATTTAAGATGAAATTCAGGAAGACCAGAATGACATACGTATCCTTACAGTCTCACTTATGTAATCTTTTTATGCATGACCTATTTGAGGCTGAGACCTTTCCCCCTCAATTTGTATTAATTGTACCTGTTTCCTACTCATAGGCTAGCTTTCTTGTCAAAATTAAGCAATAATTCTCTAGAAAGGTGTCTCTTCCTCACATCATCTGCCAATAATTTTTCCTCTCTATAGCAGTAAAGCTGATTTTTTGTTCTTAGAATTTCTTTGAAGGACGGACAGTTTTCCTTGGGCTTGCTTCCATGAGTTCTTACCTGCCTATTATCTGAGATCTCGTGAAGTTCACTGTTTTTAGTTTGGTGATCTCTCTTTCCCTTCCTAATGATCATGAACTCCTGCCATTTCAAGATCATTCTCATGATCTGCTTCTCATTTTCATGTGAGAGAGAAGTTTATCTGTATCAGTTAGAATCAAATTTAGAAGATAATCCCCTGTACTTGCTTTCTCCACTTTCTATACAAAATCCCCTGTCATTAGTTAATGCCAACAGAGAATGATGAAAATATTCATGATGGCAACAAATAATAATAGATTGCATGCAGTAGGTTTTTTTCTTGAGTTCCCATTTGTCATCAATTTCCCATAATTTTCATAAGTTTTCTTTTTTTTAAATTAAATCATACATTCAGAGTTTGTTCCATAATTTTTTAGGTTCTGTGCCTTCAAAGGAATCAATAGAATTTACTAATTTCACTTAAGTGAAAAATGAATTAGCTTTTTAGATAAAATTGTGTTGCACACACCAAGCAAGTGCGCCGTGATATTGTATCAGACTTATTTGCTTGTCCTTAGGAAACAAATTTCTGAATCCTTAATAAAGAAATATAACATCAAAATTTCCTAGGTGCATTCATGTGCCCAAGACTCTGGCTCACCAGCAATCAGTTACTGGATTTCTCTGTATCAACTCAGTTGTTCTTCCACCCTCAAGCAAGTCAATGCCAGGAAAGATTGTAGTACAATGTTAAAGATATGTGGATTTGTTCCTTTGCTGCTTCTATACTGTAAGTTAATATATACTAAAGAACTGTATTACCTCAGAGAATGTAGGTTCAGCATCAGGTAGTGCTTAATAAGTATATATTTTATAGCCCCCTGAAATGTGACGTATACTGCAATAATTTTGGTCTGGAGTTTTGATCTAAAAATGCAGTGATCTGGATTGTCATCAGCTAATGCTCAGTGGATTATTGAAAATTTATTTTGTCTAAGTAAGTCTTGCTAATCATCCACTCCAATTCATATTAAGAACTTAGTGTAAAAACGTAGTTTTTAAGAGTGACTTCTCTTAAAACAATAATAGCAAGTCATTTAATAATTAATACATGGGACTTCTTATTTCCACTATCACAGTTATTTTGTTAAAAAATATGTGCAGATAATAAAATGTCACCTACTCATATTTCTCTTTTCCTTTTATCTGAAATATATCCCTTCTGCTTTTACCTGAATTCTGAAAATACTGTAAAAAAGAATGCTTGAAAAGAATATGGTATAGCCAAAGCAACATCTCAGATTCCTACATGTAGTTTTCATCACAGGTAGCAGATAACATCATTAATACTGCTGACTAATTCAAAAATGGGTTTTACTAAACAGAAGTGGTGACCATCACTTTTCTGTAATATCTGTGGGTGCATTATTAGTCTTTCATGCTATTTTTGTTTAAACTGATACCTCTGTTTATTCCATCACAGAATCCTAATTTTTCAAGGTCCATCATGAAGACTCACATAATTAATAATTTGGTAAAAGAACTGTTTTTCAACAACTTTTAGACTGCCACTGGATACAGCTTCTGCCTTATGCCCCCTTATTGCTACTGCAAAAGAAAATAATAATAATGAACACAAAAGAGTCTTCTTGAGCATTCTTCATGAAAAGAAGAAAGGTCCTTTCATAAGTTTTACTGGAAAATTGATGTATAGCTAAACATTGAGGTCCATAGTCATTTTTCAGATGTTCTCATCTTCCAAATAATTTAACTCATTCAACACCCATTACATTGCTCATTTTGATGGCAGTGTTTAAACCATGAAACATTATTTCCAAGAAATTTTCAGAGTTACTTTGGCACTGACTGATATTTATTTTCCTTTTTATTTAAGAGAAGAGATTGAGGTAAAAGCTTGGCAGCAGACAGCAGGTATCTTAGCAGTAAATAGCAAGTGAGCGTCATGACACCAAGGATTTTGCAGGACCTTTTTTTTTAATAAAATTGTACAGACAAGTTTTCATTTTAAGATTTCGCTTTACCAAGTTAGAACAACTTTCGTGGCTACCTGATGGGGCACCATGCTACAGAGCAGTTACAGGCTTCAGTGGCAAAGCTGAAGGGAAAATTCATTAATTCTTTAAAAAAATTTTGAAGTAGAAGTAATGTTACTTCCTATTGCCATATAAGTAATTACATGAAATACAGCTGAAATATTTTAATTGATTATAAAATATTTGTAGAAATATTTTAGTAGGAAGCAGAACTAAGTAATAGGTTAACCTGCCTAATTTTGTATTTACTTCCTATCAGTTAGTTTTTATTGAAAGAAATGTTTCCTGATGGCTCATTGTAGGGACTTTGGCAATGCCTGGAATCAGAACGGGACACGCTTGGCCAAGAGATGCAGGAGAAATTTAGGCCATTTGGACCTAATCCTACAGAATATTGTAAAAAAATACATTTTCATATTGTGTTTAGTTCACTGACATGAATTTTATTAAGTTATTTTTATGATTTCATTAGCTTGTTCTTGTGTAATTTTCCAAACTGGCACAAGTCAAAAATAAATAAAATAGAATAAATATGTGCTCTTTCTCAGTAAATCAATGTATAAACTAGTCATCTTACTGCAGATAGCATTCCACAGTTGAATAATCAATATTTTATTCTTGGTGGCATACATATTTTTTTACCACTGTTTGGTACTATTTGATGAAATAAATATCTTTTGCTAATATTTAGCTTTCTTCATAAATTTTCATGCTAATTTACAGGAGCAACAGCATGCATATCTGAACCAGGTTATAAGCTACAGGGGTAAAAGTGTTATACTACTCCAAAAGGTTTAAAACCTTAAGTCTTTATTAAAGTCTTTAATAAAGAAGTATTTATAAATTCCTAATTACATTCTTTTAAAGCTTTTAAATTCTGTTCCTGGAGCAGCCGGGTGATTCCTACACGAAGGGATAACTAAGTATGATCTATATATTTAGAACATGGCCAAGACAACTGATGCAGAGATAGCAGGCATTGCAGGTCTAACAGCCCTGGAAGTAACAGATATATCTTTCCCTTCTTTTGTGTGTCTCTTTACGACTCCCCCAAATTAGAGGAAGAGCAGCCACATAAAACCAAATAATTCTGACTTGAAGATGGATTTGAAAAATTGACCATTTGTGCACAATGGTGACTTCTCTACAGTCGTGTTGTCCCCTGAGGATGCTCCTGGAGCTGCCAGCTTCATCACCTGCCAATTTTCGTTCTGTTTTATCAGCTTGACACATTGCATGATGACAGTCTGAAGTCTTGTGTGTCTGAATTCTATCTTTCAACATATTGCTTCGGGCCTGTTGTTTCTAACTTCCCATGAGGTGCTGTCATTTTCCAGTAGTCAGCTGTGGAGAAGTACCCTCTATGCTTACCTAGCACACTATAGTACCTGTTTACATTAAAGAAATCTGCACCAGCTACAAGAACAATGATGACCTGCCCTCCTGGCAGAGTTTTTGTATAAAAGTGAACTGTATAAATAAAAGCCTACTCTGGAATGAAGCCAAGAGATTACATTAGGGCTTTGTCCCAAATAAATTTCATCAATTAACTTAAATATGTGTGACTTCTCAAAACAAATGAATGTCTGGTTCATGTCTTGACTAATTTTCTATCACCAAAGATGGATATTACAATATAGTGCTCTATAGTGCAACTTACTTAATTCACTTAAGTTAGGAGAAAATGAATGACTTCCAGTTAAAAAATTGAGTACATAAGCACTGAAAACCAAAAAACATTGCATCACATGTTCTGAGATAATTTATTTTTTATGTGCTCATGTAATTTTAGTCATTCATAATTTGCTAGTAAATGCAGCCAAGAAGTGTTTGTAAATATTGCAAATTCTGAGTAATGTGATTGCATGTGATACTCTCCTATGTGATCTTTTATTTTTATAGAGTAATGTCTTTATTTTACAGCTAGGCATTAGTTTTGAAAAGCTATTAGCTGCCGTCTCACTTAGCGTTAAGTTTCTGAAAGTTAAAATTTCGGCTTTGAAGGGAAAGATGATATGACAGCTAGCATTTTTATGCCTGTTTAATTACTATTGATTTCTTGATCTTTTAGTCATATGCTAAGTGAGCAGATGTACATAAAAGTACAAATGGATTCAAGAAGAGAGCAGAGATCTGCCTGTACTGGCTATTAAACCAAAGGTCTAGATGCTTCCACCAGGTGAGATTTACCAAGAGAGAGATATGATTCAATGCCTGTTTTGCTCTGGAAGGTGAATATTTGGTGAGATGATCCCTTCTCAGGCTACAGCACAGCCTGGACATGGATACTTTTTATTCCTGATCCTGTTCAGTCAAGAAAACATGGTCATCTTTCACATAATATCAGCTACCAGCCATGGTGGAAAGCTCCATACCAGACTGGCTAGGGGTTTAGTCTGACCTCCCACTGCATTAATTTTCTTCTTAGATGTTCTTCATTGCTCTCTCTAAAGGGGTCTAAAAGCCCAGGTCAATCGAAAAACATCTTTTTTATACATTCCTGTTTAAAAGGTTCGTTCATCTACCTAGGACATTCTAAAGGATTACTGAGGCTGCTTGTATAAATAGCAACAATCACTATATCTAATCCAAAAAAATCCTCCACTGGCAGGAATGATCCCCAGGCCAAGCGGAAGGGGACAGCCTGTGCTCATGCTCCTGTGGGCTGCCCTTCTGGAGCAGGTCAACTGTTCCCACGATATATAGAACTCTGGCCTGGGTGTCCTCTGGGTTTTCCATGACACTTCTACAGCCCTAAAACCTAACTACGAATTGATTAGGTTATTGAAGTTTGAAATTCCTCAAATGATGGGAGGATTGTGTTGCTGCTCACATGAATGATGTACATGGTCTGTGATCCCTGGAGCATGCTATGCCAGGAGTTGCATCTGGGCTTTGTCCCAAAGGGACTTAAGTAATATATGTACGTACAGGGTGGACTGTCAGGGGACCAATCAGGACTTGGGAGCAAAACAAAAGGCTAAATTGTTTGGCAAAATGCATCATCTACTATCTGATTCTCACTGAAAAATATATTGTTAGTCACTTCTGAAAAGTTTAACTCTGCTTTTTTAATTTGTTAAAGCTTGTCTTTAACTGCTATCCAGAAATTTTGTTGAAATCACAATTGCAGGGATTGCAACTCAATACAAACCCTGTCGTTCCTGCATGTCAACATTTTGTGTCCAGGTCCACATTTTATTTCTGCACTGAAATAAGGAAAAAAGTTTCTCTCATCTGCCTTATATTTATGCATTATATGTATACAAAAGAGTACAAATGGAGAATACTAATGAGAATTAGTTGCACAATGCTTTTTACCTGTACTTTGCTGAGTCCTCAATAAACAATGATAGGTAGCAAGAATGACTAAAATCAATATGGTCTCTACTGGGTTTTCTCTGGGTACTGGAAGTGGAATATTCAGGATTAGTTTTACTGTTTCTTCTACCTCTTGATACCCTGCTAACCACAAAGTCCTTTTTATTAAAAAAAAGCACCACAGCACTATAAATATCCTCTGTTCTAGTTCTGAAGGACATTTCTCAAACAAATGAGGTTGGAATGCACTGCATATAAATCAGAAAAGAGAACATCAGGCATCAAAATGAGATATTAACTTCTCTGTTAGGGATAAGCAAGGTAACTCCTAAATCAGACATCTACCATTTTTAGCTGTCAAGGTTCAGCTACCTCTGCCTTCAAAGCTTGCTTGTTTTGTATCTGAATATCTACAATTTAATGGCAAACAATAAACGGAAGCATGACTCTACTTAGAGGAAGAATTATAATGTGTTGAGGTCTACAGTAGAGGGTGCTGAAATTAATACGTCAAAAAAAGACTGTGAAGTTGTAATATTTAAAATTATAGATCTAGAAAAAGTTGTTGTAATTTACTTACAAAGCAGTTAAGCTTTGTTTTAGAAAAACATAGTCAGATATGCCCAAATTATAGAAAATATATATTAATCACTTTACCTTTTAAGGGAAAAAAAGTATTTCATAATTATAGTATACTACAGAATACATTAGGCGTGTTATTCTTTAATGTTTTGTTCTTTCCTCAATATATTGAACAATTTTTTCAAAAAGGCATCTTTTCTTTATTCCTTGAAGGTATAAGAAACACTTTCCCATACAGAATACAGCTCTGCACTGGCAGGATCGCATGAATTGTCATGAATTTACATTTTTCACAATTGCTCAGAACTTCAGAATGTAAAAGCACGAGCCCTTACTGTTCGAGATAAAAGCTGTATATCAGCTCAAAATTTAAGAGTCTCAAGCCTCAAAAAGAGACCATGAGCTACAGAAGTCATATAAAAATATTAGAAATGCAATGAAAGAGATGTACTTGTGGTTGCTGGTGGGATTTCATAAAACACTGAGTAAATGGACTCATGTCATTTTGCCATTTTTTACCTGAATTTCTGCCTTTAAAATTAGGTTTCTATAGATAGCTGCCAGTGATCAACAAATTTGCAAGTATGTAGCTGTGCTGAAAACACTACTTTTAGGGTGGTCTTCCTTATCTATATTTTTTCTTTAGGGAGAGGCAGAAAGTCTGGCTCACTTCCTCATGTTATAGAAGGCTCTTAAGCCTAATCAGGAATGGGAAAAAAAATGCATTCTTCCCAATCCTCAGACATTTATGAAAGCCATCCTTCAATCATTCTGATTTTTCAGTTTAGAAATTAGTCCCTAATACTCCAGAATAAATTAAGCCTCCTGGCAACTGGTTGCGCTTTTTATTTCTCTTTCACAGACCCCCTCAAAGGTAATGTATAAATTTCAGGGGATCACATACCTCATAAAGGGAACTGCTACACTGAAGTTTCTTTCACATGGGTCAGCCTCATGTATCCTCACATTAACTACCTGAAAGATTAAAGGAAACACATTGGTGGTTGAAAAGCTGACTGAGAATCTAGTTTCCCTCTTTTGCACAACCCTGTACACTGCTCCCCTCTTTCTCAATTCCCACACTTTGTTCTGAAGAGTTAAAAGATTGAAATCAATCATATACAGTAGCAGAGCTTTCATAATGTAGTTAGGTTCACTGACATCTCTTCATTGGATGTAAGACAGGAGTCCTCCTATCTTATGAAGCCTAGGTTTTTTAAGCCTTTTATGAAGCCCGAGTCTTCTTAAAAACCTTCTGAAGTCAAGAAGACTTTTTATTATTTTTTTTAAGCTAGAATGGTTGTAGATCATGAAGTGAACAGTTGCATAGAAAAAAAAAATTAAAACATAACAGAAAAACATGCAAGCAAGCAAGAATCTGTTCATCCTTTGTTCTATTTATGAACAAAGTTGATGCACATAGTGATAGGAAATTCTACATTTTGCACAGTCACTGTGGAGAGAAGAAGGAAACACACAAGCAGACTGAATTTGCCTTGCCAGAGAAAAATGTTACCATTTTCAGCAGCAAATCAAAAGCTCTACAGTAAACAACATAAAAACTAAAATTAAAAATAAAAAAAAAGGAATTTGTGTTAAGCCATTTTTATTGTCTCTGGAGAAAACCTTTTCAATTTTGTATGGGAGGAGAAAAGGTAGTAGCATTTTGTGAGAAAAGTACTGATTTTCTGTTAGAAACATCTAATATAAGGATGCCTAAATTAATTATCACTTTTTCCTAATAATACTTACACTAATATACATATTTTTATTTACTTACATTTATGAGAAAGACATCTAACAGGTTTTTCAGTAGACATTGCCTAATAGGCAGTGTTTTACCAGTGATCTTGCTAGCAGTTTATGCTTTAGAAATGTTCTGTTTTGTCCCAGTTCTTAGTATTGAACTGGAGGCCATTACTTTCAAAACTGTCATAAAAACAACTTTTTTTTCTGCTATATAGCGAAACACAAGAAGTTGTTTAAAGAACTTATGTACAACAGCTACAGGCTGACTCATGTGGTTGTTTCTCTTTATAGCAAAGTGTACCTACATAAAGAATGCAGGTTGTGTTTCCAAGCCATCAGTTCATTTCATGCTGCTCTGATGGAAGAATGTGAAAATCAAGCAGCAGGAGAATTGATTGAGAATTTTTCCTACATGAGGGAAGTCATAACTCAAAACTGGTGGGGCAATGTCACTGTCTCTCAGCCGCTTTCTTCAACAGCCGTGGCTGGTAGCAGGAACTCTGCCAAGTGGGGTGAAGAGAAGCAGAATACAAGCTGCAGGCTGAAGAATAAGAATGGGAAAGTGACATAGCAACACACTTCTCTACTGAAACTGGTGAATGAGTTGGTATCCTTAAGGATTTTCAGACAAAAAGGCATGTGGTTTAAACAAATGCCAGTACCGCACACCCTGGGATCACCGCTTCACAACAAAGTGGAGAATGAAACATATAGACACTTAATTGCATGCCTTTTCTTGGCATCTCAAAAATTAGTTGTTACCATAGCCTGAAAATGTGGTAGGCACCATATCCTTCTGTATTTATTGACTACTTAGAATCCTATTTGTATCGTCACTGAGCCTCCTAGGAAAACCAGTAAAAATGGAAACCATACATTTTGGGTGGATTTTCCAAAAATCCTCCAAATCTCCATGAAATTCTTCTTATTATTTTTTCTAGCATTTAATTTTTAATTCAAAACTTAATTGCTTTCAGTTTGCTCACTCTTTTGTTTGTGTTAGTCTAATTTTCACAGTATTCCTCAAACACAAGGCTGATAGATAGTCACCCCAACTCCATTATAATCTTCAAAGGAGTGATTAACATTGTGTCTGATCTCTATGAGAAGTCAGTAATAAGCTGAATAAATCCGTTTTCTATTTTTGTAAAAGGTAGAACTGCTGATATACCTGTTTATACCATGAAAATTGTCAAAGCCTGGGAAGGAGTGGTCCTGCGCACAAGCGGGTGGTGGTACCATATATGTCTCTAGCAGGACTGTCAGTTTAGGAGTTTGCTAACCATTCCTTACTTTAAGTCGGGGAAGGGTGTTTTTGTGGTTTTTTGGTTGGTTGGTTGGGGATTTTTTTACTATTTTGACATATGTTTTCTTTCACCTTAGATCCTCACTAACAGGTACAGCAGCACAAGCAAGAATTGATTAATTAAATGGAAGGAGCAGAAAAGAAGTGGCAAAAAAGACTGCTTCTTAATAACATCTTGCCAGCAGAGAAATCATGTTGGATAACAGTGGAGTTTATTGAATAAAGTGGAAAAGAGCATTTTGTACTTGAAAGACTTAAGTGCTTGCTAGTAGTTCTGCTAAGTAAATGAGGTATTTCTGTTAAGTCAAATAAACAGATTTTTAGAAAACTGAAGAGCAGCTGATAGGCTTGTCTAAGAAGATTTAGAATACCTTTGTAATAAGGGTAACTAATCCTTCAGGAAGAGAAAACTTGAACTTGTAAACTCCACCCTCAAAGCCTCCCCGAAATGTTATGGGTAAAAAAAGCCAGTGTTCTACCTCAAGCAAATACTTCTTGAGATGCTAGCATACACTAGGAACCCATGTTCTAGGCTATACAGGGATTGAGTGAGCGTCCAGCTTGACCAATGGACAAAGAGGGAGGTAGATGTTTGGGTTTGATTCTAATGAGGGTTTGTTTGCTTCCTTTTGTGTCATATAAATTATTGTACCTTTGTTTCCTATTCTGAGTTTTGGAAACAAACAAAAAAAAACCCCCAGAGATTAATTCCTAGCTTCCATTGTTTTGTGTTATGGGTGGTTGCAAGCTAAAATCAAAGCTCACCATCCCTTTGGCATACCTTCAGTGAGGCAAGTGGTATATTCTGACAGTTTGAACTCTCTCCAGTTTATGGCTCCAAAAAATCCTGAGAGTAATATTAATCTTTTCAGCTGTATTGGCCAAAAGCTAGTGAAATAGGAACCTTGGGGGGGTAAGAATTTCACAGTCATACATACAAGCAAAAAAATTTGTCCTAGAAGAGAATAGGGCAGTGAAGAACAAACCTGCATCCCGAGGTTCCCAGGCAAGCTTGTGAGCCTTGTACTGTGACTTTTTCCTTTATTATTGTCACTGAATTGCATGACCACAGGGGTAAAATCACTCTTAAGAGTCTTCTGCCACTGTCATTAAAAATAATGATAAAATTTGACAAAAAATTTCAACAGACTGAGGGCAAGGCTGACGTAATTTAAAAAAAACTTGTCAAACTTGGAAAAGGAACAGAACTGGTGCACTTGTTAAACTTCTTTTCCTTCCCTTCTGGGGAAGAAAAGAAAAAAAAAAACAAAAGAAGAAAAAACACCCAAACAAACATAAACCCAATGAATTGTTCACTATCATGCATACAAAATGTCTTATGTTGTATAAACATTTTGTATTGTATAAAAGTCTGCTGTTTCTAGCTCTTGATGAATGATTATCTGAAACCCAACCTTTCTTATTTCATAATTATGTGACCTAGTGTTACATGTATAAAAAACCTTCTTATATGATATGTTCCTGAAAACTTAATCTACCTTGTCAGACCTCAAGAAGTCAAGTTCATAAGGCAGATCAGCAAAAATTGTAAGATTCATTTTAAAATCTTCATAGTATTAAAGAACAATTGGAAAGTCTCATCAGAATTATGTTAGCATTCCTCTTTGGTTATAATACTATCAGTTTGGTTAATTCTGCCTTATAAAATTAGTCTCCTACTGAACTCACTACCATTTAAGATCCATTTTGCCCACATTAACCCAACTAGGATTTTTGCCATTCACAGGAACAAGAACATAGCTGAATGCTAGCATGATCTAGATCCCTCAGCAATGCCCATGTGTAGCACTCTGATATAGGAAAATATTTTCCTTCAGAGAAAATAGTTGCTTAATTTTTAATATATATTTAAACCCCATAAATCAAATATTACCTTCATGCAGTATTTATGGATAGGAACACCCAACTGATGAACACACCATAACCTGAAGTTATCAAGTCAAGATCTAATTTCTGGAAGATGTTTTCTAGTCAAAGACAACTTACAGAACTTATTACAGGAATAAGTGCATTAAATTTTCCAGTTTTGTTATACAAAGTGTCAGGCTAGATGGTCTAAGTGTTGCTTCCAGGGTCAAAACCTATGAACATGCTAATATGTTATCTTGAATTGTGACAGATTTAGGTATGTGCTTAAGTGCTTTTCTGTACCAGGTTCTAAGTTTTAAAATTATTTTTGTTGCAAGTGGAAGATTCCTGAGAGAAGGGAACACTACTTTGCGAATTAAAAAAAAAAAAATATCCTTACCAACAATACATTTGGTCTTAATTGTAGCTAGCAAATACCATCTTTAGAAGTAATTCCAAAGACTTTTAATTATGGATTCAATAGAGACACAGCAATATTTTTACTGTGATTACTTAAAAAGAATATAATGAACAGTCTGAAGCAGTCTACAAACCTAGAGACTGTGCAGAGCAGATAATTATATAATTGGGAATATGTCAGCACCTATACTCTGAATCAGAGAAAGAACTTGAAAAGGAAAACATCTTTCTTTTATTTGAATTTTATGGATTTTAAAAAAAAAAAAGTAATCAATCACCTTTCCTTGAGAATAGGTGTTGGGTTCCTTCCCCTGTAATTTATACAAATTGTCCTCTGACATTCCATTTTGTTGTTTAAAATTGTTGCAACTTTGAATAAAACATTTTTTGTGCATTGTGTGTTGTAAATTAATTGCTCCTGTCAGATAAACAGCTTATGTTGGCAATACAGCAAATTATTGTATACTTGACAGTGGTTTTTTAGTGCACCCATGAAAACTGAAGGGAACTGATGCAAAAGAAAAAAAAACAAAGAAAACAAGCCCCACTCCACCCTGAACAAAGAAAATAATAAGCAGAGCTCAGTTCATCTTGGAAAGGGCCTCCAAGCACTGTCACGTCAGATATTGGAGAGCAGAGTACATTTACCCTTCAGGAAAGACGTTTTTAAATTCATTTCAGTCATTGCTCGTAATTGAGTTTAACAGCTGAAAATCCTTCAGTTGACCTCCTGTCTATCTTTGTTTCTTCTTCTAATACAATTGCTCAGAGAGCAAAAAGTCTATCCAAACAAGCTGGAATGAGAACAGTACACATACATACACATACACACACATATATATAGACACACATATAACAATGATATGTTGTATATGGACAACAATATGTATATCATATTGTTTTTATATACATACATATGTGTAATATATGTTTGTATCGTTGTTAAATATATATAACAACAATAGTTATTTATATATATCGACCATACCCCTACACACAGAATAAAAAAATCTCAAAGCCATCTGTTTCAGGAATGTTAGAAGTGATGCAGGTAAATAATGGCAATTTCTTAAATTGCTTCTTTTCCGTACACAAAGAAAATCTCAGAGCCACATGGTACAAACAGATCACATATGGAAACTAATTAAACTCCTGTCAAACTGAGCCTGTCGTCTTCAACTGAAGTGAGTGAGCAAGAAAATAGAACAATGCTATAAATTTGGCACAAGAAGTTGCTTTTATTTGAAAATATCTTGAGAGAATTCAGAAGCTGAAATAGCCTCTTGAAAACACTGTTTTAAAGCAGGTATACTTATCATGCCCCTACTATTCTTTCAATACCTTGAAGTTTCTAGCCATAAAATTCCTCCAGCCTGATTGGAATAGTGTCCTAACACCACAGCTTTATCCAACTTCGAAAAAAACTTATAATACCTTGTTCTACTGAAGAAAGATATACAGAGAATTAGAATATGGACAGAGCAAACAAGATGAAAACGCCAGCAGGAATTCTGGATTTGCTGCCCTCTAAAGGAGGACCTCCTAGAAGTTCAGTCCCACTGACTCATCAAACCTTTGGCAAAAGTACCAAAAATTATCTGATTGCCTATAGGCCTGAGAGTCTGTGGCTCTACCTCATGCAAAAAAGTTTTTCTTACTTAATTTACTTTAGCCAGTTCCTTAAAGATGTTGGCTTTCCAGCTAGCAAATAATTTCATTTCAGATTTGTCCCTGTCCTATCAGCATATCTTTTTGAAATATGCTCAGTGTGTTTGGCTAAGCTAATAGTTAAACTATGCATTTCTGAGGGAGGCACTTACCATTGTACCACCTATCAAATAGAAAAGGTGAGGAAAAAAGAAGCTTTTGCTGATTGATTTACAAAAATATGTTCTCAAACAGTGTACAAGTTCTACTTCTACCTTTCTTGTTGCCTCATTTGTTTTCCAGCTAGTAAAACTTTTTCACTCCTAAGGAAAGACCAGATAAAGTTTGACATCTCTCTACTGATGTTTTAATCATATTCTGAATACCTTAGAATTGTTCTACTGAAGGTAAAAAAGATTCTCACCTAGGTTTTCTGCCTGCTCTATTCCAGTACTTTGTCCAGCTCCACTTCCCATACCAAAAAACTGTCTCTAAATACATCTCCACCATAAAAAAGCTTACTAACCTGGAGTTTCTCTTTCACCAGTATTTCTTTCAGGGCCCTGACCAGCTTCACCTGGAGCCCCACCCACACCAGTCATCCCAGGAACTCTATTTAAGCTCAGCCTGGGGCATTCAGTCCCTGCCTGAGCTATACCAGAAAAGTGGTAGTCTCTAGCTCAGCTATAGCCTGGTCATGGGTCCTGTTGATATTAATCCTGACCTATAGATTGATTTCTTAGCCCTGCCTTATCACAATGTATCTGTCTGCAAATTGCTGTATCTCATCTTCACCCTGACCTTCAGGCTGACTTAATGGCTTGACCTTGGACCTGCCTCATCACTACAGAATTGCCTTTTGATCAGGACTCTTGGTTGGACCTGACCACAGTCTTCAGGTTTGTTCTGCTGTCTTTCTTGGGTAATTTGGGATGGGCCCTCATTGGTAAGCCCTCTGGCCTAGAGGTCATGTGCAGCTTCTGTCCCTTAGGGAGCAGCTGGCCCATGGTGCTCCCAGCAGCTTCCTCCCTCCAGAAATGCTAGTTGCATCCCATACCTACTCCAAAAGAAGACCAATCTTCTCCTTGTCTTGTTTGTGTAGAAATATACAATGTGTTGAGGTATTGCTGTTTTCTCTCTCTTCTTCCAGACATTTGGGAACACTTTTCCGGACTGTATTCTTAGCATATGTTATAATACATTATAGCCCTGCTTCACATACTGGAAGGCCAGTAAAAGGAGGAGGCCTCCATATTTGGTTCTTTGTTTTTACATTAAATAATTTCTTTAGTAAGATCAACATTTACAGACATATTGGAATTGTGACTAGTTTCAATGCAAACAGACTGACATTTTGTAAGTGCCTTCAGAATATAGCCTTTTTCCTACTTCCAAGTCACATCCAGGATACATTACTTTAATAACTGAAATTGTCATTATAGCTGAGAAGGCATTTAATTGTTGCAGCTTCCAGTAGTTACTAGTATGCAGCCCCCAACAAACATATGTACAAGATAGGATATTTGTTAGTATAACTTCTTATACTGAAGATCTAGGTATCTAAAGTTCTTCATATATAAGGATCTTCAGATACATTTTCCACTACTCTGTCCTTATTATAGTGATAGCAAATGACCTTACTGCAATGCACTTGTCCATTGCTTCAATTAGTGACTTGATTTTTTTTCATATTATTTCCTATCTAGTCTCTTCTGCTTGCTTGCTTCCTGAGTACTGGTTCTGCTGGATACCAATTGCTCATGGTAATATGTTGGCCTAAAAAGAAAATGATCGTACATCACCAGACCAACTGTATTTTTGGTGATATGTTTTCTAGTGTATTAAATTCTTTGTGTAACAATACACAACACTTAAGCATTGCTTAGTGTGCCCTGTCCTGTCACTTTGTCTCCATATTTTGGTATTCTTTCCATTTTTGCTGCTTACTGTTCATTTCCCTGAGTATATGTACCCAGAGAATGACTTGAGCTCAGTGGCACTGAATTACTAGAGTTTTAATTTGAGGTATTATGCCGCATATATTTATTTACAGCTTGCAAATTATACCTTCTATTTGAAATCATCACTCCCAATGCCCAAATGTTCCCAATATGCTCTACCTCTAAATTCAGAAGCTGTGCTAGCTTTACAATTGTTTTGTAAGAGCAGCCCTGGAACACCTTCATTTCTGCAGCTCAAGACAAACCTACTTCAGGGCTCAGCATATCTTGCTATTGGCACCACTGCTGCTGTTGTCACTTCATCTTTTAGTGTTTTAATAGTGATGGTCCCCAGCACTTTATGGACAAACAAAGTTCAGAGCTCCTCACCTAAGAAGCATTTATGAGATATACCTCTGAAAAATTCAGAAAAGTCAGTGATGGTAAATACTGTGCCTGGAAGCAGTTGTAGTGTTATAACTTCAGTTTCCATTAAATTTCAAAGACACCTTCTAGATTCAAACCAGCAGCAGCCAGAAAAGATGCAGAGGCCAACATACTCCAAGTCAAAAAAATGTACCATAAAACAGTACTCAAGTACTTAGAAATTGGTTTTATGAGAATATTGTGATTTATTTTTTTACTAGCTTCCATTGAAATTTATTTTTACTTAAAATGTGAAATATAATATTTGGGTTGGAAGGGACCTTAAAGATCATCTAGTTCCAAACCCCCTGCCATGGGCAGGGACACCTTTCACTAGACTAGGTTGCTCAAAGCCCCATCCAACCCGGCCTTGAACACTTCCAGGGATGGGGCATCCACAACTTCTCTGGGCAACCTGTTCCAGTGCCTCACCACCCTCATGGTGAAGAATTTCTTCCTAATATCTAATCCAAATCTATCATCTTTCAGTTTAAAGCCATTACCCCTTGTCCTATCACTACATGCCCTTGTAAAAAGTCCCTCTCCAGCTTTCTTATAGGCTTCCTTCAGGTACTGGAAGGCTGCTATAAGGTCTCCCCGGAGCCTTATCTTCTCCAGGCTGAACAACCCCAACTATCTCAGCCTGTCTTCATAGGAGAGGTGTTCCAGCCTTCTGGTCATTATCGTGGCCCTCCTCTGAACTCACTCCAACAGGCCCATGTCCTTCTTATGTTGGAGGCCCCAGAGCTGAACACTGTATTCCAAGTGGGGTCTCATGAGAGTGGAGTAGAGGGGGAGAATTACATCCCTCGACCTGCTGGTCACGCTTCTTTTCATGCCGACCAGGATACAGTTGGCTTTCTGGGCTGCAAGTGTGCACTGCTGGCTCATGTTGAGCTTCTCATCAACCGATACCCCCAAGTCCTCAGGGCTGCTCTCAATCCATTTTCTACCCAGACTGTATTTGTGCTTGGGATTGCCCCAACCCATGTGCAGGACCTTATACTTGGCCTTGTTGAACTTTTTGATGTTCTCATGGGCCCACCTCTCAAGCCTGTCAAGGTCCCTCTGGATGGCAGCCCTTCCCTCCAGTGTATTGATAGCACCACACAGCTTGATGTCGTTGGCAAACTTGCTGAGGGTGCACTTGATCCCACTGTCCATGTCACCGACAAAGATGCTAAACAGCGCCAGTCCCAATACCGATCCCTGAGGTACTCCACTCATTGCTGGTCACCACTTAGACATCGAGCCACTGACTTCAACTCTTTGAGCGTGACCATCAGGAAGTGCCTGAGATCAGTCACCTAGGAATTAGAACTTCTCCTCCCAAAAAGATGGCAGGATCAATATCCCAACTAAAGTGCATCTATACCAATGCACGCAGGATGGGCAACAAACAGGAGGAGCTGGGAGCCATTGTTCAGCAGGAAAACTATGAATAGTGGCCATCACAGAAACATGGTGGAATGACTCGCACAACTGGAGTGCTCCACTGGATGGCTATAAACCCTTCAGAAGGGACAGGCAAGGCAGGAGAGATGGTGGGGTAGCCCTGTATGTCAAGGAGTGTTTTGACTGTCTAGAGGTTAACAATGGTGATGATAGGGTTGAGTGTCTGTGGGTAAGAATCAGGGGGAAGGCCAACAAGGCAGATATCATAGTGGGAGTCTGTTACAGACCACCCAACCATGATGAGGAGACAGATGAAATATTCTAAAAGCAGCTGGGAGAAGTCTCATGATCGCTAGCCCTTGTTCTCTTGGGGGACTTCAATTTACCAGGTGTCTGCTGTAAATAAAATACGGCAGAGAGGAAACAGTCCAGGAGGTTCCTGGAGTGTGTGGAAGATGATAACTTCCTGACACAGCTGGTGAGTGAGCCAACTAGGGAAGGCGCCCCGCTGGACCTGTTGCTTGTGAACAGAGAAGGCCTTGTGGGAGATGCGACTGTGGGAGGCCGTCTTGGGCACAGTGATCAGGAAATGATGATAGAGTTTTCGATTGTCAGAGAAGTAAGGAGGGGGGTCAGCAGAACTGCTATCTTGGACTTCTGGAGGGCTGACTTTGGCCTCTTTAGGAGCCTGGTGGCCAGAGTCCCTTGGGAGGCAATCCTGAAGGGCAAAGGAGTCCAGGAAGGCTGGTCACTCTTCAAGAAGGAAGCCTTAAAGGTGCAGGAACAGGCCATCGCCATGGGGTGGAAGATGAGCAGGCGGGGAAGAAGATGGGCCTGGCTGAAGAGAGAACTTTGGGTGGAACACAGGAAAAAGTAGAGAATTTATGAACTCTGGAAGAAGGGGCAGGCAACTCAGGAGGACTACAAGGATGTGAGGTTTTGCAGGGACAAAATTAGAAGGGCCAAAGCCCAACTAGAAATTAACCTAGGGACAGCCATAAAAGACAAGAAAAAATGTTTCTATAAATAAATTAGCAACAAAAGGAGGGCTAAGGAGAATCTTCATCCTTTACTGGACGCGGGGGGAAACACAGTGACAAAGGATGAAAAAAAGGCTGAGGTACTTAATGCCTTCTTTGCCTCAGTCTTTAATAGTAAGACCAGTTGTTCTCTGGATACCCAGCACCCTGAGTTGGAAGATAGGGACAGGGAGTGGAATGAAGCCCCCACAACCCAAGGGGAAATGGTTAGCAAGCTGTTACATCACTTAGACACCCACAAGTCTGTGGGACCAGATGGGATCCACCCAAGGGTGCTGAGGGAGTTGGCAGAAGTGCTCACCAAGCCACTTTCCATCATCTACCAGCAGTCCTGGCTAACCGGGGAGGTCCCAGTGGACTGGAGGTTAACGAATGTGATGCCCATCTTCAAGAAGGGTCAGAAGGAGGATCTGGGGAACTACAGGCCTGTCAGCCTGACCTCGGTGCTGGGGAAGATTATGGAGAGGTTCATCTTGAGTGTCATCACGTGGCATGTACAGGACAAGCAGGTGATCAGGCCCAGTCAGCATGGGTTCATGAAAGGTAGGTCCTGCCTGACTAACCTGATCTCCTTCTATGACAAAATGACCCACTGAGTGGATGAGGGAAAGGCTGTGGATGCAGTCTATCTGGACTTCAGTAAAGCCTTCAACACCGTTTCCCACAGCATTCTCCTGGAGTAACTGGCTGCTCATGGCTTGGATGGGTGCAGTCTTTGCTGGGTAAAAAACTGGCTGGATGGCCGGGCCCAGAGAGTTGGGGTGGATGGAGTTAAACCCAGTTGGTGGCCGGTCTCAAGTGGTGTTCCCCAGGGCTCAGTTTTGGGGCCGGTTTTGTTTAATATCTTTATCAATGATCTGGATGAGGGGATCGAGTGCTCCCTCAGTAAGTTTGCAGACACCAAGCTGGGCGGGAGAGTTGGTCTGCTGGAGGGTACGAAGGACCTGGGGGTGTTGATTGACAGCCGGCTGAATATGAGCCAGCAGTGTGCCCAGGTGGCCAAGAAGGCCAACAGCATCCTGGCCTATATCAGAAACAGTGTGGCCAGCAGGACTAGGGAAGTGATTGTCCCCATGTACTCGGCACTGGTGAGGCCACACCTTGAATACTGTGTTCAGTTTTGGGCCCCTCACTACAAGAAGGACATTGAGGTGCTGGAGCATGTTCAGAGAAGGGCGACAAAGCTGGTGAGGTGTCTGGAGCACAAACCTTATGAGGGGCAGTTGAGAGAGCTGGGGTTGTTTAGCCTGGAGAAGAGGAGGCTGAGGGGAGACCTTATTGCTCTCTACAACTACCTGAAAGGAGGTTGTGGTGAGGTGGGTGCTGGTCTCTTCTCCCATGTGACAAGTAATAGGACAAGAGGAAATGGCCTCAAGTTTCACCAGGGGAGGTTTAGATTGGACATTAGGAAAAACTTCGTCACTGAAAGGGTTATCAGACATCGGAACAGGCTGCCCAGGGAGGTGGTTGAGTCACCACCCCTGAAGGTATTGAAAAGAAGTGTGGATGAGGCGCTTAGGGACATGGTTTAGTGGTGGACTTGGCAGGGTTAGGTTTACGGTTGGACTTGATGATCATAAAGATCTTTTCCAACCTAAACATTTCTATGATTCTGTGATTCTATGATCTATCCAATTCCTTATCCACCAAGTGGTCCATCTGTCAAATCCATGTCTCTCCATTTTAGAGACCAGGATGTCATGCAGGGCAGTGTCAAATGCTTTGCACAAGTCCAGGTAGGTGATGTCAGTTGCTCTTCCCATATTCACCAACACTGTAACCCCATCGTAGAAGGCCATCAAATTTATCAGGCATGATTTGCTCTTGGTGAAGCTATGTTGCCTGTCACCAATCACCTCCTTGTTTTCCATGTGCCGTAGCATAGATTCCAAGAGGATCTGCTCCATTATCTTGCCGGGCACAGAGGTGAGAGTGACTGGTCTGTAGTTCCCCAGGTCTTCCTTTTCTCCCTTTTTAAAAATGGGGGTTATATTTCCCCTTTTCCAGTCAGTGGGAAATTCACTGGACTGCCATCACTTTTCAAATATGATGGATAGTGGCTTAGGAACTTCATCCACCAGCTCCCTCAGGACCCATGGATGCATCTCATCAGTTCCCATGGACCTCTACACGTGCAGGTTCCTTAAATGATCTCCAGCCTGATCTTCTGCTACATGGGTGGTTCTTCATTCTCCCAGTCCCTGCCTTTGCCTTCCATAACTTGCGCGGTGTGGCTTGAGCAGTTGCCAGTGAAGACTGAGGCAAAAAACTCATTGAGTACCTCAGCCTTCTCCATATCCCAGGTAACCAGGTCTCCTGCTTCCTTCCAGAGAGGGCCCACATTTTCCCTAGTCTTCCTTTTATCACCAGTGTACCTATAGAAGCTTTTGTTGTTGCCCTTGACATCCCTGGCCAGATTAAATTCTATCAGGCCTTTAACTTTCCTAACCTGATCCCTGTCTGCATGGACAATTTCTCTGTATTCCTCCTAGGCTACCTGTCCTTGCTTCCACTCTCTGTAGGCTTCCTTTTTGTGTTTGAGTTTGTCTGGGAGCTTCTTGTTCATCTATGCGGGCCTCCTGGTGTTTTTGCCTGACTTCCCCTTTGTTGGGGTGCATCACTCCTGAGCTTGGAGGAGGTGATCCTTGAATATTAACCAGCTTTCTTGGGCCCCTCTTCCCTTCAGGGCTTTATCCCATGATACTCTACCAAGCAGATCACTGAAGAGGCCATAGTCTGCTCTCCTGAAGTCCAGGGTAGTGAGTCTGCTGTGCGCCCTCCCCACTGCCCTAAGAGTCTTGAATTCCACTATTTCAAGGTCTCTGCAGCCAAGGCTGCCCTTAAGCTTCACATTCCCCACCAGCCCCTCCTTGTTGGTGAGAACAAGGTCCGGCATAGCACTTCTCCTTGTTGGCTCCTCTATCACTTGGAGAAGGAAGTTATCATCAACACATTCCAGGAACCTCCCAGATTGCTTATGCCCTGCGGTGTTGTCTTTCCTACAGATACTGGAGTGGTTCAAGTCCCCCATGAGGACCAGCACTTGTGAACGTGAGTCTGCTTCTATCCATCTGCAGAGGACCTCATCCTCTCGCTCTTCCTGATCAGGTGGCCTGTAGCAGACCCCCACTATAATGTCACCTGTCCCTGCCCTCCCTTTAATCCTGACCCATACGCTCTTGTTCAGCTCCTCATCCATCCCCAGGTGGAGATCCATGCACTCCAGCTGGTCATTGAAGTAGAGGGCAACACCCCCTCCTCGCCTCCCCTGCCTGTCCTTTCTAACTTCCATTCCAAGGCTCCAGTCATAGGACCCATCCCACCACATCTCTGTGATGCCAATAAGATCATAGCCCTGCAGGTGTGTGCACGTCTCTAACTCCTCTTGTTTATTCCCCATGTTTGCATAGAGGCATTTAAGTTGTGCCCCAGAGGAAGATGATTTACTGTCTGGAGTGGCTGGAATTCCTTTGTTCTGCTCTTCAGGTGCTCTCCTGTTGACCTTTGATCCTTCTCCAGGCTCTGAGCATCTATTGCTGGCACTGGCATCAAACTGGTAGGAGTGGGGTGGATTGAGGTTCCCCTCCCCCGGCAACTTTAGTTTAAAACCTTCTTCACCAGCTTGGCAAGCCTATGACCAAAGATGGTCTTCCCTTTCTCTGACAGATGGACCCCGTCAGCTCCTAGTAGACCAGGATCCTCAAAACGAGTCCCATGGTCTAAGGAGCCAAACCTCTGGTTGTGGCACCAGTCCTGTAACCATTTGTTGACTCATCAGATTAGACTGGCCCTTTCAAACCCCTCCCCTTCGACCGGGAGGATTGATGAAAAAACTGCCTGCGCTCCAGAGTCCCTTACCACGGCTCCCAGGGCTCTGTAATCCTTCTTGATACTCCTCAGACTGCTCCTGGCTCTATCACTGGTGTCCACGTGAAACAACAGCAGCTGATAATAGTCAGTGGACTGTACGAGGCTTGGTAGTCTCTCGGTGACCTCCCTGATACAAGCCCCCAGTAAGCAGCACACCTCTCTAGAGAATGGGTCAGGTCAGCAAATGGGTGCCTCTGTACCTCTCAGAAGAGAGTAGCCTACTACTATCACCCTTCACCTTTTCTTAGTTGCACTGGTTGTTATATGGGGAGCAGATCAGGCTGCCTTACTCAGCTCCAGCATCTCTGCTGGTGTGACAGGTCTTTCCTTTTCAGTCCGCAGAGGAAAGAAAAATTCCTTTCCTCGATAATTCTCCATTTCCAATCATGCTGCATTATCAAAGATATGTTTGAGTTAAGTATACAGTGCTTGTTATGGCATATTCTTGGGTAGTTAAAAAGTGGTTTTGTCACAATTTGAGAAAAATAATGGACAAGTTAGGGTAGAATTGAAAATCTTTAAGTACATTTATTTTATTTGCAAAATGGAGAAGTAGGAGGCAATCCTGTGAGAAGAACCAAATAAAAGAATACAGTTTCTCCTGTGATTATGCAGGAGTGAATAAGGTAGCAATGTTAACTTCAATCCAATCAAGGTCCAGGGCTTTTATATAAGTTTAGCAAATCATTTAAGTACCATTTAAGAAGGGAGGTTTTTTCATGTCAATGATGAGCAGGTAATAGAAGGTTTTGGTAACTAACATTTATTTATTGTGGATTCTGTGTGGGTAACTTCTGCATCCTGATTCATCCAGGACAAGAAGAAATGGCCTCAAGTTGCACCAGGGGAGATACAGACTGGATATTAGGAAAAATTTCTTTACTGAGAGACTGGTAACACACAGGAATAGACTGCCCAGGGAGGTGGTGGAGTCACCCTCCCTGGAGGTATTCAAGGAACGTGTGGATGTGGCATTGTGGGATGTGGCTTGATGGGCGTGGTGGTGTGTGGTGTGGGTGGTTTTTTGTGTGGTGTGGTTGTTTGGGGTTTTTTTGGTTTGGTTTTTTTTTTTTAATGGTTGGACTTGATGATCTTACAGGTCTTTTCCAACCTTAGTGATTCTGTGTGATTCTGCGTGTGATTCACTGACTGAGTAGGAGGAGTTTGGGATTTGGATTTAGTTTTTAATACTTATTTCCCTTCCTGTAGAATAGTTGCACATACACTGGTTGCGTATAAATATGTTGTACACTGTTTAGGGTGGAAGAAAGCGTATTTTATTAAACAGTCTTGACTTATGAATGGTGACTGGAAATCAAATCAATATGTGCATGTTTAGATTATTATTCGTATGTAAGTGAGGTCTGAAAGCTGGTTTTGTGTTTGGAAACAGGCTTCTCTCCTCCCATTTATCTATCACTAAAAATATAAGTGATACTGCCTTTTGCCTTCCTTAGTTGCAGGAATTCTGGACTCCCCATTAATGTTTTAGGTACTATTTATGCTTATAGTGGAAAGTTTATTCAACAGCATGAAGGCTGCCAATGGATGTTTAATGTAAACATTTCAAAGATCATTTCTAGTAATTAATATATGTAGCTTGACTATGCCCAGGAGCTCTGGCCTAGAACAAATATGATTAATTGATCTCTACAGCCTGCACTCAGTTTGGATATCTTCCGCTGCAAGGACTGCGCATCGTGCTACCTTGTAAGATCTCTTAGGTCCAGACTCTGTTCAGCAGCCGCGCTGAAGTAGCACCAGAATAAATCATTGCAGAATCTCTAAGCCAACAGATATCATTAGTCTTGAAGTTACAAGCTTAGACAGATGTCGTGAGACTGCAATACAGATCCATCTGTAATCAGTGAAAATGAAGAGGAAAAAGTACAGTTGTAGCTCTACTATGAATACAGATTGAATCCAAAACTCAGGTAAAAACATCCAAGGCACTGCTCCACTTCTTTTGAGGAGCTTTGAACTGATTTTATGCAGTGGATCTAGACCTCAGTTTGCATATTTCCAAGTGTTATACAAATATTAATCCTGGAGTACTATTTAGAAATCTAGATCTCACAGAAGGCAGCCATTCAGTATCACCTTCTCATTCAGAAATTATGAAGAGGAAGGAGAGGAAGAAGATTTTATCCTTTCATTTCATTGTGGCTGCAGAATAGTCAGCTGAAAGATTTCAACAGCCGTCAGACTTTTTCCTCCTTGAAAAATCCTACAAGAAATAAAAGCTCAAGTCACTTAATATTTCCAGTTCTACCAGTAATGGGAGAACTGGAAGACCTGCCATGTCTGTACTTTCATGGCATTTTTATTTGGTTGCAGAACAAAAAAAAACTCAGAGCATAGATACGCATATGAGATGAAATGTAGATTTTTGTCTTTTAAATTATAATTTCAATGCCTTTGAATTTCACCCAATCAGCATTCCTGATTTTCAGACCCTTTCCCTGTAACCTTCCTATGACAGTTTCCTGACATCTTTTGCTGTCATTCACATTCAATCAAGTTACAGAGATAGTGCTTGTAATGTATATTTTAATTTTATTCTTTTGAAAGGTAACTCTTATGCTGGCTCTCAGAAGGGACTGGCATGTTAGGCAAATGTGCTGTTTTTGGCTGGGATACTGTTAATTTTCTTCATAGTAGCTAGTATGTGGCTGTGTTTTGGATTTGTGCTGGAAACAGTGTTGATAAAGCAGGGATGGTTTAGTTAGTGCTGAGCAGGGCTTAACACAGAGTCAAGGCCTTTTCTGCTCCTCACACCACCCCACCAGCGAGTGGGCTGGGGGTGCACAAGAAGTTGGGAGGGGACACAGCCGGAACAGCTGACCCCAACTGACCTAAGGGATATTCCGTACCATATGATGTCATGCTCAGCATATAAATCTGGGGGAAGAAGAAGGAAGGGGGGGACATTCGGAGTGAAGGCGTTTGTCTTCCCAAGTAACCGTTACGCGTGATGGAGCCCTGCTTTCCTGGAGATGGCTGAACACCTGCCTGCCAATGGGAAGTAGTGAATTAATTCCTTGTGCTTTGCTTCCTTGCACGGCTTTTGCTTTACCTCTTAAACTGTCTTTATCTCAAGCCACGAGTTTTCTCACTTTTACTCTTCTGGTTCTCTCCCCCATCCCACCTGGGGGGAGTGAGCGAGTGGCTGTGTGGTGCTTAGTTGCCAGCTGGGGTTAAACCATGACAGCAAAGCACAGGAAATGCTGAGACAAACAATAATTGGAAAAACTAGTGAATTTGAATTTCTGTCATTTTTCTTTTGTTCTATTTGATTTGTTGGCCTCATTTACAGAGTCAGACAACATATCCATAAAATTTCATTCTCTATTCCTCAGCTAAGTTATTGCTCTGGTAACATGTTAAGAAAGCTTCAGAAAGCAGACTTTCATATCTTGATAGTAGAATGGATAATTTAGGTAACACATCTCACTGAATGAATTTATAATGTTTCCTCCTTGTCTTGTGGTTGAGTGTATCTGACCAATAATGTTTTGTGCTCACTGGATCAATTAAGAAGATTCTAAATTCAATTACACTATTATAATATTCATATTGCATTTAAACAGTCTCAATTGCAAAGAATTTTTCACAATGAGAACAATCAACTATTGGAATAATCTACCCAGGGAAGTGGTGGTTTCCCCAACACTGGACACTTTTAAAGTCTGGCTGGACAGGCTGCTGGGCCATCTTGTCTAGACTGTGCTTTTATAAAGAAAGGTTGGATCAGATGATCCTTGAGGTCCCTTCCAACCTGGTATTCTATGATTCTATGATTTGATGAATTATTTCTGTTCCCTGACTGGATGAGAGATCAAACCTCTTCAGCACAAATATTAAAGGTAATTTAACACTGCTTTCCATAGCATTCATGCCAGTAAACTGCATTTCTCCAATGTTTGTGGAAGGCAAATATAAAAAAACCTGGAACTTGGCCAAATGGATTAATTTATAATTCCAAAGAATCTTCCTATGATATTTTGTATTGTTCAATATATTCTTTTTAATATTAAGAACCAATGTTGATCCTGGAGAGAACCTAATCCTACAGTGGGGAAGGAGACCAAGCTAGAAAGAAGTCATTATCTTGCATCTTGTGGCCACACCTTTCAGCTTGCATTGCACAGTAACAACTTTAAATAAACTTGAAGGAAATTGTTCCTACAAATGGCCCTGGTAAGTCATTCTGAAGCTGTAGAACAAACAGACAACAGTTGCATAGTTTTTTGGACTTAATAATGTGGTTGTACAGGTATGGCATAACACCCTTGTTCTACTACTGAACACTGAATTTCTTTACAGGTGTATTTTTTAGGGTTTTTTCCTTCTGTTCTAATAAACTTCTTTCAAATAATGTGAAATAAATTATGTTAGGTTGTTGCAACTTCTTTTTGAAAGGTCCTAGGTAGATTGTGCTTTACTTCGACAGCGTTCACTCAGAATTTGATTCTGTGATCACATGTGAAAGACAGAATATAGAGTATGTTGAATGAATCATAGATAGGCCTTATTTTGCATTTTGATTGTATTGCTGATTAATTGAAGGATGGAACATATGACAGAGGAAGCATTAAATGCAATTTCTGATATAATGTTTTAGAACTGACACTCCATGTTTACAGAAAGATTACTGTTATGAAAATAGCAAGGAACTGGATACAGAATAAAATGGCTTCAGTGTTTTTTAGAATGACTCATGAGTATGAATTCTTACTGCTGTTACAAATCATGCTGTTCTGGGGGTTTGACCATTAGCTAAAGAATTCAAATCAATGGTTCATAATTTCTCCACAAGGACACTAGATGCATACCCTTATGTCTCATGCAGCTTGACAGAGTGCAATTCATCTCTTACTTCAAATTGCCTCTCTGCCTCTATTTATAATATTAACAAGTCCCAAGCAGACCAGACAGGAATGTATAAATTAAATGTAGCTCTGAAAGCATTCAGGTGTTTTTTATTTTGCTTTGGTTTCCCCCTTTATCTCAGAGAGTAGACATTTGAAAATATCATGGTACTGCAGAAAAGAGGAACAATTTCTGAAGAGAACTTGTAAGCAGAGCTGATGATCAGCAGAGGCAACTGTTGGTTCTTGGAACAGGGAGCAATCAGAAGCACTGAGCAACTGCTGAGATGAATAGCACGCAAAAAAATGTTCACATGTGATAAAGAATCAAGAAGGAAGGAAAAACATAATTTAAAAATTACAGTAGAAGAAAAAACTTCTGATTTACCCAAATGCATCCATGACAGCCTAACTTCCTAAAAGATTCATTCCTGGTTCATATGTTGCTACTAGGAATACAGTGGCCTCTCTGTACTATCATGGAGAAATATATTTCTAAGCTCTACTGTACTGAAAAGGTGATGATGTTGGCAGTCCTGACTCATATACACATTACAGTTTCACAACATGTGTGTGCATCTATATATATTTATTCATTTATACAAGAATTCCCATACACTATTATAATGGATTTCTTGCTAGATATTATGCCAATACATTCATCTTCTAATGTAAATTCATGTTCTAGTTCAATGTCTAACCTGACACAGAACTTGAAAATAGATCAGGTATGGAGGTCTGCTCTGCTCAAAAATCTCAGCAATTGGTCACATTATCTGCCTAAACAATGCCCTCTGCCAGCCAAAATAAACTGCCTCATCCTGTTCTGAATATTCTCCCCTTAACCTTCCTTTTTTGTGTGTTAAATACATACATACATACATGTGTGTATATGTGTATACACCCCCCATGCACATACATGCATATCTGAAGGCTTCTGCCATTTCCCAGGACTTTGGTTTGAATAAATACTTGGGTGACAGTTATACGTTTTTCATCACATCCCTTCTGAAACATCTGTCAGGCTTGATTTTGATGACATCAACTATTTTGTCCTGTGTGATTCAGGCCACAATTTAAATGAAACCTGAGAAAACTTTGTCATCAAATAGCCTAAGAATGAGATAAGTAGTATGCAGCAGGACATCCAACATGAAAGTGGGAAACAAAAGACCTCCCAGTCAGCTCCTGTTCAGAATCTTTACAAGCATAATGCTATCTCTGCTTTAATCTAGCCTTTAGTCCTGAAACCTCGATACATTTTAATTTTTTTTTTTAAATAACTAATCTGGGGGAATTGAGTTAATGGCATTTTTGTAATTTGCACACTATTGTGAGTTTGTTCTAAACATTATCAGTAAGCAGTTACATGCAGTTTTTTCTAAATTCCCCATGCTTATTTTAAGAAAGAAGTAGGATGTGCGTTACAGAACAGTCAGTGTTCTTGATTTATTCATTAATGAGCAAAGCAGTGCCTCAGATGTTGTATCTCAGAGGCTTGAATTCCATACTTACCACTTCTGGATCATAGGATCACACCTGCTGTTTTTGTAAAAACAAATTGAGAGAAGAAAAGAGAATCCTTTAAAATAATACAGTTCTGTTCCTTCTCTCTCCTGTAAAGAAAAATAAGAACAAAACAGAGAAAAGAAAAAAGGATGAAATACCCTAAGCAAAATCCTGCAATGTAAACTGTGGTAGTTTAATGAGCTGATGAGTGAAAGTTGGCTAGTTTTGCTGCAATTTAATGAAAATATGTATTTTATGTTACAATAGGAAAGTTTTGAGCTATTCTTGCAGCCTGACACATCCCAACTTCCCCTGTAACTTTTTTGTCAGTGTAGGTCTTTCTTTTGTTTTGTGATTTGCTGGTGTTTTGGGGAGAATATTCCTCTCTGATATTATGAAGATATTGTTCTTCCAGTCCTAAGTGGCCAATGATATAGTCTATTTTTCTTTCCCAGTTAAAGATTCTTAGCAAGTACATCTCTGGAATGTGTTAGGAGACTAAATTGTACACTAGATCTGCAATGAATGGTAAGTAAGTGAATGGTGAAATACCCTCATTTCAAATCTTACATGTAATTTAAAGTGTTGGTTCTGTCAGGGAAGGGAATGTAAATTGATGCATAAGCCTTTATGCACCTTACATATTTTCTCAGGGATCTCTGTTTAGACTACTGAGAAAAACCAAGGCTTTATTGTTAATGCTGCTAAGTCAATACTTGAATCACAAACTGAAACAGATTTTTTTTCTGACTCAGGGATCACTAGAATTGCCAAATTCCAGTTTGGGAATATATTAGCATATGTAGTGCCTGCCAAAGTTGTTTTGGGAGCTTCAGACTAAACTAGTCTTTTTAAATAAGCTCTTCATATTTCATATTGAATAGTTTTATAAAAAGAAGGGGAGATACACGGGCAAGTGGGACAATCATTAAGAATTTTTTTTAACCCTAAGCATTTTTATCATCAGTTGATTACTTAATATCATATACAGAAGCCTAAGACAAAACACAGAACACACAAAATTTCCGAAAGGAATTTGCTCCCTCACTATGTTATTAAATATTCAGTTTTCTAGTGACGCGCGGAAACGAACTTCACAACTCACACACAGTTATAAAGCAGGCATGTTTATTGCGGCGCCGGCGCCCTGTAACACTAGTATAGTGTTAAAACTGAAGCAAAGTATGTAGCCACGGAAAAGTCAATCTGTTAATTTGAGTCAAATTTGGTGTTGTATTTTAAAATGCAGAAGGGACCATGCTACGGAGTTTTCACTGAAACTAATAATATTGCTCTCTTCAGAGAGATTTCTCTTCAAAGTTTAAGAAATAAGATTAAGGGAAGGGCTTAAGAGAAATACATCTTCTCTAAAAACTTGTAGATAACAAAAAATTTCTGGGATTTTTAAGGTTCCCCATGTTTGGTGGCTGAAATCTTGGTATTTTTGACATCAGTGAGATCAGAATTTCAGCAGTAAGTTATGAGGTTGCTGCAGCAGTATCATCTCTAGCACACAGATATATTTTGGAGTTCTCCACATAACTGTACTAAACGATTGCTGTAAGTTCTCCACATATCTGTACTGAAGTATTGCCGTAAGTTACAAGACTCAATTTAATAAATATTTAAGAGTTAACATATTTGAATATTTATCTGAAATTTTACAAAAATCTTCTACTAAAACTCATTAAGTTTGTTTGTACAGCTTTTTAGAACTATAGACTGCAATTAATACAAGAAAATTTTATAATGAGAGAACAGGTTTTGTAACTTTGCAGGTCCTATTGGTTTTGCAGTATTCCTGAGTTTATGCCTATTCAATACTATTGTTAGCACATATAGAATAAGGTGTAACAGCCATGCATTATTTAAAAGCCATGCCTTGACAAGTGATGACAGTTGAACATGGCAATTTTGGAGATTCTTATTTGTTAAGATTTCACAATAATCACTTTTCAGACTTCTTGCAAAATTCCTGTTAAATAATAGTTTGAGGCAGCTCAGCAACAGTACTTTATTCTATTAAACTAGAAAATTCCTCCCCAAACCATCTGGGCTGGCAGGTGTTCATCATCAGATCTAGGTTGCTATGAGACAAGAGACTGCTTATGCTAATTAGTCATGCAGCAAGAAACTCCAATTTTGCTCATTTGAAACAACTTATGTTTGCAAGTGCATATTACCAGTACCTGTAAAGCTCAAGGTGTAAAACTCAAGTTAATGCGAGAAAAAGCTTCTTCAGAGTAAGGCCGGTGGTGGGGCTACTCATACACATAAAAGCTTTCAGGTTCGCCCCTACCTCTCTGACCCATGGACAGTTGTTTTCTATGAATGATGTGTTAGCATTTACCTATTTGAGATAGATTAAGTCCAAAGTCCAGCTCAGTCACTCAGTTTAACTAACAGAAATTAGGAGTGCCTCTCCGAGTTGGAGCCATTGTAGCGTTGAACTGTTCTCCTGTGAACCTTCCTAATGTTTTCAGGCCAAGGACAGGAGAAAGCAGGAAATACTATGCAGTTCAAATACTCCAGTTATGATTTTTTATTATTTATATTATAATAAAACCCAGAAGCTCAAGCTAAGGTTACTACAGCTTTCAGTAATCAACATTATAAACAGCCAATATATATGGCTACAGAATTTTCCATATTGGAGTTGGAACAAGCAAAGGATAAAATTTAGACAGTCCAAAATCTGCTTAAATTGAGACAATTTCAGACAGTATACTCTCCAACTCTGCTAAGACTCGAAGTAAAAGAAGACTCCAATTTTGGATCCCAAACTTTCGTACCCACTGGCTCCCAAACACTACTGCATATCACCATCTAACCACTTATTCTCTTTGTAAACATCAAAATTCAAAGGTAGGTCGGGAGAGGTATACAAGCACTCATTATGTCTCCACTTAGGCAAAGAGCACTGAAACGGGCTGAGTTCATTCTAAAGCACACTTGTCCAGGGTTTCACAGTCATGGTGGTTTCATTCAAGTGTGTAATAATCAGAGGAGACAGGGTAACTAACAGTTTCACTGAATAGTTTCAAGAGTAACTTCTTGTCCCTGTGTCCAGGTTAGCGTACACATATTTTTCTTCAGTGCAGAATGTGTAAGGATTTCCAAGAGATCAGAACTCAGAGTCCTCAGGCCACTGGGATACAGTCAAACTTGGTTTTGCTTATTGTTATTTTTTCCCCATAAATCTTGCAGAGCTTGCAGAAGTGCCTTTGGCAGGGAAAAGCCAGCTTGTCACTGTCTCACCCATAACTGGAGAATAATACTGTAAGCGAGGGTGTGAATTCTCTCTGACCAAAGGAGTCGTCATCACCCTTATCTAATGCCAGTTTCGCTGTTTTTCAAGTACTCAAAACCAGGATATTTTTCTCTTCAAGTTTCCTATGCCTGTTCTAAAACCCAGCTAAGAGATTCCTAATAAGCAGCCCTTAAGTGTCAAGGCATCAGAAATCACCTTAGACATGTTCTTTGCCTACTCTTTCTCATTGGCTGGTTGTAGATGCTCCCTGCCACCCTGCAAGAGCACTGAATCACTCTTTGAAGATCGTGCTGTCTGTTAGAGGACTGAGACTCACATAATTGAGGCCATGCCGTCTCTTAGCGCAAGGTCATGAAATGAAGTCAGATCCAGAGACAGCATCTAGATCTCCTGAGATCATGCATTACAGGTATGTAATTAGTTCAAATAGCATAACAAAATATTTATTTTTGCAGTTAGAGGGTTTTTTTCTATTTCATCTCTGTCCTGTTGATTTTTGGTATACTCAACACGATGTGTGTGGACTTACTCCAAGAAAGAGACTCCAGGCAGTTGTAGCTTCCCCAATGACTAATACTTGATCATATCTGTTCTAGGATAAGCGTCCATCTGGCTTAATCAGTATATAGGGATACAGATTCTATTTTCCTTTCTCTTGGTGGCACACAACCACCTTGAAAATGAAGCATTAAAAAAAAATAATTAAAGAAATTTACTGTATTTAATGTGACAGACCAGCTTATGATGAGCACAAAAATGCATTAGACTTTTAATTCATAGTGCTAGTAGGCAACAGGCAGCCTTCCACAGAAGTAGTGATTTGCAGTGTGCAGTTTATGTTGCCTTCCCCAATTCTACACACACCCCTCTTTTTTTTAACCAGAAGAGTCCCTGTTTTCAATTTAAACACTTGCAGAATAGTCAAAATCCAAGAATGAAACTTTACTGCTAAAAAAATCTGCACTCAGATTAATACTGCGGGCCAGTTTTTACTTAAGATCCTCCTGGGGAACCTTAACCATCTCCGGCTCTGTCTACATTAGCAAGTCACAGGAATAACAGAAGTGTATCAAGAATGAATCACATGATGCTGAAGACTTGATGTCCATATGTGTTTTGGAGGTTTTAGAGGATGAGATGGGTTTGTTAGAAATGCTATACTTTATTTCACAAAGTTCTAATGCTTGACTGAGGAATTCATTTTGAATCTCAGTCCATTCCTATTTTTCATTTTCATTGTCTCAAGATATTAAAAGGCTCAAAACTTCTGGTCTAGTAATTTAACTCTGAAGAGTGGAGCTATTGGAATTCTTGCATAGCCCCTCTATTTCAGGTTGAAAAGAAATGTGACCCCACACCTCCCAATTCTTAAAGTTCCCCTAATAAAAAATTTTGAAAAGAATTAAAGAAAAAAAAATGGTCTCTGTGAAACTGACCTGAAAGGGATTCATTACTTTCCCCACAGAGAAAACTGTTGTAGCAAGAGATGAAGCAATGTAAAATGTTCCACTCAATTGTTGAATGGAATAATTTGGCTGGAATCATTAAAGTCTTATTCACTCACGCAGCAAGCAAATTGAGAAACCTGCTGAGTCAAGGGAAGTTTACTTATTTTATAGACATCATTATTCAGCCAATTAAGGACAAGCAAATTTTGGTGCTGTCTTGATGTGGGGAACAGGAAAACAGGCATTTAATTTTCTGGTAGCACAAACTCTTATAAATTGAGAAGGAAAAAAAATTGAAAATAAACCAAATTTGTCCTAATATCTTTTGATGAACCAAGTACCCAATGCTTCTCTTTTTAAGGTTAGTGAAATGTAATAAACTGTAAGGACATTGTGAGATTTCCATAAATTATTGATGAGTACCTTCTTATTTTAATGTTTGTGAGATTGATAGTTATCCCACTGGCATTTATGTCATGTGTTTTTGTGGTTATTTTGTTTGTTTGCAAGAATATCGAAGTAAGAGATTTTACCTGCAATTTGTACATGTCACAATACAAACACTGGTTTTGTCACTGCCTCAGGTGGTCAGATATGCAAGAGGAGGAAGTTACTTTTCCAAGCCACCGAACAATCAATTAAAATGAGTAAGAAGGAGGAGGACTATGAGGAGTACCCTTTGCACACAAGGGCCCTTTGCTGGAGAGCACTTGTTCTTCTTCAAACAAAGAGTCCACCGTGTAGCTGGATAATAAGACAAGTTGAAAGATTAGACACTGAACAACATGCATTCTGTATAACTGCACTTGTGTGGACACAAGGTAATGGGCTGTGGCCTTCTGACTAGTCAAAGAGCTTATGGGAAGGAGATAGCACACACAGTTCTTTGTTCAGGGAGAAGTGCAGAACTGGGAAGAAAGGAGGAAAGGGAGTCACAGAAATAGAATAACTACTTCTTCTGACTTGTGTAACACCCTTCGAACAATATAAAGGCTGCTGAATACTTTATCATACTGTCTTACTGTGTTCTCACTAGCATCTCATCTTCTGAACTGCAGGTCACTTAATTCCCATACAGTAATTTAGAAAACAATGTTTCTAACTTTTTAACAAAGTTTTTAAGTTAGAATGACAAGCCTTACAACGTGTTTTCAGAAAGCTGTGAATACCCAGCATTGCAAGCACAGAATGGCAAAGAACTACTGTCCTTTCTATTGTCCCTTTAGGTGTCTTTAGGCAAACATCTTTTCTATCTGCTAAATCAAAGTTAGATGAAGCCATGAATTTGAGATGCTATGTATGTCCAAAAATAACCTGTCCAGACAGCTGTCAGAAAAGGAACTAAAAAGAAAAGCTGATTCTGTAATAAAGAATGTATAACCTGTGGCTTTTATTCAATCTATACTACTACTGACATAGACCAAAATAGCGTGTGTGTGTGCACACACATACAAAACCATGCAAAGGTAGGAAGAAAGAGCAGGTGCTGCAGTAGTCACAGCCACAAGAAGGATGAAGTGGATCCTGTGGTGGGTGTTGCAAAGCTTCAGCTGGGCATAGAAAGCTGATTTTGCATAACTAAGAGGCTGATGAAAAGAGAATGGGGGGATGGAAAAAAAAGTTCTGACCTAAAAGAAGAAAAACCAAATGAACAAACAAAAAAAACAGAAAAAGAACCTGAGAAATAATGCAGAATCTAGACTGTTCTCTGGCAAGAGATAACATCAGCTCATTCTCAACCACAGTTTTACTTACTTTCAGTATAGAAGCTTAGGAAATACTGTGTCCTGTAGTCTTTGGTATTGAAGTTACACATGGTGTGTCACCCTGTTTGCACTTTTGAGTCAGTCACAGAGTAAATTAGAATAGTTTTTCACTCTTCTTCCTTTGCCCATGTCCTTTAAATACCTATTAGTGAGCAGACTAAAAGTCAGTCAGTTAGTCTGACTGCTGAGAGGTGATTGTTCCCTCAGCTGGTCGTCCTGGCTGGCGTGGGTCACAGCCCCCACTCCTTGGAGGAGAGGAAACAATGTGCCTACACAGCATTCCCCACTACAAGGTCCGCAATGTACATTGTCCATAGCAAAGCTGAGGAAGCTGCCTCACCACCCCCTCAGAAGTGACAGTAGTGTGGAGTGATGTGCCTAGTAAAGGGGAAGCACACCAACCCACCTCAAGGCACCGGAGACGGAAGGTGCCTGGGGGGTGTAGTTGCAGAGCTGCCATGACACTGAGCTCGTGCTTTGCCTCCTGATTCCTGGGACAGACCTGAGCCCCCTGTGCTGTTCAGAGCAGTCTAGATCTTCCTCTGGCTGAACATAAACAAAGCATTGTCCCTACATTGTAACTGAGAAGGGTAAGTAACAGACACACATTTCCAATAACACTTGAGAATTTCAATGCCAGCGGAAATTTCTCTTGGACCTTCCTTGCTGTCCTATGACCCCCCTATGATTCCTCAATGTTGCAGAAGGCCTGAGTCACAAATCTGGCCCACACCATGCTGCTGCATATAAATAACATTGCTCTGAATACTTTGTCACAAAGGATGCTGACAGAATTTTAAAATATTCTTCACAGAAATAAATGGCCTTAGACACATACAAAGTCCTATAAAACCACTTCCCTTAAATGAATTGCTAATTGGAAAGTGTTTAATGCTCATGGCTCACAACTAAGGACATTGTATTTTTTTTTAATTTTAAATAAATTAGTGAAATTTTGTTGCTAAGCTAATTAGGCAACTGCCTTTCATTACTGTGCTGCTTCAGATTCTTGCCAGCTTGGATTTTTACAAGTAAAATGAGCATGATGATTCCAGCTTACTTTCTAGCAACCTGATACACTGAACCCTTATATCTGGCATACTTCAGCAATTAGTATGATGTCCAAATGTAATAGGTTTGCTGGTAACAGTATCTGAGCTCCACCTCTGGTAACTCATGTAATTAACTAAACAAAATAAACCAAACATGCTTTGTAGAAGCAGAAGCTTATTGACAGCAAGACATATGAAAACTTGACCCCTGTTTCGCTTCAGCTGTACATTCTTTCCCAACAACATTTGTTCTCTTTCCATGAATAATAAGGTAAACAGGAGTGAGTAACAATTTGAGCAGAGGATTGTTCTGTATGTGTAGAAGACGGGGTATACACTGATAAGGAGGACTTCATCATCAGTCTATGCAATGCAAATGGGCAAATTTGGAAGTATTCAAGGTGAGTTTGGATGGGGCTTTGAGCAACCCTATCTAGTGAAAGATGTCCCTGCTGATGGCAGGAGGGTTGGACTAGATAATCTTTAAAGGTCCCTTCCAACCCAAACAATTCCATGATTCTATGATAAAGGACTTGATCATTAGGATACCTGCATAAAATCATTTACTCTACCACTTACTCACTTGCCTAAGTTTGTCCCAAAGTATGCTGTTCCTTAGCTGGTCAGCTGTGAAATAGAGATAATGACTTCCCTGTGAGAAAAATACATTTGGAGAGCAGGGCAACAGGGTAAAATAGTTAGAGCAGTGCTGACAGCTAAAACAAACTTCTGATCCATTTCATGACACAAAGAAATAACTGTATTCTGCAGCAAGGTGGGCATGAGATAAGATCCCCTCAAAACTCCCTTTTTTTACCTCACATCAGATTTATTTTTTCATCTTTGAAGTCATTGCAATAATAAAGCACTTGAGAAAATAAATAAATGAATAAAAAATAACTCACCCCCTCTGCCCCTCAACCAAAAAAAGCATTGTTGTTGTTTTCTTCAGATGAAAGACTGAAAAAAAGCAAGAGTATACTACAAGTTGAGTAATAATCAAGCCCTCCACAATAAGTACACTTTGCAAGACTCAAAGCAAGATAACAGGATAAGAAGCCCTCTAGAAAGTGATAATGGATACATTGTTCATGATAATACCAGCAATAACAGCAAGTTGCATTTTACAATAATGTATCTTCTAGTATAGATAATAGTGTTAAAACTCCTCTGTGCTCTTTTTTCTTGCTATGAAAAAATGAATAGTAAACATTAACGAGTGCTTCTGTCTGGTGTCTCAATTCTCTCTTTGAAAGATGCCACTTTTAGGTAAAGAAAGCTTCAAAAGCCTCCCATTATCAAATGAAATAAAATCAGTAGGAGTTCAGGCATTTGTACTCAGAACCCTTGTTGGATCTGTAGCAGCATTAGCACACACAAACAAAAAAACCTAAAAAAGGAAAAAACGAAAAAAGCTCCAACAAACCCGGACATAATTTACTATATTATTTCATTCTATTCATTTCTTCCTTTGGGTGCAATTTTGTGCTGAAGTACACCAGTCAAACCTCCTTACTGTGTAAAATTTACCATGGCTGATCCTCTGTATAAAGGCAAAGAAAAATATATATCAGATATTACTGTCATTACTCACTCTTCTAAAAGAGCAGCTAGTAGCCAAGTGACTGTAGACTGTAGTTGGAGCCATGATCTCCATCAAGGCTCAGTGGCTGGATGAGGGCAGTCCAAGGCAAACCGCAAATGTGCGAGGAGTTCGTGCTGATGCCGTATCTGCGACTCAGCTGGCATTCCTGCCTTAATATCAGAACTGAGCAGCCTTGGCATTGGGATGAAGAAATGAACCAAAAAGCTGCAGATGGTGTTCTTTTAGCAACTGAGGTAATTAAATAACCCAAGAGTGGAAAGAAATGGAACATTCCAGAAGTCTGTGCAGGTATATTAAGTTGCTCACAGCTGGAAGTTGACTGATAGTGCAATGACCCAATGGAAAATTAAATGTAGTATTTCCAAGAATTTTTAACACCTGTTTTTCTGTTACTCACTGGCCCACATGCAACTGGTCCCCTGTCTGCAGTGCTCAAAGGAGTCAAAACGGAAAAATCAGAAGCATCAGCCAAATAAGCAGCAAATGCCAAGAAGAGTTGGGGAGAAGAAAGTCTAAACTCTGCCCCTCAAAGGGCAAGCCCACACAGAATTTGGCAAGCAGTCAGCAAAGGCCTTTCCCATGCTGTCTGTGCCATGGAGAAGGGCATGAATCTGAATATTTTCATACACTAGTAGTTGACTCCATATCCTAGTAGTTCACCAGAAACAATCCTCATGAATTGCTCAGATGGTGTCAACCAAAGTTCTGAACCTTTTATTTTCATCCCTACATGATACAGGGAGCATCTCTCTCTCTCTCTAAAAGAAAAGTCTCGGAGCCTGCCATGAGCAGACCTGGCTTTTAGCCCTGGCCCTGATTAATTTCATGAGAGAAAATACAGTCTTATTCCAATATCCTTTTCACAGATTTTTATCTTTTTTTCTTTTTAAGTTAAGTTAACAAAAACCATACCTAGTAATTTAGGACAGACTTAATTTTATCAGAGAAAAAGAATTTAATGGTGAATTAATAGAGAAGGTCATAAAAATAAATTGCTTTTTATTTATGGCCCTTTTAGTACCTGGATATGGTAGGGTAAGCTCCCTCATCCACCAGTTTATTGTGGTATTATTTGCATTTAGTATGATTTATTTTATTTTTATTAAATGTTAATGATGGGAACTTCTCTCGTAACTCTGTCTCCAAATATTAGTCAGGTTTGGATCTGTAGGCATTCAAAATTCAAGAAATGAAGGTGGTTGTTTTCAGATGTTTAAATCTGTGAGATGAGCTCAGAAGGTGATTCTTTCCCCCCCTTTGGTGTTAAATGGAAAAGAGTACCCTAATTTTTTTCTAGGTCTTTAATTTAAGTTTTGCTATGGAATGAAACACCAATGAAATTAATAGCTATGACATTTCAGAAGCAAAAGGAGGAGGGAAGCAAAAAATTAACAGTAAAATATTAATACATAATGATAACTTAATTATTTCCATGGTGTGAAAATTGTGAGGGAGTCCACAAACAAAACAACAAAAAGTTAATACGTACAACAGAGTTTGTGCTTTATTCTTGTTAACACAATTTTCAGGACAGCTCTCTTAGTACTTGCACTAGCTCTGTCCGTGGGTAACATTTAAAAAGAGAAACCAACTTCGGTACAGTATATTGCATGAACAGGACCCGTCATTCTTACCTTCGAAAACGATTCTTTGGTGTAGTAGATGTTGTCTGGATGCCAAGCCTCCAGAGAGATTCTTTAGCAATTGAATGTGTGATTAGTGATGAGTTTTAACCTTACTCTTACCTCAATTCATGGATAGATATCAGTATTACAACTTCCTATGGAAATGAACAAGGAAACTTTATGACCCCATCTTCTTTTATCTTTCTTTTTCCCTTCTACATTTTCACCTGGAAGTGCTTAGAAAAAATGACTATAACTATGGACATTCAGATATATTATTGGCTAATCTAAACAGAATATTGTCTGCATTTTTTTGTTCAGATTCAGTGAGTCTCTTACAAAGGTTAGCAGAATCATATATGGGTTTTATTATTTCATGGTAAAGAAACATTTTAAATATAGAGAAAAAAATAAAATGCATTTATTATGCAAACATGCACATCTTTTTTTAAAAAAAAATTATCAACACCCAAAGGTAAATCTGAGTTTTGCATTCATAACTCATTTTCAGGAGCAATTTGAAGTGATAAATATGTCAGTCAAAGGTTATATCTCTATGGGCCCACAAAACATTTGATCTACATGCAAGAGAACTCCATAGCAAAATGTACTCATTTCACTCCACTCTAAGGTACAACATATTAAATAAATAAATAAACCCACAAAATCCTTGGGAGAAAAAAAAATCTGTTACAAATACGTAATCTTCATATTTATTTTTTCATGCTTACCTATTGGTGACACAATCACATATAAATGTGATTTGATCAAAATCAAACTGTTTTCTGTAACTGTGTAAAGCAGATCATATGTAAGGAAACTTTCTAATGAACTTCCCAGTAAAACTTTGTAACAGACAGCAGATTTCCATCACAAGCATACAAGTATTTCCAATGTCCCCAATATAGAGTAAGCCGCCTTCTCTCATTTTAAAAGTCATCAGAAGTGTCATCCCAAAGGCAGGAGAAGATTGAAAAAGTTTCTTGATAGCAAGCATGTAGAATACATTGCCTTGCATTAAAAAATCGCAAATGTTTCCCATTATATCAAATGCAATTTCCTTCTCCAACTCCTAGGAGGTTTTGAAGATGATTCCATTCCTATAAATTTTACAGGCATGTCAAGTTACCATTTCTCAATAAAATAACTTTGCTTATTTGACTTCAGTGACATAACTCTCAGGAACTTTTATCTTTGGCATAGTCTGTATCTCTTAAAATTCCACAACAAGGCATTAAGCCACATTTAATCACATTTAATCAAGAAACTATTAGTTTTTAATGAAGTAAGGCTGCATAAAAAAAAAAGTTGTACCATTTTACTATTATAACTTATAATGTCAGTGGATTTAGTACTCCTGGAAATAAAATTGAATTTCAATAAGTTTGGCAATGCACGTCACCACACAGTGCAAGCACTGCTGAAGGTAACCACAGGACTCTTCCATGGGAACTGAGGTGTGATTTGCCCTTGGGCACACAGTAAAAGGCTAACAGTCGCAAATGTCTTCTCAGGGTCTTTTGCTGTAGTTATGAGGAACAATTAACTTGGAAAGACTTATCTCTCTCCTTTTCATTTGTAAACCAGGACATCATGTGAACAAAGGCTCTCGGACATAGATGTATTGACTGACAGTGTCAATAATACCTAGCATTGCACATGTCTGGATTTGGACAATATATTTCTGCTGAGAAAAAAGCAGAGTTTTATAGTAAAAATATGTAAATCAATGGAGTTAGAGCACTGTTGCATCATTCAACTGCTGGCAAACTGACTCAAGGAAGTTTGACTTTCATAGCTCTATGTGGCAATGAAAAAGTACTTTTGACCTCTTTGGGATTTTTCCTGTCACGTATTTGTGACAATGTTATCACACACACAGTTGTGTACTGAGAAGTGCATGCATCTAATGCTGTCCATCCTTATCACAAAGTGTCCCCTATTAGGTAACGTGACAAAAGCTGCCCCCAAACACAAAGGAGTGCAGAGGAACACCACAGTTGGGGGAATCCCAGTACCACCTTGCCCGGTTCCTCTGAGTGCCCCACAGGATCCATCAGCCCATGAAAAGCTCATCCCTATGGCCTCAAAGGAGCACAGAGACGCGATGGTGGGGGCGACCCCAATGCCCCAGTCAGAGACAGGAGGCCTGCCCTGGCCCCAGGGCTGTCCCAGGGCAGCCCCAGCCCCACAGGCCAGGGGACACCCAGCACCAGGAGTCAGCGAGGAGGCTCTCTGGGTCACACCACAGAACGAGGGCTTGCTGTGGGGTGCAGGGAAGAGCATTTCTGGACTGCACAGGACTTACTATAGGATGTTTAGGGGAAGTAACGAAGGTTGGGGAAAGGGAAGGATCGCAGTGGTTTGTGGAGGAACAAGTGTGGGAAAACAGAGGGAGAGGGGGAGTAGAGGAGCCAGTCCTGTGCAAACAGGTATCCAAACATGGACACCTGTCTGACCATGCCTGCACCTGACCAGCGCAGTCTGTCCCGGCTTCTCACTAAACTCCATGTCTAGTGATTTTCCTGGGGGTGGGGATCTCTGGGGTGTGTGCCTCTTTTGTGGGAGAACCTGAGTGCTAGTGCCAGGGGTGGATCAAGGGTGGGAGTCCCATGTGCCCATGATGCCAGCATGGTGTGCTGTCAGTGCGTGACCCTGGCCAGCAGCAAACTTGACCAGCCAGCAAGTGGGACATCTGGCCTGGGGGCTGGGGGGTGTCTCTGGGAGTTGGGCACATGGATGTGTAAGCTGCTAGGGGACCATGTGCTGGAGGCAGTGCAGGAGGCACCTGGAGAAGGCAAGGTTCCAGGCCAAGCTACTGGACAGGCTGAATGTCTGAGCCCATGACTGGGACATGCACTAGACAAGAAACAGCTCACCAAGCCCCCTTGGCACTGTGTATGTGACTCACATTTTTGGTATACACCCTTGACTCATCTATGGTAATATTACTCAATGAAATAGAAATTACTAAAATAGGGAATTTTACATTTCAGATTTGAATATATGTGACAAAATTATAAATGTTGATTAATGCTGTATTGCTATATTTTCTTTTATAAAGTGTTTTCCAACTGTTTATGAAGGTTTATTAGATAATGGGGAAACGAAGTAGATTGAGCCTCTCTAGGAAGGACTGGATTCAGATAAACTGAAACAGAGTACACCTTCCGATGTTTAAACTTAAAAGTTCATAGGGAACTGGAAAGTAAAGTGCAGTACAGAAGTGACAAATCAATATGGTATGTCACCTTACTGCTGAGGGAACCAGACCTGTTCAGCCTAGAGAAGAGGAGGCTTTGAAGGGACCTAGCATCACCCCCTTAGAGCCTATAAGGAGATGTTGAAGAAGATGGAGCTGAGGCCTACACAGTGGTGCATGGCAGGAGAATGAGGAACAATGAGCACAAGTTGAAACAGGAGAGCTTGGGACTGGATACAGGAAAAGATTTTTCACCATGAGGACAAGCAGGCAATAGAGCCACTGGTCCAAGCAGGCTGTGAGGTCTCCCACCTTAAGTAGACCTCCCAAGATAAGTAGGAAATGTAATACTAAGTCTTAGCCAAGTAATTATGTATCTGTCGAGCTTAAAGTACGAAATTCCTAATAATAATCAGAAGATCTAGTTATTCTTATGGATAAATAACAAAAAATTTAGTTCAGCAATAAAATTTTAGACTGTTGCTTTAAGCAATTAATCACAAAGCCTGAATCTATACACTGAAACTGTTTGAAAACTGGTTTATAACTAATTAGTGAGCACAATTTACAAAATTCAGTTAGTTGCATAAAATTGAAAAGCAAACAAAAATATCCACTATATTATTAATTAATTTTTAAGAAACAAATTATGGGAAAATGAGGAACAGTTTTAAAGCAACATCAAAACGAGTAAAGTGCATGCAACACTGAGAATGTTTAATGACACCAACACCCCCCCCCCGCCCCCCAAAATAATCTGAACTATCTTTAACAAGACCACAAATAAAGGCAGCATGTGTAAAAAGAAGTGTAAATGAGGATCCTAAAACTAAAATGACTGCCTACAAAGACTGGAATTTCTGTCTAGAACTATAGAAGTACACAGATTATAAAAAGTTAAATGAAAAAACATAATACATGAATCTAAAAGACTATTTAGGAACAATTTAGTAACGACATGAAAAGCAAGTAAAAATTTTTTGAAATAAGTCAGAAGAGTCTCACAACAGAGCCTGAAGAGCTAATAGATCATCAGGATACAGTACACAGGAAAACAATGACTGCTGAGGGAAAATAAGGATAAAACAGAAAGGTATATAATATATTTTGCACCAGTGTTTTTTATGAAGACATTCAAAAATTTTCCTTCATGGAATATATTTTTATTTGGTAGGTGGAGGTTCTGTTTCAAATTGTAATATGTATAATTTTAAAAGAAATCAGCAGCATTAATAGTAGCAATCACTACAACCAGATTTTTTTTCCACAAAAAGCTAAAAGAATTCATTGTCAAACTACTAACAGTCATTTTGTAGTTAGTAGTGTGTATACTCAGTTCATTAAGCTGGCTTCAGTATGAAAAAATGGCAGTCAATAAAAAGTGATGCTAATTATAAAAGCATTCAGGGGGCTTCTCAGAAATTATAGCTCAATAAATCTGACTCATATACTGGAAAAGCTAGCTGAAAATATACATTTGACAACGTCCAGAAAGAATATTGGGAAACATGGACATGTGGTTTGAGTACGGCAGCTGTTCCTGTGTTTCTGTATGTTTCTCATGTGAAAGTATCCATAATACCATTCAGTTTCACAGAAAAACATAAGAAAATCAGCACTATAAAATACATTAATGCATTCCAAATCATTAAAAACCACCCAACCTATTGTAACCGATCCCTTTTCACTGGTTGAAACACAGAGAAACTTCAGTCATTTAATGTACCTTAGATTTACACTGGCAGCTAGAGTAACTTGATTGGGAAAGTGATTGGATCATTTTGCATACCACAGAATTGCAGAATCACAGGATGATAGGGGTTGGAAGGGACCTTTGGAGATCATCTAGTCCAATCCCACCGCCAGAGCAGGTTCACCTAGAGCAGATTGCACAGGAATACATCCAGGCAAGTTTTGAATATCTCCAGAGAAGGAGACTCCAAAGCCTCTCTGGGCAGCTTGTTCCAGTGCTTTGCCACCCTCAAAGTAAAGACGTTCCTCCTCATGTTTAGATGGAACTTCCTATGATCAAGTTTGTGCCCATTACCTCTCCCCCTGTCACTGGGCACCACTGAAAAAAGACTGGCCCCATCCTCCTGGCACCCACCCCTTAAGTATTTATAAGCATTGATAAGATCCCCCCTCAGTCTTCTCTTCTCCAGACTAAAAAGACCCAAGTCCCTCAGCCTTTCCCCATAAGAAAGATGTTCCAGTCCCCTAATCATCTTCGTAGCCCTTTGCTGTACCCTTTCCAGCAGTTCCCTCTCCTTCTTGAACCAGGGAGCCCAGAACTGGACACAGTACTCCAGACGTGGCCTCACCAGGGCAGAGTAGAGGGGGAGGATAACCTCCCTCGACCTGCTTGCCACACTCTTCTTGATGCACCCCAGGATGCCACTGGCCTTCTTGGCCAGAAGGGCACATTGCTGGCTCATGGTCATCCTGTTGTCCCCCAGGACTCCCAGGTCCCTTTCCACAGAGCTGCTCTCCAGCAGGTCTGCCCCCAGCCTGTACTGATGCATGGGGTTATTCTGCCCCAGGTGCAGTACCCTACACTTGCCTTTGTTGAATTTCATAAGGTTTCTTTCTGCTCAACTCTCCAGCCTGTCCAGGTCATGCTGAATGACAGCGCAGCCTTTCGGTGTGTCTGCCTCTCCTCCCAGTTTTGTGTCATCAGCAAACTTGCTGAAGGCACACTCTACCCCTTCATCCAGGTCATTGGTGAATATATTGAACAGGACTGGACACAGTACTGACCCCTGGGGAACACCACTTGTTACAGACCTCCAACTAGACTCTGTGCCACTATAAATACAATATAAATATAAATACAGTATAAATTTGTATTGCATTATCTGCCTGATGCTATAATGAGAGGAAAGTCAGAATAAAAACCTTTTGTAAAAAAAAAAAAGCAACCATTTCCTTCATTTTTTTCTATCAACTGTAGGCCTTAGATATATGGTTTAGTCAGTGTGATGTCCTCATGTGTCGCTAGAGGAGAGGAAATTAAGTCTCTGTTATTTGCTAATGTTTTATTTTTCTCTTTTTTTGTGTAATCTGTGTCTTAAGGTACTTGAATAAAGTTTGGATATGTTCACAAAAAATGTTTGGCAAGATTACATGCAAAAACCATCTCTTGTTTCAGCAGAATATTTTAGGTGCTCCCGTGATTTCAGTCAGGAGCACGGGGATACTTTGAAAGCACATTATTATTTCATTTTCCAGGGAAGAACATGGCGGTGGCAGGTGTGAAAATGGAAGCTTTTTCAGGAAGAAGTGGGAAATCAGTGGTGACTGCAGAGTAACTTGCTAGAGGCTGAATGGCTGTTAACTGCGTTACCAAGTTGTTGATTTACATGTTGTACACTTACAATAAACTTTACAAGGAAGACTTGAGTCTAACTGACAGGAGATGTTTTTACTTTCTTTAACAGTTTTTGCTTGCTCAAAGTATTTCTGATTTTCCTTCAGGTGCCTACCAGCAGGGAATGTTTGTGACTAACATCCACTTTTCTTAAGAATTACTTTTTGACTCTATATGTAAGAAGTGTACATAAACCTTTTATATATTTTTCAGTCTTCCGTTAAACAAAGCTTCTTTCAAAAGATGTTGGTCATGCTGGCCCTACAAATATTTAGGCATCGCTACATAGTCTACTGGACAGGGAGGGACATAGGTGGTCAGGTCTTGCATTTCTCTATATGATTGCAAAAACATAGGGGTGATTTTTTTCATAGAATCATAGAATCATTTAGGTAGGAAAAGACCTGTAAGATCAAGTCCAACTGTAAACCGAACCCTGCTGAGTCCACCACTAAACCATGTCCCTAAGCGACTCATCCACACGTCTTTTCAATACCTTCAGGGATGGTGACTCAACCATCTCCCTGGGCAGCCCATTCCAATGTCTCACAACCTTTCAGTGAAGGAGTTTTTCTTCATATCCAATCTAAACCTCCCCTGGTGAAACTTGAGGCCATTTCCTCTTGACCTATCACTTGTCACGTGGGAGAAGAGACCAGCACCCACCTCACTACAATGACCTTTCAGGTAGTTGTAGAGAGCAATAAGGTCTCCCCTCAGCCTCCTCTTCTAAAGGAAGAGCTAAACAACCCCAGCTCTCTCAACCGCCCCTCATAAGGCTTGTGCTCCAGACCCCTCACCAGCTTTGTCGCCCTTCTCTGGACACGCTCCAGCACCTCAATGTCCTTCTTGTAGTGAGGGGCCCAAAACTGAACACAGTATTCGAGGTGCGGCCTCACCAGCACCGAGTACATGGGGACAATCACTTCCCTAGTCCTGCTGGCCACACTGTTTCTGATATAGGCCAGGATGCTGTTGGCCTTCTTGGCCACCTGGGCACACTGCTGGCTCATATTCAGCCGGCTGTCAATCAACACCCCCAGGTCCTTTTCTGTGGGGCAGCTTTCCAGCCACTCTTCCCCAAGCCTGTAGCGTTGCATGGGGTTGTTGTGACCCAAGTGCAGGACCCGGCACTTGGCCTCGTTGAACCTCACACAATTGGCCTGGGCCCATCGATCCAGCCTGTCCAGATCCCTCTGCAGAGCCTTCCTACCCTCAAGCAGACCAACACTCCTGCCCAACTTGGTGTCATCTGCAAACTTGCTGAGGGAGCACTCAATTCCCTCATCCAGATCATCGATAAATATATTAAACAAGACCGGCCCCAAAACTGAGCCCTGGGGGACTCCACTGGTGACCGGCCGCCAACTGGATTTAACTCCATTCACCACAACTCTCTGGGCTCGGCCATCCAGCCAGTTTTTACCCAGCAAAGACTGCACCCATCCAAGCCATGAGCAGCCAGTTTCTCCAGAAGAATGCTGTGGGAAACGGTGTCGAAGGCTTTACTAAAGTCCAGATAGACTGCATCCACAGCCTTTCCCTCATCCACTCAGTGGGTCACTTTGTCATAGAAGGAGATCAGGTTAGTCAGGCAGGACCTACCTTTCATGAACCCGTGCTGACTGGGCCTGATCACCTGCTTGTCCTGTACATGCCGTGTGATGGCATTCAAGATGATCTGCTCCATAAGCTTCCCCGGCATCGAGGTCAGGCTGACAGGCCTGTAGTTCCCTGGATCCTCCTCCCAGCCCTTCCTGAAGATGGGCATCACATTTGTTAACCTCCAGTCCGCTGGGACCTCCCCGGTTAGCCAGGACTGCTGGTAGATGATGGAAAGTGACTTGGTGAGCACTTCTGCCAACTCCCTCAGCACCCTTGGGTGGATCCCATCTGGTCCCATAGACTTGTGTGTTTCTTTTCCTATTACATTCAATTTCTGCAATAATTGCATATCATTTTACAGTTAATTAACTGGTTTTATCAGCATAGCATGTATGGTAGTTATCAGTTCTTTCCTGAATTTATCTGCATGATATATTGATTTCCACTCACTCCAATTGTATATTCTACATCAATTTATAGTATTTGAATATGTAGATGAATATTTAATATTTAAAATTTATGTAGTTAGTAAAAACAACCTTTTCCATGGTTTATTCAAACTATGGATTAGTTTGATAAAAAAATCAGATTAGATTTCTATCAGTCAGCAATAAAAATCTTGAGAAGGTAACTGCTTAATAATTGATCTTGTTTTAAGAACTATTGTGCTGCTGTTGCCTTTGTGAGGAGCTATTTTTTGCCAGTTAGAAACTCTTTTGCTGCTTAGTAATCTACAAAGCTGTATCTTGTAACATATTCTGATTAAAAGCACTAGGGTCTAAAGTCCAATGAAAATAAATCTGCTCATAAAAAGAACTTATATGCTTTGGCCTAATAATAATACTGAATACCCACACTGTTTCAGAAGCCTGTCGAATTAACAAAAAAGGACTGATTTAATTTTCAGCACTATTTACACTCTACAATTTGTGATGTCAAATTAAGTTCATGAAAAAATGCAGGATGAATTCTGTATAAATCTTTTGAAATAAAAAGAAAACTACTGTTATATGGGATTAACAATAACCTGCCATCTACAAACAGTAGTAAAGCAATATTTACCACAATTTTCTGAATTACTGAAAACCATAGTTACTAAGATGAAAATTCCAGGATTTGTTTTGTTTTGCCTTCAGCTTTAAAATTTAACTTTCAAGGAGGTGAATTGCAATTTATGCATCCAATCCTAGGTCATTATCAAAAAAAAAAAAAAGAAAAGAAAAAAGAAAGGTTGATAGTGTGGTTATAGCAGGGTGTCTCCTTGACATGTGCATAATATTAATCTCTATAGAAAAGGAACAAAAAGATTAGTTAGATGATTTACCAAAATCCAAAATTACCATTGAAATGAAACTGTATACAGTAGCTGCTTACATGTAAAGGTGTTTTTGTGGATGCTCTTTGATCTGAGATTTCTCCTGATTTCTGCTTATCTGGCTATGGTGCATGCACCTACAGGTTTGGACCTGACTGTTGCCTAAGCATCACTGAATTCTAAACACTATAGGAATAACCCAAAGGTCACTTGAGTTGATCTATAGGCAGCTTTTCCACATGGCTAATGACACTAACAGGAATGCAGCATTCAAGAATGGAAGGCACCGGTTCTCACTACTTACCCTACACATCCTAGTGATAAGAGCCTCAAAGTAGTAAGTATGTATTTAATTCCCTACTTGAAATGGAAAGTTCTAAATTTATATTTCCCCCTCTCATTTCCTACAAAATCTTTAGTAGGCTGGATAGCCGCCTCCTCTGGAAATGGTATGAAAAACTGCAGTTTAATGGTTAGGCTACTGACTGTCTTCAGTGTTACTAGCCACAAGCCCCTCAAGCACTTCCGTAATTTGCATTACATTTCTATTGAATGAAACAAACAAAAAAAAAATACTGGCTGACCAAAATCCAAGACTCCCTTTGGTAGGGAATGCATCATATAAAACTACAGAATCATATTCTTTTTTTTCTGATCTTCTGTCTATAGCACAAGGATTCAGCATCACAAGAATTACACAGGAGAGAGATAAAACATTCTCAGTCCCCAGATAGTCCTTCTGCTTGAAGTTAAGGAGCTTTCCTAGGAAACATAGCTTTGAATCCCAGATTCCCCTGGAACACTGAACCAAGGTATTGCTCTCCTTAATGATCCTTTAGATAACAGTATAAAAAAAGGCAAGCTTCTTGTACCACTGCCATCAGAAAAACAATTAATTCAGCTAAATTCTGACTAACAATCCTCTGAATGAATTTCATGCTCCAGTTTCTAAGCAGTAGTTTTTATACTTGAGGTACAGTACTGAGCAGTGCTCAGTAGCCTGAGTCTGATGATAAACTCTGAAAAGGAGGAGTAGTTTAAAGGAATAATATCTGCCCTGTTTAACTTAAAGGCATCTAAGCATTTAACGGAATCTAGTCTAAGAAGATATTTTCAGGACTATCTTCTAATATGTAACCAGCTCTGTTAAATGTAAGGGACAAACAATGCAGAACAAAAAAATTGGTACTACCTTAACTGATAGGCTGGTCAAGTTATTATCCGTTACTATTTCAAGAAAAAGATTTTTTGTTTCCATTTAATCTAGCACCAAGTGGAGCTTATTTCATGTTCTGATTCAAAGGAAAATTCTTATTTAATAACTACCACTACTAATTCCTGCATCATGCATATTTTCTTTGAGGGTCTCCAATACAATTCCTCCACCTTAACTTCCTTCCACACATCATTTATAAAATCTGACAGAATCACAGTCCAGAGTAATATGGCTGCAGGGCACCTAAATAAATATTTAACATCTACTAAAGAAAAGATATTTCTTTCGTAATAACACTGAATTTTACAAATGCAAGTTAGAAGAGTCTGCAGATGTTCCGTAGCACTAAATGAGGTTCCATTCACATGATGGAACTTACTAATATTCTCTCCAAGTGGAAAACCAAGCAAACATGATCTTGAGAAGGTGGCTGAGTCACACCATCCCCTGTGCTAATAGCTCTTACTACTGTCAGGATACACTGCACCTGTACTCTGAAATGCCTCTGAGAGTCTCAGTACTGCATGATCAGAACAATTTATACTCTTCTGTATTCTTCCTAAATAAAGACCGTGGAGAGATAATGAATTCATGTACATCACAAAACTACAGGTACCCAGTATGTCTACATAACTTATTATTTCTGGATTAATAGCCTGCTTATAACCAGTTTCATTTATTTTTACATTATCAGTAGCCTCTTTCCTCTATATGTGAGGGATGTAAGAGGATATGTTGTCGACTTTCCTTCTGTGAAGTTTACTGAAATCTCATTTTCATCTACATGGAGCATCTAGCGAGAAGAAGGTGGGAGGCATGTGCTTTATACAGGGAAAACTTGTACACAGCTATTGTTCTTATTAATGGTGAATTCATTCCTAAGGAGTAAATGAAAAATTGTTATAAAAGATCCTCAGAAACAGAAGACATATCTAAGAATACGTCCTTTAAAAGAGGCTCCTAATTTCCATCACAGATTAAAAGACATTTTGCTGAAGCCAAGAATGTGCAAGTCAGATCACTGATCAGTCAGACTGGAAGCAGTGTTGGATTAGACTGGGAGTGTGCAATGTTAGAGGGTTGCCAAATCCAGCAACCTGATAGAGAAGAGGCTGCCATAGCCCCATGCCTGAAGATCCAACCGGTAGCAAAGATAAGCGTGTGCTCCCAATAGGCACATGTACATAAACACACATATACAAGATGCATACATACACAAACGGCCAACCACATAGATCAGCACAGACAGACACACTCAGCACTCATGTGAACACAGACAGCACCAACGGCCTCATCCTGTTCCCCTCTCTGGCTGATCAGGATGAAGTCCATCACTGTGAAATACATTGATGTTATACAAAATGGACGCCTCCAGCAGCTGGGCTCAGACACCCAATCTGCCCAATAACGGGCCCAGCTGCTGGCACCTGGGGACAGGTGAGCTCCCAGGGCCATAGTCTTACTACAGCTGCTGGTACAGACACATGCACACACGCACTGTGGATCCTCCAGCAATGGGCTCAGACGCTCAGTCTGTCGGGTAGCTGGGCCTGCGTCCTCACTCTCCCCAGTTGCCTCCTGCACTGCCTCCAGCACGTGTGCACACAGACACACAGAGGCAAAGGGGTCTCTCAGTCAAACTCCAGACCCCATGGCTTCTCCAGGAGCTGGTTTGGACCTCACGGTTGGTCCAGTAGCCATGGCACAGACCCCTTGTGTTTCCGGTACCCAGCCCAGACTAGTGGTCACTCTGATTTCCAGCTGCCATACACACACCAACATATGCACCCTCACACAACACGCACACACACACCAGTCTCTCCAGGTGCTGGCACCACAGGCACGTGGGCCCCCAGTTGGTAGTCCACCCCTGGCACTAGCACTCAGGTCCTCCCACAAAAGAGGCACACACCCCAGAGATCCCCACCCCCAGGAAAATCACTAGACATGGAGTTTAGTGAGAAGCCGGGACAGACTGCGCTGGTCAGGTGCAGGCATGGACAGACAGGTGTCCATGTTTGGATACCTGTTTGCACAGGACTGGCTCCTCTACTCCCCTTCTCCCTCTGTTTTCCCACACTTGTTCCTCCACAAACCACTGCGATCCTTCCCTTTCCCCAACCTTCGTTACTTCCCCTAAACATCCTATAGTAAGTCCTGTGCAGTCCAGAAATGCTCTTCCCTGCACCCCACAGCAAGCCCTCGTTCTGTGGTGTGACCCAGAGAGCCTCCTCGCTGACTCCTGGTGCTGGGTGTCCCCTGGCCTGTGGGGCTGGGGCTGCCCTGGGACAGCCCTGGGGCCAAGGCAGGCCTCCTGACTCTGACTGGGGCATTGGGGTCCCCCCTGCCATTGCACCTCTGTGCTCCTTCTTGGCTGTGAGGATGAGCCTTTCAGCAACCCGTGAGTTCAGACTGTGGTTAACACAGGCAGGGTCTGAAGAAGCACCTGAAGAATGGTGGCATGAAACCTGCATTTTAATTCCACTTTTCCAGATTAAGAGAATTCCAAGTATATGTGAATCTGTAAAGGTCTCATATAAGACTCTCTTTTTTAACAGATTTGAGATCTCTTTATCGTTCCACAAATTAAGTCGGCTAACAAGTACAGAAATATCTTTACCCTTTACGCACGGTTTTCTTAGACTTGTTAAAAGAAGAAATACAGTTTGCAAATGCAATATTCTTGTCCTGTCTTGAAAGTGATTTTCTAAACCCCATCAAATGCAACTGGTGAGACTGCATTTCCCAAAGTAAATCAAGATCTTATATTTGATAGTCTACACAGAACACCCCTGGGACATAAAAGAATGCTCCTAGAAATATTAACATTCTTTTTTCCTCTATTTACATTTGCCCATTTCTTGAAGTGTCAGATAAGAACAGATATTCTCTATAGCTTTTCTAGTTAGTAATTTTTTTTTCAGTATTTGCTTTTTTCTTAGTTTGTAGAAATTTTGATAATAATCTTTTCACTTCTGGCTTATATAATTACCTGTATACCATGATTTATCCTGTAAGTACATTCCCTTCTTTCTTACTAACAATTAAAGACAAAAGCTTTCAGATTCCATTATATCAAGAGTTTCAGAGGCTGATTAGAGTCAATAATAATAACTAAAATTAAAAAGAAAGTGGAAAACCCCACAAAAGAAGTAAAAAGAAAAAATATCTTCAAATAAAATTATAGACTTAAAATTAAGCAAATAGGTGAGAGAAAATGAAGCTTAAAGGAATAGCCATTTTTGTACACAGGTCACTAAAATTAAAGAAGTAACCTCATCACATCTGAGTTGGTTGATCTCTTATTCATTAATTAGCTAATGAAAGGGATTTTCTACTAAAAGTATTTTTGTGTAGGGCATGTTCCTTAGGATTTTGTTGAGAACCACATCCAAGAGAGTGTTCTATTATTCATAGTAATCAAAAACAAAGGTCAGCTCCAAAGAGGTTATTTAGGAAGACTTAACATCTTTTTAAATAAGCAGTATAGTACATTCCCATGCTATTCTGTAACAATTCCAGATTTACTTCTTTCTGATTAATACAAAAGGACAGTAAATTGTATTTTGTAATCATATATTCCCTTAAGAGATGTAAGGATTAATTTGTGACTTATTTTTGGTTTTGAATTGGATAAATTATGAGGGGTGGCTCAAAGGCCAGTGATGGGAAAGAAATTTTCAACTATTAATGTAGGGATTCGAACGCAGTACACAGACAGGATTTATCCTTGCTCTATCTTCTCGAACCCCTCAATCCTTGCCCATTCTGAGTCATTTACATGTGTGAGTGACAAGTGAGAAAGAATTAGGAACAAGTGAAAACAAAAGCTTTTTTATTCCCTTTGAATACATAAAAATGATTTAAGTCAATTCTGTGATTTGGCTCTTATGATGTCCCATTCAAAGCGATGTTTTCATCTGGTCTAGCTATGTTATTCTTCTCAAACAGAATAATGGACATATTTAAGCACCTCTTATCGAATGTAAGTTCAACAAATCAACCAGCACTTCAGTCTTCCTGCTGTCAACATTAGCTCATCCTGTATCCATGCTCTACTGCCCAAGAATGGTGCTTCCACAAGGCATAGCCTATATCTCTGAGGGAGATAAATATGCCATTTTGCTTCATGATAGGATACTTTGTTTCCTCCAAAATTCTGATACAGTTACCCTTTATCCATTTTATTTTCCTCGCTCAAGGAAAAGAAGACCAAACAAACAAACAAACAAAAGATAACCTCAGTATCTCCACACCCTATAAAACATCACTGCTGAGTGGGCAGGAAGATCTGGAAAGAACTCTGTAGTAGAAGATGCATAAGAATAAACTGAGAAGAAATTTAGTTACTAGAAAAAAACTTGCAACTAGAAAATTAAAGTTCTTAAGTCTGCTTCTGGTTTGAAGACATCTATATGAGTTGATTCCTGGATTATTTTAGATTTTTTTGATTACTGAGTTATACTTGTTTCAGCAGAATCTTATTCTTACCGATGATCTGAGGAGGCAATAATTACCATTATTTTCCTTTCATCTCTGAGATATTATGGAAAAGAACAGCAACACGCTTGTAGAGTTGGGAAAATGAAGTCCAAAAATAAAGGAAAAAAAAAGGAGATAGGCAAGCATAGCAACATGACTGCGAGAGAAGGAAGAATATTTACAAATTGGAAAAGATTGAAATAGTCATACAGATTTCAGTAATTTCTTTAGCAGCAAAGAGACTAGATATGGTGCCAAGCAGTTTTGGTTTTCTTCCTGTTCCTCATCAAGGCTGACCCAATCTCACACTTAGTAATTATGTGTCTTTTATCACAAAAAAGTACATCTTTGAAGTGAGACTCCATGAGCCAATTAGGCAGATTAGTTTCAAAACACACAAGATGCAGCAGTTCTCATTTGTTGACCCTTCGACAGCTGTGCTAATGGCTTTGTCTCTAGATTATCAATGTATTAGCTCAATTACAGCTACTTTAGTTTTTAAAAATATTAGGAACCTGATTACTGTTCCCAGCCTAGCTGGAATATGTGGGGTGACTGTCCAGCTGTATCTTCTGTTGCTGAGTTTAAAAAACATAAAGAGGACAAAGACATAGTCAGTGAAGTGTAGTGTCAGCTCAAAGTCCAGGTCTAAATGTTCCTAATTGTGATTGCTTTAATTACCTTTATCAACAGAAATCTTCTCTGTAAACAGTGTATTGTTTATTTAAGATACGGCCAGCAACACTTTCAGAAAATGTACGCATTTTTCTTTTACTATATAAGTAAGTGATGAATTAATTCTAGCTTGATTTATTATTTAGAATGTTTTTAATTTCTACATTTTTACTTTCAATATTGTGTTATGTATAAAGATATGTACTTTAATTAGTGTGAAAATACAGAAGCAAATGCAGTAGTCATTACTCTTCAGTAGTCATATTTATATCTTGTCTTGAATTTTTAGAATTATTTGTAATAATGTAAGGAATCTACAGCCATCCCTTTCCCTGCTAAAGTTTTGGGGAATAGTAAACTTGCTAACAAATAGTGGGGCTTCAGTTTAATATTTCAACAGGAGTAAGTCAGCATATCATACCATAACTTCCTCTCAACCTGCTGAATATTAATATTGAATCTAGTTAAGGCCAAGAGAAAACTAAGAGTTAAAACATGATGATCTTCAAAAGATACAGAAGCAGTGTGAAGGTTATTACATCATTTCCTCCGCTTGCGACTAATGTTACAGGGAAAAAGACCCCTCGACCAGACTTCTGCTGTCACATTGGTGCTGGTGATCACTGTACTCTGAAATCCATTAGACCATTCCTGATGAGAGTAAAAACAGTACAGGAAGACTGTCTGTGCAAAACACCATCAGGATTCTGTAAAAAATAAATTTATGAACCTCAGCCTGACCTAGTCACATCCCAGGGGTGAACCAGGTATAATACTGAGTTTTAGTGCTTACTAAAAAAATAGTTCTTACAGGATTTTTCACTTTGATAAGGCTTTTGTTGACTTTTTTGGTTGATGATGAATGAAAACAATGTTTTATATTTTTTCAGTGAAACCTGAAGTGTGAAGAAAAATTAAATTTTACCGGGACAAAAGGAGTGAGGGAGAGGGAGGGGGAGAGGGAGAGATATTCCACAGTTGTTGCAGTGTGGAGAAAGCGACAGGCATCTCTAAAAAGTAATTAATCTCACCTTACTTAGAGATCTGAGGACAGCAGAAATCCCCCTCTAGAATTAATGAAAAGAAGGAGAAAAGTGACAATTTGTCAAATGACTGAGGTATCAAATACTAGCAATATACTAGTAGGGAGTTATTTTCAAATAGTGTAAAACTAGTTCAATAGCACAATAAATGCATAAACAGCCATTAGGTTTATTGTGAGTAGGGGTACAAAATCAGATCTGTCATGTAGCTAATGCATTTCTAGTGAAAATGTTGGATTTAGTTATTGAGGTCATGGAGACTAAGAGCTCCATTTATTTTCTTGGAATGCTTTCTACTATGATTGAAAAATATTCCTTCATTAAACTTCATTGGTTCTAGATAAAACTGGTGGTGTAACCTTTGGGGTTTTTTTCTTATTAGTTGAGTGCAATTATTATGGAGGAAAAAACTCATTTGAAAAAAGAAATATACTATGCTTGTGCTATGCAAAATTATAGTAATAGTGCTGATTTACATCAGACGAGGATCTGCATTCTCAAAGAGCGTTATTTAATCAAGTGTTATGGGTACAGTTTTACTTGGATCTATTTTTGCTTAACACATGCTTTCACTTTTCTGTATATATTTAATCAGTTTCACAGTTTAGACATGTGACACATCAAATCTTCTCATTTTCCCCAAAATTATTTGTGACAAATTCACAGCTCTTAGTCCCAGGCTTGGAAAGCTCTAGATGATGTATGATGACTTACACGGTGAGCTCCTCAAATGATCCAATATCAGGTGACATATCTCTTTTATATACCAGTCAAATCTCATTTAATTCTGGGAGGGTAATCTTATTTTTTAAACTATTTCTTGCATTCTGTCAGCAGTTTATTTTTCCCTCACAGTGTTGAATACAAATATCTAGCAGAAATAAGCCAAGAAATTTCATGGAAAAGCATATGCCACTGGGGTGCAAGGAAGCTATTGCTAGATGAGAGTCATGATGGACATTTTCCATAATGCCATGGAAATAAAAGAATCAGAACTGGAGGATTACTGACTTTGCACAGTTATTGACTACAATGCAAGGGCAGCACACTGGAAGATCAGGTTAACAGAGACATCCTGAAGGTCAGAAAGACGTAGATGGCCATAAAATTGAAAATTCTCAGATGATTGTATAAAAGTTGTTTCAGTACATTAACCTGGCCTTTGATGAGCTTTAAATATGACTTTTTTTTTTGTAGTGGGCACAATCTGTTGTACTTGAGTGTGCCTTCCCAAACTATTTTAAAAGATGTAGAGCCCCAACTGGATTTCTTACAGGAAGACTTGAATCACTCTTCAAAGGCTTAAACCTAAATTTTTATTCTCCTCAGCTCAATTCTAAGCTGCAGTCTTGAAGTTTGAGAAGGCCAAGGATGTCTTTCATTTCTTTTGTTAAAGTATGGATTTCATGAACAGAGCAGCAAGTATGCTTTTTGACTTTACGCGACTTCAATTACCAGAACATTTCAGGGCCATTCCTTTAATCTTCTGAGAAGATTCTCTTGATGACTCAGATTATAAGGATAGATCTCATTTACTGATCAGTGCAAGCAGACTAAGTTTCTGACACTTTCATATATATACTCTTTTTTTTTTTAATAATCTTCCTAATAGAAGAGCTTAAGGAGATGAAATATAAAATAGACAGTTAATTATGAATATAAAGAAACTGCCTGAATTAAATGAGGATTGTTCCCTATGAGCAGGAAAGCTTTAAAAGTTGAAATATGAAACATTTTTTAAATAATTAATATTTTAAAATTGAAATTAATCAAATGGAAATTCAGCTGAAAGTTACCTGGAGAGCTCCACAGGAAGTGTATACTCAGTACAGCAGATTCCTATGGACCTTCACACATACATGTCAGGGAAAATGAAAGTGAAGAGATATAAAAACTGTATTCGGTGCTGGGATTTTAAATTATTTGGTTGGGATGAGAAAATTTTTTAGTGCTGAGTGAAAACTTGTCTGACATTTTTTATAACTCTATTTTCATTAAATGTAAAAGAGACCAAGTAAATAGCTCTGAGAAGTGTTTGCTTTCTGAAGCAAATTGTTTTCTTTCTTTTGTCTTTATGGACATTTACAAGATACTGAAAATTAAATAACATGTGTATACAAATGTGATAAAATAACTTTTACAAATGTATGCATATTTTTTCTACTTATAATATAAATATATATATATGTGTCTCTATATATAGATAAGTTCCTGGGGATTAATTTTAAATTACAATTCACTGCAGCTACAGTCAGTTTGCAGAGCTGTTAACTGCTTATCCAACTGGTAGATTTTAACTGTACGATTTGCCCAATGAAACATATGGCTGGTATTTTCAAAGCTGCTCCTGACATCTCCAGCTGAGAATCACCAACTCATTTAAAACAGGTTGCAATCAAGCAATAAAACTGTTGGACAAGACCGAAGTTTGCAGAGCTCCATGAAGACCCTAGGTCTTCATACATATTCAGAAATCCAATTGTAAATCCAATGCTAGGTCCATTCCCTCAGAATGGGCATGTTCATTCTTGCTCTGTATTAAAAGTTAACTGTAGAAGGCCATAAACTAGCTTCTTAGATGTTTGTTTGTTCCAACTCTTCTATAATGTAATGGAAATATTTTTTTAAATAAAAAGCGCCATTCAGGATTACATCACAGCAGGTAGAAACTGTGCATTGCACCTGTGAGTCACTGTCACGTAATGCAAGTGAAGGCAGGAGGCTGATTGTCATTTTCATCAGTTCACGAAGAGTTTCAGAAACACTATTATTAACTGAAGTGAAAAGACTGCTACACTTTGAACTTTATAAATCAGACAGTAACTAAGAAACAAACAGAGCTGACCATGTCCTTTGTGGATTGCACTCATTGTTTCCTTCCTCCCTTCTCCTTGTCTTTGCACTGTTGAAATGAAGGCTTTGGAGAACAGCTTGTTTCCTAATCCTGAGACTTCAGTGTCTTCTTCCTTGTAGAGTCCCAACAGGCAACTCATTTATGACTGTCTCACAGCCACATGTACAGGCATATGTGGGTTGGTAAAGCTGAAGCAATCACAGCATGTGGTGCTAGAAGACCTCCCCATTCTCTCCTCTCACCTTGTAGCCTTACTAATAAAGAGTCCGAAGCTAATTTGAAGTGCTGCTCATCAGTCCATATGCTGCCTGTGAGGACTCCTTACACACACCCTCTTCAAAGTTGCTCACCTTTGTACAGGAAGTTGTTGCTTTCAGGTGGATGGAAACAGCGAAATATGATGTGCTTTAGAGAGCTGTTTGTTTGGTGATGTGGATCAGCCAGGCTTAAGGATAGCAGATACAACAGACATGATGTGGATGATACCTTAGCAGAGATGTAAGTGATCTACTTCTCCATCTTGAAGCAAGTGGCTGCTGTGACATAGATGTTTCACTGAATTGCTACAACATAATATGTCACGACCTGTCATGCAGCAGCAGAACCATATTGCAGTAAGAATACTCCTATTCAGTAGAAATCATGTTTTCAGTTAGAGAGCATTTTGAGAGACACAACAGTGTATTTGGAAAGCCCCTGTGAAAGGAAAAAGTGAGAGAAGAGCTAGGCAGATAAGGACCAGCTCCTAGACTCCACTTAGTAGATTTTAGGGAAGGCACTACTCACATGTTACTCGGAAAACAGAGCCTTTCCCCTTCATTGCATCCTGTCTCCAGACTGGGAACTATGAGAGAGCATGCATTATCTTGTGAAATGGAGGAAAAGATGTAGTGGGAAAAGAACACATTGTACCAGCTTAGCAGCATATGGCCTTCTCTTCAACCACTGGTGTTAAAAAGATGTCTGTGTTTCAACACAGCACCTAGGAATGCTCAAGGGAGTAGGAGACTGTATGGACCTTCCCTTTGCTCCACATCCTCTGCAGGTCCACAAAGCTGGTTAACCAATTAATACAATGTAGGGGTCACCAGCTGGACTTACAGATGCTTGTTTTCATAGTAGAAAAGGAGATATGGTGACTGTGAGCAAGATGACTTTTCATACAAATTAGATACTGTTCCTGAAACTCTGGTGCTTCATTTATATTTTTAGCTTCACAGGGCTTTATGTGTTCTTTAGCATCCGTTAGCATCCATTAGCACTGTTACAAATGTCCATATCTATTATTTCCTATGCTAATAAAACCCACTTAGTAGTAAGCAGATGAGTAGAGAAACAGTTGCCTTTAATTTAATATGCGGCTTTGAGTTTTGCTGAACTGTGAAGTTATTTCTAGGCCAGAGGTGTTAGAAAGTGAGTAGCTGTGTGGTACTCTTTCTTCAGGGATGCTAGCAACCTCATGCTGAGAACTTATTGCCTGGAATTCTGTAACAGGGGAAGTGGTTCTTCAGATGCAACAAAGGTGACAAGCAAAAGAGTATGTGTTCTGAGAACATAAAAAAGTTAGTCTTCACTGATATTACACCTTGAATTCATAGGTTTCACCTTTCTTTGCTAAGGTATCTAGGCATAATTTTTTGTATGCTTAGAAATGTAGGAAAATAGAGACAAATCAAGTCCAGAAAGTTGCTTGGAAATTTTCAGTTATCTTGCATTTTTATTTCTTTTTATTTATACTGTGATCCTTTTTTAGAGGGAAAACTTTCAAAATTAACAGATTTTCCATGAAGTCTGTATCAAAAGAGAAAAGCTTTTCAGGAGTGGAAGAAAGAGTCCTGAATATGGTATTTCTGAGCCTTCTTATATTGGAAGTTTTTTTGTGTTCCTTCCACCCATCCAAAGATACTTTCAGCATGGGATTGCTTATAATTTTCACAGTTACATGTATTTGGTCAAAAAAATTATTCCAGAATGTATTTTTCCATACAGTGACTGAAAATTTCTTGACAGAGAATCCCTCCTAAGGACAGGCATCCTGAAGTGGAAAAATCTATTCATAAAGCTTTTTGATTGGTTCCATGGGAGGTTCTTAAGGTTTTTGGCAAAATCCATCAGAAAGAGAAGGCCCTAAATTAAAAACTTTACATTTTTTCTGTGGATTATATACATGCACACTAACGCTTACAACTACCACAGAAAGAACCACACAATCTGTTCAGCCTAAAAGTTTTGTGGTCATCCCTTGATATCATTTGGGGCAGAGTGAGGAAGAATCTGGACTGTGTTCAAAACAGATATTTATTGACCTAACCCAGTGAGATGAGCCCCTGAAACTTGCAGCGCTGAAGTAAGGTGTTGCTTAGTTGTTCTGTATTGTGGATGCTTAGCTGTAAGCTGGAGAATGTGCAAAAAGTGTGAGGAAAGCAATTTCTACCCCAGGCTTTACAGTCAGCTGTCTGGCAGGCACTCGGAGGAAGGTGCGAGAAAGGTTATCGTGGAGGCCTCTCAGTGACTGTTGCTTCAGTAAACAGAAAACACATTGCTGAGTCTGATGACACAGATGTGGGAATGTTATTAACTGATACACAACATGCAGTTGTAAACGGTTGCAGGGTGTTTCATGCTTGTTGTTGATGTCCTGCACCAACTGCAGAACTTAAAGCAGTCCTCTGGCTGCAAACTCCTGTTAATCTCAAATGCTTGAAGGCAATTAAGTATGTCAGACTTTTGAGCCCCGGGGACCATAGACTTCTGTTAACAGCCCACTTACCACTCTGCCAGCTGCACTGAATCTCCAGGTTGCTGCTGCTGCTGTTGTTAAGACAGGGTTTAAGAATGGGTTTTTAATGTCTTTTCACTTGATTAATTTTAAGACAAAATCTTGCTTTAATAAACCTGAGTGGAACCCAGAATTAAGACCATTTAGTGACAGTGTTACTTGTGCGAAAATATTGCTAGAAAGATTAACTCTCTTGGAAAATAATTGCTACTTTGGGGCATTATTTCCCATTTTCAGTTACTTCTTGTATCCAGACCGAATTTCCACGCCTCTTGGTTTGAGGATGGGAAGATAAATATTTAGTTCTATGAGGCAGTGATTTTTGATCAATTCAGACTGTACCTCTGATACAACAAATTCAGTGTCCATGTAAACACAAAACAGCTGACTGTGGATTTTACTAGTACCCAACAATAAATCTTTTTATTTGCATTGGACATCAGCTGAGTAAAAAGAAAGAGATTATCAATGCCAATCTGCTCTATTTCAGTCTTTCAAAAGCTACGGATGCTGTATCTTTTCAAGCTAATGCATTTCCTATGATATTCCCTAAACACAATTCCATAGGATTTTTCTGGCGTGCAGGTATTAGAAATTTCTTTTATTGGTACTCCTTCACTTTGCATAAAATACTTGCTCTTGGAAGACATATAGTCCAGGTGCTACAGTGCTGCCATGTGAAATGGAACAAAAGATTGCCAGTCTCTGCAGCAGCAAAAATTATCAGCAGGACAGCAACTCATTCCTGAATCCCCAGCAGCTTTAGAAGAGGGAATCATGGGTTCATTCATGTCAGGTAGATGAAAGAACCAAACCTGTATCTCTGTATGTCTGATGAATAATGTGATCACTGCTGAATCCTGTTGTTTCATAAATGGTATTCAACTCTACCTTTATTTCCATTCAGAAGGTCCAAAATGGAATCAAAAAGCTTTGTTTTGTAATTAAGGCAAAGAAACACTTTTTCTATGAGGGGAAAAAACCCCCTTTAGTTCAACCTCAACCATTTTTCCTCAATTATTCAGTTCAGTGATTGAACTGAATAATTACACCGCCTAACTGCTACTCATCTATCATTCAGGCCAAACTGGAATTGCAGTTATTAATCAGAGTATATTATGATGGTTGGCAAAATGAATCACTGTTCCTCCAAAATAAACTCTTTGTCAGTGAAAACAGATACATGTGTAACATTTCAGAAAAATTTGCCATTTATTTTGGTACCTAGCTACAGCTTTAGGTTTCTACAGGACCATTTCTGAAAATATTTATTTTGTGGAAAATACAAGTACATACAAGCTATGGATATCTGAAGCAGATTATGTAAGACAACCCTTTTCTATTAGTATTCAGTTTAAACATATTTTAACAGAAACTTTTGAGAGTTTTAAGATGTTTGAATAACACATTTTCCTAAATATTCCACATGGGTCTTTTGTTCAGAATTCAAATACCATATAAAGAGTTTTATTAAATGCTTATGGGTTTTGTAGATGAACTCTGATGAGGAAAACAAACCCAAAATAGATTGTGCTGATAAACTTCTGCCTGTCTTAATTTAAGAAACAAGGAAAGTGGCATTAGCAAATTTCCCTTTCCAATTTCATAGACATTAAAGTGTTCAAATAGATTGTGCACTTTTCCAGCTTATGAAAAATGATATGAAGGGGAAGTAGGAAGGGGAACAGCCATAAGACTTGACTGGGACCGTATGTAGTTGGTATAGAAGGCACCAAAACTCCTCTGCTGTCAGAATAAATCTGCAACAGCTTTATACAGAAAATATATATTGCTTGATTAACTACAGTTACACAATTTCCAGGGGGAAAAATTATAATTAAATTCAGAAAAGAATAGCCATACCAAAAGAAAGAAAATTCATAGCTTTTGTAATGGAACAAAAGAAACCCTTGCATAGATACTACTGCTTAAAAGCACTCAAATTAAAATTGACAAGTTCCAGATGTTAGCATCTAATTCTATCTTTAATTGAAATAATACGTGCAAGATTTTAGGATGGTATCTACAAATGCTGAACAGTATCTCCTCCAGTCATGCATTTTGATTCAGTTTTTTGTTTACAGGGACTTGGCCATTTCCAGGAAATTTCTCAGAGATGCTTTTTATCACATAAGATCTGAGAGTTTTTGCTTCTCCAAATGCTTGGAAAATAACTTTTTTTTTCCCCCAATTTTTTTTTACTGACTGTTGTTGTTTATGTGTAATTTTTTTTTAAAAAAGAACCATGTCTAGCAGCTAAAATCCATTACTTAATAAATTTTTTCAGCATGGTCAGTATAAGTGAAAAAGTTAGGTTGGAGAAGAGCACATGAAAGAGGGAAAGTAACTTAATTACCTTCCAGGCCCATTTACTCTAAATTTTGACAAAATGCTAAAAAGAAAATCATTTAAGATTAGTATTAATTTTTGCAACTTACTTTTCTTTCAGATATACTAATTTGAAATATTGATTTGAGGTAATTTGCAAATAATACCTGGAATCTGCAATTCTAAAATTTTAAACTGAATTGAAGGAAATACAGTTCCACATGTTTTAAGATCCATCTGTGCTAATGGACAAAAAGGGGGTTAAGTGTCCTTAAAAAATCATTCTGCCTGAGTGTTTCTGGATTTTCTCCAGGTAAATCATCTTTTTTTATATCTTCTGAGAAAAACAGTGGAACTGTGGATTAGCTCAGGAGTTCCTTTGTACAGAAAAGACTGCAAGACTCAGGTCTCATGCTAGTCAAAGAAACAGCAGAATCATGTTTTTACATCTCATTTTTGAGGTGAAAACATCATTACATTATACAATAGGATCCTGTAGGAAGTTTCTATGAGAAAAACAGTTGTTCGAAGGGGTGGATATATTCTAACCTATTTGTTGCCTCATGGAATATACTTACAGTTTGGTGTCACCAGGCACTGGAAATTAGAAGTCACTTAATGAAAATTGAACTACTTATTCAACCAGTGAACATCAATCACCAATTATGTGGTGATTGTTAATGCACTATATATACCATTTTTTTTCTTTGGCTTATGATTCTAATTTCATATTTAAACAATAAACTTGGTATCTCTGATCTCTAAGGGATTGTCTTATCTCAGTTTAAGGTGAAATGAAGCATAATGTGCTATGGCAAATGCATGCATACCAGGTAGTATGAAGACAAAGCATGAGGGAAAATAAATGTTCACATACATACTGTTAGGGATATATTATATGTATTATAGTATATGCATATTATGTATTAGGAACTTTACTGAATTGCAATGTTTTTAAGTCTTGATCAGAGGAATAAAAATGTGCAGGTGATTACTGCTGAGCTGCAGTGGTAAATGTAACCTATTAACTCAATTTGGGATAACCAGTAGAGTTAAAAGGGCTCATTACTAGAATAAAATACCATTTGTGGGAAAACATAGTAACAGCTGACCTTAGAGACAAACTACAGAGTGAGGTCTCCATCTATCTTGCCACAGAACTATCAAAATACAAACTCTCAGCAATAGGTATGATATTTCTGAATTCAGTGTCTATTAATCAGCAATGATGTGTCGTAGTCATACAACCAGATTCAGTGAGGCAACATATCTTTAGGCATGCAAGTGATATCAACAATGTCCTTGAGCAGGGTTAAATATCATACCTGGTTCATTATGCCAAAGGGACAATTTTACCACTATGTATTTTTAACTTTATATTTTGCTTGGTCAATCCCCAAAAATGGATTATTTATGAATACTACAAATACTCAAATATGCAAATATTACAAGGGCCTAGAATCTAAACAAAATCTAAATATACTCTGGTAGCTGAATCAACACTTCCATATCAAGAAGATTATAGATAAAATTATTTGAAAATAGATTTTACAGTTATTAGAAATCTAAAAATAAAGACCATTTACTTTCATAGACAAAGTGATTTCTTTCTTATTCAATAGTTCATCTTTTACACCTTTGTTTCCTAGTAGCTTATTGTGCTTCTGTGTAAAAGGTGTGTTGACAGCATGCAAAGGATGTTAGTATCTCTAATATTAATATCTCTAATATCTCCTTAATATCTCTAATTTTAGATATCCAATCACATTCTATAAATAAACACTAATTTAACTGGGGCAAGCAATCATAACCTTAAGTCAATTGACAAATACATAGCATCTGGGAATGCTTAGAAAGATGAGAAGAAATAGAGTTATCTACATCCACTATTCCAACTCATATTGATAAATTCTTCTTCTGTATGAAAATGAGTATTAGTGATAAATGAATGATATTGCACGTACATGGAATATAGAAAAACATCCCAATCAGAGTAATGGGGAAGAATCCAGGGTGTCAAGGTGGCATTTGAGTAATGTATGAGATTAAATCATAATTATGGTGGAATTAGGAACAGCGAGAGTCTGGTAGCATGTTCTGCTGCTCGTAGTATCTTTCCTGCACAGGAAATCTCCCAGTTCTGCTTCTGTATGCAAGGAGAAATGATTTTGAGATCTTAGCTACATTTGAATAGCGAATCAATTAATATATCTATGAATATTTGCACACTACAAAAGTGTAAATAAATTAATATCAAAAACGCTAAAAAAACAGCATTTACATCCTTTCAGAAAATTTACATGGAGATTTTATTTTCATTTTTCTTTTTTTTTTTTTCCCAATTGTTTATCATACACATTTTTCATTGTAATTTTCCATAAATATATATGGACAAACTTGACATATTAGACACTAGTACAAGCCTGGAATAGAAGTTAATGAGCAAGTATGTATTTAAATACAATGTAATGCAGTGCATAAGCATTTTACAGGGTTACTATACATTATGAACAATGAATTTTATCAGGTCAAAAAACAGATTTGGCATCTAGAAAGAGAATGTTATCATTCACCCAGATCTCTTTGGAACATAAATAGCACCTCTCGCTAACAAATGATTGTCAAAAAAAAAGAAAAAATCTAGCCAATATATTCAAGTAAAAACCGTACAGTATTTCAAAATACAAAAAGGAAGAAAAAAATTTGTTAGTCAACAACAATGGCTACTGCATGTTTAATTATTGCATAGCAATACCAAGTTCTGTTGGTAGACTGCAGATATGGTGAATTTTCCAAGTAGGCTATAAGTAGAAAATGCACCTATATCACACATCAGGAAAGGTATTTATGTAAGTGCTTTATGTACCACTCTGAAAAAATCTCTCAGTAACTTTAAGGTAGAACTTTTAAACAGTCAGAGACAAATGTAGACTTTTCACCAGCTTGCCTACTTGCAGACAAAATGAAAAAACTAACCCTGGAAAAGGTACGAAAAATTGACAGTGTTTAGAGCTTAGTGTTCTGGAGAGTTTCCCATAATAATTTGACAGGAATATTGTTTGCAGGGCCTTGAGTATCCTCATTCTCCATACTTTTTAAAAGAATATCATGTCCCTCAATACCTCATATGATCTTCTCATAGATAGATACTACAACAGATGAAAACTCAGCCTACATGTTGCAGTCTGTTCGGAAATCATCTAGTTGATACTTCCACAGCAAAAACAACCAACCAACCAACCCTTCCACCAACAGGGTAGGTTTTACAGTCTAACAACAATGAACATTCTCAGTGATCTTTGGCCACTTTGAATTGAGTCAGAACTGAAATACCAGTGTTTTGTAATACTGCTGTTTTCTGAGTGAATTTCTAATATAAATAAAACCAGCAGAAACTGAAAAATAATAACATATACTCTTGTAGGAAGCCTTTAAATTTTTCTGTCATTTGCTGAAATCTTTTATCTGCTTACAAATAAGCTTCATTTATCAGGCACAGTATGCAACTTACTCCAAGACATTATATATATTTTATATATACACAAATATATATAATATATATAAACTAGAGTTTTATATACAGGGGAATACATATACACACACATATGTGCATATATTCCCTTATATATAAATCCATATATACATTCCCAAAAGACATAAACCATTTTCTCTGGAAATAACAAAAATGAGAATTATAAACTGCTGAAGGAAGGCTTGAAAGGAAATAGATAATTTCCTTTGGGGTTAAACAGATTTCTTCAGATATTTATTTAAATACAACCTCTATATTTTATATTCTACATTCAGAGTTTATGTTTGACTTTTTTTATTTACATAGGCTATTAAAAAAATACATATTGTGCGTTAATTTAGTGACTGTTTCATTAGGAATATTATGCAGGCATAGCTAAATTTGCCAGTTGCAACAAGTCCTGCATTTGCTGTGTTATATCTGATACTCCTGAGATGTGATATGGAGAAAATAAGGCTGAAGCCTCCACTGAAGCCACCTCGCCTCCAATGTCTGATAAAGCTCTTTGACTTTGAAAGCAGTTTTTTTATGTTGGCTTCAGTGGAATTTGTACTAGGTCCTAGAAGGCAAAAATGGTTTGCAGACTAAAAAGAAGAATATCTTTGAAGAAATAATCATCTCTGGTTTTGCAAAGAGCCTATGAAGAATAAACATTATTCCTTGGCCTCAGCCGAACGTTTTGTGACCATCTCCCTCACCTGCCCCACAAAAGGTGGGGGGGCAAGCTAAAGTTCTGTATTATTTCTAAACCAAAGAAGGTTCTTTTTTTCAGGGAGGCAAAATGTAAAGTATTCTGTATTACTTATTAAAACTGTTTGGATGTATTATCTATGTAATGTTTCCATTCAATTACTTCTGCTAACTCAGAAATGGAAAGAGAACCAAAAAAAGAGGATGGCCAGCATCTCACAGAAAGGGCAGTAGACTTTGGTTATCTAAATGACACATTGAGTTTTTAGACCAATTCAGTGATGTAAAAACTACACCAGTATGGGTTAAATCTTCAGATTTAATAAAGCTATGCCAATTGATACAAGAATTTGGTCATAAATATGCACTGTCTTAAAACCAGAACTGTAAGTAGATTCAAATATTTGGGAGACTTTCTAATAGTCTGTGCAGGTTTTATCATTATGCTTTTTGTTAACTGTATTCTTCCAGGGTTGTGCAAGTCTCCAAACTTCAAATGAGAGGTAGACGATGAGAAAAATTTGAACTGCAAAACAACAACATGCAAATTATGTCAAAATTACATAGCAACGCTTATGCAAATTGTGATCAAAAAGGCGATACTACACACAAACCTTTTCAATATATATATATGCACAAATATCAGAAAAGCACCCACCCCCAAAAAAATCCGGATAGCCTTGTTAAAATTGATATGTCATCTCAGAAAATAATTATTTAAAAATTCCCTTTATATTCCTCTCTGTGAGTATAAAAATAGTCATCTATACAGAAACTAACAAAAGTTGCTTGGATTCAATTTTGTTGTATGCAAAATTGTCAGTATCAGTTACAGCATGTTTGTCTATAAAAGTGGTCACTGGCTTTGTTCAGTGAAATCCCAATGGCTGCCCCAAATCTGGCTCTATGTGGTATCTGTAGCTTATTATGTATCATCTATCTGAATAATACCTCCCCACTAATACTCACAACCATCCAGACCTAAAAGTAGCAAGCGAAAATGTTGCTTAGGCATTCGAGGTCACAGAATGACAAGAAAGCACTTAAGAAATGCCAGGCCAAAATTCTTTGTTACATCAAAATGGAGAACAGGGTGGGGGGCGGGGGTGGGGAACCGTCAAGAGGAACGAGAGTTCCCTAGGAGGAACAATTATGTACACGCTGCCAAATGTTTTTTAAGCACACTGGATGCTGATATGCAAAAAGACCATTAAAATTCATGTGAATTTTGAATCATGATGTCAGAGAAATTGCTGCCATTCGCTTCAGCAGTAAGTAAAGTTGAACTTCCTCTCATAGGGACAGCATCATTAAAAAAAATCTATTTGAAGATAAAATAAGACTTTCCCTAACTCTTGTCAAAACAGTTCACAAATCACACTCCTGAAATAAAAGGATTGTAATCTGACTACTTATGCTACAGAATTTCATACAAAAAGATACTTTTGTGAACTTAATGGAAATACAGAACTGACAACATTTGCAACCAGTTCAATGGTGAGAGGTGGGAGGCGTGAACTTTTGATATGTTCTTGAAAAATTACAGAGAATTATTGGTGAGAAGTCTTTCTCTGGATTTGGAAAGGGCAATACAGAAGAACCCTCCAGCTACTAGAGTACGATGTGAAAAAAACCCTAGAGAGATAAAAATACTGGGATATCTACTCCAAAACTACTTGAAATTTAACCTTGATGTTAAACAGGAAAAACATTATTGATGTTATCCCCTTTCCTACTAATTTTAAAATTGGCATTATTTTTCTTGATTGATCAAATAAGATCAAGATGATAATTAGGCTCAGTGATATTGTGGCAGAGAAATGAAGAGGATGAAGTGTACATGAGTATAAATGAGATTAAGAGCAATTAAGGATTTGCTTGCACTGACTGACAGAGACTACAGCCTCCATAGTGCATAACAGATGCATCTGGTATGTCTTGAAGTTTGAGAGTACATTTCTTGATTGTAGGGCGGGGGCATCTCTTAGTCATGACCCTGCAGTGGTCCAGACTGGGGCTGAGGTAATTAAAAGAAACCAGGGGGATTTAGAGAGATAGTATATACCCAGGTCTTATCCTGAAAGCAGAAATGTAATGATGAAATGATTTGCAGTACAAATTGTAGCTCAGTGCAAGTAAGAGTGATATTCAGGGGTTTGAAGGCAGGTTATACTCATTTTGCTACTTTGCTGCTCAGTATAGAATTGATTCAAGGCAATTTATTATTATTATTATTACTTTCAGCAATAGGAGCTACATATAAAAGGCAATTGCCCCTTTAGGACCTGTTATTTGGAAGACACAGTTTTTTAATTCCAGGCAGTTTTTGCATAGATATGGTTCCAATTTTCTTCATTCATCTCTGGATTTTAACTTCCTTAATATTCAGTAATATCAAGAGTATTCTGATGTTTCTTAATTTGTTGCTAATATTATTAGGAAACGTAATGAAAGAGGTGTAAGGAAATGTTTCACTTGACTCAGTTCATACTTTATATTGCTCCAGTTGCCTGCTACGTCATTTTACCCTACGGGATTAAAAATTGCACGTTGGCGAGTGGTGGTAAAGCAGCTCTTTCATTCCTATTATTTTTTAACATAATTGACCAGAGATGAAATAGTACTAGCTCTGCAGAGGTTGTGTTTATATAAATTTTTATTTCCTCTGAGATAGTAACATAATTTTTGTACTGGTGGTCATGTGTCTATGGCTCGAGGAACCTTGTTTTTCCCTTATTTCCTATGCCATGTTGCATCGTATTCTGTGATCCTGCATAGAACTGGTTAGTTGCCTGCATGTTTCCTGAGAGCCTTTTATTATCATCTTTATTCTGAGTCCATAATTTACTCAACAGCAACTTTTAACAGACTTAAGTCAAAACTCGACACTTCTTGTCTTCTACCCTATATTCTTAATCACGCTGTTTTTTGCAAAGAGATAATAAGCACCTAGAATTTTGCCTCAGTCATTTTGGTTCAGCCTCTGTATTCATGTCTTTTCAAATAATCTCTGCCTTTCTACCACGTGCTGTCAAGAGCAGAGTGATGTTCCTGATGACTACTCTTTAGCTAAAATTTCAGCTCATCTTTTACAATCCAGTATTTATAACTGATATTCCTCACTGTATGAAAGCTTAGGGTCTATGAAACTCCTCATCACTTTCTGGCTCTGGGCACATAGGGCCTTCACAGATCTTGGAATTCACCCTGTATGTTTGTATAGCCAAAACCAGAGCAACGCTTTTACCTCATGGGGTGCTGGCAGGGCTATGGTTCGGAAGGAGGTACAATGCATTTATTTCTTCTCACAAGCTGGGGGCTGGGAGAGGAACTGTAATTTTACTGGGACTAAATCATTCTCCTTTACACAGTTCACTGCTCAAATCTGAGCATGTAACCCATATTCTCTCCCAAAACTCTGAAATGCACATATTTTGTTGCTGATGGACCTATAAAATTACAGGACTTGTAGAAGGTGTTCGGTTTTCCTGCATATAATTAGGTAAAAAGTAGGTATTAATTTCTGTACCATGCTGTGAGTAGATCCATGATGCTTCTCCCCCAAAACGGTGCTGAGATAATGAAAAAGTTCAGCATTACTGTGGAAGTTCATAGTATATAAGATGATAACCCAGCAAAACAGAAGCAAGCACTACCAAAATTTTTAGAGGAATGAAAACAATAATACTGAACACTACTCTTTCTTAAAAGCACTCACATAGTTGCTGGATTTTACTATCCATTTTTTTCTTTTGTTATTGGCACTTCAAAGCATGTTTAACACAGCTGTTTGTCCAATAGATTTGCAACTTTTTGAGATTTAAAAGAGGGTTAAAATGAATTATATTCTTTTCCCTGAATTGAATGTATGTGTATTCTGCATAAACAGTGCATAAATGTTTTAGGAATCAGACCCTTAATTTTAACAATTTCTGAGGCATTTATATGCATCTCTCCAAAATGAATAGTACCTTTCCTCACCTCCAAATAGAACAGAAATATTTTCACCTTCAGAAGCTTGCACTTTTAGCTTTCAAATGCAATGCTAATTTCTGTAAAGTAAAATTGTAGACTTATGCTTTCTTTCACCTAAAGGCAGAGGAACAATTGTGTACATTTTAATTGATATGAGTGTCTGTGTGAAACTGTAGACAGAGGACCAAATACCCTGCACAAAAATGATACATCAATACAAAGCTTCCAGACTAGCACTGTCAATGTGCCTTGCAGCACTTTTGCTCGAACTGGCATTACAAAAAAGAAGTAGCTTTTCACTAAATACATGGGAAAGGGAGGTGAGAACTGGTGTAAAGTTACCTGTCTGCAAAGACCTCAAGTTAGACCTTAAATCTCCTCACAGTAGACTAACAACTAATGACTTGCCAATATGCCTAAGCATCTACTTTGAAGTCGTTGCCATGAAACTGATTCAGGCCAAAAAAGCCAAGGTTAAGTATCCTTTTAACATCAGCAGGTTCTGAATCTAGTCCCTTTAGGAAGAAGGCTTCACAGTCCAATACAGTTCCTTCAGCCATACGGGAATGCATAACCGAACAAACTAATTGCCACTCTTGCTAGCAATGTAAATCTTGGTTTTAAATCCTTTTATATACAGGCAGATTTTAGTATAGTTTGAATTAGTGAGGCCTGAACGTACTTTGTGCTCAAATGTGTATGTTGAAGTACAATGTAGTCAGCTACCACAGGAGGAAAAAACTTCTGGAATATATTGTAAGTCAGCTGTTTATTGTATTTTAGAGATGGTGCCCACCAATTGTTCATCTTCTAGCCTTAACTTTTACATCCATATTATAACTGTTTATACAGACATAATGTATCTTTTATGATCTAGTGGGCATACAAAAGAGAAAAAAGTTTCAGTGTCCTTCACTCAGGTACTCTGTCTCTTTTGAAACAAATCTTTGAGCTTATATTCTTTTTAATATTAGTGGTAAGTACAGTTTGGGCAGATTATTTCAACAGACTTTAACAATACTCTAAAGATGAACACAAAGTGCCTTCCCAAATAAGAGTAAGAGATACTTTTGCATTAGATACACTTTTAAAACAAAACTGTTTGTCATTGGAAGGCTTTATATTACCTGACTCTTGATTGTCCAGAGTCATAGTTTGATGGACTCATTTGCATGGAGTCACTACCTCTGTAATCTCAATTTTGTATCACTGAAATAAATAAACTGTAGATAGTAATTTAACTCAGAGTATTGCCACAGGGCAAAAATCTGTTCCCATCCAATATTGTGTCTGATCATTATTACCACAAAACCTGGCCTGTGTCTTGAAGACATATTTCTAATGGAAGTCATAAATGTTGCCTTCTGAGCTATGATGCAGATTAAATATTGGTTTCTCTTTCTGAAGGATCTTCAAGAGCTTTATCAGCTCTGCTGGCAGCATCTTCATTCTCATTGTTTGTTAATGGTTCTGCTTCCTTCGAGTCAGCGTTCTTCTGTGCTTTCTGCTTCTCATCTTCTAACTTCTTTTCTTTTGCCAAAAGCCTGTAGTTAATGGCATTGCCAATGAACAACCAGATACTGGCCACAATCACAATCACTCCGCAGACAAAATACATGTACTGATATTCACCAGTAACATCCACTAACCAACCTGAAATACAAAGACATGAAGAGAGAAAGAATCTTTAGAATAGAATACCCAATACAATCCAGATCTTTCCCTAGGAGAAATATCTATGTATTGCCTGGTTTTGAAGTTGGAGCAGAAAAGCATTTTCAACATGTTCAAATGGTCTAACATATATAGTGGAACTCGAACAAAACCCGTATTGCTAGCAGATGTCATTGGAATCACTGACAATGATAAAATATTGAAGAACAAAGTAAGTAAAGCTTAACGAATAATGACAGACAGGTTTTTAGTTCTTTCATTTTCATTCTTTCATTGTCTTATTATTTTATTCACCTCCTAATTTTGTTTCCTATTGTTTTGGAGTGAGTGTCTGACACTCACAGAGGCTGCATACAGACAATAGGATGAAGAGGTATGTGCCTTTTTAGGCTGCTGTCACTGTGCATCAACTGCTTGCTTTTCGTTTTTACTTTCCTGTGATTGGTGAAAGAGATAGAAAGGCTTGTCCTTTCAGCTATCATGCTCAGCTGCTGAGTTTTGAACTCTGAAGCCTGTACCTAAAAATTACACCCACACCTCTACGATTAATTTGATCATGACAAGGAAAATAAAATATAACTGTTCTTCCACTTAATGAGCCATTCTTTCTAAATTTTCCAAACTGCCAGATCAACATTTGCATGTATCCAACTATTTAGCTCTGAACTCTGCTACACTGTCATTGAAATTCACAGGATAACCTGCGCACTTCGATTTAGTATGTATTTAGATGCTTTTACTGGGTTGAAGCCATAATGCCAGCTTAGTCGCCTGATACCCATTTACAAACAATCAAATTATTTTAGTATTTTCTTCATTTTACAAGCCTAGTATTAGGAAAAACTCAAATAGCACTGCAACTGTGTAATTCACCTATTAGAGTAAATAGTACCATAGACTGTTTTTTACCGATGAGCAGTCTCATAAAACTGATTCTGCATTAACATTACTTCAGCATAATATTTTAAAGGATATGAACTAGTCAAAACTGGAATTTAGCTTTCCCGTGTGCTCATCCCCTTTGGTGTGTCTGTTTACCAAGATAAATCAATTATTCATACAGTTATAGCATAAACACATGCTTTTCAAAACTTCTGCAAAGCTAATATAATGAAAAATAAGTAATTGCATATGCTATTGCTCCATAAATAGTAGATTTAATATCTTTAGAGTTAATATTAATATTGATTTCAGAACCTGACTGAAAAGGCCAGACTCCAGCGGTCACATGCTCAGTCCCCCCACTAGGTGGCATAGGAAGAGTCTGTGTGAGAAGAATATATTTTGTTCTACCATTACCAAAATGGATTTGTATGTTAAAAGATGAGGGAAATATGGAGTATCTTGAGGACTATTAAACATTTACTTGTACAAAAATTATTGTACTGAAGTGAGTGGAATTATTTTGTCATATTTAAAATTTCACTCAACAATGCTATTTTCATAAAAATAGTGAGAGTAATCCTCAAAATACTTTGATAATTGTAAGTGGTTTTAGGCACACATAATCTTGCTGACTTTTGTGGCTCTGCTTATGTGGGTATTGTGTATGTCCACAAGGCTGGTAATCTCAGTATCTTTATATTTTCATATTGTTGGGCTTACACTGCAACACACACACACATATTTCACAGATACTTTTCAATAAGATTTGAGCATCTATTTCTTTAGTCTCTTATATGATCAGAAACCTTAAGATTATAAAAGTTACTAACAAACAGCATTACTAGATACTGACTAAAAAGCTAGCAAACAGAAAATACTTTAGGTAGGACTCTTCATCTTTTTTGGTGCTTGAAGCCCCAAAGTTACGAATATAGTCCAAGGTATACACCTAGGCTCCCTTTAAGCTCCCCTTACACTCAAAAGAGAGAAGGTGGCAACATTGCTATCTTTTAATCAATGTAGGATGGTTCACACTCGGAATTGCCTTACACATATCTGTTGACTATAGAAACAGGCTAAAGGACTGGCTGAGAGTGAGGCTGTGGTGTGAAATCATACCAGGGTGCAACGCTCCACAACACTGCGCTGGAATCCCACCAGGCACGCACCCTGCCTAGGCTGCTGAGCATGCCCCTGTCCTTTCTGGCACCCCCCTACTGTTTTCTTCTCTCTAGAAATCCTCTCTATTTGGGCAAACTGAAGTTGCTATTTTAAATTTATGCAGGTGCTCCTCTAGACGCCATTAGGTTAGAGAAACTGTAAGTCACTGTCAGATCTTCACAAAAACTGACCAGTAGGTTTGACTAATTCAAGAGAGCAAGAACTGTGTTGGCAAAGAGCAAATTGGAGTTGAATACATGTAAATCAAGGCTGCAAAGTTAGCGCTATGGGCTGTCAGGAAAACATACATTTATGGCATGGATTTATGGGCCAGTAGACATACGCTCTTAATCTATCTACTGCACATGAATGCAATGTATGCCTTTAGAGTCTCATGTGGATCTGCAGCTATAAAGTGCAAAGATAATTGATGCAGTGCACTGCTGCTACAGTACATTCCTAGTCACACAGAAAACATTAAATAACATTAAGAATAATGTTTATATTAATTCAATACTAAATTGCAAATTTATGCTGTAATGTCTGAAAAAATGGAATAAAAGAGATTCTTACCTCCTAGAGGAGGGCCTATGAGCACAGGGCAACATTCCACGATGGTGACAAGTCCAACCGCACTGGAAAATCTGGCAGCCCCAACGAGGTCCATCAATGTCTCAAAAAGAACGCTGCTAACCATTCCAAATGCAAACCCAAAAAATACAGCATATATCACCAAGCCAGTGTAATTTGTTGCCAGAGGGCACAAGATATGACAGATGCCATTGTACAAGACAGCAAAACTAAAAAAGTACTGAATCTTTGGCCGGATAAACTTGGAGTTTGCTACGAGTCCCATCGAAGGCCTAGCAAACATGTCTACAAAGGCTAAGATAGATAGCAAAAAAGCAGCAGAATATTCATCAATTCCCTTGTGCTTGGCATAAGGAGCCAGGAATACTATTGGAGCGAAGAAACCGATAAACATAATGACATTTCCTGACAAATAGATCAGAAACCCTCTGTGTTTGAAGAGGGACAGATCTAGGTACTTATTCATAGTTTGCCAAAAAGACTTCTTGTTGTTTTTGTGCAAGGTAGAATCTCCTGTGCCTTTTTCAACATCTTTTTTCACAGGAGGGACTGTTTTCGGTCCAACAGGTCTCATGAGTGACCCAGCCACACAGCAGTTCAAAAGAAGTCCTCCCAGAATGAGAAAGCTTCCTTTCCAGCCAAATGCATTAAAGAGGAATTGATTGAGAGGTGCCAACGTGCTCAGAAACACTGGACTTCCAGCCATGGCCAATCCATTAGCAATGGGACGCTTCTTATAGAAATACTTGCCAATCATGGTCAAGGCAGGCTGTAAGTTGAATGCTAAACCCAGACCTAAAAAACACATAAAAGGCAGTATTATTGAAGGTCATGCACTAAAAAACATATCACACCTCTTTCAAGTTATTTTTAAAATGACCAGTATCTAATCCAGTGATTCCCAATGAAGACAGAAACCAACTAGCATCAGAGAACAAAATACAGCTTCATTGCTGTCCATGTGTGTTAATGCCAAGACTGTGTCATGGTGGCATTCTGCCATTTCCCCCTGTAGCACTGCAATAAAAGCTAAAACTCCTCGTTGTGTTTCAGCAATGACAGAGACAGGGGAATCACAGAGGAATGATAGTATCAGTGCCTTGACTCACCATTTTTATATTTACTAAGCTATAATGCAATTCTCTCTTGGCTCATTTCACAAAAGTTATTAAATGTCACCTCGGCTACAATGAATGCAGGGTTTATTTAAATGCATAAATCTCCTCATTTCTTATTTCCAGCCCTATTTAAGATCAAACTTGTGTACAAAAGTGGAGCTTAAAATGGCTAATCATTCTGAAGCACTTTTATCTCCACTTCCCCAGGTATGGAAGTCACTATTAAAGGTGGAAGAGTTGTAAAGGACATGCATGGGAGCAGACGACCCATCCACATCAGCTGACTGTATAAGCTGAACCTCTAGGCCTTCTCTCTGTATTAAGATATCTAGGCAATAAAGTCAAAGTAGCTATGCATTTGCTGAATGGCACAGGAGAGAAGTTTTCTTCTCTGATAGGCCCATTCCTGCATCCTGACTTTATTCTTTCAGTGAGCCCCAAGTTTAGGAGCTTTAAGAGCTTTAAGAAATAGTCACTGAACAAAGAAGGACTCCTTTAGTCCCATCATAAAGAAAGATGAGCTTGAATATAGGAACAAGCACTATCTCATTCATTTATTACCTGCCAATAGTTCACCTTGCTTGCCTGCCTTATTCTGAGGAGGTAGTTTTAAAAAAAACCCCACAACTTTTGATAAGGAAGTTATTTAATTTGCTGGCTTTATGATCACTTTGGTGCATTGCCTTAGGCAATATCCAGGCCTTTGATGATATATGAATAATTTTATTTGGGGATTGACACTGGGGGATTTTAAACAGAAAACTGTTGAACTGAAAGTTGTTATACTTATCTGTGAGAGTATATGTATGTACAAACCTACAGAAAGCTGGTACTAGCTTTTGTATTTTTACTAGAATTTTGCTAGCCTCTGCCATGCCGTTTGAAATGCAACATGATTGAAAGCTAAAAGAATGAATGTGAAATTCTACACAAATGACTGTAATAAGTGCTGTCACGAGCCAATCAATTTTTATACCATAATTACACTGCAGTGTGGAACAGTACATACATACAGCATTTATTGAATAAAATCATCAGTTGTTCCTGAAATATACTAAGAAATAATTTAACATCATACCAGCTAATTTAAAGGATTAGATAGTTCAGCTGAAATGAACTGATCTTGCTACCTTCTTGGTTTGCATTTGTACAACGCCTTGCACAGTGGGTTCTTGATCAGTAAGGCTCATTGGTAGAACAGTATTAGAAATAATACAATATAATAAGATATGATATGATACGATACGATACAATATGATACGATACAATATGATATGATATGATTATGATGTGATGTGATGTGATGTGATGTGATATGATATGATATGATATGATATGATATGATATGATATGATATGATAATCCCTTTTAAACAGGACTCTTACCTCCAACGACACCAATACATACATAAAGTTCCAGGACACTATTGCAGAAAGAGGAAGCAATCATACCAAATGAACACAGGATACCTCCTGCTATCATCACAGGCCGGCTACCGTACTTATTCACCAAAATGCTGCTTATGGGACCTGTCGGTGGAAAGAAAATACATTAACAGGTAACAGGTAACTCCATCATACATGTCTTTGTGTTTAGGATATGTTGGAATGCCTTACTCTTCCATCCCAGAAAAGGTTTAGCTGTTTTTATACTGATTTGTCTTATAAATACGCTTTGTGAGTTTGCAGGCACATGAGCCTGGATGTGGATAAATTGCCTCCATGACAATATAAATATTGATTAGTCATGGAGATGGATCAAAAGATTAAAGACATCAGACAAGCAAGAGGGATTGTTACAGTTCACAAGCAATCAATACTGAGATCGGTCAATGGAAGTTTTGAAAGTGCAAGGACTGAAGAATTTCAAGTATGAGGCAGATATCAAAACTCTACCTACAGAGCAGTAGGAATCTCCAGGCAAACAAACTAATAATTGATCTTAATATTGTAGCATGTCCTGGACCCCTACTTAAAACTACACATAGACTTAAAAATATTGTCAAATCAAAATGTAAATCTCTAGCCCCTGAGGCTCATTTTCCCTTACCTCATCCAGAAAGAAGTGTTAATGGGCAGTAAGATGACTATAGGTTGTCTGGGAAAATCTAAGATGTGGTTTAGCATAAAGACCTATAAACTTTGAAAATACTGCTATAGGTCCATTTTTCAGTTTCAACTGCAATTCAGTTTATGGTGTAATTATGTCCATGCTAAACAAACAGTTAGTGTGCAATTTAGCATGACATGCATTATATGTTTTTTAAACGACCGTGACGAGAATAGATGGTGTATTACATATCAAGATTAAGAGGTTGTCAAAGCTCTTTAGGTAAACCTGCATACCATCTGACTGTACTATATTTGGCCCAAACCATTACGAATAGTCTTGTTTTTGCAATAACTAAACTTACGCAATTCAAAAGTTAAAAAAAAAAACCATAATAAAAAGTAATACATTTCAAACTCAAGATAAAGCAGGCACCTGGCATAAAGTGGAATGCCAAGATCTGCATCTGATTTCACTGCAAATAATTCACTGTACTGGTAACAGTTTTAAGTCCTCTCTTTATAAATATCTAAAGGAATAAATGCCAGAAACTCCACAATGTGAAAAAGCCCAATCCAACCAAATTTAAGTGTATTTTCATAGGTACAGTGTTATTTTAGACTCCACTGTTTGAATTTCCTTAAAGGTATTAAAGTATTATTATGGATGTACTGTGAATGTTGATTACTACTTGCATATCAACAACAAAAGTCTTAAGCATATGCCAAATGATCAGTTTTTAGCTTACTTCCTTATGGAAATAAGCTTCTACAATAGCGTTGCCCTGTGCCTGCCCATCTTTTCTAATAGCTTGTGAATCCAGAGGTCAGTTTGAAATTAACTTGACTGAAAAGCAAAGATTTGAATAATGTTTAGATCTTTCAGTTTGTGCATTCATTAAATCTCTTGGGTCACAAGGAGTCTAGGGCAGCATCCATTTAAAAAGGAAGGTCCCTGTCCAGACAGCACAGACATTGGCCAATACACTCAGCTTTCCACCAGTAAAAGTAATCTATCTTCTAGCCCAGGCAGCCGTATCGTTCAAGGTAGGTGGGTGCACAGAGGATAAACAGGGTGGCTATTTTACTGGGAAGGTAAAGGTTGCTCAGACTGAAGGCATTAGGGCTTTACCTTATAGACACACAAACATAGGAGACCAGGCTCTGCTTCTCATTGAACTGAAGTTCAAGCATAACCATATATTGAAACCAACAGACTCAAAAATCCACAGCATGGAATGGCTCACCAAATATACAATAGACCAGATTTATTAAAAGACTTTAATTCACATATGAAACACTAAAACATTTTGCTGACAGCTTATATTATGAGATACATAACACTTCTTTATTTCCATTTGGGGGGAACCATTGAGCACAACAGTGATGAGGTGGGGTTTCTCCTTTGAGGCCATATGGAGAAAGCAGTGAAACATGAAGGACGGACAAATTACACTCCAAACACTTCCTAAATATATCACACTTACCTCTCCTGTCTTAATTAACTTGTGCTCTCGTAACTATGCTGAAGCATAACTTCAATCACAATTTTTTTATTTATAGAGCTATGTTTGGACAATCAGTAGTTTGGCTCATGTTTGAATTAGAAAGAAAGCCCTTTTGAAATATGTGAACAATGCAAATATTTCCTCTGGGTCAAAAAAACCCCTTTTAACTTGAACTCTTTGTTTAACTCAAAGTAAAAAGTTTCATCCCTACATCAGTTAATATTTATATTTTTGAAAATAAATTAAATTAAATTAAAGGCAATTTTCTGAAAAAAGAAAGTTTTAATTGTTATAATTGCTAAACACAGTAACAGTGTTTCACTTCAAAGATACCAAAATAATGATTTTCTAAAATTATTTTTAAGTTCTTTTTCCTGTGATGACATGGAAGTAACAAAATTGTAAATGAAAAATTTGTGTAGTATCTGTTAATATTCTGACCTCCCCCCAAATTATTGCTGTAATAAATGTTGCCTTGCTGTAGTCTTACTTAAAATGTTCCTTTGCTGATCCTTGTAAAATATGTAGGAAAGAGGCATCATAGCAGGTAAATATTTGACCATACTATTTACAGATTTATTCACTACAGGCAGCACCTTGAATTGCACCCTTACATAAATGCTTCAGTTATGATGTACATAGACCTATTAGCAATCTGCTTCTTTTCTCATTAAAAATGACAGCGTGAAAAGCCAGAATGATAGGTGTGAGACCAAATGAAAAAGATGAGGTAAATCCACACATAGCAGACTATCAAGTGTTCGAAAGAGAGGAATGGCATTAAAAAAGATTGTTGTGCAATATTGCTATATTGTTAGCATTTCAGATAAAACTATGGATCAAAAAGACAGCATTGCACAGCACTGACAAAGTTTTCCAACCATAATCAAGGAGAAAGATGAGCTCTGCTGTAATATTCACCCTAGAAGAGTACTGACTGTAATAACCATATTTGTTAATACTGTGCCATCAATCCTTCCTTCCTTCTCCTGTAGAACAGGAAAATAAGCCAGATTCTTGTTTGTTTAGGGGCTTGGGGAAGAGGTTTGTTTTTAGTGTTTGGTTGGGTGGGTTTTTTGGGGGGTGTCCAGAAATGGCAAGTTTAGTTGTACAGTCCTTTAAGGGAGATCATTTTGCAAACAGTTCCTTATTAGGAACAAGAAAACCGGACCTCTGTGGATGTTAACTGTGGCAGTTAGGCCAGGACGGTAAGTTAGAGCTTTTCAGATCAAAGCATGCAGTGACAGCCTCACCTACAAGACCTGTTAGCTAGAGGTCAAATATGGATGTATTAATTTAGGTAGGCAGTGGATGAAGACACCAGGGGAAAGACAAAGCTGACTGATGGGTGTGAGCTCTGTACTTTCAAATGACCTAAATCTGGAATGTATTATGAACTTAAAATTCCTTTAAACGTAATATTCTCTTTGGGATTTTTTCCTTAAGTTAATGATGTGTATTTACCACCACAGCTCCATTTAATTTGGGGTTTTCTTTTAGTATATTCCAGTATTTTGATTTAAAATTTGTGCATGTGGGAAATACTAATTGTTCTATAAGCCATAAAGTTAGTTTAAGCTTACTCCCTAAGTTATCTAGGAACCCTTCCAATCTGATGAATAGATTAAACATTTCTTCTGACATCTGTGTATATACTTGGTTTTGGAGTCTCATAAAATGATGCATATTCATACCTTAACGTATATGAATCTAAATTCCAGCTGTTTGCCTGCCATCATATGTTTTATAGCCATGCACAAATTTCATCTAACAGCTTCTACAATTATTTAAGCAATGCTCACATGCCAGCATTTATCTATATTTCTTGCATATTTTTTCTTTTTAGCAGAAGGAAGATTAAGCTGTTTAAGTACTGTAACACTGCCAAAATTATGCTATACATTAATGCACATTAATGCACTAAAGGACTGCTGGAGCCCTGAGTCTACTTTCCCAAAGCCTGAAGTAACTACATAACAGATGTTAACACAGGAAGCCCACAAGAATATTTACTCTGATCTCTCCCTTAGCACCTACAAACCATCAGCCACAAAAGACTACGCACTCCCTAATCCAAATTTAAGACCATTATCATAATATGCTAACAGTCTCCTGGCTGTATTTTTGTTTTATATCTTTCTGTTTGAGGCAAATGACCAGACTGTGAGAAGGAATAAGACAGCAACTGTAACTGGTGCCACTGAAGAACAGTTTCAGGAAGGGCTGCGCAGCAGGACACAAATGCTTTAGAAGACGACAAGAAAAAACAGCAGCTTTTCACATTCTTCGTCATATGTCAAGGGAAAGATGGTAAAAGTCATTTCAGCTATGTGAGCAAAGACTGGCTCATGCATTTGGGAGCTGTTAATGATGTTTTATACAAAGCCTATAATAATGTGACATCTACGTTCTGTTTTGATGGCTCAGCAGAACATTTCACTTGCTCGTCTGTATTGTGCAAAACATGAGGACAAAGCTGCTTTCGCTGGTCTTCAGTGAATGCCAAGACTTCTCAGAAGAAATACACTGCTTACAAATGAGATTAATTATTTCTTACAATAACAAAGGTAGCAATAATCCATATTTTCCTCTCACTACCATGTTTAACTTTTCAACCAGCATTTAAATCTTCCTTCTTCTGCTAAGCCATACTGTCGTAAATGAAAAGCAATAAAAAAGACTACATAACTGAATAACAAGTAGATTTAAAAAGCAGATGTTTGAAGAAATAATTACTTTTTTCCCCTTAAAAGATGCACAATGTGCTAATATGGTTTAAACATAACTCAAACATTAAAGTTTCTTTTTAAAGAAATGTGCTGCTTGCTATTTTTGTGGAAATGAATAGAGGGCTGAAACTATGCACTATAAATTTAATATTCCTTCTCACATAGCTACATTCTCAGAGATACACACACACTCATATACACACATCTATCCATTTATTTGCTTTTTTCAGCCCTAAGAAAATATACTCTTCAAAAAATGATCTGGCTCTGGAGACAATGCAACAACTTTATATCTAGTATCTCTAAAAGCTTAAAGGATGCAAACCAGATAACAATATTTCCATTTCATAATACCTTGATGTAATAGTACAGGCAGATCAGTTTTAAGGCCATGAAATAGAATAAAGGAAGATTTATTTGGCATAAAATCCATATCTTGCTCAGCTCTGAGGTAGAATAACATTTATAAGTCCAAATGTATTAGGTACACTCCATTAATTTATAAGAGGAAGAGAATCTAGGACACTAGAATTCTTGCTGCCTTTTCTCTTTTCATCAATTTTTTTCTTACCAAAATGAAAAAAAAATATATTTACATTAGACAGTTTTCCCATAAATTGACACCACTTTCTGTGAGGAATGAAAAAATGTTCTGCAACTTAAATGTATAATAAATGGTCAGAATGGTTACAATACTAGGGATTGGTTTGTAGCGGCACGAAGGTGCCATAATTGTCTTTTATGTCTATAATGAGGTAATCTTTGGGTCTATTCTGTATTTATATTCACTCTAGGAATGAAAGTTTCTTTAAAATTGTATAATCTAGGGTTTAGTATTTTGTTTATTTGTCCTGGTTTGATTTCTCACTGCTATAATACAGTGATGTAATTAAAGATCATTCACATCTGTAATTTGTTTCATATACAGCCAGTGTATTTATGCTTTTTATTTTGCTACCTGCATTATTTTTAGTATGGAATTAGAGATGAAACTTCTTGATATAAAGGTAATTTTTTAAACATATATTGACAATATTTTCATAGTGACATTTTTTTAAATAAAGTGAATTGCTGAAAGGAGTTGAAAATAAATGCAATAATAATATTTCAAGTTGCACTAATGCAATATTGTAGATTGCATCCTGTCAAATCAAGTGATTTAAACACAAGTACATTTTCAGCCATCTGCTCTGCAGAGTCAATGCAGGTATCTTTCCAGTACAGCTTTATTTTTTATTTCTGTTTCCTACAAGGCTGGAAAAGCCTGAGGAGCTCCAATAATTAATATTAGAATAAACTACTTGCTAGTATCAGTCAGACTTCTTTTTCTTTTTTTCTTTTTTTCTTTTTCTTTTTTTCTTTTTTTCTTTTTCTTTTTTCTTTTTTCTTTTTCTTTTTCTCTTTCTCTTTCTCTTTCTCTTTTTCTTTTTCTTTTCCTTTTCCTTTTTCCTTTTCCTTTTTTTCTTTTTTTCTTTTCCTTCTTATTTTTCTTTTCCTTTTTTTTTTTATTTTTTTAAACAAAATATAAAATCCACTTGCAGCAGCTGATCTGCTTTGTTTGGAAAAGAATCCCCAATATTTGGCTAAAGTAGAGCCTTATTTTTCGCTTTAAAATAACTCCTTCAATGACAAATGCTTTAAGCAAGTACTTAGTACTGCTGTTGGAATGTCGTCTCTGGCATCCAGCAGAAAAGCAATTCAAAATTGATTCTGATCATGTTTAAAACCTGTTCATTAAGTCAGAAAATGCTTTAAAAATATGCTGCTTTTCTCAAGCAGGAATAAATCAAAATACCGAGCATTCTGTGACAGTCTTATCTCTAGTTAAAAAACCTTTGGCTAAATACTTTTAGTACTCTTGGATAGGCATTTAGAACAAAATCCAAAAAAGTATTGAGGAATTTGAAAATGTTTGGCAGTATTTTTTTTTCATTTCATACAACATTTACAACTGCCTGCACTGATTCCATAAACCTGTAGTAACCTTGACAGAAAGCAGAGAGAAGAACATGCTTTTGCAATAAATATCACCAAAAAGAAATGGCTAACATTGAGTTAGGGTCGCCAAACTATGAGTTAAGATAGCTCAGCAGCTGAAAGTACAGCATGCCGGGGAGCAAGCAGTCAGTCGTTCAACCATCCATCACACATTGCTCACCACTTCCCCTCTAACTACATTTCTTCAGTGTCATTACCCTGAATTCTCACTTGTGTCCTGAAGAATCCTTAAATTCTATTAAGTTTCTATCTTTTGATTACTAATGAGGATTAATTTGACCTTCAGACATTCCTTAGGACTTTTATAAGAAATACAGTAATCGTGTGGTAACCCATAGGCTGATGGCAGAGCGCCTCAACACACTGGCTGCTTCTTCATGGTTCCTCCTCCCAAAAGGTTACATCTGCTAATTTTGAACTGATGTGCTCAAGTCAGGAACACATATGTCTGCCTCCAAATATGAGCTGTCTTTTTCCTGCAATGTTCAGAAGAAACAAAACAAGTGATCAGTGGTGCTGGTGCTTGCTCTAAATGTATTGGTTTTATGCAGATATTACAGATCCTTGATCTGTTTTGGTATTTTGGGGTTTTTTTCCCAGTGATACATCAGAGAAGTGAACCAAGGGCATTACATATTTTGATTAAAGCTGTTGTTTGGCTTACAGGTTTTTTTCTTGTTTGCTAGGGTGCAAATGTGTATGGAGTTATGGACCATGTAATTTAGAAAACATCTTCAAGTTAGCAAATTACTCTATATCTATGAATTTTAAAAAGTTGGAAAATTGCCCAGTTTTTAATCAAGGAGTAGCCATGCTGATTATTATTTACATGGATACATATCAACGCTTTATATTAATTACCTTTTGCATGATCTGCTACAGAATTTTTTTCATGAAAGGCTAAAGCACTTGATCACAAAGCAGAAGACTTTAAGATGATTTATGACATTTCTTTTGAAATTAGCAATATGAAACTTCATAATATTTAATAGGAAATTAGTGTAATTCTATGAGCTGCTGAACACTTAGCAGTTTTCAGAAACATTTATGGTCATTGACTACAAAAAACATTTTGTCCCAAAATTAATTGCCCAAATTTCACGTTGACACACTTATTGTGAAATGAAGTCAGATGCAGCAACATATTTCAGCATTTTTTTAAACTTTCCTTATATTTGTATTCCAGTTACCTTCAATATCACTGAGTAAAGTGAAGCCCATACATACATATTTGCAAAAACTAGTCTTTCAACTTGGAAAAAGGCAAGAAACAAGAGAGAAGAAAGGAGGGAACAAGCTAATGACAAGGTGGAACCAAAGCACCTGTAAGAGAGATGCATATAAATAGAGACATTGTAATACCAGGCACATATTTTTCACAAAGTGGCCTGCATGCCTCTGTAATGGGGATAGATGGAAATAGCATCGTCACATGATATGTGCATCGCAAATGGTCTTCTCAGAAAAATGTTCTTTTCTTCTCAGAAAACCAATGCAATCTGCTTGTAACTTAAGCAGTAAATGTCATGTGGTGTATCAACGTGAACATTAGAAAATTCAGGTGCAAATATGAGGTACTTGGAAAAATTAATGAAAGTTTCCTGAGGAAGAAAAGACAATGAATTTTAAAGCTTAGTATTTAACCACACTTAACTCCTCAGGACTTCATAGGCTTGCATGAATCTAAATTTAAAACAGCTTTTCAGACTCAAAAAATGTGTTGGGGTTTTCACTTAAATAGTATTACTGTTGACACATACAATGAACCTGTGCCATTAAAGGTCACCTCTCCTTCAAATGAAAAACCAAATATGGACTTACTCATTTTTCCTCTCTGCAAATGCGGCAAAGATAAGAATACTAATATATAAATATTAGTAAATATAATTCTCTATAGCAGTAGTTAATATGAAGGTATTAATAATAAACTTCACTAAATTTATATCCTTTTCAGGGTTTCACCAGGAATTTCAGGAGGCATAGCTCTAAGTACAGAAAAGCTCCAATAAAAATATTTAGTGGTTTTCTTCCAGAGGTCTCATCCTTGAAGTATTATCTATTCATCCCAGTGGCTGCTCCTTCTTTCTCTGTGGATGGTTGCAAGTGAAAGACTTAGTTCAATTTGGTAATATCTGTGTTTGGGCACTTGTACTGAAAGAAGCATCACACTTCTGAAAATATTAAAATAAATCATATCTAATATGTATGCTTTCAGGGAAAAAAGGAAAAATAATACTAATCTGAAAGCAGAGGTTCATTTACGGCTATCCAGTATTTCTACTAGTATTTCTACAAGTTTTTCTATCTCAAAGATAAGCTTACTAAAACACTTCTATGCCCATAGAGACTACATATTCACACAAACACACACAAAAACCAAAAAAACCCACCACTTTTTCTCATCTGGATTTCTAATGATATAAATGAGTTGTTTTTTCCTGGGATAATAGAAAGTACTCATCCCATTATAAGCATTTTTCACCTGGAAACTTCTGAACTCGCTCTTTCAAGTTCAAAGACCTTGAAAATTTGTAACTGAGGAAGACTTAGTGTTTAGTACTCTGTGCCTTACGAAAGCAGATTACAATATATAGCTATAAGACTTCTCTTTACAGCTTGCTAACTGTGTGAACCAGATTGCCAAAGAAGTTCTGTATATTCTGCTGTTACAAAGGAGGATGATTTTCTGTATTGTTGCAGATCATAAAACTGAAAAGAAAGACAGAGGTTACAGTATACCATTGTCACAACTACAATTATAGCAACTTGAAAATAAGAGATATGTTGTTAATCTCAGAACTAATTCATGGGGAGAAAAAAAAAGCAACAAAAAACCAAAGAGTCCTTGCAAATATTTATTTTAATTCTTCATAGACATTTTCCTAAACCATGTTATTAGCTAGTTACAAATATTTCCCTTTTTTCTTTCGTCCTCTTTGAGGAATGACTGTCTTTCCTACAAATCTGTGTATGCAAATGTTCATTACTCATCACTTCCTATTTATTATTCCCTATTATCATTCATTATTTTTATACATGTATTTAAAAATCTCTGGCTACTTTTCCTGGAAGCAGAACAATACTTTGTCATTTGAAAGCCTAGCAGACATCACAGAGAGCAAAAAGTCATAGCAAACACTTTCAGAAGACCTTGCACAGGTTATTTAGTAGTTCTTATGAATGCAAGGTATGTTCTCTCCAACTCAAATCATTACATTTTTCATATAATGCATTCACTGTGAAAAATTCAGCCAACTTTAGTTAAGATTAATATTGTCATTTGGATTTCTCTGTCTTCTACAAATTGCCCATCATATTAATGTTCATACAATATCCCATTTTAACCCTGCACATCATCCTACAGTTTATTTGTTTTCTTCCAGAATAATATTATAACTAACTCAACTTGGTAATGATTCCTTATATATTGTTATAGGCAATATATATTGCCTATATATTTCTCTGAAATTTCAGAGAAAGCACAAGATACATGCTTCTTCCTAGTTGCTCTTTTATCATATTCCTTTCTTGTCTCAATTTTGCACTGTATAATTAAACTTCAAATTGAAAATACTCAATCTACTACCTATGATGTTTCCGTGGACCACTTACTTTGAATTATGGATCATGAGTAGATCATTAAATCTCATCTAAATATTCAGAATATATGTAATGAGAAGTATAAATCTGGATGTATTTATAACTTGGAAGTGTCCTGAGAATTCATCATACTTAGGTCATCATCAATATCACTGTAAGATTATTTCCAAATGCATTTGCTATTTAATACATATGTATCATTAAGCTTCAAATGTATTTTATAGAAAAATCTTTCTAAAACATTATTTTCGTTATAAATGTATTTTTAATAATATCCAATCAAATGCATATGGTGACTTTCAGTGGTAACAATTAGAAGCTTCAGAGTGGGAATTTCCCCAATTCCTTTACAGCCTATAAATTAGATCATGTCTGAAGAGCTGCATAAGGTAAATAAATATATGTGAATGATATTTAGTTGACAACATACTAGGGGAACAGGAAGAGGGTGGGAGGGGGGAAGAGGGAAGATCACAGAATCACAGAATTACTAAGGCTGGAAAAGACCTGTAAGACCATCAAGTCCAACCATCAACCACAAAAAACCACCACCATGCCCATTAAGCCATGTCCCACAATGCCTTATCCACACGTTCCTTGAACACCCTCCAGTGAGGATGACTCCACCACTACCCTGGGCAGCCTGTTCCAATGTCTGACAGCCCATTCAGTGATGAAATTTTTCCTAATACCCAGTCTAAACCTCCCCTGGTGCAACTTGAGGCCATTTCCTCTTGTCCTGTCACTCGTCACTCAGGAGAAGAGACCAACACCCACCTCTCTGCAACCCCCTTTCAGGTAATTGTAGAGAGCGATGAGGTCTCCCCTCAGCCTCCTCTTCTCCAGACTGAACAACCCCAGCTCCCTCAGCTGCTCCTCAGAAGACTTGTGCTCCAGACCCCTCACCAGCTTCATCGCCCTTCTCTGGACACGCTCCAGCACCTCAATGTCCTTCTTGTAGTGAGGGGCCCAAAACTGAACACAGTATTCGAGGTGCGGCCTCACCAGTGCTGAGTACCGGGGCAACTGGAGGGGAAGTGAATTTATTTGTGTTTCGAAGATATCATACAAAAAGGGAACTGAGCATTCTCATTAGGTTTTGGCATCTAAGGTATTTAGAGTGTAAGTGCAGACAACGGTAGTACATTAATGGGATCATACCAGGTACAGAATTTGCATTTTTCCCAGTATTTTGCAAAAGGGGAGACTGAGAAACTGGGGTTGGGGGGAGACACAACTACATTCAGTTGCAAATTAAGAGTGAGAATCTTTGGGGGGTTCGTTTGTGGGGGTTTTTCCTGTGTTCAGACAAGTGAAAAAATAGCATGTATGTATATTGAGAAAATCTGTTTAATTATAGAATGAGATGCAAAGTAACACTGAATATTTTGTCTTCCAGGTCAAAAAGACTACAAGCAATACAAACTGTTCAATGGCTAGAAACATGAAGGAAAAAAATCAAAACTAGAATAATGAAAAGCCAAAAGTTATCAAAAGATTATCCTCTTGATCAACAATAGTAACAAAATTATGTGATGTTTTCCATCTTTCAACGCATTTCTTGATTTCAGCTGTGCCTGAATCAGTAGCCTTTATTACATCCTAGAGGAAGTGGAACCCTTGGAGACCACTTAGTGAACAGGTCCAGAATTCTGAAAGTGTCACACAGGTTCAGATCAGAACCAATTTACTTAAACTTTACATAACCCACATTTAACTGCTTTTTAAAAATAATAAACTTCAGGAAAATATTTACTGATTAATCAATAATTTAAGAATGAGTTCTAATCTCTTCTCTCGTTCTTTTTTTCTTGCTTCTCCCTAGCCTTTTACAGCAAAATACACATGCCTGAGAATAACACTCGATCCAACAGAACTGAAAGAGAAATCAGATACATTTTTTTAATCTATACATTATCTGAGCGAATGTCAGTTTATCTTTGCATATTCCCATACCCATCTCACATACTTTTTATCATTGGAGTTGAATTTGTTATCAAGTTGACATTTTTAGATTTCCATCCACAATGGCTTTACCTGATGGGTCTTTCAAATTTTAAGATGTTTCCTATATATAGTCACATGGCATTTCTTTTGTGGACTGGATCAACAAATACACTTTCCATGGACTGTAATCAACCAAAACATGATGACTTCCTTTAATGAGGGGGAAAGCATGACTTCCCCTATAAAAACAATATTTCATAAAATATAACCAAGTAAGGAGTGAAAGAATCATGAAAAATTAGTAGAGAAAGCCTAGAACTTAAGCAGTGGAAAAGGAATATATTATGAGGGAGTTGGGCAAAGGTCTTTATGGCATTTGTGTTTTGCCTGGACTAGAGAGGAAACAAGATGTATAATGTTCTCTACACAGTCCTTTCCCTTGTAGCAGCAGAGGATACATCTCCATAGACAAGGTCTTCTGAAAATGGGGAGGTGGAGGAATGGGGCAATAGGGTGTGCTTACAGGAGAAGCAAGTATTTGAGCTTGCTGCTAAAAGGAACATGAAGTGGCTTGGTGACCTAGTGCTATCTTATTGCACTTGGAGATAATATTTGTGTGGCTTTTGAAGCAGGCATATTTTCTTACCTAGTGTGAAGAAATAAAACAACCCACCACTGGCAGAAACCTTATTCTCCACCGAGTAATGTCAAGTGGCTTACTTCTAATAATAGTGATGCATCATAAATTCAAAATAAATTAGTGCCCATTAAAATATAGGCTTCTCATGATTTGTATTACAGATGCTGCCTAAACATCATGCATTCCTGGAGCCACCTTTCATCTCAGGAGTTATGTTGATATTCTTCAGCCAGAACATATTAAAATAATCCAGTGAAATATACCCACTTCTGCAAGGATTTAACCTGTGTGCCTGTGAGGAGAATATTACTTAGGTTTACTAATGAAAGGTTTATTTTCTTTCCACAGGAGGAACTATTTTTCTTTAGTAAGTTTTAATACATCTTACTGAAAAGCAGTTGGTTAGAAAGTTGACTGATCTAGGCAATATGTGTATCTGAACACCTTGTCAGGTAAATTTTTTATAACATCAGGAGAAATGATCCAGAAGAAATCCTATGACACAAATTTGTTCTTGTCTTAATCCCATATGCCACTTCAGCTCTGTTTCTCTGAGCATAGGGTCAAGTGCTTTGCACTCAGGTTACTGTTTACATTTGAGTAAGTAAATATGAAAAGCTTCTAAATCGCAATGGCAATGGTTTATATAACCTTGCACACTCTTTGCACAGGTATAAACTATGGCACTGTGTGAAAGACAAGAGAATCACTCCCTCATGTGCTATCTTTGTGACATACTATTTGATTTTTAAGGAACGATACATAAAATTAGAACTATCATTGAATGAAACACTCTTATGCTTCAACATCCATTTTATTCCCAAGCTGAAATAAAAATTTCAAGTCTCAGAATTTTCAGTTGAATTAAAACTCTTCAAATAAGTCACTCTGAAATATCTCAAATGTCTTCTGTCATACAAAAAAATAAATTAGAAATATAACTATCTGGCACTCCCATGATCTAATTCTTCCTCTCAGCCTTTCAAAATAATTGCAGACATTCTGTTTCAGGTCATTCAGTACTATATTGCATTTCATTACCAAACCATCTTAAAAAAATTGCAGCTCTACAGTTTGTTAATTTAGTACAAGCCCGACTGCTGGACTGTGTTGCTCATTATTGTATATGCAATCACATAACACATTGGACCTCACTCTGAGATTAATTGCCCCATCACATTCTGGGAGGTGTAGTCCCTCTGCAAGTCCAGCCCATAGGAGAGAGGGGTTTATGGGTTTTTTTGGTCAAACTTTTTTTTTTTTTAGATTTTCTGTAACTTTCTATGATAATAAAAATGTATTAATCAAAAAAGATTATTCAGGCCATCAGCCCCTTACAATCATCTGTAATGCTGACTACATTCTCTTCTCACTGAGAATCATGCAATTTCAGGTCACTACCTGAAATTGTTGCATAGTTTATTGCTTCAATGAATAATATCAGAACAATCCTTACAGTCACGGTGCCTGATTTTCCACTCCTCAGTGCACTTTGCAGCACTGGAACTCTATGGAATACAATAAATTAAAATTGAAGTTAGGAGACTCATACTTAAGGTCAAATTGTACTGTGTCCTTCAATTTTTGTTTTTTATTTATGAAGCAGAGATAAGCTTACTGACAAATATGTCAAGAGTTTAATCAAATGATTACTTTAATAAAGTGAATACCGCCAGTTTTGCTCAAATACTGTAAATCCTCAAAGCTAATCTTCTATATTTTATTTATATTTTATTTTGGGAAAAAGGCATGAATCACTTATGGATAATAGCTTTCTGAGGTTGATATAAATAAAAATGAGATTTTAATGAATGCCTCGGAACACTTAAGTCATTGAAGGTACACTGTCAAGAGATCTTGATGTTACAAACACCTATGGATAAACATATTTTCATAAATACAAAAACATGTTTATATGTTGACTTTAAGCAGGTGAAAAAAATATTTTAACTTTGAAATTTATGAGATCACTAAGGTATTTAAAATTAAGCACATATTGCAGGATTAGCACCACAGTGCCCATACTTGGAATGGAGTCCCAGTCAGGTATTTTACATGTCTAAGAGCCTAACATCGTCAGTTATTCCTGTCATTCCTCACTATGTATATCAATGGATCTGTTGTAAGTTTTCCTACTGTCATTTTTTATTTTTGCCAGTGTCACTAGCCAAACTGTCACTCTAGAACATTTGGCTAGAAATTCAAGGAAGACCTGCAGATTCACTATATGTAGCACATGACCTAAAGATTCTTATCAATAACGTAGCTATTTTATTTTAATTCTTTTATTTTATTGCAATTTGCTGGGCAGATGTCTAGGTAAACTAACTAAATAACTAACTACCTAACTAAATAAAAAATCTTATTTATTTTACAAATAGAAAATCTTATTTCACCATAAGTAATGTCATGCTGCTTCTCACCAGCTTTAAAACCTTATGTTCCTTAATTAAATGTTTCATGGTAACAGATAAAGTCTTGGTTTCTTATGGATTGAATAGTTCCTGCAAAGACAGTCTTTAAGTAGAATATCCAGAAGTAAAACCTCCTGCACTTTGTTTATTTTCTTGCTGCTCTGGAAATTACAACTATTCTGATTAGAGAAATAGCAACAGATTCAGCTACTTAATTACACACACTCAAAGCTTAGGAACATCACAATAAGGGGGGATTAATTCTTCCATTTGGGTATATACCCATAATTCAAACAATTTAGAACAGCTTTTCTGAGTGAAATTTGACTTCCAACGACACAAGACTACTCCCCTTTCTAGGGAAAGCCAAACAGGACAGCCACCACCTTCTCTTGTGACAGTCCTACACTGAAAGCCATTGCAGAGTCTTTGGGGAGTCCTGACATTAAGTCATAACCTACAATGTAGAAAATAACAAGAAGATAAAAGCTAGGACACATCTGCAAATCTGGAAGCAGCATGTGCCAGACTGTGAAGCTCGTTCTTGTAAAAGAAGAAAAAATTTCAGTCAAGTTAAGTTCTATTCCTGGAAAAGCAAAGGAGTCCTCCATAGGAGAGCACTATGAGTAAGGTTTGTACCATGACAAAATTAGTACCACCAGCTGATACTGATAGGGAAGTGTTTGAGGATCTTGTTACAAAGAGGCTGAAGTGTATTCAACTTTCAAATCATTCACAGAACAGAAGAAAATATACCAGATCCATAGATTTCTATCAGCTTATAATCAGCTACAAAAGAATGTAAACTTGGTCAATTATTAGACAAACCAGCTATTCTCCCAGTTATATTTTTTTCTTAGCTGGTGATGGAAGAAAGGGAATTATGGGTATGAGGAAAGTCATTGCAAGATTAGAGAAGATTTACGAGAATTACTACCCATGCAACACACAAAGGGAAGATTAAAGAAGAAAATCAAACCTTAACCAGAACAAACTCAAAATCACTAACTATGGGTGTGCATCTCTAACAGGAACGTTCTTAGATTTCAGGGTCTCTAGGGAGCAAAATATAATGCATTTAGTACAGGGCAACAATCATGTAGGGTGGCATCACCTCAGATTTGTGCAAAATGGACATCTGAACTCTTCCTCTAGATTCCTTTAGCACTCAAAAGACAGAGAAGTCTTTCTCAAACATGATTCATATGACGTGTTTTGGGCATTTAACTTAGGAAGGGATGAATCAGAAATTTCTGTTTTTATTGACTAACAACAGAAGATGTCTAGACAACTGGATCAGATGTAGGTGCCTATGCTGAGGAAGACTAAACACATGAATCCTGTCCATATAATCACTAGTTATTATTGTTAAAAAGCTGTAAGGGTATCACTACTTCCTTCAAACTTTTCTAAAAGTCAAAGCACTTAATGATAAGTTTCAAAGCAGTACACATAGAAAAACAAACAGGGCACATGTTGCCATCGTCAGTGGGAAAATATTGCAAGAAGTGTTTGAACTACATGAGGAAATCAACATCTTATTTCACAATACAGTCTCCTATTTTAATCACAATCTTTCATTTGGTAGTCTAGTCATAGTACATATTCACCTGAACAAAAGTCAGGTAAAACTGCAGGGAAAATGCTTAACTGTTTCTTGACAATTAAAAAAACCCTGCCAAAATTTGTGGAAAAGAAACGTAAGCTTTTTTTTTGTTTGTATGCACCAATGAAACATATATTACCTACTAAAGCTGCAGTTGTTTGAGCTCTTTGACATATGTAATCTTAATAGAATATCACTGTTAGATGAAAAGGTAAGGTTCTGACTGATCAAAAACTCTTCGTATGGTATATATGTTTACCTACATATGTCATATGTGATCTCTGCAAAAATCTTCAAAACCAGTTAGTCAATTAAAAGTGTATTTCAAGTAATCGTAAAAGACAATTTAAAACCACCTCATTCTTTGATTTCCGTAGTTCCCCTGGCATCAGCATAAACCTGTCACTAAGTCCCTGGTCCACTTACCTCTGTTAGCGACTATAGATCTACATATCTTTATGAATCACAGCAAAAATCTAAGATGTTGCCATTTGATACTGGCTTAGAATATCTTCTAAACATAGTACTACTCTGTTTCCCTTGAATATACCCTTCAAAATAAACAAGGGAATAGTTCTTAGACATTCCAAAACAATGGACCAGTAAAATTCTATAATAAGTTCTTTGTAAAGTGCTGGGTTTATTATTTCATTTGAAGTGCTGGTGTGACTACAATGGTATACACAGACTTTTCCTTCCCCGCAGTACTTCTCTGGTATCTGCTTAAATATCTCATGATTCCCAGTTGTGCTAGACCATTGTTTCATTACCTTTGAATTATGCGACACACATCACAAACACAACCATTGTATGATCCAGTGATATGAAAAACTATATGGGAACTAATCCAACGTTATTAGTACACATAAAATAAGCACTCTTTTGTCAAAGATTTACAAGCTCAACGAATATATCAAAGGCCTGAGTTTATCCCTTGATATCTTTCTTAAACAAACCCAAAGTTTTAGCCCCTTAGAAAATGTATTTTGTGATGCGTATTATTTATTATTGTTTGACTTTGACCCATTACTTGAAACTAAGTGGGAGAGAAAAAAGAATCTTCTTTGCAGGTAAAAAAGCTGTCAATATTGATTACTTATAGAAATCCCTGGCTATAAAACCAAATGAAGACCACGACAAATACAAAGCCTTAAATAGGAAAAGAGTACTTAACTGATGTTCATTATGTAATCCATGTTGCCTACTTGTATGTAAATGAGAACTTAGTAAAGGGCTTGAGTTAATTAAATTTAGGTTACCACAAATATTTCTATAATATGCATCAAATCATTACTAATAACCTATGGTTTGGATACTGAGAGAGCTTTGGTGAAGCACAGTGGGAATCCTTTGTCACGTAATGTCTTTCTGACAATTATCCAAAATTAACATAAGCGTACAATAAAAGACAAAAAAGCCTTACTTCTCTCAGTGGCACCATGTCCTGAACTTTGAGAGTGGCTTCCTGAGTGTGGCTCAGTAGATCCCACTAAACACTATGTTTCATGAAAACTTGACAAAATTGGATCCCCAAAAGGCACTGAATGTTTCACAGTTAGATCTTATCTGTTCAGCCAAACATAACAAGTTGCAGAATAAAAAAACAGCTTGCTCCTGTAGCTAGGACAACAAACCTGTTTATAAAAAATGTATAAAACCATCTACAACAGATCTGCTTTTTTTCATCTTTCTTCCCATGACCATTTTAAAGAGTGTTTTCTAAACATTAGGGAAGGTCTCTGTTTAAAACAGCTATTGCTACTGCAGAACTCTGCCCTACAAGGTACGGTTTTACTAAAACTCAAAGCCTTCCAAGAAATGTAAGAAGTGGCTGTATTACCCTTCAGAGGCTTTATCAGACTTTCTTAGCATTCAGGTCTTCTTTTTTAGAAACTGAACTACTGTAAATTTACAATATTTTTGTTACTCTTGATACCTCTTTTTTGTACTTATCTCCATTTGATAGTAAGATTCAAAATGCTCTGTTCTTGTGTCACCTCATTATGACTTCTTTTCCTTTATCTGCGAGTCTGAAATTAACTTGACATAGATGTTTTACATATATTTTAGGCTAAATGTGAAGCATTCCCTCATGCCCATGAGGCATTCAGGAAGTTGATAAGTTCTGCTTTCAAGGACACTCTAAATGAGGTTATTAAAATTCAACATTTTGCATATTCTGATGGAGAAAAATGCTTGTCCCTGGCAACAAAGGACATAGGTCAATTTAAGAAAGTTTCTCAATCTCCTTATCCATGGCCACTGAATTCCTTGTGCCAGTATTTGTAAAACCAAAATAAGAAAATGTTACCAGGGAGGAAGAAAAGTCTAGGAGCCCAGGTCCTGTCCAAAAGTGAAAATCCATAACCATCTGTTGTTTGTGTTACATGGATTTTGAAACTGTCATCTCCACTGTGCAAGTCATTTCATCTTCACAGCAATATCACCAAAACACCCACTGAGATAAATTCACAAATATTTTGAACATGCCATATGATATGTTATTTTCCAAATTAATATTTGACAAAGTCAAAATGAGAACTTGTCTATAAGTTACTTTTGTGTCGTCACCTGAAAAATCCTTTAAGGGTTTGCTACTGTTTGGAAATACTTAACCTCAAACTTGAATAACTTAAGAAATACAGAAGAAGAAAGAGGAAGCTATTAAATGTTGCATTTTTTAATTATAAGTGTGTTTCGAAAAATGGTAATGGCCACTACTTACCCTTATCTTTCTTCAAACACACATCTTTCTTCAAAAGGGTTCCAAAGGTGCATTTTAAATTATTTACTTAGAAATATAATCTAGAATTTAAATGGACGTTTCTTTTTGGAACTTCAGAACAGCAAGACTACCCCACATTTCACAGCTGCATATGGCTTGAAGGATTTATCAGCCCTCAAGCTAATCTCTGTAACGCAGTGTCATACCCAAAAAGTTATTTTGGAAAACAAAACAAAACAAAACAAAGCAAAGAAACAAAAAACCCCAACTGAAATTGTCCTTGGAAAAATGACAGAAAAAGAGTTAAAGACAAGTGAGTAAACCAATTGCTTTTTCCCTAAGGAAATCTAAAACTCAAGGTCAGCTGTGTCTGAAATCACCGGACCTGTCACATGGCTTTCATAGCTGCCACTAAGGCTCCTATTAAACCTACACTGAAAGCAATGAAAACATTTTTACTGGAAACAGATCGAGCTCCAGTAAGAAGCTCCTAATCACCTTTGGCTGTTAATGCTGTGCAAAGTGAGAGGTGCAATTTTGAAAAAGAGAAGAATGAACTGAGAGAACTTGAGGTCAAATGTATTTGATCTTTTTCTTGAATTCCTTAATGCTTGTGTGTGTTAGAGCATAAATATGGCTCTATAAGTATATGAATACATATACATATATAAGAATACATACATGCACATACATTTTATATACATATGTGTTCATACACACACAGAAACATAGGTTGCCCTGTCAGGATAACTCAACTAATTACATTTTATGCCAGCTTCTGTCCTCCAGTAATAAAAGTTTGGTGGTCTCAGTCACAGTCCCTTGGGTGTAGGAGTCCATCACAAAACCATCAACCTTAATTTAATACAATTGACAGTCTCTGCTCAAGAGTGGCAGAAGAAGGAGTTGCCATGGAGACTGAACTATTGCTCTTCTCCAGAGGATGCTTTTTTCAAGCTCAGGCTGAACCGTAGCGGCTGTGCAATACCTGTAACCTTGATCATATCACAGAATCTTTCTTTTTGGGATGGCTTTTTAGGAAACTCTAACAAACATCCAGGAGAGAAGGGGGGGAAAAAGGGAGAACTTAAGAAAACAAACAAAAACCATTAAACAAAACCAACAAAAGCCAGTATGAAAGTGCATATTATGCCAGATTGAGAGAGAAAAAGAGTTTCTTATTGATTCGATTTATCAGATTTGTCACCTCTGCTTAGTGCTTTCCTAACAGGGTGAATGCTGTGCTTGACCTATTTGCTGGAATTAACCAGGACTGCAGGAGACCATATGGATTGCCAGATGGTCTGCTATAATTTAATGCCATTTATTCTAAGTATGAAGTAAGTGATAAACCTAATTAACATTCTTTTAGCTCCTTACTGGATGCCTTTTATTAGTTTGGGGTTTTTTTCCTCAGGTATTGAAAGGTAAGTTAATACCTTGTTACTGAAACACAGATGCCAGCTAATTACTGCAAGAGGCTGCAGCCTCCAAAGTGAAGAGTGTCTGCACAGACTCTACCTTATTCACTGACCCCACTGTGATGATTAATAGGTTCAATGCTAAGCTCTAATGAGGATGACAGATCTTAAATGTTTTCAGGTTACCTTAATTAGTAGTATGATGAACAGTGTTCATCGCAGACGTACGTATCACACTTCATAGTAAACTATACACCTTGTACTCATGGTCTGAACGTGTATTTCGCATTACAGCACATCAAATGCTAAGGACTCAAACCACCTTCAGACAGTAAAAACAATGGAGTGACTTCCTTCAGAAATGTTTTTTCTGATTGCTATTTCATAGTCTGCCAGTGATTGTCTAAATGGCCTATTTTTTAGGAAGTGGTTCCAGAGAAGCTATGGCTTCAAAGAGTGTTTATATAAGGCAGGGTCGTCATTCTCAGCATTTTAAAACCACAAGTCTGTAACAAGATATCCAAACAACTTTGCCTACTGTTCCTGTGCTGATAATCTTCATAGTGACTGGGGTAGGTGTTAGCAGAATGAGTAGTAAACCATTTTGTAATTTTTAATGTCAATGTACCAGTGAAGTTAGCATGCTGGTAGTCAGAACAGTAAAAGAAGTATTAGAGAAAAAGCAGAAGTACAGAATGCTTTGTATTTTACATGAAAAGTTGTGCACATTGAACCTCACAGATAAAAATGACCACAGCTAAACAACCTGTGATTTGCATCTGTACTGTTAATAAAACTTGGATTAACTTTGAGATGACAGAAACGGCATAAATTAAATGTTTTTCAAAGATTAAAACAAAAGAACAACACCTGTGCTATAAAGCAAATCTGCCGTTAGAAAATTCAGCTCTGATTAGAAAACGTGGTGAAAAAGAGTCCAGGTCAAAAGTCACGGCATAGGCAAAGCAGAAACAAACTCCAGCTTTTCAACACCTGTGCTCTTCCCTTGTTCTGGATGAGTCCAGCACTTGTTCAGGGACCTCCACAGTTACACACGTAGGCTCCACAGTGCAAGTCCTGATGCATCCTTAAGAAGCGACTACTTTAGAGGGGACCTAAATGTGATGGGACATACCTGCTCTTTTACTTCACTCTTGATTGCATTAGTTTAAGTGACTTTTTCACCTGGTGAATTTTGGTGAATCACTTGGTTACTGTTGCTGGTCCTATAAATCCTTGAAGATTCTCTACTAGTATATGAATAATTTATGATTCTCTACTAGTATATGAATAAAAGAGGGATCAAAATATCTGAACAGCAAGCTTTTGTTGATATTGACACCACTTGTCAAGACATCTTTATAAGGTCTCTGCCTCTGCTAGCATTTGAAATAAGGATCCATTTTTCCATCCCATTAACTGAAAAATATTTACCTGAGGTGCTTAAGCTAATGCTATGCTGGCTGCAGGTTCATTTTTGTAGTCTGAGGGAAAAAACAGGTACTTAGAGAGAGCAACTCAGGTAACCTGAATTCCTCTCTGTAGGCACCTACCCCTCTTCCCTGACTGGCAAAGGAGCCAGGGTCATTTAGGTGTCAAAAGGTTGAAATCAGAGGTAAAAAATTACCATGTTAAAAATGAGACTGCACACTTCCTTCAATGGGTTGTTTACTGGACCTGATAATACCATATTTTACTATTACACAGATACCACTTCTGAAAATCATTGGAGTGATGCTCTCCAGTGATTGAAGATATTGAATCTCAATGTGCTATTGGCACAATGCTTTCAGTTTCTATGTATATACATTTATATGTATGCACATATACATACACACACACACTTACGTATAAATGTATGCATTTAATTGCTCCATCATTGCAAACAGTCTGACATGTTCCAAGCGGTTACCTCATAATATCCAAAGAAAGGGCAATGACAGATCTATTGCCTGAAATAACCCTTATTCAGACCTCTGGACTGCCTGAAAAGGTGTTTTGCCTAAGTAGCAGCTAGCTCCCACCAATACTTAAAAAAAAATATTCTGAAAGAACGAAGAAATCAAGCAGAAATTAACAGTTAGTCTTTGAGGCTGATAGATACAAAACCTGCCAAAGCAGGTTTGACACTTAGTACTTAAACATGGCTTTATACTTTAAAATCCTTTTTCATCTGTCTTGTTCTTTACTTGCTTGCTCACAAGAAAACAGGTACCAGCGAATTTATGTTCACTGCTCATTTCAGTCCCAAGAATAAGATTGTCTGTATCTTAGCTGTCATACAGATGGCATGTATGAAACATGGCTCTTGGACTAAATGGAGAGTAGGATTTTATTTTAGGACAAACAGGGACAAGATATAAAACCCCTGCCTACAGAGGAGTACCTGTGCCTGACTAATGAATCCTCATGGCCATAATAATTTTCTGTGTTTAAGCTCCATCATCTGATCTACTGAGAGATCTCACTGAGGCAGTGGAAACTGAGCAAAGTACCCCCAGTCCCAGGAGAAGTTACTTGGGCATTGCTTTGTTGGAAAATGTGACTCTCAGAAACTGTGAATTTAGGGTCTAATTACAAAATAGAATTAGGTAGAGGAACAAAGAAAAGGCCCTAAAGGGAAAACAAAAAGGAAGAGAATAGAAAATGTTTTAAAAGAGAAAGTAAACAGTGCTTTAATGATGATGTGGCTACTAGTACTCTCTGATAAAGTATGATACAAAAAGAAGCATGTATTTCGGTAAATTCTTTAGGTAATAATGAAAAAATCAGGTAGTAATTAATTTTAAATGTTTTAAGACCATACAAAAAACCAACAAACTATGATATCTGCAAATTTCACAAATGTCTTTCTTACCTCCTGCATACATGACAGCCAACATTATCGATGATATCCAAGCTATCTCACTATATGATGTGTGGAAGATTTCTTGTATTTCTTTGAAGAATACCGTGATGGCTTTGGGGAATGCATAGGAAAATCCAATGGAGATAAAAGCCCCAAAGACCACAACCCATCCCCAGCCTCCATCTGGAGGTGGGTACTGTGGCGCTGCTGTTGCTGGCGGCATTTTGGGTCTCTGCCTCTTCTCCAACTAGGCTGAAAAAGAAGAGAAAAAACAAGGCTTCAAACAGTTTTCCTTTTTTCTTTATCAGATTGCAGTATTCAATCATCATCTGCAGGGATTATAAAGAATCCTCAGAGCAGAGACCAATTTCCAGCTTTCATGGGACCATGGAATGCGAGTACCTGTTTTTAGAAGCAAAATCTGTTTTGCAAAAACAGTTGTGGGAAGAATATTTGCAATATCCTATTCAGTATGTGGCAACTGTTACAAATCACTGACCTCAGTCACTGAAGTTGTATTTGCAGTTAGTCATTTATTGGAAAATGTCGTGTTTGTGTGGGTTAATTTATGTAGCTCTACTGTCTACACTGTGGAATTAGCGCAGGAATGAAACAGAAAAAAAAACTGGAAATTGAACTGATAGGAAACAATGGAAAAAAGTTACAGTAAATTATCATTAAATGCCATTGTGTTAGCAAGATTTACCGGTACCTCAGCAAAATCATCAGCAACGATAGCAAGGAATAAATTAATTACACAGCTTTTTATCATATGCTGTCATTACCAAATTTTTGGCCACTGTTGATATCTCTTGCATATCTCATCAGAACATCTAAAAAGCGGGTTCTAAGCAGAGATTTAAGATTCCCTGTGTACCCATAAAATAAATACAAAATATTACAATTCCACACTGTACTCTTATTTTTAAAATTTTCATCTTCATATTAGTTGATGTTGCTATTACTTGCAAGAACAAGGTGGAGCTTGACGGTACTATTTTTGCTCTGTTTCCACATGTCAGAAGACATCAAGAAGTCTTTCACTAATAACCTCACAAACTTTCCCCAGCTTTTATCTAATTTAGAATATACCATAATAGATGCCACCAGAGTGATATTTTACAGAGGTTCTGAGAGGTGCAACCAACACATTCAGGCAGCTCAAGAAATCATAGGTAATCCCCATAAAACTCCTAAGGTCTGAAATAAATTTCATACTGTTATTATTGTCCTGATATCTAAAATCTTAAGCTTCCTACATTCTGCATAACCTGTTTAGAAAACATGTAGTAGCAAGAATCCATTTTGTAATTCTGAGATTTTTATTATTAAACACAGAGCTGGAGTCCACCATGTTTTCCTCTGTGTAAGCCAGCCTACACAGACAGCATGAACTGAAAATTCCTCCTTCCTCCCTGTTTCTTTCTTGGGCATTTAGGCAACTTATTACTCTTGACTGGTCTCCTGCCATACCAGTATCGAAAGCTGTGGATGATGACAGTGGGTAGGTTGCTGTTACACTTACGATGACCAGCAAGTCTCTATGTGACTTCTACTGTGCCACTTATGGCATATTCCAATTCTCACAGCAAACTGCAGCGGGAGTGCTATGATTACCTTAACAAAAAATAAAAAACTAACTGTGTCAGCTTATATTAATCTCTCGGGATAGTGCCTAGAGTACTTTCAGGGTAAATGCCATGTAGCATTACATGCAATATATGCCACAAAACTAGCAAAGTGTTGCTTTTAAGATTACCTATCACTAGGCTAGCCCTGTGATAAAAACCCTGTGTACTTCTGATTCTCCACTTTACTGAAGCTGATTGTAGACATCACCCTGATATCGGCAGAGCTCCAGGGGGGAAGCTAAATCAACCACTAAAACATCTGGCTTCTATGCAACATTGCAAAAGCCCAGGTAGTTTGGCTTCTGCATCGTATCGTTTGCTGCTGGCAGCAATAGGTATCTATTGCTCTGCACACAGAGCATATAAATCTTTTTATACGCATGTCCAGAAAGAACCTCTGGCACGTACTGTGTTTCTGCTTATTCTAGTCTCAGCTTAATATTAGTCCACTGACACACATCAGTGAGGAAAACACAGGCCTGCTGCTAGAAGAAGTTGGACAAGTAGAGACAATCCTGATTGCTGAGATTTAACTTTAGCAAAGGAGTTAAATACCAGTTTGCTTTTGTTGAATCAGGACCCATTAGAAGGAAGAGTATCTCAGAAAACCCATATATAGCACACATAGTGATGATCAATTGCCTTCCAAAGCACAAAACCTCAAATTGGCATGGAAAGCAGAACTTCATTTCTGTGAACTGAGCGACAGTAAACAACAGAGTTTGCTATCTGTCCCAGAAAGCTGTTGTTCCCGCTCATCTGAGAAAACTTTTGGTTATTTCCTAAAAAAAAGGTTAACTATTGTTTTCTTACACTTCAAAAGTTTAGGCATATTTGTTTTCGTATTTCATATTAATATGATAACACTTCTATCTCTATTATAAATTTTATTAATGCCACACAACATCAAGGCATTGCTCTCCATAAAAATGGAAAGGGATTATCAATTTACTGAGGAAGCACTCCTTTTCCTAAAAATAATACACAACCACTTCGAATAATCACTGCCACCACATTTGTCAGAACATTGAAGGTTTCTGAATGTCACTAAGGCATCTGCGCTTTGGAAAGATCCCATTCTATCCACCCCTTTAGGGCAGCAGAACAGACTCTGACAGTTCAGTGCTTTCCTCCCTTCAAAAGCTTCACAGTAAACTAAAGGGGCATTAAGGAGCCGAGCAAAGGGGCATTGACTGCATATGCCTCAGCCTAGAGGCAAACTGCTGCAAAGCCCACTGCATGGCCAGCTTGCAGCGCTGCTGCAGAAAAAGGCTGTCTGCTAATGTACGCTAAATACTGTCACAAAGAAGAGCCTGGATCATTGTATCTCACACCTCCTGTTCATCCCACAGAGTACAGTTAATAATAGCTTCCCTGGTGTTCCTTTATGATCGTGATAGCCAATTTTAGCTCCAGTTAATCAAAGGTGAAAAGGAAAAAAAATAGTAAGTACATGTTTGCACCAAGAGGAAAAAAGTATTCATTCTATCAGAAACATTAAATCCAACATCCCAGACATTCCATATCTGCTCAGGAGCTAAAGCAGCTTTCTCCTGTAAAATCTGCACTTAATATCCCTAAAACTGAACTCCTCCTAAAGCAGTCTAGCACATTAATATACCTAGCTCTAATCTAAGCCTAACTAGTAAGATTTGGGTAGTTTAGGTAGTATACGGACAAGTGCAAAATCAATTAGCAACCAAAACAAAACAGCATTTTAGATGAGTGGATGTAAATATTGACAAGGGAAGAGGCAGAAGAGGGAGGAATGAAGCAGTGACAAGCAAAATGCCTTTTCAGAGGTCTCAGAGCTTATTATGGGCTGTGAAGAATAAATGGATATATGGTAGAAAACATAAAAACAGGCAAGTGCAATGATGTCCATGCGAAGGACACGGTACCAGACAGAAAAAAAAAAAATAAAAAGCAGCACTTGCGTAAATAAAGGTCACCACCAGTGTTTTTAGTTTGTCATGTGAATTCCATCATGTGCTTAAAGCTAGCGAGTGAGCACTGCTCATACCTGCGCTTTTATAAGCAAGCGGTGGGTGAGGAACGCTGCCTGCCTTCCGCCCAGGGAAGCAGCATGGGAACGATGACTGAAGCGCATCCTGAGTGAAGCCATCAATCTCCCTTCTCTCTGTCAGACACAGAAAGGTTGCTCAGCCTTTCCATACTCTGACTCAGACCATGCACAAGGATTTTCTCCTAAGCTCCTTCTAGTTCCCCTGTATAAATCCCATTTATGTAAGCAGTGAAGAAGAACATAGCTTACTGTCATAAGAGCTGCATGTATCTACTAACAAATAGTGGGAGAGAAACAGGGCAAGAGGACAATTTTAAAACATCTGATATGCAAAATTTTTTACTATGTAGGTCTCAGCACATTTGAACTTCATTGGGCAAATGAGAACTAGTGAATGAAAGAAACAGAGAGAAAGGGAGGAAAGGAGGGGGGAGGAAGGGAGGAAAGAAGGGAAAGAAAGGAAGAAAAAAGGGGAAAAAAGAAAGGGAGAAAGCAGCAAGCAAGCAACAAGGTCAAACTAAGAGCAAATGCTACAGACAAATAATGTGTCTTGATATCATGCACAGTAGACTTCAGTCAGTCATGATCAACCTGTTCAGCCTGCTCTTGTACCAATGCTTCATTAATATTCTGCAGTTGCCAGCTGCCAGAATTAGCTATCAATACAACAGATTGTCAAAGACTCTTCTGAGAAGGGGTTATATTGTTCTCCTGTTTACAGAGACTCCGATTTTACTGGGAGTTTTAGTTTTGTTTTTCTGCAACATTAGAGTAACTGTTTGCTTTTCTGCTTGCATTTTGTCTGCCTTGTCCTCAATGTGCCCATCACCACTTGAGTCAGCAGCCATTTGTCCCAGAGTAAAAGAGCTGGTATGTGAAAAATCTGTCTGCAGTTGCTGTAGGATAGTAGGACTATTTGGCACGTGTGCACTGCATTCCCGTTCCACACAGTAAGCCAAGGAACGCAAAAAGCTTTGCAAACTTGAGCAAATTCAGTCTTTTAACGTCCCTGTGGGGTCACTGAGAAGTATCATCCACTTTCAGACATGGGAAATAAATACAGTAACAGGCTAAATAACCTAAGCCTTGTCCCAAATCAGTGGCAGAGCTTAGATGTGGACTAATGCCAAGTAAGCTGTGAGTTATGACTGAGATTTTTAAGTACATGTGTGTTTTAGAAGCTCATTAAGTAGCAAATGCAGATTAATTGTACTGCTTAATACTTGAGTGAGGAGCACAGGTGTAGTACAATGTTTGCTTTATAGGTTTGAATAGTCTGCTGCTCTAACTTACCCCTAACGAATGTTAATTACACTCCTGTATTTGAAAAACATGACTTTGTGGTAGCATTAGTAAAATAATGAGCTATATAGGAATTATACTCTTCTAAAAGAATCCTTGCTTAAAAGCTGCAAAAAATTCAAATTTTCTTATTTTTATGAACAGCTCTTTAACAAGTTCCAAGCAAGATGGCAGTATAGCGGGTATCATCTCATCAAATGGCATTGCCTCACCAACTTCTACAAGCTGTTGTCATCATGTTGTGAGCAATATTCATTCATATTTGATGAAAAAAATACCTTGTTAGTTTTGTAAGATGGTTTTGCTCTGACTTGGGATTTTGTCGTGGAGAAAGGGACGATGCGGAAAGGCTCTGACTGAAGGGAACAAGCGAGCCTGTTCTCTGCTTTTAGCTCTAACTACTCAGTTTCTGGAGGCAAAGTAGCACCTAATGAGCTTTGGTAACCAGCCTTAAAGAACTGGCTAATCCTCCTGAAAGAGGAAAATAGTCTCCGTTTTGTCTGAATGTCTGTATTCAGAGACTGAGGAGTATGTGATAAATGAAACCCAGGTAGATGAAAGATACACTCAGAATCTGACTTTACTGCATTTTGTCCACTAGGGTCCAACCTGCAGGATAAATACACCACTGTGTGAGACCAAGACTGCTAAAATGTGCCCAGGCTATCTAGCATTTTAGAAAGCTGCTGGTCTTTGTAAAGTTTTTCCAACAGACTTGAATCAAAGGCCGTGTCTGCGAATGCTTTCCAGACTTATGTGACAATAAAATATATTATATATATAGCATATTATATTAAACTGTATTTATGGGGCTTCTGTTAGGATTTACTATTTTTTCCTAAAAGTCTAAGCAAATCTTAAAAAAACAAAATCACCAGTCTTATTTAAAGCCTATTTAACTTCAGTCTTTAATAGCACAATATCCAACAATATTAAAATATCTTACTACAGGTATTTTAAGCATAAAGCTGTATCTTACTGAGAAAAAACAACCTTTTTTTTTTCTTGAAGCAGAAATGAAGGAACTATAAATATGCACATCTGTGAAATAAACATGGACTTACTCAACCCATCCATAATTTACAGTTACGAATCAATATGGTAGTATACTTGTCATCCCACTGAAGCAGTAACAAGACAAGTATGTGCTTGAAGACAGTGTGGGAAAGTCCACATCACAAAGCAGGCATATTAATATCATTCTTGTAAATGCCTAGGAGGTTAGCAGAGGCAGGATCCGTGGAGAGAAGCAGAAAGGAGGGAAAGACATGTAAGAGAAAAATGGATGAACACTCCCAATAACTTTGTTTCTTCTTAGGGTCTGACATTGTAGTGGGCTGATTCTTAGTAACAGCATCAGCTGAGCAGATAATTGGATGTAAAAGCAAACACTGTTTGCTGAGTTAAACAAGGATGATTATGGATGTGAGTTCCTGATGGCTGTAGGAATAATGAAAGGTCTAACTCACTTTTACCAAGAAGACTGGAATAAAGGCACATGTCATGTAATTCTTTCTTCCTGTTTGAGGACTCAAAATAGGATTACTGAGACAGAAGTGAGCCCTCTAAGATACTGCCCTATAAAAAGCAAAAATGTATAAATTATGCTGTGAGAGTGTAATTAAAATCCCGTTTGCACTAAGGCCCTATTTCATCATGGTTTAAACAGAGGCAGAGGCCAAAAGCTGTTACTAAGTCAGTCACTAAAGTCAGGTTTTTACAGCACTGAAACCCTCATCTGAAAAAATTATATTGAAACGATATTAGAATTGTTATATCATTGAAATCTGATTTTGAGCACTGCTGAGTCAGTAGTGAGATGACGTAACATAATTTGTCAAAAGTAATACTAATGCAGGTTTTTTTTTTGGGGGGGGGGAGTGTTCGGTTTTTTAACCTCATATGTTGTGCAGCCATATTCTCCTAGGAAACCATAATCTGTATTCACAATCACAGTCAGGGGTTGGACTTCCATTCATCATGTCTTCCGCTATTACCTTTTTTCATTGACTTTAAGGGAAACCTAAATGACTGCCTTACTCTGCATGACTAAATGCCTAGATGACTAAAGTTAAGTGAAATGAATTCCAACCAAAGTGATTGCAATTCTGTTTTAATTACTTCAAGAAAGCAGTCAATAGAGTATCTAGCCTAAAGAGGTTGGCACTCCACCCAAATTGAAGTGCAATGAAATGAAATGTTGATGGCTAAATTGAAAATGCCAGTGATCCAGTCTGAAGAATTAATCAGTTTTAACAATAAGTTGATTGAGGTTGATGAAAAATTCTGCATACCTGGAAAAAAATAAATCATCAAACTAATCAACCTTTCAGAAAAACCCAAACCAAAACTTTGTTGTGCCATTAAAGAACTAGTTTTAATAAGCTCAGTTAAACCCGTCCTTCATAACTCAAAGTGTTGGCTCCCCGCACTGCAAAAATATTGATCCACTTATTAATTCATTTCTAACCACTTGTACCATCCTTTAAATTCTAGTACTACTCCCTCATATTTAACTATGGTAGTTACCAGCTTCACAACCTACTGTATAAGCTTATTATTTTAACTCTATATAGAACAATTTTGAACCATTTTTGGTAATACAAGCCTTTTCACTACATCAGCACACTCATCTTCTTTAAAATTCACATTGAGTGAACGTTATAAAAAAGAAGAATACCCAGAATAACAAAAGTCATGTAAATCTGGAGCTGTATATTGACACATTTTTAAGAGCTCTGATGTTTGGAAGAGGGGGTTATATTTTCACTTATTTGTAATATTTTATAAATGGAAGAACTAAGATTTCAGGTCAGTGTTAATGGAGTTGTCTGCACAGCTGCTGCACATTGCTTGAAAAATAAATAGCATAATCTTTCCAAAGCAACAGATTTTCCATTATTAATAATAACAGATATTCATTTTTATATCATTCTCTCAATATTAAGCTGCAGAAAAAAAAATCAACGATTAGAAAAGCTAGTCTATTCCCAGGCTGTGCTATTAGTTAAGGTTTTCAAAATCAAAATTCATATCTTTTTACATAAACATATAATTTGGAAGTGGCAATATTTAATTCATTTATTGCTGAAGATAATATTCACATACATCTACCAGCTTAATATTTGACGTTATGAAGATGCAATAGATTCCAACTCAAATTCTGCTGACATTAATTTCTGTAAATTTTATCAAAGTTACTTTGTGCTCTTGAGATTAGAAGCCAACCCCTGGCTGTCTTCTCTACTTCAATATTATGGCCCAGTGTACTTTCTGTCTAAGTCCTACCACTTGCCTAAATCCTGGCCTGGAAGCATCATCTCAGACATACTGGGAAAATATTTTTCTTCTATTCTCGTGCAGCACATGACTCCCATGGGTGGAAATAGTTACTAATGCTTAGGTCTCAGTGACAACTACTTAGATTATGTAATAGGAAGTAAACTGATCTGGATTCTGTTCCTAAGAGCATATGACTGGAAACACATAACAGGCCAAGGCTGGAAAATAACTCCAGACTGCAAAAGCTTATACAGGTTTCACATTTCATTTATTCTTGCCAGTTTGGAAATTGTTACTTGTTTGAGAAATATTTTCTGTATTATTAATAAAATGGAAAAGGTTAGCAACACTTCTGATGACACAGAGACTTTTAGAAGTATGAACTGGGAAATCTAATGAATTATGAAATATCTGTTAGCAAAGCTACAGTTAACTTATGTACTATATAGAAGATCACATAAATAAGGCAAAAAGAAAATGGGCAGAACCACCAAAACTTAGCTTTTAGCCACCAAAATAGCTTTTAAAATAAATTACTTGGGAACCATTGTATCTTGGAAAAGCCAGAATAGTTTCTGCAATTTTAAGTATCCAGTCTAAAAAACTCCCCAGGATTTAGGTCATAAGTAAGATGCTATTCGGTTAATGTAGATTTTAAAAGCTGTGTGAGAGAAGAGAAAATAAGCCAACTATTTGTATGAAATAAAATTAAAAGCATACATATAATTCAAACTGAAAAATCCAATCGATACAGCTGTGCCCATACAGGCTTGATGTGTGAGCTCTTTTTGCCAGTGAAAGTTAAAGTGTGAGCCACTGATTCCAAGCACAATATAGCCAAAAGATAAATTAATCCAGAGGTCCTTCCAGAATTACTAAAACATATTAGGTCAGAAGAAAGACAGACAGACAGAAAGAGAGAGAGAAAGAGAGGAAGAGAGAAAAAACATTTTTAGAACTGAATCAATGTGGCTTCATACAACAAAGTTGAAGAATTCTAAAAATGTCAACATTTTTCTCACAGATATAATCTACCTCAGAGTTTTCTCAAGACAGAGACATTAATTTTCATTTTAGTAATCTCATGACCAGTGATACCCATGACTCTGGAAAAGCAAAACATGACAGCAAGGTATGCTCCTCACTCCAACTGTCTCCAGTACCAGGCAGATATGCTAACAAGGTGCTCATGTTTGGTGCCATGTAGGGGCCATCCTTGAAGATGCACTTGCCATTTCTTAAGTACAGAAATCAGGTTTTAATAGCACCTTGAGGACTGTGCAGGAGAAGGTAACATCTTTAACCACCTAGCATTACGCTAGACAGCTATGTCCAGCACACTCAACTTTCAGCCTTTCTTATGCTGATATTTATGCTGGTAAAAGATTGTAGAAGAAGGTCTATTCTTATTTGATAACCTGTAACTTTGAGCAGACAGCTAAACAAATGGGGAGGTATATATTTACATGGGACAGTGCAGTACTATGCAGATACTCATGCTATCTCTTGATGGCTAAACATGTGTAGCAGGAGCAGAATAGCTATGTTAGCTCAGTATCCCATCGAGGTATCATGGCATTGTGCTACATAAAATAAGTACATGTATGATGATTATTTGTCCAGTCTGGAACATGATGATAAAAAATTCATTTGAAGTATGTACCAAAACTAATATAATTTAGGCAATGGCAATGTTTTAGCATAAACAAATATAGGGAAGGAAGAAGTTATGATTGTATTTGATTTCCATGGGAAGGAAGAGGATGTTTAATTACAAACTTACTATGTACTTTGTCCAAGTGTTAATGAGGTGAGCTGCTGATATATATACAAAACAACTTTAAAGACCAAGACGGTTTAATCAAATTCTGATGTGTACTCCTCCACCCATTGTGAGAAATTGGACATGGGGAGATCAAAAAACCTCTCTTGTCTGTTACGGAGGACAGTTTTTCCTAACGCAGTACACAATACCCAAAGAGTACAAGAATCTGCTGTACCTCTCAGAGAGTAGTTCTACAATGCTACAGCTAAACCAATCTTCGACTAATTTGCAACAAGCTTCAGAATTCATCAACAGTTTAATATAAATAATATTGTTTATACATGTATCAGTTGCAACTTTTTTATTCTGCCGTTTACTAAATCCCCATAGAACATTCAGAATGTATGTGTGAAGCTTGTGGTTCTGCTCTGGCACAGTGGCACTGAAAAGTTGTTTAGTGCTTGTCAGTACACTCAAAGAGATGAAGAGATGACCAACCACTGAAGGATGCATATTTTTTTCATATTTTCATATTTGAATCTCCCATTATAGATTTTCCATTTAATCCCAGCACTATGCATTTATCTTATATAACATCCATTTCCCCAGCTTACAGCGAGGAACATAAGCCTTCTGCAACATAAGCCTTTTGATCAGAACTTACCAGCTATCTTAGCCTGTTATGAAAGTGCTCCTTTCAAACATTAAGACAAGAGGAACTTCTTTTCTTACTACAAATGGATGATCCAAATAGGCCACTGTCTGGGTCACAGACCCAAAAAGCAGACCTGAAAACTGAAGTCTTGAAGTGCAACAGCCTGCTAATTGTGCGATATGAACTTGCTATTGCAATAGATCTGGTTTAGCTGTTGAATTACTCATTTTTGACAGAGAATATAGGGTAGCATTGCTTCATTACTCAAAAGCAACCTGACAAGTCCACACCAAGATGCACTTTTGTTGATATGTGCTGGACTCTAACTGTAAAATTTCTCCAATGTATCAAAGTGCTTTGCTCTACATATCCCTTCTTTGCCAAAACCACACCAAAGTAAACAGACTCACAAGCATTAGCTTTTACATTTCTGTATCATCACATGAAAAGCTTTACACTTCAGATTGTTCTCCTGTGAACTGAGATAACATAACACTCATTATTTGCATTATTGAGAATCTAGATCAAAATAATTCAAATCCTCAATATTTCATTATAATAGCTGCAGTAGAAACAGCAGCACAGTTTACATAAATATATAGCAAATGAGACAAGAAGTATAAAGATCTCTGTGGTATTTGCATGCTTCCAATTAGCAGAAGGGCACAGTAAAAAAATTCACAGAAGAGACTAGTTAAATCATATTCACCTGGAAGCTTAATTTATCAAGTGCAAGCCATATCAAATGTAGGGCAATGAGCACATCAATCTAAGCAATGACTTTGTTGTCCTGTTCAGGACAGCAGTTTAATCAGTTCAGAGGCAAAATATTGAGTTGTGGTTTTCCTCCTGAAAAGCAGACACATACACATATTTGGTTGTTATCTTCTGCTGAAGGCCAACTTACACATAAAACCAAGATTTTAGTCAAAATTTCTAGATGTAAAATTGTTCATAATGTGTAAAAACAGGTACAGCACACTCCATGTATCTATTCATTTTGTCTTGACAAGAAGACAAGGAAGCGGCAGTGGAGTTTTGTAAATCTCAAGGTTTTCCCTTGAGAAAGCAATACAATGCTGGGATTCACAGCCTAAGAGCATTATAGTCCACTGAAGATTACTCTTTCAGTCTTCAAGACAATAATACTCTTCTTTCTGTACAAAACACCCAACTCTGGAGTTTATATGTTTTTCTAAAACCTTTGAAGACACCTCTTTTACTCATTTCTACTGAAGCCTTAAACTATTATCCTACCTATCCATAGGTATACATAGACTATACATAGACTTCCTATGCATAGACTTTTACTTTCACATACAGCCCAACTGACTTCAAAGGGGCTTAGATAGATTTGAACTACAAGTCCATATTTCTAATTGTCATTTAGCTAGGTCCTTTCTCAGTCAACAGCTGCAGATGAAACAACCACCTTCTGGGATGACTGAATTTAAGTAAGCATTTTTTTTTTCTTTACAGATTCTTCTCCAAACACACTTTTCAATATTTCACTTACCTCTCAAAATATTACTGGATATACTGACAGGTGTTCCTGAGGGGAGGTTGTACTTGTTTTAATCTGTTTGATTCAAGTACAAAATCTGTGTTCTGTTCAACCTTAGTATTATTATTCCCTTTTCATGTTATTTTGCATTTTGTATATTAAACATGGAATTCGGGTTTTGTTTGTTTGTTTTTTTTCCCCTGTAAGTTATGTAGGGTGAGATTCATCTCTTCAGTCAACGAAATGTTTATACTAAGAGACAAAGGTTGGGTAAAATAAACTCTGCCCTAACTAACTCCAAATAAATCTGTATGGCTTTCATGTGTAGAAAGAACATGGGTTGTTTGTTTCTCTTCTCCCTGGTATAATTTACTGATTCAAAAACTATGTCTGTAAAATGCCGCATACATTTATTGCACAGTTTACATGTTAAAAGCAGCATATGTTGGAAAAACATACCTAAGTTGCATTTTTGTGCCTGTTCATCTCAGAAAATGGTACAATGTATGTAGGTGGTAGTACCTATGAAATGAAATTTGAATGCACAGAATTTTTCATTTGCCCTTTGTGGAGAAATATGTGATTGGCCCCTGCAGAATAAAGCTGACTGTTAAAAGATGCAGCACTTGACAAACCTTGAATTTTTAGAAAGTGAAAAAGGACAGTAACAGAATGTACCTGTTCAGGTTTCCTAAGCAAATATCAGAGTGCAAAAGGACAAAGCAAATAGTCTTGTTTTCATCTCCAAAAAGTGAGTAAAGCTATGACTCATCTTTGCAAAATAAAATAGGACTTTGAGGAGGAGCGCATGAGATGTCATCTAGCTCTGGCTATTTATGAGTTTTTCAATTGGCTCTAGATTCTACCTGTTATGCATCAGACCTAAACCTGCCTTGTAGGGCTACCTGCATTCTATAAAGTCATGCGTACATTTGCAGTACTTATACATTACAAAATAGCTATTATTATTACCTATAATAGCTGTGCATATTTTAAATGGTAAATTAACACAAAGTACTGTTTAATTTTCCACCAATCAAATGAAAATCTTAATCTTTTCTAGCACCATCACTAAATAAGACTATGGTAGGATTTTTTCATATGCTAGTTCATAGATTTTTTACCATTATTTAAATAAAAACAACATAGTAATGCAAAGATTATGTACAAATTCTAAAATATTTTCTAATGTACACTCCTTCAGTCATATTTCTGGAAGAGACAGAGTGGGGATTCCATACATTACAATCTGCCAATTCAATAAAACCACAGAAAAGCAATAGAATAGAATGCAAAAGTCTGATTTTGAATGACAGCAAACTTTTATGTACTTTTGACACTTCTCACACCCCACATTTGAACATGCAAGTGGTGGTTTCTAACAAGTGTATTTTTATGTATCTATCATCTCCTGCAAATTTAAGCATGAGTGCTCACTGAAGTGGGGGGAAAAAAAAAAGCTCCCTCAAAGCTTCATTTGGATTTGACAATTAATTCTGAGCTGGAAAGCTGTCACAAAAAATCAGTCCCACAAAAATAAAAGACTAAACCTCTTTTAAATAGAACAGGTACTGTAATTCTGGAATTGTTCTTAGGTATAAAATAAACAGATTGTAGCTCTGCACTCAGAATACTTGTTCGGTTATACTGAATTTGTACTGTTAGAGCAGCCAAACATAGGGCTACAATATAGTTCTTAATAAGAGAATTTGACCAAAGTTGTGACCAGAAGCACTGTAAGAAGAGAAAACATAAATAAATAAACAAACAAACCAGCACTTCTGTCATATAAAGTTGCATGCCTTCTATGATCCAGAAAAAAAAGTATAAAACAAAGCACTCAACTCCTTTGAGGCATGTAGGATAAAATTACATCTAAAATGGATACTAGAGCAATACTTTGGTAGACTCAAGGATAAGACTGAGTGATTATTTATTACTTAATGCATAGCACATGTATTTCAGACCAGTGGATGGATCACCTAATATAAACTGTGCTTTTATAAATGCTCCTGTTTATCCTGATTTTTTAAAAGATCAAGAAAAAACCCTCTTGGAGAATATATTATATCTATCTGCATATTTCATTGCTATGGGTTGCTCCTAAGAAAGTGTTGTAAAAGGCTACTCTGACCATTACCTGAGCCTTGGTTCACCCTCTTCAAAGCTTTCACATCATTCACTGAAATTCACTGTATTTTGGCTTCTGCATGAGGAACACTTCCAAGGTTCATTAGACAAATACTTTAATATAACTACTCTAGAATTATTATTTTTTGTTAAATTGTAATAAAGGCATAATTGTTTACAAGTTAACATGGCTTGAGAGATAAACTTTACAAACTGTATCCTTCTCTAAAAACCTAAGAAAATGAAATACAACAATATCCTTTGTGAAAAATGATTATATAATGCCAAAAATAATTCAAAATTGTGAAAATTACTTAGAAATAGTAATGATGTTGACATGAGCTAGACAATAAGGTTGTACTTGTGCTTCTTCCATAATTACATAAGGAAAAAATAACTTACAGTTACATATTTCACATACACTATATATCTACAAGTCTTTATGATGAGGATATGCATAGCTACACCTTCCTTTAAAAAAATTATTTCTTTTGTCTGTTATCAGAGCAAAGTGCTGGTTTATTTGCTCTAATCTATCATACATACCTGCTCTGATGTGAAATAATGTAATGTTACTCTACCGTTTGCTGCCAAGTAACTACAAAATCACTGTTAATTGCCAATAAAGCACTTGAAATAAAATGCTTATTTAAGCAAAGCAAAGATGGCTCTAGGGCATATTTGCATCATGGGACTGACGTAACATGGCTACTATACAATCCGAGATGGAGTCTTTATCCTTATCAATTACGAAGAAAGATGTATTTTGTCAACAAACCACTATCCAAAACAGTATTACAGGATATTACATTTCACAGTAGAATGCAATATACAGATAAATTTAAATATAATAACTGGTTGTAGATTTTTGTTTCTTCTGGATGTCAATGCTGAGTAGCTGAATGTGAAAAATACCCAGCCTTTCTGAAGTATGATGTTTCTTTTACAAATAGGTTGATGTACCAAGGACAGGAAACCTGAAGCAGAGAGATGTATTAAGTCTTTCAACGTGTACATTAGCTCTTTCACCCTGGAGCATACTTCCACTCCAGTGTGAGTTGATTGGTATGTGTCAAGTTGATTGACACATTTAATTCCTCTTTTTTTGCAATTTCTTGTTTTTAGTAGATTCCACTGTATTTATTCTTTCATCTTAATGATGAATTTTTCATGATCTATATTTATCGTATGAGTGTACCAATAATATTAAGTTTACACCTGACTATTTTTAACTCCATGCCTGACATGGAAGCATAGTTTTCCAGTCAAGGCAATGACTTAGGTTTCAGGTGACCTGGACCCATTCTGCCATTCTGCATCAAACTTTTCTTGTAATTTTAGGCAAACCTTTCATGTTTCAGTTCAACAAAGAGCTTAAGAAGACACATACAACCATTTTTTTTTTCAATCAAAACATTTAGGCTCAAGAGCTTTGCAAACTGGTTGTTGGTTACAGGTGTCTAACATGTCTGTAGTGGAAAGACAGTCACTTCAGGAAAACCTAAAGTCTAAATATCCACCTTCAAAGCAGCAATTTCTCCTGCTCAGGCTAAATTTTGTTAGTACTTGCATTTTCAGCAGCCAAGGAGTATGAGGTTATTGCCTCCAAAATAGAACAATTTTATCAAGCTGGACTGACAGTGTTCTCCTGAATAGTCTCACAACTGAAGTACTCTCCTGAAATGGAAAAGATGTTGGCTAGAATCTTCTTGGATAGAAACCAAACTTAAACATTAGGTAATGTTCTGATCATTGAGCAAGTGCCTAAAAAGGAAGTGCCAGTGTCACCTAACACAACCAAGAGTGTGACACCCTATTGACCAGGTAACCTCTAAAAATGTAGAACAGTCCGGACCTATCAAATGACCTCATGTTTTTTACTTAGTAGACCCCAATGGGAGTAAGACATCCAGCACAATCAAGGCTGGGGCATTTCTGACCATGCTAAGAAACAGAACATTAGCACTCTGAATCAAATAGGAAAAGAAATTTAAGGGTCTTCACTATCATGCAGCAGCTCTTTGAGGTTTTCATTACTGAAGTTTATATACAAGCTTATATTTATTACCATGTATGTATGAAGCTTATATATCAAACTTACATATGAAGCTTATACTCCTTTCTGTATTAAACTTTATTGTAGTGAATTGAGGGATGATGAGAACTGGCCAAATACATGTCTCCGATGCAAATAGCAATCAAGACTATTTTCTCCAGCCATGAAAAGCTCTCCATTTAACTGCCTATATATGACCATTTTTATTATCTTTATTTTTGTCCATTAAGGGAATTCAGTGACGAGTGAGACTGTTGTAGAATATATTGTCTATCAGCTTCTTCTTTCCTCTTTCAGTCTTCAGTATGAGAGAATATGTGTGCTTCTCAATGGCAAGGTCTTTAACACTGTATTATTTTTGCCCTTTAAAACTGACTTTTGCAAAAGCCAATGTCAAAACTTATTTAACCTATCTGCATTTTTAAAGCATTTATCACTGTGGCACTGCCCGCAAAGTGGTGTACAAAGATTAAAAAACAACAGGCAGGCTACCTGCAAGTAGGCAGTGGAATCTATGTGTTCTGAGTGCTGTGATACCATGAAGTTTCTCGGGAACAATCAAGGGAGACAGAAAAAAACTAGGCTTTGCACAAAACTTTCCAGAATGACAGTGGAGAATCCCAAATTTCAAAACAATTTTTGAGTATTTTTATTTATTTATTTATTTTCCCATATTCATGGAAAAGCATCAAAGGTTTAATTATGCAAATAACCTGAACTCAATGGGAAAAAGGTAATTTCAGAAACATTCTTTCTCACTCTCTCTTTCAAAAAGAAAAAACCCACAAAACCTCAGATTTTTAAATGCAACTTTCTTATTCGGTCTAGCACACTCATTCAAGATTTATAGATGCATATATTTTGCAGGGCAAACAATAACAAGTCTTTTTTTAGCTGAAAAAGAGACAAAAAGCATTAAAGTCAACATTTCAGATGAGGAGAACTTTTAGTGATATAAGAAACCATAAATGATTAAAGCCAATGCTTCAGACTTTGCAAAAATATTCCCCTTTGTCGTCAGTATAAATTTGGCAATTTCAATGCCAATCACATTTTTAATTGAGTGTGAATGAAGCCTAGTAGCACTGTTAATTTGTTGATTATATGATAGCAACAGTCTCTCTACAGTTCACCCTACATTATTTCTCTCTCCTAGACAAAGAAATGCATCTTTTTGACTATTCTGAATTCAACAGATTCCATCTTCAGTGGGCCAAGTGGAAATCGAATGTCCAAATTCTCCTACTGGAAAAATATGACACCTTATTTTGAAAATTTGAAATCATGATGTAGCAATAACCTCTTCCTTTTACTTGTTGCAAATGAAAGAAGCAATCCATAAAAGACCCACTATTCAACCCGAAATGTAAGGATTTATGGGAAAAAATTAAAATCAATGCTGGCTTTGGTGTTATACGTCACTTAGCTGAAATCATATATGCAAAGTCCTCACATTCAGCACTAGCCAAGCTATTGTCTGTATTTTGCAGCATGAGCAAGTGCTTGTTAAAAGACACAGACAGAGGAGCAGATTAGCATATTTTCTGTGCCAAAGTAGAATTTACTCATAAAAAGTTGCCATAAACAAAACAGGAAAACATTCTGGGGGATTAGCATGGCATGCATAATATTTTTTGAAGCCTCGATTGTATTTGTCATCCATTCTGCCTTCTGTATCATCACATTTCTCTTATTTAAACTGTCTTTTATTTCTCCAATATTTTAATATTTGTGCTCAAGGATATCACAGGAGGACTCAGCTGAGATTTCAGATGAAATATTTGGCATCACAGCAGAACAAGGTCACCTTTTAGCCCCATGACTAGAGGTTCACCCTCATTGACCCTGCCTGTACTATATTCTGAGTTAAGTCATGCAAGGAGGTGGGAAGGATTACGCAAGAAAATCTGGGTAGGCTCAGTAACCTGCATAACCATGTGCACCTCTTAGAAAAGAAGCACTTGGCTCTCCCCTCTCAGTAGGGTTTGCCTCTCTCTGCAGTCTTTCAGTTGCCTCTTCCTTTCTGTTCTTTTCTAGTCAAGCCAGAGAAGAATTCTGTGCTTTCACTCAAATAATTAAGGTATCTTTCTTTTGTACAGTGTAGCACAGTCACAGGTATTTTAAAAAACTATTTGTGGCTTGCTATCACCCTGCAGTACTTTTTCTGATAGCTGTTCTCGCCTCGGCTGACCAGTGCAGAATGCCACAGCATTTCTGGAGAAGAACTGCCGTGCCAAACACCTTTCAACTGTGCAATCATTCAACAGATTTAGGAAACAATGTAGATCTGGGCCAAACTGCTGGGTTTTATTTGATAGAATTTATCAACACAGAATACCATGGAAATTTAAGAGTTTGTACCTTCTTCATCGAGTGGTCTGATAAAACACTAGTTTTAGGAGCAAATATAAAATAATTTCTATTCTCTGGAACCATTTTCTTACTCTTTAGCTTGTTGCCTGGCATCCAGCATACACCCAGGTGTTTCTTTGCAATGATCAGATTCATTATTTCCTGCAAGTAATACAGATGCATGGGCTTGATCCCCTTTCCAAAATACTACCAGCCAACAGAGCAGTGTGAGCACAGCAAAGATCAGCTACAATGAAGAAAACACAGCAACAAAATTGTTTTTTATATTAGAACAATCAGATCCTGAATCAAATTAGAGAGGAAGGCCAGAGGAGTTTATAGCTAGGCTCAGAGGATAGGAATATCTACCATAAACCTTTTTTCTTCCCTCAATTTCAGAGGTCTTACACACAGGAGGGGGAAAAAGAGGGGAAAAAAACAACCAGCCTTTGTTATTGGAATAAAATTATGTAAAACTTTTCACAGATTCCTTTAATAGCAGTTTTCAACAATTAAATCTATGTGAAACTGGGGCTTTGGGTTTGTTTTTCCCCCAGCATGTCTCTGAGACAAAAGTCATATGAAATGTTAATGTTGATGCCAAAGTAGTTGAAGAAAAAGATATTGCTTGAAATAGGTAAACAAACAAAATCAATATGATTCTAAAACCCTAGGAATTAATTCTCCAGACTCATGCTCTATTTGTAGCATGTCTGTCTCACCTGTGCATGCAAATAAAAAAAAACTGCTCCAGAAAAAATAATTACTCTCAATAGTTAAGCTTTAAAAGAGGACTCAGAAAGGATGATTTTTAATTATTTCATGAATCTCAATTTCTGAGTAATCAACTCATGGTAAAAAAAAAAGTCTCATTTTCAGAAACTGTAGAAAACTTACAACGTGCAAAGTAACACGGTGGAGTTAGTGTGTATAGTTAAGCAATAGGAACCTGGTTCTGTGTGTGCAAGGCACTGACTAAGTTTCTCATACAGAAACTAAGAAAATTCAATGTATTTTGAAAGCAAACACATCTGCATCTGTAGAGCTCCCACCATCATCTGATCCCAAACATTATAGGAGCTGTAGGCTTAAAGAAGACTTTTTACTCTTTATGGGTTGAGTATCCAGATTTCAGATTAATGCTGCCTAGGCCTGGCATATTTCTGACTGAGATTTTCTGGGCAGAAATACAAGCATCTGTTTTATATGACAAAAAAGCAGTGAGTCTCAGGTACTGAGCTGCAGGAGACCACTGTGCATCCACAACAGACAAATCTGAGATTTTTGGATAATTTCCAAAAGTCCTAAAATTCTGACTTGAAAAGATTTCCAGATGAGAAACAAGGATCTGCACATTAGGGTACAAATATGTTCTAGATGTACTGAACCAAGCCATAACCCAATTGCACTGAAATACATAGATGAACCCTTCCTCTGTCTAGTCTAATAGTTTGAATAACATTTATATGTTTCATATTATCATTTGTGGTTTAATTTGCTTTTGGCAATCCCAAAGACATTGATTTATATGTAGCAAAACCACTTTAAGCATGTCACATACGATATGTAGTACTTTATGAAACGTGAGCAACAAGGCAACTAAAGCACAGTGACAAACGTTGGAAATGGTGTCGAAAGGAACAAAACAAAACAAAATCAAACCAAACCGAACTGAGCCTTATTTTAGTTTTATTCTACACACTGCACCTCAGAAATAACCCTTTGTTTTACAAAACTTGTTGCAGGATTTAAACTACAAAACCCTTTGTTACTACCTGACGGGTAATTAATGATCCATCAAAAATGACAAGGAAGTAAATTTTATGCTAAGAGAGTAATATGCTGAACCACCCTCAGCTGGCTTAATCCAGATAAATGAACCAAGTCATGCCTTACTATGTCAAGGCTTAAGTACAATTTTCCTACTTGCATGGTATGCCTGTGACAAATACAGCCTGAGGTTTCCAACAACAGACATGCTGTTATTATGGCAACTGCACAGGGTAATAAAAGAAACCTTGTGAAAATCACATGTGACAAAAGTTGAAAGGAAAGTCGCAGTAAATAATTGCTTCCCTGAAGCTGGGCCTACTGCTATTCTTTCAAGTATTTCCATGACTGTTTGTTAGTCTGTACATTACACCAATTTCGCAATAAAATATTTTTTATTAGTATTACAGGTATGCACATGATATTAGATGCTGAAATAAGAATTTTGTAAAGCAGGCTTTAGGTTAGAAGAATGTATTGATATTTGATTATTACATCATGACAGCATCAATCCATTATCTTTAATGGACTTCATCCTTACTTACAGGGCATAGGAAAGAAATAAAGTTGGTTCTCTATTCATAATGTTAGCATGATCAAAAACAGGAAAAGGTGGGTGTGTCTTTGAGATTTCCATGAAACAAAATTGCATTTTATCCCAATACCTGTTTAAATAGGTAAGGCATTTCCAGTTATTAATATACAAATGTGTGAATTTGATGGAAGAAAGAGAAATCAAGGTGAAAATAAAAAAAATAAAAATAAAAAAAGAACAGGGGATCAAAACATGAAATTCAGCATAAAAAATTTAGAAGAAATGTGCTGATACAACATCAGGTAACTTTGGGGCAATATTAAAGTAATGCAAAGTAATTTTTATAACTTGTAATGCTGTCCGATTTTTCTCTGACATTTCCTCCCAGATATTGCCTATGAAGATATAAGGCTCTTCTGGAAATCTAGCACTTCTAATGTTGGATAAACCTTTTCATTCTTAGTAAGCAGAATCATGTTTGTACTGTTCATACTGTGCAACGAAAGAAAAGATCAAGAAGTGGCTAAATGTCAGTAGCTAGGCACTTCTGACTCATGCTACAGGTTCAGAAAAATCCTCTTTCCAGTTCATTACAGAGTCAACATATTTCAGAAATTGTGGTACTCACCATGAATAAATAAACAAGCAATGCTCTGAAAGCAAGTTCAGACACTGTCCTCATAAGAAATGAGGAAACAGTGGAAGTAAGCCTTCGTGTGAATGTACACCTCTCTCTTATCTGCCATTTTGAGATACCACATTGAGAGACCTCGGAGGCCAAGATGTAGCTCACCAGTTTAAAATTACCCCCAGACTCATCAGCAATGCTTTTTTGTGTGACGCCCCGTACATGTGGGCATCAGGATACAGAAATCAGGATAGACTGTACTTTATGTGGACATTTCATATCTCTCATAAAAAGCCAATACATCCACCTCTTCATGACACTGGCTTCTATTACCAGGTACCCACACACTGGGCTCTGTGGCATCCAGAAAAACAGCTTTAGTAGTATCTTGGTTGGATAAGGACAACGTGAATGTGTGTATTTCAAAGAAGGAAGAGAAAGAAAGGGAAGAGAGAAACAAAACATGCAAGAAAGAGTGAGGGAAAGAACGATGGATAAGGTGATACCTGAGACAGAAGAAAATTAATTGCTCTTCATTGAGTATTGGCAGACAAGGAAAAACAGTTTCAACTTCTTCACTATTATGGTTAGCAGGGAAGGAGAGATAAGGAATTTATATTTAGCTAAAGAATTACATTTCTCTAGTGACATAAGGAAATTAATACATACCTACTTTTTTATGAACTTAAGGTTAAATGGCCCTTCAGACACCTTTCTGTTAGAAATTAAATGCTCCTCAAGAATAGATGTCAACTAGTACCCCAGTCTTTAGAAGCAATTTGGTGACTCAGCTGATAGGACAGTTGCAAGAACTAATGAAGCTGCATTTCTATCATTGCTATATTTCATTGTGATATGTATAATACTTCTATTTGTGAAGGATTTGCTTCTGTAATTTCTCTTCAAATCATCTATTTCAACTCTACAATACGCAGCAAATAATCAGTCTTACCGTCTGATTTGACTACACACAGGGCTAGCACTATTTTCCTCAGTTTATATCTACTGCTTGAATTACAGTAACTTCTATTTTGGAACTAATTACATTTTCCCATATCATCACATCCCAAACTGTCTGTGCTTTTTCAGTCTGTTTAACCAGCATTGCACAAGAATACTGGGCCCTTGAGCCTAAAATTATGCATGCCATTTTCTTCTCTTACTGCTATTGCACGAGTAATTCAGCCGCACTATGCAGCCAGATGTTAGTACATACTGTTGATCTGTATCATTCTTGCCAAGTCAGAAATTAATATCATGGGATCATTTTGAACAAATAAAGTACTTACTGAGGGACAGAAAACAATGTGTCTGCTGTGAAGGATGCAATGCATGCCACAAGGCTTTTTTATAGACTGTAATTAACTCTTTAATATTTTCATGCATTATAGAAAGTCTTTGTCATAAGTCAGAGATTAATTACTAAGCAAAAAATGTTAATGTTTGTTCTAATGGTGTATTTCATACTGATTGATACAAATTAGTTTCCTAATAATACGTGAAGAGAGTTCATTACTAAAATGCCCACTCTGTGGAGTTACATTCCTGTTCACCTCTTTTCTTATTTCCAAGTAAAAATGACTCACTTGGAATTTAAAATTGAGGACATATCAGTAATTTTGTGTATTGCAGTGATACTAAAACTCAATTCATACTCTCTGAAAAGTCTTACCAAAAATAAATATGGAAAGAATGAATTCAGGCCAGTTAAGATACAGAAATAGACATCCAAAAGCACTTAAATGATTGTTTCATTATACCAGTATTTTAGTACAGTGATGGTCTACTTATGACCAGTGATTTAAAGTGTCTGTAATGCCAGATTTGGTTAAAATACTTTTCAAAGATTCCTGATTTGTCATTAGGGGGGATTTCTTCTCCCTTTTCCATTTTTCTTTATTTCACTATTCAATATCTTTATTTTAAGTGCCTGTTTTTTGGGGATGAAGGTGCATAAAATGAAAAATTTCTTCCTCCTCACACTACGCTTAGCCTTCTGATTTGCAGAAGGTGTAATTTTGCCCTCATTCAAACAAATGTTGACTTCTACTCTTAAGATGAGTGGTTGTTATAAAACTATCTGGGGAGAAGGGGCATGGCTTTCCCTCTTGCAGCTCAAAGATTTCTGCATTTGAATAGCTAAGCTCAGATAACCATGCCCAAAAAGAGCTCATTCTCCTTCTTGTCACCCCCATCTCAATTGTCCTAATCCAGAAAACACCAAAAGGAAGGGGTTTTTGGCTGCCTGTCATGGAGCCTTCTTCATGTTGTATGGTCATGTACATCATATTTTCTTCATCCCATATACCTCCTCAGTCCTTTTGCCTTTCTACTGCATGTTTCAAGGTCTCACCTCACTCCATGCCTGCCATCATTCCCTTTGTGCAAAACGACATAACCTAAGTGGCTCACAAAGACTTTCTTTCCCACAGATCAGCTGCTCCAGTTTTGCTCTTCTACTTCCTTCTCTTGACCTAGCACACTACCAGTGTAGATTGCTTGAGTTGCACACCACCATCAGGCTGTCAGCTGAAGTTATAATGACCTCAGGCTGAAGTTACATCAACGAGCCATTTACAATATAGATTAAGTTTTTCTTCTCCTGGCTCCCTAAATTCAGATGTCTTCAGGCAAGGGCTAGCTAGCAGGGTAGGCATGTGTGCAAGTTACCTCCCCACTTGTTCTGGGAGCGCTGGCTCCTGCGTAAGCCTGCCAGGGGCTTCCCTTCCACCAGCCACCTGGTATCCAGGCTGCACCAGCACGTCTCCATATCTGCATTCCCAAGGAAGTGCAGGCTGCAAAACAAACACAAAGACCAAGCCAAAACCATTCACACTATGTTATCTAATGAGTATCCCTTTTTTGCAATATCCATTTCTATCATACTCTTCTTTCACAAATACCTGAGGTTTACTGTCAACCGGGGCAAGCGTTTCAGCTTTAAGGAATCTGATAGCAATGAGGGAAAATGGAAAAATGAATTAACACTTCATACAGCCACCACAGCCACCCAGAATAAAGTGGGATACATGAGAAGGCTCTTCCCAGTCAACCTAAAGATGATGTAATGACATCAATCACATATCCTTGCTGCTCTATCTCTGTGACGCTGTAAAAACTTAATGATGTAGAGAAGGATAGTAGGTAACAACTACTTGCTATTTCTCACAATACAGGGATGAGGAGCTACTCAAAGACATGATCAGGTAGATTCTTTAGTAATGCATGTTTTTAAGGCAAATCCACAAAGAGTGAATTGTATTCCATTCTACTTCCCTAAATAAACTTTGAACCTTGCCTGAAACCTAGGGGAAAAAAACAAACAAACAAACAAAACCCAACTACCCTTCCCTTAGAAATCCTAGTCCTCAAATAATCCTAACAGCCGTGTCACCATCCCTTTCTCTCAGAACAAACTTTAAAGAGGTCTTTTCTTGGTACTTTATCCTTCTGTCACAGGCCTGGATTTCAGCAGACACTGTGTGGACTGCCACATTTTGCAGTCACTGTCAGAGTATTTCCTGAAAATATTGCAAAATTAACCATTTTTAAAAACAGAGAGTAATTATTATTCCCAAATGTGGGAGTTAGTCCTTAGAGCCAGTGATGAGAGGTCTCTTGACACAAGGCAATGGTAAATTTAATGAAATATAAAATAGTTTGTTAACTACTAAGCATTGTAAACCAGTAGCGCTAATTTCTTCCAACAATATTCCCTACAACAAACCTGAATAAACAATCTCATTATCTCTCCTAACAAAGACTGTATGCTTCTCTCTAGGAAAAGACTCAGTGATTCAGTGGCACAAACACATGCTAAGTATTTTTTCTGGATGGGAGCTAGAAAGCCCAACACACCCAGGGATTGAATTCTAGATGAACAAACAATTGCGAAGAAGTGCATCTTCCCCTTTTCATTCATGTTTGCAGCTCAGCTGCACGATGGCTCGAGAGCATAACTACTGCTGTCAGGCTGATCTCATGAAAAGGAGGGGGATGTACAGGACAGCTGGCCAGCAAGAGATGGGGATACGCTGTTCCATCTCGCAGGGTGGTAGAGCTCCTGTTGCAGCACATGCTGTCCAGAAAGTATTCTAACTCTAATGCAGCACCGGTCTTCCAAAGGAGGCCTGGCTTTAAGCCACAGTCAAGTGCTAGAATTCAAAGAACTTCTTAAATTGTTTATCTACTCCTTAAACAGTCCAGTCATTTATAGTTCAGATCAGTTGTTTGCATTGGAAGTTGATTAGTCAGTTCTTTAAATTCTTTTTTTGTTTAAGATAAGGTGAAAGCATGCTGTAACCTTCTCTGGTTTTGTGAACAGAACTTGATATACCTGTTGACAGCTTAAGATTTCTTGTCCTTAAAGGAGAAAATTCTTTGCTTATCTAATCACATGATAAATGCAAAAAAGGTAATCACAGTCCCAGTCACCACAAGGATGACTGCTTTCACTCATTCTGCTTTACAGTAACATTGGCTTTGAGCATTAATTGACTTCTAAAATAGTTAAGCTGCATTAAAATTAGGCTGTTGTTATTGAAATTTACAATGAACTGAATTTATCCTTTATTCATTCTCTTAACTTTGTATAGACACCTAGACTTTAATTTTGTTCTTTTAATATTTCAAATTAAATATTACTTGAAAAAGAAAAAGTAAAACTCATTTGAAAACTTATAGAAACAGAAATGAAGATACCAGTTCATTTTGACCTTCCGAGTGGAAAGAAATTAATAAATTAAACATTTATGCCATTTCTCATTATCAAGGTGACTGGACGCAATTGTAGGGAGCTCATTCCACTATGCAAACTCACCCTGACCCAACTAGTCATTGTGTGTCGACATAAAGAATTATCACCTCATCTTATCTCCTTAAAATAGACATATTGTCTATTATGGATAAAGTTATCTATACCATGTCATACACAGAATATCAGAGGACAGTATTCATTTGTAGTGCTACGTTCACACCAGGGTTTAAACTGCAAGGCAGTAATACAAACTAATGGAAAAGCTGAACCAATACCTGAATATACAAAATGTAACAAGCAAGTTAAAGGGGATTACAAAATAGGATTTGGCTGAGAAATACTGCTTCTTTGCATTAGCATTTTCGTCTGTGGCATTGCATACAAAAAGTGTTATAACTTCACAGGGTATGACAAGACACCTTGAGATCATACTTGGCAGATTATTAGAAATTTTATGCAAAAGCCTGTACAATCCCATACAGAGCCATAAGTGTTCAGTAGGACATTTTTTTCTTTATGCCTTTTTTCTCTTTTAAAATGGCTTTCGAGTAAAAAAGGTATGTATTAACAGTGATATATTTGTATAAACACAACTCTGTAGTAAATCCTTTTTAAACATACAAATTATGAATTAGAAAAATTGATATGGTCTAAAATTCATTAAATGCTATTTTTGTATTAGGTATTTCCTTTTTATTTTAAACTGAAGCATCAGTTTACAGAAATACATATACAGTCTGACCATTTTGAAATGCCTACTAACTTCAAAGAAAATCTGTGTAAGAACAGGAATGCGTGTTTTACAGCTTCTTCCTCATTATCAACAAATATTTCAGTATTTGAACTAAAGGAGCAATTCTTGTGAATGCTTACACACAGCATTTTAGTACTTGTGCATATTCTTACTAGACCCTACAGCATTATGTTTCACTCTGATGAGCCTCTTACAGGGAGTCTTGATGAAAAAAACCCACAACTTTGCATAATATGCTCTATAAAAAACAACAGGATACTCAGAGTACTCATACAAATAAAATTAATATTCAGACTACATGTTTACAGATGTGAGCCTTTAAACAAATGCAGTGAGCTAGAATTGAGTTTACTTTACTCTCTTAGCTACTAATTCACCCTCACCACAAAACAGAACATATATCAGGTACAGTTCTACCCAGAAAAAGGAGTTGAACTTGCTGAATAAAATATTGCCATTGTTATGTCTTCTCTTTCTCTGCAAAGTCACAGCCTACCCTTTTCCTTTTTCATGATCTTTCGGTTCTTAAATTTGAAGCCTATAGTTAAAGGCGCATCATCAGCTTATCAACTATCAAGTATTTTTTTAACTTATTAAAATAGTTAGAATTATTATTCTAACCTATTATTGTTTCTCTAGTTTCTTTGTACATCAGACATTATTGTTACTGTTTTACACACAATATATGGTATAAAATATCCGCGTAAATCACAATCCCTCTATCAGAGTTCAAAATCTAATGTAAAAGGACAAATGTTTATGTTTATATGTTTTAATGTATATGTTTATAAATTTCATAATTTATATAATTGGCATATATATGGTATATAGCTTTTGTATCGGCACATATCATATACACTGACATTTTTGTGGTTACAGAAACACATGAATTATGATTTACTGCTGCTAAACATATGTTATTAATTTGCTGCAGTATAATGAAAGAATAGAATTTTAAATGGAAATCTGATGATGGAGATAGTTGAGTGTTTTGTCAGTTTTCAGGATCTTCAGGACCAAACATCACATATGGCAATTTTATTTGAGGTTGATGATCAGTTCCATTTGTCATCTACAAGAAGTTGATTCCATCAGTTTTGTATTGTTTTGAATCACCAGATGGCACTTTCCCCTGCTCTAAAGACTTACCATCTGAGCGTGTAGGAGTTAGATCTGGGAGAAACATTGCCAGCTGAATTGAGATGCTGTATAGATGTTGACTGCTTTACCAGTAAAGAAGCACTTGTCTTGTTTCAATCTCTCTCTTTGGCTGAAAATATTCTTTCTCAATTAGTTGCTGTAGACAAGCTATGTCTACAGAAGTGTAAAAAAAGAATTAAAAAAACCCCACTTTTGCCAACACATATGCACTGCCCAGGGACATTTTTTAAAGGCGTTCTTTCACGTTCCCCATGAGACTATATTTAAAGCTGCTCTTCTAACTTGAATAAAATAATATTGACAAAATGAAATAAAACTGTATTGAAAAGTTTGTCCACTTCTAAGTACCATTATAATTTTGCTGCTTCTATTCTGGTCATGTTCTTCAAGTAATTCCTCTCCCTTGTTTCCATGTGCAATCCACAGGAAGAAAAAAAAAATTAGAAAAGTATGCAGTCATGACAAGAGCTCTCAGTGAAGTATAATCATGATTCATTATCATGACATGCTAATGGACTATCTCAGTGGAAACACCGTAAAACAATATTCAAACATCATGCAGTGATTGTTTTATAATGTCTGTAACTACAGAATCACAGAATCACAGAATCAGTCACAGAATCAGTACGGTTGGAAAAGACCTGTAAGATCATCGAGTCCAACCTGGGGGCGGGGGGGGGGGGGGGGGGGGGGGGAAACCCACAACACACAACATCAAAAAACCCACAAAAAAAAAAAAAAAAAAAACCAAAAAACCACAACACAACCACAAAACCCACGCCACACAACAACAATAACAAGCCACAACCCACCCAACACCACACAGCACCATGTCCATCAAGCTACATCCCACAATGCCACATCCACACGCTCCTTGAATACCTCCAGGGAGGGTGACTCTACCACCTCCCTGGGCAGCCTATTCCAGTGTTTCACCACTCTCTCAGTGAAGAACTTTTTCCTAATGTCTAGCCTGAACCTCCCCTGTCGCAACTTGAGGCCATTTCCTCTAGTCCTGTCACTATTCACTTGGGAGAAGAGACCAACACCCACCTCTCTGCAACCCCCTTTCAGGTAGTTGTAGAGAGCGATGAGGTCTCCCCTCAGCCTCCTCTTCTCCAGGCTAAACAACCCCAGCTCGCTCAGCCGCTCCTCATAAGACTTGTGTTCCAGACCCCTCACCAGCTTCGTCGCCCTTCTCTGGACACGCTCCAGCACCTCAATGTCCTTCTTGTAGTGAGGGGCCCAAAACTGAACACAGTATTCGAGGTGCGGCCTCACCAGAGCCGAGTACAGAGGCATGATCACCTCCCTGCTCCTGCTGGCCACACCATTTCTGATGCAAGCCAGGATGCCGTTGGCCTTCTTGGCCACCTGGGCACACTGCTGGCTCATATTCAGCCGGGTGTCGATCAACACCCCCAGGTCCTTTTCTGCAGGGGAACTTTCCAGCCACTCATCCCCAAGCCTGTAGCGTTGCCTGGGGTTGTACACTGCACACACATTTTTCACTCTCCTGCTTTCTTCTGTTATGTGGGTCAAGCACAGTGCTTCCTTTCTCTGTGACCTTGGGGAGAAGAGACAGGCTGATTTGTTTTTTTTTTTTCCCCTCAATTTCTCTTCATCTTCTAACTGTTTAAGGGGATAGGGAGTTGCACGGGTAAATCTATTTTGTGTGACAATCTGAAAAACAGTTTTTTAGGAGGTAAGTTAAAGCAAAAGGAATTTTTCTCATATTGAAACTTCATTAAGGTTGCATGCATCACGAAAATCACTTGTTCAAACATGACTCCTTTATGTAAGGATTTGGGGACCTCTCTGCCATTACTCTGTAGGAAAACCTTTCTGTTATCTCCTATTTTTACTAAGGGGAAGTGACTGTTTATACTGTTGGAAAGTTACAGTACATCAGTTCTACACAAGGATGGGACTATGCGAATATATACTGGGGTCCCAGTCACTGGTGAAAAACAAAATATTACTTATTTTTTTATCTCCTCAATATTTTCTTTTTTTGTAAATAATTTATGAAAAACATTCCGTGTAGATTTACTGAGAATCATATAATGAGCAAATACAAGTGAAAAAAAATCTAAAGAAAGGTATAAAAATACCCATCGGAAGTAAGTGTGAAAACTGTCACCATTGGCCAGTTTTGTCATATCTTGTTTTGCAGTTTGACCCATTTAAGTCCACAGCCTTACTATGTGGTAAGCCCTTACAGGGCTTCTGACGTCAGAAGAGTTGTGAAGATGACAGCCAAAATTCTGGCCTCTAAGCCAACAGCCTGCTCTAGTGAAATCAAAGACAGCTTTGCACTCACGTTTTGAGCTCAGTAAGCAAGGATTTAGACCTTGAGGCTTTACTTTGATAACAGGGATGACAAAAACAGCACCAAAAATCACCAGGTTATCTCCATCAAATAAACTCAGTAAACTTTTCTCCAAAATTATGTATAATCAGCCATTGTAAAACTGCTAGTGCATTAATTATTGGCAAAACTGTTTAGGTTGGTTGGAGGTTTTAGAGGGGTTATATATGAAAAACAGAATTGAAAATTACTTTTGCACTTGCTTCAGTCAAAGGAATCTAGCAATTTTTAAGTGCCTACAGCTAAAACTAGGCATAGGACGCTGAGTTCTGAGGTTGCAAAAGACTGAAGAAGAGTTACTCGTGTCAGTGAAATATACACCCACATTGCTCGCTTTAAAGCAACTCCTCATTCCTTATTATAAAAATCTCTGGCACTGCAGAAGAACCAACTGTCAGTGCTCAGCGAGGCTGAATAGCCTCCATTCCGTTGCTCGGTTTCATGCAGGGGGATTATGTTATTGCTACCCTCCCAAATCCTATGAAAATAAGCTGTTTATCATGAAGACTTGTCTTGTAAGTAAAATTGATACTGCATTTATAAATTAGGTGTTACTTCAGAACATATGGGATTAATTGTCCCTGTCAGCCCAGGCTCTAGTCTACATTCCCACACATGCTGCCACAGCAATCATCTACCTTGCCTGTTGCCTCAGCTATGCCCAACTTGTCTTCAAATCTTCTCCCGCCGTCATTCATCTTTTTACATATTAGCTGTGAGCCTCTTGAGCTTCTTCAAAGCTGTGTTTCTGCCAAACGCTTTGCTTGCACTCTTTATCACTGTCCTATCATTCCTCTAATTCAATCCAAGTCACATAGCCACAGAACCACTCCCAGCACCCCCTTCACTCTAACTCTGATTTACATCTCACGTCCATCAGTTCTGAAATCTGACCTGAGCTGCACTGACGCTTCCCTTTCTTTAAAGTTTCTCTTTAGAAGACTCATCTTTGAACTCCTTATTTTCTCAGAAATGTTGACAAAATATATGAACAAAAAATGTCAATCAAATCTATAAAGCCTGAAAAGTCTCACCATTCAGTCATTAATCCTTGTTATAACTTTTTAGGAGCAGACAGAGTGTAAGAATATGTCTTCTTGAAAGTGCTTCACACTCTTTCGTCAGTATATGCTAGATAATCATTAAAAAGGCAATAGCAAACATCATTGTGAAACGTGCACTGGTGCATTGACTTGTCTTGCTTTTAATTAGTCAATTAGTTTTGCACGGATTACCTCAGTAACCTGAAACTACCTATTGCCACTAAGTAAAGCTAGAAAGACATAGAAAACCAGAACATTACCTGGCAGAGAGCCGCTGTCCAAGACAATAATCTGAACTTGATAGATACAGAGCCTTTGTTCAGTTCGAACATTTAAAGACTCTTTGGAGACCTGATTGGCTGATTAACACACATGATGTTTGGACGGTTTATTTTGTGCGGCCAATTGCCAAACCAACAAACATCTCAAATTACTGAGGTGCAAGAGGTTATGGTGAAGCTCAACATTCAGAACACAATCCCACAGAAGGGCATCCTAGGACTATGAACATTACATCATCTGTTTAGGGTTTCTTTCACAGTTTCTTTGTCTGACATGCAGGATTTTTCCTTATCATCCTCTGTGTACATTCAAAGTGTATTTAGATGCTATAGCCTTTAAAATGAGTGCTAATACCTGGGGACACCCGAACATAGTTTGTGCCTAATGCTACAGGAATTCAGCATGTACTGATATGCTGGGTGTGAACCTGCCTTTTAAAACATATAGTAAGTTAAGATCAGCATTAATATGATTTTGTTCAACAAATTAAAAATGTAATAAAAATGCTCTAAAGATCATCAGCAGAAGCTTAAAAGCAAAATTTCAGGCACTCAATGCAGTTAACATGTTGCAAAAGTCTGATTTTTTTCTCATTTGAAAAAAATTGTCCAGCAATTAACAGTAAATATGCAATTAACTTAGACTTTTTTAGACTGCTCCATTTAGAGGCACAGTAAAACACTGCATTAGGCTTTACAGAGTAATTAGAAACTTCCTTGTATTAATAAGCAATGCTAGCCACTACATTATTTAAAAAGCTGTATTTTTCTGGAGATAATACAGAATTTGCTTCAGAGCTCAAAAAAATGTTTTCCATTATTTCTTAAATTTTACAAAAACTTACCATTTTTGTATAGGAAAAAAATCAAATCATCTGCAATACTGATGATAAAATAAATGCATACATAAAAGGCAAGTTGTACCTTAGGCCAGTTTATAACTTCACTCAAGAATTCTGAGCAAAATGCTTTTACAAGTTCACATCAAAAGCCCTTCCTTTTTGATTGCAAAAATGATGTTAACTATTTTGCTGGAGAAGCAAACAAAATGGTCTATGTGTCATTACAATTGCTATTTTTCACCAGTCTCACATACCATACTTGCCTTGACCCAATAAACGCTGGAAGGGATGAAACTGCATGGCCAAATGAAACGGAAAAACATTCTGATGACTCAGGTTAAAAAAATTGAAACTTCTTCTTGTCCTAGATATTCACTGTGCAACTGATATTAAAGCCTCAAAGCTCTTAGAAGTGCTTTGTTTGGGAATATTCAGCAATCTCTGGGACAAATTTTATGACAAAACTGCTATTACTTTCACTGCTGACCATTTTGAATATTCACAGGGAAAGAAGCACTTCTCTCAATGAATTTCTTAATTTATCTGATGATGATGCTAATGACAATCTGCATTTCTAAGACCTGTGGCAATCTCGCATGAAAAGTGAGATGAGTTCTAGCACTACTGGAAGCCCACCCAATGTAGGAGTTGCTTAAAGGAAAAGACCAGCCTAATCATGAGAAAATATTATCATTTAATTGATCTCTGTACTATCGAAAACTTTAATTTGAATCTGAAATGGTTCCTTCAGGAAGGATGAACTATATTGGAGATAATAGGTGGCAGTGACAGGTAAGCCTCTAATGCCAAACTGTGGGGAGGACTGTTTGCAAGGGGTGTTCCTCTCAGCACTGAGGACGACGGCAGGAAGGGAGAGCATTTGCTGACACAAGCACATAAGACAAGGACAAAAAGGAAGTAACCATGTGTTGCTGAACTCTGACGGAGACCCTGCGGTGACAACAATGTTACATTTCCTATTATTGGAGAGAAATAGGAAGGGAGGCATTGTTCGTGCTGGACACCCTCTGTTAGATTTTGACAACTTGTGTTTAGTCCCGGGTACAGCTTCTCGCTTGTGTCAGCAGAGCCACTCCCCCCCACTGTGCCCTTCGGTAGCAGGCCCTTCCTTCCATGGGATCCCTGTCCCGCCCCCGGCAGGGGAAGAGAAAACCACCTCTGGCCTGAAGATTTTTGCATCTGTGAAAAGCAGCCGCAGAAAGAGGGATGAACAGCAGGTACCACTGCCACGTCCCTAGAAGGTGAGCCCGCAGCTGTCCCCTAGGGACACTGACAGCAGGTCAACACGAGCGAGCACAGCACAGCACCAGCTTGGCATCGCGGTGGCGGACCATAGCTGTCCATCCATTTCAGAGAGGAAACAGAAGGGCTTAAATCTGTGCCTAGACTGAGGCTGATCTTCTAAATTCAGGGAACTGAGCATGAGGTAGAAGGTCAGAGCTAATGCTGAAGTGTGCTTGTGAGTGACAGAGCTAATTGGCACAGGGCACGCCAGTGGCAGGCAGTTGGCCTGCAGTTCACTGTCACCTTGAACTTGACAAAAATAAAAGTTAATACTGTCTGGGCCGTTGTCTATAAAAACGTATAGATAGCAAGAGGGCTATTACTCAGCTCACCATACAAGACTAATCTGGCAGTGTATTTCGTGAATAATAATGGCAGTGGGTTTTTAAATCTAATATGATCCAGCTACTCGAGAGCCCCTCTGAGATAGGTGCCTAGATGTAGTTGCTTTACCGCACCTTGCTGCCCGCTCACAGGTAGGCACATACTTGTTAAATTTAACCATTCCTTCCTGGAAAAGAGCCAAACACCAGAAAGAGGCTGAGGTTTTCTTCCAGGATCATGAGCTTAAACTGTTAAAATTGATGGTCTCTCACCATCATGAGAGACCAAGGCAACAAAGGGAACCTTGTGGTTGGTGTCTACCACAGGCCACCCGATTAAGGGGAGCCTAATGGCAAAGCCTTCTTACTCCAGCTACGGAGGCATTGCACTCGCAGGCTCTCATCCTGCTGGGGGACTTCAACCACCCCAACATCTGCTGGAAAAATAGCATGGCAAGCTGTAGGCAATCCAGGAGACTCCTGGAATGCATTGAGGGTAACTTCTTAAGCCAGGTAATAGACAGCCCTACCAGAGGGGATGGAATACTGGACCTGTTGGTCACCAAAGCAAGTGAGCTAATTGGTGACGTCAAGAATGGAAGCAGCCTGGGCTGCAGTGATCATGCACTGGTGGAGTTCGCAGTCCTGAGGGATATGGGTCAGGTGAAGAGTAAAGTCAGGAGCCTGAATTTTAGGAAAGCAAACTTCCAGCTGTTCAAGGAATTAGTCAATAGGACCCCCTGGGAAACTGCCCTCAGGGACAAGGGAGCAGAACAGAGCTGGCAGATTTTTAAGGACACTTTCCATAGAGCACAAGAGCTCTCGATCCCCACATGTAAGAAATCAAGAAAGGAAGGCAAGAGACCGGCATGGCTGAGTTGAGATCTGGTGGTCAAACTAAACGGCAAGAAGGAAACACACAGGTAGTGGAAGCAGGGACAGGTATTCTGGGAAGAGTATAGGGATGCTGGCCCGTTGTGTAGGGATGGGGTCAGGAAGGCCAAGGCATGGCTGGAGCTGACTTTGGCCAGGGATGCAAAGAATAATAAGGGCTTCTACAGGTACGTCAGCCAGAAAAGGAAGGTCAATGAAAGCATACGCTCTCTGATGAACATGAATGGCAATCTGGTAACAGCAGACGAGGAGAAGGCTGAGGTACTTGACAACTTTTTTGCCTCAGTCTTCACTGGCAAACTCTCTTCCCACACCTCTTGAGTGGATGGACTGCAAGACAGAGACTGAGGGAGCAAAGTCCCTCCCACTGTTAGAGATCAGGTTTGTGACCACCTGAGGAACCTGAACATACCTAAGTCTATGGGACCTGATGAGGTGCATCCCAGAGTCCTGAGGAAATTGGGTGATGTAGTTGCCAGCCACTCTTAATGATATTTGGAAAGTCACGGAAATCAGGTGAATTCCCCAGTGACTGGAAAAAAGGAAACATTGCACCCATTTTTAAAAAGGGTAGAAAGGTGGACCCTGGGAACTAGTGACCTGTCAGCCTCACATCTGTGCCTGGGAAGATCATGGAACAGATCTTCCTAGAAGCTATGCTAAGGCACATGGAGGATAGGAAGGTGATTCGAGGCAGCCAGCATGGCTTCACCAAGGGCAAGTCCCGCCTGACCAACCTATGATGGAGGCACTACATCAGCGGACAAGGGAAGAGCTACAGATGTCATCTATCTGGACTTCTGTAAGGCCTTTGACACAACATCCTTCTCTCTAAACTGGAGAGATATGGATTTGATGGATGAGGAATTGGCTGGATGGTCGCATCCATAAGGTAGTGGTCAACAGCTCAATGTCCAGATGGAGATCAGAGACAAGTGGTGTCCCTCAGGGGTCCGTATTGGGACCAGTACTATTTAATATCTTCATCAATGATGTGGACAGTGGGATCGAGTGCACCCTCAGCAAGTTTGCAGATGACACCAAGCTGAGTGGTATGGTTGACACACCTGAGGGATGGGATGCCATCCAGAGGGACATGGACAAGCTCAAGAATTGGGCCCATGTGAACCTCATGAGGTTCAACAAGGCCAAATGCAAGGTCCTGCAGCTGGGTCGGGGCAACCCCTGGTATCAATACAGGATGGGGGATGAAGGGATTGAGAGCAGCCCTGCAGAGAAGGACTTGGGGGTAGTGGTGGATGAATAACTGGATGTGAGCCTCGCAGCCCAGAAGGCCAACTGTATCCTGGGCTGCATCAAAAGAAGCGTGGCCAGCAGGTCGAGGGAGGTGATTCTGCCCCTCTACTCTGCTCTGGTGAGACCCCACCTGGAGTACTGCATCCAGCTCTGGGGCCCCCAGCACAGGAAAGACATGGACCTGTTGGAGTGGGTCCAGAGGAGGGCCACAAAAATGACCAGAGAGGTGGAACACCTCTCCTGTGAGGAAAGGCTGAGAGAGTTGGGGTTGTTCAGCCTGGAGAAGAAAAGGCTCCAGGGAGACCAAATTGAGGCCTTTCAGTACTTAAAGGGGGCTTAGAGGAAAGATGGGGACAAACTTTTTAGCAGGGCCTGTTGTGATAGGACAAGGGGTACTGGTTTAAAACTAAGAGGGTTGATTCAGACTAGATATAAGGAAGAAATCCTTTATGATGAGGGTGGTGAAACACTGGAAGTGGTGTCGGTGAAAGACCTCAAATATTAGGTGACAATCTCCATTTCTCCTGTTTCTCCTACTAGTATATACTTTTAGCTTTTCACATTTTAGGGGAGGTTTAGGCTTGTAATAAAGCTCTGCAAGATATTGGCTTACATACAATTTGTGACTTTTTCTGATTTAAGGGAGGGATTCATCATAGCCATATTTAGACATTGACAGTGCTGACATCTGCATGTAATCTGGATACCTAGGTTCCACTTATAGTCAATGGGCAGAAATGAACTTCTGGGTCATCTCTCACTCACCTGTTTCAGACATCTAAGCTATAATGAAATTATACGTGGCCTACAAGTGACTATATCTCTCCATTATATAAAGTGAGTCTAGATAACTTGCTCAATTATAGATATCTACGCTACTGAACTCTACATTTGGATGGACCCACCCCTATATGCTCATAATACAGTTTCTTGGTATTTCCAGGGGACTGGAAATAATGACCTAGTTCCTTCTTCCAGTTCAACATTTTTAAATCTTAAGTGTTTTGGGGTAGGTAGGAGGAGGGGTTCCTTGTCTCTTTATTTATTTAACTCTTACAAAATAAGAAAGTGAAAAATACACATTCTGGATTCTAAAAATGTCCTGTTCTTTCCATCTTCTTTGAAATTGATCCACAGCTTAACAGCATAGTGTTGAAATCTGAAATTTTGCAATCTTTTCTGTATTGCTGTGAAAAATACATGCAGTTTGGCTGAGTAATGAGTTTCTGAAAAGCATGTGCTGCAATACTCATATTTTGTTGCTGTGTTTGTAAAATGTGCAACTCAGAAATGTTGGATTATGAACATTTTTGTGGCTATCATGGCTGTATAGAAGAAAATTTATGGAAGAAGCAGATAAAACTATCTATATCTCATGCTTTATGTGCATACCATAGCCAACTAATACTATCCTTTTTTGAAAGTAAACCCTTAAGTCAAGTCTTATATAGCAAAAGCAAATCTCTAACTGTCTTATTAGACAAAAAGCAGTAACAAATTTCATATGTGCAATTCTAATTCACAATTTACTCAACTAAGTCACTGCATAAACCATCCAAATAAAACTTGAAACAGTGTTCAATGCCTTACAGAACAATGTAGAGGGCAGCTTACCTTAAGTAAAGACTGGACAGTTGCCCAGAGTTGCAGAATTGGAGAGGCAGCATTTTTAAAGCCAATTTGTGACTGCACTGATTAAATTGCTAATACGACATTCATTTTAATAATGTATAAATACTTTGTCTCATATTTTTCTGGAATTTTGTGAGATTGTATTTCATAATAGCTGAATATGTTGCATTCTAAAATTCTATACAAATGGCTGGAATTAAAGATTATTTCTTGCAAATGTTGGAGTAGAGACAGCAGAATATATTTTACTCAAGGCAACAAAATAGCTAGGGCTGTCTCTCATGATGCAGATACTGAATATGCATCAGGGACTGCTTACAAGTCACCAGAAAACCAGTAACTCTGCCAAGACTTTTTGAATAAGCTTGAGAATTCCATTTGCAGAAAAAAGACATTATTAATTTAAAAATATTCTGTGAATTCTTTAAAAAGTGTTATCATTCAGGCCTGAAGTTTTGTTGGCTTAGATAACTGCAGATACGCATGAGCTTGAGTAATAAGATATGCCATAGGGTGTGACAGTGCACAAGTTTGAGTGTGTTAGGTAAGAATAAAATACAAATCTGAAAGGTATGTTGCACATCACATTGCCTAACATTGTGTGAACACACAGTCTTTTGGGCTGGTTCTTGCCTGATTCTCCTCTAAGCACTCTTTTGCAGAGGTTAGCATCAAAGGATAGTAAGGAGGGAATGGAGAAGACCATAAGGAACCATGAATGCACAACAGCAGGACCAGACAAAGTTGCTGTACCTCGGTAATGAGAAACACAGAGATTTTCTCATCTGTTTCCAAAACGGTAATAACTCTCCCCTCTTGCACACTACCTTTCACAATGAGCCAGACACATTGGTGGATTAAAAACTGCAGCACGCAGAAGGCTGCGTGTGCCTGTGCACAAGCTGCAAACACACAGACCGAAGAGAGTATCACTCACCACCTGTAATTTAGCGCTCGTTGCAATGGCACTGCAGCGAAAACACGTGCTCCCCCGCCAGTGCCTTAGTCTGCCAGCCCTCCCCAATGGCGACCGCTGCTTCAGCCTGCTCCACGGGAACACTCATTGCTCTCCCTCCCCTTCCTCCCTAATTCCCCAACCTCAAAGGCTGGCAGTTTCACCCCCCTTGCTCTAACAGCTCAAGTAACTCAAAAACTTACCAGCATACAAAGTCCAAGGTAAAGAAAAACTACTCCATAACTGACTTAAGGCTTGTTCACCACAAGACTGATACTTCATGTTTCCCCTGGTGCTTTGATTTCCTTTCAGTCATCCTCAATGTCTTGTATTTAAAGGTATGTATGTGAATATATAGATAATTGTACACAAAATGAAACAACGTAATACCTTCAAAATAATTTTTAAGGCTAATCCATCTAGGCAGAGTTAAGCCGTGATTATTTGAGTATCACCTAATGCCTTAAATAAAGAAGTATAAACTGGGCCACTGACTTCCTTACTTTTTTAAAACACTGGAGTAGCTCATGAAAACAAAATACGTTCAAATCATTAAAATATATTTGCAATTTTTCTGTTTTATTCAGATCACTTTAGATTCTTATACCAAATCTCTTCCTTTGTCTTTCATTAATTATTTGTGGGCAAGTGTATTTTTATAGAGTAGAAAAATATGTTTTTCTAGTCAGATCAGATAATGTATGTGAGCTTAATTCAGTGAAACTGAGTGCGTACATGAGACTTACTGAGTATTAGAAAATAAAGGGTGTTCTTCAGAGGGGAGAGGATGCTGTGAGGATATTGCAAAATATAAACAAAAAGGAAAATGAGCTTGAATGGACCGGTACTACTGCCTTTACGGGCATCCTGATTTTTAATAGTACCCGCCTTGTGAAAGCCTGTAACTCTTAACTTTAACTTAGCAGATATTTGTAGTTGCATGTTAAGCAAAAGATATTTTTCCAGCCTGTAAGACAACACAAGATGGTCTCCAACTTGAAAGCTTATGATTTACATACAGATACATAAATTGCTAAATATGTGTTATATTTGTTGGAGGTACCCTCAGCTTTTCAGCCAAATTTGAACCATGATTAAGGGAGGCGTTTAAAACAAGTAAGCAATAAATGTAGGTGTACATTATAGTGGAAACATGACAGTTGTACTTGGGAATATATTACTTTAACATATAAGTGTAGTGATAAAAATATTCAGCAACTGATGAAGTAATTTTGTTTAAAGACAAGAAGGAGATATAACCCATAGTGTTTAAAGGGTGTGGTATAATGCCTTTCTACGTTGCATAGAGGGGCAGCTGCACTGGCGAAAGCTTTCACCCCTGAGGGATCAACTCTTGGCACTAGTTCCTACGAGGGTAAAGCAGGTTTATTTTTATGGGCAGAAATCCACACAAATCCTGCCAACTGAGGCTCCTCAGGAGGCAGGTAAATTTTATGCAACTCCCAGCTGGCCTGAATACCGCAACAGCAGCACCTTTCCCTTACAGCTCACTTTTCTTTTTTGCTCTCTGAACTAATTAGCTTCTTTCAAGCCACCTTGAGTATGTCTATTTGAGATAAATACAACACTCAGCTACCACAGGTAAAAGATTCAGATCAATGTACCGGTTCATTGTAGCTCTACAGCACCTACTTTGTGCATGTGTGTGTTTTTTTTACAGATGGTAACCTTAGCAGTAACACAAACAGCTTCTCAAAAGTCAGCCCATGGTCCACAACAGAACTGCTCAATCTGCTCTAATCCTTATACTGCTGCATTTTAGGATTGAAATTAAAGTCAGTGCTCCAACAGTACTGTGCGCTCCCCCCACTTTGAGGCACAGAGGGTTTTTTAGGTAGCTCAAGCTACTATGGCTTTCCTAAAAAGGAGGGCAGAAAATGAGTCAGTGAATTGCTAGACTGCCTGAGAATTAAAGCCCGGCAGCCTGACAGCTTATATCATGTCAGCCTGACAGTTTATATCATGTACCTTTCCTTCCTTCTCTACCTTTAAGACCTTGCATCTCCTCACTGCTGTCACCAGCCTTCCTACTCCTGCTTAAAGAATCACTGCAACACCCTCCAAGACAATAAACTACCAATCCTCGGGGGGGAGGGGAAGAAATCAAAAAACGTCTTCACAGAATGACAGAATCACTAAGGTTGGAAAAGACCTGGAAGATCATCAAGTCCAACCATCAACTAACACCACCATGCCCATTAAACCATGTCCCACAATGCCTTATCCACACGTTCCTTGAACACCCTCCAGTGATGGTGACTCCACCACCTCCCTGGGCAGCTTATTCCAGTGTCTCACTACTCTCTCAGTAAAGAAATTTTTCCTAATATCCAGCCTGAACCTCTCCTGGCGCAACTTGAGGCCATTTCCTCTTGTCCTGTCATTTGTCACCTGGGAGAAGAGACCAACACCCACCTCTCTGCAACCCCCTTTCAGGTAATTGTAGAGAGCGATGAGGTCTCCCCTCAGCCTCCTCTTCTCCAGACTGAACAACCCCAGTTCCCTCAGCTGCTCCTCAGAAGACTCGTGCTCCAGACCCCTCACCAGCTTCGTCACCCTTCTCTGGACACGCTCCAGCACCTCAATGTCCTTCTTGTAGTGAGGGGCCCAAAACTGAACACAGTATTCGAGGTGCGGCCTCACCAGCACCGAGTACAGGGGCACGATCACCTCCCTACTCCTGCTGGCCACACTATTTCTGATACAGGCCAGGATGCCGTTGGCCTTCTTGACCACCTGGGCACACTGCTGGCTCATCTTCAGCCGGCTGTCAACCAACACCCCCAGGTCCTTTTCTGCGGGGGAGCTTTCCAGCCACTCGTCCCCAAGCCTGTAGCGTTGCATGGGGTTGTTGTGACCCAAGTGCAGGACCCGGCACTTGGCCTTGTTGAACCTCATCCAATTGGCCTGGGCCCATCGATCCAGCCTGTCCAGATCCCTCTGCAGAGCCTTCCTACCCTCGAGCAGACCAACACTCCTGCCCAACTTGGTGTCGTCTGCAAACTTGCTGAGGGAGCACTCAATCCCCTCATCCAGATCATTGATAAATATATTAAACAAGACCAGCCACAAAACTGAGCCCTGGGGGACTCCGCTTGTGACCGGCCGCCAGCTGGACTTCACCCCATTCACCACAACTCTCTGGGCTCGGCCATCCAGTCAGTTTTTTACCCAGCGAAGAGTGCACCTGTCTAAGCCACGATTCGGCAGCTTCTCCAGGAGAATACTGTGGGGAACAGTGTCAAAGGCTTTACTAAAGTCCAAGTAGACAACATCCACAGCCTTTCCCTCATCCATTAGGCAGGTCTTACATAGGCTCTTCTCTCTTTAGGACAAGTGATAGTGTCTCCTGGTTCTCATTTGCAGCAGAAAGTAGGCAGCCCATTTCTATCCTCAGCAGGGCCCAGATAAGCAGTTCTACCAAATGAAGAAATAAACAGGGATTCCCTCTGGCAAGGTCAGAGGAGCAGATGAAAATGACCCCGAGAGCATGAGTTCAACCAAATACAAAAGTTTCATGCTCAGTGGGGTTTGGTTAAAGAATTCAGGTCCAATCTTTTAGGAACACCGATACAAACCATTCTCTTCTCAATGGGGTAACAGAAACAAACACACAAAGTTAATGAACGCAGCAGGGATTGACCAAACAGTTCAAACTCCCCTTTGGAGCAGCAATAGCTATGAAGCAAACAACCTTAGCCACTTGGCACTGGAAAACATAGCCTGCTCTGCTTTAGTTGGATGAGTAAAAGCTTCCTTGATTACAGAGGTCCTTTATTCTTTAGGGGGCTAAATTTACTACTAAATGCTGACTAAAGAATCATCCATTCAGTTCTGACAGTTCATGTGCTAAGTCAAAGCAATGGCAGTGATATGCCTTCTCCAAGCATTCAATCCCTTTTTCTTACTGGGTCCAGATTCTACAACTCCTCACACTCCTGTACTGCCAACCTGCAGGCTCCCCATCTTCAGACCCATGCTTTCTTTCACACTGTTCTTCTTGTACGAAACACTCTTCTTTTTTTATCTGTCAGTATCCACTACTCCTTCTATGCACCTGATCACAGAAGTGTTCCAAAGGAGCCAAAAGGATCATACGGAAAATACACCCACACATATATATGGTACTCATGGCAGATCAATATAGGCTGTAAATACCATACTGCAACACTAGAAATTCCTGAAACATCAAACCAATATACCTGCACTACTTCTTCCAGTGCTTTCTTCATTTCCCAATTTCATCTCCTAGTATGCAACATGTTGCATATTTCTTCCTATTTTTGTATTACCTTGTGTATTTGTATATATACATACAATTATTTCTATTAGAAAACTGTCTCCTTACTTATGTATATTCAGTTGCCATAATAAGAACCAAGTAAATGCTTCCTTAAGACTACACCAGAATGCAAGATTCTCTGCTTATAAAACAGCTGTAACTGCTGTTCAAAGTACTTATAAAATAGGCTGTTCAGCATACAGTTATAACTTCTGATTTCATGCTGTACGAGTGTTAGTTAGAAGAGAGGATTGATTTAAAAGTAGGATTTAAGCTTCAGTTATTGAGAGATGACAACCTACTTACCCAGGATCCAGTAACAGTAACACTGAAATTAAAGATCCTAATTTAGGTGGCTAATTTAGGTTTCACAAGACTACTGTGCCGTATACAAAAACTGTTATATTTATACAGCTGGGATAAAACTGGTAAATGGGGAAAATAAAAAAAAAAAAAAAAAGAAGAAAAAAAATTGCAACTACCTTATTAAGGTTAAAAACATTCTGGATCCTCAATAAAACATATCATTCAATATTCTGTAAGAATCCTATTCTGTTAGACTAGCAATTTAAGTATAATAATTTAAAAGTAACCTTGGACATGGCAACTACAAGAACTTTGTTAATTTTTCAGGAAATAGATGTAAGACAAAAAAATCATCATGGCCTCATAGCTAAAATACATTTGCCTTGAGAACAATACGATTTACGTCATCATTTTAGGTATGTAATATTTCAGCAATGCTAAAGTATATCCAGAAGTGCAAGCAGATTACCTAGTTAAGTAAGAACATCTTGTTTCATCAACACCTTTCTATGCTATCACATTCAGGAGCAGAATCTATTTTAATCATGGAAAGGACAGACTTTTGTATCCTGTTACATTATGATCACAATATGACTGTATTTTCCAGGTTGCATAAAACAATCAGCTTTAGTATTAAGCGTAACGGTGGAAGCCACTATTAATTCTTTAATCACAAAAATAATTCTGAGCTGGAAACCATCATCTGGATCAAGACTACCATATGCATTTGGGTACTACTGGACACAGCCATGTACACATGACATATTCGCATTTCACATGTCAGAGCTCCTTTTTCATGGTACACATGAGAGGGAATCACCTGTGCGTATGCAGATCAACTTAACAAAGACGCACAGTGGGATGCGTTAGCAGACTGCACTCTGCCATGGGGCTTCATGGTGCTGTACAAGATGTAAGTCAGGAACAATCCCCTTTTTGCCCACCCACGGCTAAAGCATCTGAACAAATCCATACTGCAGAGTCCAAGTTGTCTTCCACTGAGGTGACAGGCCATCATTACTCAAGATGATGGTTCTAGCCTTTATTTAATTTTACAGTGTTAAGTGTAATGGCTTTGAATGTGTCTTAAATTATTTGAAAAGTACTTCTGTAATTCAAGATATTCTCAACCACCGGGCTAAACAATGACTATAAAATTCAACACGTGCCTTTTATTTTCAAGGCTGCAATATTAATGTTTGAGAACTGTATTGCTCAATTGTTTGTTAATTTTTTCTCATAACCTATTTCATATTAACTTCTTTATTAATATCTTGTTTGACGGATATACTGGTATACACAACAGGACTGCCAAGAGTACACACCCATTTGGTGATGAGACAACACCAACAATTCATCAACATTCATCATCATTCATCAACAACATAAACCTTGCTATGGCCTACAATTAGCACACAGAAATAATAAAAGCAAAGGTCAAGATTCTAGCTACTCCTTTCTCAAAAATAAAAAAGAAATTAAAAAATCTGAAGACAACTAAAACCCACTCTGACTGAAAATATGACACATTATTCCACTTCTGCTAGCTTAAAGATATTTGCCTCTGTGAAATTCCTCAAAATCATAATATTTCCTCAGGTTAATGTCTCTTTCCCTTCTGCTCTGTGTTCACCTTCTACGTTTGTCATTCTTCTAAGGGTACATTTTTTCTTTACCCTAATCATAACACCTGAAAGGCAGAATTAAAAACCAGAAGGGTAAAGAATGTAAACATTTGTAACTCTAAAGATAAAAATAGCATAATAAAACATAAATACTGGTTACTATGGAGGAGCACCATCTGTGCCATATAAAAGCTGTCCTACAAGTGAGCATGTCTCTGACAGTTTCCAGTTTTAGTGCGGAAAACCCAGTATAACAGTAGGATGAGCAGAGCAGAATAGTAACTTGATACTTTCCCTTGAGTTTTTTTATTCTAATAAACGGGGAGAAGAAAAATGCTCTCACAGAAAGAAAGATGGGAAGAGAAGGACAGAGAAGATGAATACATGAAAGTATTTGTTTGGAAACAGACAAATCATTTTGGTAATCATTATGACACATAATTTCCATTTAAACTAATCGGGCAAGTCAAAGCAAGTGATCCAAAAGACTAACAGAGTCTTGAGAAGCAGTCAAAAGAGTCTCTTCAACCATTACTGGGTGTAAACCACGAGTAACCCCTTTTAACCCAGTAGAACTGCATGAGAGGAAGGGAGGTCAAGTTTGGACCTGGAGTCACAGAAACAGAGGAAATGCCAGTCAAGCAAGACTGACATATTCTTTGACTGAGAGAAAACACCCCAGTGCTTTTAAGTCTCAGTTTTAAATGCCCTTCCTGGATTTCTCCACCTCATGTGATTTTGGCTCTTATATTCATTAGCTTTGCCTATAAACCTCTTTTCGCTATTCTAATACAGCTAAAACTGAAACAGGCCATGCACAGTGCTCATAATGCTCTAGTGTTGTTATGTATGAATGAGGAAATTACCTAATTGAAATAAAGCACTGTCATACGCAGCATAACTACATCAAAACATCTCTTTTTGGATAACTACATCAGAAAAACATGAGAACAAAAACTACCTTATGCCTCTAGCCAACATAATTATATCTGCACAAGAACAAGAAAACAGGATCTCCTCTTTTCTTATTCTTCACAAATACAAAGCATACTTCATGCTTTGTAAATACAGGCCATTATGGCATATTCTTTGCTACCTATTTTCCTTAAATATACAACCCAGATGTCTCAGAATAAAGAAGCTTTTTTCATTCCTTGCTAAAATCTGTTGTTGTGGCTTCTAATTATGGGCTATTGAGTCCCCTGATTCACCTTTTATAGTGTTGGTGAGAAGAAGAGAAAGAGCCTGCCTAATGGAAGACAGCGAGTTAGGACCCCTGCGTGATACAACGAGCAGCGATCTTATAAATTCCCTGGGGCAGAAAGGAAGGCTTTAGTTTAACACTATGTACAAATTATTATAAAGACGTACATCTTAAAAAGGGCTTGGTAATAGGATGATAGGCCCATTGCCTTCTTCAGCTTCCATCACCAGTTTCCCTCCACAGTCTATTCTGTTCTTTCCATCTGCTCCCAGATGCAACCCCCTTGCTCAGCCAGCTTGAGTCTCTGTCCTAGGCACATTTTTTCTGCCTCTGAAATGAGTCTTCAGTTCCAGTTTGCAGTTTATAGCTCACCAATTTCCATTTCTAACATCAGCAGAAGGCATTGCTGATGACACAGAGTCCAGTAGCCAGTTTCAGACCCAAATCCATCCCTGGCATAGCATGCAGAAGCAGTTAACTTCTAGAAAAGATTTGTTCAGTGGAGAGTGTACTCAGCAAAGGCAGAATTGTCAAGGAATTTAACACGTAAAATTCCAATTGTTAAGAAATCAGACACCTGCATTCCCATGGGGAGCTTATTTGCATCATGAAGTTGTTCTTTTTTCTTTCTTTTTTTTGAACCTGCCCTGAGGGCCGTATTAAGAATGCAAACTATAGGAGCCCAATTTAGTAATCACAACTCCTATGGCATTTTAATGGCATGGCAAACTGTTGAGATATCCTAAATTTTAAGGTTTCCAATTTCCATCTCTCAATAAGGTCAGCAGAGAAAAGCAGCTATGACCCTCAGAAGCCCAGTTGTTATAGCTGATAGTTTGAACATAGTCTTCTGTCACTTCAAAAATTCTAACCTTCACCGCCAAATATTTACATCATTATCCCGGACATTTGAAAAAAATGCCACAAAGCACTTCATTTGTAATGTTAAAGTACACACTCTAATACAATTGATTTCAAAAGCATATGCTGAAAGTGAGCACATTTCTCCAGCTGCAATACTAATCAAAGACATTACAGTGTGAATTGATTTTATTTTAAAAAATCAAATATGCATTTTGCATGTATGCTTTTGCCATTTTTGTCAGCACAAAAATGGTAAGTTCTTTTTGGTTTGTTTCTTCACATGTTTTTAGTACTGTAAAATACATATTTGTTTTCAGTATTTCTTGAATTCAGAAAACAAGCACTGAGAAGTGCAGGTCTGAAGTTGAGACTGTGAGTTTGACACTAATACAAGAGGCAAATCGAGGTTTCATCTTTTTTGTCTTCTTTTTGCTCGTACCATAGACTGCAAGAGTGTCTAAGTGATGAGTGGCAAGCATGAATGCTAAAATCTTAATCTATTTCTATGAAAAAAAATAATTTCTATCTTTTGGGATGATGTAGTGCTATTTTGTGACTGATTTCACTAATTTCTATTGCACAGAACACATGCAAAAGACAATCATTGCACTGTCATTACCTCCACTGTAGTGACAGCAAATGGCTAAAGTTCTTTGATGCCAAACACATTTTGAACACCATTACAACTCTTTGTCATATGTGCTATCCCTAAGTGCCAAACCTGGGAGTGCTGCCAACAGTTTGCTATCACTGAGGCCATATGATGGGAGGACACTACACAACGGTCATGCTGAAGCTGCAGCAGGAGTCTGCTAGCAGGTGTGGGAAGATGAGCTATTCTAAAGGACCAGAACTTTTTAAAAAATAGAAAGATAAGAAAAGCCAGGAAATACAGGCGGTGTTCTGAGCTGTCTTCTGTGCAACATACTTTCTGAATGCTCCTGCAGCACCTTGATCATCACTTACAGCTGAGTCCACCATTGGAAAACCTTGAAGAGAGATAAAAATTAAATAACTACCAAGCTTGCTGTCAAAACAACTGGAAAGTGTTCTTTTGGGGGGTACAAATGTTCAGGCTGGAAGAAAGCAAACACTGCTTAAACAATCCTGCACATGTGGGTAACTCCTATCGGTAGAGTTTTATGCTTTGGCCATTAAAATCGGATGCTGTCATCATCTTTCATAGTAACCATATGAAAAGAATGTCAGATCCACCTGCTCTGAAATATTCCAACTTCTGCAATGTTTAGGCTTTCTGCAGTTTGTCAACAGCTGGCTTAAAAGTACAAGTTTCCTACAGTCTAAAGTTATTAGCCAATTCTATACGATTTACACTATTACTGAGAGCACTGCTTTTTTGTTGCGTGAACTGAAATACATTCAATACTTCACATTCAATAATCATGACACCAAGGTAAAAGAAAATTCTTCAACAGCTAAATTAAAAAAAAAAAAAATCAGGCTTAAGTTTGTTCTCTAGTGCTTCCTGATTTTGTGAATTAACAATAATTCTATTTCTTAAGATTTTAAGTCTTACAACCGCAAAGGAAAAGAGTATATCATGCTAAGGCGCCATTTATTCCATTAATTTTCCTCTTTCATTTTTGGGAACTTTTTTAATTGCCCTAGTTATTTTAATATCCTTTTGGAAATGCATCTTCAATTTTTATCAGCAAATGCTCTTAATGCACACCTCTGATTACATACTGCAAGTGCCATGAGACAGGAACGCACCATGTCCCAAAAAATAAAAAAATACTAGTATGTAACTGGGGGCTTGACCTTGAAGATAACAAATAAAGGAACTACTTAAAGACACTGCATAAACTAAAATTAAAAATATAATCAACAAAAGATGATGAATCACACCCCCCCAGACACAAGTATTATGGATTAAAAATTTTGAGATTGCAAGGAAAAAGTCCAAACTGAGACTCTTTCTAGTTTGCCAGCCACCATGACCTGGTTAGCTAGATATCTGCGCTTCAATAAAAGCCTAACATTATTTTGATTGCCTGACTGTAAGACCAAGAGCTATAAGAACTATCAGAAATATGTGATAGACAAATAGAGTTTCCCAGTCAGTTTGTCCAACATCCTCTATTCAAGTCATGAAATATTATCTTCTTACTCATATATCCCAATTACTTTTGTCTGAATACTGCAAACTTTTCTTCAAATGTTCCAAGATTCACAATAACATTATGAAAATTGGCACAACAGTTCACAAATACATGCAAGTCAAGGAATGCAGGTTTGGTCTGAGATGCATATGTGGGACGCAGCCTGTTTCTCACTTTCATTTGACACATAAAACAGTTGGTCTATGAGGTCCTATTTTCCTGTCTAACCTCCTCCTTGGTGCTGTGCAAACATTAGACCATATATATTACATGAAGAGACACAGAAACATTGGTAATATTCTCTATCAATGATTAACGGCTATGACCTAACCCTTTTTTAATAAAAATCAAAAGCAAATTATATTTTCATAATCATACCAACCTTGAAATGTAAAATTAATTTAACAGCACAGATTATTAGCATAGCCGAAGAACATTCTTCTTTTCATAGAGTCATAGAATCGTTTAGGTTGGAAAAGATCTTTAAGATCATCAAGTCCAACCATTAACCTAACACTGCCCAGTCCACCACTAAACCATGTCCCTAAGCGCCTCATCCACACATCTTTTCAATACCTCCAGGGATGGTGACTCAACCACCTCCCCGGGCAGTCCGCTCCAATGCCTGACAACCCTTTCAGTGAAGAAATTCTTCCTCATATCCAATCTAAACCTCTCCTGGTGCAACTTGAGGCCGTTTCCTCTTGTCCTTTTCTTGATCCTTTCATAAGAAAATGGATGGCTTTAACTCTGGCAAATAGTGTAAGGGATACAATTAATTGAGAATTATATTCAGACACCATCTTTGCTAAAGCAAACATCTACTCAAGAAAAATTCAACCCTTCACAAGCATCCTGTCATGTTGCAACAGGAAAAAAAAGCAGGTGAGCAGTAGTCTCTTCTCTTGAACTGAAAGGGCCCCAACAATAACCAGAGTTACTGGAAGCACAACTACCTGCTCATTGTAAAAACAGAACAACATAATTTACTTAAGATACAAAGGATAATAAAGAGGGTATTTTTTCTAAAATGAAGAAAAACAATGGATATGAGAAATATATTTTTATATATATGTATAAATATACATATTTATTTATATAGAAAGAAGAGTAATGAATAAAAACATTTTAAAAAGCATTAGCTTGTGATTCAAGAAGCGCTCTTTTCTCTCCTTTAACTTGCCTGTCCATAAATAATAGCATCTCCTTTAAGGCTGCCCACAAGATCTCCTGCCTCCATAAAACTCAGATTCTAGAATGAGGATTTTGCCATAGCAAGAGCTGAGGGAGCTTAAATCCAGCATATACGCCAGAGAAGTGACAGATGGAATTAGGTTAAAGAGCTGGAAGAGACTTTTTTTTATATACTATTAATGGTGCACTGAAAATTGCTGAAACAGAATTCCACCTCTCTTCATTGCAGTTGCAGAGCCACAATGTTTAACTACTCTGTTGCTTTGATATTTCCCTTTGTAATATTTCAAAGCCTCCCCAAAAAGTTTGTATCTACTGTTCCTTCATCACTTTACATGTGAAATACCTGTTCAGATCAGTTGTATCACTACATAATCCAAGAGTTTTCCTATCCATAAAACATGTGAATTTAGTTTTCTGCCATCCATGAAGACCTTCCGTGAAGACCACAGTTGATATTTAGGCTATTCCAGATCTCCGTCATATAAATATAAGAAGGCTGGCTTCATTAACCAAAATCACTTACTGCTGCCATAAAAGAAAATCCATAACCTCCAGCCACCACTCTTTGCCTATTCAAAATGATGAGCTGTTTTGCTCTGAAGCCACTTACATTGTAAACACTATGTTGCAAACTAAGGTAGCTGGGTGGTTACAGATACATGGGGTTACAGTTCTATAATAAATTGCACAAATAATAGAAACACCTGGAGTACAATTTCTTCTCTGAATTTATTCCACTGTGTGGAAGGAGTAGATATTCAGCACTCATTCTCAAGCATGATATTCAAACTTAGCAGACAATAATGGAAGGCGAGGAGAGAGCTGTCTTTAAAAATAAGAAGTGGATCACTTATACATTATTCCCAGTTTTAATACTTGTACATAAAATCATTCACCACTTTTATTGAACTATTTGTCAGTTTTCTGCTTCCTTTAAATATCAGTCTACATCCCTCTGTCTTGAAGACTAACTTTTGTGTCATGATTCATCTAGACAGAGCTGAGGCAATGTTTTGTTGGCTCGATTGGTGTGCTGTTAAGTTTATGGCCCCATTCCTGCAATGGAAGCTGCAAGCACCTATTTCATTACTATTTGATAAGTAACTTGAGAGCCACAGATGATGTCACTATGGAAACACGAGTGATTATTATAGAGACCAATGAAACAAGAATGGACACCTCTATGAGGCAGCAGCTTCCTTCAGTTTCTTTCTTTCTCCCAAAGCAGCTTTCAATAATAATTTCAGTAAGACTCCTTCTTCACTGAAACCTCAGGCTGTCATCTGAGAAAACAGCCATCTCTAAATGTCATTCTTTTTTGTTTTGTTTTCCTATCCACCTGACTGGAAAAGCAGTGGAGAACCCATGTCATTTCTGTGAGCCTGCAAGTACTGAGAAGTTAACGTCCCCTCCCAGGGGACATTCTGGTCTCTGAAATGTGAACAGGGAAACTTCTCGGTCTCTTCTAAGATTGTTTCCCTGCTTCAGTGTCTTGTAGGGCCACTTCACCAACCGCAAACCCAGGGCACAGGGGTCTCCCCTTTTCTCTCGGAATGATTGCGCCTTGCCAGGGAGACTCTTCAGACCACCCCCTTCAAGGACCTTGAGTCCACTGTGTGCTAGAAGAGGTCAGCTAAAGAGAACGATGGAGAAGGAGTATTTTCCCCGCTCTGGTACCAGTTACAACAGCAGCTCAGTACACAACCACTAACTAAAGCCAGCAATGCCGGGAGATATAATGCCGGCATTGTCAGGCTCAGAGCAGCCCGGAGCAGGCTAACTAGTGCTGCAGCTGGCATGGTGCAGCAGATCGTCCATCCAGACCCACCTCCCCTAGGGTCATCCCGACCACAGAGCTATGACATCAGCGCTTCTGGCAGGCCCGTTTCTGATGACGACAAGCGCGGCAGCACGGGTTTTGCTTCGCTGCCGTCCCCGCCGCGGCTCCCCGCCCACATTTCCCAGCGGAGCTGCCCCCGGGGCGGGGGCGCCCCGGACCGCGGCTCCGCTCGGGGCGGGCGGTGCTGCAGCGCCCGGGGAGGAGGCGGGGGGCGGCCTCGGCGCCCCGGCTCACCGCCCCGCGGGGATGTGCGCAGCGGCGCGGGGGCGGGATCGCGCCGCGCCCACCCGAAGCTGCGGCCTCGGCCCGGCCCCGCCGCCCGCCTCCCCTCCCCGCTGTCAGAGCCGGACGCCCGCATGGCAGCGGGACGCCGCTCGCTGCGGGGCCGGCGGGGCACGGCGGGGCGTGCGGCGTCTCCCTGCAGTCGCTGCTTTGGTACCGGGGGGCAGCGCCGTCCGTCCATCCATCCATCCCTGCGTGGGCGGCGGCTCGTGTGTGTGTGTGACTGACAGTGCGGCGCGCACAGTGCGGGCGCAGCCGCCCTCACGCAGGCAGCCGGGGGCCACGCCGGCGCACCCCGGCTGCGGCAGCCCCTTCTCCGTCCCCCGGAGCCCTCCCCGGCGGGGGCGACCTCAGCGGCCTCGCTGCTCCTCCTCCTCCCTCCTGGCGGCTAGGTTACGTTACCTGGTCTCTAGCTCGGGCTGGATCTAATCCCGCGGCCGCCGCCGGCTCCTCTCCCTGCCGCGGGGGTGCGTGGGGTAATTAATTTATTTATTTCCCATGAGGTGTCCTCGGCAGCAGAGCAGCGGCGGGAGAGCCCGGGCCGGGCGGCAGGGAGGGAGGCCCGGGTGCTGCTGCGGGGCCGACGGGGCGTCGCTGTCCCGGGGGTGCTGCCGGGGAGCGGCCGAGGCGCTTCAGCACCGGCGCGGGGGGGCGGGGGCTGCGGAGGAGACGCCTCCCGGGCTGCCCAACCCGGCTGCGCGGGGCCGGCGGGGGCGCGGCGCCCGGCCTGGGGAGACGGAGCCAGCGCGGGAGGTGGGACGCGGCGCGCCGGGCTGCGCCTGGCCGAGCCGAGCCGAGCCGAGCCGGGCCAGGCCGGGCCGGGCCGGGCACGCAGGCAGGCGGCGGCGGCAGCGGCAGCTGCCGCCCCCTGCGCCCGCTGGGGCGAGGCGTGAGCCCTCCCTGCCTGCGGCCTCCCCGCCCACCTGCCCGCCTGGGGCCGCCGCGGGTCCCGGAGCCGCCGAGCGCGGAGTCCCCCTCGCTCGGAGGTGCGGCCGGGGCACCGTGCACTCCCCGGGGAACAAAAGGGCACGGAGAGCCCCACCAGTCTCACGTCGCGCTCTTCACCCCACCCTGGCAGCACAAAACGCGTCCACCCCCGGCCCCACCCCGTTCTCCTCCTCTTCGGGATGGAGGATGCCAAGTATTTCATATTATAAGGCTGTTTGCGCTCGCTGTTCCACGGAAAGGTTACAAAAAGACTCATCAGTTTGCTCGTGTTAGGAAAAAAAAAAACAAACTTACAGAGATCTTTTTGTGCTAAACACGGGAACTTCGTCTTCTGAAGCAGGAACTGAAATTTGGCCAGTCAGCAGTGAGTTTTTGATTCAAATCTTGGTCGCCTCTTCCTTTGCCCCCTTTTTCTCTCCCTTAAAAAAAAAAAAAAGTTACAAGAACTGTTTTGTATGTATCATGAGCGTGTTTATGAAAGTGGCCACTAAAGTCTCAAAAAATTCTGTCCTTAAAGCTAAAATCCTGTAGGGAAAGAGGCAGAACATAATCATATAATTGCATAATTAAAGCTTTTACCATAATGCCTATTCTCATGGGTAAAGGTTGCACGTTATGTGCAACATTTGAAGTAGTGTGAGGAGGCTGGAGTAATTACGGTTGTTGACATTATGCTGCAAAATATGTACAAAAGTGAATGTGGTTATCGTGATTTTTTTTTAAAACTTTATTGCATGTACTTTGTTTAGTGAGAGCTTTATGAATAGGATCTTTACAGACATGTTAGGAACTTAGGCTGCCTGTGTAGGGATAGGAAGAGAGAGAACTTGGATTGTAGTTGGGGATATTCCAGTTTGCTGAGCTCCTAGTGAAAGAGGGAAGGACTTGATAGGGTTGTCTGTTTATTTTCCATTAATAACATTTGAATCCCTTAACTGGCATCAGCCACAGTGAACAAAAAAGTTTGAAAAATAATATGGGAAGTAACATGGCACCCCCAAAAAAAGCTGCAGCATGAGTGGCAATACCTATTACACATCAAAGAATCCGTCCACAGAGGACTGCCATCTTGAAGGACAAATTCATAGAAAACACATTTCTTTGGCTCCATTGCTTACGAATCTGTCTGCTTTTATGTGAGAAGTGTTAGGAATTATTCTGTGTTTTAAACTATAGTCATTAAACCAGAAGGCACAGACCCAGAAATGTAACATTTTATTGTTCCTTCTTTGTCTAGGATATTATTGTTGTAATTTGTGTATCATCTGCTTCCTCTGCAAGTTCTTCAGATGCAGGAGAGGATACTTTGTCACGCGTTTGTAAAGCCGCCAGGTCGCTACAGTCTCTGGGCAGATCCTGGCACTGTAGTCGTAAGGAGCAGTAAGTAGTTCGCTGGTAGAGACAGCAAATGCTTTTATTCCTGAAACAGACTGAACAATTTGGAGTAATTTTTGTGACATCACATAAGCTAAGTAATACTTGAGTTACGTACCTGAGTCCAGGGTCATTTTTAGGAGCAAACATGCATGGTGACTGCCAGGGCAGCTTGTGGAAGTCACAGTTGCATTAATTTAGGTAGCGGTGTCAGTCATCTCTTGTGCAAATGTGTGAAGGGAGCCTGTGCCCAGTGTCCCCACAGTCACAGGGTCTGTCCTGGAAGCAGCTTGCACTACAGGCTTTGGAAGACCAACAAGCACGCAAGAGGGGCCCACTAAACCAAGCAGAGGGAAGAGCAAACACTAAGCAGTGACTCTTGGGCATACAAGCAAAGAAGGCATGGGTACAGATGCCCATGGTCAAACCCACTGTCACTTCTAACCAGACCCCCAATTGCAAGATTAAAAATGTGTAGATTAGGATGAAATCTGATGTAAGATCTTTCATAGAGAAGCTGCTAGTGCTGAAATCAAAGTTGTATACTTGGCATAACAGCGGTGTTAAGCTTTCTTCCATATTCAAACACTTCGTATGCCCTGAAGAAAATCATAGGCCGTATAGGACCTCAGACAATTCCTGTAAAATGCAGAGCATGGCTACATTGTCTTTTACAGTGAAATATTAAAGTTCACATACTGTTTTATAGAACGTTAGGAAAGTCATTTTCAAAGGGAGATGAAAAATAAATACACGAAGATATAAATGGTTCCTGTTTTTAATTGCATAGTTCTTTTGCCTCCACTGATGTGCCTTAACTAGAGTATAGTTAGATATATAGATTTTTTATTTATAGATGTGTACAACATATATATAAAATACTGTAGTAGATTATATTAACATATGTTAACCATTACATAGACATACATTTTCTATACATACCTCATGCAGTTTCTTTCTATACCTCTTTTCAGAACACCCTCTCTAGGAAAGGTGTACGCATCTTAACTGACTTACTGTTGCTGTGTGCTTCATTGCATTTGCGTTTTCTAGTCTGAGGCAGAGACTGAACATAAGCTAGCTGCAGTTATAACAGTGTGTGATTCTGGCCTACAGCCTGCACAAGTTTAGATACAGCTTAGTGTCTACATCCTGCTTAAAGTCACAAAAATTACCACGAGCCCTCCAACTAAAAGTTGATGTATGATTTTATTTTTTATGTGGCCCTCAATTGCAGTGGCATCAGGTTTTGAAAGCAAATGCACTCCTCTGCGAGTGCTGCAGAATGAAGGCTCTGAAGTGATTCAGTTCCCTGTTGCAGATTAAAAAAAACCTGTTGTCATTCTACATCCTTCCAGTCTTTGAGCACCTTCAGTGTAGAAAGCCCACTATTCAAAGTAAAAATGTTCATATCCACCCTCTAAGGGTAAGAATTAAAAATGTATTAGTGATAGTGATTAATAATTTACCTGTGAATTTCAAGAAGCTAGCAAAGGTTCAGAGCTGCGTGTGCATGTGTTTATGTGCCTGTGTATGGGAGGGTGGCATTCTGTATTTTTCAATGATCTAATTGTAAAGAAGAAATTAAACAAACTCATCTATCTAGCATGTGTGTGAAAAGAAGCCACACATCTCGTTATTCATTCTGTGTCCATTCAATAGTGAGATACATTTCTGGGAGGCTGCATGTTATACACTCTCCTGTTCCGGTTGATAACAGCTTGAGGTCTTTTTAGTGATATTAAGGGAAAAAGTTTTTAAGTATTTTTTTTCACCAGAGAAAAAGAAAATGCTGCAAATGTTGAATACCTGATCTTATTTTCTGCCTATCCACTAGTTGTTTGGGTAAGTCTCCTAATGGAATAGTCCATTCCCCCACATGCCACTTGTCACGCAGTTTCATTTGAAACCAAAATTTTACAGGTCTTCTTCTAAGCTTAGAGTCCTCTGCTACACCACAGGTTATGTCTTCTAGTCGCACAGTCTGCATCTAAAGGGTGCGTGCTTATGATTGTGGGTCATTCTGGCCTACGTAAGATTACATTCTGATTATGTTTTTTTTTCCTGGACTGATTTCTGTTCCATAACTACATAACAAAAACTTCTCTGATGTTCATATGCAGGCTGGTGTGGTGTGCATGCTCCTCATCTCCAGCAAATACACAGGCTATTATCATTAGAATTATACTGGTAAATCACCTAGGCCACCTTCTGTAAGCTTTGTATCAACAACTAATCATTATTAGCCTGTGTCTCACTCCACCTTCATTCATACACAAAGATAGCTCTATAGCTAGCACAAAACTTTAATCCTAGTTCTGTTAGTGAAAGAGATATGTATACTTCAATTTCTGTGATAAAGTTCATATAAATATGACTAGACTTTAGAATTGTAATGATAAAATACAGCCAAAGCATGTCTTTCTATTGAGATCAGTTTTCTCTGTAAGCATCAACTGTGTCTACTCCAGACCCAGTAAAATTCTTTTCTTTTACAGCTCCCAGGAACACAGAAGACAGCACATTGTAACTACAGCAATAGGCTCAACTGCAAAAGATCTCTATCAGGCATCACAGAGAATTTGAGGCAGCTGGCAGTTATCAGCTAAAGCAGGTAGTCAGTAGAAGTGTAGAAGATAAATAGATAATAGAAAAGCAATCTGGAAACCTGGGAGAGATAATAAACCTCTCTTCTAGAGGGGAGGTAACAACTCAGGTAGGTCACTGATGAACTCAACTCCCAGATCAGTGCTGCATCTAATACGGCTGAAAATACTGTAGTAGTTCATGCCTGTCAGCTCTAAAGTAGTATTCAAGGTGTTGTTGGAAATGCACTTTGACATATTCAGTTATAGAAATCACTATTGCAGTAAAGTGAAGAAGGATCATACTGCTGAAAGACAGCTGACCAAAATCCCAGGGACACCATGATCCCCTATTAAATTACAGTTGCCAGAATAGAAAACCAGTTACACCCCCTTCTCATCCTGCATACTGCTGTGTCTATACTGCCAGTGCAACCATTACGTAATATTCCTGCCATACTGACCGTGGTCCTCTGTGGGGCACGTGATTTCTTTTTTTGTGTGATTTCTACTAGTCTTAAAATAACTGAACCATTCTGTTTTCCCTAACGTGAGCACAAGGAAGAGAGAGAAAGGCCCATGTCTGTAAGTAAAAGAATGTGGTATTCTTAGCAGCTGTATATTGAAACAGTCTTATAAAACATCTTTCTCTTCAAATCACTCCTATAATTCTCAAACTCCTGCCTATGGAAAGTGTGAAATCTTGCATGAACATGCAAGGAAACTGATACCATCTCATAATTCTTCCTGCTGGGTTCTGAGGTGTTGTAGGACTGTTGGTAGTAGGGAGATAGCGTCAGGAGACATTTTTGTGAGAGTGGGCACAGAAAAGAAGTCTGTCAGGGGCATCTTTCCACCAAAGAAGTGCTCGAGTTGCTCCACTGACATCTGTCTTTATTTCATTAACCCACTCAGGTGGACCACAGGAAGCAGCTGATGTCAGTGTAATGTGAATTCCTGTGGAGTTGAACAAAAAAGAAAAAAGAAAAAAAAAAAAGACTTCTGCTGCTCAATTTGCTTTGAAAGGTGCCTTAAAAAAATCTGTCTGTACCACAGGAGTTATAAAAATCATTCTGTGCATTTACACAGAGCATAAACCAAGAAATACGCATCAAATATTTTTTAGAGTATTAGTTACCACTATTAAAGAAAGTCCTAACCAGGAAAGCATCATATTGTATTCACAAAAACCATTAACAGACTTTAGATGTGTCCATGTTGCTGGTTGTTTAAATGTGTGTCCTTTGAACAGTCCTCTCTGTAGTTCTTAAAAAGTAACTGAGGTACATGTTTTTATTTTTTTATGTATTGTTTTAATATTCGTTTTACTCTGCCACTGCACATGAATTAATTGTGTGCCTCTGTAAATTCTGCCTCTAAGTAGTGATTGCTGAGCATGTTTTTCCTTTCATGTCTCATTCTATGACTGTAAAATAATAAAAGACCATATTTTCAAAGCTTACATACATTCGAAGTTTAAAATGACCATATGCTATTTTGAGGCCTGATTCGTCTTTCCATTGTGCCAGTATAATCCTAGTGATAGACTCTGGGCCAGTCTAGATCCATTTTTTTCTACACTGTGATCCAGATTCAACAGGAAAAGTGGAGAATAAATAGTTCAGCTCAGTCTCAGGCTACATAACTCTGAGATTTAGGTACTCCTATAGGAGGTATAAACAGAGGGAGGTCTTAGCATCCATCTCTTTCTGGTCAAGTTCCCTGATTGTGCATAAAAGGAGGCATCCTTCATTACCTGGTTGTGCTCAAAAGTGAATTCAATGTTCTGTTCAGGGGATGAAGGTGTCTGTTCTATGCAGGTACATGAGTTAGATAACTGTTCAGACAAACATCATGACTGAGCATTTCCAAAGATACTTGCTGTACCGCCAGTGGAAAGGGAAAGGCTTCCTCCTTAAGCTTTCTGAATTTCCTTATGGAGGCACTTAACCCACTGATTGTATGAGACCTGGGATGCCTAAGGGACTAAACCTGAGTCATCCTGCAGCTATAATAGTCTGAATAAGGCCCTTAAGAGTAAATTGGTTTGCAGAAACATTAAGCATCTATGAGCATACTCTGATGGGATCACATTCTTCACTCAGGGTAATGTGAAAAACCAATTCCTGAGTTGACTGTAATTTGGCCTACAGAATAACACGAACATCTTGAATATCGTGAGCATATTGAATGTGCAATTAATCTTCAGTATTTTCATTTGTTATTTATTGTGTTGAAAACACTGGACTATGTGATCAAAATCATACATGAAGAGCTTTTACTTCTTGCCTTTGTGTTTTCTTGTTAAAATCATGGTTTCCTTTGCAGCTCTCCTCTGGGAAAGTCACATTTTCCCAAAGTGGGTAAAACCTAAGAAATAGAAGTGTGTTTTTATTACTAGTGCTTTGCATGCTTCAAAACTGTAAAAATCCTCAGTATATCATGTATTTACTTTCTTTACTGATTAGGTCAAAAACGTAGTTTTGCAAGATAAAGGAATTATAAAAGATTTCAGATGTAGCTAGCGATATGTTTAAGTTTGGGGGGGCTACATACCCAACAGGTCCTTTTTCCAACACACAAATCAACACTAGGAAACTTTTGAAGATGAAACTATGTGATACTTATGTGTGTGGTTCTACAGGGAAATACGAGGAAGCAAAATTCAACTGTCCTTTTGGGGAAGGCCTCAGACTGCTAATCCAAATCCTGTTTTCCCCAACAGATTCATGGCATGACAGTTAAATGTTTGCAGGTGTTTGCATATGTGCTGTTACTTCTTTTTGGTGACTCTCTTATTCTGTAACAATTAGGCCTGCTGGAGCTTCTGCTGGTGCCCTGGGATCACACTATTCTGTTTCAGTTATTCCACAAAATCAGTAATAAAAATTTCTTTCTTCATGTTTCCATTTTATTGTCAGTCATTGTCTCATTGCCAGTAGTATCTCTGGATACACAAGTGTGATATCTTGTATTGAAATATCCACTTCTTATCAAATGGCTTAAGTTGTGCAGCAGTTTATTGTGGTCTAGGGTAAGACTTCAGTGGAAATTAAGACACCTTAGGCATCTATATGGAAGTGCTCAAGTGTAAGCTGTATGTGTAAACTCCTGTTCCAGACAACAGAATCAATGCAATCCGTGGAGCCTACTCAGTGCCTTGTCAGATGACAAACTGCTTTGCATATGTTTCAGAATGAGCTGGGTTGTTCTTTAGTCTCCAGCTGAACACAGAGAAAAAGTATGGCATCTTGTAAAATGTACTATTTCTGTGTCTTACAATTCTCTAAAGGATGCAGCTCCCAGAAACTGGAAAAATATTCTACTGTAAGCAAGTTTCTGACAAAAAATAGTAAAAAGAACATTCTTGAGTTTCTCCCAAAGATAAATTATGACTCCATGAAATTGTCAAATCTCTTGTCATTTGCTGTGTGTGACTTGAGCACATCACACCTTTATACTCTAAACTGGTAACACATATTTGGCCAAGTAAAAGCAATCTTGGGTAATCTTTGTGTGCCTTTATCCTCAAAACGTGTATCAATGTAATGATGTCAGTTCTTGAATCTCTCGGGCTTATTCCATACATTTATGATATTAACAGGATTATTTGAGTTGGTAGCCTGTAATAAAGGGAGACTGCATTTGTTGATGCATAAGGTTGCTCTGAATTTGATGTCTGAGTCCCTTACTTACCTGTTCCATGTGAATAAAATACTTCCCTGTAAACATAATTTTTCATTTCCTTTGTAGTGATTGTATATATCAGGGGAAGGGAAGTCATTTGTCCCTTAGCATAAAGATTTTTACTTCTCATAGCACCAACAACCAGTTTTGTTTCAGAGCATTGGGGTAATCTGAAGATCAGAAGCTAATATACCAGAGAACAGGTTTGAATCCAACCATCGAATAAAAATGGAAAGCAATAGCAAAGGACATAATCCAAGTTATGGTTGGACTAACGTTACATAGGATGGCTACTGACCCAGGACAGCTATAGAGACAGATCCTAGACAGCTGCAGAGCAGTGGCAGCCAGCCAGTGTTCCTGAACAGATGAAGACGAGGACAAAAGCAGAAGGACTTAAATCTCAGCTATTAGCTGCTCTAATATAGAACAAACAAGCTATGTAAGAACCTTACATACTGTGACAAGGATTACAACAGCTAGTTGGTAGCAAAGTCCTTGAAACTTCTTGTGCATAACCAAAGTATTAAAAAAAAAATTAGCTTTTGAGACATATTTAGTTCTAAAAATTGTATACACTAGGTACATCATAAACAGTCTTTGCCCACAAATGTCATATACTGAGTAATTAAAGAAAGGGCATGATGTTGCAGGCACATTTCAGTTTATGCAAAGATAATGCTAGTTATCCTTCTTTGGCTAGAAATTAGGATCTGTGAGCCCAGGTATATTGTTTTTAGTATCCCAACTAGCCAACTCTTCATGATGCCATACTGTGTCTTGTGTACTTTAATTCTTCTTTGAACAAACAAAAACTATTTATGAAAGCCCTTTTTCTCTCTGAAAGTACATTTTTCAGATATAATCTATAAGCTGTGCACATCTCCACTGGCTGAAAAGGCCACTTTTCCTATCCTATTTGTAAAGCATATTAATGCTTTACAAAGTAGTTGCAGACCCTGACACAGAGGCCTAGCAATTGAAAACCAGACAATTAAACAGCTCAAAAAGGAGCAGAAGAAATGCAATACAAAAGATCTCTGCAGAGAACCTGTAGCTGTCTGTGACCCTCCTGATTATTCTGTATAGGATGTACTCAGGTAGTTTGCATTAGCCATGGATACAGATACTGTCAGAACCAGTCCTTTAAGTCTTTTCAATTTTCTATTGTGAAAGTATGCTATAGAGTTGTGGTATCAGATATGAAAAAACCCCTTTACATATTTTTTAATGTCAATAGAATTATTTTTCATTAAGTTTTAAGTTATGTCTGCTGTATATTATGTATCTTTTTTTCCTATTAAATCCAAAAACCTTTCCTGATAAGGGCATCCTTCCTCAAAGTACTTCTTAAAATAGAATAGCTTGATGCTGTGGATAGCACTTTGACATTGAAGAAAACCAGGAAGATGCAAACAAATTTTAGCAAGTCTGGAAGTGGTGCCTGTATACTTCAGAAATGGTTTGACTTATTAGTAGATTAATAGGCTGCACGGAGAGCTGGATCTTTGAAAGAAGTCAGTGAATTAAGGGCAGACTATTACCCTGTAGCTCCCATTAGCCTGCACATTAACCAGAAAGATGTACAGATATTTCTGTCCCATACAAATCACTGGAACAATGGATATAGGTTTTATATAAAATCAGCATGGCCATAAAATGGATTGTAGGAACATTTTACAGTAACTGCAGTTAGAATGGCCAAAGCCTTTGAATACAGCTTTGTCAGGATTTTTATTCTCAAGAGCCTACCTATTCACAAATCTGAGGTAGCTGAACATCAGAGAGTCAGGTTTCCTAGTATGGTTATTTTTTGCTCAGTAATGATTCATAAAACCATATAACAACTTTCATGTAAAATTATATTTTGATATGTCTGGTAGAAACTATACCTTACCTTGGCTGAGGGCAGAAGAATTGGTAAAATGACCTGTCATCTATGATTGCAAGCCACTGTTCCTATCCTTTATCTTTCAGAGATCAGTTGTGATGACAGATGCAGTGAGATACAGCAGTCCCTTCCAAAGGGCTTGTAGTGTTCTGTGGTGCAGGAAGGTCATAGGAAAGGTCAGCAAGGTCCCAAACACTGCACATTAAAGGGTTCAGTTGCGGGGGTGAGCCTCTGCCAGGCACATTTTGAATTTCCATTACTTTATGTGAAATTCATATGACCAAATGGGACTTTTGCAATGTAGCAGCTACATCGGAGCTAAGCATCTAGGCTACCCGTATTCTCACTGGTTAGAAGTAGGCATCTGAAGGACACAGTTAAGTTCATCAAAAAGGTCTAAAATGAGTCAGTGGAATTGTGTTCTGGGACTGCCCATTTGGCTCTATTGACTACAAAGACAACCCAGGGTGTTAGTACAGGTATAAACATCTGCAGGATAAAAATCTAAAGTTAAGTGAAATTACTTCCATCCTAACTCTTCCCTTGTTTGCATATTGCCATCCTTTTTCAGGGAAAAATTGATCAGTGGACTCAAAACAGATTTATCATACTGCCTTTAGCTGATTTTTGACTGCTCAATAGTTCATTATATCCACCCTGTTTGTGCTCTATAGTACAATGACTTATCACAGGCTTCCAATTTTAGCTGATAGTTCTGCACTAGATAAGCACATTATTAGTTAAGCTGAAGAAAATAAAAAACAAAAAGCCATTAAGTTATGCATGAGAACTTATGAATTATCAGACTAATGGACTTTCTCCTACAGTCTCCAACACTGACCAATGACAAGGACAGAGAAGACATGGATTGTGTTGTCTTTCCCGATTTTACTTTAGATGTAGTAAGAGAAATTTCATCCTGATTCTGCTTGCCCATCAATGTATGCCCCTAAACGTAAAGTCTTAAAACTTTGTTCGTCAGTTCACTATCCTTTAACTGCAGGTTACTACTTTATGTACTCCATATGGACTATTACTTGAAAAGCGTGCTTTGAACAGATTCTGTAGTATGGATTTAATATCCAATAGAGGCGAAAAAATGACACAATTTTGCTGCACTCATATTTTGTGTAAGGTATAAAGAATCTACTTACAGATGGCTTGAACCTGCATAAAGCTCAGCAGGAGAAAGTGTTTTATGCATTGAGAAGTCCAAAGCTATGGCTAATGAACCCAGGCCAGCAATGCAGCTACCATAGACCTGCCTATAGCTGGCAGCTGATCTGTGATATTCATGCAGAAGATATTTTTCTCCTGCATGCAACATCTCTGTGCCAAGTTTATTCAGACTTGGCACAGGTAGAAATATTTGATGCTCAGCTTTTTTCTGCTTTGATAGGAAATATTGGTGTTTATTGAGTTTTTTCTCCCACATATGAAAACTATACTCTCTGTTTCTTACAGCCTTCATCAAATACTTAGCTAACCATAGGTACAAAAATAGAGTAAAACAAGGAATATTCATTAAAAAACCCTAGCTACCAGTCTTCTTGTAGTGATACTGATCACTTAGAATTACCAAATAAAATAAGGCATGATTTTCAAAGGGGATCAAATTGCTTGTATATATAATGAATTCAATTTCCATTTATTTCTCAGTGAGAATTTTTAGAGAGAAAGATGGAAAAATTATAGTTGTTTGTTTTGAGCAAGCACAATGAAACTGATTTGTTGTTTATAAACCAAAGCTCATGTTTTGTTATGCATATATGACTATACAATTAATTTCGCATCTTAAATAACTGTGTTTGTTTAGTTATTTGTCATACATACCTGTCAATATCCTGAATGAAAGGAGTAATAAAAAAGTAATTAAAAAAAAAAAAAGAGTCCTCCCCCCCCAAAAAAAAAAAAAAAAAAAAAAGACAACACCAAAAGTTCTGATGGGGAAAAGTTCTCTCTATAATGGGGTAATATTTAGGGTAATTTATTGGTGTCTGTCTGAGTATTTCATTTTGGTTGTGTTATGGTAATGTTTCATTGTGAATGAAGTCAGAAGTGCCCAGATTAGCAAATGAGTGCTTTTCTAAATCTTAATAATGAAAGATCAATAAGCGATTCTAAAATTACTTGTGACAGATCTCAGCAATAATAGATGAATATAGTTTTCAATTCACTTGTGTGCTTCAGCATGTTTATGTCAATGAGACTGATTATGTTTTAAGGCTGTGCAAAAAATTGATTTTTCAATTTAGCTTCTGAATTAAGCAATAGAAATAATTTTTATTCTGAGAAGCCAGTGTTTTGTGTTTCCTTTTTTGCTTTTACTTTAGGACCCAGACTGATGAAAAAAAATCAATTAGTTTGAGATCGAAGTGTTATGTGGCCTTGTACAAACAATTTTCTTGGAACACAGGTAAGAAAAAGCAAAAGAGAAGATGGACCAGATCCAGACAAAGCCATTGGAGAAAGCGATATATTTCTTTCTTTTGGAGTGTTAGAACATCCACCTGTGTTGTGCAGCCTAGGTTTAGTTTTCAGTTCACCTTAGGGGAATTAAATCTTAAACTCCTCTAATCCTAACTGCAAGCTGCAAATGGTTTTGTAAAGAGAAGAACAATTCTAGCAGAAGTAAGAGAAGTCTTATCTTCTCTCTTCTCTGCATTACCTTCAGAATATCTATAGCCTTCGGAGAAGATGTTAATTTAACCTATGAAATACACAGTTTCAGATTCCTACCCTCAATCAGAAAGAGAACAGATCTGAGTTCAGACAAGTACTGTAACAGGTGGGATGTGGAGCATGCAAAGGCTGGGAAATTTATGGATAGGATATCAGTATGTTGGAGGTACACCATTTTGTATAAAACATCATCACTGAGTCAGAGAGAACAATAGCTTGATAGTATTGGGTTCAGAAAACCTTTCAAGAGTCACTGGATTTAAAAACACTAACACAAACCAGCACAGTAAAAGGTAAATATGATCTCCCATTTCTGCTTTGTACTCTGAAGTTAGGATGCTAATCTAGGACCTGGGAGAAAATTGGGAATTTAAGCAGGGACTGCCAAAATTTGTATGAATGTCAGAAGGACTAGATTAAGCAGGCATAATGACAATTCTACATTTGTGTGTAATGAAATTTTCAAAATTCTGGTAATGAGCACATTTGACTTGCACTCACATCACTTTGAAGTGACTGAAAATGCATTTTTTGTGAAATTTATACTTTGTCAAATCATCATCATCATCTCTACTCATCTCTGCTCATCTGACAACAGCCTTAGCCGCAGTCGTTCAATGGATTAGGATGAAGCAGAATTAGAGGATATCATTGGGAACACTTGGCACAATAAGGGTGTTTGATACGGGGTAGGTTTTGTTTTGCATCATGTTACTAAATTATTGCAGTTACAGGAAAGGGGAGAAGAACTATTTCTAGTTTCTCAAATGCACCAAATGTTGGAGTTACAGAATTAAATTTTTTGACTTAAAGAATTGAAATGCATAAATGCAGATTCAGAAAAAAACATTAAGATGCTGATGCATTGCAGATTTGGAATGTGACTGTATGAACAAGGGCAATTTGGCAACACAGCAGTCACTCCCTCTAGTCCTCTGCTCATGGGGTTTAGTGACTTCCCCGACTCTATTTTTGACAGACTTTATTTTCTTTGTCATGTCTCTCAGTGTATTTCATAGTCTGAGCAAAGGGACATCAATCAGAATTACAACAGATCCTATTTCCTGCCACATTAGTACCTATTTAGTACAAAACTCTCCCTTCTCTCTGTCCCACCTACACATACACACATAAAATTAAGAATAGGTGGTTTTGCATAACCCAATGGTTTAGAAGTTTGTAGATGGAATTAGAGCCTGGATTAAATCAAAATGAGTAAGAGGAAACAAGAGGTCATTTTAACCTATAATGTTATATAAACTTGTTTTTAAAAGAAGGAACAAGAATGATGTAAATTGTTTAAAGTAAAGGAACTCTTGATTATGCAGTTTCAAGGTTTCTAGGGAAGTCATGAAAGTGTCTTACTGAGAACCTAAAATTTTGTTCAGAGGAAGTGTGCATATACAGCACCATCAGAGGTTTGTTTTTTATAGATCTCAAACAGGATTTCAAAGGATATCTTTGGCAATCAAGTTCAATCTCCTGCTACTGCTGATTATGTTGTTACAATAATTTTTAAGAGTTAGACATCTATATTAAAATAAACTTTTCTTCCCAGAGTTCCTCAATATTTTCTTCCCACAGTTCCTCACTTCAGACAGACGCATTTCAGAACTTCTCCTCTCTGTTAAGTGTCATGATCTCTTTATACTCAAATGGGGTACAATATCAACCACATTCAAGGTTTCTGTTCACTCTCTCCTCATTCACATATATATACCTTTACCTTATTTTGACAATGTTCTTTTTAAATTAAGCTCTGACTTACCTTTTTGAAGATATGTCTTCTTTTTCTTTTTTTCAAGCTGCAAGTTGCTCCCTGTAATTAATGGCCTAATAGCTACTTATTGACTCAAGACAGGATAAAACTTATTCATTCAAAGAACTCAGGATGTAAATTTGAGAGTGAAATGTTTTCCTTCACTGCACTATGAGCTTAGATCAACCTGTCCATTGAGAAGTGTACTAATACAAGCATCTTCATTAATTTATGGAGTTTATACTGGTTCTTGATTGAGGCCATTCACAACAGTAGTCAACCATTGATTTAATAATAGCCTTGGGGTGACTCATGCACAAAACTATTTTTGAAGCAGACCATAAAAATTATGCCAGAAAACAAGTAGCTATTCCCTCCAAAGCTGATAATCCTTTGCTGCATTTGCAGAGGCCGGGCAGATTCCCTTCCAGCACTTTTTTTTCCCTTCAACTTCCTACGCAAACCAAGAATATGATTCTGATCTCCTTCAGCACCGAGTTCCCTATTCCCTGCAGCTATTCTAATTCAAATAGCAGCCTTTATATTATTTCAATGGAGCAATGTCTTCTGCTAAGACTTTTAGAAGTGATTTTCTATGATGCTCTTAGATTGAATTTTGTGTTCCCTGCGTTCCATACCCGAAACAGATCTAGATATCTAAATCTCAGAAGGCACATACTCTTCTGTTTCTTCTGACTCTGGAGATGTCTGCATTCAATTAGCACCTCTCCTTCAGTTTAAAGCTTTGTACGTACACATATGATTGCAGAATTACTCTGTCTTGACCATCTGAACTCTGTTACGATTTAGAAACCTAAAGACGGTTTCCCAAAAGATCCATTCGAGTAACTGTATGTCAGACTTTCTCATGAACTGGCAACAGAGAATTTAACCTGTGCCAAGGCACAACTGTTTCCTTCAGAAACCATGGCTGGGAAAAGAGATGTGGTTACTGTGGTGCGTGCACTTGACTTGTTGTTTAGAGGTTGGAGCATTCTGGTGGAAGGCAATATACATGGGTTTTAATCATTGCTCCCTAGATAATTTATGCACATTAAATTCAGTTTGGCATTAAAACAAAATAATAATTTATGTTGTTATTGTTATTATTCACCCAGTATGGAGTAGATCCAAAACTAACCTTTCTAGCTGGGTGCTTTGGGTATCACTGTTAGCGCCAAGCTAAGCTATAGCCTTGTTGGGAGGGCATTTGCTTGAGATATGAAAGCTATGGATTTAAGTTTGTTGGAGTTGAAGGGAAATAAATAATTCTCTGCAATATATTTACAAATTAGGCTACATCCAAAGGGTAGGTAGCATCATGTGTGTTTTAAAAAAGTTGAGGCCATTGTTTGTGTGTTTAGCCTAAGGAAAGGACTTAGCACCTGAATCCAAAATGCTTAGAGAAGCCTCTTTAGATTTAAAAAAAAAAAAAAAAAAAAAAAGGAAAAAAGTGATCAGTCAAACATACCTATTAACCTTCCTCTAGACTCTCTAGACTCCTCCAGACCTCCATACTGAGAATGTGTGACCCATGAATAGCTAAACCTTGCCAAGTTCAGTGACTTTCTCCATCACCAGTAGCACTGACCTGCATCCCCACCCTGGCAACAACTGGTGACACCTGTACTTGTTAACAGCCAGGGAGCACTCTTCAGCTCTAAGGCCGACTGACATAGACTGGCCACATCCATGCAATATTCTTGACCTTGTGCCTGGGATGGTATCCTTGGCTCCAGAGATTTAATAATGACTTTTTGTTTTCTTTATTTTTCAGTTAATATGTTTGAAACAATGAAAGAATGTTGCAGCCCAGAACATTGTTTTCAGAGGATGTTATTGAGGGCATCTGTTAAAGGTTCTGGGGTGTCATAGGCAGGGTGTGTGGATGTATTCAATGTACAAGACTCACTGGAATAGTGCTGGAGGTGGTAGGGATGGGTAGGAGGTTAGTAGGTGATAGCAGCATGGAGAAAACTCTGGGTGCAGGACTGCCTCTTGGCTCCTGTAATCCCAAGTATTTTCTAGGAGAGTGCTAAATGGTACAGGTGAAAACCATGCCAGAGGGTATGTTAATAATTAAGTAGTATGAGTGGTTGGGTTCAGGGTTTGAGCTTGCTCTCTAGTTCTATTGTATTTAACACTGTGGACATAGACAATTGAGATAAGGTTTTACTGCTGGGCTCATTTTCTCCTAATCCAAAAAAATGTTCAAACATGAATAGATAAGGAGACAGAGGCAGATAACATCAGGCTGGTTTCAATAACAAGGATTCAACAAAGGTGGCAGAAAATACTTGCTTTTCCCATTCACGGCTGAAGTAAACTATGATTTTACCCTCTGCTCCACACACATTTAGTGGATTTTATTAGAATGGGAATGCTGCAGGGACACCAGAGCAGAAATAGAAAGTAAAACAGAAAAACAGAGGTGCAAAGAAAGGACTATGGACATGTTATAGGAAAGAACTATGAACATGTTCTAAATCCAGAACTACAGAAATTGGAAAAGAGAAGTCTTAAATAGGACTTTCATGAATACAATAAAAGATTGCAATGACACCTTTACCCTAGTCCCACAGTAGATCTTTAAGAAGGACTATTGACGTTAATACTGTGATACTGCATTTTATTCATGCGTTTGTTTTAAATAGAGATCAAAATAATAAATGAGTCTAGAGATACATCAGCAAAACAAAAAAATTGCTTGATTTTTAAAAAAATAACTGATACATTTTAAGCCAACCCTGGTGTCCAAATCTATTTGTATTAAAAATTATGAAAATAAATGTCATCCTGTTTCTTTGAAAGGTTTTGAGACAATGTATCCATAAAGTGTAATAAAATAATAACTATCCAGATCCATTCAGAATATAAACAAAGAAATATGGTAGTTTAATTACTTCTTATTGAGTTTATGGATTTTTACATTATCACTTTATTCTAAGCGATGATTTTGTAAATTGCCAAAATATACTCTTATTCTTACTGTCACTATTATTTGTTTATCTTTGGTTGAAAATGATTATAGAGACTTCACTAATGGCAACAGAAATGACTTTGCAGTTGGCAGGTTTACAAAATAAAGTAACAATATATATTGTATAATATGATACCTAAAGAAAAGTAAAATAACTGTAATTATATTAAAATTCAGTCATAATAGTGTTTTAAAAATGCAGAACATCAGCGTTGCTCCTTGAAAAAAAATCTCTTTTCATGTCATTTTCCTCACAACATTACATCCTGTTGGTTTTGTGCTGTAATTATTTAAATGAATGTTAAATCACTTCTTTAAACATTACAGGTGATTATCAATTACATGCTTATAATATTTATTTCAAAAAGACTAATTTCTTGCTGAGACTCCACCCTCAGCCAGGTGCATTGACTACAGTAGAAATGCATATCTGTAAAGGACTGAACTAGCAGATGGTTCTCCATGCAGCGCTTTTACCTTTCAGTTCTGTTATGATTTTTGAGAGTTAGCATGAGAAGTAATTCACAGAATTAATGTCCTGAAGTGAAGAAGTGCTGATCAAGCCTTTTGTCATTGCCAAATAAATCATCAGCCTGCTGTTTTTAGAATCCCATGGACATGGCTTTATAGCATAACTGAGAAATATTCTTTCTAATTTTTCAAGGGGATAAGCAAATCTGTGAGAAATGTTTGCTTAGAAATCAAGGAACCAAGTTGGGAAGGAGGGATAAGATACAACTTTAACACATTTAATTCCTTTTACTATCCCCACACTATAACTCTACTTCTGGCAGGGGCACTAGCCCGTTATTTTTTAGAGTATTGACAGCCATATAAAGCTGCAAAGGTACTGAATCAAGTACATTATTTACTAGCAAATATGATAGTGGGAAAATCTTGAATGGCAGCTCTACGTTCTGCATTAACATCTAAAGTTGAACATCTGAGAACAAATCTGTCGTAAGGGCTTTGTACCATAAGGACCTCTCTTTCAGAACATAGCCCAAAGGACTGCAGTCACATACTGATGAACCTGAGAAATCCAGGTCTCCTCTGTGAGTAGGAGAAATGGTGCTGTACTGCTTCTTCCAATGGCAGGTTACTAGCACAAAACTCAATAAACTTGGCTTAAGTGCAGTGTGTGTATACTGTGTCAAAAGGCTTTTACACTCTTGCTTAAAAAGGTCTCTGATCTGCATAGATGAGATGATGACGATCAGCCTTAGCCACCCAGTCAAGTAATTTATTAAGAGCATGGCTTGCATCCAGATTCTGCTTGCTACTGTTTTGTGAGTTGCTGCCTTGCACACCCTAAATCATGAGGAAACATAATTTAAATTAATTTCCTCACCTATGTGTGGTTCTCTACCTCAATCAACAGAGAAAAATATTGGCCCTACATAATTATAAAAGCATCTTTTTCGTTCTTATATAAAAGTAAATCCATCTTGGAACTAAACAACTTGCTGCCAAAGCTCTTTTTTGCTGGGCTGATGTGGCATTTTCAGATAGCAAAAGAGACTGGTTTGTACTGTAATCAGGCACTCTCCACAGGTGGTGTTATTTGACATTGAAACTGGGAAAACCTTTCTCTGCCCTTGCATCTTAAAAGGCAGGGAACATGCTCAGATGAGGTGTACAGATATCACTGTAGGTGAAGCAAGAAGGCCAAAATGCACTGACAAGGACTGGAAGGGGTTGCTGTGAGACTTGATGATGAAATGTCCTTTGTATTAATCAGCTTCATCAAGGAAAGAATACACTTCACACAACAGATGTCTTGACTCAAGGTGTTTGGGAGACTCTGCGAATCCCTTGTCAGGACAAGTGTGAATCATTTCTGGGAGGAGAGAGAAAAAGCAGATTAATAAAAAGGAAAGGGACAGCTCAACATCAGAGATATATTTATCTAAGTGGTAGAGAGCCACATTCAACCTCCTGCTCCATGCGATTCAGAGCAGAAATTAAAATGTTGGTCTCATTCTGCCTTTAAGAGCAGAAATCCCATTCTGAGAAACTCCGATGAAGAGAAATTATTATTATGTGTGATTGTGTACATGAGCCTAGTTATGCTGTAGCTGAATTTGGCCCAGAATTTTATTTGAATAAGTGCCATATTTCCCAGTAACTGGGAATGAATATTTGACTGCAGATATTTTCCTTGATGACATAAATGTCTTATGCCTTATTCGCAAGTAGTTGCGGTAAACTTACTGGCACTTTTCCTGCTTATGTGGCTGTATACTCACAGCATTCTTTTTCTAGCTAATAAATCAGCTGCAGTATCACACATCACAGGTTTTTTTATATGTTATGGCCATACCCAAGGAAAGCATTTCAATGAATGTCTCAGAGTAAACAAAGGAGTGGCCCGCTTGACTTCAGAAATGTAAAGTGAAGCTTTTGTTTGCTTCCTGTGTAAGATAACTACATTCTACAAATAGCTTTGACCTTTCTCCTCATGGGTAATAAATCTACTATTATTTTCTAAAACCTCCTTATTTTGTAATTTGAATTTGAATGTCAACTTTAAGGAAAAAATGTACAGGATCAGTAACAGTTGTGAATTATTTCCACACATTAAAAACTCAGAAGGACATCAGATAAAGGACAAATATGTGGATGCACTTACAAGCATTGTACCAAAATGTTTCTGAAGCTGAGTCTGAGCAGCTGCAGAATGATCTAGGTGACTGCAGATGAAATTCAGTACCAACAAGTGCGCAGAAATGCACATGGAAAGAAAAACAATCCTAGCTGTAGATACAATGACATGCATCAGTGTAACTGTTTCCACTTGGAAAGAGATCTTGGGAACTTTTTGGTTAGTTCTCTGACAATCTGAGCTTGATGCTCAGTAATGGTCAGAAACCAATCAGAGTGATATGATTTATTAGCAAAGGAATGTAGAGCAAAGCAGGAAACATAATTATACCAATGTGTGTGTGGTATTTGCAAATTGTAAATATTTCATGAGTTTCTGGAAATGCAAACACATAAAAACCTCCAAACCTGTAAAAAACATGGAGAAGGGTGTGTGGTGTGATAAGAGGTAAGAAATTCTTAGGACAAGTGAAAAATGACATAAAGACCTTGGGGTTTCCAAATTCTGATTGCTTTCCCTTCAGATATATAATTTCCAGAGTACATGCTTGGCATGTTTCTTTATCAAAACGACAAATAATTTAGTATATTCAACGATGCTCTTTAGGATTGTATGTATTTGTTCTAAATTGTTTGAAAATTAGACACCTAAGTCTTAGCTATTCACCTTAGCTATGCAACCTAATCAATAGGGGACAATAGACACTACAGAAGAGTTTTGTCTCACCTTGACATAGTAATCCAAAATTGCTCCAATTAATTGCCCTTGAAACGTTTATTTCCATCCATTAATTTTAAAGATGGCTTAGAGTGACTACCTCAGCTACAGTAATGTGCTACTGGTATATCTGCCATATGTATGTGCCCCTGCTTATTTTCTGTATACGTTTTTACTATATATACAACATCCATATCCATATAAAATATACATAACACCTATATAAAATATACATATAACAGCTCAAAGACTATTTTTCATTTTGATGTGTGCATAGATATGATAGCTCTTTGGTCTCCAACATTGTCCAGAAGAAATCCTTTATAAAGATGAAGGGTTGATCAGTTTTCACTTTATTTCTCTGATGGCTAACTTGTAATCAACTGTGCTGGTTTGGGCTGGGATAAAGTTAATTTTCTTCATAGTAGCTAGTATGGGGCTGTGTTTTGGATTTGTGATGAGAACAGTGTTGATAACACAGGGATGTTTTAGTTATTGCTGAGCAGTGCTTACTCAGAGTCAAAGCCTTTTCTGCTTCTTACACCACCCCACCAGCGAGTAGGCTGGGGGTGCACAAGAAGTGGGGAGGGGACACAGCCGGGACAGCTGACCCCAACTGACCAAAGGGATATTCCATACCATATGATGTCATGCTCGGTATATTAAGTAGGGGAAAAGCTGTCTGGGAGACCACTGCTTGGGGACAGGCTGAGCATTGGTTTGAGGGTGGTGAGCAATTGCTTTCATTTGCATCACTTGTCTTTCTTGGGTTTATTTTTTGTTGTTGTTGTTGTTATTTTCCTTTTCATTACAATATTTATTGTTATTATCATTATTATTTTATTTTATTTCATTAATTAAAGTGTTCTTATCTCAACCCACGAGCTTTCTCACTTTTACTTTTCTGATTCTCTCCCCCATCCATCTGGGGCACGGGGGGAGTGAGCGAGCGGCTGTGTGGTACTTAGTTGCCGGCTGGGGTTAAACCCCGACATCAACTATTGGCCATT